>NW_027131927.1:17902500-19400000 GCF_026122565.2 Emydura macquarii macquarii
TTTATGCTAATTGCATAAAAGCACATTTTCCTAAAAGGTCAGGAAAGGGCATGAAATTTGATTGAGTTTTAGCCACTCTCATAAGAATAAACTAAATAGATTTTTTTTTTAAATAGGGTTTTCTCAAAATAGCTGAATGGCACCATAAATGCACACATGTTCAAAAATGATACTGATGGGCCTCAGAAAGGGTAGTCAGGACTTTGAAATCCATACAGCCAACTTATTTGACCAAAAGGCAGGGAAAGGCAGGGAAAGAAAGGCAAGTGGTTTAACATGGGCTTATAACTGGCATGATAGCAAAGCATTCGGTGTGGACACCTGTCAAAAAATATGTGGTGAGGAAACGTATATAGTTATTACCACTAATAATCATCACATGGTGTAACTGTGTTCAATAGCTGACCTCAAAACAAGCTCAATTCAGAACTGACAATACCTATTTAAATACCTATTTAAATGAATATATATATATATTAAATTAATCACATAAAAATCTGGCATATAGTCAATATAAAAAGTCAAAATTTGCCAAATGATAATTGCCACCACAATTTCCTACTCTGTTCCAGATTCTGCTCTCCATTACACCAGTTTTTTATCACCTGAAGTCAACAGAGCTTCGCCATTGTACAACTGGTGTACTGGAGTGGAGAATCTGGCCTTCTAAGGTTCTGAAAAAACAGACGTCCCTTAGCTGTGTATGAGTGGCAGCGGCTGGCCAAACACTCACTTTTGGTGACAGCCCTGTATGCCATGTTGGTGACTGTGTTGGTGTCATGGTTAGGTGAGGATCAGTGACAGACAGATCTCAGAAGGTTCTGATACTTCTCTAAGCCTCTTGAGGCTGCAAAACTGGATTTGAGATTTTACAAAAGTAGAATCTGTTGTGAGATTTTTTTTTTAAGCTGCCTGATTGTAATCCATCTGGAAACAGCAAGAGGAGGCTTCACCCAGTACTTTCACATTCCCAGCTGTGGCTAGGACTTGAAAAGTGTTGGGGCATGAAAAATAATGAAGAAAAAAAGTGAACTAGAAGCCAGATCCTTAGATCCAGCCAAACTTCACTCACTGCAGGACCGCAGAGGGTGAAAAGGTGGCCAAGTTGCTGCCCTCTTGATCCTGGGAGTCAGACAGGGATTGGACCCCTTGTGGAAGTCTGAGTAGCCCCAGGCATGCTACCTCATGCCTCTAACACACATTCATACACACTCCCCTGATGCCAGGGGGACTTGGAAGGGGTGGGGAATAGCCAGCTATGCTGTCTTTTTACCTGTGTGTATGTGGGGGAGGGATTCGACCCTTGCTAAGGGTAGTGGGGGAATCCATGCTGTGATGGCAGCTTCCTGGCCCCTTTGAACCACTGTCATGGTGCCCAAAAGCCAAAACAGGGGCCAAAGATTTGGCTGTGCATGTTCTTGAATTTAGTATACGTGTAGGGTTCTAGTCCAGGGCAGGGTTGGGCAAAAATTTTCGTTGGTTCTTATTTTGTCTGAAGCATTTGCACATCCTGAATGAGGACCAAATGCTGCAGGAGATTTCCAAGACAGCTCCTACATTCATACCGTCACATTCTACCCACCTGCTATGATGTTGTCCAGGAGAGTGGTGGGCATGCAGAATATCCCCACCAGCAGGTCACTGATGGCCAGGTTCAAGATAAAGAGGTTTGTGACAGTGTGCATGTGCTTGTTCCTCAGAACAATGAAGCAAACCACTCCATTACCAAGCATACACAGGAGGAAGATGAGGAGGTAGGAGATGATGAAGACTGCTGCCACTGAAGGCTGATGAAGGTAGAAGTCCACATAGGAAATGTTGTGATCTGGGTACGGATATTTGTATTGCCCATTGAAACTCGACATCTGAGGCCAACTGAGTGATGAATTGGAATCCACTTTCTCATTCATTTTGAATTGTGCCTTGTAAGGTTAAAAAAAAATAAAAAGCACATTATAAAATGCCCGAAAGTTGCCAAAAGGGATCCATGTGCCCATTTACCATTAAAATAGGCACTACTGTTTTACTAACAATCTTGCAATACCTGTACAAACAATTATATACACCACATCTATTACCTGTACTCTGCCCACTCAGATTTGCCAGGACTGATTATAATAGTCCATAGTCTGAGCTGTCACGAACAGCTGCTGATTTTTATTTCAAAATATACAATGTGCCATATAATTTTTTCCTTCTTCTCCACAAATTTTGGGTGCTGTGGTTTCTGGATGTCCAACTGGAGACAGCTTGGGTCTCTTGTTTAGACGTAGCTTCTGTGGGTGCTCAGTGGGCAGTGTTTAAAATTGGGCTCCCAAAATTAATGGTCACTTTAAAAAATTTTGGCCTTTGCATCTGGTATTTCACACCCCTCAGAGGTAGAATAAGGAAATTTCAGTAATTAGAAATCTAGGAATCCTCCCTTTCCAATGGGATGAGGCTTTTGTTTCTAGTAGTTACAGATCATAAGATATCATGTGACTTTAAATTCAGGATATTTATACTGTGGCATGTCTAGCTATGTATCTAAAAGGGGATGTTGTCATTCTGTTTTCTGGGTGCTGCACCTTCAGATGAAGAGCAGTTGCTACCAGCTTGCTCTTTTGTATTTCACTTCAGGTGTTCTCACTCACTTATGGAGACTTTATATTCGTTCTTTCTTTTTTCCTTTGACAAGAAATATGACAATGAAACCAGGAAATGCATATTGTGTAGTCCATTTTGCTCACACACTGTCATTTAAAGGGAACATGATACTGGGGCTATTTTGTAGTTTCCAGGCATTGAGAACCATGCCAACCTATGCAGCATGATTCTATAGCAGCAGTGGTATGGCTTGGATGACCTAACAGTTCTTTTCCATCTCTCATTTCTACATAGGGCCCAATTTTGCAGTCTTTCTTGGGAGCTGTGTGTGTGGATGCAGGGCTGGGCTTTGATTTTTAGGTACCAAGTACAAGGAAGCTGAAAATGAGTAATTTGAAACAATTGCTCATTGGGAAGCTGTCCATAAAGAGCAACACTCACGAAGACCATCACTTGGATTTTACGGGGAAGATATATAAAAGTGACATTAAACCTGTCAAAGGTGAGTTCTCTTCAATGTGCAGGCTGCACAGACAACCGCATGCTCAGAGGAAAGTGAAAGAATGTAGACTGGTATTTTAGAATCAGAGTCAATAAAGGATGGAGAATATGAAATAAAAAGCAATTGAATTTGAGATGGTTGCCCAGTTTATGAGAAATTATGCACTTAAACATAGGCTGTTTGTAGACTTGCAAAAAACAATTCGATGAAAATGTTATGCAATTATTACAGGACCTCTGTGCTTGAATATATTTAAGTATAGGAGATTTCATTTAAAATTATTATTCTCTACCAAAATTATAGTTCACATTGGAACACAATTGATTTTATTTCCCTACTTACAAGTAACCAATTCCATGTAAAACCCTGAAAGGCCATTAAAGGAATCAATGTACAGAAGTAGGAAGGATCATCTAGCAGTTAAGGTACTGGCCTGGAACTCAAGATACCTGGATGCATTTTCTGGCTCTGCTGCTGACCTCCAGTGTGACTGTGGGTAAGTCATACTAAATCTCTCTGTGCCCCAGCTCTCTATCTATAACATGTAGATAATACTGCTTCCTTTCTCCCGCTCTTTCTCCATCTCATGTATTTGCATTGTAAGCTCCTTAAAGCTGAGATAATCTCTTACTATGTGTTTGTACAGCACCTAGCAGTATGGGGCTCTGATCTGGGTTGAGGCTTCTAGATACTACTGTATTACAATTTATAATAATAATAATCGTGATAATGATAAACACTGAACTATGTTGCTTAGAGCTTTATTTAATTTGCTTACTTGTAAAAAACGTTTCCCATCTTTGTGCCGTCCCTGGGTATACTGGAAACCTAATCTAGTTCTGTATCATCCTGGCATGCGGTAGATTTGACTAACCAAGAATCATACAATGGCAATATTAGTTAGTATTAGAAATAAGGTGGGAGTTTTCGATGACATAGACAGCTGAATCTGACAATGTCAAACCTGTGTCAATCATTGCCCTCAGATATTGCAACATTGTTGTTGAGTATTCTGGGGTGGCCATAAGAGGCAATTCAATCAGTACAGTTTTCTCTTCCTCACCCAAAAGGACCCACTCGTAAAACTATACACACAGTAACCTATGGAAAATAACACTTCATACCAGATTGTGACCCAGCTTGCTCAGATGTGCCAAGGAGTAAGGGATCATAGGCTAGCTCTGCTACTGAATCACAGTAATAATGATGGTAGCTCAATATATAGGTGTGGCTGAGCGTATCTGAATGCAGCTGGTTAACATTTCCACCCGAACCATTCACCTGCTTTGGAATTTCAAAACATCTTGCAGAATTTCACACTGCAAAGACTTTGTTTGACATATTTTTCAGTTTTACTATGAAAAGGTTGCTAAGTGAGCCATCATATATTACAGACAAACTAGAAGAAAGCACATGGAATTTAAAACCCGTCTTTCCTCTTGTTTCCATCAGTGGTTGAAGGGATTTTTTCCCTCCACTACCACTTAAATATAAAGACATACAATGTAGTGTTCTGGGACAGAGTGTAAAGCCATTACTCAAAACTGGTGACATTGTCATCAATGGCACTGCTTTGTGACAAAAGGGTTCACAAGCTGGCCCTGAGTGTTTAGACTGATTTAGTCAGAATAGAAAAAACTAAGAGGTAGAACACTCCACCTCCGGTACACCAAAATGGGATGCTGTAAAGAGAGACAAGGAAACTATAAAAAGGGTTCGCTTTTCCTTTGCTTAACTACTCAAGACCTGAGCCTTGCTCACTCATTGTTCTCTCAGTGCTAGCCCAGCTATGCTTTTAGTCTGTTTAATTTTTATTTTAGATTTTTGTCTCTCTCTTTTCAAACTTTGTTTCACTTTGCACATGTGGAATGAGTGGCAGAGACTGCATGCTTAGGGCTATGCTTTTATCAGATGTTCACAAGGCAAGGAACCCCAGTCATTGATCTCAGAGGAAAAGGGGTCATTAACATCAGAGAAAGGGGATCATTTGATCAAAACAGGAGGAATCTTCAAGGACTCTTCCCAGCAGGTGCTGTGTGGGAGCTAGCATAGGCCAATGTGGGTACAAGGATTGCTACAGAACAAGAGAATTGCCAGGTGGGTGCTGTTATAATAGATCACCACATGTTCCTCCGGTTTGCATATCTGTACATCTCAAGAAATGAGTGTACACCAGACTAACCAAAATGGTTGACTTCAATGGGAGCTGTGGGTACTTACCTACTGCCTTTGAAAAGCAGGCTTAAAGTCCCACAGCAAATCAGCCTTATTCTGAAAAGCTTTCCAATGGAGAGAAAAAGAGGAAAATTTTATTATGAAACCCTTTAGCATTATATGTCTTGTACAGAAAGTAACTTTCCAGATCACTGCCTAAAATATATCCTCGTATTACATGACCCTTTATGGTACAGATCCTCGGCTGATGTAAACAGGGGTAGCTCTGTGCTGGCCCTACACTTTTATACAAAACTATCATAAAATGAAAAGAAGAGGGAAAACAGAAATCTTTGAACCTGAAAGACAAAACAAAAAAATTAATAATACAGCTGACAAAATAGTTCCACCACACTTTCACCACCTCTCAAGGTGTTATACTGGGCAGTCATTTTAGATTCAACCCCCCTCCTTTAAATAACACACACTATTTTTTCCCCTCTAAATCCAGTAGAATTGTGAAATGCTGCACATGCATTCATAATCATAATCTTAATCCATATCAGACCCTTAACATATGTCATACAACTCATGTAAAACAGCTATTAGACATCAGATCACACCTATACTGATGTTTTGGCATTTGCAGCTGACTTCAGAGGCCCTAACCTCTTTTCAGCATCCAGATTATTTGTTTTATCTTCCAGATGGAGACTTTGAAACTCAATTAAACTAGGTACAGAATAAGATCAGATTTCTGTCCAATGTACACTGACAATTTGAAAGTCATTTAATTAAAACAGGTTTTATTATTTATTTACTGATCAGACATATCTAACTTTAGGCCAAAGGAACGGTGTTGATTTTAATTAACAGTAAGACCAACTAACCTCATTAAAAAGGTGACAAAAGACATCAAAATAATAAATAAGAAAGGAAGCTCTCAAGACACTTACCATATTTGTTTCCCTTGAATGGGATGTACATTGAATTTATGAACATCCACAAGTGTGACTAGTCATGGGGAGGGCAGGGAAATGCTGGCTTGATCTTCTTTTGGATGAAGAATTGTAATGGGTCCAAGAGTGTAAAAAGTACGTCAATAGAATGGGAATATAGACATTTGCAAATAACGATGTCCTGGATTGGGCCTTGAGGCCGGGTTCTGAAGAAGGGATGTGTAAAGGGATGTGGATACTAGAGCTGGAATGTGTAAATTCCTACGCTCGCTCTGATCTACGGCAAGGGAAAGGCTCTGGCAGCTCCCTGCAGAGGGGGGGAAGGTCTGCCACCAGGGAGGCAGCAGAAAATTACACTGCCAAACATAGCAATGTAGATGGGGCAGACACTGCTTGGGCATGTAGAACGACAGCTGTGTAGGGTACATACCCACAGGGTTCAGGCATGTCTTTACTCTACTCATCTAAGGAGTACTTCACCATCTACACTGTTATTTATACCCATGCTAGGGGCGTGCAGTGCATGTACTCTATATGCCACCATACGATTTGTGCAGTGTAGACATACCTCCAGAGCCAGACTCTGGGTAGATCGTTCATGACTGAATAGGGATGGGACCTTATTCCACTGCTGGGCTGACTAAGATAAGGACACATTCTGTCCTGATTTATTTTAAAAGTTGTATTTGGCTTCATTTTGTTATTAAGCAAGAAAAATCTCTGGGGGTGCCCCCCTACCAACATTACAGACTGCTGCTGAGACTCACTGATCTGAATTAAAAGTAAACGAAACACCAAGGAGTGAAGAAGCATGTGCAAGCAATGTGACATTACTGGTTTGTCTTGCAGGGTAAACAAAGCATCGTAACACAACTATGTAAAGCTAATGGGGTTATGCAATCAAAACCTAAGAAAGTTGCACCCATGCAGAAGGCCATCATGAAGCTGCTGCAACGGATAAGTCTCACAGCCTGTTTGGAAGGCTTAAGTGGGACACAGGCAGTGGGATCAACCCCACATGTTCTTAAAAAGCAGAAGTCCCCATTTTTGCCTTCTTTTTGTTTGCCTTCTGGTTTTGAGCTTCTGAGGCCCATTTGTTTCACATTTTCAACCATGAGAACTTGAAATTTACTTTTTATTTTAAAAGAAAGCTGAGATTATTATATAATCACTTGACTCCAGGTGCTAGGGCTTTAAAGAGAACCCCAAAGAGTGAGAAAGCTGTCAATACTGAATGGTGCAAAGACCTTGCACTGCTCTTTTGCAATGGAGTGAATTTCATCTTTTACTGTATTCCCTGATTTGCATGTTTCCCAGAGAATCTGTGCCATCAAAGGGTAGCAGAGGGGTAGGAGAGAAGATGTCATTGCAGAGACAAGAGAGTTGTGTGCAGGTGCCTCTTGCCTTCAGCAGGTCTACTTCTCTTCCAGATATCTATAGAGTTTAGGGGCTGACCTCTCTGCTGTTTCTGGGAGAGGGAATCTTCACTCCGCAGAGAAAGAATTAGGAGAAGTCCATCAACCAGATGTGCCATTGCTCTGCACCCTGTGCCATCATTTATATCAGTGCAAAATGCTGCTATTCTGGTTTGGTGGGGTTTTTACAAACAACTGCCCAAGGAGCGGGGCAATTGAGAATTTGGCTCCATGGGTATGTCTACACTGCCATTAGAAACTCACAGCTGGGTCCTAGAGCCTGGGCCCCAGCACAAGCCCAAACATCTACACCGCAGTTAAACAGCTCCTTAGCCTGAATCCTGTGAGCCTGAGTCAGCTGGCCCGGGCCAGCCACAGGTGTCTAACTGCAATGTAGATGTACCTCAGGAGTACAAACTCATTGAGTCTCTGCTTTCATTATTATGACTCCTTACCAATCCATGGGGAAATTGAATGAATGAGTACAACTAAAGCAAGCTAGGATGATAGGGTATGCCTATCTAGTGTACTGTTTCCGGCAAACGTACATCTCTGTCCCTTTACACATACGTGCAGGATTTCACCTCTCTTTCCGTTAATGAATTATCCATAAAGGGACATTTCTCAAACGTATTTGTTAATCCAAAATTATTGCCCAAATAAATTCATGGGATAAGTTTTGGACTGTAACTCTTCTGTGAGCAATTTGCTGCAAATATTCCACAGTTAAAATCAGAGCTGTTTTTATTGAACACCTAGCACCTGTTTCAACTCTCTGCTACTCCAGTTTTACGCCATTGTCCAGTGGAGTCACACCAGTGTGAAATTGCAGTAAGCCAGTGGTGAGTCAGACTTCTGGTATAGCCACTATGGCATGTTTCCTATTCCCCGATTAGATTAGATCAAAGCCTTAGTCAGTTTTTCTGGGGCATATACTCAGGAATGTGAACCCAGAAAGGGGTGCCAACACAATAGACGCTAATTGGCAGATAATTTTTTGAACCCTTCCTCTAGCTGTGCTCTTCTCATTCGAACCCACCTTTGAAAGATACTACTTCACTCATTGCTAGAAATAAAAACACTTTTATATACTTTCAAAGAAGAATTATGTGAGACAAACAACTTCAAAATGGGGGAAAACTGCGCTTCCAAAGGGCAGTCTCCCTCTCTGCTATTGCAGTGCCTTCCTCACGTTCACTATTCTCTCACTGTTGTCGAGATGTTGTGTTCTTTTAGATAGAATGTCCTCTGGGGTTGGGAGCTTGAGCCAGATCCTGGCCCATGTAAAGTCTGCTTTGTGCTGCTCTGACTTAAATGGCCAACTGAGGATTTCTCTAACATATGGGGAGTCCCCAATTTGCACAGAGCCAGTGTAACCAGCCTCTTTGAGTCTGCAGCACAGAGGGTATGTTGCAGAAGACTTGGCTAGAGTCCTGTTCTGCTCCAGTCATCCTCAATTGACATAATTGTCTCTTGGGAGGGATGGCACTACAGCTGGCACATGCTAGATCAACCTCAGGGCTACTCTAACTTAGGCTACGTCTACATTTAAACCGCTACAGCGGCACAGCTGCAGTGCTTCAGTGTAGACACTCAGTGCAGTGATGGGAGGAGTTCTCCCCTCACTGTAATTAATTCACCTCCCCAGGAAGCAGTAGCTAAGTGAACAGAAGAATTATTCCATTGATTTAGCACCCCTAAGAGATGTAGCTGTGCCGATTGTCAGCTTTCAGTGTAGACCGGTTCAACCACAGTGATCAGGTACTTAAAGCACATTTATCCCTCATCATTCTCAGTTCCTGCACTGAGCTCAGCTTTGCTTGACTGGATCTAAGGACGGGACCCTTTGACTTTGTATTTGCCTGTAAAGCACCACATATATCTTTCGTGTCATAGAAAGATGAACTATAAAGGGTCACTGAAGTTAAAGCCCATTTAGATAACTTTGAAGGTGATGGCATTCTTGCATATTTTATGGATGGTATGAGATGAATGTGGCACTGTGGCAAGTATTATTATTCTTAAGGTTACCAGGAATGAATGTGAATCAGGAATATGAATTCCACAGCTTGGAGAATACTGTGTGCTAGGGAGCTCTTCGTTATGTTGAAAGTGATGGAGGACAGCATTGGCATGAAGGAGGAAAACAAAAAGGAATCTTTTATGCATTGCTGGCTAAAATAGGCAAGGATAAGGAATCTGCAGAGGCCGAGGACAGAAGAATAAATCATGCGAGGAACAGGAAAGTATCAAAATGCAATACATAAATTTTACAAGTTAATGAATAAAAATGATCTATTTTAAAAATAGAATGACAAGGTGAGTGAAGTAATATCTTTTAGTGGACCAACTTCTGTTGGTGAAAAAGACAAGCTTTCTAGCTTACACAGAGCTCTTTTGCAAATCTTCAGTTCTGTGTAAGCGTGAAAGCTTGTCTTTTTCATGAACAGAAGGAAGTTGGTCTAATAAAAGATTTTATCGCACCCACCTTGTCTCACTAATATCCTGGGCCCAAACACAGGCTACAACAACACTGCAAACAAATATTTTCAAAAGATGCTTGACAAGGACACACCTAGCTGCATCATTAGCTGCCTTTAAATGCTGTGAGATAGAGAAGGAAGGAGGAATTGGCAGAGAGATTTTTTTAATATGCAAAATGAAATCCTGTGATGGATGAGAGCCAAATCCTCAGCCTTGTTCCATTGAATTAAATGCAAATAGGCCAATTTATGTCAAATGAAGATCTTGCCCTGGGACTTTAATGAAGCCAGGTTTTGGAAGGATTTAAGAGATGGATTTTTACAGACAAGATACTGCAAAATACCTTTCAGTAAATTATTCCATGTGTGTATGCGCCCGAGGCAGCTATAGGCAGGTGAGACTTGTAGTTTAGAGATATACCAAAAAAAAAAAAAGAAAGGAAATGGGCAAAGACAGTATTTTTTGCACCCCATGTCACAAGGAATTGTGGGGTTTTTTTTACTAAAACAACCCTTTGAACACAGTCAAATAACAAACACATGAAATTCTGAATAAGACAAGAATGAAGGCTATGAATAGAAAAACCTTTCCTAGCCCTAGGAAGGGCTGATGCATCAAATACACAGCATTAAATAATGCTTTGGGAAGGATAACTCACTCACCTTGAAAGTTGTATAGCACTCTGGATTCAAATCCTGAGCCCTGGATCTATCCCAATATGCAGAGGGAAGTGGGTGAAGGGAAATAATCCTCTCTTACATGCTGTCCAAGCGCCTGTGTACACACCGAATGGAGGTCAGAGCTGCCAAGTGCATCTCATCTCATGGGGCGGTCACTCATGTGGCAGCCCAGCATGCCTGTCCAAATCTCAGCCTGAATATCGGGCATCTGGCTGAGATTCAGGCAGAAGCTGCAATGCCCACTATCGGCTGCTAGAGGCCACTGTGGAACCTGTCCCCATCTGCCTCCCCCCAGCAACCGGTGAAGGGGGCTCAGTACTAGCTCCAGGCACAGCAGCCCCCAGGCTGTGACACTCTGCTCCCAGTCAAACCCCAGACCATGAGAAAGACCCTTGCCAGACCTGACTGCACTACTCCCAGCTACACGCCATAACCACATGCCAAGCCCCTGCTCTCCAAAGAGACCTCAGCCCCCCAGACATACCTCTGCTTTCCTCCCAGACAGCACCCATGCACCTACCCCAGCTCTGGGATATCCATCAATCCCCAGCAGCAGCCAGGACCCACCCACATATCTGAGGCCTACATGCACCTACCCTGAAAGTGCCCAGATACCCTCAAGCAGCACCCAGAGACTCCCAGCTATTTCAGACCCGCTCCACCGCCCAATGGGCCAAGCACCCCAGAACCTACCTACCCAACCCAGCAATACCAGGCACCCACCAGCACCTCCCGTCACAGCTCAGGGCAACTGTGCCTGTATTTCCTCCCCATTACTATGGTCCAGCAAGGCACCCATGCTAGGCTTCCATCTCCCTATCCATTGCCTCTCTTGGGTGAAGTCACACATCTCTCTCTTTTCTGACCAGGGATTTCCAGCCTGAACAGTTCCCTACCTTCACTGTGTTATTCCCCAGCAAGGCAGACTGCCTAAGTACGCCTGCTTTACTTTTCCCCTCAGAGATGGCACACAGGGTTATTGCCACAGTTTAAACTACCACACAGCTCTTTCTAAGCAAGCACATTTATGCTTAAGGTAAAACTATTACAGTGAAAATATATTAAAACAATAAAGTAACCTACACACATGTTAATAAGTTTACCAGAGATCACCCCCCTGACACCAACGGGCTCTGGATAGTGAATAGTTCTTCAAATCCCACATAGGGATATCCCTGTGGTAACAAGTTCATCACAGCTTCTGCTCAGAACAAGCACGCTCATGAATACGTCAGTCACTCTTTTAGGCCATGTCTACTTGTACAGCGCTGCAGTGGTGCAGCTGTACTGATGCAGCGGCTCTGGTGAAGACACTCTATACCGACAGGAGAGCGCTCTCCCGTCAGCATAATCAAACCACTTCCACAAACAGCAGACAGTGTGTCAGCGGGAGAGCTCCTCCCGCCAACATAGCTCAGTGCACACAGATGTTTATGTTGGTGTAACTTATGTCACTCAAGGAGTTGGTTTATTTACCCCCCTGAGCAACATAAATTATGCCTACATAAGAGGTAGTGAAGACGTAGCTTTAGTCTTTGATTTGTCCTCATGTAATAAGTGAACATCAGACAAAAGATTCCCCCCTCCGGACGAAGTGTCAAAGGTTGAGGCGGTAGGTGAGAATTTGAATCCCCTTCCTCCGAAGCACTGCCTGGGAATTCCACTTCACCCGTATTTGTCTCAAAAGATCATTAGTTTCTGCTACTTTGTTCAACACGAAGCTCACAGTACTTCCCAGATATTGCATTAAATCCCGTCTTCCTCCTAAAGACATTCGATACAATCCCACACTAATACATGAACATTAGAATTTTTAATACAGTGAACACCTAAAATACCTAAACTTAATTCAGTAAGGTTTATCTTAATTCAATCAGGTTTCTCCAGGATATTTCAGGAAATGGCCATATGCACCTGAAGCATAAGTGCCAGACCCCCATTTAATCCCAAATTCCTAGACAGCCTCACACCTCTGTACTTGCTCCAGCCTCAGGGCTGCCAAGTTCCATGTAGCTCCCTGACCCACCCTCTACCCTGCTTCGGGAAGGACAAGAAATTCACCAGAACCTGAAATTTATAACTGTATGCAAATTAGTATACGTTAAGCAAATATTGTAAAATATGCAAATACCTAAACGTGCTGGCCTTTATGGAAGTTGACAAAGTGATTGATACCTTGCTAGAAATGATAAAAATGCAAATATAGACGGACCACCATCTATCTGTCAACCAATTCATACCTAATAGCCGAGGGAGATGACAGAGGTGAGTTTTAGATTTAGAAAAGATCCACCCAGCCAGACTGAAATACATATCCCCAAGAACAGGATGAGCCCCTCTGTACACAGCCTGATGAATTGGTCAGGGACTTGCAGAACAACATGTGAGGTGCTACATCTAAGGCTTGGAAATAGGGAAACACCCATTGGAGAGGGAGTAACCTGACTCAGGGGATGGTGGGGTTAGAAAAAATGCTTTGGGGAGAGGAAAAAGAAGGCTTCACCTAATACAATAATGAACTTTAACACTGAAGCCTTGAGAAGGAAGCTTTCTGGGAGAGGAGGGAGATTCTTGCTCTCTGGACATCATGGGGTCTGGCACACTCCTCACAGAAGAGGTCAGAATCAGGGCTTGCCTTTCTTTTCTTTACTGTAAGTAAGATGAGAGTAATTCGGCTAGTTGAGATTATGGGACATTTGATCTGGACCTGTCAAGCAAACCGTTTTTGCTTTAACAACAGAGAGAAAATGGAATTAATACATCTTGATTTAAGCTGTTGTACTGTTGTGTGGGTGTTTTCAAGCAGCTAGTCTCCAAGGAGAAAAGAATCCTGCAGCCTTGAAGGAGAGGTGCTGGCTGGTATGGACGCACCCGCTCAGTCTTGGTCAGAGAGCAAGGTGTATGGCAAAAGGCTACTGCAGTAACACACACGGGGAAATGCCTCAGGGACCAAGGCAGAGACATCAGTCGACTGATAGGTTGGTCATAAATTCTGCCTTTGTAAGAGGTGGGTTCTGCAAAACGCGCAGAGTTGCCGTTGTGTATAATAAAATTTATCGCGAATGGTTTCTCTTATTTAAAACAGGAAAACTGACATTACTGAGAGGTTTTCCACGTAGTTGAAAAAGTCCAGTAAATCCCTAGGAAGACAGACCCAATACCTGACACAAAGGTAATTCAGGGGATGAACTGGATCTGTAGGCTAATGGACTACCCTGTTTATCTTCTGAAGCTTGCACTGCATCCTGACATAGACCTCTTGGGAAAATGAGTTTGGTGGTCTGCTCTCAGTTCTCCTATATAAATATCAGAAAATTACTGCACACGTTAGCTCAGGTTAGCATGTCTGCTGAAAAGAGGCTCAAGATGAGAACAGAAGGGGTATTGCAGGTCAGATTTGAGGGACATTGGCAGAACTGTTGAGAAATTTGCCTGCTGTCTAGGGATCTAACATAATATGTGTGAGACGTGTAAAACTCCCATTAATGTTAATAAGAGCTAGGAACGCATAAATGAGGAATAGAGCCAGATTCCTGGCTCAAGTCAGTGCTGTTGGACCCTCACCTTCACAAGCACAAAATTCAGCAGAAGTGAAAGAAATAATTCTTCACTAAACTAAGAGCCTAGTATTTTCAAGCTAGGCAGAAAACACAGGATTTTATCTGTTCTTATTCAAACCATATGATTTTACTCTTTAATGAAATGTCACTTGCTATAACTGTGAGAAACTGATTACTAGATTACCTTACAGACTCCTTTCCGGAAGCAGAGATTGAAAATTATGAATAGAATAAATGTGCGCACAGGTGGCCACCTACAAAGCCGCATTATTATTCTCACTAATTAGCACCTTTTGTGGTACTCTGAGCGGAGAGGCCAGGATTTGTGAGCTCTGGAAACTGAATTGCCACATAGAGTGGACAAGGAGTGGCATTTCCTAGTTGGGAGGTGGCTGGGAGAGGAAATGATGTGGGGAATTTTGCACAGCTAATAAACTACCCTTTGCTGGATAAACAGAGAACTTCAGTCTCAAGGGCTGCTAATGTGATATTTTCTATTCTGGTCCTCACACAGCATCCATCCCCAAAGCATCTGAGTATCTTTCATAAACAGTAAATATCCACTTACATTTTAAATAAATGAATAAAATCATAATGAAAAGGCTCAGATAGAAAAAGTCAGAGTAACCTTTTTGGTCAAGGAATTCTTGTAATGTCACATTTAAGACATTTTCATTCTGTATGTATCAGCAGACGTGAAATGACATCTTCTGGATAATGGATTTATATATTACATAAGGGGAGAAAAGTCATATGGAAATTAATGAAACTTTTCAAGAATTGAGAAAGAAAGATATTACCACATAGCTAGTATGTTTTTCTTAAAACTATCTCACAGCACACAATGCAATTATTTTAAGAGTTAAAGTGCACTAGCAGGTCAAATCCTGCCTGGGATCAAAACTAATGAGAGTTTTAAGGTCTAGTGTGTATGTGTATTGCTAATTTTCCTTTGAAGTTGTATGTGTTTGTTCTTATTAACATCAAACTCATTTACTGGTGAAACCCCAGTGAGGTAAATTGAGTGTCGTTACCAGTAATCAAATGTAAAAATAAGCCTCTCAGTTTGGAGGTGGTTTTGTCACAACTAGAAAAATAGAATTCCAACAGAAACAGGGAGCTAATTCTTCACCATAAAAGTAATGCTTGAAGGGTACTGTCAATACGTCTGACATACTTCTCCCTTCTTTGATTGTATTCACTGGTCATCTCTCAGGCAGGCCACGTGGAAGCCTGTTCCCTCTAGTAGATGTGGTCAATGGCATTTATCCCCTGCAACTTCATCTGCTTGATCTTTGCTCTGGACCTTTATGCCCAATGACAGGTCAGCCATGGAAGATCACAGTGAGGTGTTGGAAGCTGAGAACATCTCTGCTCCATCAAGCATCAGTCCAGGATCCTCAGAAGAAACCTCTGCACCTGCAGACCCTCATCATTCCACTCCCCTTCCCCATGCTGTCCTGCCCATTGACCATGCTCCCCCAATCTCTCACAACCCTGCCCCTCACAATCCAGAGGAGGCAGAGGACGCAGGATTCACCATGAACTTCTTGTTCCCATGGAGGATCCAGAGGAGCAGACCCTAGAAACTGCTCATACCTCAAGGCTCTCTGTAGGGTAATTATGAAATTAAAGGATAAAAGGTAGTTTAATTTTAGTTATGAAAATTATATGTTAGCTTATTAGTTTGTGGTGGTAAGTAGAAAAAGGTCCTAGCCAGCAAGTACAGGAAGCCCATGAGAACAATGAGTTATAACACCAGAATGTAACGGGAAAGATGTATGGTTTAAAAAGTAACTACGAAAGTAAAGCAAAGTTTTCTCTCAACAAGAGGGGGCCGCAAGTACAAGACAAAGAAAAACTGTCTTGTAAAAACCAAGCACCAACCTTCCCACATATCAATGTTATCTTGAAACTGAGGCTCATGTGAAGACAAGGGCAACAGAAGAAAAACTGGTGGGAAGAAAGGTGGGAAGAGGACGTAAGAAGGAAACGTCTTGGAAAGAGAAAAACAGCAAGGGTGAACTGCCCCTAACTGGGTTTTACTGAAGCTAGCTATTATGTTTGCGGAAGAGCCATAAATCTGAGAGTGTTCATCGGATCCAGTCCAATCACACTGGAGCGAACCTGGGTAAGAAGATTCTTCTCTAGTTTGGTCCATCTGTGAGTATAAATTATCATAAATTTTTAACTGTTTTGTTCCTGTCTGGGTGTTGTAAATGCTTAATGGTTAGGCTTTTATACATGTTTAGAGCAATCATATGAATGGCATTTGGCCTTTGGATTTAATAAAGGAATTTATGGTTATGTTAATGTCTGCCCTATATTTTTAGCACTCATAACTAATAATTCCAATGCTCTTTGACATGAAAACAAAGCTGTCCAATGAATGCTTGGACTGTGGGGTTACTTATTTGAGGGGAACGTATCCTGCCAGCATTCATCAGCCAAAACACTGGGCTCCAATCCAACGTTGAGAGACAGCAAACTCTGTTGGGAAGCGCCTGCCAACCATTTAAAAAATCTTACGTTACAGCAGCATGAAAGAGACCTCTACAGGTCAGCAAGGACTCCTAACCTGGACCATTTAGACCAGGGGTGTCAAACATACGGCCCGTGGGCCGCATTTGGCCCGCGAACGTTTTTGATCCGACCCGCATTTGGCCAGTGTTTCAGTGAGTCGTGCTGCCGCCGAAAGTTTCTCTGCGTATGACATTGCCCCTTTAAGAGCTTTGTCAGCGGAGGGCCTACTTCAAGAGAGTCTTAAAGCAGCAATGCCTTCCTCCACAGAAATGCCTTAAAGTGGCAACAGGGTCCCGCGCAAAATCCCGCCGCAGAAAATGGAAGATAGCCCAAATTTTTCGGCGGTGGGTATTGCATGGCCCCTGTGAAGGGCATGTTACGTGAATTTGGCCCGTCACCATCGTCGAGTTTGACACCCCTGATTTAGACACTGTTGACCTGGAGGAGACTTTTCTGTGTTTCTTCACAAGCAAGACTCACCTTTGCACTTCCTCCTGAGCCATGCTGAGTTCTCTTCAGCTGCAACCAAAGGGTGGGCTGCAGAGCGAGCAGACTTGAGAAACTGACATGCAGAACTGGTGATGCTTTTGGCGTTTGCAAGAGATCGTAACCCAAAGGTTGCTCTTGCAGAGATTACAACCACCAAGCTACCCAGGAGCAGAGAGATTTCATTACAAAATCTGTTACTGCCTTAAAATGCAGAGTTTAGTAAATTGAAGAATTTCTGTGTTGCTATGACCTATGGTATTACTTTAATTATGCAGGTAGTACTGCACCCCTCAGCAACAGCAAAAGTCATTACTGTGTATGTGCAAAACTCTATATGAATGGACCTTGCCAGTGAAAAATACTATTCCAAAAGCCTGACACAAAGCTTTGACTAGCAGAGCTATTACTGTAGCATACCGCCTCCCACCAAACCACTCTAATGTTATCTAGGGAAACACGAATCAGCTACTTATCCCTCCCCATAGCTCAGTCCTGCATCCCTTGTGCACCTAACACCACAATTAACTTCAGCAGAAGTTGAGGGTGCCCAGCAACTTGCAGAATTGGGCAAAGATGGCTTGATTCAACTCCCACTGCATTCAATGGCAGACTTTCCTTTTCCTTTAATGGGAACTGAACGGGGCTCAAAGAGGGAATTTCTTCATCAAAATCCACCAATTTACCATACACTTTTTCTGGCCTACACAACTATGAAGAGCAAAGTTTCTTCTTTGAATATTATAAACAATAGAAAAAAGATTGGTATTTACCAAAGTTATTCTCATTACTCATACACTCATCCAGGTGAGCCATTGATACACAGCCAGATACAAAACTCAAGTCTAATAAAGCAAAAGGAGAAGTAATGAGACAGATGCTCACAGAACTGATCACGGAAGAAGACAGTTCTCTAGGCTGCATCACTCATTTTTCAACCACAGAAAAGATATGTCAAAAATGCCCTTCTCTGTTTTATTCTTTTCCTCTGTGATGAATAACATCACCTAATCTCACAGGGGTATTGTGAAGATAAGTTTATTAAAGTTTGCGAAACCCTCAGACACTATAATGAGATCACCATAGAAAGGCATGTGAGGAAATTAATAATGTTGTATTCAGTGCGGGGTTTGGATAGCATGCGTTAAATAAGGCATGGGGCTCACATACTTAATGAGGATAAACAGAAATATTGAAAAACTACCCATTCAGAGGTCCTGTGGGGAAAAAAAAAGTATGTGATATGTAATTAAATATTGTATCATAATGCATATGCACTAGGGGACTGAATTAAAGTTGCCTGATCAACCTTAATTCTAGCATTGTCTAACTTTTGAATGCTTGATTTTGTGACCATAATGCTCTTTTAATGTAATTGCTTGGATGTAATATTATATATGGTACATAAGGATTCCCAAAGGTATACATTTAAATGAATGTGCAGCTTGCATTGTATTTAGATCATTTTCAGATGTAGAATATTCACTTAACCACAATGGCCACTTCAGAAATGTTACTTTTAATTATGCAAATTGGCATTTTCCAAAAGAGACTTTGACTCACTAGAAGTAAGTCATAAAAATATCGATCATCAGAACTGTGCTAAAACCAGCATTAAAAAGTACTTTGGCGTGTTTTGTAGTCTTCTCATATATTTGTTTGTGGAAAGAGACCTTAGAAGCAGAGGCATAGCCAGATGTGATTTTTTGGCAGGACCTGTGGCTGACACGGGTGGGCCAGCCGAAAAACAAGTGCTTCCCAGTCACATGCCCGGAAGCAGGAAGTTCGGGAAGCCACAGGCTGAGAAAGCTCAAGTTGTGAAGGTGGCTTAAGCGGAGCTTGGGTGGGCCTGCTTTCAAAATGGGTGGGCCAGGCCCACCTGTAGCTATGCCCCTGCCTAGAAGGCCATGGGCAAAGCCCATTGATTCAATGGTAAGAGTCCAATTGACTCAAAAAGGCTTTGGATCAGGTCTTTGGTGTTCAGGAGAGACTCAAGGCCAAATCCTGCAGCCACAGGAAGGGCTGCAGAAGACTGTGAACACTGTGGGACTGGGACATTTCCACTGCAGGTATGAATCAGCAAAGGGGATTCACACCACAAGAAGCCACAGAGCACACCTCCTTGTGCAGTAGCACAAGGTAGTGTTTTGGAAACAGGCCCAGGAAGAATGGAGCTTGTAAATCCATACCTCTTCAAATCTACCAGCCACAGGAGGATACTGCAGATATGGATCCATTTCTCTATTCAAACACAGACAGAGGTTCATTAAATATTTATCACTTTGGTATCCTGCTTGTAATTTCTATTACAGCATGAGAACAGCTTGGTTTATGGCTACCCTTTGCCCCCTAATTATTTTTTAATTCAGTGAGGAAAAATGTTCTCAGCAGCATGGATCTACATGCTGGACATGAAGTTATAGTGGCTTGTTTAGAATGTCCTGTGTTATCACCAGGCCATTCCATAAATAATGACTTTGTGCAAATAGCATTCTAATGGCTAGGGATCAACCTGGAATAATGTGAGCTATTCTGAGCTCTGCTTCCACACCTGGCAGGTGCTCTGGGCAATAAGGAGTTAGGCTTTTATGCCTTATCAGCTGTATTGTCAATCATTGGTTGTTTCTTGCATCTTTCCCAGTACCTAACTCTGCAGTCCTTGCGCATGCTAATTACCCACTGGTGTCAGGGAATGGAAAGTTAGACCCCTAATTTGCCATCTTGTATCATAACTGATTTTCACCTTCTCCGTCCTTTCATTGTGGGGTGAAATTCACCACAGTGCAGGGAGCAAGTATAAGGACCATTAAGTGCCACTTAAATTCTATTTTATGCTTTGTCCTGGAACTCCCTATAAGAACTCATCTAAAAAAAAAAGTGTGATTAATGTACTACTTTTGTGTATTTAATTCAACAAATGAATTGTAGAAAACAGGAGCAAATATTTAGAAATTATAAGGACTGGAAGAACCATAAAATATGCCAGAGCAATTCATAGAATCGTAGAAGGTTAGGGTTGGAAGGGACCTCAGGAGGTCATCTAGTCCAACCCCCTGCTCAAAGCAGGACCAACCCCAACTAAATTATCCCAGCCAGGGCTTTCTCAAGCCGCATCTTAAAAACCTCTAAGGATGAAGATTCTACCGCCTCCTTAGGTAACCCATTCCAGTGCTTCACCACCCTCCTAGTGAAAAAATTTGTCCTAATATCCAACCTAGACCCCTCCCACTGCAACTTGAGACCATTGCTCCTTGTTCTGTCATCTGCCACCACTGAGAATAATTTAGCTCCATTCTCCCTGGAACTCCCCTTCAGGTAGTTGAAGGCTGCTATCAAATCCACCCCCTCACTCTTCTCTTCTGCAGATGAAACAAGTCTAGTTCCTGCAGCCTCTCCTCATAAGTCATGTGCTCCAACCCCCTAATCATTTTCATTGCCCTCCACTGGACTCACTCACTGTAAACAGAGAGGAGATAGAGAATGGAAATGGAGTGTCAGACACCTGCTGTATATATGTTTGTTTAGTCTGCGCAGAAGTGACTAAATGAAACTGCAGAGGAGGAAAGAATGTGAAGAGGGAGCTGAATGCAATGGATCCCAGCTGCAGCAACCAGGGGGAGCATGGGCAGAGGGAGTGCTGCCAGCATGGATCCTCCTCCCTGGAGATGGAGCCTCCCTGTCAGAAATGAGGCATGGAGTCTGATTCTCCACTGTCTTGCACCTTGCATAACCCTTGACACTTGGGCAAAGCAGGTAAAGAAATGCTATCAAATGCGAATGGAAATGAAAGCAGTAGAAAGTCAGGCCCACAAGTTAGGTCTTCGGTTCACTGGTGTGGTAGAATATAACTCTTAATAGAAAATTTGTATTCTAGTAGCCCTCCAAACTTTTTAATGCCATGCAACAAAATATAATCTTAGGTGCCAGACATAAGCTAATATAGCATAGCTACTGGAAATGTGGAAATTCATTTTATTTCCATCCACCATCACCACACCTCTTCCAAGTTGCTTTTTTATTTTCATAAGGATCTACTTTCTGTAACATTTTTGTTCGTCTTTATTTACAATGTACAGTTTTGCAAGTAATTTTCTGGTTAGATTGCCCAGGAAATGATTTCCAGTTAAAACTGAAATACAAAGCCTGTCCTTTTGGTATCCCCACAAACTCCTTCTATTCTACCTCAGTATCAGTGCTACTGTTGAAGGAAAATAGTTGTCTGCTTGACCACAGTTACTCCATTTTAATGCTTTTTAGTGTTCTCCTTTCTGTTGAGATCGCCCGCCCCCTCCTCTTTTGTTTTTACAGTGCTTATCTTGTACCAGGGTCAGAGAAAGGTTTCCTAGAAGAGGCAAGGAGACAGCCCCAACTGGTTTTAATTAGTTACAGCCTTGAGAGATAGGCCAGGCAACTTTGATAGATAAGCTGAAATCATCTGTTAACATGTTTTCTGTTATGCATACCTTTATAATTAGTAGAAGTAGAAAAGTATAAGCCAATAGCAATAGTAGTAATAATTTGAATGTACCTATAAGCATCAAGAACTTATGCATATGTAATTTCTTTGTTTTGTTTGTATAAATATGCAAAAGAGCATGTCTTCGGGGTCTCACACTGACCACTTCTTGGGAAGTGTCTGACCTCTGCAGAAATAAAGTTTGGAAACTGCCCAACTACCTGCTTGGATCTCTTTTCGGTGCAGGGTAAACGAACCTCAATTGGAATCTTTTTCCAACACTGTGCACTGCTAACTAGAAATATGAATCATAATGCTTACGATCATGCAAAGAGTGGTTGCACCAGGCTCCTCTGCACTGATTAGATTTACGCTGAGCTCCCCAGAAATTACTGAGCCATATAATTATTCATTCACAAATTATTTTAACCTATCAATGTCACTACCTGGCATAAGAAAATAACAGATAGATATGGAGCTGTATGTGGGAAGTGAAGAATAATATAGCCCGATGAAACTACAGGGCGAATGTCTGGCCCTTATCTGTTATCAAATTAAAGGGACAGGTCACAAACCAGTTGCAATAATATTGTAAAAATTGAGGCATTGTCTACACTGTGGATTTACCCCCACTACAGCCATCACTGTAGCTCCATTAGTGCAAATGCCTAGTGTAGACAAGGAAAGCTGCAGTTTACATAAATAGAACCTGTCTCTGCTTGAAACTTGGTTTAGCTCAACCAGTGCAAATCACAGCTTTCCTTGTTTAGACTGGGAGCTTGTGCTGGTGCCACTACCTTGGTGACTGGCATATTCTTAATTGTCAAAGTATATCACAAGTATTGTAATAGTTTTCTATATTGTAAATTGAAATTTGCTGGACAGATGAGTCTCACAGTGAAGGCTGTGAACCAGTTTGTGCCCATAGTTTGTATTGCATAGTGGGTAGATATAAATGTATGTGAATTTCCAATGTAATGCTTTTCCTTTGTAACCTTTTGTATATACAGTGTAGGATCTAGCCTGCCTGGCAGAAGGTTTTAATTTGTAATTGCCTATGCATGCAGTACTAGCCTTTGAAATATTCAAAAAACTAGCTTTTTAATTCAGGCTACATCTTCACTGACGGCGGCAAATTCGGTGCCGTCAGATCAATTTCTCTGGATCGATTGAGTGGTCAGTGAAGACCCGCTCAGTTGATCCACAAATCGACGTATTAAGACCACCTTCTCAAGTGGCGTAATGCTGCATCAACGGGAATGCAGTTCCCGTCAGCGCAGCGAAGATGGCACGCAGAACAGAAGCAGAGAAGTCGACGGGAGTTACGCAAGTTTTTTGCATAGCTTGCGTAACTCTGGTCATCTGCCACCGAATCTTGGAGGTAAGTGTAGACAAGCCCTCAGTGACACTTATGCACAGGTCACTATTAGTGTTAGAGATGACAATACACAGCTTCATATTAAGAATATGCAAAAACTATGAGAAAAAAACATAGCCTAACAAGAAGTAGTGAAGACAAGATCCACAAACGAGTCCTGGGCTCTGCTAAGAAGAGGAATAAAGAGCGTGTTACATCTTTTACAAACCACGTCATCAATAATATGACAAACCCATTTGACCCTAAATCACCTCCAGAAGTGCTTGTCAACATATAAACTGAACTGCATGTAACACCAGACATACTAGACCCTCTACTAAAAACAAATGGAGAGATTGTGTGAGGTGCACTTGATTCTAATAGGACACATAGCTTCTTCAGCCCAGTCATGAAATCCAACATCAAAATATTTGCTGACATGGCCATGAGGACCAAACTTTAAGTCTGGCAAGGGAGGGACAGTCACAACAGCCATCAGCTCAGAAATTGTTTTCTGCAGAGCCCTGTCCTTAACAAGAGATGATATTTCAATGGTAACTGTTCTTAGTCACCCAATAGGAACTGTGCCTATGTCCCTTTTCTGTGCTGATGGAACAATAAGAACAGACAAAGCTGAATTAGGACTTCAGGTGGAAGCCCCAGGTAAAAAAAAATCCATGAGCTTATGAGCTTCTAAAAAACCTTATTTGTGCCTGTACCAGCAGGGGTCACTGCACAACCAACGGTGTCTGTAGTCAGAACAATCTTCCCTGCACAGAATTGTGTACCTGCCAAGGCAATGAAGACTTGTGGTAATCCTCACGCTCTTAACAGAGATCATGATCATAAACAAGATGTTGATAATGATGTTTACTAGAAATGTCAGCAGTGCTATTACATTTCAATGATACTGTACAATTTTATTATTAGAGTTTGTTTTACCCTTTAGATTGTTTTGTGATGCTTTTAATGTCACAAATAAATCCAAATCTGTGTCTTGATATAATACACAGAATCATTAAATTAACAAAAATGAAGACAAATATTTCAAAGTGGTTATTTTAATGTGTTGGTGTTTATTTCTGTTTCTTTGGTAATGGCTCCACATCATACCTCCTCCTAAAGTAGACATAATAAGCTTTCAAACTATGTATGATGCGAATGTGAGAGGGTACATTAAATTGACCAAAGGAGTGGTTTCTGCTGCTCACCTAAAATCATTTATCAAAACAAGAGACCTCTTCCTGCCTTTGGGTATTCCTAATTACTAGGGGAAAAATTGTGTTGTAATGAGATTCTCATGCAGTAGATTTGGAGTTTCAGTTGTAAAGGATGTCATGATTATCAGGGTAGATGAGAGTTCTTTTTTAACATAAAGACAGAATTGTGAAATGACTCTTTCAATTGCATCTAGATATACAATGTTCCATCTTCAGGTTTGTAGCGTTATCTTTCAAGCCTTGCTTCTGCAAGTAGTCCCATTTTCTTCTGCACTGAGGCAGTGTGGCTGAATGAGAACAACTCATTGGAGTAAGGGCTGCAGTACCATGTTCCATGCCAGTGTATATCACTATTCCTGTAGAAAGTATCTAATAAGTTTGAACTGATGAACTGAAGAAAGAGAATATAATGCAGAGAGAGAAGAGTCACACTGACTCACAGGGTCCCTCTGGGACCTATTCTGTGTGACAGAATAATGCAGTGGTCACGAGAAGAGTCACACTGCACAGACTGTAGATGTGTGTGTTGGCCTGGACCTATTCCCCAGACAACCAACAGAAGGCACCAGACCTCACCTATTCTGTGTGACAGAGAACACACTGCACCTCACCTATTCTGTGTGACAGAATGGCCCTTGGAGAGGCTGTTGTAATTTGTGCTGGGCATGCTCCCAGGTGAGCCTGGAATATAGACTATGCAGAGGTGGCTTAAAGGTATCAGTATCATAATGGAGAGTCTGGCCCCAGAGTATCTGATTTCAGGGGTAGTCCCACTATACATTGTTAGGACTACGTGTGGAGTAAGGTGCTTCTCAGTGTGAGACAAGATATCTGATTCTGGCCATAAACCAAGCCAATGACTCACATATATAAAAACAGGTAAAGGGTCTGATTCTGAACCATGACAATGAACTGAAGCCCTCTCAGCCAACAATCCTATTGATTTCAGGGGTGATATTGACAGAGAAGGCACTATTAAACATGAGTAATGATGACAAACTCTGGTCCTAGTTGAGGAGTGAGAACCTCATCAGATTAAAATGTGAATTCTAAACACTAATACCAATTTATTTTAAAATTGGAAAACAATGTACGGTGTCACCCTATCAGCCACCATCCCTAGAAGTATTTCAATGAAAAAACGTCATCACACATTGCCATTTACTGAGGTGTGTATTGAGATACGTATATTGCCTGACATATGCATCATCCTCTAGTAAACCACTCTCATGTAACTGCCTTCTGGATCAAATCACCAAGCCACTGTTGCATTGGAAACTAAAGAGAAAATAGTTTTGCCATGGATTTCAATTAATATTACTATATGCATTGCTGCAGCAGCCAGAAACCCTAGTGAAGGCTGACAAAGCCACTTATGCACAATACAAAGACAGTCAACCCAAGGAGTTCAGGATGTAAGTATGGGCGCAGGTCAGCCCAGGGTATTTATAAGTCAGTTAGTAACAGGAACTATTCAGAAAAATACCAGTGGGCAGCTTTCTGCACATTCTGCTGTGATCTCCACTGTATCCTCTATAACAATGTTTCTCAACTGTTTCGATACCCGGCACTGGCTTGCTGCTTTCCTAAATCGTGTCAGGGACCGGCACTGGTCCATAGACGGGTTGTTGAGAGAAACTGCTCTATAAAGGAGTCACAGAGAAAACTTGTGGTTAAAGTGGGGAAGGGGGGGGGGGGGGTTACAGAGTTCACACTCAATCCATGAACTACTGAAAGATTCTGCTCTCACTTACACTTGTCTTCTTAAATCCAGAGAGGTAAATGGATTTACACCAGTGCAAAAACAGTGGTATTCCAGCTGAGAATCTGTAATTGTTTTGTTTGGTAACATTGAATACTAGCTCCTGAGATGTAATCAGAATTGACATTTAGAAGGTAGTAAATAAAACGGGTCTTTTGTAAATAGGATTATTTAGTGTAGCGTGTTTTAAGGTCTAGATGTGTTTTGCCTGCTGCTTCTAACCATGGATATGCAAATAAAAGGAAATATGGGGAAATGGAAAACATTTTCTTCTCCATTTAGACGGTACCCTGAATGTTCAAATCACCCCCCTCCCCCAGGCATATTGTTACATCAATTAAAACTGGTGTGGCAGAACAATAAAATTAAACTGTAACACGTGGCTGTTGTTCAACTGAATCCACAGTAAATAAAATAGATACCTTTGAGTAAACGCACAGCTATAGGCTGGATCCTCCGCTGCTGTAAACCAGTGACTCTGTTCCAATTTACAGCAGTGCCCGATAAAAAATAATTTCAGGTAAGATTTTCACACTATAAATCTATAGCCATTTGCCGCTTAGCAGAGCCTAGTAAAACCACAGCCACATTGCACAATGGCCCTAATAACCATTATCTTTCATCTAGAGTCAAATGCGTTAGTTTTGCCAGTCTAGGTGCGGATAACCCAGCGCGCCATAAATTATTTAGCACTTAACATTAAACTGACAGCTCCTTAGGACTATAGCTCTCTACAGAAACACTGTTGGATTCTTCACAGTTCAGTAGCTGTTGTGTGAAAATGGTCTACAAACCACTAGTCTAAGGGCTAATCTACACACAGCTTTTGTACCAAGTAAACTATATCGGCTAGAGACTAATTTCATTACATCGGTGCAACCCACAGAGCTTGGAATCAGTTATAGCAGCATAAAAGTGCTTATACACCTAGCTTATTTCTGCAAGTTCCCATTACACCTATAAGCCCCTTTTTTACCAGTACGAGTCTGCCCACACTAGAGGATTGCATCCATGTCACTATATCCATGTCTAAACCCATATCCTTAGATGGGTACAAAACCCCTGTGTGGATCAAAACCCTACGAATAATAGTTTCCCCACTTCACCGTAGTTACATGTAAAATGACAGGGGCCGTTAACCGATAAAACCCCTTCAGGGACAGGGAGAGCGACTTGAAGGTGTAAATGAGCAACTCTATTTCAAAAGTGGCGAGCGAGCCATATACCAGCGCGGATAGAAACCTGGCACTTTCCGAGCAATCCCCCTCCCCGGAGCGCGGGCATTAAAACATTTTCGGCCGGTCGCTGATGCCTGGACTCGGCCCAGGACTGATGGGCCGGACTTACACCCTGTTTCTCGGGCGGAAGGGCTCGAAAGACTCCGACCAAGGGGTTAGAAACAGACAGACGCTCCACTGCCGGGGCAGCCGCTCCGAAGTGCCAGGCGGAGCGGAACGAAAGCCTGCGAGTGCCCCGCGCACTGCACGGCAGCTGGCGCCGAGCTGCGGGGAGAACAACCCCGGCCCCGGAGCGGAACGGCCCGGACACAGGCACGAAGAAGCCGGGCAAAGGCTGCGCGGCGGCATGTGCCCTAACTCAGCTCCGGGCGGGGCGGGGCGCCACGTGCCAGCCAGGCACAGTCCGCCCCGGGCCCGAGCAGAGCGACGGTCCCCGGGGAAGGTCCGCTCCCACCCACTCCCCCTTCTCTAGCTGGGAGCCGGCTCCCCCCCTACCTGGTCAGCGCAGGGCGCACTGCAGAGGGCTCCACCGAGGCGCTTCCCCCGGGCGCGGCCCGGCCCCATGTGCTCCATGTCCCGGCCCGGCCGGGCGGCGCTCCCTAACCCGGGCTGCGATCCCAGCCCAGCTGCGCCGGCCGGCCGGGGCTGGCACGGGAACATCGTTGGAAGGGAGGGATCCAGAGACCATCCTCCGTCTGCAGCCAGGCAAAGAAACGCCGCCGCCACCCAAAGCCACCGCCCCAAGTCCCCGCCCCAGAGCCGCAGCAGCCGCTCACCCGGGTCGGACTCGGACACCCCGCAGCAGCCCCTTCGGCAGCTCTGCCTCTGCTCCGCGGTGAGGGGGGGTGGCGGGAGCCTTTCCCCCCTTTCCACTTCGCTGCTCCAGGAGTCCCTAGTCACTGATGCGGCGGGGAGGGGAGAGGAACCGGCCATTGGTCAGGAGGCAACATCCCCATCCCTCTAGCCGGGGCTGGAGGAGCGCTTGCCTGACACGCCTTTTCCACCCTGCCCCTTTGCAGGAACTGCTCCAGCGCCTGCTTTACTCAGAGAGGCTCACGCACCTGTGGGGCTGGAAGGGCCCCTTAGAAGGCAGAGCGTCCAGACCCCCCACCCTGAGGCAAGACCCAGTACATCTAGACCATCCCTGACAGGCGTTTGTCCAGCCTTTCTTAAAAACCTCCGGTGACCAGGAAGCCACAGCCTCCACTGGAAGCCTGTTCCAGAGCTTACCTAGCCACAGAGTTAGAAAGTTTTTCTTACTGTCTAACCTAAATCTCCCTTGCTGCCCGTTTTTGTCCTACCTTCAGTGGGCAGGAGAACAATCAATCACCATCCTCTTTATAACTGCCCTTAGTATATTGGAAGGCTGTTACCAGGTCCCTCCTCAGTCGTCTTTTCTCAAGACATGCTGGCAAATATCTTGAACTGAAGGGCATCTCTATAATAACAATAAATAAACCCCATCCTGAAAGCCCTTTGTCCAGAACCCCTTCTTCTGGCCTTTAAACACAGCCTCAGCCTACCAATCTCCTCATCAGAAGCAAGCTCCTCACAAACCAGGACACACCAACTCAAAGCAGCACCAGCCAATGCCAGAACAACAGACACAAAACCTGCAGACTTATCTCTGCTGCTACAATGATCCATACCCCCCCACACACACACCCTGGATCCTACGCATGCCTATCACAACATGTGGCGTACCTCATCCAGTGTGCTAAATGCCCCAATAACAACTAAGTGGGTGAGATGAGACAATTACTATGCTCTCAAATAAACTCACTCTGAAAAATGATAAAAGACAAAAACATCCACCACCCATGGGCAAACACTTTTCACAAATGGATCAAGCCATATCTGAGCTCTCAGTGCTCACCCTCAAAGGAAACTGCATAACACCTTCAAAAGACAAGCCTGGAAGGTTAAATTCATAACTTTGCTAGCCACTAAAAATCAGGGACTTAAAAAAGATACTGGATGTATATGACTCATTGCATGAATCTGTAACCCACTAACTCTCCTTTGTCCTACAGCTATAGAGGTGTTAACTGCCCACTTCCCCTAGAATGGTCTCTTCCCACTAGGGATGTAAAAGCCTAAATGTTTAAACAGTAATCAGCTGTTTATACATTTTAAACAGCTGATTACTATTTAAACTGGGGTGGGAAAGGGAGCAGCAGCAGGGCAGCTCTTGCTGGCAGGGAGGCTTGCAGTCCAACACCATGGGAGCCCCCACTGGGCTCAGCTCTGCTCCCTAGGAGTGAGAGCTGCCCAGCTACAGCTCTGCATGGTGCGGAGGAGCTGCAGTTAGGTAGCTCTCACTTAGCAGTGAGAAACCTAGACCAGCATGGCTCCTTTCCACTCCCCTTCCCAAAGTGTTTAATGGTCTATTTTTAGAATGTCTAAACAGATTCTTAATTAAACAAACGTTTACATCCCTACTTCCAACATGTGTTAGAATGCCTTATCTGTTCCACTTTGTATTTATCTGTGACACTCTATTTCCCTTTCCTTACCTGAAGAAGAGCTCTGTGTAAGCTCGGGACCTTGTCTCTCTCCCCAACAGAAGTTGGGCCAGTAAAAGGTATTACCTCACCCACCTTGTCTCTCTAATAATACATTATTACATTACTGGTTTTTGTTACAGAAACATCTCTGGGTGGGGAGGTCCTCCATTATGCAAGGCACAGTACAACAGCATCCCGTTTTAGGACAAATTTCCCAATATGGATGCAGAAACTTGTGCCCACAAAATGCATGTGCACCCATTGTGCAAATGAACTGCTTTTGTACACACTAGAGAGGTAAATGCATGCCAAGATAAAAAAAAAAGGAGTCTAGCATGACAATTAGAATCACACAGGGGTGTTTACTGTATAAAGGCAATGCTCCAATCTAGTAAGTGCATCTTATATGATATATTATTTCATTATACATTGAGTGGAGTTTGGCCTTAAAGGTACACTTAAACTGAAAGTTACATATGGTGGATTACAACAACCTTAGCTGTAGGGTGAATACTGGTCAATTTTCAGCTCAGTAGGCAATAGTTTTCCACCATGAACTGAAGTGCTAAGTTTTATTAAAACTTCTAAAAAGCCTGTCAAAGATAGCACTCTGGCACAAAGACTAAACTCAGCTGTGTGTAGCTTAGAGGAGCAGCTGCAATCTGTGGCAGGGAAGAGGATACAAGGATTTAAAATATAATTAATTTCAAGGAGCAGCTGGATGTTTGAATAGCATGACATTGATTATGCAGTAACTGTTAAACATTTTACAGCTGAACTAAAAAAGTGATCATGGGATTGCTGGTAGGCAAATGATCAAGGGTAGGATTTTTCAAAAACATGTGGTCCTGGCCTAACTCTACTCCCATTCCAATCACTAGTAAAATTCCCATTGAGACTTGACTGGAAGAAGAGTTGGACCAGTGTTGAGAAAATCCCACCCCATTTGTCTTTAGATGCTGCTCAATGAACTGTGGGGAAGTCTCAGGACAATATTGCAAACTTCTGGAGGGCAGGAAGTGAGACAGTCATGTTCAGGCCAATTGGATCATGAGTTTCAAGTGGAAGTTCCCCCCTCATTTAAATACACTGTAAAAAATACATCCATTTGTAGCTGAAACACATTGTTAAATTTCAAAATAGCATATAGTAGTAAAGCCAACCATGCTTGAAAACATTCCTTTCAATACCATTTTGGTCTCGTCCCCAGATCTACAAGTTTCGAGCAGTAAGTGCTGTAGCACTATGCTGTAGACACTTACTACAGTGACTGAAGGGGCTTTTCCATCACTGTAGATAATCCACCTCCTCAAGAGGAGGTAGCTAGCTAGAGTGATGGAAGAATTCTTTCATTGACCTAGCTACATCTACAATTGGGGCTAGGTCTACCTAAACATGGCATTGAGGGTACAAAATTTTTCACAGCATTGAGTGACGTAGATAAATCAATCTAATTTTTAAGTGTAGACCAGGCCTTATTCATGCATATACTCTTTACTCACAAATATATTCCCATTAAATTAAGTAAGATTAGATGCTTGATTGAGGATTACTTATGTGAGTAATGGTTTGCAGGACTGGACCCTATAAACTGAATTTGTAAAAGAACTATGCCATGGCTATTTGTAGCCTGACTTGCAGTAATTCAATAGTATAGTACTCCAGATGGTCAATGTTTGGGGTGATGGAAAGAAAAAAGCAACGAATAGTAGGAAGCCTGGTTATTTTAGGCATTGCAAAGTATTTCTCTGACTAATGAATGGGGATAATTTCATAAAAGATATTATTACCTCACCCACCTTGGCTTTCTAATATCCTGGGACTAAATATGGCTACAATAACACTGCATACATAATACTGTAAGAGCTTATTCAAGGTGAATAGGCCAGTTAACAACTCTGTTAAGTCACAAGACAAAAAAGGGAGGTTTAATGGGTTATAGATTGTTGTAAATAGCCATAAATCTAGTGTCTTTATTAAGACCATGATTTTTAGTGCTTAGCAAAGTTATGAATTTAAGTTCCAGACTTGTCTTTTGAAGGTGTTGTGCAGATTTCTTTTGAGAATGAGGATTGAAAAGTCTGGTATAGAGGGATCCCTTTGTGAAAAATGTTCACCCACAGTTGATAGGGTGTTTTGATCTTTTATCATTTTGTGAGTTCATTCAAGAGCATAGTGACTATTTTGTTTCCTCCACATTGGGAAGTTATTGGGATGTTAGGTGCACTGGATGAGGAACACTGCCTGTTGTGATAGGCATGTGTAAGACCCATGGATCTTGACAGGTGCATTGTGTGAGGTATTGATCATCACAACAGTGGAAATAAGTAGAACCTTATTCCACAAGTAGTTCAGCTGAAATCAGTGGGATCACATGTTGCGCAGCGTGTTACTTAGTATGAATTATGGTGGCAGACTCAACCCCCATTTGAGGTCAGCCAGAAAATAAGCAATAGGAGTGGATAATGTGTTAAGGGAAAACAAGCACTCTTGTTCCTTTGTTAATGCCCTTAGTATCAACGGGCTAAAGTCCTCTCTCAGTTACACCATTGTGAATCTGAAGTAATACTACTGATTCCAGTGGAGTTAGTAGTGTAACTGAGAACAGAATCTCTACCAAGAAAAAGGGAAAAGATAAATCCAAAAGATAAAGCAGCAAAAATATTCCCAGCTAGAGCACCCATTCTGCTCCTTTTGCAGTCAGCATGATTCAAAATTTTCCACAAGACTCCAGGATCTGTATATCACAATTCAAGGTACTACTGGCATGAATATCAAAGGAAAAGATAATAAATCACCCTTTATTGTGAAGTAGTCTGTTCCCATTGTAAATTTATATCCAGAATCCTGAGGGACACTTGCTGTGCTCATTAAACAATCTGTTTCACGCTAGCTTGAACTGATTCCCCAGGTGACACTGTAAATCAGTGATTGTGTTTTATAATGAAATACATAAAAGTGTATAATGAAATATAGGAAAATAATGATGGAGAAGAGCCCACTTGTATCTCCAGCTGTGTGGTGTAGTGGACAAAGCTGGAACACAGAGACAGCTATATTCCACTGAACCATGAACATGAATGGACTGCAATTATTGATACATTTCTCATAGAAATATTACAGCTAGGTGCCTTTCAGAAAAGATTGCTAGGATTAATTTTGTTACGATGAACATCAGAATACATACTGGATTGGTGCATTGCCTGGAATAAGCAGTAACTATGTTCCTCAGGTTTAGATAAACTAGCAAACTGTTGCAAGGAACAAATGTGACACAGCAAGGCTCCCTGGCTAGTGCTTTGACTCTTTAAGGAACAGCAACCCATTTAGGGCTTTACTCTGTGGTGCTGTGTGCAGCCCGCTATGAGCTAAACTGGCCTGAATACCTGTGGAGGGCGTTTAAAGAAGTGTAAGAACCTGATTTATATCCCTGCATGGGCGACCCAGACCTTGTGTCCAGATGCCTGGGGTATGTGGATTCTGCACATTCACTACTCCACACTCTCCCAAACGGGAAGGTGGGAAAGGGGCGGAGCCTAGCCTCCATATGCAACCCCCCAACATAGTGGCCAGCATCATGTCAGCGCAGGGTATGCAGGGGCAGCAGTATTTTGCTGCTGGTATAGGACATCAGTAAAATTACTACCCCCCCCCCAGATCAAGAGCAAAGCAGAGAGGGAACTGGGGCTCCCTGAGCTTTAACTCTTTCTCTGCGGTGCTCCTGGAGATGTGCATTGCTGTATTGTCCCTTCCTATGAGCTGGTCACTTGTAACACAACGTAGCCCAACATAAATACTGTGTGAAAGCTGCACTAGTCTTCAAAATCTGGGCAATGCAAAAGCTAAGGTTGAACATACAACCTGAACTCTGCTCCCTTGTATATGCATATGACCCAGCAGAACCTACACCAGTGCTAGTTCCACTAATGTGAGTGGGAGTCGCAGTCTTAAATTTCATGATCACATGGTATTTTTCAATAGCACCACTATCTTTTTTTTTCTACACCATTAAAAACACGTTTCTAAGATAATGTGAGAATTGTGACAGAACTTAAAAAGGAGAACCCACCTTTAGTGTTTCCCTGCTCAGTGCTGTAAACATATGGTCATCTTTCCGCTTGTCTCTTATAATGTACTTTGTTTTGGCTTTGAAATAGAGAACAGGCTTCCTCAACCAACTTACCACCACTAACTCGATGTGAATATGGCTAGCACCAGAAACAATTCATGTTCTTCTGAAAATATAGTGTTTCAGCAGCTAATCCTAAAATTTATGGCAATAGAGCTACATCCATTTACATCAGTTGAGGACTTCGACAATAATAATTTTCCAGGTAATCTTAGGCATTGGTTAGGATAAGGGTCCCAGAGTTCAGGTCTGGTTTCCGCACTGTCAGGATTGAGGCAGTATTTGGACTACACCTTAATATGTCTTGTTAAGTCTTTCCAGATGCTGAACACTGAACAACTCGCCAGTCATTTCTGTGCCTGAAATATAACAACGGTAAATGTAACCACTGTTCCGTAGAGTGGTGCTAACCCAAGTGTGGAGAACCTTGGAGCCTTCAGAGTGGTATGAATTTTGCATATGACATGTTATAGTCAATCAATAGCTATTTTTCATGCAGTAGCCCAGAATCTAAACTTGGTTACACTGGAGCAAATGCTGAGTAGCTCCATTGTCTGAGATCAAATTCTTGCCAGCTGTGATGAGATCAGAGACACAGCGGTTGTCACCCTCCTGCTCAGAACAAAAGCAATATATATTTTATAACTGACACAAGGCTCTATGGAATGAATGAGCTGGTTAAGATACACAAGTGATCGTTGTGCAAGCACTAAGGGTGAGCCTTACTGGCTGGAAAGAAACAAATGGGAAAAAGAGAACGATCATGAACGCAAACCAAACATCATCCCAAATTATCAACGAACCAATGAGACAGGTTCCACGCCTCCCACAATCCTATTGTTGGGTTGCATCCACTCATGGCTAAAAGCCCTCCCCAACCTAAGGAGAGGAGCTACGGAGCCCGGGACTCAACTGATTACTGGGGACAACAAATGAAAAAGGAGGAACAGGTGTGAAGGTCAAAGGGCTAAACGGAGGGAACCTGACGGGGACACCAAGCAGAGAACCCGGCAGCACCCACTGCTCCTCAAATGTGGCTAAGGAGTTAGCAGACACAGCCCAGAGCAACTCTGTCCGGATACATGATTGGACAGAGGAACAGAAATAGGCCCCACAGTCGCAGAGCACCTCCTCAGCCAACGTCCTCTCCCTGGCCCAGGTGAGGAGAAGGTTGACGAGGAGGTCCAACGACTTTGTAGAGCCACAGATGGGGTATGCATATATCAGAAGGTGTGTGGAGAAATGCAGCCAGAACCTCAGGAGGAGGTTCTAGACGAGCCGGAATAGGGACTGCAGCCTGGCGCACTACAGGTATACGTGTGTCAGGGTCTCCCTCACGCTGCAAAAGGGACAGGTATCGGGACGAGGGTGAATCTCTCTAGGTACACGCCCGTGCTCACAGCTCCACCTCCCACAGTCCTGGCTGGTTTTCCCAGCCTCCAAAGTCCCCAAGGCTTCAGTTTATCAGCCCATTGCTAATCAGGGCACGTACAGCTAAGAGTTCCAACTTATTATTTTATTGATGCCTTATCCCCCCAAACTTAGTAAAGCCTTCATTCCTATAAAGGACTACCTGGTCAATATACCAGTCCAAACTCTGTTTGAGTTATACAAGTATCTCTTCAAGTCACAAGTTCTGAAGTGCACCAGCAACATTGTTCTTTAGAAAGGCGGCAGGAGAGGAAGGCGATTCTGATAAGGCAGACATTATTTCTCCTGAACATGTTCAAGGGACAACGAAGGTAACACTCTCTGAAAATGGACAACATGATGCCTGGAAGTGAGCCAAGATGTAATGTTTTCAGAGTCTAAGCCTGAACTCCAGAGCTATGGAGCTGTTTCCCTGATAGCTAGCTCCTTTCAGTACCTGCAAGTATTAAGTCTCATCACATTGATGAGCTCTACGGGCCCTGTCCAGGATTAGTTACCAGTATGTGCATGGGTAACATTCAGGTAGGATATTAACCAAGGCATGGCCAGATCATGATAAATATCCTGGTCTGAACAGGGACCACTGTAATGAACTGAAGCTAACTGCTGCTGCTGCAGAGTCTATACAAGAGCAGCCCAATTTGCACCAAGCTAGGTGGAGTGGGCCACTGCCCCTCTTTTTTCAGTGTGGTGGTTTCTGTTAGAGTGTGGCAAATAGGTCCTGAGTTGAAGTATAATTGGAATATGAAGGTTGTGTTTACACTCGGCCCGACTAGGGGGCGGTGGGAGGGATGCGAGCAATGCCCCTAATTCAGGCTGAGCAGAGGGAACTTGTTCCTGGTGCCTTTTCTGCCCGGCCCGGGGCTGCCACGCTCTCCCCACACCACCAGAGCTACCTTCCAAGGGGAAGTGGGGCTCTATCCTTCTCATGCTGCACCTCCCCCCACCTTCCTGGCACATTTCTGGCTCACTCAGCCCCTCTCCCCAGCAGCCAGGGTGGCTGCTCTGGGTCACTGCCTCTGTGCAGCACGGTGGCTGCCTGCGAGATCCTGGCTGGGGAGGTGGCAGTGGTCCATCCCCTCCACTCCTTGCCTGGGTCCGGCTGCTGGGGAGAGGGGCCAGCGAGCTGGAAAGATGCCTGGGGAGGTGCAAAGTGAGAAGGACAGAGCCTCTCCTTCCCCAGCAGGCTGAGCAGAGCAAACCCTGCAAGGGCAGCTCAGCACTTGCACAAATCTTAGGGGGCACATGACTCTGCGCCCCCTCTGCCCTCATGTCCCCTCTGCCAGGCTGCCCATATCTGTCCACCGGTAATGGGTAGGTGCAGGACTCTGGCATGTTAAAAACTTAGGCTCCAGTCCTGCATACACATGGAGCGTTATTGACTTTAATGGGGCTTGGCACAGATGGAGGGAGCTATCCATATGGAGTCATTTGCAGAACTTGGGCCCTGCACTGTGCAGCCTGAGAGCACCAAGAATAGTCAAGAAATGTAATTCCCCTGACCTTAGAATATCCTGGCAATGTGTCCCTCCTATCCTCTGCTTTCTACATCAATAACTGCTCACAGAAGTGTGTAAAGAAACAAAGAAATGTGGAGGGATCTAGATGCGCAAATATAAAACCCTAAGGCAGGTGATTGTGGACACCGATTTATGTTTATTATGTTAGCTCTCAATACTAACTCATGCAATGAGACTGCTACAGCCTCCGGCTTACAGTTGCCCACTAGTGGCAGGACATTGGTTGACTTATACCTACACATCGGATATACTGCCAGTTCCCAAAGAGTAACGTTTTAGAAGCCTCCTCAACCGATGAGAAATAAACCTTCAGCTGCTCTTGATTCTCTGTTTAAACTGACCGACAATTTTGTCGACTTTTTTTGCATTGACTAAAATGGAACCTAAGGTGATCTCTGTAGCCAAAGGAGTCAAACAACAGTAGCAGACAAATGTTAAATTTGTTTCCCCCCAGAGAGTCAGAATTGTACTCCTTGTGAACCGAAAACTCCACTGAAGTCCGTGAAGTCAGTAGGAGTTTTCGGTGCATAAGGTGCAAGATCAAACCCTGTAACCCCTGTATAGCTTGATTGTCCCTTATTGATGGAACAAATGGGTAAACGGTGGGAAAAAATGAAGACATTTTTAAGTTGCCCCTTTAGTGTCTCTTTGCAAACAAAGTGACTTTCTAATTTCACCATCAATGTATGTGTTTTGAGTTGCCTATAAGCAGGTTCTAATGTGTGATCCAAATCCAGGTGATAAAGAAGCACGTGAAAATGATAAAGATACACAGAAAGTTGCTTTCTTTTAACACTGAACAAGGGACTTCCTTAGAATAAGGAAAATAGTATTTTGTCTTTCTGTCTGCTTCACTGTAGAGTTTCTGCCAAGGATCTGTCCCACTTTCTCCTGCTTAGCTTCCGGCTACAGATTTAAATGTGCTCATAGAGCAAACTTAAAATCTCCCTTAGCTTAACTGAAAACCTCTTCTGCATACAAGGCTAGTATAGACTGAAATCTGTTTCACTCATTCCAAGAAGTAATACTGAACACACGTTCACTATTAATTGGCAAAATGACTGACAGCACGTGATAATGCCTTTCTTTTTTTTATTCGTTTAATTCTTAATAATATTGTGGGACCTACTGGTCATACTCTGGACGCAGTTTCAACGTAACTGTTTAATCACAATATTGGCCCATGTGATTACAAGACACAGTTATTCCTTGCTCTGTTCTCCTTGGGAAGCAAAGTAATGTTTTTGGGTTGTTGTTTTTTTCAAATTGCATAGAATCTGGAACTCTATTAGATAACAATGCTGTGCATTTGGAGATACTTGTATCTCTATCACTTTATAAAATTAATATTCAGTGCTTTCCCATTTTCTAAAATCTTAAATACATACTTCTAATCCAATTATACTTTATTCTGATAACATTTCAAATACTGATTTATTTTTGTCTTCCCTTAGGATTCTGGAGAATACAAAGTTCCCAGAAGAAGAGGTAAATGTATTTTAAATTAGACTCTATTCATCTTCTTCTAACCTTATATCTTCCATTGTTTTCCTGTCTTTTTTCTAAACTGCTAAGCAATATTGTATGTGGTTCATTAATTTCAGCAAAGAGTTTGCTCTCCATTAGCTTAATCAAATATTCTATTTTCCACACAATAAACAATTTAGCTGATTTCTGTCCACTGTTAACGTACTATAAATATGCCCAGTAGGGATCCAACATGATGAGAAGGATGAGGGGGACAGGATAACGTCTTCAAATATGTAAAGGGTTATTCCAAAAAGGATGGTGATCAGTTGTTCTCCATGTCCACTGGGAGTAGGACAAGAAGTAATCAGTTTAGTTTGCAGCAAGGGAGATCTAGGTTGGGATTTAGGGAAACCTTTCTAACTACAAGGATAGTTAAGTATTGGAACGGGTTACCTAGAGAAGTTGTGGAATCCCTATCACTGGAGGTTTTTAAGAACATGCTAGACAAACAACTGTCAAAGATGGTCTGGGTATTCTTGGTTCTGCCTCAGCTGAGGGGGATGTACTAGACTAGATGAACTCTTGAGGTCCCTTCCAGACCTACTTTTCTATGATTCATTGATGTGCTTATAATATGGTTTGGTCTTGACCAAACTAATGCAGTCCAACAGTCCAACACAGAAGTTGTGATTGTGGTGTTGTGACTCAAGACATGGGCTCTTGCTCCCAGTCCTGGGCTTATCTCCACTCCACACCTCCTGCAATCCCCTCTCAAATCCCTCTCCCACTTTAAGCACTGTGCTTGCTGCTCAGATTTGGATGGCCAGGCCCTGCGCAGTGCCACCCCCCGCCCAAGAATATTTTCACCAGCTGCCTACGAGCAGGCCTAATGAAATGATTTGGTGGTCCAGATGCGGCCCTGTGATGCCAGTTGCCCACCCTTAGTGTAATGAATCATTTGTCAGTCCTGTGTGGTGCAAATCCGTTCAATAGAAGAAGTGTCTTTCTTTGGTTGATTTTTAATAGAAAAAAAATATGAAGCAGATAGCAAAGATCATTATATTTAACGAAGTCCTTTGCTGCCACAGGTTGCAGGATTACTATGTAACTCTCACTACGTCATTATCAGTCACAGCAACTCATAACAGGGATTCATAACAGTTAGTTCCAGGGCCCATAAAAAGAGTTCCAGTTATGTTGATAATCTAATACAAAATTCTAATAAAATGTAATCTCTTTTACTTGTTGATGTCAATCTTTATAAATAATTATACTGTTATGAGTGGGTTAAACCTCATTGAGCATGTGTGTGTACGTATGTGTGACCACCACGCTAATTTTAAGATAGTTGTAAGAAGCCGTTAAGGTCCTGTATGGAACCAGGTAGCTGAATCAAGGGAAGTCAGCCACCAAGATGCAGGCATATGACACTGCCTAAAACAAAGGCCCACATGAGGCCACTCAGGAATTTGAACTATGTGGGCAGAGGAGCATCACTGGGTATTGTTTTAATAGAGCTATGTTTTGGAGACAGAAGCCATGTCTACACCACAGGGACTATAGAGGCATAGCTACAACACTGTAGCTATTCCAGCATGACCCCATAGTGTAGACGTAGCCCACAGTGACAAAAGGGGTCTTTCCGTTGCTGTAGGAACACCGTCTTCCCAAGTGATGGCAGCTACGCTGATGGAAGCATTCTTCCATCAACTTCACTGTGTCTACACAGGGGTTAGGTCAGCATAGCTACGGCACTCGGGTGTGTGGATTTCTCGGACGCCTGAGGGCTGTAGCTATGTGGATTTAAATTTCAAATGTAGCAAAATGGGATGAGAATTGTGGACTTCTGAGTCAAAGATGTCACATGGCCCTCCCCTAAGCCCAGCCTATCTCACTGAGGACAACATTTATTATTATTATGACCAAAAAAACACATTCTCAGCATTGCCCCAACCAAAGGATGCAAGTGAGCTCTTGGTGGGAGAATCAGAAGGGGAACAAGAAGTCTCATCAGAGGAGCACAGACTGTAGAGGAGCAGCCCAAGAAGCTTTGATGGAGGAAGTGGCCCAGAGAAAATGGCAGCACATGAGAAGAAGCAGGCCTAGCTGGTCAGTACAGCATCCCTGGGCTGAACCCAGAATAGATGGTGGGATTGGGTTCCCACTGCTGGCCCCAGGGAAAGGGGAGCATAAGGTGATTGCAAGGGCTGTCTAGGGTAACAAGGAGGGCCTCAGAGTAAGGACTGAAAGCAGGCTGAAGAAGAGTCTCATGGCAGAAGGATTTATTTTTCTGTTAAGTCACTTTAGAACTTAGTTTGTCCACTTGTGACCCCAGAAGGGAGGGGTTTAAGAGGGTGACCTGGCCAGAGGGCTAAGTTACCGGCAGAGAAACCACCACAGTGCTGGAGTAACTGTTGGTCTGAGGTCCTGCTGAAAGGAGAGACCAGCTATGCTGTCCTTGACCACGAGGGGGTGCCTGGCAGCGAGTGAATTTGTTTTCATTGCTGTACAAGTATAGAACAAACAGACCATTTCTGCCCCCATCTAAAACTATGTTCTGCTCTGGTAGCATTTTACACCCACGCTACACAGGTGTAAATTGCTGCTCAATTTGCAGGGCAATCTTGAATTTTACTCCAATAAAGCTGTGGGATCTGATAGATGCTGGGTGAGATGGGACTGCAAAGATGGTTGCCGTCTTTTTTTAAAAGAAACAAACATTTTATTTATTGCCTGGCTAATTGTGCATACAGCATCTAGAACTGTACCTATTTCTTTTTGCCTTTCCATGCAACTGATCAATCAAACCTGTTTAGCTGGCATTCAAGAACAGACAGTTAGCTCTTTGTGAGTATTCTCTTCCCTTTGCTTGACCTCACTATGTCTGATGGCTTCTGTGGGAGGTAGAACTGGCAGGCACGCTGTGATGCAAATCAGAAAACAGACAAGACAGTCTGGGGTAGGTTTTCAAAGGAGCTCAGCAGTCACTTGGCACCTAAAAGAAGTGACCAGATGTTCAGAATTGCACAGCACCTGCTGAGAACAATGAGAGCTGCTCGGCCCTTCTCATAGGCTGGCTGCGAAACAGCGTTGCCATCTCTAGTGATTTGCATTCTGTGAGTGATGGGATGGCAGCTGGGCCGGGGACCAGTCTGATGAGAGTGTGAGAAGCTGGAGGTCTCTAGCAAATTTCAGCCTTGACTGGAGGAAAACCCCCTCTGATGGGCCTTCCTCGGCTCCTGGGGTGGAGCAGCTAATCAGAGCTGCTGTAGGAAGCCAGCAGAGCTCTCCCCCAGCTCTCCGAAGCTGAGGCTGTTCTCACAGGAGGGGAGGAGGTTGAGGAAGAGCCTGGAAGCTGAGGGGGTTTCTGCTGCATGTCCTGTCCTGTGAGCAATGGGAAGGCTCAAGTGGTCCTAAATCCTTCCGTCCCCTCCAACACCTGGGAAGGGGGCAGAAATGTGGGGGTGGGATTAATTGCTGGGCAGGGAGAGGGGCAGATGTGAGGGTGAATGCTCCTGCAATGGGGGCCCAAATAACCTCACCCAGTAAATTGGGGGACGTTAGCAAGCATGTGCCTGGACACACACACAATGGGCAGGAAGAGACAGACCAAAAAACCCCAATGCAATTCTTTAAAAAATAGAAGTGTCTTCACTATGGGGTCTGACTTGTTTTTGAACCTTTGGGCCGGCAATACTGTAATTGGCAGGGGAATCTGTTTGAAAATGCTGTCATGGGGTCAAATAAGCTTCAGCAAAGCTGCTCAAAACACTTTCTGGGAAATGAACGCTCATCAAATTTGCAGCACACTGGTGGAAACGCAGCAGTTTGTACAGAGCACACCACAAAAGTGATCACATCATCAAAACTGAACATGGGAAACTTCCCACACTGTGGATGTCCTTGAAAATTTCACTGCCGGCTTTAATGTTCTGTGACGGGACGCCTGCCCCTCACTGGCCAGGAGAGGGTTAAGAGGGCCCTTGGAAAGGCTGCATGAGAAGTAGCCAATAGGAAGGGACTTCGTGGCACCCAATCAGAGCCCAGGAGGCCAGTATGTAAGGGAGCTGCACAGCAGCTTGATGACTGTGTCTCCCTGGAGCTTGAAGGGGGAAGGTCTGTCAGTACTCTGAGAGCCTGTGCATTAGCTGGCTGCTGGGACTCAGTGGAGCTAAGGGTCTGGAACCAAGGGTGGAGAAGGTACTGGGACTGCAGGGAAGTGGCCGAGGGAGGCCTTCTGGAGGAGTTCTGTGGGAGCTGCTGCAGAAGGCTGCCAAACATGACTGCCACATACAGAGTAGTGGGCAGGCCTGGGTCCCCTCTGCACCTCTGATTGTCATAGGACTGCAGTGGCCACAGTGGGAGGTGACTAGAACTGGAACTGCAAAATCTCCCGCATGGGGTAGGAGCACAGATTGGGACTCAACTGGAGGGTCAAGTCATGAGAAAGGGGGTCTGGCAGAGACAGGACTGAGTGTGAGACACTGCAGAGAGGGGGTGTCTGCCTGCCTGGCTGAGAGCTGATTCCCCAGATATCCAGCAGGAGGTGCCAAGGTGGTGAAGAAGACCCTGTTACATGTTCCTTTTGTGAGTTTTGGGTTGGGTTGGGTTGGCCTGGTTATGTGGTTTACTTCACACTGTATGAAGGATCAGTCTGCAGAGCTGCAGATTTTCTTCACACCCCTCTCCTCCCCCCTGCCATTGCGCCTTGTGGGCTGGAAGTTGTCCTACTGGGTTCCTTCTCTTAGTCAATTGTGAATGGAGGTGTGGCATCCTTTAAAAGGATCTCTTCCACAATGGGGCTTCCTCTCTGGCCTGGCCTGGCCTGGTGCAGCAACAACAACCAGGCTCCTGCAGGTGTGGTCTAGCAGAAGTTACAGAATACAGGTCTGAACAGAACCAGCGGGGGAGTAGGAGCAGCAGCTGTGAAACCTGGGAGTTGACTACAGAGGGATCTTGAGTGCCTAAGGGCAGCTACCCTTTAGTGCCCTTAATGTGAGAGAAGCTATTGCAGCCAATGGGTCCCAGACCCTGGGGATTACCACAGAAAAGGGGTCAGTGTGATTCGCCCCATTGTTAGGTCTGAAGGGATCGGGTTGTTGCACTCAACAAGGGCAGATAGAAGACATGGATCCTGAATGGGAACTGCAGGGTGGGGTTTGTGGCTTAATTATAGCCCCAGGGGCATGGCCTGCAATCAGGAGGTGTGAGGCATCCACCACATCTGCAGAACAAAGCAGGGGGGCTGCCAAAAAGACACCTGGGTGATGGGCCTGAACCTAAAGTATTGGCCTGAAGAGCCCACTGGCCAACTGCCCTCAAATGTAGCGATGAACTAGAATGGGGCACCCCAGGTGCCAGGCCTAAATAGTTCCATGAAGCCAGACTAGCCCTCTAACACCCTGCCCCATGGCATGGATGTGATTGCATTTAGCTTTGGCTGTGCCTAAATAAGTCTTTGTCCTGAGGGTATTTTGCAGCCTTTCCTTTCTGTCCGTTCTAGTGAAGAACCCTTTCCTCTGAGCCATGCACCTGAGCGCTTATAGGGGAACCCACCCCATAAGTGCAGCCTGGCAGGGAAAGAGGCTTCTGTGCTTGTCGATGGCATTGTGCTGAACCTGATGCATACAGAGCACCCAGGGGAGTTTGGGGTACCACAGCTCTCCATTTGTTTCCCCCCCCCTCCCCCAACAAGGTGGAGACTGTGTAAACTTAATTCTGGATTCCTTCTTGACTGACTCCACATGTTGGGTGGTGAAGAGGTCTGGCAGAAGGCATTTTGACACTCAGAGTTTTGGCTGGGGGGGGGGAATCAGGCCAAATTCAGAAGCATCTCTCAAATTCTCCCATAAACGCTAAGCTCGAGCCATTGCCCCTCAAATTCTGAGGAAGACAAAGCACTGTACCTGTCACATTTATGACTATTACAATTACCAAGTGGTGCCCTCCATCCACATCTGCCTTAGGCTGCTTAATGATTGTGACTCTTATTCATGAGGCTGACCAAGTTCATGTGGCCTAGCTGTTTGTGCTGTCCTCCTTGAAGGAATGTTTCCTGCCAATATACCTGGGTGAACGGTGTTCATCTGGTAATTGTGGCTAGTCACAGGGGACAATTGCAATGTCCTAGTAAGGTCAAGGCTATCCTGGATGACCGTTGCTGTTGAAAAGAAAAATATTAAAGCTCATGTAAATGTTTTCACCTTGCACTGAATATGCTAACTATAAAAACATTATTACAGAAAACAATTTACATCTCTTCTGTTCTGTCTAGTGTCAAATTTGCAGCCTTGCTTAACTGTTCCCATGTTGTGCTCACTGGCTGGTCCCTGGCACAGATAGTGTCTGACTTTCCACGCCCCAAGGGAGTGGAAAAGTAAATGCCATTATGCCTTTTGTGTCAGATGTCTGCCTCTAGCAGGTTTTTAGTTTGAAGATGATAGACTTAATAGAACTATTATTGTGGTTCCAGCTTGTTAGTGCATGAGCAAAACCCCACTGCATCCAGGCTAGCGCTGTGGTAAGTGGTGGTAATACCTAGTGATGGAGTGCTTGAGTCTCTTCTTATGCTGGTTTTACACTATTGTAACTTCCTTGACTTCAGTGAGAAGAACCAGGCCCTGAGAGTGTTAACGACACTCAGTTAATTTTGTTGTAAATTTTTTCAGAGTTCTAGCTCATACAAACACTGACGTTAATTTCTGTGGCAGATGGGAGGGAAAAGATGTCTAAAACTGACATCAGCTTGGTTACATTTGTAGCTGGTTGAATAGTGCCAAACCTGATTCATTAACTTATTTGTGACTTGAAGCCCTCTGTCACACCCCTACTATTCCTGGGGCCATCTTGTTCATTATTTAGAAATATTTGGACAATTGTCTGGCTTCCATAAAAATGTGAATCCTGAAAGTTTCCTGAATTCTAGCACAAATGATAACTTCTGCTAGACATACTTAGATGAATTAAACTTTCTATTTGTTTGTTCTCTAATGCAAAACTTCCCAGTCATCCAAGCAGGAGTATCACCATGTGACTTAGATGACTAGCCACAGAAGAAAAATGAACAGCAAATAGCTGACATAAATAGTTCTCATTATCCATAGTCTGAAAACTTGTTTTCTCCAACTACTCAAAGAATTCTTGAATAACAAATATATCCATGGAAATAGGACCGGTTCATGAATGACAGGTAAATGGAAAGAGGGGGTCATTCTTAACTCATATAACTCGCAATGAGTAATGTGATATACTGCATAAGAATGGACATACTGGGTCAGATGAATGGTCCATATAGCCCAATATCCTGTCTGCTGTCAGTGGCCGGTGCCAGAAGCTTCAGAGGGAATGAACAGAACAGGGCAATTTACCAAGTGATCCACTTTCTGACATCAGTCCCAATTTCTAGCGGTCTGAGGTATAGAGACATCAGTACTCCAATTATTCTTTCTAATACCTCTGAGTGTTCCCCTGTGTGAGAGAGAAGTCCATTGGATAGCAACTATTTTTTACTTTGATTCAATATTAGTTTTCATAAATAATAGCAAAAAACGGCTATTAGTCATCCTGGAATCATTGGTTCCATTAAGAACAGATTCATTCTCCCATTAAAATTGATTTGGTCCATGTTCTTAGGGCAGTTGCATTGTTTATAAAGGTACTTTTGCAGATTACAGAACAGGAACTAACTTAACACAAGCAAGATAGATTTCAGAGTCAGAATCTCTTTCCTAGTGTACCTTATTGGATTCTAATGCATCACTGCTTTCTCTTGCCAAACATTATTTAGTTATTCAAGCTAAAAAAAAATCTCTTCTGAGTACAATGAGCCAAAATACTTCTTTTTTAGGAAAAGTGGTATGATGGATAATTTCAATGGGCTCTGAAGATGAAGTGCTAACTGATTAGTTGCCTCCTGAATATAAATTCCTTTTTCTCATGGGCTGCATTTGTACTTGTGAGTAACTTATGTTCTTTGATATCAGAGCAAGATATTTTTGCTAGCAGTTATTTGTGTATCATTCTATTTCTTACTATTTTAGGTCCTGGTAATGCAACTGGATCTTCAGTGGCAGACTTCTGTCTCTGTGCAGAGCCCCAAATGCTTGGCTGGGGCTCAGTGTGGGCATAAGGGTCTGCTGAAGCAGTAGGGAGGCCTTATGGCCAAACCATTGGGCAGAGGCAGAGCACTGGCTCAGCTTCTCAGTGCACTGGCTAGCAAAACTGAGCAGAGGTGGAGTTGGTAATATGTTGGTATAGAGTTATAGACCATCCTCAAATTACTACCTTTGAGGAGGAAGTGGGGAGCTGGGGGAGAACTACGCTCTGTGAGCCTGAGATACTTTCGGATGGTGTAGTGACCTATTCGCCACCAATCCTTTGGGCTCTATCTAGCTCTTATTAATACAATGTTTTGAAAGTTCCTCTTAATATAGTGGAAACATGCAATGGCAGCTTCAACCTTTTCTCTCAATTTTTTAAAAAAGACCGTTTGTATAAGATCTAAATTACTTTCTGGTTTACTATAACGTATATGCTGCAATATCAAAAGTGGTGGGAAAATCTGCCCAATTTTCCCTTTTTATATGCTTGAAGGGAAGATGTGTATGTAATGTAGTTCAGGTTGGCGTAGGTATCACCTTTAGAGGAGAGCTGCGTCTCTCAGTGTTTTTTTGGGGTTATTTTTTCCCCCCAAGGACAGTTGCATTATACCTCACATAAATGGTCCTATAATGTCCTTGTAATCAATTGCCCTGCTGTATATTTGTTTCAGATTTACTAGCTTGTCTTGTAAATCTATCTTTGTGATAGCAGGCATGTAGATGACATAAGCATTTTGTTAGATGGTTGTATCCTGTTGGCCATGCAGACACGGCGTCTTGGTGAGATTTCTAAAGCTGGGATAATGTAATACCAAGAGACTGATAGGTAGTTATACTTCTCTTGCCTTAAGGACCCTTCAGGTTCAGTCCCATTGCCTTCGCTGACCTCCTCAATTCAGGGTGAATTTCTTTCCTCCCTCATTCAGCACACTCCAAACTACTGGTCAGATCCTCTGGTTAGATCTGTGCAGGCAGGCTGCTACACATCTGGAGCACAGCTGACTTTGAGAGCATAGGGGTCCACCCACTCAAATCCATTTGCAGGATCTGACCTCTTGACCTCCAATATCTGAGTAATGCTGAGAGGCTCCTTTATTGCCCCTATAATTATTCCACAACACATTGCTCAGCTAAGTACTTGAAATAAGTAAAAGAATATGCCACATATGGATTTTTAGTCTTTCCCTCTTCTTGGGTGTGACTCACCCATCACACTCCAGCTCCTGCAAAGAGTTATACCAGGACTACTCAGGTGCACAAAGTTATGCACATATGCAAGTCTTTGAAGGACTGGGGACTATAGATGTCTTTCTTAAAATACCATTGAACAGAGCAAATGATTTCACCTAGTCAATGGTTTACCTCTTTATTTCTACTCCTTTCCTTCCCTATTCATCATGTGGTCAATAACTTCACTATATCCTTGGGTTTGGTAGATACTGGATGTAAGCAATGCATTTCTTCAAAGATCAGGTACCAACAAAGGAGCTGAGAGGCTGTCATGTCCAACAGGACTAAATCCTTTTCTGATACTGGCATATGTGACAGTATGTAGATATGGCTATGTGGTATGGTGTTTTTGCTGCTTCCTTTGGGATCTGCTCCATTCTGTGAAACTTTGAACTGACTTATGCTTGTGGTCTGAATCAACAAACTGAAGGTGCATCCATTGAAAATCAATGGGAGAAAATATGTAGTTAGAAATGTTAACTGTTTCAAGATGGCACAACACTACCACAGGAAAAATGGCAGAATCAGCATTGCACATCTTGTTTTAATTGATACTTTCTTTATGGCTTTAAACCTAATTAATAAAACAATGATTTTGAAATCTAGATTTTGAAGGACTGCATTTTGCTGCTCATAATGTACAGTGCATTATTCTAGGCAAAGCCCCTTCCATGTAAATGGGATTACCCCCACCAGTCAAGAAGGGGTTAGAGTGCCTGTGGTCACAATCAGCTGCAACCTGCTGCCCCTGTGTGGCTTGTCAGGCCTGGGGGCAGGCCCTTAACAGGGAGAAACTCAGCCTAGCAGGACTAGGAACAAGCAGAACTAGAGCTCCCCCTCCAGGGTAGGTGGGTATGTGCTGGAGAATGGCTGGAGAGTTCTGCCAGCCTGAGCCCTCTGAGAAAAAAACAAGGGCCAGTTTGTTGCTTTTGTTGAAACCCCCAGGACTAAATCCTGAACAGAGGCTTTCAATGGAGGTTTAGAAGACTGCCTCCTCTCCTTTATGTGGGGGAGGGACCCTGGCCCATGTGGGCTATGGAAGTATTTTTCTCTTTGGACTCTCTCTCTCATACTCAGGGCTGGACCACATGACTGTTGCCCAGGGAATGATGTACTGGGCAAGTGGCCCGTCTTCACGCTGACTGTATGACCTTGTGAGACCATTGACATCTGCATAAAGTATTTCTTTAGTGTAAGGATGGCTGAATTTGGCCCTGTATTACTAAATATCACTTTAAAATATACAACAGTAATTTTATGAGAAATAGCATAGTGAGGGATAGGATGATGCACATTACTTCACTTTATCTTCAAATAGATGGTAAATTTACTCTTAGTAACTGGTGACATGAAAAATCCACTGAGAATTCATTTTTAATAGTATATATGGCAAGAACATATTGGCTTTGAAATGGGGTTAGGGAATGAGTCAGGAAAACCTTGTAAACTTCCAGCCCACTAATCTGTTGTACCTAAAAGCAGGTACAGGTAGGAGGCTGTTTTGCTAGAAAAATAATGTGTAAATAGAGGAAGAACAATGTTCTCGTGAACATACCATTGAATGCACTGGCCTGATTCTCCTCTCAATGGTCTTGTTTTGATGTAACTCTATTGACTTAGGGAGTTATTTCTGATTCAAAGTGATATGAGAAGCGAATCAGACTATGTGAATATATAGGGCTTTGTTTAGATTTTCTTTTTGGGGGGAGAACTGTTAAGTTACTTTTTTCGGATAGGATATCCAGAAGTGGAGACCACCCAAAAATGCAGCCCTCAGTATAGTTAGGTTGGGGAAAACATTTGAATCATTTTTCTGACTATTCAGCCTAATCAAAGCACCAAGTTGAGTTTGCTGTGATTTGTGGGTCATGGTTTTTCATTATTTTTTCAATGTTTAGACAGCCATCACTTGTGCACAAAAGTGGCTGCAAGTCCCTGAAATCACTAAAGCGTCAATCTCCCAGGAAAAAAAAAAGATTTCAAAGTCCTAGTCTGACAGTCAGAGCAGAAATGCTACCATATGGCTTAGAGGATTGATTTAATGACACAGATAATGAAAATAGAGTACTACAGGAGAACAGTTTGCAAACAATCAATAGGGTGAAAATTACCAGTCAGAAGTAGTGCATTCTTGTGAATAGCAGATACAGTCAGTCATGGTTGGTTTGCAGACAGGAAAAAAGGGCTGAATTCCCAACAAATACTGACAACATAATTTAGCCAGGTCTACTTGTTTCCAAGTGGTAATCACTGTTAGCTTATGGGAAAGATGTAGGGTTGGTCCACACTAGATTACTAAATCGACCCAGCTATGTTGCTCATGGATGTGAAAAATCCACACCCCTGAGTGACCTAGTTAAGCCAGCCTAAGTCCCCATGTAGACAGCACTAGGTAAATGGAAGAATTATTCTGTTAATGTAGCTACTGCCCCTTGGTGAGGTGGCTTAATTACACCAATGGGAGAATCCCTCCTGTCAGCATAGGTAGTGTCTACACTGAAGCGCTGCAGCTGTGACACTGTAGTATCTCTAGTGTAGACAAGCCTGTAGTGTCTCAGACAATCCTGCAGAATTTACAGCTAATGCCCTGCATTTGGGATCCTTGGCAGAGTAAGTACTACCATATTTGGCTTGTATAATGTGTGAATTATCCGGTCCTGATATAGGAAGCAGTTTAGTTACAGTAGGTTCTTGGCAAAAATATGCTCATCAGTCATAGCAGTTACTGAGTCAGATACAATCTTCTGTTTTCTTACACTCCTGTAACTTTTTTCAATGGACCTGTTTGAAAATTAACTTTTCATGAGACGTGCATTTCACAACTTTCCTGGCTACTGAAAAATTGTTACTGCTGTGACATCCGAGTACAAGTAATGTATGCTTTGCAGTTCACAAATGTACAATAGCTCTTTCCTTCCACATGAACTGTACTGTAATTGGTCTAAAGTCACTACACTTTTAAAACCGTAAAGAGACAAATGCTATTTGTATCCTTGAAATGAATCCATCAGAAACATGACTACACTTTGGTGATGAAGTATACTGTGATTACTTGAATCAACAATTACCAGTCACAGGGAAATTAGGAAATGATACTCTGCAGAATCTGGTCCCTACAGGAAACTAAATCTTTTAACGTATAAAACAAAATGCTTCTAGACTTTCCATAGGAGGACAGATTTAGCAGTATAAAAATTGATTTTAGGATTGGCTTCTAATACACTTATTCACATTAACTAGTACCTTGCTCAACATAGTCCTATTGTCTTCAGTAGGATTACTCAACATGAGAGAGTCTCATCTGGTGGGAGGGGTTGTTGCAGTTTGGGGGGGAACCAGGGGTGGGGAGCTGTGCTTTCTAAATAGTGATTGGAGCTTAAATATAGAGGTTGAAGAACCTTGAAGCACTGAAGAGTTTTTTGGAATTAAGCTAAGAGAAATAACCTGTATGTGGATCAGCCTTAGATATAGCTTTTAGGTAAATTAAAGTACAATATTCCTTTCCCAAGAAATTCTTATTCTGTCATATTAGGGGGACGGGGGAGAGACAGGGGAAAGCACATGCCTCACTAAACTTGTTTTGGTTTATAATACTATCAGACTCATGGACAATTCCTTTTTAAAAAAGGAGCATGAGAATACCTCTTCCATCTATTTCTTCAAATAGACCGTTTGACCTTTTAATTCCTGATGCAACATTTCCTCAGAGGTATGGTTCAGCAAACTCTCAAATTTGATTTTGATTTGTGATGTTTCCACCACATCTTTTAAGAATTTGTTTGATTTGTTGGTTTTATATTCTTTGTCTTCAGGAGTCCCTGGATCACCCTCATCTGACAGTTTTCTACCCTGAGCCCAAGGTATTAATGAGTTACGATTTAATCTTAAAAATATTCATTTGAACAGTAAGCTATAGCTTGTTTGTAGTTAAAGGAGAGTGTTTGTCAGCACACACACGGAGCTCCATTCTTGTTCAATGTACACTAGTATAAAAGAAGCAAAAAACCACTGATTTAATGGAATTACTCCTGATTTACACCTGTAAAATTGAGATCAGGATCAGGCCAAAGGGGATTTGGTAAACTTCAATAGCCACAATCATGCCGTCTAAATATAAGGAGCCAGCTACATTGGAGCTGCTTTGCACTGCTCCAATGACTCAGATTAGCCAAGCCAGGCTTCTGGCTGCTCTTCTTTGCCAAAATGCTTCAAAGTAAGGATGGGCCAGTTTCACTAGGACATGCCATTATATTAGCTGGTGGTGAACTATTAAGGATATTGAAATGAAAACATGCACCTTTTTAATACAAGATGGAAACTTTCTCTGTATATGCCCTGTTGGTTCATCGGGAAATATTTCTGACATGCAGGCAAATATTTCTTGCACTAAGATAGTGTTTATAGTGAATTTTTTGGCATTGCCTAACCCAGGAATTTACTATACAGAGTAATAGCAAATACAATGATTTAGCATGTTATATCGAAAGAGACCTTACATTGACAGTCAGACTATGATTGAGTATTGTAAGGTACAAAGTAAATGATGATGATTTCTAGCTGGATAACTTACATCAGTGGGTTTTAAATGTGTAAATATGGATTATTTTCTTGTAAGATGAATAATTTTTAAATGTTTTACCTATTTAAAAAAACCCTGCTTCCTTAGTGTGCTCCGTTCCTCTCTGATTTTATTGGTCTGGTTCTTTCAGTAAACTATCCCATTGGAGGAAATTCTACATAGAAATTATAGTCCTTGTCATCCAAATACTTGTTCCTCATTAACTCTCAGGAATCCTTGACAGCTTTTAATTGTTCCCAATAACGGACTATATAATTAGTTCTAAAATGGTTATTGGAAAAATGGTGGAAAAAACCAAGACAAGACACAGGTGAGGAACAATCAAAAGAAGCAAAAAAGCATTGAGAGAGCAACATGCATTTCTCTAGAGCCTTTGTTTCACATTCATGTGAAACAATGAGGAACCTGAGGTGAGACACAGAATGAAATAAGGAGCTAAAAGAAGGAACATATTATTCTCTATTCTGTGTTTACAGATCAAGCATTCCAGAAAGACACCACAGCTGATGTCCACTTCAAGTTCGGATACCTTTTATTTAAGGTACCACTGCTCCTACCAAAAATCTTCAGGAGAGATTAACATTTTCATGGAATGAGATATGGAGCTTTAATTTCTAGGTCACCAATTCTAAATGAACTGATGTCCAGTGTGATTAGAAAATTGTCTGTCTGTCCCACAGCCTCCGAGTTGTGGCCTTGGTTAATTTCATACCCTACCAAACCACCCTAATGAATGTAGATAATTGCCCCCTTTATTGGCAGTCTGAGCAGAGTAGCCAAGAACTGTGTGTGTAGGGAATAGTCTCTATAGGGAAGGATGAGTTGTGATGGTAGGACAAGAAAGGGAAGTTTGGCCTCCCAGTCAATGGAAATCTGTTTATATGCAGTACAGGCACACTGCAATCTAGCATTTCCTAGGAGTATAAAATTTACTAAAAGAAAGGAAAAGTTTGGCACCATGTGTTTTTTGTATTTGCTTCTGCAGTCTACTTTATTCATGTTTAGCTTGATTCCTGTTTTAATAAAGGATGGGCTGAGCCTTTTCAGAGAAGTTATGGATATTATCTAATTTAGTACTAATAACAGGCTTACAGTGACTGTCCTCTTATGGTAACAAAAGTGTATGAATACATCTTCTGTAATTACATTTTTATTTACCAGAGCTGCCACAGGTTGTAGAGGTTTTATATAAGCACGTAGCATCTGTGTAAAGAGAACCAGAATGGGAAAACTGAAAGTATCAGCATGAAGGAAGTCACTAACTTGCAGCTTTTAAATGGCCAGGTAGAAATGTGAGTGGATATAATTTCATCCAGTTTCAATAGATGGCACTACTGCACATGATCGTCTTGCTAGTTTTGCTTTCTCTGAATGTAGAGGAGTTTTGATCTCGGAAGAAATGTTTATTACTGGATTTAATGCAGAGCGTTGCATGGGGGTTTGTTTTTTTAAGATGAGCATATCAGCAAAGTCTGTTCCGTTTGTCTCTAAACTTATTTCTTACATATAGCAGCTGCCAACATTATACTGTGAAAATGAGACTAGCTTTTTTAAATCCAAAAGGCTTTCATTCGCCTTCTGCACTTAAGCAACTATTATACAATAACAGGTTGTCTTTTCCTTCTAGGGAACTTCAACAATATGTAAGCAAGTGAACATCTGCTTAATATCCCTCCCATGAGGGCTAAGATGACAAGTTTTTTTCAGTTGTCAAAGGAAGATTCTGTATTGACAGGGTTTGAAAACATTTGGAGGCTTTTTTTCTACAAAATCATAATTGCACTTCTGTTTTTCCATTTTATGCTCATGGAAAAAATCTCACTTCTGAGCTAATGCTCAGTGAGGCTCTGATTCATGACTAGGGCATGGCAAGTCCTGCTGTATCTTTGTTATACAACAAGGAATAGTACAAATGGATTAAATATGTTGTGATTTTTTTGTTATCTTTAAGCAACCTTTAATATATTTTAATTTTTATTGTATACTTACCAAATGTCCAGTCTCTTGTCACTTCCCCATGCACATTCCAATACACCCCAGAAGAAATTATCTTAAATAGTATCCTGATGCAGTCAGGGGTAACATTGATCTGGGGTTTGATCGTTTAAGATCTGTGATGTACAGAGCTCCTGCTCAACCCATTGATCATTTTGATGTTGCCACTCAGCTGACTTTAGCCTAGTTTGGGAGTGACACTCACTGCTAGTTGAGATGAGGAAGCAATGAGCAACCCTGAGCTCCTACCAGACAGGTGAGAGGAGCAGGTTCCTTGAGTGGATCAAGGGTCAGGAGGGCAAAGAGAAAATGGAATAGGGAAATTGAAAGGAGGGAGGAGGAAAAAGAAGGTGGGTGAGAATGAAGGGAATGGAACTCTGGGAAGCAAAAAACTGTTGAAAGATTTCTTTGAAAGAGGGATGGAAGGAAATATTTAAACAGGAAGGGGAGGAGGAAAGACATTTCCCAGAGGAAGAGAGGAAAAACAGGTGAGAGACTAAAATTAACAATATAGATTTCTCTGGCAATTAGGGAAAAGGCTGATTCAAAACAGAAACTGTTAAGATGTATGAAGAGCTTGTTTTAACAAAACAAATGTTTAAAGATTTGAGAGGGAATGAGTATAAACAGACTAACAAGAAGAGACAGACCGAAGGAAAGCGAGAGGAATGAAGAAAAGAAAATATGTAACTTAAAAAAAACGTTGTCAATACAGAATCCTAATATTTTTGGAAGAGTGGGACAGTTTAATTTTTCTCAGTTTTTTAATTGGCTTCTTTGGCAAAAACAATTGCTAGCACAAATTATGGAAGAAACCTGGTTCTTAAACAGCTAACTCACAGAAATTGCATCCCAAATAGTTGTGGGTGTAAAACAGCATTGAGTTATTCACTTAGGCAAAACATTGCATAAGGAGTATAATTTTTTTCTTTTTCATATCAAGTAGAACCCACTTGAACCCTTCTACTTGAACCCACTTTTATGGACAGCTGGGAATCTTACAGTCATGGGGGAACTCAGTGATCAAACCTTGTAATATACTGCACGGGAAATTGGTCAAAACTATTATTTAGTCTTTGTACCAATTACTTAACTTCTGGTACGCAAAGGGGATAAATGGCAGAGTGCCAAAAAATGGGAAGCAGCCGATTTTGACAGTGATTGTTTGTTTTTTAAAATCAGATGGTTCTCTTCTCTCTCATTTAACCTTCCATCCTCTGCACCTGGCAGTTTCTCAGCCCACTTCTGCCTAGCAGGCAGCTGAGTGAACAATCAGTGATCACTGTGGACTACAATATGGTTACTGTAGCATTTTACAAGTAGTGTTCCCTAATTGGACTGATTTCCTCTCCTGCTGAGGCTCACCTCTTTCACTCCCTAAACTGGATTTTTTTTTTTTTTTTTTTTTTTTGGGAGGATGCAAGATGTTCCATTACAGAAGTAAGCTAATTGGTCCACCATTGCATGGAGCTGGGAGAGGTGTCTGATTCTTTTGCGCACCTTTAATCACCTTTTAACCTTCAGTGAATGAATAGCTCTCTTGCTATGCAATAACTGGAACAGCTGGGAGCGCAAACACTCTGGCAATAATCCAACCTAAAGCACTGCCTTAAAACAATAGGCCTCACAGACAGAACTTTTCTTTAAACTAGAATTCTTAAGTACCCATTTGCATAAAATTCCTGCAGAAATAGGACTTAAATTTGGAGTCCAGAAATTACAGTGAGGGCAAAATCTTAGAAAAGAATTTAAAAGTGATCAAGCAATGTAATATTACAGCAAAATTCAAAATCTTCCATAGCTTAAATTGGATTTCATCTCACATATACAGGCTTGGATTATGAAGCAGCAATAAATGTTGCAATGGCTTGCAATTTTGGAGGTCCCAGACATATGGAAAAGGGTTGGTGGTTGAGCTCCAGTATGCCATAAATAGTTGAAAAAGTACCTGGAAAGTAAAGCTTTAATCCTGCAAATTGACCCACTGTATGCCTGTGCAGAGCCCTGCTGATGTCAATAGATTGTTTAATGTATGTATTAATGTGGAAAAGGGAGTGAGTAATGAGGTGTAAAATCTTGCAGATAGCACACAATCAAAACCAGGTGAATAAAAGGGGGAGAGGCCCCATACAAGTACTGCTATCTTGCTCCCATTGAAGCCAACAAAAGTTTTGCCCTGGCTATAGCAGGAGCAGGGGTAGATGGAAATGAATTTGTAGCAAGGGGGCATGGCCCCCTGAGATGGACAGGGAGGACACCCTAGCCACTCCCAATGGGCAGAACCAGAACAGGGCCCTGCCACTTCCTCTGGAGGCAGAGGGGCGGGACAGGAAGTGTAAAGGGAGAGCCCCACAGCTCCATGGGGCTCGAGCTGCCGGGGGAGAAGGACATTACTCTGCCACTGTCAGAGCTGCCTGCCACCAGGGACTCCAAGGTGCTGCTGGGGCTACCACTAGCCGTCTACCCTGAGGTGACCAACACCAACCCCAAAAGCCAGGTACCCTATGGTGAGGGTAGGAAGCAGCCCAGGAAAAGCAGAGGAGAATCTGTGTTGTGGCCTGGTACTCGATCAGCGTCTTTCGAATGGGAGCCTGCTGACCCAGTGCAGGAATCTTCCGCCACTGTTGGGGCCTGGCATGGGACAAGGTGGAGTCGGGTGGGCCCCCGTCTCTCTCCCCTCCCACCCCTGACTCACCCTGGGGTTGCAGCAACCCCTGACCTGAGCCTTATGCTACAGAGGAGCTCAAACCCTTGCCTAGCACTATAGACTACTGCACTTGCCCTACCCTGCCTGAGGGCCTGCCTGGGGCTAAGGCATGGAGACAGCTAATTCCCCCACTTTCAAGCCTGTCTCTTCAGATGACACCGGGGAGGGGGGGGCATGGCCTCCCTCCCAGACAGAACAGGAAGGGTGGCTGACTCCTTACAGGGTTACCCAGAACTTGTACACAGATAACAGCATTATAGATTCAAAAAAGCATCAGTTCTATCTACAAGGATGCTGATCCCCATCCATTCATAATTTACTTTTTTAATGAGGTAAGCTGATTCTGAGCACACAGAAATAAAGTGACTATCTGGGATATTATCAAGCTGTAAAATATAGATCTCATGATGATGATCCTAGTTATGGGTAACAATCTATCAGTTTAGAAGTAAGATTTGGGCTGCCTTCTCATAAACTGCTTCCAGTTATATCATTCCATTTGTAGTAGTAAACTTTTATTACTTCCTCTACCCATGCTGCTGGTAGAAGAGCAAGTTCTATTGGTGTATTAATTTATATCGGCAATATGTCATTGTCACTGGAATTTTATAAACTAGGGATAATAAAATGCCCCTGATGGAAAATGGAAGGTTTACACAGATGCCACTTGTGAACATAAACTGGATTTAGGAAACTATTTTGTGTTTTTATTAACCTCTATACTGTTTTCTTCCTTGGATTGACAGGCTATGTTCACACTGCAGTGCTAATTTGAATTAGCTAATTTGACTTTCAGCAGCCGATTTAAAGAAATAGCAGCAGACTGTTCACACTATGCTGTATGAGCTGATCTCTTGCGTTCACACTTGCCAACCTTAATTCGAATTAAAAAGCAGTGCAATGTGGGTAGCTATCTCACAGTGCAACTAGCCATGGAGGCTGTTGGGATGAATCATCGTCCCAGGATGCAGTGCTGGTCCCCCCTCCTTCCCTCCCCCTCTCCCCCCACATAAAAAAAACAAACAGGAAAAGGATTTTCGTGCTGTTTTTTTGCTCCCTGAGATCACCATTGCTTCAGAGACATGGAGCCAGCTATACTCTGCACTATAATTGTGATCGTTACAAATACATCGCAGCTTATCATGGAGTACTTGAGAAATAGAGCAAGAAGGCGATGCATATCGTACATATATGCCTCTGAGTCTGCCCTGCTAGAAGACTTCCAGCAGAACAATTACTGATGGCTGCAGCGTGTCACCTGCAGTCTGTGGAATGCAGGTTCTGGTGCAGGGAAACAAGCACAGACTGGTGGGGACTGCATCGTTATGCAGCTGTGGGATGATCAGTGGCTGCGAAACTTTAAGATGCAAAAGGCGACTTTCCTCAAAGTATGCTCAGAGCTTGCACCGTCCCTGAAGCACATGAACACTCGCTTGAAACCAGCTATGATGGTGCAGAAGAGTCGCCATCAGTCTCTGGAAGCTGGCAACCCCTGACTGTTACTGCTCTGTTGGGAATCAATTTGGAGTCAGTAAATCCAGTGTGCATAGCCGTGCACCAACTGTGCAGTGCCATAAATAGAGTTCTGCTGCTAAGGCTAGTGACTTTGGGAAATGTGCAGGACATAGTGGATGGGTTTGCCACAATGGGCTTCCCCAACTGCGGGGGGGCCATTGATGGGACGCACATCCCCGTCTTAGCGCCAGCATACCTGCGACCAAGTACATAAACTGCAAGGGGTACTTTTCAGTGGTCCTGCAGGGGCTTGTGGATCACAGGGGTCATTTCATAGACTTCAGTGTGGGGTGGTCTGGGAAGGTGCATGACACTCATGTATTTCGTAACTCGGGGCTGTTCTGTAAGATGCAGGCGGGAACTTTCTTCCCGGACCAAAAGGTTCAGAGCAGGGGTGTGGAAATGCCCATAGTGATCCAGGGGATCCTGCTTACCCATTGCTTCCTTGGCTAATGAAGCCGTACACCGGACACCTTGACAGTGACAGGAGTGTTTTAATAAGATTAAGCAGTTGCAGAATGGTTATAGAATGTGCTTTTGGGCATTAAAGGGTAGATGGAGGAGTCTCCTCACTAGGCTGGACATGAGTGAAAAGTACCTCCCTTCTATGATATCTGCTTGCTGTGTTCTTAATGTGTGAAGCAAAGGGGGGAAGGTTCCCCCAGGGTTGGGCTATGGAAGCAGAAAGACTGGCCGCCAATTATGAGCAGCCACCTGCCAGCACTACGATGAGAGCTAACCGTGGAGCACTTTGCATTAGGGAAGCTTTGAAAACCAGGTTTTGCAATGAGATGCAGGACTGATTTCAGTGCCTGTATGTTGTTTGCCTTTGATTATCTCCCAACCCCCCACTCCCCTGTATGTTGCTTGCCTTTGATGCAAGCCTGATTTTGGTTCTTGTATGTTGTCTTCCTTTGATACCCCCACCACTGCTGCAGATCTGTGCCTGACAAATCCTCATGAACAAGATTTTATTTAATAAAGAAACATAGTGGAAAAATGCACAAATTTATTTTTGAACAGTTGTCTTGGGTGAAGGGGGGGGGGGGGGAGAAGGGTTCCTTCACTGTCTCCGGGGGTAGGGTGTTAGATTGCTGGCCAGCTGTCAGCGTGGCTGCCACAGCTTTCTACTCCTCTCCACCGGGGTGGAGGAGAACAGGTGCTGCATCCTGGCCAATCTCTCCTCCAAGACTTATTTGTGGCATGGGAGCAAGGGGGTGTCATTGGGACTCTGTCCACAATAACATGTAGCAAATCTGCATGGTCCTCCAGGAGTCGCAGCATCTCCTGCATGGTGCTGCGATCATGGTCCTGCATTTGTCCTATGTTCTGGGACATGGTCAGTCACCTCACTCTTTGATCTGTCTGCGGCTGCCGATGTGTTCATGAGCTCCAAAAACATGTCATCTTTGTTTAGTTTCTTCCTTTTCCTAATCTGAGACAGTCTGTCTGCAGCACTGCTTTATGATCGGGCCACTGGCGAGGTGTCTGCAGAATGAAAGAAAAATAAGATAGCCACAGCCAAATTAGTGAAGAACAATATACATATGTAATAGTTTGAAATAATGATGCCTTGATAAAATGTAACCACAGGTTTTAAAGTCAGGAAGAAAATATATGTATCAATTTCAACAATGATGGCTTGAGTAAATGTTGCCTCTAGTTTGTGTATTGAAGAGGAAGATGTATATGTTTCAGTTTCCATAATTATGCCTTGAAAAAATGTAGCAAGTGACTTTCTTTCCCTGCTTGCATTCCAAACCCTTACAGAGAGCTAATGCAGACCACGTGGTGGGGTGGCAGGTAATCGGCTGGAATCACAAACCCACACAGACAGGAACTGAAGAAGGAAAACTCACCAGATGTGCTTTCCCTGGGATCATTTGTGTTGTCCTGTGTGCTGGTGGACTGCTCTGGGATCAAGAATAAGTCTAGAGTTTCTAGGAGAACGGACACCTTGCTCTCATGCTCCCTGCTTTGCACAGGTTCCTTCTTCCTCTCCTCCTTGTCCACGGACTCCTCCTCATTGTTCATGGACTGTTGTGAGGTAGTGGAGGTATTGATGCTGCGTGGAGGAATCGTGTTGGGATCACACACACACACACACACACACACACACACACACACACACACACACACACACACACACACACACACACACACACACCCCAGAATAGCATGCACCTCATCATAGAACCTGCATGTTTTGGGAGAGAAGCCAGAGTGGCTGTTAGCTTCCCTGGCTTTCTGATATGTCTGGCAAAGCTCCTTTATCTTTACTCTGTACAGCTGAGCATCTCTCGTGTCCCTTCTCCAGCATGCCCTAGGATATCGTCCCATAAATGTCCAGATTCCTTTTGCTGGCTCTGAGCTGAGCCAGAACAGACTCCTTGCCCCTCAGCCCAATGAGGTCTAAGACCTCTGGTCGAGTCCATGCTGGAGCGCGTTTTGGCTTGGCAGTAGCCATGCTGAGAACACTGGCAAACCTCTCTCCACGCTGGCAGCAAGCACAGGAAATGGAAATTCAAATCTTTCCGGGGCTTGAGGGGAGGGGACTTTACCTGCTATTGTGACCACAGAGCAGCACAGCGCAATTTGCCAGAGGTGAAAATGGAGCATAATGGGATACATTCCAGAGGGCAATTAATTCGAATTAAGCTTCATTATGTTCACACTGACACTAATTCAAATTAACAAATTTGAATTAGGTGCTATGCCACTTGCAGAGGTGGTCTTATTAATTCGATTTTACAGGCAACTTAATTCAAATTAACAGTGGTGCCAGTGTAAACATGGGAGTAATTAGTTCAGATTAAGGGACTTTAAATCGAACTAAGTCCCCAGTGTGAACCAGGCTGAGTCTCTAGGGCTATGGCTACACTGATGGTGGCAAAGTCACTGCTGTCAGATCGGTTTCTCTGGATCAACTGAGCAGTCAGTGAAGACCAGCTCAGTTGATCCAGAAATCAACTTACTAAGACCACCTTCACAAGTGGTGTAGTGCTGCATCCCATCGGCACAGTGCAGTGAAGACAGCGCACTGACAAGGAGCAGAGAAATCGATGGGAGTTGCACAAGTTTTTTTCCATAGCTTGTGTAACTCCTGTCAACTGCTGCCAAATCTCAGAGATAAGTGTAGACAGGGTCTAGGTAGAACAGGAAAAACTCAAATATTTCTTTTCTAAGGTAAAATAATCCATGTCTGCTAACTATAGCTCTTTACTTCTGGTGACTTTCTATTTCTACAGGGACAAAGTGATACTGTTTAAAACAATCTTTGTTACCTTGCTCAGAGAACCCAATCAGAATGGAGACTATTGTGCTGGGAACTGTGTAAATTACACAGGATGCTATTGTGCCCTGACCTGAAGAGCTTTGCCATTTTATCTGAAACATGACACACAGGGTGTAAATTTAATGGGAGGCATGTGAATAGGGAACATGAGGGTAACAGTAACTAGAGCACTTAATTACATAGGTTGGCTAGGGGTTAGCTTTGTGTAGTTCTGGATCACTCAAATTCTTTTGCTTTATAAATGTATTTCAGGTAGGGTCTTACTGACTGACAGTCAATCTAGCAGCAGTAGTTGGTTTCATATTGAAACCATCAAGGCACCTAAGGTATAGAGGTACTATCTCCTTCATGAGAATTAAGTTGTTTGAACAAGGCTTTAGGGACTGAAATTCTGCTGTCTTTATTTACAAATGTGAAGATAACAGGTGACATTGTGATCTCCTCCTTGGTGGGTTAGCACAAGCAGGCAGAGTCCCCATATGTTACTGTCTGGTCTATCATAGTGTTTATAGACCAAAGCCCTATTGTGCTAGGTACTCTCACACACTGATGACAGTGGCACCAGCTCAGTAACAAAGAACATGTGCTTATTACTGGCAGGGGGGACAGACAGCTTTCACTTTGCCCCAGGAATCACCCCTCCCCCTGATTTTCCTCTGGGGTTCCTCTAGTTCATGGGTCAGGAGCCCTCTCCTCTGGAAGGAACTACACCTTTTAGGTGTGGGGTCTAGGGACCTGCCACACATGCTGACCCAGCCAGAACAGTAACCTTGCTATAATACCATTGGCTGCCTGGGATTTAGCCACTGGGGTCACTGGTGCTGCCACTGAACATGAGACTCTCTCAGTACTCCCCTTACCATTGCCCAGCTGGGGGAGGAGGTGCAAGAGGCAGTAGCTGGAAGCCTGTGCCTTTCTGGCAAGGAAGGGTGAGAGACCAAATAGGAGGGATGGGGACTGGCGGGGGAGCAGACTGGAGTTCAAAAAGGAAAAGGCTGGAAGAATCAGAATGGACTCCCCTTAGCCGTTGTCCTTGTGTTGTATCCCCTTCTCCTGGGAGACTTTCAAGTCACTTTCTCCAGTTTGTCAGTTTTCCACAGATGATGTTCATGCTCACAAAGAAGCTCCCTCATCTCACTGATACATGCCACAGTAAAGTCCATTGTACTGGTTTCTAGTTCATCATACTATGGTGTTAATTGAGATCTATGAATATTCTCCTACCCCACATCAAGGTGGGGCCAAAGCTGATGTGCTCTGATGGAAGTGATGGCAAAATTTGAGGAGAACTAGTTTAAATCTCTATGAAAACGAAACTTGCGTTGAAATAGTTCTCTAACTGCAAATATAGGCAGCTGCACATTCTTGCTGTGTTATGGTCTACAAATGGCATTAATGAAACTGACAAAATGCTGGTTCTAGGTGATTTTTCTCAAGGATTATGAAAGGTTGAAGTACTTTACCTCTGTTCTCTCAATGTTTTTGAGTGGGAAATATATTAAATGAAACTGTATAGAGTATATAAGGGCCTGTAAAAAGAGTCCTTGGACACAGACCACATTATAATATGATAGTTATTCACATGTATTTAGCAGGCAATTCACAAATTATTTAATTAACTTTGTTATCCTGTCAGCCAAGTTCTTTCCAGCAATGTGTTAGATGGGCCTTGACATAAAATATATAGATAAGTCTTTATTCATATTCAAGGCATTTTAAATGCTTTCTTCATGGAAAACATTGTTAAAACTCTGCTTTTTCAGAAATATGATTGTTTTGAAATGCCAGCAAGGAGCTCTGCATACTAATCTAGGTTTAAATGTTATAATGTTCCCAAATATTGCCCTAGCCCCCTTATAAAATGAGTAAATGACTAAGGAACTATAGTAGAGAGAAATATTTGTAATGCACCTCACAAGAACGTGAAGAATACACAATGATGAGGTTATTCAAATGTTGTCAGCTTTGTGGGGTTTCTTTTACAAACTAGTGTTAAAAATTTGGGTACAAATTTTCAGCATTTAAACTCAGAGCTAACTCTATAGCTAAGTACATCTCTAAGAACCTTGCTGAACTTGGGCCTTAGTTTGACAATCTAACTACATTTTTATTATTTCATGTCTATCAAATTATAATCAACATCACAGGGCAAACAAATTTATTGAAGGGTAGCCAATATATAACATGTACTGTTTCCAGTAGTACACTAATTTGATAGTATAGCACAGGGTGCAATTTGTGCATTGTGAAATGGGGCTTGGATGTAGAAATCTCTTGTAATGGGGATGACCTCTCAGGGCAATTGTCTGAAAATACCTGGCACTTGGTAAGTAGACCAGTAAAACCAATAATGGGAAAAACATAGCCACAATATTTTGAATACCACATTAAACTGCTGACCTTTCTTTTAAAAAAAAAAAAAAAAAAAAGCATAATCCTCTATAAAGAATACAAGTAGGCAAGAGGAGATGTTGTTGCTTTTCTAATCAAATATTTGTTTGGGTTTTTTGAGGTGCCATATTATCTTTTACAAGTTTTCTTTTCTAATAGTTTGCCAGAAAAGGTCTCAAGAGAACCAAATTACTGTGCTTTTCATCATCACATCTCTGCTTTGTAAGAGACAAAGGTATGCATAAAGGTCCCAACCAAAAGCTCCATGCAGTCAATAGATTCCCATCAGCTTCAATGGGCTTTGGCCCAGGCCCAAAATGCTGTACTGATGTTAATCTGGTTTAAAAGTCATATTAAGAGAGAGATTCCAGGTTCTTGTTGATACAGTTTGTTTCCGAAAGGTCTACTGTTTGCCTGTTGCTTCTCATTTTGTTCTAAGTAGACAGTGATGCAATTTCTTTTAAGAGTAAAGGGTTTGATGTGTGTGGCATCTGAAAGCTTTTGCCAAAATTGGCACCATTATTTGTGTTGTCTTTATACTTGCCACTACTGCAACTCCCGTGTTGTCTTTTAAATTGACCCAAAACAACATCCCAGAATCAAACATCTCTGAACTTTAGGAAATATTGGCCCTGCTTTTATCAAGAAAATCTATAGAAATTACCTGGGCATCTTACAAAATTTTGGTTTCTATAGGTATTTATCTAGTTCAGCTTCCTGCCACTGTTTCATTGTCTGTCTACCAGATGAAAAAACCCTCTGCATACAGAGTAGGTCCTTGCATACCATGATCATGTTGTCTTTTAACTGCATCTTCAAAAAGATAAATGTTACTCCCTTAAGTTTTTTATCTGATGTATGGAAAACATACCATGTAATTATTCTTTTCTCTTCATCCCTCTTAAAGTATGGACCCAAAAACTAGACTTAGAATTCCAGTAGTGGTCTCAGTAGTCTATATGCAGAGGCAATACCATCTCCCTCTTCCTACTTGTTATTCTTTGATTTCTACATCTATGGATTGTATTTGTTCTTAGTCACATTGGAAGCTCGTGTGCATTTGGTGATTTTTTTTTCTATATTTTCTTGTTTTTTCACACCTCTTCATGTGTTACATTTATCAAAGTGCTGATCAAACTCTATAAGAGCAATATCCTAATTCTTTTTTTATTTTTTGTGGTTCAGAATATAATGAAGTGATTCTTCCATTTAATCCATTCTGTGGGTTTATTACACTGAAATTTTTTGCAGAGTTCTGAACTTTAGGAGCTTGGTGTTTTTCCTCTTTCTTATACCAGTTAAAACTGAGTCCACTTCAGTCACGTGACAATGAAAGATTTCCAGAAAAAATATTTCTTTTAGTACTGAACAGGGAACTTTGTTAATTAAGAAAACAGTATTTTCTAAAGCCTCTTTCCCTGTAGCATTTCAGGCTTTAAACATCTCTGGTGCTCTGGCATAGATGTAAAGAAGTCCATATGTTCCAACGCTATTACTGATCACAATAAGAGCATACCTTACATACTGATTCCAAAGCAGCATTTTTTTTAGGTTCATGTAAATGTTGGTCCAGAAGTTTTTTAAATAACTTACAATTTTAGCATACTTCCTGAGTTCATGGCTGGGTCATGAGGCCTAGTCTTGCTCGGGAGGCCTACCCTGGCTCATGGGGCCTAACTATTGTTACTTATGCTAACTCAGGCCTAGCCTTGTCACTTATGCTACCGTTGCATCACAATATTCTTGCGCGCACGCCCTACACTGGAGTACACAGGAGAGGATCTCTTGGGTTTATGGCGGAGGAGATGCTGTGCAGTCAGAGCTCCAAATGAGCAGAAGAAACATTGACATCTACAAGCAGATTGCTCAGGGAATGCAGGAGAAGGGCTACAACAAGGACGAGAAGCAGAGCCACATGAAAGCTAAGTTGCTGTGGCAGGCATACCCAGGTGGACAGGGAAGCCAACAATTGTCCTGGTACCAAGTCACAGACATACTACTCTTACAATGATGCATCCCATCCTCAGCGGAGACCCCATCATCACGCCTTCCAGCACTGGGGTACCTCTGAGGACCCTGACCTACAGGTCCCTGCTGTGAAAAGCACAGAAGGTGGGTGAGGAAGAGGAGGATGGGGGCCAGGTGACCGGGAATCCAGCTGTGCAGTGAGCCAGGACATGTTTCTGACTCCACTGCAGTCCCACCAGTGGAGCTCAGGTGTGCCTGATGCTGGGGAAGGAAGGTAAATGTGTAGTTTAATTTTCCATTACAGGAATGGCACCCTGAAAATAATTGGATACAGATTTTGACTTTAACTTGCATCATTACCTCTTCTAGCATGAGTAACTCTTGGTTGTATCATTACCTCTTCTAGCATGAGTAAGTTAAAGTCAAAATCTGTATCCAACTATTTTCAGGGTGCCATTCCTATCTGCTTTTCACACCCCTCTGGAGGTAAGCAGACCAGTTCATGTGCACAGGGATGTCCCCTGAATCCTTCTGAGATCTCGAAACTTTCCTGGATGTGTTCTGGAATCCTCTGTCGCAGATTCCTAGGGATGGCAGCCTTATTTCTTCCTCCACAATAGGACATGTTCCCATGCCAGTCAGCAATAACTTCAGCAGGCACCATTGGGGCACACAGGCTAGCAGCACAAAGGCCAGCTGGCTTTGGGATGCCAGCAGCAGCAGCAGTGCTCTCTGCCTTTGTTACTCTCAGGAGTGAAAGAGCAGCTAAAATCACCACCACCTGTGGGAAATAGTGCCAGTCTTCAGTGCCATTGCTCTATACTACAAGTTTTATGCAATCAAGCAACTCCCTCCTCATTTTGCTTTCCTTGGTGAATAGACTGACAATACTATTTCTGTGTATTGTATCTGCGGCTCCTGCCATTGCAGCCTTCAGGGTCTTCACCTCCACTCCTACAGAATGCCTGAACCAAAGAAGGGAAAAGAGGTCTCGGGATGACCTGCTCAGTGAGATCCTGCAAGTCAGTGCTTCATTGGACCATGAGCACAGGGCCCAGAGGATGAACACAAAGTGGAGAGGAGAGAGGCACAGGAAGAGAGGAAGATGGAACTTCTCAGACAGCAAACACAGATGCTGCAGACTCTGGTGCACCTGCAATCCTATGCTTGCTTCTCTCTGCAGCCTACTGAGAACACAACATCCAGAGCTCCTTATACCACCCCCTAAACACTGCACAGGGTATCAGAGGTTACTGCACTACCCCTTCTACCCCACTTTGAGACACGTTAAGGACAATCACAGCTTCACACACACTGACCTGGGAAACTCACGGTTGGTGTATGTGTAGCTGGAATGGACATGAATGTTCTTTTCCCTTAAGTTTTTCTTACTTAACAAATGTAAATTTATTCGAAAGTTTCATGGGTTTTGAACTTTTTTGCATGGAATTCTTATAGAATAATTTTAAGAACTCATCTTTTAGTTTGCAGCATCTGCTACTGAGTGAAAGCACCCAATTACTTGTTACTGATAATGTGATACAACTCATAGGATAAGCCACCACCCCAATTAATAGATGTATTGACAATGTTCTTTTCCTACATCTACAGCAATATCCACACAATTCCACCAGGCCCCAAAAAAGCAGGGCCAGATGGAGTACGCTACAAAAAAGCACATTACTGTGGTTCACTGTAACAATGCTCTTTCAAAGTCTTCATGAGCAGTATAGCTCCATGCTGTGCTCTTCACTCTTCTAATAACCCTTGTGTCTGTCTGGTCAAACTCAGCAGACAGCCACTCCACCTCTGTCCTGCACCCTCGTGGAAACTTTCCCTCACCGATATTATGCATGACCCATCAGCCAACTACAACAGTCAGATATTTTTCTCAGGGAGATCCAGTCTTGTGAGTAAATGATGGCAGCATTCCTTCAATCGACCAAAAGCACATTCAGCTGTCACTCTGAACAATGGCTGACTGGTGTTTAGCTTCATAAACCACCAGAGCACCAGGTAGGCTGGGTTGCCCAGAATGACTAGTGGGATTTCACCATTTCCAGTAATAATCCAGGGGATGGGAAAGAAAGTCACTGTTTGTAGCTGTCTGAACAGTCCTGTGTTCTTAAAGATGCGACTGTCATGCACCTTCCCTGCCCAGCGCATGCTGATGCTGAAGTGTCCTCAGTTATCCACCAATTCTTGCATAACCATACAAAACTGATAGTTGATGTACCCATAGAAATTTGATGTATGCTTTGGCAAGGTGGTCTGGTACATGACAATAGTGCAGACCTGTGCAGGGTCCAGGCCTCCATCAGTGATGGTGGACAGTAAGGAGGACGTTGCAGGTTTGTGGGATTTTGGGGGGAAAAGTTGAGATAAGGATGCCTTTATGGGACAGACTATTGCAAACTGGAAAATTGACTTGTTACACACAAGTGATTGGGAGCAACTCACTTTGAGCCCACTATGCATTGACACAACTTCCTGAAAGACAGTATGCTAGATGGTGGTGAGTTGCACGCTGGGACACTTATCCATCATGCAACACACTGTGCATCGATACTATCACTCCTGGTGAGTATGCACAGTGCTGATGCAAAGAGAAGTATGCATGCACACAAGCGCTGTACTAACTGGGGTGGCTGTATGCCAATGTAATTTCCATCAACATAAGTTTGCAGTGTAAAGGTGGCCCTGGAGATAAGATAAACTCTTGCTTCATGGAAATCATCATCCACAACAATCACAGAATAAGACCACCTCCAGCTTTATAGTGTGATTATGACAATACAGGCTCGAGGTGTGCACTGAGACTGGCTACCGAGTTGTGCCTAGCCTTTTAAAGGTGCTTAGGTGTTGCTGTACTCAGCGTTGCAATGTCTTCCTAGTTTACGAGCACAAATCTCATTTTTGGAAGGTATTTAAGCAGTTAGGAGCCTAAATTCTAGCAGCTGTCAATGGAATTTTTGTTCCTATGTGCCTAAAATCCTCTAACTACTCCTACCTGCACATCGGAGGACAGATCCAGTGCAGTTGTGCCAAATTATACTAGCTGAACATCTGACCCCAGCTGTGTGGTTCTGCTGAAAAATCATGTGCAAACTCAATTTCCCTTCTGTTAGTTTTTGGGGCTCACTTTACTTGTTTATCCATTTTTATACACACCAACGGTCCAATTCTGTGATGGGAGTAAAGGGCCCAGCACCTCAGTCCCTTAAGGATGATAGGGCCCCACGAGACTATGCACTGGGAATGGAGTACTGGTGAAAGGAAGCTGAAAGAAACATTATTCTAACTATTTATATAAAGTATCCGTTTATAGAGTGCTTGGCAGCAATATATCCATGAAAAAGGAAAGTAAATGACTGGGGAGGAAATAGATGTTAAATACAGTTTTGGAAAAAAGAGGAAATGATACTAAAGCTTGTAATTTAGAGTGGAGAATGTATCATTTAATGTGAGGCATAATAGAACCTAGACTTGGTTACTTAAAAACCTGTTTGTGTGGTTTTTTTCAGTACAACAGGTATTTAGATAACCTTATTGGTGAGATAACTGATACCAGGCTCTGCCAAGATCCCACTAGAATCATTAAAATATGAAAGGGCATGTGAAATAATAGGGTTCAGAGCAATTACTACTTTTATCTGCTACTTTTTTTAGCTCACAGTCTATCAGACCTGAAGCAGAATCTCCAGTAAAAGACTTATAACACTAAAATAAAATGGCAAATGATACATTTTTTTTCTTGTATGTATCCACTCTCCAGGGCCCTTATTCGCTGTGGGGCAAGCAGAGCTGTTACCCGCCCCCCAATCTTGATTTGCCCCACAGCCTTTGCAGAGATCCATATCTCCAGTCTTCCAGTTCATACTTCCCTCCCCAATTCTCCAGGGCTATGGTATAATCACATATAATGTATATATTAGCACAACTTTACTCACCCCCTGAACTTTTCTGAAATGCTGCTGCTGCTGCTATTCTCCCCTCTTGATTCACGTACCTTAATGGTACTCACATTGTATTGAATATCTGGAGGTATATGAGAAACCAGGGACAATCAGGGTCTAGACACCCCCAGGGGAGAACAGGGAGTCAGAACCCTCAAGGAATAAGCAATTGAATCTCCCTCATTGTATATAAATATATCAAATAAGGTCTGTAATGAAAGCTTGTAATGTTCTGAATGGGGTGGTCATTGGTAGCCGTAATCTGTAGGGAGATCTCCTAATCTATGGCTGCAGAATGTTGTAATTGTACTGAGGGCGCAGCTGCACCATCACCTCAGTACAGGGAATGAAGGAATCAGGCTGGGAGGTCACCGTGCCCATCAGTTGTTTACACAAAACTAACTGCAAGCACCTAATGTTTTACAACCTAGGGAAAGGTAGGGGTGGAACATTAAAGTAAATGGAAAGAGAACAAAAGTGAAAAGAGAACCCCAGTCTTGGAAAACTAAGGAAGGGAGGCAGTTTCCACTGCTCGAGGTAACCATGAATTACTATATAGTGGGGTGGCCAAACTTACTGACCCCTCACTGGGTAGAATCCTCTAGCCCCATTACCCTGCTGCAGGGCAGAAGCTCTGAGCTCCCCACTCCAGTCTCGTAGGAAGAGAATGCAGGGGGCCTAGGAGGCTCTGTGAGCTGCACTTTAACTGTAAAAGACCTGCATGTGGGCAGTTTGGCCACCCCTGGTATATAGCTTGAGAGAAAGAGAGTATTGGGGGTGTGGGAGGGACTGCTAACCCTGTTTAAAGGAAGAGGATTTGAAGTGACGACAGGCTGCTGTCTCTGAAGTACTGGATCCCATTTAAGACAGAAGTCACTCTAGAAAACTCTTTAGAGGCAAAATACAAGTTAACACAGCAGTGTAAAGCCTGAGGCCCAGTTTACACCAGAGAATTAGGTTGGCATAACTACATCGCTCAGGGGGCTGGGAGCAGCATAGTGAAGCCAGCCTAAGTCCCTGTGTAGACAGCACTAGGGCCATGGAAGAATTCTTTTGTCAGCCTAGCTACCACCTCTTAGGAAGGTAGATCACCTATGCCAAGGAGAGAACCCTTCCTGTCAGCACAAGTAGGGTCTGCACTGCAGCATGTCACGTATAGACAAGCCCTCAGACTACATCTCTTTGTTTTCGGTGTAACTTGTATGTGTTTGGTTTTCCTTGCTATTTCATCTTTGAAGCTATGTTCTTTCTATTAAATAAATGTTTTGCTTATTTTTCTCCCAAGCAGGTCTCTGTTATGCAAAGTAGGTGGAGTGTGTGTACTAAAGTGAACTCAAATGTGTGCTCTAAAAGCACACATTCTCCTCACCTCCCTACTCACCAACAGGCCCTGGGCACCTCTTTATTTAGTCTTTAGAAAGCTCCTAAAGGAGGTCTGATGGCCCCAGGGTTCTCAATATTCCTCTTCTCCTTGTTTTTCAGGAATGGCTGGCTTGCCCATTTCCCCATCCTGATCTGTCGAGGGGCCCAGGGAACCCTGGGAACCCTGATTCCTTTCTAAATCTCTCATGAAGGATCTTTGCGTCAGGCAGGCAGTAAAACTCCCTGTCTCATCTCTTCCCTGTAGTGATAAGATAGAAAGGCTCCTCCAATCTTGCAGCAGATTCTAGAGTGACCAGACAGCAAGTGTGAAAAAATGGGGCAGAGGGTGGGAGGTGATAGCACCTATATAAGACAAAGCCCCAACTATCAGGACTGTCCCTATAAAATCGGGATGTTTGCTCACCCTAGCTGTTCCTCTACTACCAACTCTTTAATACTATGATAACGAGGTGTGCCAGAGTTCTCTGTTAATCTTGGAAAACTTGTTCTTGTGTGGGAAAGGGATTTCCCTAGTCTAGTGCACTCTAGTGTGCGTCTCAGCAGCAGACCAGAAGGGAGCTTGTCTGGTCCTGCTATTGCAGAAAGAGGAAATGGGCTGACTGTCTTCCCCTAGAATAGGGTGCTTGGGAACCTGAGGGAGGTGATGGGGGTAGGAAGGGTGCAGCTGGTTTCCTTGGACAACAGCTGAGGTGACCATGAACAGAAAGAATACCATCTGGCCTCCTCCTCCACCGCCCCCCACGAGCAAGGATGGTTAAAGTAAAGTGTACAGGGCCTCTTCAGAGAGCAGTCTTTGAGACTGCAGATCCATATGAGCCTTGTCATATGAACTCAAATTTAAAGCAAAACTCTGGTGTCCCAAAATCATGGGAAATCTGAAGACCAGCAGTGGTTATGGGATTTTTGTTTTTTTAAATACTTGAGTTGCTAAGCACAACAATCAAATTTTACAAAAGATGGCTTATCATGTCTTTCTTGGCCAGAATGCTAATCCCATTAATCTCAGCAGGTCTGATATTCCAAGTAGCAGATGATAGAGAATCATAAAAAGAACCAATATTAGATAGAGAGATAACTGAGGGGAAATAGACAATTTAGGTTACTATTAGAGGGGGGAAACATCTGTTTTCTGCATCCCATCTTCATCACAGATTTTATAAGCAATTTTTATTAGCATGGTTGTGTTGGTGAATGCCAACCAGTGTGGGCAGAGCATTCATGATATTAGATATAGTGGAATACAAGTTTCCAAAGGCCCCTGCAAGCCCACCCCCAGTGCTTCCCCTATTCATAGCTGTAGAAGACTGTGCCACTTAGCTGTGCAAAGCAGGGGTGGGGGTCACTTGCAATAATAGGGGAACAGAGAAACTTATAGCAGCAACGACTAGGTAGGTTTTCTCATTTTGTCTCAGAGGCTGTTTGGAACAGTCATTCATAAATGCTGAATCCTTTTAAAATGTTGTCCATATGATGAGGAATGCCATCTAGGGATCCATGAGTATGAATAAAAACAGTAGCCTACATCTACACTCTGATTTACTTTAGAGCATAATTCATCACCTTATCTAAAATGCATAATACTTATCAAGTGACATGGCATTATAAATAATAAAGCTTAACTCTCCTTTTATAAGAGATTTCTCTCTGTGTCTGGAAGTCTGATAATGAACCATTTCAGCTGTAAAACAGCACATTTTTCTACTTTCCAAAAGAAGGGAAACTAGTAGACCAATGGGATATGGTATTCATATCCTGGAGTCATTAGTACTGCACTGTAATTTAAACATTTTAAGAATCCTGTTAAAAAAGTAGATGTGCAGTAAGCCATTACTTTATAATAAAAATGTCATGCTGCAATGAAGGTGTGACCGATTACCTAGGATGGACTACACTGAGAATGCCACACTCAGGGCACACTGCAAGAATAGGGCAGACAGTTCCCAAAAACTGGTGGTTTATTCTATAATTAGATTAACCAAGCCAGTAACAAAAGAGCTTCTGCAGTACCACAGTGGTTAATCAGAAGCCAAACACAGTCCCCTTTAGGTGTTCCAGCCTTTGGCTCCAATCCAGGCAACCCAATCTAGTATAGCATAATCTAGTTAGAGATTATTGAAAACCCATTTCACCATATGTAAGGTTCTTTCTAAATACAAAGGATCAGACACTTACACCAGGTCAATATGTATTTCAGATCTTACCCAAACAACACACTATCAGCCACTCCTTAGTAAACTAACTAAAGATTTATTAAAAAAAGAAAAGAAGAGTTAAAAATGGTTAATAAATCATATACATACAAATGGTTGCAAAGTCCTTATATCAGGTTTGTAGCAGTGATGGAATAGACTACTAGCTTGTAAAATCTCTCCGATTGAAAGATCCTCAGTCCATAGTTCAAGTTGCTCCTTTTAGTTGTAAATCCATAGTCCAGAGAATTAGGACAGAAAAGAGGCAAAATGCAGATGTCTTAGAGGTCTTTTATATTCTCTGCTATGTACATGAAAGTTTACTGTCCCAAACAAAGTCCACAGCCCCTGTTTGTGGAAAGTTATCGGCCCAAGATGGAGTCCACCGTCACATGAGCATATCATATGTTCTTACGTGGTTTGTTGAATCACAGGGGGTGGCCATTGGTCCCTCACTGTCTGAGGCCTCCTCAGGAAGAGCTATCTGGGTGGGATGAGTTTCTTCTATGACCCCTTATGAGATTAGAGAGTCCTTAATGGGCCATCAACACATAGCTGTCTGGCCTTGATGTAAATTCTATCTGGAGGACGTCACCCAAGAACAAACACATTTGAGATACAAATACATAGCCAATATCCATAACTTCAGATACAGTGATGATACGTGGATTTAATGAGGACAATCATGTTTGACAGGTTGTAGCTTTTCCATTGACGCCTTACATGATGCACAATTTTCACAAATCTTATACAAAGTGTAACAGTAGTAACAACAGTGATATAAATGGTCGCCTTTTTATACACAGCGCCACAGAAAGAACTTTAAAAAAAATACCATAATTGAAAAAGACAGTAATTATGATAGATTATAATCTCCCTCCAGGAAATTATGATTTCTTGGCGGAAGATAGGGCCAATGACCTAATTATCTCTTGATCTTCAGACATATTGCCATGGGAGTCAATAAATGTTAGCAGTAAATGTCACTGGGGTAATTTGGAAAGATGTCATTATTTTTATTTATTTTTTCACGGTGTACAGCAGTGTTTTTCGTAATCCTCTGATGGGCTTAAATGAGTCATCTTGTTCATTTAGAATGACTTTTAAATTTCCTAATGATAAAAACAGATGAGTTCTGGGCTTCTAGTTATAAACGTAATTTGCTTGAATGATTTAAAATGTGTGGCTAACCCCCAAAGAAGTTACAGCTAGTGCTTCATCCATTTCAGTGTTTAAAACATGGAACCATATTTGTATATATTAAGAAAACAACCATATTTAGAATGTAATTCTCATATTGTAACTAATTGGTAAAAATTTAAATTTCCCAAATGTTTCACTATCAAGTTATCTTATCTGCTTGAACACTTGCCTAACCTTCATAAAAAAGTACCTTACTTCTAGTTCCTTAGATACATTTTATTTTTCATAAGGCCACTGACTGATAAACATTTATGTCTAAATAATTTTAACCAAATGGGATTAGATATCATCAGTGTATCTCTTTGCCTAACACATTAAAACTCCCACAGGTGATAGAGGAGGTGGAAGTTTGTTTATTGCATCATAAACTTTATGCAGCACTTTACAAACATAAAGACCAAGTGCCAGAGTCCAAGTGTATGTTTACACTGCAGTTTAAATCCAGGATTAGTGGTACTCAGGTCAGCTGACCCTGGGTTAGAGAACTGAGGTCTTGAGCATCTACACTGATTGTCAATTTTAGGTTAAGAATTTTCAAACCCCAAGATCTGTCATCCACACTGAAGAACACGCACCCGAGTCAAACCAACCATATCCCAGACTCTCTAGTGCCCTCTTGAAATGTGGCTGTGCTAGCCCCTTGACTGTCATGCAGTGTGGGAAAACTTGACTGTCCACTCTGCACATTACAGGAAGTTTGTACAGCCCATTAGCACAGCCTGCTGAGCAGCCACTTTGGTCTATGCACTCCCAGCAACCAGAGCAAGCAATATGGAGGAGGCACTTTCTGAAGAACTTCTCTTGCTTGTGTTTTCACTCCTGTGTCAGGAAACAGACAGAGTCTCCATGAGAAACTGGTGGAAATTTCAGCCGAGTTTTCTGATCCACTGACGGCACCTGACAAAAGTTACGAGGGAGGAAGAGGAGGAGGAGGACACAGACATGGTGGACTCGACCTGGGTGATGCTGCTCATGACACTCACTATAGCTGCTGATGCCCCCTAGTAGACCCGCACTTCTGGTGCAAGGACCACAAACCACAAACACCATCATGCAGCCCTGGGATGCCCAACAGGAGGTCCAGAACTTTTGCATAAAGAAAGCTGCATTTCTGGAGCTTTGTGAGCAGCTTGCCCCCACCCTCCAATGTAAAGACACACACATGAAGGAACCCTTGCTGTCCAGAAGCAGGTTTGCTATAGCCATCTGGAAGCTGGTTGCCCCAGGCTACTACAGGTCTGTTGCCAACTAGTTTGGACTGTAAGTTGACTGGGGGTAAAGTGGTGACAGAGGTTTCTGAGGCATTCAGTGGTGTGGTTTACTCCAAGGTGGTTGGCATAAAAGAAATTCCTGAGGTAATTGCTGACTTTGAGAGAGTGGGTTTTCCTAACTGTGTGGGGCCATTGATGGGACCCATGTTCCCATGGTTTGCCTTCTTCAAAGAGCACAGGAGTACATATATCACAAAGGGAACTACTCCATTTTTATGCTGGCCCTCATGGACCACAGAGGTCGATATTATGAATTTCAATATGGGCTGCACTGGGAAGTTCATGGTGCCAGAGTTTTTCACTGATTGGGAGTGTACATTCATGGACAGGCTGGGACACCAGTCCCACCAAATGACATTGTCATAAACAGAGTTACTGTCCCCACCATTATTCTGGGGGATCCTGGGTACCTGGCTGATGAATCCAGGCCCTGATTTTAGAGGCCCTGGCAAAAGACAGTTTAATTACACTCTTAGCAAGTGCAGAAAGGTGGTTGAATGTGCTTTTGACAGATTGAAATCCCACTGGAGATGTCTACAGACCCATTTGGATGCCAGTGCCATCAATGCTATCAGCATTACTGTGGCTTGCTGCACTCTTCATAATCTTTGAAGCCAGAGGTGAGCCATTTCCCCCTTAATTGGCCCATGATAGTGAGGGGCCACTGAATCGGCACCCTCTATCAGAAAGGGCACTTACTGCAGCTGGAGGCACCTGAGCAACAGAGGTCAGGGATGCTTTGTGCTCCCACATCATGGACTTGCCTCGGGCCAATGGAAGATATATTTACCTTTATCATTTGAAATACACATTGTATAATGTGAGGAAGTGATATAAATAAGCTTTCTTGGTAAAATAAAAAGCTTTATTTATAAACATTAAGCCATTGCCAGGCAGGCCAGCTGCCATTACCACACCAAAACACCAGTAATAACAAAACAAAAAACAATGTGCATGAACAAGTGCAAACAGTCAAACCACATACAAGATAGAAACCCCCTACCATTGCATGTCCTCTGCCCCCTGTTCTCCTTTCCCTTCCTCCCATGTTTGCCGCACACTTGGTGTCAGGAGAGAGGGATGGAGGTACCCATAGGGGAGGGGGTGAATACGGAGGATTGCATGAGACAAAGTTGCCTGCCCATAGCTATGGGCCACCCAAGCTGTTAGTGGACTGCATCACAAGATGCTGCACAGGGATTTGGGCCAAGGGGCAGCACAGCAGGAGCCAGTACTCTTGCAGCTATTAGTGATAGCAGCACCTCAAACAGTTCTTTCTGCTGAGCTCTGTCCTCCTCCCATAGCCTCTGAAGTAAGTCCCTGCTCCCGTGCTGAAACCCTGTCCTCAATCTGTGCAGTCAGCCTGTGCCTTTCCTCTTGCCTCACCATGGCTTTCCTCTAGCCATCAGTCCCTCTGTCTTTGGGACATTGGACCTGCTTGTTGGTCATCTCCAGAACTTCAACTATGAGTTCGTCATGGAAATGCTTCCTCTTGGAACAGTCTGAAGGTACATTGGGCCACACTTCTGCTGCAGCATGGGTGAGCTGTGGAGGGCCTGTAGATGTTGAAGAGGCCTGAGATAGGACAAGACAGAGGGGTACTGTCTCTTCTAGCTCAGTGCAGGAGCACAGAAAAAATCCTCATGGAATTTCAAGGATATAAAATGTTACTTTTCCAAACTGCTTCAATATATTGTGAAAGGGATGTTTCAGACCACAGAAGCTCCCTCAACACAGCCTGGTTAACCACAGTGAAAGAAGTGCAGAGACGATGTTAAGCTTAATAATTCAAAGCTCCTTTTTTTTCCTCCTAAAAATTGCAGAACTACTTGGATTTGGGGAGGCAATAAGTGGCCATGCTACAAAAGATTTTTGTATCATTTCAGGCCTTCCACATTTTCAAGGGCATAACAGTTCTTAATCTCCTGATTGGCAAAGGGAGATGTTATTCCAAGATGCCAGCGGGAAACCAGCAGCTGATATATTCAAATACATAGTGGCTGAACAGCACACCTATGAGTGGAGCAGACTAATAGGCTACTGAGGTGGCCTTGGAAAATACACCCTTCCCTGGAATGTGACTACCTAGCTTGAGTTCCTGCTACAGGAAAAATGTGCAGCTATCAGCACCCAGGACCGTGTTAGAAGTCATGAGGAAATCAACAGGATGCTGCATTAGCTTCCACATGGCTTAGCCTGTTATAGCCGCATGCAAACACACACAACTGCACAGCCATCCTCCTTACCGAACTTTTTGGGACAAAATTTCAAACTCCAGTCATTCTGGGACAAGTGATTTTGTTACCTACGGCCTACATCCAACTGAAATAAACTAGATATGCAAATGGAACACATTTCAGCAAACACACACACAGTTCATGTTTCCATGTGGTTGATTGCTGCACCGTTGAGTGGTATACGAACAGACATGGCAATGTAAGGTTGTGATTTTTAACAAACAGGAATGCTTAGCATTAAAGCAAGATTTTAATCTCATTCCAGTTATTTACAATAGTGCCTATTACGTGCTTTACAAGCATTCAAGGACAGGTTATTTTAAAGTACTCCTATATGCAGCCAAATAGTGATTATGAAATCCTGCTATTGACCAGTTCAAGAATAAAATACAATTCTTCACATCTTAGTTTGTATATTTTACACTTTCACAAATTTTCTATCAACTATTTTTCTTATCCCACTTTTTTTTTCTAGAAAATTAGTAAAGGAATAGGGAAAATATATAACTAGGCAATCTGTTGTGAGTAAAACAGACAAGAACTTACACACAAATAAAGCAGATCTTAATTCTGTTGACACTGATGGGGGAAATTTTTCCTGAGTAAAGGCTACAATACTTGACCTATAAGATCTGTTGGTGGCATTCACCCCTGTGCAAGGGGCCATTGAGAGATCCGTGTGCTACTGAAGCCTCCAGATTAGGACATAAGTGGCATGCTGGCTCTCTGCACAAGGGTGGATTTCACCCGTTGCACACAATGCCCATGATTTTTCCCATGCCCAAAACAGCTTGTAAAAGCAATGAATTTACCCACAGAGTGCTGCTCCCATAGGAAGATGCCTTCAGTGGTGTACAGCTGATATAATTGATAATGTAGGTGGTGGGATGAACCCTAGCAGAGTCAGTTGTGACCAAATTCTATCTAGACTGTAATTATTTTGAATTTCTATTGAGTAAGTTGTCTTTTCTACTGAGCCAGTTGTGTGGGTTTTCTCTGGTGTTGGAATTATTACGTAGCTACTGAAAAGGTACTAATCTCTTGAAGTAGTTTATTAGTTTAAAGACTTGTTTCAAATACTGACATTAGGAGCTTATCTACACTTGAAATCTACATCTAGATCTAGATCTACAGCTAAAGAACTGGAGCTATGCCACTGTAGCACATCAGTGTAGATACTACCTACACCAATGGGAGGGGGTCTCCTGTCGGCAGAAATGATCCTCCTCCGCAGAGGCAGTAGCTAAACTAATGGAAGAATTCTTCCGTTGAACTAGCGCTGTCTACGTTGGGGGTTAGGTCGGCTTAACTACATCACACAGGGGTGTAGATTTTTCACACCCTTGAGTGACATAGCTGGATCAACCTAACTTTTTAGTGAAGACCAGGCCTAAGAAAGATTAGAATGCAGCTACTGAACAAGCTAAAACAAATGTGAGTTGTAAAATGTAGAGGGAGATTTTTACTTTGAAGTTCCTCCCTTCAGGCAATTTTTATAAAAATCTAAAGGAGCAGACTAATCTATTCAGCAAATACACCCAATTCAGATTTAGCCAGGCAATTTATTATTCTGATTGACTTAAACTTATTACTTTGTATAATGGTTGGTAACAGTGTGGCAGCTGTCAAGAGTAACGGATTTGTAGCTATATTCTAGTCACACTGCTAGAACTGGTTGAGTGAAGGCTATATATCATCATGTTCATTATGAACTCTACCTGCAGGTTTATAACTTGACCGTTATAGTTCAGTCAGGTCTGACTTGGAAACTTGCTGAGCCAGGCCTCATCCTTCTCAATGAAGAAATGTTTGCTCAGTTTTTCAAGCAAACAATAGATAGGGAAAGAAAATCTTTGTGATGGAATCTTAGGACATATTTATGAACATGACAAAACAGATTCATGGAGTCATTCCCGTCTGTGAGCTACATACAGATATCTAGTCCACAGAGCAGAATGCTATAGAGAAGTAGTTATTTGGGGGTGGATTAATATGCCTTCATAGATATATACAGCTTACTACATTTAAAAAAAACTGTTACAAGAGTGTGAAGGCTGCAAGTTCTCAAAAGTTAGGAAATTCCAAGCAGCTCTGACTTAGCTGTTCTTCCCCAGGAGGTGGAGAAGTGGGAGGGGTGGAGGAAGGCAGACATTTGGACAGAGTTTCCCTTAGGCTCTCCAAAAATTGCTGATGCTGGAGTTCTGGCCTCATTATGTGATCGGCTCAAGCAGGGTCCAAGGTTCTACCCCCGATAAGTTTGAGAGTTGGCAACATGAGAGTAGAGTCCAGAGGCCCCAGAACCCCTTGTGCTGAGTAGAAATAAAAGACATACCCTACCCTAAATAACTTACAAACTCAATAGACAGAACACCCACTGGGTGAGGGAAAGAGGTATAACACCAAAGCAGAGTGAACTAAATGGTGATCTGTCAGCATTGCTATAGTTCCAGGACTTTTTATCTCTTGTCTGGGATTGTGTGTCTGGCTGGTCTGTTTCTTAAATAACTTTGGTTTAGTTTGGAATTTGATTAAGTTTGGTTTTGTTTCTATTAAATGGGAAATGGGGAGAAAAAACTTCCGAGGCACATGGAAGAAAGTTGGTATGAGGAGACTGTGTGGGAGGGGCTGAGAGCCAGCAGTCACATCAACAGAAAAAGAAAGTTCAAATTGTAGAAAGCCACCTGACATCATCTGTGTCTGTTGGACCCTCCCAAGGCTGCTGCTTGTGTTTGCTCCTGTTGGCTTGAATTTCTCTGGTCTGTAGGTTGGCTCCAACCTGGAGATTCTCCTTTCCCTAAACCCAAATGGCTACAAGAAATGTGGGGAGGGGCTGTGTGGGACTGGGACCCTAATGTACCCAGAGAGGAGAGGACCTCTTTCCTGCACATTTCTTCATCCAGCGGTTGCTGAGGGTGGAGAGGTGGGCCCAGAAGACTCCCCAACTTTTTCCCTTTCTTCCCTGCCTCCCAGTCTCACCGCAGTGCTGCAGTATCAGCTGTAACTGTTTCTTGTGTAGGCTTTTGCTGGTTTGAGTTACTCCTACATCTAATTTTCCTATAAAATTTAGTGTTTTGAGGATTGATTAATTTGTGGCAGATTCTGCAAGCCCTGCTCACATTGAGCAGTCCTTTATTCCATGAGTAGTCTCATTGCCTTCAGTTGGCACTTCGGTAAAGCAAGGTGCTAAGCAATGTAAGGGTTTCACAATCTGGCCTGGTAGGATTTGTCTGAGTCAACAAATGTAGACTGCTTGCTCACACACTCTTTGGCTTTACAGTATGTAAAAAGCTTTAACTTTTTAGTATTATCAGATTTAATGGTAAGTATCAAAGAATAAAATGCTCCCTCATTCAGTGATAATTATCAGGTAGTTCTCTGATTTCTGACAATGTATTCTGTAATGTCTGATAACGAGGAAGATACTCGTTCCAAATTACACTCTCCAAGAGTATTTGATTTAAGAGGAACTGGCATCATAAAGCTTTCATCAGTGTCCACTAGGATCACTGATCATAGTTCAATCCAAACGTAAGTGGAAGAGAGGAGGAGGGAGGGAAGAAACTTTACATATAATGAGGGGTGATATTACAATTGTTGAAAGCAGCAATTGAACTGACCAAAAAAAAAAAGTCCTACTGAAAAAGATTAAATATATTCTAATTCGAATTGCACATTTGCGATAGATTAAGAGTATAATTCTGTCATGGAGGTCATGGATTCTGGGACTTTACGGGACTTCTGGGAGTTCTTCCGGGGCAGGGCTGGAGCAGCTGTCAGTCCCGGGGCCACAGGAGCAGCAGTCCCAGAGCTGAAGCAGCGGCTGGGGTAAGGTCAGCCCCTGCCTAGGAATAGAGGAGTGGTGAGGCTAGAGCAGCTGCCAGAGGTCAGGGCCCAGCAGCACTCTGACTGCTAGTCCCACCACCCAGCTATTTTTAATAAAAATCAGGGACATATAGGAGGCTTCCGTGAATTTTTGTTTATTGCCCACGATCTGACTTTTACTAAAAATACCCATGACAGAGTCTTAACCTTAGATATGATGAACCATCTACTTTTGCAAACAGGAGTGTGCAAAAGAGCGATTCACAAGAGACCTGATCTGATTTGCCCTAGTATAGATACAAGTGAGCCTATGTAATCAACAGACATAAAAATGGGGCATTTAGAGTTGCACAGCTCTAACTAATGATTTATTCCTGTATGCTTAAAAACGTTGTATACTGTATGTGCATTGTGTGAAATATCTTCGTTAAAGTTAGAGCCTTTAACTGCAAAAAGTTCCTGCATATACTTGTTCAAATTATTTAACAAATTTGCTTTTACTGTTTTTGCACGCTTTGTGTTTGCTTTCTGTGAATATACTAGCAAATTATTTTCTATCTAAATTCTATGTTGGAACATTTGCAGAAAGAAAATTTGGCTTCATCATTTTGCATCTATATAGATACCAGATTGCACCAGGGATGGAAAGCACCTTTAGTGCAAGCCCTCACCACTTGAGCCAACGGTGAGAGTGTTGTTTAATAGTAAGTAGCAGGCTCTTGTTCTCTGTGGGCCAGCTGCTAGCAGAGATATGATTACACCTACTTAGCCAGTGTATTACATATATAATTTATTAGACAAACATCTGAAAGCTACAGAAGTTCAAATCACGAGTGTCATTTTGTAATCCATCCACGTGCTGTAGGCAAGAGACATGAAATATTAGATAAATCAAAGACACAGGCAGACAGGGCTGGAACCCACTGGTCTACTGTTTGAGCTGAAAGTCATCTCTTTTCCTCAACATCTCTGTGCGTCAGCCACTCCAGAGCAATATGGTCATACCCACTTAAGAACAGGGTGGATTGATTTAAATCACCAAGTGGAAAGCCTCAATTTAAATCAATTTGAATAAACTTTTCCATTTGTACTTCCGTTATTTTCTAAAGAAAAGAGCATCCATTGATATAACCATTAAAGCATGTTGATTTACAACTAAATAGATCCCTTGCAATAGATTTGACACATAATTTTGCTACCTAGCAAGAAACACTGTAACTATATACATTTATTTAAGCAATTATATAGCTTGATATTTTCAGATTCTTATTAATGGCAAGTTTTTAATATGTTTGAAAATGGTGAATTATATATTATTTATTTACTAGATTAGCTTTCTGCTCATGATTAGTGTCAAGCTGCATTAGGATGATAACTGAAATTTAATTATGCATACAATGGCGCATAAAATTTATTTTTATTAAACAAAACAACTTTAAATGTTTTGGATGGATACACAAATTTTATCAAAACGTTTCACATTTACAACTAAATGATTTATTAAAGGAACAAATGGATTAACTGCAGTCAGTGAATTAAACTGGTTATTTCAGCTCAGCCTAGGAAAATTTTCAAATATGTCTAAGGCTATGTCTACATTAGAGAGTTTACAGCAGTACAGCTGTACTGGTCCAACTGCACCACTGTAAGATCTCTCATGTAGCAGCTCTATGCTGACTGGAAAGAGCTCTCCTCTCGACATAATTAAACCACCCCCAATGAGCAGCGGTAGCTATGTTGGCGGGAGAAGCTCTCCACCCCGGCAATTCTGTCGATGTAACTTATATTGCTCAGGGGGGGTGTTTTTTTCACACCTCTGCACGACATAAGTCATATAGACCAAAGTGGTAGCGTAGACATAGCCTAACTGGAAGTTAAGTTCCTACTCGCCTAAGTATCTTGAAAATGAGACAGAAGTCTCCTAAGTTACTTAGGTTGTCCTTCAAACTTTTAAAACGAGTAGCTTTCATCCCCTCCCTCCCTCATTTTCATTCATAGGCTGGACTCGAAAGAGCAGGAAAACTTGTGTTTTAACTCCCAATCAGTTTCTCAGCTTTGAATGAATTAGCCCAAATGAAGAAAGTCTTGTTTGTGCTTGCAGAAGAGGCCACCAGGGTCAAAAGCTGGTTTAGAACCTCAACAGACTCTGGTGCCAGGTGCTTAGCCAGGGACTTCCACCAGTTCAGTGGTGTGACTTTCTTTAAAACATCAGCAAACATGCATTGCTTGAATGGTTCACCTCCAGCCCTGAAATTTACTATGGTTGGCATGACTGACGGGTGATTACCAAATGCCCATGTCATAGCAGCAGTGTCTTTTTCATTAGTTGGTCATCTATCCTGGTACTTTGGGTAAAGAATATTGGCAAGAAAATGAGGTGGAATAAGTGCTTCATTCTCCCACTTCTTTACTGCCTGCAGTTTAACTTTGTTGATGGGTATTTTGTTCTTCGGTGTCCCTTGATGTTCTTTCCAAATTTCAGCAGCATCAGTACTACAGCAGCAATCTTTCTACAGTTTGTCCAAGGCTGTGGAAATAGATTCAACATATCTTCTACATTTCTCTTTAGTCCAATGCTGACTATTTTGGCTGTGGACATTCCATCTAGTAGAGTCATGATTGTCTTCATAAATTGTCATCAGAAAAGATCAGTTCTTAAATAGCTCAAAACAGTCAACCACTGAATACCATCATACATCTTGCGGGAGAATTAGTTTGGGTCCTTCTGCTCTCTTCATTGAAGCTGAAGCAAAGTGGTTGTTATGAAAGTATTTTGCGATCTCAGCAACATTTTCCCTTTATTCCTGGAGTTGTACTTGGTTGTCCTTTGGTTACTACATATATCAAATGAGCACTACACCCATATATGATTAATTTCAGGTTCTGTTCATTATCTTCTTCTAAATTCCTTCTCATCTTTGCTGCATATGCAGCATTGTCTGTGATAAAACTATGTACTTGGCACTCGACTTTTTGTTCACAGTTTGTTATAACTTTGACTGCTACCTCTTTTAAGTATTCTGCTGTATGAGCATTTCCTGATGTATCAGTTGTTTCTGCAAGATAGGTGTTTGTGTAACATGATGGGATTGTCTATTACTGAATTATTGTGTATATTGCTCCACCCATCAAGATTCAGATTAACAAATTTCTGATCAATGTTTTTTGCACACTGTTCAGTTTCCTTCTCCTACACTGCATTCACCAGTGTCTGCAGTACCAGATGGAGTCTAGCCTGGTCATGATGATTGAACCATGTCAATGAAATGTTTGTTCTGAAGAAGACAAAAGGGAGAACTTGTTGCATAAATGAACCGAGCCATCTTTTCATATATGGAATCTTGCTGGTCCTGATTATGAACTCATCATTATGATTCTACTGGATGATAAACAAAGTCTTTTTATATATGTAAGTAATTTACTGTCTGATGTATGTTTAGTTGCAACACCGCTGGTGGTACTAGCAGATGACTCTGAAGTTGTAGACATTGTAGATGATGGATGTTCATAATCCTGATATCTAAGATAGTTGCTGCAACAAAATGATTTTTTTTAAAAGTCATTCTCATTCACTAAGTATAATTTAGTGTACTGCTATTAAAACATGAGATTGTAAATGAAATATTTCTCCTACTGCAGATGTTTGTACCACTGTTGAAATTATTTAATTTATTCTAAACTCATTTTAGAGGGAAAATAATTAACAAATCATAAGGATTACCCACATATATGTAAACCTTGATCTCTTTCAACATACCAAAGAGCTTGAAAAAATGTGTTTTAAATGTTAAAATTCATAAATGCCTAATCAAACTTTACTTTTTAATAGGAATCTGCACCTAGGATGTTTGATTATATTGAGCAATACAAAATAATTTCAGAAGTCCAGCAGTAACAGTAAAAAAGGAATGGATAAATACTCTCACAACAAGCATACCAATTATATTGGGACACAAACATTTTGAAAATCATAAGTAATCCACCAATAACACCAATTTATGACAATCTAAGTTATCATTGACTAGCAAAGTAAGACATGGTAGGCAGTCCATAAGAATGGTGCAAAAACGAGTTTACTAATCAATTGATCCAGATTATTGAGACATGTCCACATCATCTTCTGAGTTATTGCCTTCTGAATCATTGCCTTCTGAAAAACATGTTCCTTTCGGACAGCCAGGCCTTGCATCTCTTTGTTGCACAGTTTACAGGTGTCATGTGTTCCTTTTTTACTCAGAGGTACAGTGTAGGGCACACAAGACCATTGTGACGCGAGGCCAGTTTAGCATTGCGAGGCCAGGCCCTAAAAGTAATAGCAGGCTCGTAAGCAAGAGTTAGGCCTCTCAAGAGCCGGGCTTGAAACTACCCTCTGGAAAGCCCCTAAGGTATAAGAGGAACTGTCTCCGGGCCTGAAAATACCCTTGAGACTAGTATAGAAGCCAGCTGACTGTACGGTAAGCAGGAAATTAGCAGCTTCAGCAATAAAACTAGCGATTTTAGTGATAAACAACTAACATCACTCTATTTCAAAATGGCTCTTAGCTAACGGCCAATAGACTAATGAAAAACAAGTACTAAGGCCCAATCCCTATGTGGATAGAGGTATACGCCATCTATTGCTGAGTGAAGCTTATTGCAAGGCTTAAGGGAAGAAGGGTATATTAGAGACCACCCGAGCATCGCCCTGTCGAGGCTCTCCGTGGATCTGTCGAGGTACTAGCGGATGCCCCGGGTTGGTCCGCTCCCTGGTTGCAACTCACTTATAGGGTGGAGAATGGGCCTCCCCACCCTCGTGCTGGTAAGCGCCTGACTGCCTGAATTGTACTCCTAACAGCTAACAGCTTAGCAGCAGCCTAAAATCTGTAACTTAGGTGCTGCGTGAATAAACTGCTGTTTGGAGAACTTCCTTGTCCAGCTGTTCCTTCTCGTCACTGAGATCTAAAAATATGAACCGTCCGTTTTGGCGGAGCACATACAGGAATTTATTGAAAATATTTCCAAATGGGATCTTTTTGTGTCTTGCAGCCATGACAGTTCTTCTTCCAGTTCCCAGGTGTTGAAATCAACACTAGAGGCTGCACTCTGAAGAATATTATCCCTTCTTCCCACAACGTCCTGCTTTGACACTAGCGTTGCTCTTTTCTGGTTGCACACTCTGCTCTTTCTCCTTTGTTATTTAACTCCCCTGCCCTGCTCCACCCCCAGAAAAATAAAAAAACCTAACAATTCCAGGCTTCTGCTCATGTAACTACATTGCAGTATTTTATTTATTTAGACACAGAGGGAGGCAGTGGAGAAATTAATGGTTTTCTGTTTGTGTCTGTCTGTGTACTCTTGCAAGAAAAAAGGACAAGGCAACTGATTTGATGGACCCTGAATTATCCAGAAACCGTGGCTAGTAGTTAGTGGGTAGATCGGTATTTTTCCATAAGCTGAAGAGTAAGTTTCCATACTAGGGGGAGTCATAAATATTCATATCTGCCACATTTATAAAGCTTGACCTCCAAAGTTAGCTGCTTTGCCCTAACTCTTTCTTTTATCTAGAAAAGCAACCTTGAACTCAAAGTTTTTGATACATGCTCATGGATTCAGCATATTTATTTTTTATTTAAATGTTTTAAGAGATTATAAATTTAGGCCTTAGACCTGTTTAAAATGAAATCTGGATTTAATACAAACTATTTTATTTTTAAATAAAAAAACTTATTTTAATTTAAATAACAGAATCAAAATAATCTTTTTTTTTCTTTTTCCAAAAAACTCATCTATTTTTATCCATCCTGCTTACATACTTCCCCTGTCAAACCTAGCTGTCAGTGTCTAAAGTCTGTCTATACAGCAAGGCTGTGCAGATTCTCATCTACCTGTGTAGCTGGAATCCATCTGGGGTGGGTAATAATAGCAGTGAAGACAGTGCACCACAGGCTTTAGAGCAGGCTAGGGAGCCAAGTACTTACCAGGCCAGGCTCATGCTACCCACACTGAAGTCATGCTGTGCTGTCTTCACTGCATAGTTATCTACCCTGAGTTGATTCAAGCTATCTCAGGCTGGCTAGCCAATGCACAGCTTTTGCTATGTAGAACTATACGGAAGTTCACAAGAGATCTAGTGCCATCTGGGGTGGAATTGTGTTTCTGCTGACGGTCCTGAGTTCTTATTTGCACTGATGACTACAATGTCTATATTCACAAACACAGATTAATACAGAGCATCAGTCTTACTTTCCCCTCATTGGGCCACCAGACTTGCAGCCCACAGGTTTGTAAAGTAGTTTGCAAAGTGCTGCAAGAGCTTTTGATTTACAAAAACTATATAAATTATACACTCATTTCCATCAGGAAGCAAAAATGGTACATCTTCCCTTTTAGATAGCAAGGCAGAAAAAAAGACTTTCCATTCTTACTGAGGATTAGAATAGTAGGTTTTCCTATTCTTGGGCTGCAGAATCTGCTTGGACCCGCATGTCAACCAAAGTAATGTTGTGGTAACTTAAATGTGTTATTGCCTTGTGGAAAGACTGTGTCTTTAAAAAATTTGAGGGAATCCTCCCTGCACACATACCAGAAATCCCCTACAAGGCAATAAAATGTAGGTGAACACAATTTGTCTCAGAAGTAATAGTTAGTTGTTTGTGAAGAAATATCGACACACAAATATATATTTTCATTGGAAATTCTAGTTTTCACAAAACAGTTTTGATCAGAATGAATCACCTTAAAGAAAAATATTTCCAGTGATCTAGTTGCCAATTGGGCCAATAATTTGAACTTGCAACTATATAAAATCACATGGTTCAAAACATTTATATATTTCCCAGATTTTAATTCAGTTAAACCAATATTGTTTGGAATGATATTGTAAAAAAGTAATTACTCAGATATATTTGAAATCTTCTGACCAAAGAGAAAGTTCCTCAATTGTATTCATATTTCTATTACATATTAAGTAACCTTTTTCTTAGAGCATAAAAAAAATTGAGCTGACTTCCGACACATGTATTTGCTTTTTATTCTCATTTTGACCGCTCTAATAGATAAGACTTTAGCAAGTTAAGCAAACTAAGTGCTAGATTCTGTCAGCCCTACTCACATTTAGTAATACCATAGTCTTCAAACAGACGCAATGAAATTAATGGGACTACCCAAGGAATGAGTATTACTCACTGTAAGTAAGTCTGGTAGAATATGATGCTAAGAAAAGTTCTACAGTGAATCTATATTTTTAGACTATTATAACTGGAGAAAAACTGTACCAAGAAAGAAACAGAAAAATAATTGGCCTTAATTTCTATGATGTTACAATGGATACAGTTTGTGCAAACATTTGAAAGGGCAGACATTACAAAAATAAATTTCAGTCCTGAAGCCTGGAGAATTCTCTCTGTTTTGCAAAAAGGTACTCCTTTTTTCAGGAACTGTGTTATTCGATGGAATTCTGCCTGTGGGGCACAAAAGTCCTGCATAGTAAGGGGATTTTTAAAATGTGATAACTCTTATATTGGCCAAATCCTGCCATGATCTGACTTCATTAAGTTTGCATAAGGTGTAGTCAAAGCAGGAGTTGAACCTCATGACAAAGTTTTAGAAGCTGGTAGTATTTTTACTGTGTATGTATGTGAAAATATAAATTCTGAAAGGCTTTAAATACTGAAGAAGTGCTTGCTAAACACTCTGTAGCTCTTACCCTAAGAACACTGTCAAAGGGTTGCTTCTGAGTTTCAGGGAGCACCCACAAATATTTATTTCACATACACCAATGAGTTACTTTGCAGAAAGTTTGGCTGCCATAAACATTATGGGCCCATTTCACTGTTGCCTTGCACCTTGTGTAGTCAGTTACACCAGTGACAAGTGAATGTAAACTATTATCAAATCCTAGGCACATATTTAATTTCTGCTATTCTTGGTAGGTTTCTTGTGTTGAAGACTTGAAGGTCTCATACTAGTTTCCAGCTGGCAATATCACTAAGGCCTTGTCCTAAACTAGTACTTAAGCCAGCACAACTTTTGTCGCTCAGGGGATGAAAAAACACATCCCTGAGTGATATAAATTTTGCTGGCATAAGCATTTGTGTGTACAGTACTATGTTGGCAGGAGACATCTCCCACTGATACAGCTACCGCCGCTTGTTTAGGTGGTTTTATTATGTTGGCAGGAGAGCTCTCTCCTGTCGACATAACGCAACCACAAAAGTGCTCTTGCAGCAGCACAGTTGTACCAATACAGCTGTGCCACTGTAAGTTTTAAGTGTAGACTAGCCCTAAGTCACTTTACAGACTGGCACAATTCATGATGATTGGCAATCTGTTCAGAGGAAGTCAAAGGTTTAATTATGAGGAAGCTAAGCTGAGTCTGACTGCAATATGCCTGGCACAAGCTTGTGCAGATTAGATGGTCTATTACATACGCTTCAATGATCAACATTCATTAAAACCTTTGGAAAGGCTCCCATTGAGTTTACTGGGAGTTGGATGAGACACACACAAAAAAATTCCTTTAAGATATAAGAGAGAGATTCTTTAGTTCATTGCTGTATGTATATCTTCTGGGGAATACTTTTTCCATCACTTACAGGTGAAAACAATTGGACATGAATTTTCAATACCCAGGGAGGGAAAGGATCTTTTCTGTCTTTATTATTCACTGCTCATTGCTCTCAATGCTTCACCCTCTTCATCTGAGTGAATATATTATTTATTCTTGTTACTGATTAACAGGATTCTAGTCACAGTGGCAGGCCTTAATATAGACTCTCAAATGAGAGCATTAATAATGTGTAACAGGCATAATCAGATTTCAAATCATTCCTCTTTTGCAATTTAGTTTTTATTTCCTGAATCCTTAGAACTAGAACCGGTCGATTATTTGTTGTGAATAATTTCTGTCACATTTTCGTATTTTTTTTTCAATAAATTATTAATAATTTTCATTACTGTAGTATTCTATAAATGGCTGAATTCTGCAAAAAGCTTATTTGATTGCTTTAATATTGATGATCGAATTTATTTAGAATTTATTCCCATTCTTCATGCAGCTGTTCTGAAAACCAAAGGACCTATACTTGCTCCTGTCTCCTCTCCTTACCCTCTCCATCTCAGCTCCTAAATGAGTTAACTAGTCAGTCCCATGGGACTACTCATGTTGAAGCATGTACTTAAGTGCTTTGCTCGATCAGGGCCTTAACTACCAGTATATTGGGCACTACTAAATCTCTATGATAATGCTTACCCTTTTTTTCTAATTTTCTTTTCTTTACACTTGTTGCTAATGTTTGTTTGGTTTTTCCTTGTATTTGGAATGCATTGTTGTTTCACCCATTAATGTCTCAGACTCATGACAGTTCTTAATTACCCTGGTCGTAAAAATTTCAATATTTCTTTTCTAGAGTGTTCATGCTTTATTTGTTTTGTTGGGGAAATATGGAGAGAGTATTATCTTTTTTTAAAAAAAATTAAAAGAAAAACACTTGTGAGAAGTGGACCTTTAGAAAAGGAAATATGTATAATGTGAAAGCCAACAGAACTAGAAAGGGATGCAGAGACTAGTGATGAAAAAATGACTAGAGACAGAGCTCTGTAGGAGAAGAGATTGAAAAGACTAGAACTATTTAGAAGGGAGATGAATAAAAGAAGACATGACCTATACATACAAGCTAATGAGTAATATAGTGACGATAATCAAGTGTTCATATTTACCCTTACACTTGCTGAGCACCCAACAGCTCCTAGTTAATTCACTTTGAAGTCTGGGAGATCAGCACCTTTTGTAAAATTGGACCATTGATTCCTAAATATGGATTTAGGCGTCTCGGCTCCCATTTTTTTTAAATCTTGGCCACAGTATATAATTTCTGCAAGTGCACAGTACTGCGCTACATATTGAGTACATACCAAAGCTAGTGCAGGATGCTGTGCTGCATGCGTAGATTCTCACTCAAACTCTGGGATCAGTACTGGTTGCCAGTCAGTGTCCACGTGAAATTCATGGTGTTGGTGTTATTTGTGTATTCCCCTTGCTAGTTTGAGCTTTTAATGGGAGCAGCTCCCAGGATCATAAAAGCAGCAACTGGAAGTGTAATTATCTGCATCACCTGTGCTTGTACAAATGGTCCATGGGGCTGGACCAGGAACCCAAAGGACAAGCCAGGCAGCCCATCAGAGGCCCCAGAGAACCTGCTCATGGCTGGGACAGTCCAAAAATGTGAGCTGAGACAGAGCAGGGACAGTGATAGGTAGGAGAGCAAGCTGCAAGGGGTTGGGTTACAGCATCAGCCCCACAGTTTTACCTGCAGTAGTAGGGGAGATGCCATTTTGTCTCTCTCAGCCAGGCTTGACAATGACCTGGAGCCCCCAGCTCCACAAAGAGATGGTGCCTCAAAACCGTGCTGCTCCTGTAAGTACTGACCTCCAATTGAGCCTGGTAGGTCTCTCCTGCCCCAGGTGGCAGGGGACAGCCAGGGCTTGAGGCCACCAGGGACCTACTGCAGCCAAAAGGGAGAGCTGCCAGCTTCCCAGGGAGGAATGTCAGCCTTTTGCATGGAGCTCCAACTCCATCAACCAGCTAAAGCTGTGGGGAGACTTTCGTGGCATTTTCGTGTTCACTGCTATGGCATTGGTTGGGTCCTCAGTCATTTGATAGCCTTGATTTGCTGTGCTTATAAATTGTAGTCTTAGTGGCTGAGGGGTTGCCTTTTGATTTGAGACCAACCGCTGGTATAGGCTCCCCATGCAAACAACCCAAGGCCTATTGGTTCTAAGTTAGGCCACCAAGCCCCTGAGAAGAGAGGAATAATGGACGCCCTTGGAGATCAGGGTGGTCTCATGAGGGGGCTACATTTAAATCTCTAATGCTGAGATTTTCAAAGAAGCCAAAAGGAGTTAGACACCTAATGGTTTGAGGCCTGGTTACCTGAGGAAAACACTTCTCTCCTTGTGCCACGCTGTGACAGGTGAAATTAGCATGTACTTAAGACTACCTCTGGAAATTTGAACTGTATTGGAAGTGGATCTGTGAATATACAAAATGGAAGCTTCTGCCACAGTTCAATAATTAAAGCTAAGCTTTTATATTTAAAGCAGAGATGTAACCACTTTGTTATGTATGAAAATTACAGTGCTTATTTGCTGAAATACAGAACAAATTTTCCGAGGCAAATCTGTTAACTAGGTTAATAGTTAAAAATAAATTTTATAATGGGCTCCTTTAAGAAATTTAACACCTGTTGTCATAGCACTCTTTTTGTCCTAAATGATCTTAACAGAATAACACACTCTTCAAACTTCACATATACTTAAAAGTCACTGAAGTGTCATATGTCCAAGCTACATTTGAGAAAAAAAATCATAGATTCAGACTCATAGACTATAAGGTCAGAAGGGACCATTATGATCAGCTAGTCTGACCTCCTGCACAACGCAGGCCACAGAACCTCACCCACCCACTCCTGTAATAGACCCCTAATCTAAGACTGAATTACTGAAGTCCTCAAATAACAATGTAATGACATCAAGGTACAGAGAATCCACCAGCAAGTGACCCAGGCCCCATGCTACAGAGGAAGGCGAAGAACCCCCAAGGCCTATACCAATCTGCCTTGCAGGAAAATTCCTTCCCGACCCCAAATATGGCGATCAGTTAAACCCTGAGGCTGAAGGATTCTGGGCAGAGTATTCTGAGGAAACAGAGAGCAATTCGGGGGACAAGGTAGTCTAAGGAAGGGAGGAAGGAAGGAGCCCAGGGGAGCCAGACACCTGTCCAGCTGTGTTATGGCCTTTAGCTGAGTCAGCATGTTTCAGCTGGAACCCCCACTGACCCAGTGACGGGACAACCCATCACTGCCAGGGCCCTGGGCTGGGATGCATTGGAGTTGGGTCGGCCTGCTTCCCCCACCCCCCTTCCTACCCTGACCTAGGGGTGATCGCCCACTGAGGGCCAGAGGCTGTTCTCCACTCCCTGCCCTGCTCTGCCTAAGGGCTGGAGCTTTGAACTGTTTACTCGTCCTCCTGAGGGCTAGAGGCTGTTCCCGTTTGCTTGGCCTGCCCGCCTAAGGGCCAGGGCCGTGAACTGGTGGCTCACCCTACTGAGGGTTAGAAACCTTCCCCCCTTTTTTTGATACGACTCCCCACAGGACATAGTCACCGGGAGGTGTGACCTCCCTTGGAGATTGACAGTGAGGAGGGCTGCTGGTCCCACCCATGCCAGGGGACCTTTACACTACCTCCATATCCTCAAACCCATTAGACCCACTGCCACTATCCCTAAATTCTTCGTTAGCCTCATTAAAAACAGAGGCAAAGTATTTGTTTAGTTATTGGGCGATGCCTAGATTATCCTTAACCTCCACCCCATCCTCAGTGCTTAGTGGTTCCACTTCTTCTTTCTTTGTTTTCTTCCTGTTTATATGGCTATAGAACTTTTGACTATTGGTTTTAATTCCCTTTGCAAGGTCCAACTCTACTTGGTTTTTGGCATTTCTCACTTTGTCTCTACATGTTCTGACTTCCAAGAGATATCTTTCCTTGCTGATTCCTCCCATCTTCCATTCCTTGTAGGCTTTCTGCTTTCTCTTATATCACCTGTCTGAAATGCTTGCTCATCCAGCTTGGTCTACAACCCTTGCCTATGAATTTTTTCCTCTTCCTTGGGATGCAGGCTTCAGATAGTTCCTGCAACTTTGACTTGAAGTAATTCCAAGCCTCATCTCTCTTTAGATCCATGAGTTTTTCAGTCCAGTTCACTTCCCTAACTAATTCACTTAATTTTTTAAAGTTAACCCTTTTGAAATCAAAGACCCTAGTCACAGATCTATTCTTGTTTATACTTCTATTTATTTTGAACTGAATTAGCTCATGGTCATTCGAACCAAGGTTGTCCCCTACAACCAGTTCTTCTAAGAGATCCTCTTTACTCACCAATACCAAATCTAAAATGGCATCCCCTCTTGTTGGTTCAGCAACTATTTGATGAAGGAATCTGTCAGCTATCACATCAGGAGATCTGAGCCCTATTATTATTACTAGCACTAATTTTCCAGTCTATATCTGAGAAATTAAAGTCTCCCATAATCACACAATTCCCAGTAGTATTTACTTCATTAAAAACATTAAGGAAGTCTCTATCTATATTAAATTGGATACTAGTGGTCTGTAGCAAACCCCAAGCACTTCCCAAGGGGAAGCTCTAGCAGTTTTCTTCCCAAATGTGATTTTTGCCCAGACAGACTCTGTCTTATCCATTGCATCACTTCTAATTTCTTTACAGTCTGCTTCATTATTGATATACAACACTACTCCACCACCTTTGCCTTTATTTCTGTCTTTCCTAAACAGCACATACCCATCAATACTTGTACTCCAGTCATAACTACTATTCCACCATGCTTCTATTATCCCTATAATCACTTCCTGCACCACTAGCTCTAGTTCCTCCATTTTGTTACCCAGGCTCCTGGCATTGGTGTACAAACATCTTAATTTTTGCCGTTTGGCTTCGCTCACATTCCTTACATGATTCACCACCATCATTCTACCGCCAGTATCACCTATTAGACTGGTATCTACATGATTCTTACTCTGTAGCCAGAGGGTGTGGCCTTCCTCGGAGATTGATACCGAGGGAGAGCCAAACCCCCCCTGGGGTTTGGAACCCAGGAAGGCAGCACCTGACTGGAAGCAGGTAGGTGAGGCTAGGCCTATAAAACCCAGACCTGCCCACTCAGTCAGTGCCTAGCGGCTGAGAGAGAAGAATGCCTCTTTCTTGGTGCTCGAGGGTATGGCCGCACCTAACCACTACGACCTGGAGGAGAAGCTGCCGGATCTACCCACCGCGTGGGGCCCTGAGGATCTGGAGGCGCTGCCTAAGCTGGACGAGCTGAAGGAGACCACCGGGTCCTACGACCCGGAGGAGGGGCTGCCGTAGCTGCCTACTGCCTGGGGCCCTGAGGACCTGGAGGAGCTGCCCGAGTTACCAACCCCTGGTGAGCCAGAAGGGACACCTGGACCCTGAGACCTAGTGGAACTGCCCTCCGCAGAAGACCCCAAACAGTTCCCGGACCTGCCATCAAGCGACGAGGAACCGGGGTACGACACAGGAGAGCAGGTACTCTAGGAAGAAGGAGGGAGGAAGAAGCCCAGAGAAGCTGACCACAGTCCAGCTGAGCTTACACTTGCTGTGAGTCAGCGTGTTTTGGCCCGAGCCTGCTGACCAGTGACGGGGCACCCCGTCACTGACAGGCCCTGGACTGGGACGCAGTGGAGATGGGTGGGTCTGCGTCCACCTACCCCCTTCCTACCCTAACCTGGGGTGAATGCCCGTTAAGGGCCAGAACCTGTCCCTTACTGCCTGCCATGCCCTGCTGAAGGGCTGGGTATAGACTGCTACCCGCCCTGCTAAGGGCTAGAGATTGCTGCACCTCGGTCCTGCCCTGCCCTGCCCTGCCTAAGGGCCAGGGCCTTGGGCCATTTCCTCGCCCGCTCGGGCTATAGACTGCTGCTCGCCCTGCAAAGGACTCAAGACTGGTTGTCTGCCTGCCCTACAGAAGGGCCAGGCCATAGACTGCTGCTCACCCTGCCAAGGGCTTGAGACCGTGTTCCCCCAGTGCCGGCCTGCCCGGCCAGAGGGCTGAGCCTGAGGTTGGTTCCTCATCCCTCTGAGGCTAGAGACTGCTTTCTTCCCTTGCCAGCCTGCTCTGCTAGAGGGCTAGCCTGGAGACTACTGCCTCACCCCGCTGAGGGCTGATGGCTGATTCCCGCTGACGGCCCGTCCCTGGCTGAGGACCAGGCCATAGAGTATTTGCCTGCCCTGTGAGGGCGAGAGACAATTACTCCCTACTAAGGACCGGAGGCGGCCCCTTTAAGCGGGACTCCCAAAAGGGCGTAGGTGCCAGGAGGTGTGGCCTCCCTCGGAGATTGACACCGAGGGAGGGACACCGGCACCACCCCATACAGGGGATCATCTACACCCTCCTTATAGCACCACTGCCTGAGCCATCTGTTGAACATCATACTCTTGTCACATCTTTGTTGCCCTCCTCTAGGGACAGGCAGAATTCCACTGAAGATCACCTGAGCCTCCATTTCCTTAAGAGTCTTCCCCAGTCTGGGATAGTCTCCCTTGATTCATTCCAGTAAGAATCTAGTTATATCATTTGTTCCCACATGCAGGACAATCAGTGGATTCTTTCCCGTTCCCTCTAGGATCCTCTTCAGCCTCAGGTCCATATCTCATATCCTAGCATCGAGCAGACAGCACACCTGTTCTCGGGATCAGCTCTGGTTACAGGCTGTCTGTTCTTCTCAGAAGGGAGTCTCCAATCACATAGACCTGCCTTTTCCTGGTGATGGTGCAATTCACCAGCCGCTTCCCAGTTCTTTCGGGCTGCAAGTCCTCTCATCTTCTATTCTTCTTTTTACTCTTCTGCAACCTATCCTGGATCCCCCAGGCTCTCATTTGGTGGTACCTCCATTGGCTCATCCACTCTTTGTATAGGACTAGCTGCTCTTCTCTTCTTCCTTGCCCTTCCATCTTCAGTTACCGCTTGCTGCATCCCTTCTTCATTTTCCAACTCCATAAACCTGTTCCTGAGCATTATTTCTCTTTCATTAGCGCGTCTTTTCCTCTGCCTGGTTCTCGTAGTCACATGCTTCCACTGGCCACTTTCCTTACTCAGCATTCCCCCCTCAGAGTTCATTGGTCCTACTTCCTTCTGCAAGTCTGGGCTTTCTCCTTCAGCCTCCTCATGCCTTTGCTCCATCATCTCCTTGAATCCTCTTCTAACCTTGACCAGAGTTTTCACCTGCATTTCCAAGCCCTGGATCTTCTATTCCATCAGTTCTATCAGGTTGCCACAAATGAAGCTCTTTTGTGGTGTCCCCTCCAGGATCATGTACATCCTGCAGCTCCCATATCCAGCCATTTTCATTGTCTCTTCCACTGCTTGGGTCACTACCACTGCTGCCTCTGTATCTGGCATAGCTTCCTCGCCTATGTCCTGTCAGTGAGAGAGAGAGAGAGAGAGAGAGAGAGAGAGAGAGAGAGACACACACACACACACAGAGAAAACACCCGACCAAAACAAACCCCCAATGACCACCGCAACAATACCAGAACCCTACACACTCCCACTCAAACGCCTCTGTTTGCTGGCAGCTGTGCTGCTGTACAATTGGGTGGCTCCCTTTATAGGCTCCCTAATTAGGGAAGCCCTGCCCCCTAATCAGTCTCAGCTGCTCTCAGTGCCCATCCCGTACCAGTCCCTGCAAACGGGGATGAGGGGGGAACCAAAAAGCACCAAACACGCAAAAAAACAATAAACAATAACAATAATAATAATAATAAACAATAAAAGAAACAAACACACAACGCCCACAAAACTCACTCACTCTGCCCCTAAGGGGCTTGACTCCTCATTTCTCCAACAGAACTCCCACTCAAACTCCCTTGCTTACAGCTGTGTTTGCTGGCTTCTGTGCCACTGCTTTTTGCTGGGTTTTTTTCATAACTAAAAGTTTCTTCTTCAGCAAGGCTGATGAATTGTGTTCTTCTACAGAGAATTCCACAAAGAATCACCTTCTTTCAAAATGTCTGCCTCTATTGTTTTTCAATGGGACAAAAGCAACAGGGTTCCTTCAGGGAAGACGGTGTGTCCCCTCTTTCAAAATGGTCACTACCTTATATTGTTCTTAATGGGAACTGCTGTGTTGCATGGCAACTTGAGTTCTTTTCTAAGGACCTTCACCCTGGGTGCTCATATATCAGAGACCTCTAATGGCCATGTTATTTAGCACCTCTCAGTATAACAATACATACAGAAGTCTGCTATAGAAATTACATAATTATATATAATTGTACTGAAATAGAATTGTCAGCCAATCAGCCTGCAGGAACCTTTGAACACTTATTACTCAAATATGTAATCTTTACCTTGTGGCTGAAAGGGTGTGGGGATGTCATTTACATAATTTCAAAGTTATTTCACAATAACTGCACAGATTTCTGTACTCTGATTGGCAGAGGGTCAGTCAGGTCTAAGGATATGCATAGTTATCAGGAAATTCTGTGTCACTTTCCAGAGAACGAAGAGTCCACTGTCACAAGGCTAAGGCTACCTTAACATTTTTGAGGTGGCAGTGTGATGTTTCAGTATGCAAAGAACAAAACATGTACTTCCAGCTTAAACTGACATATTTAAGAATAAGCAAAGCAGCAGCAAGAATGAACAAAAGTAAGGTATCTCTGAAAGAACACCACATGTCTTCTCTGTCACAAGCTACAGCAAGTTGGAGAACAAAGTGACTGCTGATTTCTGAACTCTACATTAGGAGAGTTCTAAGAAATGTCAAGGTGAATACACAGAAAACTAAAAATGGCACAACAGCATTGCTACAATACAAGCATCAGCATTAAGTCTGTCTGTCTGAAAAAACACTGAGCAATGTCAATATGTACTATAGAAAACAGAGCAGCCTTTCACAGCATTATTTAACCCAGGACCACATTGACATTGTCTGGAAATAAAAGGCAGCTCAGCATAATACGACTACATCCTTCTGCAGCTAGGACGTGTCTTTACCTGTCTTTCTTTCTGATCTCCCTGTAGTTCTTTCCCTCGATGCTGGCTTCACAGTGGAGTGATCATTCTCAATGTCATTGTTCCAAAGTCACCCAGAATCTGGAATATGAGAAAGACACTCCTTGAAGAGCAAAGAAGTTAGGAGTATGGCAGCTATGAAAGAAAATTAGAGAAATGCATACAGGGAGAAAAACAGTTTAAAATACTAGCAACAATGGGAAAGCAAACTCACTTTGGCTACAACTGATCAGAACCTGAGAGAAAAGAGTTTATTGAGGCAGTAGATGAGAGATACACTAAAGCACATGAGTTAAATGAAAATCACTATAATGGAGGAACTTCTAAATTGAATGTTTTGAATACTTTGCAGCCACAAACTCAATATGGAGGTCTTGATGTCTACCTTTTCACTCTCCATCGTGTGATGGGAGACAAAATTTTCATCCTCTTTTGAGCTGACAGAATTGGAACAAACACATGTTGGGTTTATGGAAGTACTCTGGTCACACTTTTATCTGGGTTCATTGTTAATTGCTGAGAGATTAGTTTAATTAAAGAAAATAAAATAGGGCTTAATTAGTTTTGCAATTTTGTACAGTGAGCTTCTTAAAACATCAGTGTGATGCTGTGTTAAACGATGTTGTGAGAGGCTGGTCTTTTTGCTACAGTCCTAAATCAGTAATACAGAGAATGCCTATGGTCTGACCTTGGTCTTACGTCCCAGAAGGCTGTAGAAATTGCAGTGTCTATGGAAACTGCTGCAAGAGAATTCCGAGAGCTAAATGTATTGCCAAAATGTACAAGAGAACTATTGAATTGTCAAGAAAAATGTCTGGTACAAAGGAATGTGGCAAGCCCAGGGGCGTACACAGAAATTAAATTCCAGTACTTTTGGAGGGGCACATTCTGAGTTTGCGCCCTCACTACCAGGGCCCTGAGTCCTGGAGGAACTTGCGCACTTGCTGCCGGGGACTGGAGGAGCTTGCGCTTTCCCCACCGATTACTGGGGGGGGCTATGTCCCTGTTTGTCCCCCCTTGTTCATGCCCCTGAGCAAGCCAGGTCTTTCAGAAGCAATGTGTTGGTGTAAAGACCAATTGTGTCAACAAGATGGTGAAAAGGGTCCTACTGAACGCACATTGAATGAAGACAGTGACTGCAGGAAAGACTGTCTTTAAAAAACAAAACAGAACCAATTGCAATAAGAGTGTGGCCTGGTCTCAACCTAAAGTTAGGTCGACCTAGCTACATCATTCAGGGGTGTGAAAAATTAGTTAGTTAAACTGATTTAAGCCCCAGAGTAAACACCGCTACGTCGATAGAAGAATTCATCCATTGACTTAGCTACTGCCTCTCAAGGGGGTCGATTTACTACAACAACAGAGGAATCCCTTCTGTCGCTATAGCAAGTGTCTATGCTATAGCATTACAGCAGCATAGCTGCATTGCTGCTCCTGCAGTGCTTGTAGTGTACCCTGGGGCAGTGGTTCTCAACCAGCAGTACGTGTAACCTTGGGGGAGCACAAAGGGCTTCCAGAGGATACGTCAACTCATCTTATTTGCCTGATTTTACAACATGCTCTAGAGCCTGCAGCAGGACTGGGATCTTATGTGTCCTGCAGGACCTACTGCCATAATAGCGGGAACATAAGAATGTCCACACTGGGTCAGACCAATGGTCCATCTATCCGTGTCCTGTCTTCCAACAGTGGCCAATGCCAGGTGCTTCAGAGGGAATGAACAGAACAGGCAATCATCAAGTGATCCATCCCCTGTCACCTATTCCCCGCTTCTGGCAAACAGAGGCTAGGGACACTTCAGAGCATGTCCATCCTGCCTAATCCTGGCTAAAAGCCATTGATGGATCTACCCTCTAAGAATGGGAGAGGGATAAAAATTCAACAAACAATGTGGGAACGGGGGGCAGTGGGTATTGTGAGACTGGATGGAAGCAGGATTTCTAAAATAGCCCTTCCACACTGCAAACAACATGAACACTCCAGCCAGCCACCACCGCTCTGCAGCTGCCAAACTCTGAAGGCAGCACCATTCCCAGCAGCAACCACCCTTACTTCTGCACTGCTGCTTGCAATAGTGCTGCCTTCAGAGGTGGGCGGCTGGAGAGTTTTTAAGTGAGGTGAAACTTGGGGTGTGCAATACAAATCAGACTTCTGAAAGGGGTCCAGTAGTCTGGAAAGGTTGAGAGCACTGCTTTGGGGTACACTAGAATGCTGCTTCATATGTCTTTGTCCCAGTCATATGAGAGAGGTCAGATTTACAAAAGATTAATGTCCCGGTTAGATGGCAGGAGGCAGTATCCACTGCTTCATTGGTTACTGGTACAGTGGTGCGACAAGGAAAAAAAGGTTTGTATTCTCTGCAGCAGGATCAGGAAGATGCTACAGATGATTTCTAAGAGGTGTAAGAATCCTTAGCTCCCACAGGAGTTTTGGCTGCTCAGAAACCATCAAGTTCAGGTCCACAAAACAAATAAGTCAGAACAAAAAAGGTCTTTGCATCTCCTCTTATACTGAAGGCCTATGAATTCACAAAGATAAATGTGATCTATTTCCCAGCACTCCACGGCCTGATGCAAATTGATGAGTATGATCAGGCTGAGGACTCATTGCTAGTCTTGGGGCATTAACTCACTTTGATCCCAATTTGCCAGTACAATTGATTTGTGATGCCTCCCTTTATGAGGCAGGAGCAGTCATCCTACATGACACCCACAGGAAAACCATTTGCTTGAGTTTCAAGGGCATTAAGCGAAGTACAAAGCAACTCAGACAAATTTAAAAGGGAAGAGATGGGAGTGATCTTTGGAGCGCACAAGTTTCATCAGTACCTGTATGGATTAATAATCTGAGAGAAACATGATTTAATCAAGCTTTCAAATCTCAGTGCATAAAGTTGGGCAACTGAATAAGTGGCTGGGAGCAGCAGGTGCTCACCACCTCTGAAAACCAGACTGCTCCCAAGTTACTTAACTGCCTAACCTTATGCACTCAGGTTTAGATGTTTGAAACATAACTTTGCTATGCCTCTGTTAAACCATGTTAGGGTTAAATGTTTGTAACATAGATATCCTTGAATAAAAATCATCATGGAAATGCAAAGTATTATTATTCCTTAGCAATGAGAAAAGTAATATTGCAATATTAAATCAATCCCACTTGTTAAATTTCTGCTCAGAAAATTACAAGCCTGAGGAGGCTCTCAGTCTAGTGTAAATTGGCAGAAAATCTACTGAAATCAATGCAATCACACTGACATAAAACCAGTGTGAGATCAGAGTCTTGGTCAACATTCTGGACAAGCCTTTGAAGTTCTTGTTTTAACTGAGATTTGTGCTTTGTTCCCAGGAGTTCTGTCACCTTTTCCTTTGCTGTTCTTTGTGCTTCAGCAGGCTATCTGAATTCTGTAGTTACTGAGGAAATGAACTGTCTGCTATGGCTTATTGCTTAAATATGTCATCTTCTATGGTGCTAATCAACAAAACCTTATTAACTGGGAACACTGATACTGAGTTCTAATGAAATTTCTTGGCTAATAAAAAACCGGTCTGTAATACTCCAAAAGGCAGTCATGGATTGTATCTTACAGTGGTATGTTATAAATTGCTGGGAGTGGTAGAATAAGAGGAATCTGCAACTCAGTCCAATTCTGACATGATAGGGCAGTGGTGTACTCAATAAGTATACTGGTTTCCCAGAACCAAAAGGTGAATGTAAGCTAGGGAGACTGTGATGGTTCTTGTGGTATCCAAGACTGACAGCGCATGTTCCCCCCTGCCTCCTTGCTTGTGTTCGCTCCCTCACACCACCAGTCTTTCAACCCCTCAAGCATTCTCCTCGAGGCTAGGCCAGCCCTGTCTATGCCTTGTGGGTTAACAAGAGGTGCACCCAAGTCTCTTTGATGCTTTCCTCTGTGACATCCACCTGACACTGGCTATTCACAGAAATCCCAGATCTTCTGCCCACAAAGGAACAGGGTACCCCAGTTTACCAGTTTTACGTTAAACCACTGCTCCTGTATAATACAGAGTTGTGAGCCCTTATAACAAAACAAAATGTCACTTAAGAAAGATTAGAAGTGCCACTAGAAACCAGAGAGAGTGATGGAAAGAGATGGTTACAATACAAAACAAAATCATAAAACATGATCTAGGGCCTACACTTTAGGAAAGATAACGATTAATATCTAAAAAGTAGGTTTCCCCCCACCCCCAAAGTTCAGTCTGTGTCAGAGTTGGGTGGCTCCGCAGGAGCTGATTTCTCATGAAAAACACTCACACTTAACAAGATGTCTTCCTCAGTGAACAGAGTACCTCCACCCCCACTTCCCATGTTATATTGAAACAGTCTTTTGTCTTTGTTCATAGACAGGGTGATCCCTGGTCTGTTCTAATGTTCCTTTTTTTTTTTTTTTTAAACCTCGAAGGTGTTTGATTGCTGTTGTCTTCAGTTTTCCATGGCCTATTCTGTGATGGGACAATGGCAGATGACTGTATTACATCACCAGCTAACCAGGTAGGGCTGGCAACTCCCTCCTTCACAAATAGGCCATCATCAAATATTACTTCCTGGTGATTCTTTTTAACCTTAAGACCACCAGGCCATAAACATCAATATAGTTACATTATTCCTTAAATATTACCTGTACGTACATCACACCATGATTATAAACATCAGTAAGAAGCCAGATTTCAATAGCGACCTTCCACATAACCTTTATGGACAAATACCCTACAAGCAATGTATGTGACGTAGTTAGTTTGTCAGATCTGAGACAAGAGCCCTTTGCTGTTGGAATACTTGCCACTTGAGTACCAGGTGATGAAAATGGGAGCTGAATCAAATGCTTTCCCAGAATTTTATGAATATCAAGGCTATTTGACCAAATTTTCTGGATTGTTTCAGGGAAGTTCTGCAGCCTGTATTTTGCAGGAGGCCAGGGTAGAAGATCAGTGGTCCTTTGTGGCCTTTGAATCTGGGACTGATACTTTCTGAACACTTATAGTTGGGAGAGAAGAGCGAAAGACTTATAAAATTCTCCAGGCCATTCTAGAGATATTGGTGGCTCAAGTGTGACTGCCCTATGTGAAACTGCATTACAGTTAATCCATGTGTATAGCTAGCTTTGAGGAGTGCAGATAACTCATCTGAGCTTTCCGGAATACCTTTTAAAACAAAGGTGGCTTGGAAAAGACCACTCAGAAACACAAAAATCAATACTTGCTTGGGCAGTTCATGTAGTTTTATAATTTAGTTTGCAGTATATGAGCCAGGTCCTCTGCTTGGTGCAGCTGAGGAGAGAAATGTGCCTGTAAGTGAGTAACCGAACTGCTTAAAATTGAGTTATCTGCTGTGCTGCTCCAGCGACCACTGCATCAGCGCAGGATCAGCTGAAGTCTTGTGCATTCTGGCCCCACCCTCTCCCACTTCCGGCAAATACATAGCCTCCTGGCCCCCAACACACCTCCTATGTCAGAGAGGAAGAACAAGTAGTAGTTAGCTGGATTTACATCTTCTGAGGATTCTTCTGCAGTAGGAATCTTCAAAAGCCCCTTTCAGGGTGGTTTAAGGGCCCTTTGCGTTGCATGGCCTTCATTTCCTATCTAGGTGCACTTGTTATGGAGTAGAGGAAGGGAACTAGGAAGAGAGTCAGCCGATGCTCCTAGTCTGATAGGATGCAGCATGAAAATGTTTTCATTGCTTCCCCCCAGTACTAGAATTTATTAACATGCTAGAGGGAGAACATAAAAGTTAGTTCAAATTACTTTATTGGGTAAATAGTGCAGTCAATTTTCTGTGAATGTTCATTTGAATTTTTTTAACACCTTGCCTCTCTTCCCACTTCCCCTTTTAGTCCATTTTATGCAAATACATAAATGAGTTGATTGGCAGGAATGTTTGCAGAAACAATGAATTTTAAGCATGTATTGGTGACTATTCATGGAAAGTGAATTTTGAATTCACAATTGAGAAAAAAATGTCCACATATAATATTCACCTGCATTCAAGTTTGTTAATAAACTCAAAACTCAGACCAAACTCTTGGAAAGATTTATTAAGGTTCAGTGACCTGGAAGAGAAACTGTTCTGGGATAATTAAACTGTCCCTCAATTTTTCTCTTACCCTATACACCAAAACTTCATAGTGAGAGGAAGTAAAAGGCCATAGGGTCAGTGGATGGGTCATTAGAACTGAGGTTGGCGTCTCCAAAATGCAGTGGCAATTCCACAGGACTACTCCATATGCAGTGCATCAAATGGAAACTGTATCTTTTCATAAAGCAACTTTAGTTTTGTATATTGACTCTCCATATATTGGGCTTGTTTATATCCAACAATTACTCCAGTGATTTATAGGAGGGAGAGACAGATTTATTTGCAACTCTCAACCATATTTCCATTTTAACATAGTTTTGTTTGAGAATATTAATATGGCTTGGTCTTTACCTTTCTTCTTTCCCAGTGGTTCATTATAGAACTTCCTGTTCTTCCTGTTTCTTCTACTTGGAGGAACTTTCCTCCCTACCCTGCCGCGGGTACGGTGGTGACTTCTGTGTCTTACCATCCTCCTGTGAGTTTAGTTGTTTAAAGATTCCAGAAGAAGAGAGAGAACATCTCTTGGCTGAGCCAAGCCAACCTGCCTGCTCTGAGGGTACTTTTGAGCTTGTGAAGTGAACTGAAGTTGGTATGTAAATGTAAAGGGTATGGTAATATGAACACACACAAGAGGTCCCTTTTGTTGCTGAAAAATGACCATATATGGGAATGAAACTGTCATTTCATTAGTATTCCCTAATAACCCTAATTTGCTAGGCAGTAGGCAGATCCAGATTGGGTGTGATCAGTGTTGCTTTCACCCTTATGCCTTTGTTTCTCTAAACTCCTTTTGCATCAAAATAATGTGAAATTCTACATATTGACAATATATATAGCTGAAACTTGGTGGTTTTGACTAAGTTCTGGATTTGAGATTTTTGGGTCCATTTGAAATAAACTCAGGTGGTGTTAATCCACGTGGACTGACATTGAAGAAAATATTTATCTGAATCTATGTGAAGCAAACTGCTGATTTTCATACAGGTTCAGGGGCCCAATCCACCACCTATTGAAATCCATGGAGATACTTCCCTCAATTGACCCAGCAGATTTTAGATCAGGTCCTAAGTCTTTTCATAGTCTGTTGTATATAGGATTGGCAAATTTGATTTTTATTTTTTTATGATTTTGACCAATAAATATCAGTTTTATTTTATGCATTTTTTTCAGATTTTTATCCATTTAAATTTTCACAGTTTTGGGAAATTATGCAGGGGTCAGACAATAACTTAGTAACAATTAGATATAGAGATCCAAAAAGTTAAAGGGACTATTCACAGACTAAGGCCTACTGGATGTAAGAATTTGACCCTCACTCTCTAACATGTTTTATTCAAAGTAAATTAATCATCATACAGCTATTAAATAAGCCATCATACTGTCACATACGTTAAAAACTGTTATATTTGGATAGTTTTCTGTATTTGTGGGCATATAATAAATCACATATTAATAGATCAAGTTACCTGACACGTCTGGATGCTGCTGAAAGCAAATCTATTAGCCTGTATTGAATTTGGGTTTATTTCCATTTTCAATCTGAGATGAGCTGCTTTGTTCTAGCACCACACAAAAGTTGCAGGATAAAACAGCATGAAAGCAGTTGTTGTCCCTTCCTTTGTCTTCTTCTCTCTATAATACATTCCATGGATATCTATAAGGACAATATATGCAGGCAATTGTGCACTATACATGCTTATATACAGTATTGTATTAACTGTTTTGGTGTTAGTTATATATTTCCACATATCTGTACAGTGTGAAATCTGCTTTCAAATAATTTTTAAAAGAAAAATCATACATGGGGAATGTGCTCCTTGAGCTGCTCACATACAAATGCAAGTCTTCTTTATATGTTTATGTCCAAGCACTAACAGCTAGAGCTGCTACCAAAAAGTTGGAAGAAGTTTGGGTATGGGGAATAAAAATGGAACTATTTCTTTAAATTTTTGGAAATTCCAAACCCACAGTAGAAGCAATAATGACTAGAACCAGTAGTGTGCACTGAGAAATTTTCAAAATTGTCCCCCTAACTCCCAGGACTTAAATGACTTTTTTTCTAATTGTATGGAAAATGGAAGAAGACAGCAGTCTGGTTAATATAATCTTACATTCTAGAGTTGAATTGTAAAACATGAGAAGTGTGTAATTGGTGTAGACATCTAGCACATTAGTACATAATTGAACTCAGCAGCATAATAACTCTATGAATATGGTATCTGAGCTGGGGCAAAGATCTGCAGGGAAATGCAATCATTTCATTTAAAGAGCTTGCTCTTCAAAAGCAGTCCAAAACATTTTCTGAGTCATTCCATTTGGGATATGTTTTGTGGCTTTTTAAAACCGAGATCACTAGAGGTAGGTGCAGGGAGCACTGCAGCAGTGACAGCGTGGCTATAGGCATTCTGCCTCTGGAGAAACGGTGTAGGTAGAATACCTCTGGCTACATTAGGGGATTACACGGCTTCATGTGATGAAAGAGTGCAGTGCTTTCATGCCCGTTATAGTCTATGACACACACACTCCGAAGCATGCCCTCAGGGATCAGAAACACCAGGATTCTGGCTGTTCCCTGTGAGAAGACTGAAATGACAGAATAGTGCTGGCAGGGAGCAATGCAACTTTATTTTGTATAGATATTGTCATACAGATGACAGCATTCCAAAAGTGTTACCATACAAAGCTAAACCCACCCATGTTCCAGAGTTAAATGAAAATAGTCAGAGGAAGCAACATTACAAGACGGACAAGGGAAAAAAGCTATGAGTATGACTGTACTGTGTTGTATTAAGGAGTAGAAGGGGGATAGAGAGTATAAGGAGCTTTCCGTCCTGTCCCCTCCAGACACAATGGTATTCTCTGCGTTCCTTTCAATGTAGCTGATCCTGAGTTGCGGTAGGAGAACACACTCATTGTCTCAAATACAGAAGTGCCTTTCAGATGTAAAAGGGTAAGTAGTTTTGTTTTGGTTAAACACCAGGTAACCCTCAGCTTACACCTGCTGACCCTTGACATGTAGTGGCTTTTTAAGTACCTGCTCTTACCAAAAGATGTTAAATTGTCAGGGTGGAGTTAGTCAGGGGTTTGGCACAGCAGAGGGGGACTGTTTATGTAAGAGAAGCAGTCTGGAAAGATTCCCATTGATTTGAATGGGCTTTGGGTCAGGCCATATGTGAGTATGGTCCCTTTTCAGTAAGGTATTTATGTACGTGTATAACTTTACATGAGAATAGTCCCATTGACTTTAAAGGGGCTACTCATGTGACTTAGCATTAAGTGTGTGTTCAGGTTTCGTGCTGAAATAGGGCAAAATAATTGTTGGAGTGTTGTATGGAAAAAAGCCTTAGTTGTTGTGCATTCCTTTTTCTCCCAAAAGAGAATTCACCCACAACAGAAGTTCTACCTCCCGCTTCGAAGCTAGAGAATGATATCTTGCATTACAAAGTGTAGTTCATTGTGAAGGATAAATGTGGCTGTGCAAGAGGCAGAGAAGCATTATTGTTAGTGGACTTGACTAAGACTGGGGAGCTAAAAACTCCTGAGTTTTAAATCCATCTCTGTCACACCTTGGGAACACATTCGTGGGAAAATCTCTTACCCATTCTGCCTCATTTTCCTCATCTGTAAAATGGGGACAATGTTACTTATCTAACTCCCCAATGTGGAGGAATTCTCTGCCTGCCTCCTTGTAGGAGGAATAGGAGAAAGAAACATCCTGGGGGTGACTTTGATTGTCTCATGGCCAACTTTAAGTCTAGAATCCACTGGTAGTGTGATGCAAAGTAGCTGCACCCTACCCCCTACATCTGGGCTAAATGGATTTCTTTACAGCAATACTAGCAATTTTGCCACTTTATGTATAAGCTAAGTATTATTACCACCATTTCTAGTTACATAGACTGTAGAGACCTTAGCAATCACTAAGCAAATATTTCATAATGCTTTATTGGAGACTCATACTGAAAGATGCTGTGATATAAAGCCCTTTTTATTATTGTAACTAACCACATTCTTTGTTCATTAAAGTGCATAAGTTCTTTATGCTACTTGCTTTCTATCATTAGTTATAGAGCCATTAAAGAGATCACTATCTATGAAATCTACAGGAACGTGGACTACATCAAAATCAAGGATTTCCCATTTGTAGCAAGAATAATGACTTCGCATTTTATTCTCAAACTAACTTTAAATTCACTCCAATTAAAACAAAACATCTTACTGAAACCTGACTGGAAAATCATAAATCGTTCAAACAATTAGAAAATAAAAAAATCTGTAAGAGGCGATACATCACACCATAGAACAGATGCGTTCTATGAGTTTATTGACAGGTCTGCCATTCTCCTATACTAGGAGGGCTCCTGGAACTTGCCAAGTCTTCCATCTGGTTCTTGGTGTCTTGCATGATGGAATTGCTTGTTTTCACAATGAACATGGCGATGATCAATGGGAATGAGAAAAGGAATTGTAGGATGTTATCTACTTCTTTTCCAGTAGTAGTACGTGGCACAGACACGTATGTACCCTGTTAAGAAAATGCAAGGAGGAAATTTAACTATTTGTGAATCACTGGTAAACAGTGTTGGAAAGTTAAAGCATGTGGATATGAAACCATTCAATTTTCCTTCAGACTGGCAAATCAACCCTCCCAAATCACATATTTGCTGATTGTTTCTTCTGAAATTATTTGACATACCAAAATAATTCATATTAAGTGGCTAAAAGAGAATATTATGGAGGTGTAGTTTCAGCTCCATAGGTAAGACTGAGTTCTATTTTGCACTTAAAGCAGGTATTCAATCTCTCTTCTGCATGGAAAAATATAACTTTTTTTAGACTGTACAAGGAAATCTCTCAAGTAGTTTGAGTTTAAAAATTAATTAAGGTATTTTAAGAAATGTAGCATCTGTGTCAGTCTTAATGGAATAACATGTATACTTCAAACTTTCCGTATAGTCAGAATTCATTGAAATCTTATGTACAGGCTTTATTTAAAGACATTAGATTGTAATGAAGCTAAATTATTGGGCCTTCTTGTATCTAATTTTTATGATTATTAAAAGCTACTGACAGGCTCAGGTTACTTTTAAGTGGAGCCATTGTGACATCAGAGGTAACTCAATCAATCATCCATCCTGTACAGTTAACTTGCCATGAGGACAAAAATATGGGGGGAATGGAGAATCAAATGTGTTTAAAAATCAGTTTAATCTTACCTGGGACCACAAACTGTAAAATGCCTTCACATCATAATCACATATTTATTCACAACAATACAGAGATACAGTCAGTACTGGGCAGAGTTAAAGTAATTTAGTGCCTTAACTGTGGATTCCTTACATTAACATGCTGAAACTTCTTTTCGGTGTAAATTAACTCTGAAGTCCCTGGGTTTATAGTGTTTGGTTATGGGATAATTACACTGTCCCTCAATTTTTCTTTTACCCTATAAACCAAAACTTCATAGTGAGAGGAAGTAAAAGGCCATAGGGTCAGTGGATGGGTCATTAGAACTGAGGTTGGCGTCTCCAAAATGCAGTGGCAATTCCACAGGACTCCATATGCAGTGTATCAAATGGAAACTGTATCTTTTCATAAAGCAACTTTAGTTTTGTATATTGACTCTCCATATATTGGGCTTGTTTATATCCAACAATTACTCCAGTGATTTATAGGAGGGAGAGACAGATTTATTTGCAACTCTCAACCATATTTCCATTTTAACATAGTTTTGTTTGAGAATATTAATATGGCTTGGTCTTTACCTTTCTTCTTTCCCAGTGGTTCATTATAGAACTTCCTGTTCTTCCTGTTTCTTCTACTTGGAGGAACTTTCCTCCCTACCCTGCCGCGGGTACGGTGGTGACTTCTGTGTCTTACCATCCTCCTGTGAGTTTAGTTGTTTAAAGATTCCAGAAGAAGAGAGAGAACATCTCTTGGCTGAGCCAAGCCAACCTGCCTGCTCTGAGGGTACTTTTGAGCTTGTGAAGTGAACTGAAGTTGGTATGTAAATGTAAAGGGTATGGTAATATGAACACACACAAGAGGTCCCTTTTGTTGCTGAAAAATGACCATATATGGGAATGAAACTGTCATTTCATTAGTATTCCCTAATAACCCTAATTTACTAGGCAGTAGGCAGATCCAGATTGGGTGTGATCAGTGTTGCTTTCACCCTTATGCCCTTGTTTCTCTAAACTCCTTTTCTTCTGTAGTCCTGCCTTTTATTCATTGTCCTGTTGCTGAACCATAATAATAAAAGTAACAACCTCCACTAAAATGCTTTTAAACTGAAGATCCCAGACTCCTGTCATTTCACAACCAATGTGGTGTAGCCACACTTCACAACAATTGAAGACCTCACATGTGGAATCCCCCATTTATTCTAGAAAATAATCTAAAATTACACACAGATGGCAAACCGACAGCTGAAATGAAAGAAGATCCTTTGTTATCCAAAATGGACATCTGAGGAGTTGTACGGTATGAAAACCTTAACATATCATTTCTTTCTCAAGCTATCAACCATATAATGAATGAAGATGCTCACCATTTCACAACAATATCAGTCTTATCACAACGTTTACAGAATTAAGAGCTATCCCTTCCTTCATATAATAATTTCACCAAAATACTTAGAAAAGTTCTAAATATATATAACAAATATGAAAAATCAAACTTCTTTAAAATGTAATGAAGCATAGCCTTATCTGAGAGGAGTTTACACCTGACTGAGTTGAGGAGAGCAGAAGAAAAGGCAAGGAAAAGACATTACCTTTTCACTTTCTCCTGATCCTGGGCCAGCCAGGGTCTAGTGTGGCCCTGGCAAAACTGGTATCATAGGGAACGCTGCAACATCCGAATAGCCATGCTTTGCCCCATCTCTGCCTCTCATCCCTTCACCTGCCTATTGGACACAGGGCCAGAGATGCATGGCATAAAGCTAGTAGGGCCAGCTCTACACCATTTGAACACTCCTTTCTGTGAGAGAGAATCCTTAACTGCCTACTCTGAGGCTTTGGAGCCAGGGCCAAGAATCTGGCCCAGCTTGCATTTGTTTTATGTACACTATCATCGCTAAAGAGGGAAAACTTATAAAATACAGGGCCATACGACTCGGACAAATCAAACACAATGGTGATCACTGCAGGTAAGGAAGAGGTAAGGATTGTGGATGAGACTTATGGATCCAGCCTTAGAAACTGAAAGCACAACTGATCTGGTTAGACCAGAGCTGTTCTATCTTACTGATCTATATACTCTCTGAGATACTTGGAGTGTACCCATCACCGCAAGTGATCAAGGTAAGTAGCTTAGAGGTTTAAAGTTACCCAGTCTTAGTAGCTTCCCTAGTATTCTCTCTTTCAGTTGCCTATATTTTATTTTTTAAATTTTTTTTGCAGGAGGGCAAGGAAAAGACATTACTTTCTCCTTTTATAATGGAGTTATCGATTAATTCAAATTATTTTAAGTAATTACTTATTCACACCCCTTACAAACATTTACTTTGGCTCATTTTGGTAACCTGCCAATGACCAGCAGAGCACATTAGTCCCTCTAGAAAGGACAGGGGTATTTGATGATTGAATATCAGGAATACAACCATTTCATAAACTCAGAGATTTTAAGACCTGGAGAGACCATCATGATGATTGTAGTCTGACTTCCACAGGCCATAGAACCTCATCCAGTAATTTCTTCTTCAAGCCATAACTTCTATTTTTGCTATAGTGTATCGCTTAGAAAGAAATCCAGTCTTGATTTAAAGATTTCAACTGATGCATAATCCATCACATTCCTAGGTAAACTGTTCCAGTGGTTAATTATCCACATCGTGCCTTATCTGTAGTATGAGTTTGTCTATATTCAACTTCCATCCTTTATCTCTAGATACTTGGAGACCATGATCAAATCACTTCTTAACCTTCTCTTGAATAAACTAAATATATTGAACCTGTTAAGTCTCTCACTATAAGGCAGGGTTTTCTAACCCCAAATCATTCCTGTTGCTCTTTTCTGAATCCTTTCCAATTTGTGGACATCCATTTGGAAATGTGATTAAACTGGATTTGGCTTTGCCTTTTTACAACTGAATCATCTGGTAATAATGTGTGATAGGACACAAGCTTGGGATCACAGTATGTATTCATGATATTGTCTTACTCACTGCACTTCGCTTTGCCATGTCAGTTAATTATTGAATTTCCAGGTTAAAAACATAAGATGTAGAGAGCACCTGCAGTGTACGTTTCTTTAAAAACTATGGTAAAGTTGAAGTCTTCATTCCTTGTTCCATCTCAAGATGCTTCTTAAAGAACAATCTAGCCCTTAATCATGTCTCCCATGACTAGTGACCTAGTAGATTGTCATCCTTAATGATTGTCTGATAAACAAAAGTTGTCTTTCCCATATGTGGTCACTTTAAAATGACATAGAGATGGTACAAGTGTGAGGGGGCTATTGGCCCCTTATTGAAATAGTGTGGGAGGGTTTGGTTGGCCCTCTCCTAATACCAAAAGACAGGGGAAGGGCTGAAGAGAAATTAGGATCCTGAGACTGACAGTACCCAGGGCCAATGAGAAAAGGACAATGCTCCAGGTCAGCCTGATTGACAGGGAATGCAGACCAATGAGGGACTCAGGAGCTTTGGGTCCTGTCCACTCTGTGCGCTGGAGCTGCCTGGGCCAGAACAGGGCAGAGCTAAGGGGAAAGCAGCCGCCCAAGCTGAGCTGAGGAGAGAGCAGCAGCCAGAGCCAGAGGGGTCAGAGAAGCAGCCCAGAAGACAGAGCTGAATTGGTGCCAGAGGAGGCAGAGCTGGACTGGAAGTGGAGCAGCCATGTTGAGCCAGAGGAGGCAGAGGTGGGGATCTGGAGCAGCCCAGAGTTGGAGTAGTGCAGACCAGCCATGCCAACGGTGAGCCAGTGTTGAGCTATAGGGAGGAGGTATGCGGCCAGAGCTGGGATAGCAGATGCCAACCATGCCACAAGTAACACTGCAGCTGAGTGCGGTGAGCAGCTGCGGAGAATGAGGTGGCTGCAGGGAGCCGTTGCAAGACAAGAGGGCCTTGGAGGCCAGACTTGAAGGATCGGAGGGGTGACATGAGTCCAACAGGAGGACCAATGGTGGGGAGAATGGTCCTGCCACCTAGGGCTTGAAGGCATGTGGCCACTTCCAGATCAGGTGTCTGACCTGTGGTGTCTCCGCAGCACAGCCAGGTCCTGGGCAGGAGTCCTGGGATGTGTGAGGAATAGACTGTGAGGGTTTTTTGAAGTTGCAGAAACTGCTGTTTGTAGTGTCCCCATGCCTATAGAGTGGGGTTCCTTGTTTCCTTTAATGTTTTCCATTCTTTCCTTATTTTTCTTACAGTTGCTGCTTAGTAAATTGTGTTTGGTGTGAACTTAATGTAGTTAGTGATCAGTGGGTCAGCGAAGTGGCCGGTGCGGAGAGAGTCCTCTGGAGTGGGGACACCCTAGTCCCTGTCCTAAGTGACTGGGGTAGTATATAACCCAGGAAAGTTCCCCACAACAGCAGGATGATTCCCCCCCTCCTTACACAAGCACTGTATGTATTCATAGGTGCCCGCCCTTTAAATGAGCACGAGCTGAAGCTCATCTCCTAGGCTCATGAATTGCATCAGGAAAGGCAGGTTTGGTTTGGCTGAACCTAAAATGTGTGCTCCTTTATCTGGAATTTTTTACCATAACAGCTGCCTGGAAATGGCAGGATGTCCCTATAAGCCTCCTCTTGCCAGGAGGAGGAGGTAACAGCGGCAATGGTGGTGGTGAGGGGGAAGAAGGAAGAGAACTAGGTGAGCAAGGAAGAGAAAGAAATAAAGAGAATCTAACTTAATGTATTTAATTTGTTTATAGTAGCTCTGGACATTGGAGGAGAGAGGTATTAGATAATTTTTCAGTAAGATCTCACTGAACCCAGGAAATTAGCTTGGCAATTTCTTGGCTAATAAAATAGCTTCTACCTAATTTGTTTAATTTCCCATGTGCTCTATTGATTTTAAAATTAGAATTTTAAACTTTTTAATTGTAAGCAGGTGAACTTCCAAAACACTTTTTACTTATTCTTTCTTTCTTCCCTCTGCATAGCAACCATTGCTCACAGTGTATACTCCTACAGCAAAAATAGATAATCTCCTGTTCTCATGCTGAGGGACTTCTGAAAAGTCACTGAATCAGCACCATCATGACAATGGAGTACTTTTCCGAGATTCAGGAGCCCTCCTAGTAAAGGAGCAATGGTCAAACATATCCTTAAACCTGCTAACTCGATTTTTTCTGGCTGGCATAGTTATTTTCATCACACTGAGAACCTACTAAAAATGTCAAAATGACAAAATCTACTGTTTAAAAAAAAAAGACTTGAGAACAAATAGAAAAGCTTGGGATAAGTTTACTCTTTGTGCTGCACTAGGCTATGTTTGTGCATCGATGCTCAGTGAACATGATTTACAGTCATTTAAATGAATTGCAGATAAGAGTTGCTCTGAGCCCAGGGTATAAATGATGAAATAAATCCAAACTAAATCATTCCTTCTTGGGGCTCCTGTAGTCAAAAGCTCTCTCAGAGCTTCCTATCTTAAGTACTTACATAGCCTGTCACAGGCTGGCTGGCCTCTGTGAATAAAACAAATCCAGCACCCCTGTGCCAGAACAGGTACTCCCAGTTTGGTTCATTAAGAAGGAGAGGGACAGCACCCAGGGCTATAAAGGTTCAGGGAGAATCTGAGAGAGGGGAGACCACAGTGATTCAGAGACCTGGTGGGTGAGAACTGAGGCCATGTCTATACTGACAGTGGCAAATTCGCCGCCGCCAGATTGATCTTTCTGGATCGATTGAGTGGTCAGTGTAGACCCGCTTAATCAATCAGGAAGTCGACTGAGTAAAACCACCCCATCAAGTAGCACAATGCAATGTAGACAGCGCGCAGAAGGGAAGCAGAGCAGTCGACGTGAGTTACGCAAGCTACTCTGTGTAGTTTGAGTAACTCCCATAGACTGCCGCCAAATCGCCAGGTGAGTGTGGACCAGGGCTGAGTAAGCGTCTGAGAGAACTAGTCAGGAAACAGGGCAGGTGAGAGCTGCCTGGCAGTCAGGAGACTGGGGGAGTTCTCTGGGGAAAGCTGCGGGGAGCTTTCTACAGGCCCTCTCTGGAGAGAGGGAGGAATTATCAGAAAACCAACTGAGAGTCTGGCCTGCTCATTTTCAATAGCTTAAGCCAGTGCCATGAAACTGAAATGGGTCATGGGCTGGGGAAGCCAGTGAAGGGCAGAAGACGAAGAGCCAGTGGAGGGGTGAGCCTGTTGACCTTCCTGAGGCAGAAAGCCACATCCAGAGAAGGCAGGAGAGAGCTGAATGCTGAGAGCAGAAGAGAGAGAGGTGCCTGCTGGCTCTTGGAGCTGGAAAGCTGTAGCCAGAGGGCCGGAGAGGGCCGAAGGCTAGGAATGAGCCATGACAAGGGACGCCAGAGCTGTGCTGGAGACCTGGATGCGGTGAGGGATGCCAGCACTCTACTTCTACTTGGTTTTTTGTCTGGACTGTGGGTTATGGGATAAGGGCTATTTGTATTCAGAAATACTGTTTGAACTATTTCTGGGGGCTCTGAAGGAGGAAAGCTGAGGCAGCCATGCCTGCTGGGCCATGACCTGCTGCAGTAGTACACTCCAAGAGGGGCTGCCATACCATTACCATAGTATCTGAGTGCCTCGCAATCATTTATGTATGTATCTTCACAACACTCCAGAGCCCCAATCCTGAACTCATTGGGACTACTCACGTGAACATGCGTGTGCAGGATGGGAGCCATGGTTACTAGATTCTTTACTTGCTCCATATAGGAGTTGAGGCTAAATTCATTAGTGGGTTCGAGGGCTTCTGAGATGGAGGTCATACAAAGTATCACTACCTTCTATTACCTTCTGAGATTTGATATCTCCTTGCTTTGTGTTAATGAAGATGAGTGTGGCCCAGGAAGCACTTGATGCCAACTGGCAGAAAGCACAGGGGATACATAGGGTTTTACAGGGATCCCCTGGGTCAGATATATGCATATTAAGTTCACCAAAGGGTAGCATGTAAAGTCTCTATCAAGAGCCGGTAGATCACTGGTTATCATAATCATTTTCAAATGTATGTATGGATAATATTTAAGACATTATGTATCTATACTGGAAATCATGTTGTCAAAGCTTTGGAGTTGAGGCTGGTAACCAAGAGGGGACATGTCTTAAACAGGTTCCTTTCAAGCAGGAGGTAGCAGATGCTTATCTCCCTGTCTTGTCATTGTATATTGTGTGTCTTACATTGTAAGCCTATTTGCAAGGTGAGTCAGGTGCTGATTAAAAGATTGCAAAATCAACAAGGGGAGGCCACATGAAAAACAATCAGTAGGGAAAAGTTCCAGAGGGGTAGCTGTGTTAGTCTATATACAGCAAAAACAACGAGAGTCCTGTAGCACCTTAAAGACTAACACATTTCTGTGGGCATAAGCTTTCGTGGGCTGCAACCCACTTCATCAGATGCAGAATCAGTAGGGAGTGACTGTTTATGAAAAAGAACAAAGGACTGTCCCGATATAGCTACGGGTACCTGTAGAAAGCCGCTGTGGCCTCCCACGGAGCCAGAGCCTGAGGAAGGACATGAGCGCTCTGATTGGCCCAACTCATGCCCTGCCCCGGAGTCTGCCCGGCAACAAGGGACCCGGGCCGTGATAGGACCACCCAGCCAGGCCAATTGGCAGCCGCGGGGCGGAGCCCCAACAGGAAGGGGAAGTACAAAAGCCTGGCCCCTGAGCTCAGTAGGGCCCAGACTGCTGCCAGAGGCAGACGTGCTGCCCCGCCAGCCGAGACCTAGGCCAGAGCCTAACCGCCGCCGCCGAACCCCAGCCCCACCTGGGCCCAGGGATTGGATAGGGCCCTCGAGAAGCTGGACTAGGCAACCCAGCCAGGACGACTGGGCCGAGTTACCCCGAGCCTGAGCCCGGGGCCATGTTCTGGAACCGCCAGACTGGGCCGAGACCCCAGAGTGGCCCAAGTGGTGGGCACTCCTGGAGGCCGGGCTGGATTTGGAGGAACTGCCGGCCGCCGAGCCCCTCCCTGCAGCGGGGCTGGACTTGGAGGAGCTGCCCGAGGCCGAGCCTCTCCCCACATACAACGACCTTGAGGAGCTGCCCCCTGAAGAGGAGCTTCCCGCCTTACCCCCGGTCGACGAGGAAGGACTGACGGCGCTACCCCTGGTGGACCACCTTCGTGGCACGGAGGAGGCAGGTACTAGGGTCAGTGGGGAGGAAGTAGCCCAGGGACAGCCACGGCCTGTGGCTGAAGCCACATTCTAGTCGCTGTGTTGCGGCGGGAGCCCCGCCGACACAGTGGCAGCCGCTTCTGCCACTGCTAGGGCCCTGGGCTGGGACACAGTGGAGACGGGTGGGCCTGCGTCCCCCTCCCCTTCCCCTTTTCCCTAGCCACCCCAGGAGAATTGCTCTCCTGACCCCTCCTGAAGCCGTTGCCGCCTCTGCTCACCCTGCCTAGGGGTTGGAGCAATAGACTCCTTGTTTGCTCGCCCTGCCTGAGGGCCAGAGCGATCCATCTCTGCTCACCCTGCCTAGGGGTGGGAGCAATAGACTCCTCGTTCGCTCGCCCTGCCTGAGGGCCAGAGCAATCCATCTCTGCTCACCCTGCTCAAGGGTTGGAGCACTGGACTTCTTGCTCACTCGCCCCGACTGGGGGCTTGAGTGGTAGACTGAGTGCTCGCCCCACATACGGGCGAATTGCCTAGACTGATCTCGCGCCAAACGCGAGCTATTCCCCTGTGTAGGAAGCCGCTGGGGCCTCCCACGGAACCGAAAATGCTTACAGTACCAAGAGAGAAGCGGCATCTTCCACCAAGGGGGCAAGCTGATGGCATAACTTGTCTCATGAACAGAAGATCACAGCCAAACTGGTTGTAAGACACTGGAAGGACTTTGGGTAAACTTTGTTCTACAAAACATGAAGTATCTAGTTAAATAAGTCTAGGTTCTAGAATGTTATGATTTTATTTTATACATAACCCTTTGTTCCCGGAATCTCTAATTGCTATCACTAGAAATTTCTATCCTTTGTTCAATAAGCTTATACTTGTTTTCACTATAAACATAGCTAAGTGTTGCATGACAAGTGGAGCGGTGATCTGAGGTGAAACTGGTAAGCTGGGATGTACTGCTCCTTTGGGAGCAGTGGACCTGAGAATAGTGTGAGTGGATCAAGGACAGGATTCTCTAGGGAGATGCTCAGGGGTTAGGGTGTGCTCATTGCTAACCTGTAGAGATAGAGTGGAGCCTGTGGAGGCCTGGAGGAGGAGTGCTTGTGTTGCCCATAGCTGATGGAGTTGGGGAGCTGACCCACAGCAGGTACAGTCAAGGCTTCCTCACGCTAAGGGTAGGTGGTAGCAAAGTGCCTCACACCTCTGTCTACCCTTGGGCAGCATCACCGTGGGCTTGTGGAACTCTGTTGCTTATTTAGGGTTTCCCAGAACATTGAATAACATCTATTTGTTGGGAACTGGATGGATCACTTGATGATTACTTGTTCTGTTAGTTCCCTTTGAAGCACGTGGCATTGGCCACTGTTGGAAGACAGGACACTGGGCTAGATGGACCATTGGTCTGATTCAGTATGGCCATTCTTATGTTCTTATGTTCTCAACCATATTTTGCTATCAATTTTGCGACTGCACCAATTACAACAAATACTTAATCATATTGCCCTTAGACTAATCTTAACCCTGGAAAACTAGATCAGCTTAATAAGGAAGTTGAGGGGGAACGTTTACAGACAAAAGCAAAAGTCACAGCAAGAATTGCAGTGAACTGATTTATTGGTCATCAGCTTCTATTGAAGGTGAGTGGTTTCTCTTGGATTTTGTCGAGTTGTCCAGGTCTCACAACTGTTTTATTCTGTGATGGGATGGCACCTCATTCAAACACTACAGGAACTGGAAGAGTGGATGTTACTGACTGCTTCAGAACATGACACTCTTGCAATGGTAAAGGCATCTGCCTGGGAAGAAAAGTGAGAAAGGGACAAATACAGTCCAACCAGAATAAATGTGGGCAGAATCCTGCTCAGATTGGTAGGGACAAGTTGCTCTTGTTCAGCACATACAACATACCCACCTTCGCCCCCAAGTCATTTTAAATAACTTCATACAATAATATGAAATACTAAACTAATGAGTATTTACCTTCTCCTGAGTCTCCTCATGGTTCTCCTCCTGCAAGGCTTTGCTGTCCTTCAAGGTCTCCTTCACCTGCATGTGCTGAGATAGCATGACCATTGTCTCTCCTCAGGCTCTCAGTCTCAAGTAGATCCTGTTGGCCTTTTACAGTGGTTGATGTTATACTGACTGAGCTAGAGAAAATAAGTACAACTGGTCTTTAAAAGGAGAGATGGACAAGATGTACTCCCGAGGCTTAGCCTCTCTGCTTTGCATCATAATATGTATTTGAATTAGGTTCTCTCATATATGGAAAGACCATATCTCAAAATTATCTTTAACAATGACCTGACTTAATTAACCTTTCCCAGTGTCCTTCATTTTTAAAAGTTGCCTCTAACATTAGGTACCTCAAGGCACTGATTTCAATTGGAAATATAAGTGCTCTGCAAATCAAGCCTTAAGAGTCTCGAGTTGGACACTTCAAAACTGAGCCTTCAGCTTTGACCATTTTAATAACACAGTAGATATATAAAGTGGGACAAGCTCCTCCAACAGCAGAGGCTACATTGTGGATACAGCTTTGAGTTCGGGTACCTGAGAAATGGGATAAGAACTTACAAACTGAAACACAGAGGTAAAACATTTGTATAACGGTTCATAATGATTCATATCTTCAAATGAAGTACAATTACTGTATTTATTACTAGTGTGTAAGCACTACTCACTCTATTCTTAACAATTTCCAAAAATCTCTGAAGATATGGTCCCTACTCCCAAGAGTTTACAATTAATGAAATCCAGTTAGCTGGAGTTGGGATGATATTTAGGTTAGCTTTTCTCAACCAATGTGCAATGTCTCTTTCTGGAAACTTGAATTTTGGGTTGCTCAAAGGCCCCTTTATGCTTTCTGGCTTTCATACCAGCCCAGGATCAGATGTAGGAACAACCCAATATATTAGTCAGGTTCCTAACCGTGTAATTCCTCCTCCTTTTTCCTCCAGCCCCCACTGGCAGCCTTGATATTAAGCATATAATCACAAAGTCAGGGAATCCCTGCCTTCAGTGTAAAAAGCTTACTTAGCTGACAGAGATGTTGTAGGGCTTAATTATCGCTATACACTATTATCTATGTATATAAAGCCAGAAAGGAAAGAACTGTAAAGTAGAAGGTGGTGAGTAGCCGAGAAACTTCTGGGAAAACAAACAGCTGGGGAAAAGAGATGTGCAAGGCCAGGATAAGCTCAGCTGACTTCATTCTGATGTCACAATCCCATTGAATTAGTCTGTCTCCTTTGGCTTCCCATGCCAATTATTAATATGTAATTGCTTGCCTTTGAAAGAGTTTTCATTTATTAAATTTGTGCCTTCTTGAGGAAGCATTCAGCTGTGAAACAATGGAGATGTCATTCTGTACATTGCCCTTGGGTAATAGGCTTAATTTTGAAAATTCATGAATGATTTTATTTAAACCATAGGTCTATTCTGGATACGCAACTTTAACAGAACTCATTCTGTGCCTGTAAGTTTTTGTAAATAAGAAGTGACCAAGCAAAATTCATCATAGTTTGTAAGAATCTGATTTTTTTTAAGCTTTTGAAACTTTAGTTTGGAAATTCAAAACAGGCTGGGTGTGGGCCCAAAAAAATAAGGAAGGGCATTTTCTTTCTTCTATGCTGTCATTTCCCCCCTCCTTCTATACCTTCCTGCATGATTTATCTCCTGCACTGCTTCCTGCTCCAGCTGCATCTCCATCTTGACTTCCATCAAGCTGCATTTCCAGCTTGGCTTCCAAGCTCTCACCAGTTGGAGCACTACCACCACTCACCTCTTGGTAGAGACAGGCAACCTGTCTCTGGTGGGATTTCCTGGGCTTATAAGATGAACGAGCAGCTCTGGCATTTATATAAAAAAGTTGATAAGTGTGGCAGGCAATGCAATGTCATCCACTAGTGATGAGCAGTAATGGGTTTATAGTGCTGTCTATATGGGGTCAAAACCTCTGGTTTTTTCCTTGTATGGTCATCAAATACCACTTTTAATTGAAATGTATATTGGTTTATTAAGTTTGTGAAGTGCTTTTGGACACACAGGTCTAAATGGTGCTATTAAATAGCACTTCAATCATTAACGGAACTTGAAAATATAAAGGCCTCTTTGGGGGATTGGAAAGAAAAGAGAATCAGTCCACCCTGCAGTTCTTTTTTGTAAAACTAAATGATCATGCTCTGAGCTTCTTTCATTTAGTGGATTCACTTGCATTCCCTCTCTATTTTGGTGTCAACCCTGTGTTATCTTTTTCTCTATGCTCATATTAATTTTTGGAATGCACTTTTCTATAGTGATGTGAGGCTGCCCTGCGGAGGGATGATTGCTACTTACTGAATTTCCAGCACCACTCCTTGCATCACCTAAATTATCCTATATGTTCCCCCTCATTGAAGCATGTGAGCATCTGAACTTTCTGAATATGATCCATGGACCACGCCAATTGTCATCTTAAGAAAACAATCTGATTCCAGGTAGAGCAGAAGATTAAACTTTGACACTGCATCACAATGTGTTAACTAAATGTGACATCATATAATGAATGTTCTGTGGGATGCTCACAGGAATGGATAGAGAGGAGTGGTTTGGGTTATCCACCTCCCCATTTGCTATTGGTAAATCTCAGAAGACTGATTTCCCTTCACAGAACTAGCCCCAAAGAAGAACCCCTTTCATATTCAGTTCATCCTGAGAAGTGAACCTGAGTTAAACCTTTACATTTTTGGAATGTTTAGTTAAAGTCTCCCTGATTTTGTCTGTGTGCGTGCGAGTGTGTGTGTTGTTTTCATAGGTTGTGACTGTTCTTGTTTTTTTAACTTTTTATTACAAAGGAAATTTAGGTTAGGGTGTGATTCAGGAGACCAAATCCAATAAAACCACAGGGGGCTTTTATGGCAGAACATATTGGAACAGCAGAATTAATATTCCTACCTCTTCTGAAGTGCCATAGGATTCTTGATGATCAGAAGTGTTCAGGATCTCTGTTCATGTACTACCTAAGTACTCTTACATAAAAGCATGTAGAGTATTGCACATTTTCCCCACATGCATATAGGAATAATCATATCAGCATCGACTCTGTGTCACCAACACACTTCCTACAGCATATTATTCTTCGTTGCAGGTAAACAGTCGTCTAAAATAGGAACATAAGAATTGTCATGCCTCATAAGCCAAGTATCCTGTCTTTGACAATGGCCTTTATCAGATGCTTTAGAGGAAGATGCAAAAAACTCTCTAAAACAGGCAACTGAGACATGAAATCATTGGGAACTTTCCTGTTTTTAGTGGAATAAGGACCAGGGCCTTGTGGTCTGACCTGCCCAAAGTTAAACTTTTTTCCTAGCCTTCCCAGTCAGGGATTGGTTTTTGTCCTAAAGCATGAAGGCTTATATCCTTTCTAATTGTGATGATGTGGGAAATTTTCTTCATTAACATATGAATTTCAGTTTGATTTTATGAACTCTGTGTGTTTAATGACCATCTGATTGTCTGGTACTGCAATGTTGCATTGTACCTCTTTTATGGAGGAGAAGGGGAATCATAGAATTGTAGGACTGGAAGGGACCTCGCCAAGTCATCTAGTGCAGTACCCTGCACATACAGCAGGACCAAGCATTATCTAGACCACCCCTGACAGGTGTTTGTCTAACCTGCTCTTAAAATCTCCAGTGATGGAGATTACTTATGGAGCCCAGGCAATTTATTCCAGTGCTTAACTACCCTGACAGTTAAGAAGTTTTTCCACTCTTGCTGCAATTTAAGCTCATTGCTCCTTATCCTGTCCTCAGAGGTTAAGGAGAATATTTTTCCCCCCTCCTTGTAACAACCTTTTATGTACTTGAAAACTGTTATCATGTCCCCCCTCAGTCTTCTCTTCTCCAGACTAAACAAACCCAAATTTTTCAATCTTCCCTCTAAGGCCATGTTTTCTAGACCTTTAATCATTTTTGTTGCTCTTCCCTGGATTTTCTCCAATTTGTCCACAACTTTCCTGAAATGTGGTGCCCAGAACTGGACACAATACTCCAGTTGAGGCCTAATTAGCATGGAGTAGAGTGGAAGAATTACGTCTTATGTCTTATTTACAGCACTCCTGCTAATACTTCCCAGAATAATGTTTGCTTTTTTTTGCAACAGTGTTACACTGCAAATTCATATTTAGCTTGTGATCCACTACTATTTCTTAAGGGGTAGTTTCCCATTTTGTATGTGTGCAAATGATAGTTCCTTCCTAGGTGGATACTTTGCATTTGTCCTTATTAAATTTCATCGTGTGTACTTCAGACCATTTATCCAGTTTGTCCAGATCATTTTGAATTTTAATCCTATCCTACAAAGCACTTGCAACTCCTCCCAGCTTGGTATCACCCTCAAACTTCATAAATGTACTTTCTATGTCATTATCTTCCAGTGATGTAGCTAACTTGTGGTGTTCCTACATGGATGGAAAAACCCCTTCTGTCAGTATAGATGGCATCTACACTGCAGTGTTATGCTGGTATAGCTACACCAACATGGCTATACTGGCATAATCTCACAGTGTAGAAATAGCCTGAGGCAGAGAATTGCATACAGGTGTCACTCTTGTGCTGTCTAAAAGTAAAGAATGACTGGTGTAGAACTCTTTTGCAAAGTCTGTGTGTTCGTCCTTCAACTATCATGTATCTCTCTGGAGGGTTAAACTATAATCCAGACTACCCACAAGACTGTAGCTCAGGGAGCATGCATTTAAACTACTGGGGAGTCTTGGGGGGCTCAGCAGTGGTCTTGGGCACTACAGCAGCTCAATTGCAGGGTCCCATCCCCAAGGAGAGGTTCCAGTCTGACAGTATATGTTCAAGGAATGAGCCTAGAGGCCAAAAAAGAGTGCCTGGAGACTACCCAGGCCAAGAAGAGTTTGGATCTCGTACTTGGATCTAAACACACCAGCCTAGTGAATGTCTGACGGGGGGAGTCTGACCAGGTCTGTGACACCAATCTTTTAGTACTAAAGACCAATCCTTTTCTGAATCTTGGTAAGCTCTTGGCGTCAATGATGTCTCATGGCAATGAGTGCCACAAGCTTATTGTAGGGGAAAAAATTCATATGAGAGTTTTAAATTTGCTCCCTTTCACTTTTATTGAATGTTCTCTTGTTCTTGTATTATGAAAGGATAAATGGAAGGGCCTGATATATTTTCTAAATACAACCTATTTTTCTTAAATTTATTTTATCACATTCCCTTCTTTTCATTTGATCAGTGCACTGAGCAGTCCCAAATGTTCAGTCTTTCATATACATAAGTCTCTCCACACACCTCTATTCATTTTTGTTCTCTGTCTCTGAATCCCTTTTATTACTGATAAATCCTTTCTGAGGCATGGTAGGTTGCCCAGAACTAAACACAGTATTCCAGGTGAGTGAATGCCCTTTACTTATATAATTACTTTATATTTTCAGCATTTTTTATCTTTCCCTATGATGTCTAACATTTTGTTTACTTTTTTGACTACAGCTGCATGTTGAGCAGAATTTTTTATTGAACAGGTCACAATGACATAAAGGTCTTTTTCATAAGTTATTGCGGATCAACCACTTTTCCAGGTCATTAATACATATTAAAAAACATCAGCCAAGACACAGAACCTGGTCGCAACCCACTGCAAACCTTTCCCCATGATAAAAATTAATGACTTATCCCTACTCTATATTCTGTCTCTTAGCCAGTTTCAGATTCATTGAACCAAATGTAACATGATGAATTACAGAGAAGGCTGAAGTTTTCAATGCCTTTTTTTACTTTATTCTTCACTAAAAAGTTAAATGTGACCAGATTCTTAACACAATTAATATTAAATACAAGGGAGAAGGATCTTGGGCCGGAACAGGGACAGAACAGTTTAAAGACTACTTAGATAAATTAGAGGTATTCAAATCAGCATGGCCTTATGAAATTAAACTTAGAGTACTTAAGGACCTAGTAGAAGCAATCTCTGAACAATTAGTGATTCTCTTCAAGAACTCCTGGAGGGTTCAGCAAGTCATTTGTCAAGAACAGATTGGTTTGGCAGATTTAATTTCTTTCCTCTGGCAGGGTAACTGGCTTAGTTGATGGAGGGAGCAATAGATATTATATCTCTACTTTAGTAAGACTTTTGATGCTGTCCAACATGACATTCACATAAGCAAACTTGGGAAATATGGTCTAAATGAAATTACTATAAGGTGGGCGCTCAGCTGGTTGAAAGACTAGCCTAAAGAAGAGACGGCTGAAGGGATTCATGACAGTCATCAAATATGTTAAGGGCTGTTATAAAGAGGGTGGTGATCAATTGTTCTCCATGTCCGCTGAAGGTAGGGCAAGAAACAATCTGCTTATCTTGCAGCAAGGGAGATTTGTGTTAGGGCTAGTCTATACTTAAAACTTACAGCAGCACAGCTGTATCAGTACATCTGTGCCACGGTAACAGCACTTGTTATGTCAACAGGAGAGAGCTCTCATGCCAACATAAGAAAACCACCTAAACAAGCGGTGGTAGCTATGTTGGCAGAAAAGCATCTCCCATCGACAGTGCTGTCCACACAAGCACTTATGCCATCAAAACGTATGTCACTCAGGGGTGTTTTTTCACACCCCTGAATGACAAAAGTTTTGCAGGCACAAATGCTCATGTAGACAAGGCCTTAGATATTAGGGAAAACTTTCTTATTATAAGGATAGTTAAACTGCTGGAACAAGCTACGTAAGGAGGCTGTGGGAAAAGTTTTTAAGAACAGGTTAGACAAACACCCATCAGGGATGGTCTAGGTTTTCTTGGTCCTTCCTCAGAGTGGGGGAATGCACTAGCTGGCCTCTTAAGATCCCTTCTAGCCCTACATGTCTATGATTCTGTAACATGCATCTCACTCTTCATAACCACACTTTTCAGCCTCCGTTCCAATACCAGTTTCATACATTCAGTATTACAATTTCAAAGCATATTTCAAACAAACTATTCTAAGTTATTAGATAAATATTTACATGACACAATAAAATAGATTGCAGTTGTTGCGGGCTCTGCGAAACTTGGAAAAGTCATCATGTTGTGTTTTCTTTTTTTGTTTGTCTTTTTCCTTTTTGGGAAGGGTGGGGGGAGTATTTTTTCCTGGAAGGGCTGTTCAATCTTCATGGAGCAGAAATTGTAGATATGAATTGCTATTACTATAAAATTTAAGATCATATGAGAAAAGGAAGATATTTGAATTTTCAAATCTTCTCTGAGATCAACCTCTATTGTCTATAGATAAAAGAAAAGCATAACCCTCTGTGAATTTATGTTAGGGAACTGCAGACTCATCTATTTTGTCCAATATGTGTTAGAAATAAGATGGATTAGCTAAAAGTCCTATACTGTTCTGTTTAAGTTCTTATCCCACGCTCATTGTGCCATCTGAGAAAGGCAGTGGGGAAGGAAAGCACAGAGATTGCTGTGGGAGAAGTGGATAAAGTGGTGGTTGAGGCTGGTATCACTGGCAGATCAGAGGGCTAGGGCACTATATACTATAGGGCAAGGATAGATCATTAGGGAGGAAGTGCAGGGCTGTTAATGGTCTTGGAGGTGAGGACAAGAAGCTTGAACTTTTAGTAGAAAAAAAGCAGGAGCCAAAGGAGAGCATTCGCCATGTTTGTTTCTCCATGAGTAAGTAGTGTTAAGGGACTTATTCTGTACAATTACATTAATCTACTTTTTAGTTAAGAAAGGAACTTCACTATGAATAGTGAGCCTGTCATCTCTGTGTGCTGAGATTCTTTCCTGCAATAAACCTGTCCTAGTTCCAACTGATAAAGTATCATTCGATTCCTGTCCTAAACTGCTGAGTGGTGTTGCTGTACAATGATATGCTTCGCTCTGCAGTGTGCATGCACCTCATTGATCATTATTTTAGTAGCTGGCTGCAACAGAAGAACAAAGCATAGGCAATTGAGACAAGCAGGCAGTATGGAGGAAGGCGAGTAGAAAGGAATGAGAAGCTAAGCCCTGACTAGGCCCATTCCAGATATGGCTGCTACCTAGTAATTTAGTATACAAATAAAATTGTGAGTTATTAGGGATCCATAATAAAATTTCAGTTTCATAACCACTTACAGTCATTTTTAAGCAACAAAAGGAACCCTTGTAACAGCAGTTAGCTGTGTGCACTGTATTATGTTCCTATCACCAGACGCTTTAAATCAATAGACGTCCTGCAACACATTTCACAAGTTCAGCAGTACCATCACAGCAAACAAGTTGGCTTAGTTCAGCTGAGAGCTCGTGCCTCCCATGGATTTTTTAAACAACTGAAAATCATGGGAACATGACAAGATGCAGAAACTGGCACAGCTGTGGAGGCAGGCAGAGAATTCATCTTTGTAGAAGGAATAGGAGAAGGAGGCAAAATGGGGTGGTTTTGATTGTCTCATGGTCAACTTTGCATTACACAATTGGTGGGTTCTATATGGAAAGGGGCTGTATGGCTTTCTTCACCACAACATTAATAAATTTGTCCCTTATATAAGGGCTAAGTATTACTGCTACCATTGCTATTTGCATAGACCGTAGAGGCCTTGGCAATCACTAGAGTTAGGCAAATCATTCATGATGAGTAATTACTGATGTTTCTCCTGACAGAGTATATATTACGCACGAAAACAACTCATATTTAATGGATAAAAAAATACACATGGCTTGATTTTTATCTTTCTTCATTTTCTGGGGTTTCATTCATTCATTCGCTTGCTGTTCCTCCTGTTACTGCTGTTTGGAGGAACGTGTTTGCCTGCCCCTGCCACAGCAGCATCTGTACTTAGCCATCTTGCTGTGGGATTAGTTGTTTCAAGATTCCAGAAGAAGAGAACATTATCTCATGGTTGATGTATCTTTTACAGGCTCATACTGATTTGTTTTCTCTGTAAATTAAACCATCCCAAACTTTTTCTATATGAAGAGAAATAAAAAAGGTTGGGATCAGGCTGCTTAATTAACAGAGAAGATGAATAAGTGAGAGCAAAATTAGGAATGATTAGCTAGAGGACAAACTGGGAACTTCTATTCAGTTTTTATCCTAACACAAAGGATAAATCCTCATCAATGAATTTAAAAGGTAATACATTTAAAGTTCTAAAAAGCAAATGCTTTACACGTACAAGAACATCGGTAAAATTTTCCAAAGCACCCAAATGACTTAGGATCCTAAATCCCATTTCGAAATGTTACTTAGGTATTTGTGAACCTAAGTTTCCCTGAAAGCAAATGGGACTTAGGAGTTTAAAGACCAGCTTTTTAGAGGGATTTAGGTGCCTAAAGATGTTCTAAAGTCAAGTCACTTTTGAAGTTGGGACTTTCTAACACTTAGGTGCACTTTAAAATTTTATCCTATATCTTTTCCAACCCTCACCCCAAATTTTGTTTCCAGTCATTATTCACACATTTTATTTCTATTTTATAGCCTTCTATTTCTAGTTTATAGTGGTTGAGAGAGGCTGACTATAGCTGAACACAGTATTCCAGGTGAGGGCATTTCATTGATTTACAAATGCATTGTTTTTCAGCTCATTCTTTAGGCCTTCTTACAAACTTTTGCTTCTTGTGAACACTACAACACATACCACTGGAGCTCTTTAATCTTCTCCATTTTTGACTATCCCCAAAAGATGTAATCAGCAAATTTTCCCACATTACCATTCATTCATCTTTTTCAGATCAACATATTAAACACTACTCCTAATGCCCCTACACAGTTGGTGCCTTTTGACATTAACTGTAAACCTTTTACCATGAAGAAAATTCCTAGTCCATATTTTCTATCTTTTTGCCAATGTCTTCATCAGTAATAGTAGGCCTTTTCCCCATGACTATTCCCTTTGACTCCTATTCTGTTACTAACAACTTGTATTGACAGGTGTACACATTCAGTATTTAAAAAACCTGTCCATAAAACAATAATCCAATAACTGGGTAACACAGAAATGAAGTTTCACAAGTTTATTGACAGGTGGCATTGTTCAAACTGTAGCAGGCTGCTTGCATCTTGGGTGGTCATCGCTAAGGTTTTGATGGCAGGATTTTTTTTTATTTTTTGTTTTTGATGAGCAGAAGTTGAAGACAATGGTTGATGACTTTCAAATTTATGAGCACAGGAGAACAGGAAGTCATCTGGAATTTAATAACTTCTACGCCTCCTCCTTCTCCTCCCTCTCCTACTGCTCTTCCTACTTCTCCTCCTCCTTGATCGATATCTGCGTCCTAGAAATAAGTATAGCTGGCTGTTAATTCATGGGTCTAGTTCTTGTTAAAGAGATGCATTTTTTCTAATTTGTCTTAGAAATAAAATTATATATTACAATAATGTAGTGAATTTATTAATATATACATGAAATATATTTATACATGAGACATTTTTATTATTAAAGCCTTTACTTCTCCTCCTTCTACCATAGCTCTTCCTTCTCCTTCTTCTATAGCTTCCTCCACGACTTCCCCTGGGCTGCCTCCAGCGACAATTCCTGCTTTTGCTCCTGCTGTGTTTGTATCTTGCCATTTCTTGTTATGGTTTTGGCTTGCAAGCTCTTGGCAGCTGGAGCAGCACCTCTATTTTGAGGCAGCCAACCTGTCTTTGGTGATATGTTTCTGAGCTTGTGAGCTGAGCTGGCAGCACTGGCTGCAAATAAACGAGCTGCTAAGTGTGACATAGGATAACATCATGTGTTCACCTGTGATGAGCTACAATGGGATTTGCCTTATATGGCTATTAATTTTACTGTACGTCAAAATGTCTATAAAAGGTAAAAGTTTTCATAATTATGCCAAGTGAAATGATGTCCTAGGATGTTAGCACAGAAGTTTTATAGTTTTGTACCAGGTTTTAAGTTTTTAAATGTGTATATAAGAAGTATATATTTTGTACAGCACTGTGAGGCTCTCACATTTGGTTGGGATTTCTGGGTGCTGCTGAAATACAAATAAATATGCATAAAATAAATCAGTGTGGGATTTAGGTAGAATAAACTATATTGGGGATTTGCTTACCTTCTAAAAATAGTGTGGAGGGAATAGAAGTTGATATGCAAGAATGATGGCCTTCTTGATTCTTTTACCCTACACCCAGACAGTTTTGAGTTTCACAACATACTCAAATGTCAAATAAATTGTTACAAACTATGCTGAAGATTTTGTTCATATTTTACATAGAAATACTATACATAGTCATCTTCTGTGCACCACAGCTAACAGTAAGCATTTCTTTGAGAGCTAATCTTTTATGGTATATTCAGATAAATAAAACTATAAAATGATCTGCAGTAGTGACTCCCATTGCCAATTCTGGCAGAACCTAAGGACTAAGAGCAGAGATTAGTCTTGGTCAGTTATAATGGACAGACACAGATTAGTTTCCCCTTTGAATTTGACCCTAAGGGAATCTAAGTTACTGTAATTTACAGCTTCTTCGATCCTCCTCTATATGACATTGTATCAATTTAGATTTCTGTTTATGTAATGACATGTAAACAGAGGACAGCTACACAAATCCAACCAGTACACTGGCTCTCTTTCATGAGCATATCCAAAATGCTGCTGATAGAAGTAACCCCCGCCCACTCAGTAACTTACAATTAAAGTCACTGGGAGTAGCAAACATTGGCTGTAGTGAGCAGATCTATCTCAAGGAACTGTTTTGAGGACACAAAGTGGATGTGTGATCAGGAAGTTGTGGATAGTGGTGATTAAGAAACAAAATAATTCTTCTGTCATGCAATCAGGCATCATCTCCATCTTAGACCCTTCTGTCTGTGTGCTGCATTAAGTGGCTGTACTCGTATGTGGTGGTGATGTTTTATTTGTTATCATTCTGCCCTCAGTCTGCCTTCTGCTTTCCACAGTCTCCTGTGCCCTCAGAACTTCCTGGGCAGTTTCCAAGCTACTGATGCACAGTACAGTCACCTTCCCTGAAGACAGTCTGGAATTAGTCTCTTGGCTTCTTTGGGGGATGGCAGATCAATGGTAGTTAAGCCACGTTGTAGTTTGCTGCATTAGTTAGACGTAGGTCTTGATGATGATCTGAGCTCCTTAAAAGTAGCAGTCTGGAAGTTTATGCAAAACCACATGGACCTATCAGAGCTTGGGATCAGGGGCCATCAGCATTCATTTTGGGAAGCCTCAAATGATCCTTAACAGCAGCATAGTTTGGAGTTTTAATTTTGCCATGTCCTGCATTTTCTTAGAGAGTTTACTGTCTTACAAGCAAAGGGTTAAATAACTAACCCTGACTGCCTCTCAAAGTAGTTGGCTGATTACATGTAGGCAACTCAGCAATAATGGCCAGAACCAAGGGGAGTGGCCTTGTGGCTTAGTCCAGGAAGGATATTCCATGCTCATTAGGCAGTGTAGGACGAAGCATGACGATGGTTGTGGGAGAAGTGCACAAGTGGGCTGTCGAGGGTGGTATTGTTAGTAGAATAGGGAATCAGGGAGTAATGTGATCTGAGACTACAAGAGGATAAGAAAGGGGAGCTGGCAGGAGGTGGAGGTGTCACAGCTGGTGGAACCAGCAACACTCTGACTAGGGCACGAGGAACAGAATGGACATAGGTACATGCTGGGGGAATGGGCAGATTTGGGGAGGAACAGGAGCACTGGCTGGGGAAAGGAAAGAGGAGAAGAGAGGGCATAGCAGAAGGGGACAGGCTGGGGAACAGGGGCAGCAGGTGCAGATGGAAGTCATGGCAGGATGTGGGAAGCCTCCCCCAGCCCTAGAAACATTCAAGAGCTCCAGGGTCTCTCACTCCCAGCAATTACACATGCTGCCAACCTTTCACTTCTGCCAGCACAAGCTCCCACTTGCTCCTTTTCATCTCCCACAGGTCAATTTTTAATAAGAAATTGCTTGCCTTTAAAAGAGTTTTCATTTATTAAATGTGTGCCCTCTTGAGAAAGCATCCAGCTGTGAAACAATGGACATCTTATTCTATACACCATCCTTGGACTGTTGGCTCAATTTTGAAAGTGTTTGGTTGATTTTATTTACCCGAGGGGTCTATTCAGCATATGTGACTTTAACAGAGCTCACTCCATGCCTATCAGAAGATTTCCTATGGAAAATTGACCAAGCAATATTCCTCATGATTTGTTACAATCTATTCATTTGACCTCTGAGTATGTTGTGAAACTCCAAACAGCCTAAGGTGAAGGGTCATCTTTTTTCCATGTTGTTTGGTTCTCCCCCCTCCCTCACATGGCAAATGCATCCAGTGCCCTGTCTGCTGTTATTAAATATAGCTTTAATAATATAACTGTGCACAATTGAACCTGTCAAGTTTGTAATCCTAAATGAAGTATAATTAATGGCTTGAAATAATGTCTCAGCGCGTTTCTCTACTCTCAATGATTGCAGAATCAAAAAAGGAGTCCTTTGGATTTAAACTCTTTTCCATCCTTTCCCCTCTGAAAAAAAAACTGTACCTAAAAGCTGAGACTGAGCAGACTTTGAGCATGACAACTCCAATGCAAAATAATAAGGGCCTTGAGTTTTGGCCTTGTAAATAGTGTGAAATACATAGTGAATTTATTGCTTTTGATTGATTGCGTTTCAAGGAAGTTTATTTTCAGGACTAAATAAAGAGTAAATCTAAACAAATCTTGACAAATCTAGAAGGAGTGTACTTTTGTGCCATCTATATCACCTTCCATCACCACCTCCTCACATGTATAATACACTATCATGGTAATAAATCTCCTTTAGATTTACTTAGACACTTCTAGACTTTGATTCATACATATTTATCAATTTATAACTTCTAGATTCTCTCACACGTCAACCCTGAATTTATTTCAGTGAGTGTTAGGGAGTTTAAGGGTGTATAAACTGGGGTAACTCATGCACTGGGGAGTCAGATGAGAGGAATGAATCAAGAAAAAAAACTGACAGGAGAATGTGTAACTAAGAATGTGTAAGCTAAAGTAGGCCACCTTCTTCTTTAATAACACACCTGTTAAGAACTCCAGTCAGGAAACTGTTTCTAGTGTAACTACTTTATTGAACCTACAGACTTATAAATAGTAGTAGTAGTCATTGTTTGGTCTCGAGAGACCATGCGCCCTTGAGAGGTAATACATTTGTTCAGTTGGTTTTATGGCAGCTGTGGCTGTCGCTGAAGAGATCCACTCGGGAGAGAAAATCTCTGATGCATTTGTCACATTTAAAGGTGGTGTTTCAACCCTTTGGGCTCTATCTTCTGCGAGTTCTTTTCTCCTCTTCTAAGCTGGACTGCTTCCTCTTATAGCTTTGGAGACCTTTACTGAGCTCTGGTTTCCAAAGGTTGTGGTCCTGAGTGTGATCTTCCCAGTTATCCATATCCATGTCCATTTCTTCGAGGTCTTTCTTGCACACATCCTTGAAACACAATTTTGGGCATCCTTTAGGTCTTTTTCCAGTTGCCAGTTTGCCCTAGAGGATGCCCTTTAGGATGCATCCATCATTCATTCGGCACACACGCTCAAGCCAGCAGGGGTGTCTCTGTTTAAGGAGTGTTTGCTTGCTGGGTATGCTGACCCACTTGAGCACCTCAGTGCTGGTGACTCTGTGCTCTAGGAGGTTTCAAAAATTGGATAAAGACAAAGCATTTGAAAGCTATTGAGCTTTTTTTCCTGATACCAATATAAAGTCCAAGTCTCACGCTGGTACAAAAGTGTACTGATAACACATGCATGATACACACAGATATTTGTGTGTTCTGTTAGCTTATTGTTTTGCCATACCCTCTTGCTCAATCTAGATATTGTTGTGGCAGCTTTTCCGATGTATATGTTGAGTTCCATTTCAAACGAAAGGTTGTCTGTGTTTAGTGGACCCCAGGTATGTGAACTCATTCACTACTTCAAATCCATAATTATTGATGTTGATGGAGGGTGCTTCTTCAACTTGTTGGCACATTATATTAATCTTTTTTAATCTTATAGTAAGCCCAAAATCTTGGCAGCTTTTAGAAAAACTGTCCATGAGATTTTGGAGATGGGCTTCTGTGTGGGTTGTCACTGCTGCATCATCAGTGAAGAGGAGGTGTTGGATAAAGACCTCCTGAGTCTTGGTTTTAGACCTAAGTCTTGCAAGATTGAACAGTTTTCCATCAGATCTTGTGTGCAAGTAGATTCCCTCAGTTGGGGAATCAGAAGCTTGTTTCAGTAGCAAGGAGAAGAAGATCCTGAACAGAGTTGGGGCATGTACACAGCCTTGCTTGACCCTACTACGAATCTGGAAAGCCTCGGAGATAGAGCCTTCACATTGGACCGTGCCATACATGTTTTCATGAAATGACCAAAATCATGGTTAAGAGCTTGGGGGGACATCCAACCTTTTCTAGAAGCACAAATAGTCTTCTTCTACTGACAAGGTCAAAAGCCTTTGTAATATCAATAACTGCTATGTAAAGGGGCTTTTTTTGTTCTCTGCATTTCTCTTGTAGTTTTCTCAGCAAGAAGATCACATCAATAGTAGATCTTCCAGCTCTGAAGCCGCACTGTGATTCAGGATAAATTCTGTCTGCCAGGGTCTGAAGTCTATTTAGGTCAGCTCAGGCAAAGGCTTTTCCTATGATGCTAAGAAAGGAAATGCCACAATAGTTGTTACAGTCACTCCTATCACCCATGTTTTTATAGAGAGTGATGATGTTGGTGTTTCTTGTGGTACTTTGCCTACTTTCCAGCACGGACAGAGCAATTCATAAAGGGTGTTGCAGTAGGATAGATTTTCCTCATTTTATGACCTCTCATGGTATGCAGTCTTTTCCAGGGGCCTTTCCACTGGGAAGGCCACCTATACCAAGGCTAAGTTCCTTGACAGTTGGTTCATCGTCAAGTTGGTTCATAACAGGCAGGCTTTCGATGGCATTTATGGCTGCGACCGTAACAATATTTTCACAAAAGTAAAGCTCAAAATAGTGTTCTACCTAGCAATCCATTTGCTTGGTTCAGTTGTTGATTGTTTCCCCTGTTGATTTCAGTGGGGCTGTTTTCTTTGATGTTGGACACAAGGCTTTCTTGATCCCATCATACATGTTTCTGATGTTGCCAGTATCATGTACCTTGGTTTTTGCCGTTCTCAACATTTGTAAGTTTTTTTTATTTGGGTGTCTCATAAATGATTTGGGCTTTACAGTGACTGATGTCATCTCACTGGAATATGCATCAAAGCAGTTGTTAGTCTTGTTTTCCTTCTTCCCAAAGACTGACAGTGTGTCATAGATTGTGTTCTTCAGTTGATGCCACTTTAGCTGGGTGCTTGTGGCATAAACACTGGTGTCAAGGGCTTGTTCTAATATGTTCTTGTACTGCTGTGACTTTTCTTGGTCTGCTGTGGTAGTGATGTAAATAGGAGGATGTTCTTTTGCTTTAGATCTGTGTATTTTCTTTGGTTTAAGTCTGACCTTGTTGTATAACAAAGTATTGTCTGTCACAAAGGTCGGAGTAGGAACAAAATTCTAGCAATCTCTGACCATTTCCATTCATCTTACTAGTTCTGTATTGACCGAGACAGTTGGTCCATGTGTCATGATCAGCTCCCACTCTTGCATTAAAGTCCCCTAGTAGGAAAAAATATTCCTGTTCCGAAATCCTGCTGATGGTGGTATTCAACTGGTCATAAAACTGGTCCTTGATGTGAGAAGATGAGGAGAATGTTGGGGTATACACATTCACGAGGTTGACTGGCCCCTCAGGTGAGAACAAGCATAGTGCAAAAATTCTCTCTGATCCATTTGTAGATGGCTCAGTCATCCCCAAAAATGAGTTCTTAATGGCAAATCCCACTCCGTGCTCTCGCGTTTTGTTCAATGCTTTCCCCTGCCAGAAAAATGTGTAGTGTTTTTCCCTAAGAGATCCGCTTGATGCTAGCTGTTGGTTAGCCATTCTTGGTTAGGAATGCAATATCAACATTGAGTCATTTCAACTCATCATTGATCACAGCAGTTTTAGGTGCATCATTGATTTGTTGTAGGTCCTCAGATAATCCATTTGTCACGGTGCTAATGTTCCAGCACCCTATCTTTAAGGATGTTTTCTTTCTCTTGCTTAATTTGCCTGGTGCATTGATTACTGTCCACTTGTCAGGTTATAAAACTCTAAGTACCAGGCAAGCAAGCTGTGGTGGGACAATACATTTTCTGGGGGCTGCCCAGCTATATGGTGGGCAGTAGTTGTCCAGTGAGATACAAGGATCTCTCCCACCCTTGGAGACAGCCCCTGGCGCTCAACTATATGCCAGTCGAGTAAGGGCTTAAAACCAGTGACTGTTGCCTCCCGTGTTGTGTCAACACTGAAGGCAAAGCTGGAATACCTCTCCAGGGCACAAGCCTGGGCGGATAATATGGAGGTCCTGAGTTGCCCATGTATCAGATCCCCCCTTTAGGCATCACTGATAAAGTCCAGAGGAGAGGAATAACCAATACATCTGGTACCCAATCTGCTGCAGGAATTGCCAGAAAGATACTAAAATGTTAGTACCTGACCGCCTTAGGGGCTCCACTCCAGATTTTCCATTTGAGTTTACTCTCATAGTCTTACATTCTCCTGAATTCACCCACAAGGCAGTGGGGCTTTTCTGTCAGGGGCTGCTCCCTTAGCCTGATGCCCTCCCAGGCATATAAAGAGTACTGCAGACCTTATTCTTATATGCCAGAAAATGATGTATGTATAAGTATTATCTGTCTCTATATATGCTCATATAAATATTGGCCTATACAGAGAACTCTTGTAACACCAACTAACAGCAACTCAGGTATCACCTCAGTGCATTTCTTTATGGCACGTTTCCAAAGCAGGTCCATTCCTGGCAGAGCTACTAATCTACATTAACTACGGAAAGCAAAAAGAGGATCCATTCTCCCACCAGTAACTTAATATATGATCCTCATCTTGATTTGCCTCCTGGCCTAGAGAAAGAGAATGGGATTACCTGTATCCTGGGGGAGAATCATGCCCAAGATATTGGAATCACAACCTCAGCACTTCAGGGATCACCTTACTTCAGATTCAAACAAGCCAGCTAGTGTTTACACGAGTATATAGCTTTGTGTGTCCATGTAAATGTGGCAGGCTGCAACAGAAGAGAGAGCATTGAACAGATTTGGAGGGGAGGTGTCCAAAAAAGGTGCTGTTCTTGTTATGCAGTTACAAATGTTATTCAGGCCTTTCAAAATCCAGCTTCCTATTTAAATCAAGACATTTAATTTTATATTAGTCTTGCCAATTGCATTGCATGTTGATGACAATCTTTCTAATCACTCTCAACCTTCAGAAATAGCTCATTTGCACTGTTTTTTTTAATTTAAAATAAAAACTAATTATGGTTGTCATGCTGCATATATTTCCAGCCCTATGCTCCTAGCACTGGCTGTCTTACAAACTCCTGAGACTCTAATAGAAATGTTGACAGACTTCTAATTACAGTATGGCCACCAGAGACTCTTAATATACCATTATTAATAGATGAGTGTTTCAGCACCTATTTGGACATCTAAGGAGTACAAACCTGTTTACTCCTTTTACCCTTCAGTTTAATCACAAGCATTAGATGTATCCTGTTGCTTAGAAACATGCTTGTGAAAACTGAAATAATTGGAAACAGGTATATTTTTCACGTTTTACAGCCTTTCAGCATAGAAAATGGACAGGCTTGAACTAGAATGTGTGGGGGTGAGGAAAATGATAATTATGGGGCATCTTTAAGCCCACTTAGTTTAAAAAAAAACCAAATAAATGAGAGCATAAGCAATGAAGAATCACTTAACTGGAATCCATGCTGATACTAATTTCCAAAAGAACAAAAGCTGCGGAGAGTCTTCAAGGAGAGAGTGAAATGCGAGCTTTGCACTGGAAATGTTTGCTTTTCACTTTCAGTTTCAACAGGTTGTGTCAGAAGGCAGGGCTCAAGGCCTTGCCACCACCATGTTACCAGCAGGAGTTATATAGGATAGCCAGATAAGGGGCTAAACTGGAGACCTCTGTATTATGTATCAGCCAGGGTAAGAATTTCACTAATACTATGGGTTATGTTGTACTATTAGTTTTTACACAGAACTCCCCACCGATAATAGTTAGAGAATAGAAGCTACCCTGAGCCTTGTGTAGACTGCCAAACCTGCTGAGACAACACAGTGGATTCTGTGCACTGTATTAACAAAGGTGTGTGTGGGAAGTACGGGAGGTCTGTTGGGACAGACTAGACCCTGGATTAGGTAGGGAGGAGTGAAAAATGACAAGAGAGGAGAGAGAGTAGCATTGGAAACAGAACACAACATAAGCCTGACTAGGTTCAGAAGTGTCAGGAATCAGTCTGAGAGAACAGTGCACTTAGGAGAGAGGGAGAAGCCATCTTAGGGAAAGAGAAAGATCTGCTAGATAAGGCACCCAAATAATATTGTAAGATGAAGAGCATGGTATTGACAGACTGATGTTGGGAGGAAGAGAAGGTGAGGAGAAAACAAAAAAGTGTGGCTAAGTTTGGATGAGCATGCCAACATTCTTGGGCTTATGCCAACCAAACTTTTTCACCCAGGAGAGAGAGAACAGTGCAAAAAATAGGTGCCCACAATGGAGAGCGGAAAGGGGAGTCATTTAAAGCATGGATGGACCAGCCTAAATCTGAGCTAATGTCATGAGGGAAGCAGCAAATATCTTTGTTAACAGGACAAGACAGGGAAACAATTCAAAGCACCTAAAGACAATTGCAATAAAAAAAAGAAATAGGACCATGATATTAAAATGCAATTTTCAAAGGTAGAAGTGAGATTGTAAATAGCTCTGTTTATACAATATAATCTATCAGTTTTGAGAAGCTCTCAGCAGCCAGAGAAATTCTTTGTATTGTGGGCGAAACTTCAGTTTCTTTGGCGTAATAGCATGCAATGGGGCTTTTTTTTTAAACTAAACCAAATTTACATTTAATTTTCTCATTGCTTTGTCGTGTCAGGAGGACAGATTTTATTGTTTCATTTTTTACTTGACTGCAAGACAATAGTAATCTCCCAGACCTGTTTCTCTTGATAGCATGCTGGGAAAGAGAGGACAAAAGATGTTTAATACAGTCACTTCTATCAGAGGACATCAAGCAATAGGCTACATTCAGAGTTGGTGTTGTTGGGAAGGAGCAGGTGTGGGAAGAGACAAGCTGCTACACCAGGATATGGTGATATAGATGATTCTGAGGTGTAAAATGTACCTGTATAGGATTCAGAGATAGTAAGTGGGCATAATGGATTACATTTGGGGGAAGGGGTGTGAAGTCTAGGAGAAAAGTCCAAGCTGTATTTAATGACTGATGTAAAATAAAGCATCCTCAGGTTCAAATCATGGAGAGATCACCCCAGGCAATCATCCAAATTCCATGTGGACTAGACTTTACCATGATCTAATGCAGCCACCCAGGAGAGTAGGGAGAGGAATAAGTCTTCCACCCCTCTATCTCCTGAGTGACTGTGTTGGACTTGCCAAGATCAGGTCTCTAGTTATGGAAGGGAGAGCAGGGTTTGCATGAGCAACCAATCTCCCAGTGAGCAAACAGAAATGGCTAAATGTGAGGGGAAAGAATACATAGATTATAAGGCCAGAAGGACCATTATGATCGAGTCTGACCTGCATAACACAGGCCCTAGAATTTCCCTGAATTAATTCCTGTTGAACTGCATATCTTTTAGAAACAGATCATGTATTGGAGAAAAACATCCCGTCTTGAACCCATTGAAGGTGGGTTATTGTGGAGGATCAGCATTTAGGTCTTGAGAGCCCTAAGTTGTCAGAATGTGGGAACCTATGGTTTCTATGGATCTATTCCTTCGTCTTTCGCTTCCATAACATTGCATCAATCTTTCATTTCACATTCCTGCAGTATCTCTGGGGCTTCTCACCCAAGTCTCCTTGCCCAGCCAGTCCTAGTTGACCACCATCATCAAGTTTCCTCCCCAGCCAGAGGGAAGCCTTTGAAAATGAACTTTTCAATTAGAGCTGGTCAAAAAGAAATCATAAACAAGAATTTTGAGCAAAAAAAATTCTCATCTACTTTTTCTTCCAGTTTTTTAACCAGCTACAGGTCTGTAGAACTAAACACAATTTCTCAAATATTTTAAACAATTTTAAAAAGCATTAAAATATGCTCTGTGTGGGGTGGGGGGTAGCAAGTGTATGCCTAGCCCTCAAGCTAGGAGTGCGAAGGGTTTATACTGTGTTGTTTTTTTAATTAGCTCTCCATAGAGCGTATTGAGTTGTGGCTCTCTGTTTTATAACTCTTATGTGTTAACATTCTAAATTCTAAGACATCAAGTAGTATTACGTTGCAACCTTTTTTTTATCTAACATCTCTATCTCTGTATCTAACGTTTTCTATCTATCGTCTCTATCTCTATGGCATGAACATAATACTAACTCAGTTGGATCAGCTTTCTTTTAGAATTGATTTGCACATCCCCTCTGCAGTAAATTCATCAATATGTAACCCACTATGAAGTTCAAGATATTCTTTATAATAGTTCTAATTTAAAGATAATATATGGCTTTCTCCAGCTGCCTATTACATTCTGTTAGTTTTGTTTAACTGATTTTAATAATTCATTACACTATAAAAACTTTCACTAGGCATTTCAATTAGTTTTAGGGAGTTAGGAACCCAATTTCGATTGAATTTCAATAGGATTTAGGATTTAAGTTCCTTTGACAATCCCCGTAATAATAATAATTAATAAGTTATCCTTATTTTGTATGTAGTTCCTAAAAAGTAGGCTCAGGGCACTAAACAGCCATGGACTAAGACACATCCTTGCCCAAAATTATTAAAAACTAGATGTTTGAAAATGCTCAGAACCCACACCTGGCTCTAAATTTTAAAAGTAGTGCACTTTTTAAGGCACATTTTTAGGCACCATTTACGTCTAAAATTACGAATGTTTATTAATAAAATAAATGGTGATTATTACATCTCAGCCAGAGTAATGCCTTTAAAACCAAGGCCTACATTTTATAGAGACAGGCAAATTATAGAGTGAAAGCAAAGCAACAAAACTAATGAGTCTAGAAAATAAGATAAATCAGGAAAGCTTACAGGGAAAATTATATATTAAAAATCAGATAGCTTTGAAAAATAAGGGCCAGATTGCAACACACACACTCATTTTCAGCAGAAACTTACTTTTCAAGCAGTTCTGTTGACTTCATTGGGTCTTTTCATGGTGTAAGGTACTAAATATAAATAAGTGTGTCACTGTCCAAGTTATTCTTACTAATCAAAGAAGATAGAATAAGCTTGAGCTGCAATAGGGAAAAGATTGGTTTAAAAGTTAGGAAACCACCAACACTACCACAGAAAAGAAAAAAACATTGCTTAGGTTTCTACACAGAATATCTGCCACCACTTTTAAATGACACCATAGACAACCAACATTTTTAGGCATTGTCATAAAACCACATCAGGCATCTATTTCCACCTCATATGAGAATGTCCTCAGATCCTGGTAATCTCTAATGCTTCATATCTATTATGTAGATTAATTTAAAGCCAACTGAAGCACTTTGTTTGCTGATGGTGCACAATGTAGGGCTTGGTACACATCCAGAATTTATTCCAATTGTTTTCCTGTAGGCAAAGGAAATCCCACAATGAACAAAATGAGAAATACTGCAAGGGGGGAGGAGGGCAGGGTTGTGAAGGTTGAGGTCTTGAATTGCTGCAAGGGGGAGTTATATATCAGAAGAGAATCAACATGGAAATATTTACCCATAAGAAATAAGCAGGATATATACAATATGCTCCAGTCTCTTGTATTAATCAGAATATATCAAAACAATGAGAATAACCCTAAAAGCTATACAAGATAGCTTAATCTAACTGGATTCCTGATCTAAAATCTTGCCTCCTTGACCTAATGCACCATAGCCCCCAAATATATCTTCCCTGCTAGCTCTCTAGCCCAAATAGGTATCTGCTGCCTGAATCCCACACCCCTCCTCCTTTAGTTGAATAATGCTCCATCTTTGGCATAGTGAGTGATCTCTAGGGTTCTGGATGAAATGGAAATGACAGTGCTACTCACTCATACACCTCTGACTCCCTCACCTGACTTCCTCACTATTCTCTCCTGCCCCACCAACTCCCCATTCACCCTGTAAACTGGAATGTTTTCTTCTTCCACTCAGGACAGGAGAGGTGGCCAGTGGGAAAATGTTATTTCTTTCACAAACAGGGCAGGGGGACAACAAAGAGATAGTTCACCTCCCCATGTGCTGATTTTCATATTCATTTCTAGGTTGTAAGGCCAGAATGAACCATTAGGTCACCTAGTCTGACTCCTGTCTAACACAGGCCACTGCATTTCACCCGATTCCCCTCTTATCAAGTCCAATCACTTGTTTGACTAATACATATCTTCTAGAAAGACAGGCAGTCTTGATCAGAAGACAGCAAGGAATTGAGAATTCACCATTTCCTTTAGTAGTTCGTTCCAATGGTTAATCGTTGTTGTTAAAAATGCGTGCCTTATTTCTAACATGAATGTGTCTGGTTTTAATTTCCAGCCATTGGTTTTTTTTATGCCTTTCTCTGATAGACTAAAGAGTCCATTATTTGCCCGGTTCTAGCTGTAACATTCCAAGTAATAATAATACCTGCCTCTTATATGGTGCTTTACATCCATAGATCTCAAAGCACTTTACAAAAGAAGGCAGTAAAACCAAGTTCTCCTGTGTCCCAGGCCACTGCTCTGCATGTATATTTAACTCTCCATCCTAGCGCTTTATACTTCTGCCTATCGCCATAGTATTTGAGTGCCTTCCACATAAAAAGAATAGCAATGGTGAAGTCCCTATTGCTATTTATGAAGTCTCTGCTATTTTCTCTTTCAGGGATAAAAGCTCTACTTGGGGTAGGGTATCTTTTGTTGTTGGTTGGTTGGTTTGTTAGTTAGATTTGGGGGTGAAGAATAAGGGGTGGTTAAGAGGGGGTATCCATAAACTCATCCATTTCTAACAGTGAGTAATGTTCACAAGGCATCTCGTTCAAAACTGGGTAGGAACAGCTTATGGTGCATCTGCTGATGTCTTCTACAGAAGATGTAAGGCCAGATCCCACAGCAGATGTAAGACTGAAATCTTTTATCATTAAGATTTTTCAACATGGCACCAGAAAGATGATCCTGCATAAGGCTCGGGAATAGAAAAATCCAAGATGGCGACACAACAGGATAATGGTGTTCCCTGGGTATGCTCGAGAAATGACAGGGAGAAGGGCCTGGTTTAACAAGGCCAGAAAAATGGCCAGATATAAGGCGCTAGCGTATTACATTTCATTTCCAGCCATATTTAAGGTTAAAAATGAAGGCCAACTCTCACAGCTTTGTCATGACAACAGGAGCTGAGAAGTGAATTGAGTCTTTCTGAGGAAGCTTCATTGCACTGTCTTAAGGCTGGCACCCTCTCTGTTGTGGAGATTGATCTTTTGTTTCATCTTTACAGATATTGACTAGTCCTTATGCTTCCTTCCCTCCCTGCTGATGTTCATATTCAAGATAGGAAGAGAGAACTCTTTGCTTTGTCTACTCCGTTGAAAACAATTTCTGAGGTTGTTTTTTTTTTTTTTTTTAAACCCTTTCTGCCCACACTGAATATGTAAAAAGTCTGGGGGCTAAGGAAATGCATGTGGATTCAGCAGAGATGTGGGTTTACTATTCAGAGCCACACTGATATCCATGGCCCCCATCTGCTAGCAGTGACTATGAAGAGGCAACATTTACTGGTGTCTTTTTTTTTGGGGGGGGGGGGGGGAGGGGGGGTGGTTGTTTTTAATTATTTTTACCAAAATTCCTGGGTTTTACAAAACTTATTATTTGGTTTTTACTGATTTTTTTTTCACCCAAATTTTAAACCACTCAAGTACATAAATATACAGATTACATTACGAAAATCCAATACATTATATTTTAGGTAGAGGCATTATGTTGATAATCAATATGTTTAAGTGTAAATGCAAGGCTGTTTGTTAAAATAAAGCCATATAGTAGAAGATACACACGCATGTGCATATGTGTATGTACTGTTAATGTGTAGTTCACGAAATATACTACTGCATTAAACTGCTTTTACTTGCAATAGTCCTTTCCCTATTTGTTGCTTTTTCTATCTTCCTGTCTCCCGATATTAACCCCAATATTTACCCAGGATGTGGGCAGTAGAAGAAACAGGGGAGCTTTTCTTTGTTTCTCTCTCTCTCTCTTTGTCTTTTTTCAGATGACTCCCCCTGGTAGGGTATAATAGTGTAGACCAAGAGTTTCAGCTGTATTTGATGTTTATTTGTTATAATTAGATCTTTATGTTTGTCATCATGATGAAAATGTCTACCATACTGTGACTTTTCTGTTTTGTCCCTGACTTTTCAAAATTGAGTGCAGGAGCACTGGCCAGGCACAGCAGCACCTTCCCCCCGGCACCGCTACCCTAATTCCATTCCCGTGAGTTGGAGAGACCCAGAGAGGTAGGTAAGCAAGCCCGATCCACACACATCCTGCATCAGTGACTCTTGTCACTCAGGGCTGGGCCCAGCTCCCTTCTCTGGACATTGCAACCTGGTGCATAGGGTTGCAGCAGTGTACAGGTTTGGTCCAGCCACCGCTCTGTCATGACCCATGACTTTACACACCATTTCCCCCAAAACCTGTGATTTTAATAAATTTACCATGACTGCTCCATGATTTTTGATCGAAAAAAAATGTTGTGACAAATCTTCAGCCTTAGTTATAATTGAAACCTATGTGTGATTAATTGGTGTGGCACTGTTATAGACATATAGTTTTTGAGATGTATATTATAGGTGGCTTACTCTTTGGGAAGAGCATATGATAGGTCATGGGGGTAGTGTTGAGAATGTCCTTCACTAACCTTCCCGGTATTGTCCTCTCTTTGTGTACAGGGCATTTTCCTCCTTTCAATAAGGATTTTTCCGTTTAATGTTTTTTCTTTTCTTGTTATTTATTACCATCTGTGGTATTCTTCTCCCACATTTTCTATCTTTCCTCCTTCTTCCTACTATCCTATATCTTTATAACCCTCCCTGGGCACCGTGGGGAAGAGGGACTGACTCATCAGTGCAGTTATCTAATTGTAAGCAGGGTCTGAATGAGCTCTTCCCTGCTGAGCTAGCTGGGGAAGGGAAAAGGCATCAGGAGCAGACTGTATTTACATGAACACACCCACTCTCCACAGGAACCCAGCAGGCAGAGCTTTGGCTGGTATTGGGTTACAAATCACTTTACAAATTCACTTCACTGAAATGCAGGGGTAATGAAATGTTGTCTGAGTAAAGGGCAGCAGAACTGTGCTCAGCTCATTGCCTGATTGATGGAGTCACCCTCAACTGAAATGAACTCTCTAAGCAAGGGGCTCAGATGCTAGCCCCTCTATGAAAGGTTAGAGGGATAGAGACAGGTGTCCCTGCTAAAAGGGGGGGCTCTATCTAAGAGTTCTAGACATGGGTTAACCAGCCCCTCCCCACCGTTCAAAGATAAAACTAATTAACGCTAAGTTAGGAGTATTTTATTTTGTTAAATGCTCACTAGAGCTGAAATCATTTTTTGTAGGACAGTGTTTTCTGCCCAACCTGCTTCAGCAATGAGTTCCCCACTAAGAGCTGAAAATCACTGGGAGCTGGGTGGAACCTCAAGGGACTCTGACCAGCAGAGGTCACAGAAGAGAAGCAAGTAGCAGCAGAAGGTAGGGGTGTGCGTCAGTGAGGGGAGGGGCACATTAAAGGAACTTCTGCTTGCTGGACTTAAGAACCTGAGGCAAATGGAAACTGCCCAACGTAACCTTGGGATGAATGTTTTACTCATGGTTTTAAGCCTGTGAATCCTGCTTGCAGCATTTTCCCAAGTTAATGCCAGGTTACTTTTCCCCTTTTATTAAGTTTCTTTTCTACACTCAGTGTTTGTGCTCATGAGAGGTAAATGCTATACTCATTTCAGACTTATTGCAGAACAATTTTATGGTATGCTTTGTTTTTATGTACTGCTAGTAATAAGTAAGTTTCTTAATTTAGTGTCTTGGACTATCAGAGGCTTCCTATCAAAAGGAAACATTATGAATCATTTTTTTAAACTGAAATCTGATGTAGCATTTTTGCAATAAATTCATCTCATTCCCCACCCCCCATTCTTCATATTCCAGAGTAGAGTATTTTTGTATCCAAGAATTTAATTAACTTATTAATAATACTATCAATATAATCATGATCTCAGATCATGCACCCATTTCTTTGCAAGTTGCCTCACATGGAGGTGATACAACCTGTAAACAGTGGAGATTAAACTCTTTGCTGTTGTTAAATATGAATTTTCAGAGGTATATTATAAAGGAAATTAATTTATTTCAAGACCTAAACCATATAACTGAAACCGCTCCTGCTTCTCTCTGGGATCCAGTGAAGACATATTTAAGTGGTAGGAGTATAGCATTTAACTCTAATAAGAAAAAAAATTAGCTTGTTTGACAGAGCTTATGAATACTGAATATGCAGAATCCCCATCCCCAGAAAAATTGCAGAAGCTAATTATCATGCACTACGAGACTAATAAAACTTAGCTCAAAGCAAGCTGATTAGCACTATTCAAGTTGAAACATCAATTTTTGGTAAGCAGGAGATAATGTGGGTGAACCTAAAAATGAGAGCATAAACATCCAAAAATGTACAATTCAAGATGGTCAGGGCCCTTGATCACACCCCAAAAAGGCATTAATGATCAGTTTCTCTAGTTCTATGAAGCTCTATACCAGGATGAATCAATCTCCAATGAGCAAGATATAGAAGGGTTCCGAAATAAATTAAAATTGTCTTCAATCTCAGTCATGGCTGGGCTCCCATGTTCAGCTACATGCAATACAAAATGATTTAAAAGATATGAAGAAGGGAAAAGCACCAAGCATGGTTGGGCTACCACTAGAGTTTTATCAGCAGCTCCAGGAAACTCTGACCCCTAAACTCCTTGTAGTGTATAAACAACGGCTTATAATGAAAAGCCCTTACCTTAATTCACGAGAGAGGCTCTCATATCTATTATGCTCAAACCATGGAAACAGTCACAACAGTGTAGTAATCACAGACTAATATTGATGGCAAATGTCAATATAAAAATCCTGTCAAAGGAACTGGCTACCTCATTAAACAAAACAGCTGAAGCAATCACCCTAATCAGGGATTCATAAAGAAACATCAAGGCACTGATGATACAAGATTACTGATAGATTTAATGGCTTTTCATCAATACTCAAATAACTCATTGGCACGGGCATCTTTAGATGCTCAAAAAGCATTTGACAGGATTGGCTGGCAGTACCTGTTTGGAGTTCTATGAAGATTTGGCTTTGGTAAGGGTTTCCTCTCCTGGATTCAGTTGCTTTACAATTATCCCCAATCACACATACTCACAAACAGACTAATCTTTCAGGTTGAACAGAGGAGCAAGACAGGGTTGTCCACTTTCACCACTATTGTTTATCATTGCCCTTGAACTGTTGGCAACACAAATTAGGGATCATGATACAAAAACAGAAACATGAGACTAAAATATTACATTACATTACCATATACTTTTATTTCTATCAAACCCACAAAAATCTATCCGTAACATATTGAATATGGTCGGTACCTTTGGGAAATATTCAGGTTATAAAATCAGTTGGATTAAATCTCAGGCAATGGCAGTCTTCCAGATACTGCGAGATATCAATTTGATCAATAGACCTTTTCAATGGCAACAGACTAGTTTGAAAGATTTGGGTATTCAATTGCGTAAGAAAATTAAATAAATTGTTAGAACTAATCTTAACCATTTAATTATGAAACTGTCTGATGACAAACAAATGGCAGACTTTACCCCTCTTATTATGGGGAAGGTTAATACTATTAACATGAATATATCACCCGCAATACTTTTTGTACTGAGTGCATTACCAGTTTGTATACCATTTGTGATTTTTGAAAAACTAATATGTTTAAAACTTTTCTTTGGGGAGTAGAAAAGAAGCCAGAATTTCATTAGAGCTGTTATAGCTACTATAAAATCAGATTATCCAATATGAAGTTTTATATTACATCTCTGCTATCCTAGGAAAGGCCACTCGATGGTTTTAATCATTATCTCAAGGGCCCTCCTGTGGCAGTGGATAGACAAGAAACTGATATCTCCCCTGGCTTTGTATGGAGTTTTGAATGCAGATCACGCATTTTCCTAATGAATGGTCACCAAAGTTAAAGGCAGCCAGGAAAGCAGGACACTTTGTTTCATCTAAACTTTAAGATGAATCCTCTTCTGCATATGGAATCTTCAGTTTGGGGAAACTCTAGTATTTGTGTTGCTCAACATTCCATACTGTGGCACAAGTGTATTACTAGGCATATATTAACCCTAACAATCCAAGTGGAAAATGATGAATTTGCCTTTTGTGACACTGGAGGAGGAGTACAGTTTAAAATAACTTGGCAAGGAGGTCAATAGAAAGTCAAATAACGTCAATTGACTAGTCAATTAACCACTTATTATTTGACCATGCTCAAATATTGTCAAATATTCAAGCAAAATGCCTGATGTAGGTGGCAGCCTACCTTTTGATTGCCCCCTTATGCCATCTGTTAGCCAGCCTACTTAAATGTCTTAATCACTCACTTTACAACTTTACTACCAAAGCCTACTACTACTACTACTCCTTTACAGCCATAGTCTACTTTACTAGACTAATGCCACTTGTTGAGGAAAAGATGAACTAACCCAAAGTTGAGCATCTTGATTGGCTGGAATCTTTTAGAACAGACATCATATGTCAGTATCTGTATCTTTATTTGTACACCAGGCCATCAATGTTCATGGTGATTTACAAAGCACATTAAGCAAGTTAAAGACACGGTCCCTTCCCTGAAGAGCTTACAGTCTATGCTGACCAGACAAACTGTCAATATGCCACTGAAATGGTTTTTGGGGTGTCCAGGACTGTGAATCACCTTGTCACCTCCCACCCCCCAGTTTCCAGCAAGAGAGAAACTTGCTGGTGCTTAACTGGATGCCAGCTCCCTGACACCATCAGCCTGTCTGCTCAGAGGAGAGTGCTTGGGTGGCTTTGTCAACATTTACTTTGCCTTGCGATAGGTGCAGTCCAGCCCAAGAACCCCTTCGAAGCATGCCCACGTAGTGTGCAGCCTCTTACCTACTAAGCACTCACATTAATGTCACATATGCTGTCCCCAATGGGAATAATACACACACCAGCTTCAATGATTCAACTCAGGATCAGCTCCTTGTACAATACCACAGTGCTAAGCCGGATTTATCGTGAAAACAATAAGTTTATCATTAGAGATCAAGATCTGAGGTTGATCCTATGAGCAGGGGGTTGGTCTAGATGACCTCCTGAGGTCCCTTCCAATCCTAATTTCTATGATTCTATGATCTGCGAGACAGTGAGTAAAAATAATGGAAACAGAAGAGTTTTATATAGAACACATTCAATACATGTTTTCTAGAGACTAAATTCAACTTAACAGGCTAACCTCCTGTCCAAAGCAGCCTTATCTCATCCAAAGCCATTTTCAGTGTTTCATCCAATGCTGGTTGGGATCCCTTTTCCATGAATGTAACTGCTCTGTCTCTTTACTTCCTAGGTGCAGGTTAAAGGAATATCTTTTTGCCTTCCCCCTATATTCCCCAAAGTTCACTGTCTGCCCCCAGAGACAGAATAACCCCATGTGGTTGAGTCTTTGGTGTCTTATCTTCCTGCTGACTTTTCATCTCCCAGTTGATTTCATATGTAAATGGGCTTCCACTGTGTTGTCTTGCAATGCTTAATTTGGATATATAGGTCACATTGGATCACATAGGTCACATGCTATGGTTCTTGCTTCCCCAGATTTCAAATGTGATTATTCATTTTTTAAATTAACTTCATGAATATTCTCTAATATTCATTTCGGATTCAGTTTCCATCAATATTTCTGCTATTGAACTTGTTGGCTAATATTTGCAGAAAGCAAACACAAAAGTTGTGCAAACAGCCAAGGTAAATTTGGTTTTTGAACAAGGGAATACTGAGATATTTGACTAGCTGTAATAGTTATCTTCTAACTGTGACACCCCACAAAACCACAAGGACAACCTGGATCTACAGCACAACCTAACTCTGGGCTTCAAATCTTATCTGCTTCCCCCAGCCTGATGTTAATGTTTGATTGAACCATTTCTGGCCTCTTTCTCAGTTTCCCCCTTTCCCTTGCATTTAATGTCTGTCATCCACTATAAATTGCACTTGAGGAGGAATCCAGCCCTTAACTTTCACTTTTAACTTAAGTCTCTATGGGAACATGTTACAGGCTAGAATTCAGCATGGCGTCTCCCTTATATATATATCCTCAAATCAACTTAAAAAAACTCTTGAGGCGATATGGTCTCTATTTATTATAGTGACAGATGGCTGACTAATCAGTTACAAGTAAGGTGAAACTTGTTAGACAATGTCAATATCCTTCATTTGTTGTTACACAGGTCCAGTTGTTCATGGTCAGTCTGCTTCTTTATTCCTCTCTTTTTCTAATTCAGCCTAGTCTTCCTTGTTTGATTTGCTTTTGGTTTTTAGTGACTTTGACTACCTCTTTGTTTTGACTCTTCCTTCTACTCTAACAACTGTCCGTGATAAGTATGACCAGACACTATTGTTGAATACATCTTTAATTCCTTCTAGTGTGCTTGCTTTTACAACTCATTCAACAACAAATTAAAACACATACACAGAAGAGACAGCAAGGGCAATTCATTCTCTCAACTACTAATACTGCCCACCTTCAGGAGGATTTTGTCTCATCATTTGGTGACATATATTTTTAAAGTGGGTAACTAGTAGCAGATACACAGCTTTTGCACTATATCAGGGGCTTCCTGACTGAGACAAACCTCGATTCTTTCCCAGTGATGGTTACGTGCTAGCAGGCTATGCAGGCCTTTCAGTAGCTACCACAAGACTGAAAACCCAATCCAGTGATAGCAGTGGCATAGCAGTTGTGCTACTTTCCCTTTCTGATCTATATAGCCTCTCGTTCCAGTAATATACCTCAGCTGGGTCACCTGATTGCGACAACAATCCAGCTGTTCCTCGAAGAATTTGGGCTCCAATGCAGGAAAGCACATCCACACGTGTTTAAGCATATGCATCAGCCCTATTTACTTTAATAGAACTTAAGCATAATGGAAATTAAAGTATATGCTTAAATGCTTTCCTGAATCAGCGCCTTGGGTCTTGACCCTATACTACTGAAGTCAATGGAAATTGTGCCATTGACTCCCAGTGGGACGAGGAGCTGGCCCTTAGAGAGTTGTTAAGTACACAAATGGAACTCCCTTTTTATGGCCATACAGTTCTGTGGAGCCCTGCATATTTTACAGGGCACTAGGAGACATCTCTGAGAGCACACCTTGTAAGCTCTTCAAGGCACAGACCATATTTATTTTGTACCGCATCCAGCATAGTGGGCCCTGTCCCTGACTGGGCCCTCAACTCACTTGCACTAGAAATAATAAATAACAATAATAATGGTTCGGGTGAATCTGCATTGCCAAAGAACCATAAGGTGTGTGGAGCTGCAGGGCCCTGGCCTCCTCTGGATCCATCTGGGACCTGTGTGGATCTCTGGGGATTCGTCACGTTTATGAGCATGGCCAGGGCCGGATTAATTCTCCTATGGGCACAGGGATATTAGATTTTGCGGGGCCCCTTACGGCGGTGCTCTGGGGACTGGGAGCACTCAGGCCGGAGGCGCTCCAGGGGCAGGTCAGGCTGGTGCTGTGGCATGGTCTGACAGTGATCAGGGGCTGGGCTGGACTTGGGGCCAGACTTGGGGCAGACCGGCCAGTCCGTGGGACAGGGTGGCATGGCGCTGTGGTGCGGGTCGGCGGTGCTCAGGGGGTGGGAGGGAGCACTTGGGTCAGGCTTGGAGCAGACCAGCCAGCTCATGGGGCGGGGCGGCTTTGTGGCACAGCGTGGGCTGGTGGCGCTCTGAGGGTTGGGGCATACTGGCTAGCCTGGGGCCAGGTTGGGTCCATGCCTGGTGCTGGGGCACTCTGGCAGTGAGGGAGGGGGGCTGCTGGGGTGTGCGATGGGCGGGCTTTGGGGGCACTTGGGGTGCTCTGGCATTGGGGCTATCCGGTCAGCTTGGCTGGTGCTGGTGCTCAGACCACCCAGGGTGGGGGCAGGGCTCTGACAGGAGAGGCGTGGAAGGGGCATGGCTTCAGGTGGAAGGGGCAGGGCCGGGGGCTAACCTCCCTAAATGAGCGGTTCATTAGCTGCCCAGATTTATTTTTGCAGGGCTCCCATTAGCCTGAGGCCCTGGGCTGCAGCCCCTAAAACCCTTGCATTAATCCAGCCCTGAGCATGGCCCCTGGCACTTTTCATGACGGGACAAGCCCCACGTCTTGATGGGTCCATGTGGGGGAGCACAAAACAAAATATCTTTGAGAGGAGTCCTATGGAGATTTCCTTCACTTGAGTCCTGCTGCAGATTTAACTACATGAGATATGGGCAATTATTTGGAAAGTCTGTGTAGCAACTTTTCTCCCAGTATATACAAGTTATGAGAAATACAACTAGAAAAGAACTATGAATCTGCCTAAGCTGCTCCTGCCCCATTCTGTATGTAATTCAGTGCTCTGGGATTTCTCACGCTTCACTGCCCTTTTTCATTTGTACTCCCTGAGGAAAGACATCAAATTAAAAATTCTGACTTTAAACTGAAAGTACAGTAAAAGCATCAATGTCCATAATTTCCGTATTAAAAGACACTAAAGTTAATAAGCTACACAAAGATAACCTTGCAGACTGTAAAAATGTGCTACTATTATCTTATCCGGAGACTGCAATACTTAATATGCACAGCCTAGCATTTTCCTAAAATATTGTTTTTCACATTATATTGCAGTTCCAATAAGACTGCACTGATGAGGTAGTATATTAGACAGAGGTAACCTCACAGCTCCAACCATCCAAAGTTTGGCCTTGGAAATCATATTTGGGGGGTTCACTGCTATTAATGGTATTTAAAAGATCTCACCATTCCTTTCCCTAGCCCAGATAGTTGTCTTCATGTTGAAAGATGCTGAGCACCCTCAACTCCTATGACTTCCTTGTAGGATCTGGCCCTTTGTGCTTACAAAGATGAGCATAGTCATTTATAGAATATGGGTGGGTGGGAGGAATAAGCAACAGTGTTATAGAATCATAGAATCATAGAATATTAGAGTTGGAAGGGACCTCAGGAGGCCATCTAGTCCAACCCCCTGCTCAAAGCAGGACTAACCTCAGCTATAACATCCCAGCCAGGGCTTTGTTAAGCCTCACCTTAAAAACCTCTAAAGATGGAGATTCCACCACCTCCCTAGGTAACCCATTCCAGTGCTTCACCACCCTCCTAGTGAAAAACCTTTTCCTAATGTCCAACCTAGACCTCTCCCCCTGCAACTTGAGACCGTTGCTCCTTGTTCTTTCATCAGCCACCACCGAGAACAGCCTAGCCTCATCCTCCCTGGAACCCCCTTTCAGGTAGTTAAAGGCCGCTATCAAATCCCCCCCTCATTCTTCTCTTTTGCATACTAAACAAGCCCAGTTCCCTTAGCCTCTCCTCATAAGTCCTGTGCTCCATCCCCCTAATCATTTTTGTTGCCCTCCGCTGGACTCTCTCCAACTTGTCTACATCCTTTTTGTAGTGGGGGGCCCAAAACTGGACACAATACTCCAAATGTGGCCTCACCAATGCCGAATAGAGGGGAATAATCACTTCCCGTGTCCTGCTGGCAATGCCCCTCCTAAAGCAGCCCAATATTCTATTAGCCTTCTTGACAACCAGGGCACACTGCTGACTCATATCCAGCTTTTTATCCACGGTTACCCCAGGTCCTTTTCTGCAGAACTGCTGCCTAGCTCATCGGTCCCCAGTCTATAGCTGTGCATGGGATTCTTCCTTCCTAAGTGGAGGACTCTGCACTTTTCTTTGTTAAACCTCATTAGATTTCTTTTGGCCCAATCCTCCAGTTTGTTTAGGTCACTCTGTATCCTATCCCTACCTTCCAGGGTATCTACCACTTCCCCCAGCTTAGTGTCATCCGCAAACTTGCTGAGGGTGCAATCTACCCCATCCTCCAGATCATTAATGAAGATGTTGAACAAAACCGGCCCCAGGACCGACCCCTGGGGCACTCCGCTTGTGACTGGTTGCCAGCTAGACATGGAGCCATTGATCACTACTCATTGAGCCCTATGCTTTAGCTAGTTCTCTACCCATTTTATAGTCCATTCATCCAACCCATACTTCTTTAACTTGCTGATAAGAATACTGTGAGAGACAGTATCGAAAGCTTTGCTAAAGTCAAAGTATATCACATCCACTGCCTTCCCTACATCCACAGAGCCAGTCACCTCATCATAGAAAGCAATCAGGTTGGTCAGGCATGACTTTCCCTTGGTGAATCCGTGTTGACTGTTCCCGATCACCTTCCTCTCTTCCCAGTCCTTAAAATGGATTTCTTAAGGACCTGCTCCATGATTTTTCCAGGGATTGAAGTGTGGCTGACCGGTTATACCATCAGTCATAGCACTGTTTTCCAACCTTTTTGGCTCAAGGGCCACAGATATCATTTTAACAACCCTGAAGGACCACCAGGTCTCTGCCAGCAGCCCTCCTCCCCCTGCCCCCGCTCCACAGCTGCAGCCAGGTGGAAGGAATTCAGCAAGGAGGCAGCCTCCTTGTTGATCTCCCATCTCCCTGGCTGCAGCAGAGAAACCGCTCGTGTCCTGTAGCCCTGTGCACTCCACCTGGGTCTTTAGGCAGTGTCTCTTTTCTATAGCCAGAGGATCGAGGATCAGTGCTCCCCTCCCTCTTGCTCCAGCAGGGATCCCAGCGCCTAGGCACCCAGGCAGAGCACTTTGCCCTGCTCCCTGCTACAGCCAGGGGGAGGGGAGCGCTGATCTCCAGTCCCCTTGGCTACAGCACAGAGCCTGCACTGGTCTTTTAAACCTGTGGAAACCCATTCCACTTAGGTCCTTAGGCAGTGACTAACTTCTGTAGTCAGAAGGAGGGGAGCCGTGGGCCACTTTGAAAGCCCCTGCAGGCCACTTTTGGCCCAGGGGCCACAGGTTGGTAACCACAGAGTCATAGCATTGTGTATGGGGAATCTTATGGTGCTACTCAGAAGAGAGAAACTAATAGCCAGGGAATAATTCCTGGGAAATCCAGGATTGCAACAGAAAAGGACAGCATGGGATTTTTTTAATTTTATTTTTTAATAAAGGAAGGATCAGAAGAGCTCAAGGCTATGAGATATGATGTGAGTGAAGAGACTCAGTAAAGGTTACAGTAGAAAAATGGAAAAGCTTTTGGTGAATAAATCGTAATAATAGAAGACCAAAGTCCAGCAATACCTGGCTCCTCACACAGCAATTGCTAGAAGTTGATTGCCAGGGATTGAAATATATGATCCCTGCTCAAGGAGAGAACCCCCAAGATCTGTATTAATATGTTGTTGCAGGAGAATTCCTTCCCCACTGCATGGGGTTGGCAACACTGAATTTTCTAAATTAAGTTGTTACCATGCAATTGTAGCTGCTGAGATCCTTTACCTCAGAGCAAAACAAGGCCCCATTGTATATAGGGTGGAAAATGTTGCTTTAACAAAGTTCTCTTTAGAAGCAAGCAGATACAGGAAGCATTTCTGAGTAAATGAAACACAACAAGTAAGGAATTTTTTTAACAGTAGACTGCATCTGTGTTTCCCCTGTTTAATCCTGCTAAATATTATGTTCACAGCTTGATCCTTGGCTTCTTCTCATATCCTATGAGGGATTTTACAAAGATGTCCATCTCAAGAGCCTAGCGATAAGGCACAAATTATTCATATAACATTCGGGGCACTCAATGCCCTGGCCTGAGAGCACTTTCAGCTTTCAAAAAGAATGGTAAAGTTAATATATTCCATCACTCTCTCCTCTACTTCACTGTTTCATGGATGTGACTTCTCTCTTCTGTGCTTAAGAGGTTTATCTAACAATTTGAACTCTGACAAAGATTATATTTTTAAAAAAAGTAGTCTCGTTTTAAAAAAAGGTATATTTTTGTCCATGATAGTACAGTAGTTCCTCTCAGCAATCTCATACCTGGACAATGCTACAGCAATAATAACCTTAAAACCAGACAGAATTCACTGGGGAAATATCTAGGCTCACAGCTACAATTCGGAGGTAGGGAGGGAATTATAACTCCTCAGTATAAACACTGGAAAATCAATTCTCCCTTACAGTTGCTTAAGGGAATACTACTCTGTTGGCTTTCATAATATCCTGGGCAATGCTGGAGGGCATTCTACAGAGGCTCAGAATGCCAGTCAAGAATTAACTTCTGATTGTAACAGATGAGAGGTGCTGGCTAATGAGTGGAGCTAGACGGAGCCTGAGGAAGTCTCACAGAAGTACAATACATGGTTGACACTAGGGAAGATTACATTAGCTAGCCATTTCTCATTGTGAAAGTTACTCAGCTACATTTCACATTCAACCAATGTGAGCTAATACAATTTTCCATTGACATAATAAAGGCTAACATGGGTAACAAAGTCTTGTGGCATGAAAAATGGAAATGTATGAGCCACATGTAACAGATGTGAGACTTTGGAAGCATGGAAACTTCACATGGCTATTAACTGAGATGTGTCAGATGCTATGGGCCCAGAGATTATTTACAAATTTGTGTATCTATAAATGTCATATGTATCTTGGTGAGCTAGAGATTGTATTCTAGCTCCATGGAGAAGGGTTACCAAATTTCTTCCAGTGGGAGGTGACTAATGCAAATACCAGGACAGGTAACCAGCTCTGGAAAAGTACCACACCCTGGAGGGAATTGCATATACTGGTTCAGACCAAGTACAAGAGGCTCAGTAGACCAAAAAAAAAAGGGCCTTTGGTACACAGAGCCAGTGTAAACTGACTCAGAGTCTGTCTTTTTGATCCAAGAAGTGACATAAAACTGTAACTAAGAAGGCAGAACCCTGCTGGAAGGTTTGGAAGGACTGAAATCTGCCAGGGTCTCCATGTGGAAGATGGGTAACAGCTGGTAAGCTGAGCATGCCTGTTGACTGTTTACTGGTTTATAATATGTTTTCTTTGTAATGCTTTTGTCCTAAAATGTATATACTGTGAAACTTGGCTAGTCACTAGTAAACCTGTCATTGTCCCTTGAGAAAGAGCAAACTACACATGCAGGACTAAGGTCAGCCCTGGTGGGATAATCACAGTGAATAGCAGGGAGGCAGGCGGTGGTCCACAGGAGTCCTATCCTATCTCTGGCATGCCAAGTGATCCTAATGGTCTAAGATAAGTGGTAACAGCTAATTTAGATGCCATTATTTTCTATGTATAGTTGGGATTATATCTTCTAATGTGCATTACTTTGCATTTTATCAACATTAAATTTCATCTGCCATTTTGTTGCCCAGTCACCCAGTTTTGTGAGATCTCTTTGTAAATCTTCACAGTCAGCTTTGGACTTAACTATCTTGAGTAATTTTGTATTGTCTGCAAACTTTGCCACCTCCCTGTTTACCCCTTTTTCCACATCATTTATGAATATGTTAAACAGCAAGATCCCAGTACAGACCCCTGGGAGACACCTCTATTTACCTCTCTTTTCAGTCTAAAAACTGGCCATTTATTCCTACTCTTTGTTTCTTATCTGTTATCCAGTTACTGATCCAGGAGAGGATCTTCCCTCTTATCCCATGACTTCTTACTTTGCTTAAGAGCCTTTTGTGAGGGACCTTGTCAAAGGCTTTCTGAAAGTTCAAGTTCACTATATCCACTGGATCACCTTTCATTCACATGCTTGTTGACCCTCCCAAAGAATTCTAATAGATTGTTGATGCCTGAATTCCCTTTACAAAAGCCATGTTGACTCTTCCCCCAACAAATCTTGTTCAACTATGTGTCTGATAATTCTTTGTGTACCTAACTTCCCTGTGCTAACCACTTAAGATAATGTCTTGCAGGTTTGGGCCTGTAGGCATCTTGCATTACTGCCTTATACCTATATCTTATCTTAACTTAAAAGCTGACTTAAACCTATAGTCTAACCCACAGGCTACACATGTCAAACACAGATTCTTCTATACTACGTAGTCACTGCTCCTCAGTGATGATAATTGCCACGTCAAATCTGAACTTTGTGCCACTATTCATTTCAGACTTAAAAAGGAATGTCACTGGGAAGGACTAACGGATAACATTCCTCTAGGGTCAGAGGCCTGGAACTGGCCTTGATTAGTCCACCTCCTGCATCTGAGGAAAGAGGTGGATGTTAATTGGCTGACTCTTACAAAAGAGGGCAGCAGGAAGCAGAAGCACCTGGGCAGTGCTCCTAATGCACTGCCACTGGAGATACTGCTGAAAGGAACTGCTCCAGAAAATCAAGTGGAAAAGAGAGGAGAGTGTTGGGGAGTGCTTGAGAGCTGAGGCTCTGAGGTAAGAGCTGGGAAATCTTGCTATTGGAATTACTGATGAGAGACTCTTTTGGGGAAGGGACTACTATGTTTGCAAAGATTTTGAAGTAAGAGTCTGCATGGGGTGGGATTGTGTTTAAAAAGGCTCAATTAAGAAACTACTCCACTTGAAAACAGTTTTCCTGGATTCCTTGAGAAGTGCAGACAAATGTTACCTCAAGGAGTAAGCTGACCTGACAGAATAAAGCTTTGGTGGACAGGAGGAAGGTACTATAAAATAGGCCCAATCTATTACAGTCACAATAATTCTTTTCGAAATTGGAGAAGTGTATTTTTATATACTACTTGTACTCAAAAACGCAAAATTGGCTTTGGTCAAATCCCCCACAAAGTATTTCCCTTCAACCAGAGAACTAGCTTGCAAAATATCAACATGAAAGGCCCAAATTAGGAATGAAAGAATTGCCACACTGGATCAGACCTGTAGTCTGTCTAATCTAGTTTCCTATCTCTATGATGGCCAATACCAGATGCTTCAGAAGAAACTGCGGGAAACTCTGTAGTATGCAGTTTTGGAGTGACCTACCCATAGGGGAAAAAATTCTTCCTATGACAGGGTCTGAAATTGGCTTGTGCACTGAAAAATGAGGGTTATAAGTGACTGAAAACAGGGAGCTAGAATGGAAACACACACCCTTAACTATACTGGCAGTATTGCCAGCTCTCACAAATTAACTGCAAGTCATGAGATGTTGGTGCCTGCAGGAGGAGTTCTTGCAATGCAGAGAGAAACTCTTCTGTTCCTGTGACTTTTCAGGGCTGCCCCCAAAGGCAGAGGTAGCTTTTCCTCTAACTTCCCCACTTCCAAACCTTCCACTTCCCAGAGGCATCTCCTCTGCTCAGGACCCAACAGCTGAGAACCCAACCCATTGAGAAGGAAGAATTTCCCCAGATTCCCTAACATATCTCAGTTCCCATAAACTTCTATGTATACAACATTTCAGACAGTTCAGCATAGCACTTAAGCCAGCAACTGTGAACAAAATTACCAGCACAACCATTTAAGTATAATTACATCTATAGATCCAGTGAAGGACAACATCTAATTCTGCCAGCTGCCTAGGAGAGCAGTGACTTTTCCAGCCTTTCTTGACCCTTTGTGGCTAAAATAGAGGAATTCCAAGAAGATCTGGCTTGTTCAGTGAATAATGGCTGCCAGTACTCTATGCTCTTAGTTTATTTTACATATGTTCTGATGAAGATTCCCTTAAGGTTTTCCATTTTTCTAGCACAAATGAGGTTGAACTCACCAAAGAATGAAGCTCTATGTGACTTTTTGCTGTTGTTTGTACAATTTATGTCTTCTGGGAATATATTAAAGTGATAACAAAAGCCATTCCCCAGATCTGTTGCTGACTTACTGCAGCATAGGATGCCTGGGTTATTTCATTAGAAGTGATGGGATGGGGACTTTGGATGACTTAGGGTATTGATAATGAGACACAGACTCTGGGTAGCAATGCAGTTCTTCGAGTAGTTTCCCTGTGAGTGCTCCACTCCAGGTGTTGGTGCCTCCTCAATCAGAGATTTTGCCAGCAGTGCCTGTCCAGGTCGTGCATGTGCCATCCCCATCTCAGTTGGCACCCTTTTTGGCATGCACAACCCAGGCCCCTCTGTTCCTTCTCAGTCATCTGCAGTCCAAGATGGAGCTCCCAGCAGTTCTTCACAGCTCACTCTAGAAATCTTCAATAAGTCTTTTCCCCCCCATAAAGTTAGTCCGTTTTACCTGTAGTTTAGATTATTTTACCTTAATCTTTCCCCGTTTTAAAAAAAATTTCCCCTCAGATTTACCCCTCATTTATAACTAATATCATGCCAGGTTCTCCCAGTTTGAAATGCTGTACCTCATGCAGGGATGCTATGCCGCTTTGGACAGACACTCGGAGTGCATCAGATGCCTCAGTGAAGGCCATTTTGCTGAGAAATGCATCCATTGTAAGAACCTAAAAGCCAGAACCAGTCATGACAGGGACCTCTGCTTGAAGTTAATACTCATGGAGAGGTCTCTGAGACCTGCCTCAAACACTGGGCAGGGTAACAGCTCCTCACATGAAAAGACCAGAAAAAGGCACTCTACTCCATCAACAATGGAGCATGCCAAGAAAAAGAGGTCACCAGAAACGTATAAAGGATTCAGTACCAAAGAGGCTTTAGGTTCCTCTGGTACACTGACCTCCTCCTCCGCTCCTCTAAAGAGTTGAGAAACAAAACGAAAAAACCCCGCACCGATACGGCACCATCAAAAGTAATGGTCCGCACAATAGGGATAACCGCCACGGCATCGGCACTGACTCGGACCTTGGCGCTGATAAGTGGCACAGCACCGACACGTGCCAAACAGATTACATTGACACCAGTGAAACTTGCAGTGCCAGTGGCACCAATACCACCCGAGGACCTGACGGCACTGAGGACATCCATGGCACCAATGGTGCTGATGGATAGGCCCGCACTGGAAAATGCTATGGAGCACACTTTGGCTCCGCAAAAACATGCTCCACGAAAACATGCTCAAAAGAGGAAACATCCTGAGAATGAGGAGGAATTTTTAACATCTTCTCTGCTGTCACATCTTTATGGGACGGACCCCTCTCCAGTGCACTTTACTCACAAGCAGCCCGTTTCTCCCATCTCCTTCTCCAGTGATGAGAAATAAGATGGTGAACAGGCTATTTTTCTTCCCCAACAATCATCACCTAGAGGCCACCCATCCAGACATCAGCCACATCACAGACAACCAACATATCCATGGTTTGGACCTCCATGGTTTGCTCCACCATATCATATGCACTGGCCTGGCTGGGACACCTGGTCTACTTACTCACTATCACACAGTAGACCATCAGCCTACTCTAGATGCAGAGAAAGATCACCTATTATACCTACTCAAATAGGACCTGAAACAACTGGTCCTGCTGACAAACAGGATGTGAGTGTGGAGCAAGAAATACCTCCAACCACACACAACTCATCCTCCTCTGATGAGACCATAGTTCCCCCGATGACTGCAGATGATTTTAAGCAGTTCCAGGAACTGTTTAAGAGGGTGGTGGACAGTTTGGAGATCCCACTCCAGAAAGTGTCAGAGTCACAACACAAATTGCTTAAAATATTGCAAACCTCCGCTTCTACCAAAATCACCCTTCTGATGGATATTGGAGCCAGCAAATAACATCTGGCAGACACCCACCACCATTCCCCCCACTTGTAAAAGAACTGACAAAAAGTATTATGTCCCTGCCAAAGGAACTGAGTTCCTCTTCACCCATCCAGCTCCTAACTCCCTAGTTATAGAAGCTGCTAACCAGAGGAACAAGCAGCAACATCATAAGTCAACACCACACAATAAAGATAACAAAAGGCTGGACTTAATGGACAGAAAAGTCTACACATCAGTTACTCTCCAGTTTCTACACATCAGTTACTCTCCAGTTAAGAGTAGCAAACTAAGCTGCACTATTATCAAATTATGATCATGAAAATAATTCTAAGATATCAGAATTTATTGAATTTCTCCCAGAAGATAGAAAACAGCAATTTCCATCGTTGATCAAAGGAAGACAATTGGTTGCAAAAACAGCATTGCAGGTTTCCCTTGACGTGGCTGACATTGTGGCTAGAACTGTGGCAACTATTGTCGTCATGCTTAGGGAATCATGGCTTCACTCTGCAGCCCTGCCTAAACAACTGCAGGCAACGATTGAAGATCTTCCTTTTGACAAAGCAAAGCTCTTCACAGAAAAAACGGACAAAGTCATGCAGACCATGAAAGATTCCAGGGCTACACTCCGCACCCTTGGAATCTACACACCTGCAACACGATGAAGACCCTTCAGGTATCAGCCATAATCAGATATAATTCCAGATACCAACATTATTCACAAAACAAATAGTATGAGCAATCAGGCTCCCGAGAAAGGCCATAGCGACATTCACAGACTAACCAGCAGTCATCAACATCCCAGGCTGCCCCTCTAAAGCAACAATTTTGAGGACTTGGTCGAGGGTCTGTACGACCTCCCCCACCTTCTGCAGCCAGAGTCCATCTTGTTCAAAGATTGACTACGGCCCTTTTACCAACACTGGGCAAACATAACATCAGACAAATGGATACTAGAAATTATCCAGTCTGGATACACTATCCCCTTTACCTCCATATCTACAACCCAAACCCCTTCCCCGTCCCTCTTCAGGGACCCATCTCACGAACAACTATTACAACAGGAAGTCGATCATTTACTCCAAATAGGTGCTATAGAGCATGTTTCCTCCCAACACAGAGGCAAAGACTTTTATTCTCATTACTTTCTCACCCAAAAGAAGACTGGAGGTTGGAGACCCATTTTAGACTTAAGAAAATTGAACAATTTTATAAAGATACAAAAATTCAGGATGGTTACTCTGGCTATCTTATTGCCGGTGCTGGAACAGGGGACTGGTTTGCAGCCCTCGACCTTCAGGATGCATACTTCCATGTTGCTATTCATCCAGCCCACAGAAAATTCCTAAGATTCACACTGCTCAACAATCACTATCAGTACATGACGCTACCCTTGGCCTTTGCACTGCTCCAAGAGTCTTCTCCAAGGTACTTGCTGTTGTAGCAGCTTACCTTCGCAGACTAGGGGTCACCATATTCCCCTATGTCGACGATTGTCTAATAAGGACATGCACCTACATGGAAGCTGTCCATGCAGTTCACACTACAAGGACATTATTTCACACACTAGGGCTTCTGATAAATGACAAAAAATCCACCCTACAGCATGTTCAACGACTGGATTTTATAGGTATACACCTGGGTCCCCTCACTGCCAGGGCGTTCCAACCAAAGACCAGATTTCAGACTCATTGTGAATCTGGAATGTATAATACAAAACAGCCCAACTCTGAACATATGCACATGCCTTTAAATGTTGGGCCATATGTCAGCCATCACCTTCATAGTGCAAAAGCATGACTGCACATGTGACCACTTCAAATGTGGCTTGCGACAGTTTACAAACCACACAATCTCTATACAAAATGGTGGCAATACCAAAAAAGATCAAACAATCATTAAAATGATGGACACAGCTCAACTACCTTCAAACAGGAACTCTATTCATAAGCAAAACACCCTCAGTCATGATCACAATAGATGGAGAGTGCACCTGCAAGAATATACCATTCAAGGGAAATGGTCACCACAGGAAACAAAATTGCACATAAACCTACTGCAGTTACGTGCTGTCTGCAATGCCTGTCTACACTTCCTACCTCTGATAGCAGGTAAATCTATAAAAATAATGACAGACAACATCGTGTGTATGTTTTACATTGATCGTCAAGGAGGGGCAAGATGCAGCTCCCTGTGCTCAGAGGCAATGCGACTATGGAATTGGTGCATATTCCACAACATCCACATTTCAGCGGCATACCTACCTGTACCCAGAATACCATTGCAGAGAACCTAAGCAGAAAATTCGGCAACAATCACAAGTAGGAATTACACAATACAGTCCTGGAAAACATCTTTCGTCAGTGGGGTTATCCCACAATGGATCTATTTGCGACAACGAAGAATTGCAAATGCCGTTACTTTTGTTCAAGAGCAGGTCTAGGCACACATTCAATGGGGGATGCATTCCTCATCAGCTGGAATACAGGTCTCCTCTATGTGTTCCCACCTATCCCCATGATAGCCAAAACCATACACAAAATATGCAAGGACAGTGCAAAGGTGATAATGATAGCACCAGCATGGCCTAGGCAACCACCGTTCACTTACCTCACACAGATGTCAATCCATGCACCAATCGCTCTCCCACTAGTCGATGATCTCCTCTCCCAGGACAATGGAACCATATACCATCCACACCTGAAGAATTTACATCTCACAGCATGGTTCCTAACTGGTTCCGACAATCTGAACTACAATGTTTGGAACCAGTAAAACATATTTTATTGAATAGCAGAAAACCTGCCACAAGAAAAACTTACCTTCAGAATGGCATAGATTCTCCTTATGGTATCAACAGAGGCAGGTCAATGCACTAATGGCATCAATCCCCACTATATTAGACTATTTCCTGGAAATAAAAAAAATCAGGATTATCGATTAGCTCAATTAAAGTACACTTAGCAGCTATCACCACCTTCCACGATCTCATAGATGACACCACAGTTTTTGCGCATCCAATTGTCAAACGCTTCATGACTGGCATACAAAATGCGTACCCAGACATACATCCTTTCATAATACCTTGGGACCTCAACCTAGTCCTCAGGACCATCATCAAGCCACCATTCAAGCCTTTAGCAACTTGTTCATTAATGCACATGTCCATGAAAGTAGCATTTCTAGTGGCAATCACATCGGCATGCTGTGTAAGTGAGCTCAGAGCGCTTATGGACCACCCACTGTATATAGGATTTCAGAAAGATAAGATGACGCTACAACCTCATCCTAAATTCCTTCCCAAAGTAACATCAACATGCCACCTTAACCAAAACATTCATTTACCTACATTTTATCCAAAACCACACACTAATGCACAGGATGCGACCCTCCGTACACTGGAGTCTTCTTGCATAACGTTCCAATTACTGAACTATTCAAAGCAGCTACCTGGACCTCGGCCCACACTTTCATAAAACACCACGCCATCGACCAAGCATCAAGATATGATGCAGCAATCGGACTAACAACTCCAAGGCTCCCTTCTCCAACTGAGGGCACTGCTCAAAATCACCTGGAGTGGAGTACCCACAGGGACACTACTCAAAGAAGAAAAGGTTACTCACCTTGTGCGGTAACTGAGGTTCTTCGAGATGTGTGTCTCTGTGGGTGCTCCACTACTCACCCTCCTCCCTTCTACTTCAGAGCCAAACATTATGGCTCTACGGTAAAAAAGGAACAGAGGGACCCTGGTGATGCATGCTGAAAAGGGCGCCAATGGCGCCGCAAAACAGAGACGGCACATGCACGACCCAGATGGGCACTGCTGGCAAAATCTCTGATCGAGGATGCAAGGACATGCCAACACTTGGAGTGGAGCACACACAAGGACACACATCTCAAAGAACCTCAGTTACTGTACAAGGTGAGTAACCGTCTCTTCTGGCCCAGGTGGAAAGTAATCAAATGTCACTGTTGTCTGCTGGCCACTGGAAAAACCTATGTGAAATGAGATTTGGGTCACTAGGACGGGCAAGAGTCAAGATAGTATTAGGAAATTAATGGAGGTTCCCATACTCTAGGGCTTGAGGAGGAGGTAATTGAAGTCGCCATCTCAGGGGAGGGGATAGAGGGGGGGGGGAGGGGGGGGGGTGTGAGAGAGAGAGAGAGAGAAAGAAAGAAAGAAAGAAAGAGAGAGGTGGCTTTTTTAACCTGAAATTATCCCACATTTGCAGAGAAGTAGAGGAAAGATAAAAAGTGATAACCCAGACTAAAACATGTGGTTTGATGGGTTTTTTAAATCTAATGATTTTGGGGGGCAATCGTGATTTTGGGAGGGTCTGACTCATGATTTTTTAATCCTTTGTGATTGGCACTACTGAACTGGTCACTACTGCGCTGCCATTAAAATACCATTTCTTTGAGGCAGCAAGCCAGCTTTGAATGAATATGAATTTCAGTAGACACACAAGTATCCTTGCCATATGTCTGTCAAAACTCTTGATGGTATTTAGTCAGCTACCTCTATGGATGGTAGATACCTAAATGTCTTTGAGGAGCTCAGCCTAAGGGCATTCAGCACTTTACAGGAGGTGCTCTGCTTCACAGAATCAGGCTCTGAGTCCCAGATCCCCAAAGGTATTTAGGTGCCACACGACCATCAGATTAGTGGGAGTGATGCATCTAAATACCTTTGGGGATCTGGGCCTGAGTTCTTAACACCTGTGCACACAAAAAGAGTTTCTCAAATCTCAAGAAAGCTTGTTTTACACAATATATATATAAAACATATCTTTCCAGAAGCTTGAATAATTCTAAGTAGCAGTCCCAAGAGATAACAAGAGAAACACAAAAATAATATTTAAAGCAATTTTGGTTTTGACTGAATTTTAGTCAAGTGAAACCAAATGGTTCTCTGCACAGTGTTGGTTGAGAATGGAGTATGAAAGGGAAAAAAAAAGGTTCAATACCTGCAGAAAGCACAAACAGCATTGTGCAATCAGTGCTCTAGGCTAATGACTGCCCTAGTCTGGCTGCGGTTTCTACACGGGGCCAGACTGTGAACCCCTTACTCACAGTGGAGAGCAATTACCTAAGTGGTCCTATTGACTTCACTGGACCTACCCCCTAGTGCAAGTGAAGGAGTCGCAAACAGGGCTTCAGCATTTAGCTGGGTTGCATGAAGAGAAGCCCATTCAGCTCTGAAGCTGTCAAGAAAACCTAGATATATTAGATAGTTGTCTGTTTTCCTGTTGGTGCATTAAAAATTCATGTCTATCTATCTTGTATGGCTCCTATCGTATTGGTGTGTGAAAACCTACCTGTAAGGCTGACTCCCCATTTGCATCATTTTGAATTAATATATAGCACTCCTCATCTTAAAAGCATTGTACAAATATTACATAACTAATCCCATGTAAATCCTTGATATTGACAGAGAAAATAGATTGCTTAGGGTGGTTTCTTTTTTTCGTTTTTTGTTTTCAGTGTTTTTCAATATGTGGATGTGGAATTGGAGACTTTGGAAAGGAGAATGCCTTAACTCCCTTCTCCCCTCGCCCGCCACCTCCATTCCCACCCTGACAAGCTCTCATATATTTTTCTTCCCAAATTTAAGTGGTTTATTTTAATTTCTTTTCTTTTTCTAAAAAAGATTTGTTTAAATCTGGGCCAAATTCATCCTTGGTGTAACTCCACTAAAGGCAATAGTTACCCCATGATTAATTTTGTCCCTGTATGTGTGTTGAACTAGCTTTTTTCCTTTCTTAATATTGCTTTCCTCATTCTTTCAACAGCTATTTCAGTTTGGTGACTGAAACATTAAGGTCTTGATCCTGAACAGATTTATGCATGTGAGTGACCTTATGCACATTGGGCCCTGATTCAGTAAAGACTTAAGCACATGCTTAATTTTGAGCAAGCATGTAGTGCCCTTGAGTTCAATACATGTAAGCAATGTCTTCAACTCATGCATGAGTTTGTATTTACCGGTTTGAGGCCCATGATCAGATTAGAGAACGAGAGAGAGACATTTCTCTGTCTGGGGAAATCTTTTAAAACTAGCAGTCTGAGGTCCCAATCTAGTTCCCATTGAAACCAGTGGACATCGTTACATTAGGGCTTGTCAGCCACACATGGCCATTCCACAACCAACAACATACCCACTTTTCATTAGGGTCTCACCAAAGTCTCCACTACCTCCTCACATCCTGCCTGTTCATGTTTTGTCCAACCGTTTCTTTCCACCTTTTAAATATATTTTTAAAGACTGTTTCTGTCTATGCAATTGGCCCTGGAGTGCAAATTTAATACACAACTGATTAATGCCAGAAGAGTTCAGCAGGTTGAATCAGCCCAAGCACTTTACAGATATTTAAACGTGGAGTTTAATTAATTATTAGATATGATGTGCATGCTGTATAAACAGTCCAAAGGGCCAAGAGAGCAAACAATGGAAGCACATTGACCTGCTCGTTGTTTGCTGAAAGCTTGGCTTACTGAAGTCAAACTAGACATCTGGGAAGAGGGAGAATGTTTAACCAGCTCAGCAAAACCCAAGTGAAAGTAAATGATAACTGAAAAATGGGATTCCCGAAAGCTACAAATAAGCTGCTGAAGTTGCATGAGGAAAATAACTGGAGCTGGGTGAATACTGTGGAAAAACTGGCTAAGTGTGTGACTGTTCAGCCTTTGGCTTGATTTGGTTTTATTCAAGCCCTAAAAGTCTAGATCCATAAAGGGATTCAGGTGCCTAAGTCCAAATTTAGATTTGCAAAAATTCTGCTTAGCTGCTGCCTAACCCCATACGTGCCTAAATTTCCACTGGTAAAATTCACAAGGCACCTCAATTTCTGCTGGTGGGCATGTGCAAGGCTTTCTACACCTTGCTACCCCAAAACTAGCTCATACCTAAGCCCCACCATCATCCTCAAACTAGGCATTTCCTGCCTATCTCGCTTGTGGGGCCCAATTCAGAAGGTGTGTTCAGAGATCACCTTCGAGCACACCTACCAGATCAGGCTCTGAGGAGGAAGTGATGCCCCCCACCATACCTAATTGCCCAGTGGCTGGAGCACCCACCTGTGATGTGGAAGACCCAAGTTCAAATCCTGTCTCTGCCTAACATAGAGCAGGGACTTAAACCCAGGCTTCCCACCTCCCCAGGGAGTGCTCTAGACCATAGAGTATTTGGGGGTGAGTCTCTCTCAATCTATCCTGTTGAAGCTGTTCCATTTTGTATGGAACATTTAAATATCCATGGAGCCAGAGAGAGAATGAGAATGACTGTGTAAGCCAGTGCTTGGTGCACTTCTCTGGTGATTCAGGTTCCAGTCCCTGCTACACCAGCAACTCAGGGAACCAGCCCCAAATTGTGGGTAGCTGCCAGGAAAGACCAGACTCCCCCACCCTCCTGCAGAGACTAAATATCCTTGCTTCCCTGCTCTGTCTTTCACCAGCAAGTATTAGCAGGTGGGGAGATTAAATGTGAATCACCCTTAGACACTAGAGCATCTCACTGTAAGTATTGTTGCCTCATCTTCTGACACCAGTGTCACCCCCCTGCCAAGCTGTAGCAGATGTCTGGTCCCTGGCAGGTCAGCTTCCAGTGGATGAGTGTCGTGGAGACTAGCTACATTCCATATGTTATTTGTTTTATTGACACACATACATCAGTCCTGAAATTAGGTGGCTAGACAGCACACCAAGGAATCCCTCCCTCCAGGAGTCTCAGCCCAACATCAATGCCTGGTCTTCATGGAGCAGTACTGCTGCAAATATTGACTCTGCCTTGGGCACTGATTAAACATTAGTGCTGTTTGCACCATTACCTCTCTCCCAAAGCTGCCTCTACATACAACTGGACATAACCCAAAACTAAAAACATGCGACATGTCTTCCCAAGAATCAAAACTTGCTCACACACTTGGAAAAAGAATGTGGGAGACCATACTGCCATAACTATAACTAAAATACATAGCTGGACACATACATTAGCTCTGAAAAGTCCTGGCTTGCTAAATAGGCCTGGGATAGTCTGTCAGGAGCATCTCTGGGAAGCAGTGTTCATTCACACACTCCTGATACAGACTGGAGCAGGACCAGTGAGGAACAAACAATGTGAAACCTTCCCCCTATGTGGGGCCCACTGCAGGCTCTGCAGCAGATCTCACCTGCTCCACCCTGTAACTGATCTCAAATACTATGATGGATAGTAAGTCCAAAAGGGACCATCATGATCATCTAATCTATCCTCTTGCAGAACACAGGCTGTAGAATATTACCCATTATTTCCTGCACCCAACTCGATTTGCAAATAACTGGACTGATTCAGAAATTGCTCATGAAGGAAAAACAAGTTAAAATTACTACCCCCAGCAAGGGCCTGGCTCTAGTTCCAGTGCCTTTATGGGCAGAGCCACAGCTCCTTCTTGCTCCATTACAATTTAGCCTGGCCCTCAAGCTCCTTGTGTCCTCTCTTGTCTGCTCCTAATGTGCATCTACATGAGGGAGAATCTGGTCTATGGTAAAAGTTATCAGTATTTTAAGAGGGGAAGAAAAGAATCATTGTAGAAAAGAATCTGCAATCCTTTGTAGAATGTGCCAACCCTCCCATTCCCATCAGCAGACAAGACTTTTAAACACATGCAGAAGTCCATAAAGCTCACTTGATGTATCCTTACCCCCACTGGTCGGCACTTACTCATGTCAATAGCCCCATTGGCGCTGCAATCACAGCTATTTAATGTAAATCAGAGACACGGCACTGGGCCTGGTTCTCTTCTCATAGACACAGTTGTAAAGGAGAGGCTTGCATATCAGCTCTACTACAGTGGAGTTAAAGAGGACAGGCAGGCCAGTTATGTAGCACCTACACTGGTGAAGATTTATTCCTGCAAGTAAGTTAATAAGGCAACTAGTGTGAGAAAGAGCTCTCTAACCTCTATATGGCTTTTATAACTGGGACCTTACTGTCGGTAAAATTCTGGGCTCCACAGTACATAAGCAATGGCAAAACAGGGACAATACTGTTCCGTAAATATGGAAATGTGATGATTTTAAGGGGAAAAAAACCCCAGAAAATTAAAAGGTCTGTGAAAATGTCAATTATATTTTTAAAAACAAGAACCCTATTGTCTCTAGCAAACTGAATCCACTTACAGAATGCCTTATAATGTGCCAGAAATTAGATTAAGGCCATCAAGATTTGTAATTCATAATTATTCCAATTATTTAATTAGCAGGAATACAAAAGAGCAAAAATGAATTGACTTGGACTGCGAGGCAGAGGTGCTTGAAAATAGACAGATCTGGTTAACACAATAAATCCTAAAAGGATTAGGTACTGAAAAGAACAGTCTTGTCAGAAAGAAAGTGACAATTGGAAAAGTGAAATTGTCATTAGGAATGGTTTATTAAATTGATTTGATGCATAAGAAATTACTCACACTCTTTTATAAAGAACCACCAATGTAGTTAATCAAAATCACTGCAAAACCTAATTAGAAATATAATTGATCTGATTACTTCTGGATAAGAACAGAATATATATTCTCAGTGCTGCACTGAATGTTGATTTCCTGGGTGTGATTTATGATCATTTTAAAGTGATCATAAATAGATCATGTATTTAGGTCTGGAGTGCATTGTCCCCATCAGAAAAGAGTAACCAGAGACACCAGAGCAGGCTGAAATGTGGACAGTAAGATGAGTGTAATTACTGTACCCTAACTACATGGCTCTGCTTTTCAAAGATGGGTGCATTCAAATTGCATTTAATCATGTGTTTGCATGTACTCATGATTTTCGTGTGTGTAGCAGGCAAAGTTCCAATGCACCCATGCTGTACATGTTTAATACGCCATGCTTTGTGAATGAGGGAGGATTCCTTGTAAAGGGAGCCCAGCTAAGGTTGAGCCGAAGTGAATAGGATAGGATTATGCAAGCTGTCTGGAAATGGCTGCAGGTTGGGACCCAAGATGAGGAAGGTTAATCAATGCCATTCCAGAGGGGCACTAGAGTCATCATGGGCATTAAAGGGAATGGCACCCAGCAGCTGAAAGAAATCACAGACTACTGACCTTCAGCCACTCACTGGGAGGTTGGGGAAGCTCTGGATCCAGATGCAAATTGAGGGTCAGATCTTGGTGAGCAGTTATATGCGTGGACAGTGAAATCAGCAGGTCTATTCATGGGAGTGAGCATGCGGTGACATGAGAGCTGCAAAGGTTGCACACCACTGCATAATCCCTCCCTGGCAGCCACAGTGGCACATAAAATGTAAGCCAGGTTTATCCGAAATGTTCACAAAGAGCCGCAGCCCTAGGCAGAATTTCAGATTTGTAATGAAACCTGAAACCTCTCTGTCTGTCTGGATCTGCCCACCCACCTACAGCAGTAATGCCAACCCCCGGGGTGTTGGTGCCCAAAAAAACATGATTGACTTAAAAATCATGAGATTTTAAAAACACCAACATTGAGGATGGCCTTGGTTTTGGTTTTTTACCTCCTGTAGGCAGCAGGCAGGTAGAGTAGGTAGCAGTATTTCTTCTTCACTAAAGCCTTTTGGGTGAAAGCTGAGATTCTTATCTAATTACAGGAATCTAGGAGCTGGGTCTTTCAGAAAAGCATCAGATGCTGTGAAATTCTTGATAAAATCAGGCGAGTTGACAACATGCTATGATATTGATGTTATCTATCACCGTACTATGTAGGCACTTCTGTATCAAAGAGCCTAGTCCTGCAAACAAATTTATATCTGAGGACCCTTACTGCTGCTTGGAATCCCATTGATTTCAGAGACTCCTCAGAGTGAAGGTCTAGATATATGGATTAGGCACTCATATATTTTGGAGGTGTTCTGCTCTTCTAGCCATGAGCACAGTATAAAAATGCAGGACAAAATTTTTGAACATGGGTGCCAAAAGTAGGGCTTCTAAAGTCATATTTAGGCACCAAAATAGAAGCTTCAACATGGACCCTAGCTGCACTTGAACCAGAACCCTACTCATGAATTTGGGAGTCTAACTCTAGTTACAAAAGTCAGAGTACTTTGGACACAGGTAGAATCTGTTCCCAGAATTGGGTCTGGGAGGTAACAGTGTGATCACATTTTAAATTTGCTTTGCATTGGTCCCCTTTGTTTTGCAGCCTTTTGATTTTGCTCAAAATGCTCAGTTGGCAACATTCTTATAGCAGTGAGTGAGTTTATGGTGACACATAAACAGCTTGTAATGATAACACATGAGATGCACATAACTGTTGGATAAAGTTCAATACCATTAGTGGTCTTTGGAGTCCAGTAAAGAACAGCAGAGGCAGCTTTTAAAGTATTATTAGTGCTCACCAGAAGATTATCAGCTACATAAGGCTTTTATCCCCTTACTGCTATTTTAAGTACCTTTTTAGGTTGTTTGGTTTTCATTTTAACTTTGAGACTGAGTATCTGACAGCTGCAGTATGTCCCCAGGTGGGGGTACAAAACTTCTGGAACCAAAGGAAGAAAATTAGGGGCAGAGAGCTCCAGAGAGCGTAAGACTGTGAAGCAGAGGGCTCGTTCAGGCACATCCTTGCTTTATGTATTTTATTGTACACTAACAAACAACTTCCAAGAAACCGTAGTTCTACTAGATGGCTGGAGTTCTACACCCCGTGGTTCCATTGGCTGCAAGAAGTAAACACAAGGGCATCTTGTTGTTGCTTGTTCTGTTAGAAACCTTGCAGATATACTTGTCATACAGAAAGAAAGGATCTAACACGAGGTCCTCCACTGGTATAAATCAGCATAGTTCCATTGAAGTCAAGCTGAGGATCTAGCCGCAAATGAAAAATAGGCCTTTGTAGATTTGGAGCACATGATTCAAAATCTGAATCTCTACACCTTTTACTGTCCTAAAATCAAGGGCATGGGAGCTATAGTTCCACTGCTGCCTCTCTGCATGGCTAGAGATTAGAAACCCCACTCTCTTGCTCCTGTTAAATATTAGATTTTTCTACTTTTATGTTGGTTGAAATCAAAACCATGATCTTCCTCTAACATAACTCTTACAATTTTCCTCACCCTTTTATATATTACTAAAGCTAAGGAGAGCAGTGAGGAAGATTCATGAAGGTTTCCTCCTGAGAAATTTCTACATCACTTTAACTTTAGCAATCAGCACTGGGAGTGCAGCAATTATTCTCATGAAATCCCTCACTCGTTGGCCAATTCTGCTCTGACAGTGTGGTCATGTCAAAATTTGGTTTCCTTGTTCCCCTCTGCATATGTTTACTGGGAGAAGTCTGGATCCTGCTGTGGGGTGTCGAAGAAGGAACTGCCATTTCCCTGACACGCTTCCCTCTTTTCCCCAACCCTGAAGAACTTTGCAATTAGGAAAGATCTATGGAGGAGGCAGAGTGGAACTGGGCCTTAAGGTCTGACAGATTCTCTCTGTACCTATACTGTGGAGTCCCCCTACTGGGCTAACAGTGGTTTGGGGCTGTCTGGGCAGCAATGTGGAGACAATGTGTATGTCTACACTGGAATAAAAGACCTGCAGCTGGCCCAGGTCAGCTGACTTGGCCCACAAGGCTGCAGAGCTGTAAAATTGCTGTGTAACTGTTCAGGCTTGGGCTGAAGCCCAGGCTCTATGGTGCTCTCCCCTTCCAGGGTCCCGGAGCTCAGGCTCCAGCCTGAGCCTGAACGACAACACAGCAATTTTACAGCCCTGCAGCCTGAGCCCAGCGAGCCTAGGGTGACCAGATGTCCCAGTTTTATATGGACAGCCCCAATATTCAGGGCTGTGTCATATATAGGTGCCTATTACCCCCCACCCCCATCCCAGTTTTTCACACTTGCTATCTGGTCACCCTGTGCAAGCTTGAGTCAGCTGAGTCGTGCCAGCCGCAGGTGTTTAATTGCTGTGTAGATGTACTCAAATGGGCCTTTAATGTGGAGCTCCCTGTATATCCTGCAACATCCTGAAAGTTAAGAATTAGTGAATGTATCCCATGGAATAGGATACCAGAGTGTTTCCTTGCATTGCCTGACAGCAGCACTGCATTGGAAAAGTGCTTAACATTCTTGTCAATAATAGCAAGAGAAAGAGAGTAGGTCAGGTTATTTTCAGAATTTGGGGCATAATCTTGAGAGTAATTCATGTCTCATTTCACAGCCCGATGAGTTGCTGAGCATTCCCCTTGGCTCAGTATTTTTGCAAACCATTCTTTTAATTTTCTTTAACGCATACCTTCAGTATTAACTTTTCTCTGCTGAATTACAGTTAAATGCTTACGTAGGGAACTGCTGCAAGAAGACATAACATCCATATTTATACCAAAATAATAACCCATTGCTTACCAGAAACACATGGTAAAACAAGTACAGAGCCGTAGCTCTCTACAGGAACTGCTGGCTCCAGTGACTGCATCAGAGCTAGTCTAGCATTTTGTGATCCAACTGTTCTTTGAGGGTCCGAGGCCACCATGCTTATTCATATTGAGTAGCACTTTACATGAGCAATCTCGCTTATTTCAGTGGGAATATTTATAGAATGTGGTACCCTTCAGTGGCAGAATCTGGCCATGTGTGAATCTGCATGTATAGTGTCCTGTTTATCACTGCTGGAATTAGAAAGCACCCTTTAATCTGATTCTGTTTCCAACCCAATTTCTAGACCGAAGAGCTTTTGAGGTTTGCCTGGAAATAATGTGTTGTAATGGCAGTACCCTAAAGATCTCTAAAAATCTCTCCTCACAGTGCAGAGGAAATGAATATTTAAAGATTTCCTGCCAGGACATGCTGCTCCTGTCTCATCAGATCACTTATAAATAGCCAAGCTGGGGTTATAGGAGGGATGAATGCAACCTTGATCACTGAGCAGCCAAATTTCTGTAACCTGAGGCAGCTACTATTCAATGCCAGATGCCATTACACCTCCCCCTCTTCACTTTTTGCCTACATGGGGAGTAGTGAGAGAGGAGGATCCTACAGAAGTCTGCCTTCTTTCTCCATGGAAAAATCCAGGCTCCTGGTTCAGTAGGTAACAGTGTTTCCTTTGCAGTAATTCCTTTCCTAGGACTAAACAAGTGTCCCAGCATGTTGTTAAGGAGATATGTGCTGCTGGAAATGCCATTCCATTCCTGTGCACAAGGACAGATGGCGTGCAACTGACCTTTGCATTAGTTACAAAAAGGGAAAAGGCTCTTTGGCCCAGATCCTCAAAGTATTTAGGCACCCAACTTCCATTGAATCTGGTGCCTAAATACCTTTACGAAGTTGGGTCTTGGTGCTCTCTATATGCACAGGCATGTCTGAGTCTTGAAAAAATTATAGTTCAAGGGCCCACTCTGAGCGCATTTGTTGTGGTCTAATGGAAAAGCAGCTGCTTGTGTAGCCTAAGAGGTCACAGGTTCAAATCCCTGATGATTTAGGGGAAGAAATTTATGCCAGCCCAGGTCTTGTGTGACCTGGGTTCAATTCCCTCCTTGTGTGACCTTGGGCAAATCAGTTAATCTCTCTGTGCCTCAGTTCTGCATCTGTATAATGGGGATAATAGTACTTCCCTATCTCATGGGGATAAATATACTGAAGATTGTGAAGTGTTGTATTAAGGAGGGCTGTATAAATACCAAAAATGTACAGGTGGATGGAAGTCTTTCCATAGATTTGGAAGAGTTTTGATTGAGATCTTAAATTCCTCCTATAACTCAAATTGAATATTCTATTGTCTTCCAGTTCTAAGCTGTTTGTACTGTTACTGTGTGCACTGAAATAGCTGCCACACAATCCAAAGGTGGTTGTGTTTCTGTGGTGCGAACAGTACTTTGTAAAGCACTTGAGTGAAAGACATTGTGCATGTGTAACTGATTGTCATGGTTTTGCACCTGCCAGTTCTGCAAAAGAATCTTTGTTCGAGAAATTGAAACTAACATGATGAGCAAAATCCCCTTTGGCAGCAATAGTTTCATAAAATCTCCATAACTATGTGGTATAGGTGGCATTTTATCTGTCACTTCCCATTTATTTAGTAAATGCCACTAACATCTGAAACAGTCACTAGTATTTTAAGCAGGTGCCCTGGTGGTTTCCATTGTGGGGGGAAATTTTATGAACAGGGAAAGGCTGAGAAAAATATGTTTTTTTTCCTCTTCAGTTCAAGCCCTGGGTGGGGCATCACACAAAGCAGGAGCCAGTGACCAATGGCCTGGAAGGCCCTTAAAGAACAATATATATAAATCTGAAGAACATTATATGCTAAATATGCACCTTTTACTAGGAAAATGCAAGGGGGCCCAATGTTTGGCATTTAGCCATACTTGACATTTGAGACAAAAGCACAGTGGGGACCTAATTTATCCTGGGAATAAGTCAGTTGGAATTGGGTTACAGGAGGGATGAATGCAACATTGGGCATTGAGCAGCCAGGGCCCCCACATGGGGGTGGGAAGGGTACATTTTACCCAGGGCCTGGAGGCCCTGGGGAGCCTGGCCCAGGCTGCAACCCCCATTACCATGAGGAAAAAATTGAGGCTAAATTGTAGATCGTGACTGAGGCTATTTATAGAAACTTATTTCCCTGTATCTATGTATCTATTGTCCAGATCATGTGAGATTTGCTGGAGCCAATCAGAAGCAGTGTTAGCGCAGTCTCAAGCAACATTCTGAACAGTGAGTTGCTGGGCCTGCTAGCCCAGCCCAGGCCCATCTCTAGAATAGAGACTGTGTGCTTGTGCAGTTAAACTAGGACTTGTTTGAGACTGAGAGACAGAGAGATTTGTGCTCCTCTGTGTGACATGGTCCATATCATATCAAGATCAAGGACAGCTGGTGGGAGAGGCAAAGCAAAGCACCATAAGACAGTGGGAGCCAGTGCTGCTGCTTCTTCTGGTAGGATTTGCAGGTCCAAAATATATGTGAGTTAAGTGTCTAATTCACTCACAGTCTACACACACCCCATACTGCCATGTCTGGTGGTGGCTATAAATACAAATCAGGCAGCCAGAACTATAAGGAGGTAAAAGAAAGGGAACTACAAGAAGCTAATGGACACCAATCTATCCTCCAGTTTTTCAAATCAGACAAGACCTTTCTGCAGTCAGGCAATATACTAACTAGGGAATCAGATGAACAAAATCAAGATGAAAATGATTTCACTTTAGAGACTCTGTCTGTGGCACTGGCAACTGATGACAAAGAAAAGCTGCCAGAACATGCATCATGTGACTCCAATCTAATGCTTGAAGATAGTCAGGTAGTATCACCATTAGGACCACTACGTTCAGAAGGTTTACAAGAAGCAGGAGAGAGTAGTGTATATTATCTGATTTAGTCTTTTCAAAGATCCAGGCTTGTGATCTGAAAACATAACAGATTCTGTCCATCAAAAAATTGTTCTATCTGGTGTCCTGACTTTTGAAGAAATGCAGAAGCTAGCAAAGGCAATGCCAAAAGATGTTGATGGGCATAATTTTCCTGAATTTCTTCTCAAATGTAAGTCTTCCAACAAAAGAGAAAAGATACCAAGAGACTGGCTTGTTTGAAGTGCTATCAACCAAGCACTGTATTGTTTTCCATGTCAGCTGTTTCCTGCAGGGAGGCTTAAACAATGCAGTATGTTGGCAAAAAATGAAAGGTATTCACCAATTGTGAAAAAAGGCATAAACTATATACTAAACTTCCTGAACATGAAAAGAGTATAGAACATAAAACTTACTATTGCCAGTGGAAGCAATTACAGCAATCACTGTCAGGTGGACGTGGAGTGGACAGTGAGATTCAAAAACAAATATTAACAGAAGTTACAAGATGGAAAGAAATATTGGAAAGATTGTTGGATGTTACCTTATTTCTTGCGTCATGAGGTTTAACATTCCAAGGAGATGATAATCTGATAGGTGACCCACACAATGATAACTTTCTTGGAACTCTTGAGATTATAGCTCATTATGACAGCATCACTCGTGACTTTTTGGCTAAAGTCAAATAGAAGCAAAGAGAGGGCAGAACAATGAAAGGACAGGCCCATTATCTCTCACAGGAGAGTCAGAATGAATTTATTGAATTATGTGGGAAGAGTGTGCAGAAGGCCATCCTTGCAGAGAGAGAAAAGGCCATTTATTTTTCTATCATATGTGATGGTACTCCTGATGCCTCAAACGTGTTGATATTGCGATTTGTAGTTCACAACAAAGACAGTGGTACATTTAACATTAAAGAAAGGTTTCTTGAGTTTATCAACTTTGATTTTAAAAAAGGAGAACAGATAGCTGAAATGCTAATTGGCAGCTTGAAGCATCATAACATTCTTCTGGATGCTGTAGAGGTCAAGGATTCGATAATGGCTCTAATATGTTAAGGAAAATAAAAGGTATTCAGGCCTGCATTATGTCCAAAAATGAACTTGCTGTGTATTCTTCTTGTGGTTCCCATTCACTAAATCTTGTAGGGATTAATGCTGCTGCAACCTGTACTGAAACATTAACATTTTTTGGTTGTGTTCAGCAACTTTTTGTGTTTTTCAGTGCTAGCCTAGTGAGGTGGAAGATTATAACAGATAGGATACACTGCTCACTACACTCTCAGTCAGACACATGCTGGAGTGCACGTGCTGATGCTGTCCGTCCACTCACAAAGCATCTTCCAGGTATTCTGGAAGCACTGGAATGTGCTCTTGAATTAAACTTGACACATGAAGCTCAATCACAAGTAGAAGCACTGAAAAGGTACTTCATTTCATTTTTATGCCTTTTGATGGCTAGCTTCTGGAACAAAGTTCTTTCAAGTATTGAGGACAGAAACAAGATTTTACAAGCCAGAGGAATCTCTCTTGATTCGGAGGTAGCTCTCATTATTGATATTATTGAAGAAATAAAACAACTTAGAGATCACTGGCCCAAAATTCTACAGGAAGCATGTCTTGTAGCAGAAGGCATGGGAATTTTGACACAATTGCCAAAGAAGAGAGAAATGAAATGGAAAAGATTTCATGATGAGACATCTGAACCTGAGAAATCATGTTCTACCATCTCTGAAAATCAACTAGAGTCTTTATTCAGAAGGAAAGTTTTTGATGCAACTTTGGACAATGTCATCTGCAAATTAGAGCACAGATTCAAAGCAACCAATAACATTTGTTTGACATTCCATTCAGTCCTAAAATATGTGACACTAGGGCCTGGGGAACTGGAAGAAGCTTCTAAATGTCTACTTCACAAGTATCCTACAGATCTTTCTGAGAATTTTCCTTGTGAAATGTTGCACGTAAAAAAATCTTCAAGTCTACTTTTGGAAAAGAATATGAACCACCCCCACTTATCTTATTAACTGAGATTTACAAAAAGCAACTGCAACTAATTTTCAGTGAAGTATGCATAGCTCTATGGATTTTTTGCACACTGCCAGTGACTGTGGCAGAAGCTGAAAGAAGTTTCAGCCAGCTAGCACTCATCAAAAACTGCAGGCATTCTACAATGGGATGAGCCACCTACCTATCTTGTCTATTGAGTGTGAACATGCAAGAGAAATTTACTTTGAGGGGCTAATTCATGATTTTGCAATGAAAAAGGCCAGAAAAATAAAGTTTTAAAGTTAATTGGCCTAATTATAAAATGTTTGCAGTCACATTGATCCATTAGAATAAAAAAATCAAGACATTGACAGGATATAATACCTTTATAATGACCAAAAAGTTACAGAATAGTCAGCTAACTTGTAGGACTCTCAGGCTGGGTGTTATCTTAAACAAAAATAGCAAAGGGGAGGGGGCATTTTTCAGAAATGTAGAATATGTAACAGTAATTTCAGAATTCAAACTTTTTTCATGACTCCTGAGATTGTACATATGGGATGAGGGATTGTGGTATGTGTGTGGGAAGGGGCCTGTGTTACAAGTTTGTATGGGCCTGAAAAAATTATGCTTGGGCCCTGTGAGCAGCTGTACTTTTGTGACTTGAGGCAGCTGCTGGATGCCATTGCACCTCCCTGCCCCCTTCACTTCTCTCTCACTACTCCCCAGGGGGGAGAGGAGGAGCCTACAGAAGTCTGCCTTCTTTCCCCATGGAAAACGTTGAGATGGTAAGAGTGGGCAATTTCACTTTCCCCTTCCTGGAGGCCATGGGAGGAGCCTTCTGTCTTTCCCCTTCCCCATCCAATAGGTCATGGAAATGGCAGCAGCCATGTTCTTTTACCCCCCCTCCCCACAGAGACCAAAAAGAGAGAATGCCATGGAGGTGGTTCCTTCACTCTTCTTGAAAGGGATGGTGACTAGGAGGCTCAGCTCAACAGGTTGAACACAATTGTGTGTTCACAGGCAGATTCAGGAACGTACCAATGAACACATCTCCACTCACTGAGCACCAATCAGCAACCTCAACATGGGCTCTGCTTCTTCTAGCACACCCAGAAATGTTCTGTGAATACTCCAGTGATCACAGCAATAGCCAGGATATGCATGTAAACCTAAATAATAGTGATCTTCAAGGAATTGGACAAAACCACTTAATTTGACTCCCATTGCTTCCTACTTTGGTAAAATTGATGTATTATTCCTTATTTCCTATATTTGCAAGTCACCTTTAATTCTCCAGCTGACAAAAATCATGAGTAAAGAGCTTATTGCCTAATGGTTTGCGCAGGACTATTGGTCAGCATTTCCTAAATTTTAATCCCAGTTTCAGGGCAATGGGCAACCATCTTAATTTCTTCATCCCAAGATGTTGTCAGGATCAGTTAATGTCTGTAAAGCACTTTGAGGATGAAAACTGATATGCAATAAGATGACACATAGACTGTAGGTTTTCCCTCACACCAGACACACTTTTAAAATTCCTATTACATTGTTCGTTAGTTAAAACATTGGAATGATAAAAAATGTGACTGGAATTGTATAGCTAGCATTCCAGTTTTGCAGAGTTAATAATTAAAGTCACAGTGATTTTGGACACATTGGCATCGGTGAAGTCTATTTGTCTTTACTAATCATTCCCTTTTATCTCCGCTAGGCCAAGAATCATGCCCTCTGCTTCTGAGCCTAGATTAATCATTCATCTGCTAATTTGCAGTTGTGATATAAATGCCAGAATGACCTCTACAGTGCTACCTTTTGGGAAACAGTCTGCAGAAGGCAAAAAGTGATTATATCATCCCTTTAGATCCAGTGTAATTACAAAATGAAGGTAGTAACAGTCTTGCTGCTTGCTGCTGTATCGCTGGGTCATGCTTTACATAGAGGTAAGATGGCTTACACAGTGCATTGCTCCTGTAAAACTTTCTATTGTGAAGGCCCCATCCAACTTCCATTGAAATCACAGAAAAAAATTTCTATCAGTTTCAATGGAAGCTGGATCAAGCCCTCAGGTAGGAGTAAGTATTGTTTAGATAAAGACAATGGTATGTTGTGTACAGTACCATTCAGAAGGGGCGTCATTTCAGAAAAATTCTAGGGCTGGCAAAGTTGTGTTAGTGTGCTTATATGATATCTTGCAAAGACTGGGTGGGAGGCAAAAATCATGCTCCATTATGTCTTCTATAGACTTACGAAAAGTTTGAGGTGGGGAGCAAACTGGTGAAAGGAGGGAACAACTGCCTCTTTTACCCCATAGCAATTGATGCCTCTGCTGTTAAGGTGTTTGATTTTCAACAACAGGCACTAACATGAACCTCTTCAGATGCTGTAGTGATTAATGCAGTCTCTTAATTGTTTGGCATAACAAATGGAATTATCACTTACTAACGAGTGTTAATGAACTGAGTTTTTAATTAGACTGCCAATATGATGAGAGTTTCTTGCTACAACACAAACTCAGAATTCATGAAATAGACAAAGTCTCGGTACAGCTGTAGATCAGCAATAGAACTTTGCACCCTTTTTCATATTTGGTCACAGCTGGTAGTGAACTAAACTTACTGGGTCAGTGCCTCACTGGTGTAAATTGTCATAGCCCCATTGAAGTCAGTGGAACTACAACAATTAGACCAGCTGAGGATCTGACTCATTATGACCTGATAGCTGTTGTATGGCCTGTCCAAAATGCATTGCTGAAATCTTTCCAATTCTTGGGGTACCTCTTCACAGTGAGTCTCCCAGCCTGGGTCAACAGACACAAAGTTGCAGGTTCACACTAGCACTCTCAAAATAGCTGTGTAGCCAGTGCTTTGAAGCTGGAGCTTGGGGTTTGAAGACTGGGGGAGGAGTGGGCTTCAGAGTGTCATCAAAAAATGATACATCACAATTGCCGCCCCTGCAGGGAGACTCAAGCCGGGAAGCAAAGTTCTGATAGGGCACTAAGACTGAAGTATCATCTTTGTCTCACAAGTGGTCCCTCCAAATGAGAACTGAGGCACATTGTTGAGCAATGTGAAGGGAGCGATTGATTGTGCTGCTCTTGTTGGCCATGCTACAACTGTTCTGTGGAAAAAGAAAAGTTCAGGGCCTTGTCTCTGCCAGGATTCATATGGAGAACATGGCCCTCTCTAGGGCTTTCAGTCTGGTACCTTTCACAAACACTTACTTGATTTACAAAATGAAAGACATTGAGTAGAATTTGCAGGACAAAACCATAAATTCTCACTTTGGTTACTTGAATCTTCACTTGCAGACTCACAAAGTTCTGCAACAAGTCATATGAATTATAAATAAACATATATCTATTTATTTTATAACTTATATACATTAGTTTATGTAAGTGAAAATGAATTATAGCAACCTTGCCTTTGAAAATTACTGAGTTGTGATATTAAAGCTAATACTTGATCATATTAGGAATAACTCCCTGGGGCTAATCTCCATGCAAAACAACAAAAGAAAATGGGACATTAAAAGAGTCTATCTACTGGCATTTGTTTGTATTGATTTAGAAAGGCTTCTTGCTTAAATTTTTAACACTGCAAAGCAAAAGGAATATGTGGTTATTTCACATTGCTGAACAGAGTTGTTTTGCTTCTATGATTGAAAACCTTTCCTTTGATGCCAATACATAGCTTGAGGGCTGATTTAATTAAAGAATGCCCCAGAAGCTCAAATGTTACAAAACCTCTATTGGAATGAAAGATGTAGGAAACTAGAGATTTTTCCCTTTCTTTGACAGGACAATCAGTTCTATAATAACAACTTTGTACAGCCTTAGCAACTGTAATCACATAAGGCTTGATCCTCAGCTAATTGTAAATTGATGTAACTATTGATTTCAATAGAACTGCACTGATTTACGTCATCTGAGCTTCTGGCCCATGATGTTTTTTGGGTTTTTTTTTTTTTTTTTTTCTGTTTTAGAAGTCTAAAGTATTGTCATGAGATCTAAATGCCGCAGATTACTCAGCAATTAATATTTTAATTACTTTTGATAATTGGGAAATAGTGGAGGAATTATTCTCTTTTTTTAAAGCACTAATTGGATTCTTGATGTGAAAGAAATAACAAAGATGGATGCAGCAAATTCTGAGGATAATCTGACCTTGGAAATGTCAAGAGCCTACAATATTTTAAAGTAGCAGCATGCTACATGAGCGACTTGAAGAAAGAAGCACTAAAGAAAGAGTCAAAAGGGAAAACAGGAATTGTCCAGAGAGTTTATAGTTCTGTGAAAGATGAAGAAAGAAAAATATGATCACAGGTTGGATCCAGGGGAGAGGGAAAAGGAAGACTGGCTTGGGAAAAGATTGGGAAGGGAAAATACCTTGGTAGGTTTACATGAGCAAATTTTTAGAGGCTCTGAACTCTTAGGGTCAGATCTTCAGCTAGTGTACGTCAACATTGCTTCACTGAAGACATTGAAAGAAAGATTTATATCAGCTGAGTATCTGAGCCTTGAAATTTTTTGCCTAAAACCTGACCTGTATCTTTCTCTTCATGCAACTTGAGCTTCTAGGTGGGAGCTGGATGGATCAGGTGACTAAAAGACTTATTAGTTCTTTGTCATCTGTCATATACCAGATTTAATATGTCTTCAGGTCAGTAATAAGCAAAGCTGTATGAAAAGTTTACAATGAAAGTTCCTGAGGTATCTTATAAATGCAAACATTAGTCAATTGTTTGCGTGAACCTTGGTGGAGTTTTGGGTTTGTGTCAAATCATCATTTCATTGAGCTTTGACATAAAACTTAGGGCTTCGACTGAGTTTTATTTATGCTTTAGGATTTGTTTGACCTTAGAATTCAAGAGGTAAAAACTGCAACGATCAAATACAAAGAAAAAGTTCTTATGATCCCTGGCAAAGTAAAACTGGTGAGTGTCATACAGTTTGAGTCATGACTAAAAGTTCTCATCTCATTCTTGTTTGGTGACCTGCATAAAACGAGTTGTTGGTCTCAACCGAATCATAGTGGACAAGTACCTGGTTGACAAAATTACCACTGCTAGCATTAATTTCCACTTCCATAGGCAGTCTCAGCAGAAAAGCCAAGATCTGAATGAACTGAACTATCTCACCCTCCATTTTTCCATCTCTCTCTCTTTCAAACAGTCACTGTTTGACAGCCTACATCAGTTATCTAACCTATCAGGCTCACAATCAGTACATTCACTTGAAAGCCTTTCACATCATATTTACAAAGAAATAAAAAGCTTGTAACTTGTGCCCTCTAGTTCCATAAGAGATTTGAACCCAGTTCCCATGGTTGGGGAGGGTTGTGGTGAAAACAGGCCTAGTTCCTGTTGAGCAAATACCTTATACTGCTCTGCAGTGAGCTCTCCGGTAATAATAGCAGCAATAATAGGGTTTAAAGAAAGGCGTTCCATACTGCTGCAGTGTTGGAAGGATGTGTCAATAGCAGATAGTTCTCCTATACAGAAACGCTTTATCAAGCAAGGCTTAATTTCCACCCCATCCTGTCGTGTGTGTGTCCCCCCCCCCCCCCCCCCCACACACACACACACACACTTTTCCACATCAGTAACATACCCTTGTTAACCTGACCAGATTTTAAAAATTGCCAAAAAGATGCCATCTAGCATAAATAAAGCTGAGCCCTTATGGTCATTAAAGACACTATGGCATTTTTCACAAGAACTAAGGCTGCAAACTTGTGTCTTGATGTGAGATTATTCCCATTCTACTATCCAGATGTCCTCACAGCCTTCAGTTGGACAAGAGATTTTTCACTTCTGTTTCCAACTTCTCTGAGGTGTTTCTGTGCACTCTTAAACAGGTGATATGTTTCAGGCTACAGGGAGCCAGCTACCTTTCAATGAGAGCTGAAGTGATCCCTGCATGTTAGCATGTCTGTTTAAATAAATAAAGCACTTCGGGATCCTATGGGATAAAACTACTTCCCCCTAAAACATGGCCTGCTCTTTAGTCCTGCTACCATTGGAGCCCTGATCAATGGCATCACACCACCATTACCCGCTCAAGGCGCCATCTACGGTAGCAAAAAGGTGTGTATTTAAAAGGTGATGCCTAACATGTGACAGCTAACACGTTTAACAATGCTAGTGTAGACAGAACAAGTTGTAGTTTGAACACATTACCTAGTCGAGGTGAGCTCTATAGGAGAGTCTAAGTTGCAGACACTCCCAGAGTGGAGTATATACCATTAAAGCATTAATTTCCATAGTGTTTTCTGCCGAAAACTATATGGATTTCTGAAGGGCTCATGCTGCCCACAGCAGCTGCTCTCCTACTCTGTTCTAGCCAGTCAGCCACACCCCTGAAATCAAGCATAACTCCTTCAAAGAGGCTGCCACTGGCTCAGAACTGGAGCTGGAGGAAGCCATCTAGTTTCCAGTCCCTTCCACCCATACTCCTCAACCTCATTTGGCAGGTAAACATGCTAATTGCTTCTCATTTATGTCACAGAACAGAGTGGGATATAAGGCTCAGTGTGCAGCTCAGAGGTAGCTCTCAATCTGCAAGGAGGAATTGTAGGGCAGAGGCTGCGTGCGATGTTGGTGTCTTCAGAGTTTTCTAGGGCCTAATCTAAAGACTTGATCTCAAGTCAATAAGAAGATTCCCCCCGATTTCAGTGGGCTTTGGATCAGGTTCTTAATGAACAGGGGTTATTTGATTGAGCTGTGCAGCCATTTCATGTAGAAAGAAACCAACAACGTTGTATGTTTTGTTTAAGTCCAACTTGTAGTATAATTTTCTGTGACTACCAAGTCCTTTTCACAGCTGGTAGACTATCAGTAACACCTTATTTATAAGCACATATTAAATTGTTTTGTAACCACTGAGGCAGTGAATTCTGTATATATTTTGTCTCTATGTTTAGCTGAAGCTCTTGCAGCCTTGTTTTCAGGTTTAGATAGTAAAAACTTAAGCCACAATACCAAAGTGTATCAATGAGCAGATATTCCAGGTCAAAAATAAATTTGCTGTGTTTACTTTGGCTGTAAAGGGAAAGTGTTCTAATAAAGAGCTGTCACACGCAGAGGCTACTTGTTCTAACAGGAGAACAGGGTCAAACTGCTTTGACTCTAGTAGATTAGTGGGATACAAACTAAATAATGTCTCGTAGCTGAACACCTCATCACACCAGCAGGATCATCATTTGTCTGTTGGAGGTTGGGAAAGATTCATATTAGCATAGTCAGATAGCATCTGACCTTAACACAACCAAAAACGTCAAAAACAAAGAAAACGACAGCACTTTGAAGCATTTCAGAAAATGGGAGTTTCCCCATCCATCTATTTAATTTGTGTCCTGCAAAGTCTATGCAACTGACTCATTAAAACACACTTTTGCTCTAAAATGCTGCCTTCTTACTAAGCAGCTATGCTAATTAAGTGCATTCAAAATCTGATAAGATTAATGATAAAAATAAGCTTTCGCTGCTTTTTGATTCTGCTTTGTCCTGCGGAGTTGACACGACTAAGAGAGAGTGAGCAAAATTCTATTAATAATTATCAGAATTGTTTAAGTTCCAACTCAGTTACATCTGTGCAACTCCACAGAAAGAAAGGTGTTGTACAAGTGTCCCTGAGAGCATCATCTGAAGATAGTGGGTTAACACAGACTTGGTCATGGTCTCTAATGGTCCCTTCTGGCCTTAAAATGTATGAATTTTAGCCTACCACTTAAATGTAGTTTATTTCAAGGGATATCATTCATTTTAATCCCAAAGATTCTTACACTCCAGGCACATTTGGTGTCCTCTCCCTTTTACTGTTGAAATTGTTTGAATCAGAAATACAGAATGTGACATGGTGGTTTGAGAGAGAATTAATTACACTACAAGAATGGTTCCTACAGTATGGTAAACGTCCTGTGTTACTAATTTTAGTGTGTTCCCATTTGCGGTCAGTGTCACACACTGTGAATCACAAATGGGTCTGGGCTGGGGAAGAGGTGTAAGTGAGAGCAGAATCAGGCCCATGTTCTCCTCAGAGCTAACCCAGTAGGCAAAGAGAGATGGAAAAGAGGGATATTTTTACCCCTCATGTTATTCAATCAAATCTTCAGCTGCTTATCCCAACCACACAAACTGTGCATATGTACACATACTGAACCATTTAATTACTGGGCTTTTATTTCTTCCACCAGACCCTGACTTGATTAGGTCTAGCTGGTTTCTAGATGTTGTGGGCCAGATCACCAGATAGTGTTAATCAGGTTTGTGCCATTGAAGTTCCAATGGAACGATGGTGATTTCCACCAGATTATCTGGGCTATACATTTCTCACTGCCCACTTGTGTCCCATGCTCTTTCGTGATTCAGATTTTCTAAAGAGTCTCCTGCAGAAAGTATTGCCAGAAATGGCAGTTTAAGGGTAAAAGAGAACATGGGAATTCTTTTTTCAAAAGTGCCTAAGTCCTGCTTTCAAAAGGAGTCCAAGTCTCATCGAAAGTCGATCAGACTTAGGCTCCTAAATGCCCAAGTCATTTTTGAAAATGGGATGTAGGGCAAGACGTTAAAGGTATTCAGGTTCCTAGTGCTGCAGACAGATGCCTAGTGGGGATTTTCAAAAGCACCTAGGTTGGGAGTTAGGCACCTGGACCCAGATCCTCAAAGATATTTAATACCTAACTAAATTCAACAGGAGATATTCAAAGACATTTAGGCACATATCTGGGTCCTCAGTGCTTTTGAAATCCTACTAGGCCCCTATTTACATCTTTAGGTGCTTTTGAAAATTTTACTCTTTCAACTTTTTGCAGAAACTAGATTCATCCTGTCTTCATTATAAATACCTTTCCAGGTGTGAATGTCTCTGTAAAAATAATGTAAAAGTTACAGCAGAGTTTCTAAAATTATACTGATATTTAACCTGATGGCCCCACATTTCAGCCTACACAGTTTATTGAAAAACCAATACCACTTTACAGAGATTAGGGGCTTATTCACAATTTCTTTGGTACTTGCTGTAATTACATGGATCATAGTGATCTTTGTTGAAGCTTTATAATATCTGCACAGTGTATCATTTTATAGCAATTCCACTGCAATTTATCATTCACGTTCACCTATTGCAAAGATTTATAGCAATTCCTTTTCCTTCTATCTGTCCTGCTACTTGGCACTGTGGTACTTGATATTTCTTTTGATGAGCACATTCATTCCTATGAGTTTTCCAGATTGAACATAAAATCAAGAGCTCTGTATTTCAGAAATACATGGTCCATAGCACCCTCTATTGGTTCTTATTATAACAGTAATTGATTTCTGTGCATCTGTTGCAATCTACAGCTTTGTGCCATCAGTACTGCAGCTGAAAAGACAAAAGAAGCCAATACAGAAAAAAACTGACATCAATAAAACAAGGGTCATTTGTTTCTGAAAGTACCTAAATAACTTAGAAGGCTGAGTCCCATTTTCAGAGGTGACTTAGGCACTCAGCAGCCTCAGTCTCATTAAAAGACAATGGGATGTAGGCCCTAAGTTACTTAGGCACTTTTGAAAACTTTGTCTCTAGATAATTAGAGGGAGATATTAAGAAGCATCTTTTGATTTTTAAGTGGGAGTTGGGGCCCCAATTCCTTTTGAACCGCTTTTTGAAAATCCAAACTTTAGATACTTCAGTGATGGCCACTATACAAAACACGAAGACCAATGGATAGATAGGTAGATGTTCACCCTTACTTCATCAACTCTAATGTATTTAATTAAAACTCTCATTGGGCCTGATTCACCTTTCACACAGGCTTTACAATGGTGTAGCTTCATTGATTTCAACAGAACTACTCCTTATTATATAACGAGGTGTCAGATGTCAGGTAACCCCAGAAAAGGAGCTCTGTGGAGCTCAAAGGTTTGTCTCTGACCAACAGAAGTTGGTCCAATAAAAGATACTATCTCACCCACCTTTTCTCTCTGATAACCCCTTAGTAATTAGTAATTTTTGTTAGATTGTCCTGAAAATTCTGCCTCTTATAAAAGCCATAAAGAAAAGGGTCATCACTGACCATCAAACCTGATAATTTGAGAACTCTTTTTTAAATACAAAGAAAAGGAGAAACCCCTTCAACAATAGTCCATATTAAACTTAAAATTAAAATATTAATATAAGGAAAATAGGAGGAAAAAAGGAGGAAAACTTGATATCACAGAGTTTTGATAGGACAACTAATAAACAGGATACATATTCCATTGAGAATAGCAGAACAGAAAATGCCAGACAGAAGTGTGAACCAAGAAAGCAGGCTGTGGCAAAAACACATCTGCCTGGAGGTCAGACACATCTGCAGATTCTTCATCGGTTTACATTCGCATTGGAAGACGCACTGAAACAAACTTACTCTTGTACATTGACTGCAGTGCAAATCTCCAATGTATCCTAAGTTATCTCTATATTAAGTTGTAAAACAAGTTTTTTAAGGTTTTTGTGATAAAAGAATGGATCTCTCAGTAATTCAAAAGAAAAACAAAGCCTACTCTTTATTTGTACTACAACAAGTAAGAGAAGAAAGAGGGCTATTATATTCATTTTCTTATCAGACATAACACCGCATTTTTCAGGATTAGCCAGACTAGGATAAAAGAATGTCACACATTAAATTGTAATATTGCACAGATTTTGTATATAATTGTCTCTTGAGGTGACTAGGAGCTGCTGGTTCTCAGTGCTTTAAAAATAAGGCTACAATTTTATTTAGATATGCAAACACAAATTTCAGAGTTACAACTGTATACTATGTGAAAAGCATGAATGGGTCTTCCAGAAACCTGATCAAATCTAGCCAATGAGTTCTGTAACAAACTGAACATGCAGCAGTGCTTTCCTCTCTCTCTTATTTCCTTTTGTTCTTCTTCCCTAAAGAAATCATCTAAAATTATAGTGTATGTTCTGTTTTGATTTTAATGGGCAAAATTATTCTATAGGACGTATCTTCACAGCTTCCATTGATATTAATGTGAGTTGTCTGGACATCCATGGGCAGAATTGAGCTCTGCGTTAGCACCTGACCAGAAAGAAACAGTAATAACAATTCTCCCTGTCTTCCTCCTAAAATGCTACCCCTGCATTCTCCTGTGCTTTTGTTCTCACATCCTTGCTAATCTTTTCTTTGACCTCCAGAATTCTCTATCTTCTATATTCTAATTCCATTTCAGAAGTATGCCCTTCCCACTCCCTCCTGCCATCTCTCAGTGCTCACTGGTCTCCCTGCAGGTGGTGCTCTGGAGTGAAGAATGCCTTCTACTCTTTCTCAATCTGGCCACCACTTACTACTTCCCAGGCCCCAAGGAGAACAGGGCATAATCCCTGGCAGTGAAGAATCCCTGCACTCCCCTCCTCTGGGTGGGCCCTGAGAGGAGGATGGAGCGGGAGAGAAGGGAGGGGAGTCATGAGATTCTCTTTTCCGTCCCCATCTTCTATAAGCCTTGGGGAACAGTGATTTGGGCACTTGGTGAATCCCCATACTTTGAAATGGCTTTCTGACGCTAACAGATGTGGAAGGTTATATACACTCAGGCCACTGATATGTGCCTGCAGCTTTAACTGACAAAGCTTTTTTATGTGGTATTAAGATTAATGGGACTATCACTCAGATTGCTAATAACTTGTGTCCTGCACTGGGCATTGCGTATTGAAGGCTAAGTGAAATGAAAGAGAGAAAATAATCATTTATTTATAGGAAATATTGAGCATGTGTTTTAAAATTCAGCCGGGATGAAGAAAAGTTTGTTAAAAAAAATTAAATCGAGTATATTGGAAACTGAGATCTAAATTATACTCTTGAATGGGTCTCCCACTGATTTTAAAAGAAGTCTTTCACCAAAATGGTAATACATTTATTTCCAGACTGGGTTCTCCACACACGCTAGGATCCTTGCCCTTCCCTAATACGCTAAGGGCTGAACTCTGCACTGTTACTTGCATTGTGTAGTTCATAACTCCATGTAGCATGGTGGATTCTCTGTACCTGAAAGTCTTTAAACCATGATTTGAGGACTTCAATAACTCAGTCATAGGTTAGAGGTTTATTGCAGGAGTGCATGGGTGAGGTTCTGTGGCCTGCATTGTGCAGGAGGTCAGACCAGATGATCATATTGGTCCCTTCTGACTTTAGAGTCTATGAGTAGCTCCACTGGAAACACCAAGCAGGTAGGCAGGGCTGAGAAGGAAATGGGCAGAGCCAATGCACAAGCCAGCATCCTGAATCAGTGCAGGGGGAGGTTATAATTTGCTAATGATACAGGACAGCAACAAATTACTATCTTCCTGAAGCAGGTGGGGAAGCAACTGCTACTACACCTCTTCCCCAAGGCTTGTGGCAAAGCCAAAAATCTAGCTCTCGGTAAAACAGGCTCAAAGTAGCATTAGGCAAAGCTCCCACTTTTCATTTTGTGTCCAAGCTAATATTTTCACAAACACTCAGACATTTGACCCAAGGACAAACTTTGTGTTTATCACAGGTAAACACACTGCTTTTAATGACAAAGATGTCCTTATTCTATATTTACCCCAAGTGGAAAGTAGCCATTTCTGCCTGCCTCCTTTTTTTAATGAAATGTTCCTTAAGCTGAGAATTGCCGCATGACATCTGTGCGTGAAGAACAGCCTCTAGCATGAAGGGCTTCAAGTATTATTCTCTCCTGCTGTCCAAAGCAGGTAAATATGAGTGTAATGCAGCAAAGAGCCAGATGAGGTGACTGGATCATGCCAGCCCTACTAGAAGCTTTAATTATTCAAACAAAGACAGCACAGGCATTGAGCAAACTGGAATCTCAGACAAACAAGATGAGATTTTGTATTTTAAAATGTTATCATTTTCCCTCTGTGATTTTTCAAGCTTTATTTAAATTCTGAAAATGCCCAGTAGTACCGGTTAAGTGCCTTAAAGAGAAGAATTAAGTCACTCCATGCGCATTCACCCTGAGGTGAAGTGTTTACTAAGAGGATGCCAAAGGCCATCTATGATGCATTAGGTTGCACTATATTAAGCTTCTCTTAGTTGTGCAGTCTTATGGGAACCTCCAGACACTCGTCCTTAATGGAGCTCTACCCATTAATGGAGCTCATTTTCATGTCTCCCATGTATGGGGGCAGAGAAGGAATTCTCCACTCCACTACAACATCTTTACACTATCATATCCAGTGCCCAGGAACACAGAGGAGTCTAAGCCATACACTTCCCCCAATAACCAGTGGAGTTGCACCTGTGTAAAAACCAGTGTAAGAAAGAGTCGGGAAGAAAGCAATACTGAGGCTATGTTTACACTGGCGGCGGCAAAATCGTCGCCGCCAGATCGATCTTTCATGATTGATTGAGCAGTCAGTGAGACCTGCTCAATCCATGAGGGAGTCAACTTAATAAATCCACCTCCTCAACTAGCGTAGTGCTGAGCTGACGGGAACGCTTTTCCCGTCGGCTCAGCACAATGTGAACAGCGCGCAGAAGCAGTCGACAGGAGTTACGCAAACTCCTCTGCGTAGTTTGCGTAACTCCCGTCGACTGCCGCCGAATTTCCGGGTAAGTGTGAACAAGCCCTGATTCTGCTATGGTAGGTACTAAATAATAAAAACAATAGCAGCAACAATACTACCTTTAACCCAGCAGTTCTAAAAAAGCATTTGAAAGGTTTCATAATCCATGTTCTTTTGTTTTAGTGTAGTTCTGCACTGGGTCACCTTGCCTTCATCTTCATTCTTTTGAGCAGGACAGCTGGCTTTTCTAAGCATACTTGCATCATTTTTCAGATATCCTGCTCTCTGAGACAGCAGACCCACCCTTTTCACACATTTTTTTGTCTGCTGTTTGCTCCCTGGGGAAATACAGTATGGTCACAGCTGTTCAAATGGGCCTGCTTTTCCATTATAAACATCCATAAGGGAAAATCTGTTTATTAAACTGTGAGACAGTTTTACAGGATCCATTGCTATTGTGTTTATGGCAGGCAGATGGTAGTGGTTCCACCTAATCTCTTTGTTAAGGGGCAAAGTGATTCAAAAGCTCATTTGAAATTGTTAACAAAACTAATTTTGTAGGAAACAGCAGGAAGTCACATGCTGTTTGAAGGAGGCGGAAACCGCCTTCTGAATAGTACTTTATAATAGTAAAATTATTTTTGTGTACCTGAGCTATTATGGGGCTGTTCAAAATTATCCTGATTTTCAGTGTATACCTATTTTGTATGTAAAAACATCCTTATAGAACAGTCCTACTGAATTAACTATGGATGAAACCAATAGGGTTTTAAGAAAATTAATTAAAGTTCTTTGAAAATTACTCTAAGGGTCTACAGTGTCAAATTGATAAGAGAAATATGTTCTTTGTAGCGTTGTGGGGGGCTTTGGAGAGTGGGGGTTGGTTTGTTTAAAGCCATTCAATGGAATTCTGCAACTGGGATATAATTCTGTATTTAACTCTATAGAATGGTTCAGAACAGCCCTATGGCATTATTTTTTATTAAATTTTATGCAGCAGGCCAGCACAAGCTTTCTGCACTACTAGAATCCTATTTTGAAGATTTAAGAGGGAAGTCATTGATACTTAGAATTTATGTACGGGGTGAATTTCACTCTACTGCTTTTCTACAAAGATAACCTTACCACATGTGCAAAATGAGCCAGGTGACATAGACAGTTGTTTTCTAATGATAATAGTGGCCAAATTTGTTTTCCTTTTCCAGAAGAGATGGCTAGAATATGGGAATAGACATGTCAACACCTTTCCATTTAAAAAATAAACTAGCTTTAATTCTCTCTCTTTCATCTTCTCCTTTTGGAAAGGAGGGCCTTACTTAAAGTCCATTGAAGTAACAGAAAGACTCCCATGGACTTCAGTGGCCTTTCGACCAGAACCTTAAAAACATACAGATTCTATCATATATAGGTTGTTGTACTATGTTCATCACCATCGATCTGAGCATCTTCCAGTACCTCAGTGAAGGATGTGACACATTTGTCACGTTTGTTTTCTCATCCTCTCCCCAGAAAGAGAAGTGTATGCAGTGGAATATCTTGTTTTGGTAGGGTTTTTTGTTTGGGTTTTTTTTTTGGTCTCATTCAAGCCCATCTTTGCCTTCAAAAGGACAGAGTGAGACGTGATATTATGCTTTGTTTTCTTCTGTATCTGTTTTATCGAAACAAATAACCCTCCTGTGACTGGTTTTGCAGGTCGAGACTATCTACTGGACAAAGTCTGTCAAGAAATCAACAGCATGGGAAAAGACAACTACCGATCTCTGTATGTACCTCCAATAACAGTGAAGCATTGACTTTGAACCCATACTGCTGAGACATAGCACACAAGCCAAGTTAGAAAAAATATTATGAACAGAAAAAGTCATTGTAAAAACTTTAACGATAATTAAACTCTATAAATGGGGAGCCCGATTGATTTCAGTGAGACTGTTCACATGAGTAAGATTAAGCACACACATGTTTGCAGGATCAGGGCCTTAGACTGTAAGTTGTTTGCCTGGAATTTCCAAAAGAAGTTAAGTACCTAAATCATATTGCATTTTAATGGAATGTGGGTTTCTAACTTCCTTAGGATTTGAAAATCCCAGCCACCTACTGGAATGGCAGCATCAGGCTCTCTGACCCCAGCTACATTGCTATTTTTAGCATGCTGGCTTGCATAGAACTAGCACGTGTCTATAGGAGCTGGGATACAGCCACGTTGAAAATAAGGCTGAAAAGCAATAGCACAGATTCTGATGACATTTAATAAGTCAAAATGTTGCTTTAAAAGAAAATGCTCATTCTTATTTTAGACTCAGAGCTGCTATTCTTCATGTAAAACTTGTAGCTGCATTTGGACAGATTTATTTCAATAGGGTTTCAGAGAAAAATAAACACTTCCCTAAACCTGCCATGAGATCTTCACCTCCTGTTTATTCACAGAACAATCATCATGAACAGCAAGAAATTCTCCAATGCCACATTTGAAGAGATCAGTCACCTTGTGAAAGAGGTGGTCTCCCTGGCAGAAACGTGTTGTGCCCAAGGGGCCGACCCCAACTGCTATGAAATTGGGGTAAGTCATGAACTATAGAATTACAGTATCGTAAACAAAAAGCATTTATTAAAGAAAACAGCTTCTAACTATAGACAAGCAAACAGGCTTCCATACAGCCTTTTGGTCTCAGCTTTTTTCTCCTTCATTTACCAGGCACCACCCTGTGGGATGACAAAGAAGATCCACTCCAATTTAAGCTTAAATAGTTTCTTGTAGCCTTTATTTTGTACATTTTAAGACAGTGCTATTACCACTTACAAATTACCTCTACTGGGGGCAGGGAGACTTTTTCCAAGTCTCTGGTCTCTGTTGTGTTATTCTCCTTTTTTTCTCCACTCTCTTGTTGTCCGTAATCCATATCTTGTGCAGACTCAGTTACCACGTTACCTCATCTATGAACCAATCCATTCTAAACCCCTGACTAAATATTTTTATGCATAAATCACTAAACTCATACATTTTTGCTTGCCCTGCTAAAACTTACTTTTACTTGTCTACTTTTATCCTCTATTCTCTGCTATTAATCCCACTGGCTTCTTCCAGTTGTTTTAATCTTACTGGTCTGTTTTTGTGGTTTGTATTTTTGCTTGTTAGCTTATCTTGGGGGCACCTAAAGTTCACAATTCCTTCATGACACTCACTTGTCTACTTACACAGATCAAGGTTTTACAAAGACACACAAAGTAAAGACACACAAAGCAGGTTTCAGAGTTTACACAGCCCTGAAGCTTTTCCAGCTAAATTCAGAAATGCTGCACCAGCAGAGACACACATAAAAATTCCTTTCTATTGTCTTACATTACTATATTATAGTCATTTCTCTAACATTATTTAGTATATATATTTGACTAACGTAATTCATTATGCAGTTTCCCAACAACACTATCTGGAATTCTGAATGGCATACAGAGGCATCTACTGGCTGAAAAATATATTGAACATAACCACATCATTACATGTTTAACATGGAGGAACAATGTGATGGTTCCAATTTGTGTACGGTTATGTAGATGCAACACTATTTAAATTAATGAAAGTGGCAGGGAAGTCTGGGGGGAGGTGAATACATATGGAAGCATCTTGAAATTAATTTAAAAGGTAATGCTGAATATGGCTGAAAGTCAGTGGGGTTTATTGTCTCGTCAGTGCTTACATGTAACTCTCATTAACATAATTTAATAGAGATGGGATCCAGCTACAAAATTCAGGTCTGGATCCAGACTTCAAGCAGCTTGTCATATGATGATAGTTAAGATTCAAAGAAAGTATTAAATTTTACTGTAATAAGGAAAATGGTATTGTCCCTAAGGTTACTGGGACCCCTATTTCCTCCTACCCTGTGCTTCACTTCAGAGCTTCTGCCTAGAGCCTGCCGCTGGCTTCTTGCTACATATTTAAAGAAACAACACACACGTTTTCATATTGCCAAAAGATTGGGGTATCCTGATCCAAGCTTGTGGATTGTGGCCCTCTCTATTGTTCATTGACTTTGGGCAAGTCACTGTCCTGCTTTGTGCCTCAGTTTCCCCATTTGTACTATTAGGATAATGATAATGCCCTCCTCTGTAAAGTGCTTTGAGATCTAAAAGTGAAAAGTGATATATAAGAGCTAAATGTTATTATTATATAGTACCAACGACTAAGAGGTTTTACAAATCATATTCAGAGTGTGGATAAGGAACCACAAAAAGGATTGTTCCACATTTCCTGAGCGCAGATAACTGTTCAGTTTTAATTGCAGCTGGAGAAATAAAAAGCTTTAGTTAGAAAAAATGTTTAATATCTAATATCTAACAGACCAGCTCATCATGGAAATATGGCAGCCCACTTCTGCCAACTTAAGTACCCACTGCTGTAGTCACACCTGCCTATTTCCTCTTCAGACTAACTCTATCAGGCAAGCACCAAGCCTGAGTCACTGGCCGATGCACAGATATGGGTGAGGAATCTTCATACTCTCCCCTCAGCCACAGAAGAGCTGCAGACCCACTATGTGGAGGCGACATCTCCTATGTGGCTAAGTAGTTCTCCATGCCAGTTACATTCACCTAACATGGGACAGAGAACTGGAGGATCTTGAATGGCAGATCATCTGCTTCCACCTCTCCCACAGGCCTGCTCTCACCTGCCCCTGTGCCCTGCATCCTCCTTTGCTCCATGCAATATAGCCCCCACACACACCCCAAAATCCTACCTTTCCCTTCCACAGCAGAAATGCATCAGATCCACTGCCAAAAGACCCCGTGCAACCATAGAGGCGAAGCAGAATTTGACACTAAGCTACAAAACCAAATCCACTCTGAGCTACATCCTGCAGTCTTCTCACTTAGAACAAGTCAATGGGATTTTGCCTTCATTAGGACTCCAGAATCCATCCCTTTCTACAGTGATTATCATTAAAAATGGATTGTTGATCCACCATTACCATCCCCAGTGTCTGAAATACTGCAGTTATCTCCTATGCTAAGGTATCAGTGTGGGCAGTGAAGGTAAACGTTGACTTTGTAATGCGGCGCTGTAGTTTTCCTTCTCTTTTCTTTCTTTGCATTGGAGTCCCCGCTATTTTTGGTACTTGCTTTATGCATTAAGCAATTAGGTTTTCCACTGCTGATCATGTAAGACTTTTGGATCATAACCTGGCCCTATTCTGAAGCAAGATGGCTAACAAAATTCTCAAACAACCCATTCATCCCCACCCCCCAGAAAGTTACCTCTTCCCTCTGCTCACCAGAGAATGAATAACAGAAGGGGAAGTCTCATGTTACTAGGACAGTATTACAGTGACAAGGTATACTGTGGTACCCTCCCGGGTATGCTATGAACTACTAAATAACATGCCCCCATTAAATCACATAAGTGACTGGGAAGGATTGCGGCCAGCGCAGAGGAATGAGGTAGTGACCCTGTGGTGCTGTACTATATATCTGTGCTTATGTCCCCAACGTGGGGCTATCACCAACCTAATCCACCTCCAATGCTTCTCCACAGAGCCCACTTCTCTGGTATTATTTCTCTGGTATTTCTCTGGTGTATTTCACCCAAAGAAGGAGTCGATGTTTTACTTAAGAAAGAATGTGAAAACTGTAATTACGGCTCAACTGGGAACTTGGATATTAGTGTTCTCTCATTCCTTTTCCAACCCTTCCATCCAGTCTTTAGCTCTGTCTGCCAAGTCCTGTGATGAAAACTCTCCTTTCCCTGAGCATCCAGGGACTGCGGCCTGCTGTACCGAGGAAGGGCTAGAGCGAAAGCTCTGTCTGGCTGACCTGCACCAACCGGCCAAAGAGTTCCCTACATATGTGGAGCCATCAAATGAAGAACTCTGCGAGGCCTTCAAGAAGGACCCCCGGGATTTTGCAGACAGGTAAGCAATAAGAGGCTGAGTTTAGCTTATGAACTTCACACATCTTGAATGTATCCTGAGAACAAAATAAAATCCCTTAATTACTGTCAAACCAACTCATTCACTAGTCAACAGACTGTCTCCATCGGATTCTGTTTTTTCTCTCTTACGAATGGTTGGGTGCAGGCAAGTGTCAGCTAAGTGTTATTGAATGGGGGTTAAGCACTTAATAGAAGTTTATCTTTTGTGCTGTATTGTCTCTATATGGATGCACAAGGCTGTAAGGAGCCTTTATCCCCTACCCACCCTGTGTGCCATGCACATGGGTTAGAACCGCAGTCCCTGGGGATGGGCTCCACTCGTAATGGGGCAGTGAGCACCAGGGCTTAGCTTAATAAAATATTATATAGTGTAACATTAACGTTCTTAAAGAAAATGAGGTCAGAGTGTCTGTCTGAAGAAGAATCTCCATGGCACCTCTCAGCAGTGCAATTTCTAGAGTATCTTTTCCTTGGATTGTAGTAGTCCTGGGGGTCAGAAGGCACAATGAAAGGCTGTATTTCTCTCCGTTCAAGAAGCTGTTGGTTGCTCTGACAGAGATGGTGGAAAAGGGAAAGGGAAAAAAGCAGTGAGTCCTTTGTAGAGGCTGAATCTGTGATTTATTGTCTCATTCCTGGGATCTCCTGTGGGACTAACATGGGAACTGAGGGCCAGATTTTCAAAGGCATTTACATACCTAAACCTGCAGATAGGCACCTAATACAAATTATTGAAATGCCTAGCTGAGTCAGGTGCATATCTCCCTTGAAATGAATGGGAGATAGGCACCTAAACTTCTTAGACATTTTTGTAAATTCTGCTAGACACCTATCTGCATATTTAGGCCCTAAAATCTGGCCCTGAATCTCTGTAGAGGTTGATAGTAACATTTCTTTTTAGATGCTTTAGAGGGAAATTTTCAAAGGAATAACAGTGATTTAGTCACGCAACTCCCATTGACTATCAAAAGGAGGTGAGTGTCTAACTCCCTGTGTGTCTTTGCAAATTTCTCCCTAGATACATAAATGTGGAAATTAGGTGTCTGATGTTAACTACCAAGTTTGCCAAATTTGGGCATGAGCCAATGTTTATTGTTAGATTTATGAATACGTTTACTATTATGATTTCTTTCCTTCTTCTTGCACCAGTTGTTTAATAATCTAAGAAAAAGTAACTAAACAACAAGAGAAAGTATCCAACGTGAGTGCCTGTCAGGGAAGCAACTGTCACATGCTCCATGAATAAAAGAGATATCTGTTAACCCTGAAATTTCACCTGTGCAAAACCAGGGAGAATTTGGAGGCTATGTACTATATTTAGGGCCACCTCTGTGTGGCTGTACTACTAGTCTGGGGAAAGGATGCATCGCTGTAACACACAGAAAACAGCAATAATTTGGCAGTAAGTTGTGGGTGGGGCAGTTAGAACTACTGCCAGTGCTTGCTAGCTCACAGTGAACAGGGATGGGCATGACCATAGTCTCCCTGCAAGCATTACACTTTATGTAAACATAATGTCTCCCTCCATATGACTCAAGCACTACAGATTTTCCCCTCTTTCCCCCACTCTGCACTCTGCACATTGATGCGCAGGGCCATAACCTGGTTCTACCTATTCAATTTATCTTTTATTGCTAACCCACCTAATTCACTCCCCAGGGTTGGCAGATGCCAGTCATGACAAAAATGCTGTTTATTAAACCATTTATTAATTTATCTGAAACTAATAAAAGTGCTCCTAAAGCAGCCATCATAATATCTTTTCTACCGTGACAGTTATGAAGACATGCTGACCATACCTACAATTATCCTCAAAGAATTCATATGAATAAACAAACTTGCTGGGATGTTTCTGCCCTGATCTCCATTAGTGCAGCAGTGACTCATTCACATGGGTTTATGCCCATTTTTGTTAACTGGCTCCTATGGGCAGACTGCTATACGTTCAGGACTACCACCATTTAAAAAAAAAATTTAAAATAGCATATGTTGCATTTGCAAAAACCCTGGGACGGGATTCTCAACAGCCTATAAGGGAATCAGAACCCCAACTCCCTTTGAAAGTCATTGACTTTCTTCAGGAAATGGTTTTGAAAATCCCTTTCACAGATAACAAGCCCTCCAGCCAAATACTGCCTTTCTTCTAGGTTTACGTATGAGTATTCCAGTAACTATGGACAAGCCCCGCTGCTGGTATTAGTGGGTTCTATAAAGAGTTACTTATCCATGGTTGGGACTTGTTGCATTTCACCTAGCCCTACTGTGTGCTTCTTGAAAGAGGTAAGTGTGTCCCTCCTTCACTTGCTTCCTGCCAACTTCCACAGCAGTAAAACACTAAAACTTTTTAAAATAAGTTGTCTCTTCTATTGGTTCTTTAATCTTGACACAGTCCCTATCAAAGTGGTGTGGGAAGGGAGGGGAAAATCCAGCATCATGCATCATAAATGTTATCTACTGTATAGAGCAGTGATGAAGTATTACCCTGTTACCTTAGAACATTTCTGCCAAAGGATGTAGAGATTCAGCCCAGGCATCCAATGACTTTTAATCATGATTAAGCTGTGTGAAGCTCACCAGTTTTGCTACTCAATGGAACATTTGCTCTGCATTTGAGCCCCATGGGTTTGTGCTCCTTTAATATCTCTTTAATTGTCAAAGTCAAACCCCAGCACTCCAAATTAAACTCATCCAAAACCATCAAGTTTCACATCATGACCTGGCTAACTCATGAATTTTGATACAAAATCTAACTTTGTCCAAATTCCACTCCATGGGTAGACAAGACAGTTTCACTGTAGACGTTTCATGCAGCTCTCATAGTCTTACCAGCTGCCTGTAAGATTCTGATGCACATGATGAGAATAAGCTCCATACAGGGCTTTGTTGCAGCATACTCAAACAATATCCCTCTTATGCAAACCTCAATCTTGTTACGCTCAGAGTTGTCTAAGAGGAAATGGGTACTGCCACTCGTTTATGCATTTTAATTTGTTTTTAAAGAATAACCACACATAAAAAAGGATGTGGCCATATAGTGCAGTCTTTCTGCAAGAGATCCATTGCTATGGAGTTTCACTGCAACATGCTGCAAAATCCCTAAAAGGAAATGATGAGAACATGCAAAACCATTTCCTTGGTGGAGAGATTGAGCTAGGAAATTAGAGAGGTGGGAGAGAATGTTACAATTCCATTGGTAACAAAAAGGGTTTTTGCTCTCAATCAACCTCCATACGCTGTCTAACTGTGTAGTTCAGGAAGATCACATTTGAAGTCTATAGGCTTATTTGGTTTCCTAGCACCACCATGCACCCGTATTGGAATAGGGTTCACTGCTATGCAGTGGAGCAGGTGCACCAATTCACTTTGCTGTCAGCCTATAGAGAAATTAAGTAAACATAGCAAACATGATTTTCATTTCCTACTAAGTGGCAACTGCTAATCACCACTCCAGTCATTTCCAGCATCCTGGAAAACCATTTTATATGTTAAGAGCCAATTTTGAGGTTTTGAAAAGAGGAAAGGAAACAGAGAGACACCCGAATTGTTGAATTAAAGAGATTCATAAGAGGGGATTTAATGGAAATCCTGAAGTTCATGATTTGGCTGCTCAGTATTATTAGATATTTGGAGAAAAACCCTCAGCTGGTGTAAATTAGCATTGTTTTATGGACCTCGGTAGACCTGTGCCATTCCACATACCAGCTGAGGATCTAGTGCATGATATTTAGCAAGCCAGAAAGAGATTATAAACAATTACATCTGAAACAGGAATATCTCCACAGCTCAAGTGCCAAACAGAAAATAATCTAATATTCATGAGAACAGATAATACCATCTAGCTCTGACATGCCACGCAATGTATTTATTGCAGCCATGTGCAAGCAGATTTACCTAAAGACAAGGCATTCTAGACTTTAGCTAGCAGATGGAGCCATGGCACATGAAGGCATAAGATCCAAGAACATGGGGAGCAGATTCAAAGTCTTTACTCCAGTAGTTCTCAAACTTTAGCAGATAGAGATCAATTTCCCTATTCAAAGGAATTGTTCAAAATTATCTCTTCATGGTGTTCAGATGCTGCTTCATGATGTGTGCAATACAACATTGCCTCACATCAACCTAACTGTGTGGTGTAGACCATGTCCCACTTCTGGCTGCTGGAAGGGAAGACTCAAATCACTGCTCTCTCTGTGCCTGTTGGGTGTTGATCCAGGTTGGAAAATGGATTTCAATGGGTCTGAGGCTACCAGGTTCTCTTGTGTAGAATTCCCTGCCCTGGGTGAAACATGCATGTAAGTAATCTTGGGCACCGCTCCTATAAGAAGCACACTGCAATCTCCAAACCTGAGCCACAAGTTGAGAATCACTGCTGTGAGGTTCTCAACATGGAGATCATGATCTCCCAGCGTGGTGGAAATCACAAATTGGTGAGAGAGGGTTACAACCACCACCCTGTGTTCCTATATTGCTAAATAGGAAAGCAGGCCTGGATAGATGGGAGAAGGTCCTGGTAGGGAAACAGAGGTCCCAGTCTGTAAAGGGTAGAGAATTGCCCCTCTAGAGGATACTGAACTTAAGAGAAAGAAAGTAAGTTTGCAATTCTAAATAAAAGTAAAGAGATTCAGAAGTTAAAAGCCACTTTTAAAAGGGAGTGAATTACTAGGAGGAGAAATTCAAATGGCTGAGAAAACTGCCAAGTTAACATACTCAGGTCTGAATTTCGGACACTCCTCAGGACACAAAAGAATCACCTCTAGAGGGCAACAGTTCACCAGCATTGCAGCCAATAAGAAGAGTATTCATGATAGGAAGAATGGGCTCCAGTGGGAGTACCCCAGGTGACAGGACATCTTACATAGGCCTAAGGACTATATAATTATCTCCTTGATCCATCACAAAACTGAAACTCCACAAGTGATAGTGGACATCTAGGAAAGCTGCATGTCATTTCAGCACTGCTTTTAGAGTTGCTTGGTTCTGAACACCATTGAGGGTTAATGAGGATATTCAGATTCATTTAGGAAAATAAACTGAATAACACGTTAACTGATATGAATGCTCCTGTAGACTTCAAGTAAAGTGGTCAATCTGTGCCTAATGCAGTCCTTCTCCTTTCTGTTCCAGAAATTAGAACGAAAGACTCTATCAATACTCACTCTCATGTCAAACAGAGTTTGTTCCCGCTATGCAGTATATGGGAAGGAAAAATCAAAGTTCAGGTACAAAAGTAATACTATATGTTCAGTTCATTAATGCAGATCAGAAGTGAAGGTGTTTCATATTGGAATTTCTTATGCTTCCTGATAACTGTAAATTTGTCATAAAATTCAGCAGGATTTGAAAAATATATAAGTGCACTGCTGTATTCCATGGAAAAGTACTGTATTTGGTAGAGATACAAAGCAAGCAGTCTAATCTATTACCATGCTTTTGTAGCATGTCAGAGCTGTGAAATCCTTGTTTAGATGGGCTCTCATTCAACCTAAGATGACTTCAACTAAAATGGCTAGAGAGCTTTCTTGTGTATGGGTGGTGGAGTCTCACATCCAGTTAGGATGATCAAGAAGCATATACTGTTTTTAGTCTGTAGAGATGAACGGAGTACATTGTGCTTTGTAGTGGAATTGTAAATAGGGAGGGTGTTGTTTGTGGACTGAACACAGAGAGAAAGATATTAATGTTATGGGTTCTTGACTAGTGCCGGAAAGTGGGATAATGTAAGATCACAAGAGTGTGTCAGGGATAAAGGAGGTAAGTGCTCAGGAATACTCTTGCTTTCAGAGTTAAATTTGGGTATGGAGCCATGTCTCTGGATTTCCCAATTCCAGCTATTGAGGCCAACTTAAATTAATGTGCTGTTTTCAGAGCTGCTGAGCACCCATATGGAATCACAAGTGCTCAGAACTTCTGAAAATCAAGACCACTTATTTAAGTGCTTACACAGGGAGAGAGGTTCCCAAATTTAGGCATCCATGGTTGAAAATGTTGGTCTTTTTCTTTCCCAACTGCAGTGTTTTAATGAGATTCTTTTTGTTTAAGGTATGCATATTTCAAACCATTAGTCTGTCTTTACAGAGAGCCAAAGGATGACTTTTCTACTCACTTGTAACTCAGTTGTTGCTCAGGCATCATTTCCAGTGACTTCACTGGGAGCTTGCCTGAGTAGAACAATACACTAAGTAAGGAGGAACTGGCCCAAAGATTCTTGTTTATGTAGGCATTTTAAGCGTTTCAGTCTTCCAGTTCATTATGGTACACTCCCTATTAGAGCACCCATTTCCAACAGGACATAATGTTACAGGTAGCCTCATCTCTAGCCCCTTCTGCAGGCCATCCCCATGTGCATGGGTCTTCCCTGGTCTGGCCCTCCAGCCAAGTCTCATAAGAATTCAAAGCTCAATCCCCTTCCAGGGTACTCAAAGTCCCAACATTCACAAAAGCTCCTGAGCTCAACTCACAGTTCTTCCTGGACTTCTCTTCAGTTCTCTATTCCTTATAGGCCTCTGCCACAGAAGCCTTCCCTGCAGGTCTCTTCTATTCTTGGTCCCTTTCCAGGTCACCCAGCCCAGGATGGTATCCCTGGATACCTGGTCCCTTGTTCCTAGGGTCTGCCGCAGTAGTTAATTCTATTCCTGTGCCTCGGTTCTTCAGCCACAGACAACACCAAACTGGTAGGCCTTCCCCCACAGACAAATACTACTTCCCCTACAATATCTTCCACATCAAGTTCTCTCAGCCTAGATAAGGCCCACCAAGTGTCAAATATAGGCCACAGGTTGCCAGGCAATGAAAACCTTCTCCACACTGATACCTGTTACCAGCTCATGCACCCCAACCCATGACCCACGGCAGACCCAGACCACAGGAAGTCCCACCTCAAGGGGTATGACAGACAGCAGCTTCATGGCACCTGGTTGGCTCCCCACTCTACATAAACCCAATGGGCGTTCTAGGAAGTGTCCAGGCAATAATGCAGAGCACTAGCTGGCTGTCGTGACCACCCTGCATTCTCTGTTCCTGAGCACCCAGGATTGATCTCAGCACTGACTGGGACTTTGACCCCTGCTCGGACTCTGGAATACCCACATGGACCTTGATACCTGGGGTATTATTGGCTCTCGGCCTGACCCCCAATCTGTGTCTAGCTCTGCCCTTTGGCCTGACTCTCCACCTGACTCTTGACCCTGATACTCACTCTGAACCCCAGCGGTTTTTCTAGCTTCTGAGTTCCTGCCACTAATCCCACCTGCCTTCATCCAGGATCCTGATAGCCTGCTTATCAGGCCAAGTTGCCTGATGGATCACCACCTAACTCAGGCCAGGAAGCAATCAGTCATTCACCCCACTCTTGTGGGGTATGTCTCTAACTGAGGTTTTTCCCCTGCTCTATCAAGGTGATGGGGAAACACCATCACACTGCTCTTCTATTTTTAGTCCATATTCCAAAAAGCCATAAAATGCATGCAGGTCATCTTAGTAAGCTAAAGTATTGGCAATAAAAGAGTTTGTTGCCCTTCTCTGCTCATGGTTTAACATTCAGTAAAGAATATACAGTATTAGTTTTTTCAGACCTTCTGCAGCGTTACCGGTACTTAGCATGAAACAAGCAAATCTCTTTAAGTGACTCATGCTCGAAATCTATGGCACTTATCCTACAAGTATCAATGGACAGGACTTAAGAATGGCAGGCTGACTTTGGAATACCTAACTCCCTATTGCATTTTGTGACTGTCTAGCACCTTAGCCATGTTAGCTCAGAAGATACCATCTGCCTCGTTTGAGGACATTTCCCCACTAGCTGACGACTCTGCTGAGGTGTTTTCCAAATGCTGTGGTTCCATGGCTGAAGACTGCATGCAGAAGGAGGTAGGAATCCTAGAATTCGAGACAAAACAGACCTCTTAGGTCATCCAGCACAGTGGCTCTTCACTTCGTTGAGCCCACAAATTCAAAAATGGCCCAAAAATCATGCCACAAAAGCTTGTGGGATTTGGATCAAAGGGAGAAGCAGTGAGCAGGTTTTGGGTACTTTGAGGAATAGTTGGGGATACTGTCAGGTGCTGAGGAGTGGGTGTGGGGTGGTGTGGCTGGCAAGGGCCTGGTGCTGAGTGGGAGTTTGGGAGGCTAGGAACTGAGGCTGGGTTGAGGGAATGGTGGGCCACTGCTGAGGCTGTTTCCCTTCTCTTCTCCCACCTCTGCCTGCTTAGTGCTCACTTCAGTGAGTGCTGCATCCAAAGGGTGGGAGGCTGGCTCCACAGCCTCTTGAAGCACCACATCCCCTACCCCTGAACTAGGTACTCTAGGAGAGTGGGCGGTGGGGAAGGCAGAGAACTCTGTGGCGACTGGGTTGGGAGGTGGAAGTGGAGTAAATGGAGCTTTTCTCCCCTCCATCCCTGATGCGTCACCCAAGTGAGGGTCACCCACTGTGGACTGAGAAACACTGACTGAGTCTGGCCTCCTTGCTGGTGCAGGATTTTACCACATTGTGCACCTGTGGTCGTGCTTTGGTGCAGTTTTGTTTAAAATGTCTCAAGCAGTTGAACTTCCACAACCACTTCCCTTAGAAAAAGCTTAGGAGAAAGCCAGAGTTTTGGAAGAATTTGACTATCCAGTGGGAATTAGACACCTAACACCTTTAACAATTGGGCCCAAAGTGCACAAGCTTCTTAAGTGTTATTTCATTCTTCAAAGGAGCTTGTTTTGTTCTGCTGCTTATTCCCTCTGGATTTCCTTTTCCTTAGTTTCAGATGATTGTTTTAATTAAAAATACATCTTTGAAATGGGATCTCTAGTGAGGGGCATGAGTGATTCCACTCGATTTCCCACTTTGTGTATTTATTTTTATATTTGTAACTGAGTTTTCCGATCACCAGCTAATTTATTGGCATAATAATCACTTATGCTGCTAATTGTTTTCCCTATTTCTTTATTTACTCTTCTTCATGGAAGAATAAGTTAGAGGATGGATTTTTCTATTTGATGGGTGCTCATCACACTGCTGTGGAGTTTGAATTTGAAAACTCTCTTTTATTCTGTTTCTATATTGACTCGCCTATTAGTGTCCTTTCTAGTCAATAATGTCTCTGTGCGGGAAATGTCTTCCTAATTTCAGGCCTTGGGATTTATGTCCTAAAACTTGGGGATTAATGTCAGTTCTACAATTTTATCCTAGACAGTCAAGTTTTGAATAATATTCTTATTCTGATTAGGCCAAGGTTTTCTACAGTGACAAGTCATCTGGGGTCTCTCAATTTTGGGGTGCCCAGCATGAGACACTTAAAGGGGTCTCTCCATTTCACAGAGTGAGTGCCCAGTATTTTCTAAAAAAGTCACCTATATGCTAGTCTATGTCGGGCACCATATATGAAATGGAGGCAACATAAGTCGCTAGTTACTATGGAGGGTCTTGGCCGCAATGTCTAAACCTCTTCTGAAATCTACTCCGCTTTTACAGTAATGCCTTATGACAGGAAGATCCACATGTGCAAACAAGTTTGGCTTTGGCTGATTATTGTTAAGAGGATAGGAGCTCTAAGTATTTGAAAACTGATATGTGACCCTGAGCATTGCACCGAACCCTGCATTCTAAGTCCACTACCAAAGATCACCATCTGACTTTTTGATGTTTGGGATACCTAGGAAAGGTGAAGACTGTTTTCAGAGGCTTCAAAAGCCAAAGTCATGCCTTTTGGGTATCTTAACCATCAGGAATTGGTTCTGATATTGTAATCCTTCTACCATGCCTGTGTTGCATTGTTTGACATATTGTCATTTTGAGACAGTCTGGGTTCTGGAGTTTGACAGTACAGAGGTACATTTCACTCTAGCTTGCGCTATTCACTTAAGGTCCTATGAGCTCACTTGTTGTTTTTCTCACCCTGAATTCCAGAAACTGGATCCAAAGCCCATGCAGTAACTGGAAATGTTGTTGTTCCAAACACAACAGACTTACTATTAATAATAGATAAGACAATGGAGGAATGAGCACAGGGCTGGGAGCAAATCCTTTCACCTTTCTGTTTCAGTTTCCCCATCTGTAAACAGGGATGATAATTACCCATATGCCTCCTAGGGGTGTAGTGGGAATTCAGTAGTCAGAGTCTGTAGTTAATGTCTGCACATGCTTAGAACATGTAAAACATTGTAAAAATGCCAGTTATCACTACACTTCAACCCTTAAACTCATTGCTGTCTTCTTTATAGTTATCAGAACTCACCACAAAAATCTGCACTAAACTATCGTCCAAGGATGAAAGATTTGCTGATTGTTGCAAAGGAAAAAATCTCATGGAAAACTATTTGTGCATCTATTCACTGCAACCTGCTAAATCCCCTCAACTGCCAGAAATCCAAAGACCCACAAACGAACAGATGTGTCATGATGATGGGAACCATCACGTAGATCAGTACGTGGTCTCATTGCTCTCCTTCCCCTGGGCCAGACAAAAGAGTGGTTATTGGCTGTCGGGGCAGAGTCTCAGTTTCATTGCCTTTGGTTTATGATTATTCATATCACTTGTATGTCACTAGCATCGAGAGGTCCTACTTGGGACAGGGCCCCATCATGCTAGGTGCTACATAACCATAATAAAAGACTGTCCCTGCCCCAAAGAGCTAACAATCTAAATAGACATGACAGACAAAGGGTGTGGGGGAAAGGAAATTTTAAAGACACAGGCCCAGATCCTCAAAGGTAGTTAGGCACTTAACTCAATGAGAGTTAGAAAAATAACAATACTGGGAGGAGGTGTCAGGAAATGTTAATAATAGGTGACACTACCAGCTTATAACCGCTTGTAATACACTTGGAGAAATTCGTATTTCTGTAGTTGTAAACTAGCATCCCTATTGTTTGTCAGAATGCTGGAATGAGGGATCCAGTTCAATCCTATGAAGGACACATAATCTATAGGGTACCATGTTTTTCTTGTCCTATTGCAGATACACATTTGAGATAGTGCGAAGGTACACCAACATCCCAGAGGTTTTCCTAAGTAAGCTGTATGATGCTGCCAATAACGTTATCAACGGATGCTGTAGTGCTGTGGATTCCATAGCTTGTCTCACTAGCAAGGTAACAAGTGTAATATTTTTCTCTCACACGTTTGGATGCCCTCTGACTTGCTCTTAAATTTCTCCTTCTCCTAAAATCTTTCCCAAACACACACAGAGCTTGTACGCACCAGCCACAGCTAGTGGATGAGTACAATGTACTGTGACAGACAAGGGGATTTCTTTATTATAGAAATATTCCTTTCTTTCTGCACTGCAGAGGCCACAGCTGAGGGAAGAGATGTTCAAATTCCTAGCAAAGGCCAGTGAGCTATGTAGAGAATATACCGATCTGACGTTCCTTGAATTCAAGCAGAGGTGAGAATTAAATTCTACATGTTCCTGATCCTGTAAACTCTTCTACTTCTGCCATTTGCTCCTAAAGCTTCTCCTCCATTCTTGACTAATAGGGCATGGCCTAAAATATGTCATGAATATTCCTATGCTTTTTTAAGCAACTTCATTTCAGTTGTTTCTTTGCCCCTTTTAAGTTCATTTTTTACAAATATTCTAGTGACTGGCAGGAGTGTTTTGGGAAACACAGAAATGTGAAGTGAATAGTGAAGGATATTCACAGAAAGCAAATATATTTTGACCAGAAACCTCGCTGAGAATTATGCTACTCAAATCACAGTATAGAACTATCTGATGTGACCTGTGTCTAGTCAACAGTGCTCAGAATTAAGGGGTGTGTAAATTACCTGTGGCCCAGACAAGATTTCCCTTGAGAGGGAACAGCTTTAGTTTTGAGGCTGGGCTCCTAGCAGCTGAGATTGCTGGTGGGTGCAATGAATCAGGCCTATAGAGTGTGGTCCTGCGCACCTTAGAATCAGTGAGTGTTTTACCATTGATGTACATGGATTAAACAGATCAGTGTAATTTTTAATGTTTATTCTGTCACTAAAATGTCTTTAAAATCTGACCTGTGTCACCACATTGCAGACTAAAAGAAAGCTTCAGCAAGACTATGCCTTCTGCAACCCCAGCGTTGCTTACAGAGCTGGTGGAGCAGAGAGCTAATTTTGCCTCCACATGCTGTATTGTGAATGCACCTCCAGTGTACTGTGGCTTGAAGGTAAAGTGCCCATCTTTCTCTGCTCTCTTCAGTGATGCTCAGTGGATATTTATTCAGTTGTCATCTGTCATGTGACCCCTCCTGCAGCTGCTGCAACTTTGCAATTAGGGCCAAATCCTGCAAATCAACACACAGCCCAAATAGTCAGCTTTTATATTCACAAGGGATCCCTGATGAGGCCGTGAAGGAGGGAATCCTCCCTGCCTCCTAAGGTCATGGAGTCCCTAAGTTTCAGTAACTGATTCCATCACTGCTCTGGGAGGGCAGTGACCATTGGATGCAGGTACCAGTGGGTTCTCTGGCCCTGCATCCTCTCCTTCCCAGCCCTACCCCATCTCTTCCTGTCTGAGAGTGCAACAAGAGCTCCTACAGAACTGGCATCCCTGAATGTCACCCCCAAATTCCTTCCAAGGGCACTACCTCCACCCTTAAGGGAAAAGCCAGACTCCTCCTGGACACCAAGCAGGGTATACCTGGAGGAAAAGTTCCACTATCCTTTGATCGGGTGCACCACACACTCCCCTTCTGCTGCCCATACTCCACCTCACTCCATACCCATTGGAGAGCAGAACTGCAGCGTTAACATGGCCCAGTGGGCACGATGGGGCTGAGCTTCGCCCCTGTACAGGGGTCTAAGGGAAAGACTTCTCCTTGTATCTTCTCCCCACATTGTAGACTTGTTTTGCCTGGGCACAATGTAGCCTGCTTTTCAGGATACCCACTGAATGTCTGATTTCAGTACCAGAGCAAGGCTTGGGTGGGTTAGGGTGAAGGAACTGCTTCAGCTATATCGGAGAATAAAACATGGTGATGGTATCCTTTAAGTGGTGCGCAGGGCTGGTTTCCAGACAGCACCCAGCAGTGATCACCTTGGGTGAGTAAGACTTCTTGACTCAATGGCTACACTTAATGCTTCTTATTTGCCTGGCAAGTAGCCGGTAGCTCCACAAACTGGCCATTTTTATGAATGACCTGGAAGAAAACATAAAATCATCACTGATGAAGTTTGCAGGTGACCAAAAAATGTTGGGGAGTGTTAAATAATTAAAAGGGCAGGTCACTGATTCAGAGCTATCTGGATCACAAGCAAACAATATGCATTTTAATATGGCTAAATGTAAATGTATATATCTGGGAACAAAGAATATAGGTCAGGCTTACAGGATGGGGGTGGGGAGGGCTCTGTCCTGGGAATCAATGACTCAGAAAAAGATTTGAGGGTCGCAGTGGATAATCAATTGAACATGAGCTCCCAGTCTGATGCGGTGGCCAAAAGCGCTAATGTGATACTAGGATATTTAAACAGGGCAATCTTGATGAGGAGTGGAGAGGTTGTTTTACCTCTGTGTTTGGCACTGGTGTGACCTCTGCTGGAATATCGTGTTCAGTTCTGGTGCCCACAGTTCAAGAAGGATGTTGATAAACTAGAGAGGGCTCAGAGAAGAGTCATGAGAATGATTAAATGATTGGAAAACCTGCCTTATAGCGATAGACTCAAGCAACTCAATCTATTTAACTTAGCAAAGAGAAGGTTATGGGTTGACTTAATTACTGTCTGTAAGTACTTACATGGGGAACAAATAGTTAATAACAAGCTCTTCAGTCTAGCAGAGAAACGTGTAACATGAACCAATGGCTGTTTGCTGAAGCTAGACAAATGCAGACTGGAAATAAGGTGTACATTTTTAGCAGTGAGAGTAATTAACCACTGTAACGATCTACCAAGCGTCATCTTGGATTCTTCATCACTGACAATTTTAAAATCAAGGCTGGATGTTTTTCTAAACAATATACTCTAGGAATTATTTTGAGGAAGTTCTATGGCCTTTGTTATACAGAAGGTCAGCTGGATGATCATAAATGATTAGGGTTGGAAGGGACCTCGTGAGGTCATCTAATCCAAACCCCTGCTCAAAGCAGGACCAATCCCTACTAAATCAGGACCAACATCAACAATGATCACAACGGTCCCTTCTGACCTTACAATCTATGAAACTGTGGGACTGCATTACGTTTTACCTGGGTTAGGAAAAAATTGAGTGTGTCAATTCTTGGCTCAAAGCTTGACGGTTTCATTGTTACAAATATAGGGACAAACCCTGAGGCCAATATTCTGTTTTTATTGCCTTTCAATAAGAGTTTACCTGTGTAAAAACTGAGTAAAGACACCTGGATTTGGCCCTTAACAATTCAAACATAAGCAAAGAGAAATTATTTAAGAGGTTGCTCATCACACATATTCTGTAAGGCCCTGATTCTGCAACTGGCTCCATGGGGGGAGTTCCCTGAGCTCATATGGTTCCCCACTGAAGTCCCTGGGGCTCCACACAGATGAAAAGGGTCTGTCCTCACATAGCAAGTTACAGGATCAGGGCCTGGGGTTGGAAGCGGTGAGTGGTCAGAAACTTGCCTTTGCACAGTTGGGAGATAGCTTGTCAGATAACGTCCTTCATCTGCCCAAACACACCACAGCAAAGCTTGGTTTATATCTTGAACTCTTGCATCCAGAAACACCAGAACAGCCAGCTAATTTGGGAACTCTATCTATTTGTCTGTCTGTTTATTTGCCTAACAGAATTCTAGCTGGTAATAATTTGTCCACCTTTAGTGACATTACAATAACCAAATATTATATTCCTTAGGTTCAGCCTATTGTTCCTTTTGAGACCATTGTGACAAGCCATTACAGCTCAGTCTATAGAGCTGATTATAAAGTCATTTTGGTTGGTCGTTTTTCCATGTGTGCATCCTTGTGTACCTCTCCTGGAGTTATCCTTCCTGTGATCACTTTCTTGTGTCTTTGATTAGTAGAAAGTTGCCAACCAATTTCCCTTTTATTCCCTACTTCATACTGCTAAAAAGTTACTGTTCCCTCCTCTTTTTTTTTTTTTTTTTTTTTGTCATCTTAGCAACCATTTAAAATGGTATGGGTAGTTATGAGTATCCAGTCCAACAGGAGGACTTCCATAGTGCTTTCAATTGGTATCGGAAATCTACACACGAAACACAGGCCTAAGTTACCCTCCATTGGTTGAGCTGGCTGTTGTTTTTTTAATAGGATGATTTTCCCTGGTACATCTGACTTTTAAACTCATAAAGACCCAAAGACTATGGCTAGCTTAGGGGGTGACTTTTAAAATATAACATTGCTTGTTATGAGCAAGAGCACAGGCTTTATTTTAGGATCTAGTGTGGTTGGGTTTGTTTTTGTTATATAGTAGTGTTCCTAAATCTTCCTGCATTCTGAGAGAGTACTTTGCTTCGCCTGCCAGCTCTTTCCCTTATTACTTTTGTGGCCAAACTATGGCCTAGTAAGTAATGATTTAAGTAATCTGCCCTGAACATAGAGCACCAGGGAGCTGTGCTGTCCCATTAGCACACCAACCAGTGAATTGCCACTGAGCATCACGATTCATTTCCTGGTTCCCTCCCTGAGCTCAGGTGGAAGGGGGCAGACAGGGAAGTAATCTGTGAGTGATCAATACCAGTAGGAAATTATTTCCCTTCTGCATCTGCTGAGCAGCTCAGGTCAGGCAGATTCAACTCTCTGTCTGCATTTGTTCGCATGCTTAGGAAGGGGGTAGAAAAGCTGTTCTCCCCACTGTATCACAGCCTGTGCAGTGATGTAAGGGACCTTACCCCCCTTTGCTGGCATGTGAGGCAAGCAATGGTGCTACTTTATATTCCTCATGGGGCCAAAGCCTGTAACAAAACTCGCATTTGATTGCACCCTTCTTCTGTATTTTTTCATCTTTTCATTATCCTTATCTGCTATCTCTATTGAGTCTGCAGAGAGATTTCCATCAGACCTCAGTTCTGGTGGCCTCTCTGGCGAATGGTTAGCTTCCTCAGAGGATCCCAATCACTGGCAAAGTCTCCAGGCCCCCTTGTTTATGAAGCAGTGTTCTGCGAAGCATAGTTAGCTGAGTTAGATTGTAAACTCTTTGGTGCTTGGCCTCATCTCTTTTGTGTTTTGTGTAGCCCGGTTGCACTCTTCTGATGCTTTATAATAACAATAGAAGCTTACTCAGAATTAAACCATTCTCCACATTGTCAGTCTGTTTTGTGTAGGATTTCCTGTTAAGGATATGCAGTATTAAAATCACTTCTAATAAATATAAGCCTGCACTTCTAATAGCTGTAGCCATCCATCTTCTTTGTTACATGCTCTGTAGGTGGATAATTGCCTCTGATGCATTTATACTTCCCCAGTGAGCTCAGGATGCAAACTAACACTGTGGTTGATTTTCTGGTAGTGAGCCTCCCAATGAATGACAGAGACAGCTTGTATATTTCTCTTTCCAAAACAGTCCGTCAAAAACCACAAGTGGAGTTGATGAGTATTTGCTCCTTTTGCACATCAATTACTGCCACACCAGGATGATGAAGCTCTGGGTAATTAAAGGCTTGCAAATTTTAGTTTGTATGTAACATCTTATTTATTATGGGGAACTGCAATACAGAAAGATGAAACTAACACACAAGAAGTTGACCTTGGTTTTCTTGAGCTCCAGTCCAGCTCCTTGACCACAAGGTCAACCTTCTTCCATTACTAGAATAGAAGGTCACTAGGCAGGCAGATCATCCATCATGTTCATAGAGCATGAAACTGCTCAACCTCCCAGAGGCACTACTTACTTCCCTCAAAATAGAGCTTAAATGGGGGTTATGTGACATACAGGGCCAGCGCTGGGCCTCTACACAGAGGCAAATTTCATCCAGAGTCTAATGTGAAATTCCACCAGAACCAGGGCTCTGCTTCCAAGATTCCTTTTTTTTTTTTTTTTTGGTTTTTAAATAGGCTACAGAATAATAATGGACTCTTTTGCCTCATTTTCAGATTAATACTGAAGTTGGACACACATGTGACCACGATTCCTGCATGTTAATCTAGGTGTGGAAATACAAACGAAAAAGCTCCTAAGGTAGGTGGCAAACCTGATATGGGTTTTGTATGCAGGCAGTTTCCAGTGTGTGATTGAATTGTAAATGCTTTGTGTGACAAGGACAGGGCGACAGAAGACAGAAACTGCACACAGCGATTTGTCAGGTCTTTACACAGACTGGAAGAATGAGAGAACACAGTAAATAAATGACTTGCCTTAGAACGGGCGTTCAGTGCAATTAGTATAATTTTAGATCAGCTTTTAGGCTTAGTAGTTACAGCTTAAGAGATTAAAAAATGCATGAACTCTGAATGCACGTTATGTGATTCAGTATGTAACACCAGGGAATCAGCCCTGTCCCATCCCCCACCAATGCCAAAGGCCCCAGGCAGCTAAACTGGAGCACTTGGGTCGAGCCAGGGGAGTGGCATTTGAGAGTGGGAGCATGGTTCTGCCTCTCCTTCAGCACTGGTGAGCTTCCACATTGGTGAACAGCAATATATTTGCCCTGTGCGCCTGGGAGCTCAGGGAAGCATTGTGTATGGGGAAGGACAGTCACAATAGTACAATACAGTACTTCATTTGGGTTTGTCTTCACTGCAAAAGTTATAAATTGTGTGTTGCATGTAACTCAAGTCCTATCCATATACAAATCCCCTCCACTTGAATGTGGTGGTGCATTTTACTTGAGTTGGATAGCCCAAGAGGGCATATAAGCTGAAACTCAAGTGAGCGCAACTTGTCAGCTGCTAGTATGACCACTCCATAGTGTAGACATAGGCAAGCAACCCTGGAGAGCTGCTGTTCCTCCAATGCTTTCCCATAATAACTTTTGTATGACCAGAAAGGCCAGAGAAGTTCTCTCACAATTCACTGGGAGAGAGTTCATAGAGTGGCTCAGTTTACTGTAGTGCTAAGAACCCTGGGATGTGCCCTCAGAAGTCTTCGTACCTCACATCAGTGAATATAATACCACTATGGATGCAGCAAGTCAAGTGTTATTTCACAGTGTGGCCACCCTCACTCGAACTAGGCTAACTCAAGAGCAGAAACTCGAGTGTACATAACTCAAGCGAAGCCTGCCATGAAGACATACCAAGGGTAATGCTAAAGAGGAAGCTGACATATGGAACCAGATCCTCAGCTGGTGTAAATCACTGTAGTTCCATTTAATTCAATAGGCTCTACCAATTTACAGCAGCTGAGGAGTAACCATTGTTGTTTTGTCACAATCCTGACTTGAATCAAGATCTTTGCTGACTTCACCAAACGGTTTTTTTTTTTTACAGGCCTGTATTATTTTTAAGAGTTAGTGCTTATGTTCTGAAAGGGAGATAACATAAGCAATGCTCTTGGGTCATATTGTTCCTTGTACAAACACAGAAAAAACAATTCCGATTTTTTTTTCTTTTCCTCATTTTGCTGACAGATTGCAGAGTTTGAAAGGAAGCATTTTTAGTCAAGAATCGTCTGATCAATCGACTGATTGAGTTACATTATTAGAACGTAGTCATTTTCTCCAACATGCAATTTCATTGACTGAGGTAGAAAAAAAGGAAAGAAACAACAGTTAGTCTTTGTTCCAGTCACTGTTTTACTTGGGATGGGCCCAAACTTTTCCCCTGATCCTAACACACCCAAACTTTGGGAAAGTTTGTACCCTATACAAACATCATGGCTCAGCTCAGTTTCTGCCTTGTAATTATTTTGATATTTTGTTTAGTTCGATTTATAAGATAAATTGAAAAAAAACTAACAGCAGAAAGAATTGCTAACCTGCTTTGATCCTGGTTTAGAAGCTAGACTTAAACCAGATTTAAAAACAATGATTCCATGTTTAGCACCTTTACTGATCATTACTAGTCTTTGTTCAATCTTTCATCCAAAGGTCTCAAAGCCTTTGTAACCAAAGAGGAGGAGGAGGAGTATAGTTTTACCAAAGAGGATAAAGAGGGACAGAGACGTTAAGTCATGTGCCCAAAGTTGCAGAGCAGAACAACTGGGAAAAGAAGCTAACTTTCTCTACCCATGAGGGTAACAGTTTTTGAAATGAGAGGAAAAAATATCCCACTCTCCATTGTTAATAAATCAACCTTCAAAACTGTCAGCTTACATTTCAGGCTGGGATTCTCAAAGGGGCCAATGGGAGTTAGAAACCCAACTCTTGGGATTTGGTGCCTAACTCACTGATCCCTTTGACTATTCCCCCCCTTCATGCAATGTTTAATGGGCCTTTTACAGAACTGAGCAAAGCATAGTTGATACGTGGATATCCTTTTTACACTTTATCCAGCAAACTGTCTCAGGAAGTTTCCTCCAGCCCTACAACTCTGCAGACTTGGCTAAGCACTAGTGAGAAACAGAACACTGAAGGAATTCCTTTGGATTACTCATTTCTGTAAGCAGCATAACCTTTGGTAATTGTTTCATCTTTGTAGGCACAAAGAAAATACAACGATAAAAAGGAAGAATGATCCTCCTTTTATTGTGATGCATGAAGACCTCTGCTTTTCCTCAGTCACAGGAATCAGCCTCACTGCTTCTTGTCTATTCCTATAGCAATGTGACTAGTGTGTATTGCAACCACAATAAAGGCTTCAATAGCACCTCCTTACAGGTGATCATTTTAAAACAGTGGCTCTCAACATTTCCAGACTATGGTACCCCTTTCAGCAGTCTGATTTGTCTTGCGTACCCCCAACTTACACCTCACTGAACTACTTGCTTACAAAATCAGACATAAAAATACAAAAGTGTCACAGCACACTGTTACTGAAAAATTGCTTACTCTCTCATTTTTACCATATAATTATAAAATAAATCAATTGGAATATAAATATTGTACTTACATTTCAGTGTATAATATATAGAACCATGTAAACAAATCATTGTCTGTATGAAATTTTAGTTTGTACTGACTTTGCTAGCACTTTTTATGAAACCTGTTTTACAACTAGGAAAATATCTAAATGAGTTGATGTACCCCCTGGAAGACCTCGGCGTACTCCCAGCAGTACGCATACCCCTGAGTGAGAACCACTGTTTTAACATAGTGGTATGTTTAAATGCAAAAGTCCATACTTGGAAACACCAAGATGACTTCTCTTTTCAGTGAGATTGGTGAGATTCCCTTGGACCAGATCCCAGCAGCTGTAAATCAGATATCTGACTTCATGAGAGATCGGCTCCTGATCTGATCCAACTGAGGACAGAAGTTCTCTTCCCAGTTTCCATTCCAGCTCCCACCAGAGCTTTTCTCATGGCAAACCCATTCTATATTTTAACAACTGAAGGGAAAACAGAGCACAACTATGGTCCATTTTTCCACGTCGGGGTGTTTGGTTGGAAGATTATCAGCGGGGTGGGAATCTGAATAAGCCTAGGCCTAGAGGCCAGTTGAGAGGGCCAGGGTTTGCCTGGGACTATTGTGTACTCCTGGAGCTAAGGGGGAGCAAAGAGAACTATGCACAGATCCTAATGAGAGGCTGTAGAGGACCCCGAGAAGCAGGAATGTGGCGTGCCCTAATGATGTGGGAGATGGAGAAATATTGATAGGGAGGAAGAAGTACTGATAGGCCTGAGTGTGAGGCCAGTGGACACTGGTACTCCGGAAGGTATGGGACTAAATGTGACTTAACCAGAGGCAAAGTCATTAAAGCAGTCCAGAAGGCATTTGTGGCTGGGTGGAGTCATGAAAGACAAGGGGAAACTGAGGCAATCATGCTGCAGTTACCCCACACACACACTAGACTGTGAGGTGGCGCTTGATGTCAGTGAGATTTGTAACAGGGAACTATTGGTAGCTGAACTTCTTTTGCACAAACTATTTGTCAGATAATGGCAAATAACAAACAAACTACAAATTGCTCATGGATAAAGGACAAATTCATTGGATATTTTACTCCCCACAAATCATTCAACCAGATGTAGCCACAAGTCTATCTGCAGAGAATGGGCATAAATATAGGTGTGGGTCTGCCAAATTTTGTGAGCAACAGCAGAGCTCCAGCCCAAACTTCTCAAGTTTGCCTACCCATGTCCTCTGGTCATCACTTAAACATTTCCTCATTCATTAAAACAAACTTAGGGCCAAAGTCTCAAGAGCCTACTTAAAATTTGCAAGGTCAGGGAGTGTGCATGTACAGTTTCAGGGGAAAAATTGCAAATGAAATCTGGTCCTTGAAACTATCCAGAATAATTCACCGGATCTCCAACAGATGGCACTTATGCTTTAAGAAAGAGGAAAAGCCACACTGGAAAAATGAGGAGCTATTAATGGAAACTTATGTCTCCATACAGTTACCAAACTGAGTGGGTTGCAATTATCTTATCTACTTCACAGTTAAGGCCATTAGTAGGTATGGTTTGCTCAGAGCACATAAATTACATGGACATCCTAGAAGTTATATGTTATCCTTAGCAGTCCTCTCTTGGGATCTTGTATATGAAAGCAGGTGTGTGGACATCTTTGATGCTTTATATGGAATATGAGCCATATAATGGTACCCGCCCAATTTAAGAGGACTCCACAGACTCAAGAACTGACCATGGCACTGTCCAAACCAGGGCTCAAGTCCCCAAGAAGTGTTGTGAGCATCACCAGAAGATGAAAGGAAGACGCAGGCAGTGTTTTGAAACGTAAAACGTTATCAACAGTCAATAGTTTAAAATAGAGCTTTTTCCCAAATCTGCCCCAACATTATTTACATATTTAGAGGTAGGGCCTATTTAAAGTCCCCACCCAGAACTGGTTGACTATCAAATGACCCCCTTGAAAGGAAAGGTCAGCCCTCAAGTTAGCCCAGGATAGAATTCATGGTGAGCCATAAGGGGCTGCGGTGTATTTTAAACTTTGACTTGTCCCTCTCCAACTGCTTAGTTGATGCTGTGCATTTCTCACTGCTGGCATTCAGAGCCACAGCTGTTCAATGGTTCTGAGCGGGAATCCCTGGGAAAGACTTTTGTTAGCTCTAAAATGACTAACACTGGGAGGTGCTGCTGGCCAGGTATTCACCGGATTGCTCCAATCACATAGCCCTGAGAAGGGCTTTTATTAATGGAAATGGAGATGATGTGTTTACAGTGCCCCTCTCCAGGACATTATCACAAGATAATAGGATTTCCCGACCAAAGGGGATCAGATAAGTTTGCATAAACAAAAAGGCCAGATCATCAGCTGGTGTAAGTTAAGATAGCTCCACTGACTGCTTTGGCCACTGTGGGTGGTTAGCATCCCTGAACATCAAGTCACATATTTAGGTGCCTACCAAAGCTTGAAAAAGTTGGCCATAATATGTTATCAATTTATCCAAGAGCAGTGAAGATACAGCGGTATCTACCCATCAGTCCTGAATAAGGGCATATAATGGAAATCCTGTAGTACCATGAGTGCAGCGCATGGCTTGATTTTTATGCTGACACAGGAAAAATCAGGCAAGATATGGGAGTGACAGATAAACTTGTGAGAACACTGAGAAACATGAAGAATGGCCCCAAGGAATGGCCTTAACTTAGTATTGACTTGAAGGAGGGCACTCACATGCTTAAAGTTACAAACATCCTTAAACACTCGCTGGATCCAGGCTTTCACCCCACAATCTCTGACTGTTACTGGGCAGTGTTGTCTCATTAGGAAGGGCATCGCAAAAGTCAAGAAACTGTTAAGTAAAAATACTGAAAAACCCCATAATTCAGCTCTGTCCTGCTTACATTTAAAATGAAGGGATTTTTTTTTTAAGTTTTGAGAATGCAGGGCTATAATAGGAGCCAGAGCACATTAACCCAGCAGAAGAAAGCCGTGGTCCAGCAGACTACAAAGGCAGCAATCTGGTAAATGACCTGATCAGCAGCCCCTTCCTATATAACCAATTTTTAGAGCTAACAGAAGCCTTTCCAATGGGTTGCCCTTCAGCTTCTACCCCTTCCACCCTCCACCCCCATTTTCATGTCTTCTTGAAGGCTTTTTAAAATGTGCTGTCCCTTTCCAAAACTGCCTGTTAATTTGAAAAGCACTAGTGCTACCAATCAGTGTCCGTTCTGTTCACTAGATTTCCATTTGGCAGGGGAATGAAACGGCACTTTGCATTCAGCAGCGGATTCCATGTCCACAATTGACCTTCACACAAAGGACAGGCAGGTTATTAGAGGCTAAGGGAGAGATCTAGCCATCTTTCTAAAAACTATTTACTTTGCATGCAAGTGATGTAGTTGGCTTTTATGACAACCTGAAGAGTGCAGGTGTGCCTTTCCCATGCTCTCCCCTGCTAGACAACTGCTCCACTATTGGTTCAACCACTAGATAAGGAAACTCCAGCCGCGATAACTAATAACACCAAGATAGATAAGGGCGGTCACTTAACTAAACTTATTCGTTCCAACAGTAATGCCCCTATCCCACAGTCCTCCTGTTAGTTTTGTAATATCTTTGATTTGTCCAGTGGATGGCAGTAGATTTCTTCTGTTCGCACTGTCGCTTTACTGCTGATCCATGTGCATGTGATTTTCACTAAGCAATGGGATAAGCATTTTACTCTGAGAAAGTTAAATACTAATCCAACCTGAGTCTGCACTCACCAGCATTTGGGCAAATGTATTATGTAAGGAGATATTTTCTAAAGCAGGGGCCAAAACATGAGCTCATTCTGAACACCTGAGATTTTGGGGCAATTCAAAGTCCAGAACCAGGGTTTTGTGGCTTGAGCCCATTGCTAATGTTTTTCTCAAAGAAAAAATCTTTGTGTATGATGAACACAGAGTCAAATGTCCCTTAGATTATCAGCCATTGTGGTGCCTGGGTTGAAATGTGTGGTGGGAAATTAGTTAATTATGATGGATTTACCAACTCATTAAACGCTAGGTTACAATCCAGAATACTTCCCTTTATTAAAACCTGTACCCAACAATATGCCTGCACCTTACATTTGTAAATGCAGTGAGGAAACAGGCCCTATGTAGCCCCTGCTCTCAGACACACCCTTATAAGTTACAAAATAGAGTACTACCATAGCCTACAACAATAGCCCAAACCCTGTAGTAAGCATTAGTCGGTGAGCCTGTGCTGTAGAGCAGCTTTTAAAAGGGGAGTTGGCTCCTTGCCTGTAGTGACTGCAGGAGGATGGGCAGAACCAGAGCTCCTCAAGTGTTTGTGGTGTCTTGCTTGCTAAAGTCTGACTTGCCAGAGGGTATATGCTAGAGGTGAGTGAACTCAGAGAAGGTTGGAGTCAGGTGTGTTAACAATCAAGTTCAGGTAATCCAGTCCTAAAAATCTTTCTCCTCTTCATGCTCTGAAGGTGAGGGTGGAGGCCAGCAGCAAAATGTGATGACATGTGCATTGCAGCTTGAGAAATTGCCAGTAGTCCCCCTCCTGGCATTTGCCTGTACTGCACACATCTGGCGACAGATGTTCCTGCCCCATCCATCATCAGTACACATGCTTGAGTTATTAAATTATACTCTATTGTCCAACAGCCACGCAGGTACTTCATGACCAATGAGAATGCTTTATAGATCTTCTTCTTTCATATGCACAACATGTCGATCTCTAAGTTATTCAGCCATCTAACTGCCGCATCATCAAGTGTGACAAGGTGTTGCAGTCCACCCTCCAATCTTCTAACTGAGCTCTCTGCCACCACGTTTGATTGATTGCCTGGCTGCCCTGCAATCACACGGTGAAAACTGGGCTAAGCCAAATTTCTTCATGGCGCTAACCATGCTGGCCGTTCCTGTCAGCAACCTGTTAAGCCTAGTCCAGCACCTGCATCCCAGGTTGCAAACAAGTGGGTGTAAATTAGGGCTTCTGAAGTTCGTCAGCATGCTTGCCTCTCTGTCTCAGAGTGTCTGCACTCTGCTAGGACATAGCTGTGGTCCCTGATGTGCCCTTGTTCATTGAGATTGGCATTGGAGTGGCAGTGCTGGACTTCAGTGGCCACTGAAAAAGGAATGTGGTGAAATCAGTATGACAGGTCAGCAGGACTTCAGGTGTAAGTGTTTTCTTCTGGCATTGGGCAGATCTTCTTGTAGGAAGTGTGAGTTGCTTATTTGCCCCTCTTAAAATCAGTGTCAGAGTTGTGGGCAGCTGGTTGGTTGAATCCATTATAGCCCTCCAGGCAGTTTTAAGGGTGATGGTGTCTTGTCAAAGTTTTTGGGGAGCTATATGAGCCAACACACACACATACAGATGTTAATGTGTGGCTAAGGCAACCACGAGTGATACAGGTGGCTGTGTTCAGCTCTAAATCAATGTGCTGCATGTACCAACGTCTGCCCCAAACTATTGCACAGTATTCCACTGGAGTGAATACCAGCCCCAGGATTGAGATTCATAGAACATTTGCGTCTGCTCCCCAGGAGATTCCTGCTAGCTTCTGGATCCAAGGCAGTGCAGGAGGTGATCTTTAAGTGTGCTAGATGGGAGCAGTATATCAGACTACAGTCCAGCTTGACTCCTAACTGTGACAACTGGCTGGAAAGGAAGTGGATGATCCTCAGCACAAACCATAAGGAGTGATTGGCCAGGCAATTGTTCAGGTGGAACATTGTAGTCACCATCTTAGACTCACTTAATGTAAGTCTCCACTGAAAAGATAAGTGGCCAGAGCATTCACGTCCTGGCTGAGTGACCCTTCAGTATTATGTAGATCATTACTCACATCAGAAAGACAGATGTCATCCACGTATATGTACTCATTGGCCTTTGTTGTTGGTAGGTCTCAAGTATATGTGTTGAAAGGGAGGGGAGCTAGAATGGGTCCTTGCAGGAGTCCATTACAGAGATGCATCAGCTGGCTGATTTGTTTCCAGCTTGCAAGATGAAGCTCTGATTCAATATTATTCCCATGATGAACCACAACATAGACAGACAGCAAATACTGGCAACAACTGGGCAGTCAGCCCCATATGCCTAACCGCATCATATGCAGCTGACAGGTCCACTTGAATGGCACCAATGTTCTTGGAGGACTTGTCTACTACCTTCTCGGCCCTTGTGAGTAGTGTAAAGCAAAATGAAAGTTGACAAAATGTGAACTGCAGGCTTGCATTCAAAGAGTCAGTCAGCCCAAAGCCATCCTCTAACAGGGCTGCTTGTGGGGCCAGCGCCCCGAACCCTGGTGCTGGGATGGTTCTCAAGTTTCTGTCTTATAGGTGTGTGTTTAGAACAGAGTTTGAGCTCCCTGCTTAGTATCCACAGGTGTGAGACTCTGTCCTTTGCCATGCTGCTCTCCATTTGTTATAGAAACCTGGTATACGACTGGTTTGCCATATACACCTAGGCCACACAGCAACAAGACCCTATCAAGTGATCACCGACATACAAAGCATGATTGTGACTGTAGGTCTTCATCAGGCAGGGATGATTAAAGGCTTCTCATGCTGGAGAGTTCTTAGACCAGAGATCAAACCTGTCCCCTGTCCTCTTTTCACAGGTGTTCTCACTCAGATCACAAGGCTCACTGGTGTCTCCTGAAGGAAAGAGTGTTAGGCCTGGGCCAGCATTGCATTGTATCTTTAAGCAGGAGCAGCAGCACAAGCTGCTATTCCCTGCATGTAGGCGATGAAAGGGAGCACATGGCTCTGACTGCTGGGAAGATCCAGGCCCTTTCATTCCTTGCTGTTAAGTGAATGCACTCTGTGGACCTGATTCTCCTCCGCATTGCCCCTTGTAGAGTCATTTACACCAGGACAAAGGGAATGTAAAACACTATCCGAATGCTAATAGCACACATCCCAGTGCACAGCTGTAAATGACGCCAGAAGGGACAAGGCAGTGGAGAATCAGACCCTATATTTTAGAGATACTAACACTCTTTGTGTTGTCTTAAGATCTGGGTATATTTTTTTCTATTTGGCTTACCTGGTTTCTTTTAGGAGAGAGACTTTTGCCACTTCTGAAGTTAGTCAAGGGGCACTCAACGGTCTCAAGTGGCACGCAAACTGGATATTCACTCCCACTCATTACCATAGGAGGGACCTGTCTATTCTAGTCCCATTGAGGGGGAGGAGGTCAGGGCATCAGTGGGGTTATGCAGAAGTCTGTAGTCTTGACATTTGCAGTTTCCCATGTAATCTTCTACTTCTGTTCTTTCTAATCCCCATACTTTACAGTGACTGAGCAACTAAACTACTTACAGGAGATTTGCTGATGACACAAATATGTGTGGATGTCAACAAGTTTTATGCAACCAGCTTTCACTGTGACCAAGGGGATCCTTCCTCAGTCACCCATGGGACTTACTGCTGACAAATGTCATGAATTTTTCACAGTTTTGGGGGAAATGGGGAGAATTATAATATACCTGGTTAAAAGGACATATGAAAAGTTCCAAATTCACTTGAATTCACCACACCTGATAATTCCCAAATTAGTGCAGTGCCATATTTCGTATCCAAGTATTATCTGCCTTAGGAGAGGAGATGTAAGGAGTTTGGCTTGTTTAGCCTAACCAAACGAAGGCTGAGTGGAGATACGGTTGCTCTTTATAAATACAACAGGGGGATAAATACCAGGGAAGAAGAGGAGTGATTTAAATTAAGAGCCAATGTTGAAACAAGAACAAATGGATATAAACTGGCCATTAACAAGTTTAGGCTTGAAATTAGACATGGTTTCTGACCAGCAGAAGAGTAAAGTTCTGAAACAGCCTTCCAAAGGAGTAAAAAACCTAAGTTGTTTCAAGACTGAGCTTGATACATTTATGGAGGGGATGGTATGATGAGATTGCCTATAATGGCATATGGCATCCATGTCAGTTATTAGCAAATATCTCTTAACGGCTAGAGATGGGACACTAGATGGGCAGGGCTCTGAGTTACTATAGAGAATTCTTTTCCAGGTGTCTGGCTGGATCTCACCCACCTGCTCAGGGTCTAACTGCTCATCAGATTTGGGGTAAGGAAGGAATTTCCCCCAAGGTCAGATCAGCAGAGACACCAGGTTTTTTTCCTTTCTCTGCAGCTTGGGGCATGGGTCACTCGCTGGTTTGAACTAGAGTAAATGGTGGATTCTCTGTAACTCAAAGACTTTAAATCATGATTTGAAGACTTCAGTAACTCAGCCAGAGGTTAGGGGTCTATTACATGAGTGTGTGGGTGAGGTGCTGTAGCCTGCAATGTGCAGGAGATCAGACTACATGATCATGATGGTACCTTAAAGTCTGTAAATCTATAACATAGATTAATTTACTTGTGAAAACAAAGTTTCCTTGACCAGATTGGACACCTAAAATTAATAACTCACAGAAATTAAAACCTAGTTCTTATACAGCAGTTTTCATCCATTGATTTCAAAGCACTTCCCAACGTACGATCAGAATCGTTATCCTCATTTGACAGGTAGGGACATGGAGGCACAGTGACTTGCTCACTGCAGGTCCATGGCAGATCCAGGAATAGAATAATGTCCTGAGTCCAAGCCCTGTGCCCTGTTTGCTTCCCTGAGTAGAACGTGAACAAGGCAACCTGTGAAAAACAACTGGGCCAGCTCCTCAGCTGATGTAAATTGGGGCTGCTTTACTGAAGTCAACTGATTTACACTAGCTGAGGACCTGGGCCAGTGTTTTCTGTGTAATTTCTATCATTCGAAAAGTGATGAGGAAAAACACTGGCCCCAAACTCAGAGGAATGGTTGTTTATTATTACAGCCCAGGAATCTTCTCAAATAAAAACTCTAACATCACCATCCATGGGAGGAAGGGTGGACCAGAGAAACTAATCCTCTTAATTATAAGGAGGTTAGAAAGGGCTGATACTACTGTTGTGGCAGATCACATTATGCATATGATCCAGTGTAAGGATCAAGCCTCTGATAAAGTTCCAAATGACAGACCTCTTCTCAAAGAATAAACTGGAGGGATCAGATAAATGTTGGAACTAAGACCAAACAAAGCCTTTGTGATTGGCCAGGGGGAAAAAAGCTTGTGAATATCCCAAGGGGGATATTAAGTCCCACAGTTTCAAAGAAGTGACACATTGACTTCAATTTTCAAAAGTGATTAGTGGTTTTGGACACTTCAGGTTTTGGTACCAAACTGAGACCTTAAAGGGGTCTGATTTTCTGATGAGGAAAGTTTAGGAATTTCAGAAAACTAGGCACCTTTAACATGTGTCAAGTCTGAGCACCCAAAATCACTAGTCACTTTTAAAAATGGAGGCCACGTCTCTTTGCCTTTGGACTCCCATTAAATTGCACCACTTTGAAAATGCAGTGGCTACACAGGTGGTGACAGCTGAACCTCTAATAGTCTGGAGGGTTCAGCAGATCGAAGACTCCAATTATGTTGTAAAATGTATCCAAATCTTTTAAAGTCATCTCCTAGCCAATCCCTTTCCTCCTCCCAACCAAACTCTCCCTTTCCACAACTACTCTGAGTCCTAATTCTTTCCCCTGTTCCTTCCTCACTTTTCAAACTTCCTGAATAATCAGCTCCTTGCACAGATTCCCCCTCTGACCCTGGACCCAGTAACTTCTGCCTCCTACCACACCCAGCAACAGCAGTGCTGTTCTTTCCTCCCTAGCCCTCCACCCCTTCTCTCACTACTCCCACCAGGCTCCACTTCTTTGGCTGATATTCACAGCCAGTCTCTCATGTAATCTCAGCAGGCCTGGCTATTCCTGGCAAGCTGGCTGCTGCCTTCCAGCCTCATGCGTGTTATGGTTTCCCCTGCTTTGGAGGTGTCCAAGAATACACTGCTGTCCTCTGAGCCTACGAAGCCAGGAGCACCCAAGTTTTGAAGATGGCAGCTGGACCATAAAAGGCTATTACATTAAGAGTCAAATCCTGTACTCATGGCAATCAATAGTAAAAATTATTTGTACTTCAACAGGGCCAGGATTTGGTCTTTATTGAGATGCCATGATGAGTTTTATGGGATATCAGAAAGATCCAGGGACGCTTGGAGGGTTGGGAGGAGCATTTACCCAGCCCAATCATGTCCTTCTTCAAATTCACTTCGGCGCATGGACTGAGTTTCAGATGAGTTCCGAGCCTTAATTTACCTAGCCTTAATTCAAAGTGGTATCTCCACAGTATATCACCTGGACCTGCACTGCTTCAGCCTGTAATTATACAGACGTAACTGCAAGTGTATGCTCTGCGCTGTAATGATTAAACCCAGATGAGTCAATATGACTGGAAAATTGCATTAAGCAAAATGTAACAGAATTTGGGTCTGATTTATAATGTGATAAATAAAATAAACGGACACATGGGCAGCAACATTCATTGCCTTAGCAGAAGGGGAGCAAAGAACAAAGAGGACAGAATTCAACCCAAAGAGGAAAACTCTGAAAGGGGCATGGAAATAATAGCTGGAATTAGAGAGCAAATTGATTTAAAACTAATTAAAGAGCCAGTGTAAATACTTTGTAAAGGACAGCACCAGCAGTCTGGCATAGAAGGTCCTCCACAGCAGATCTAAACTTCGGTGAGCATCTTGGAATGGTTCAGGGAACAATAACAGCATCCATGCTAGCAAACAGTAAGGATGGTATCAGGGGAGCAGTCACCTGTAATTAACCATAGACATGGAAGGCAGTTTCACAAGGAACTCTTCCAGGAGTGCACAAAGGTTTATTAGTAGTGTTATCTGAGACAGTTCCCGTGCATTTGAATCCCATGCTGGGCTCTTGTCCTATCTGGAATAAATTCTAGTGATGTCCTTCACTGTTATGACTCCCTGGAGAGCTAGGCACAGTCAACACTAGAAAGGGTTTGCTATACCCTAATATGGGTATAGCTATGTAGCAAAAGAGCAATTTTGCCATTATAGCTTATACCAGTTCCCCAAACAAAATAAACTGTCCTAGCAAAAGGAGCATGACCAGCATAGCTATGCCAGTCAGAGGAGTGATTTTTTTTCATACCAACATAGCTATGCTGGGAAACTTTTAGGTGTAGATCAGGCCTCACAGAATGGCTGGCCCTGCACAGATGTGCACCAGAATGAGGAGGGCACAGGGAGCTACTTCCACCCCAGCCTGGAAGTCCATGAAACTGTCATCATCTACCTGCCAAATGCTGGGGAATGCATTGGTGGGGAGGGGCAGAATGTAAGTAGGCAGCATCTATAGCAGTGCTTCATGGCCCAGAGGAAGTAACTGTGTGGAGTGGGGCCTCCTACTGGTGATCTTGCGTCAATGTCTGTGAGCCAGATTGTAATTCCCTTATTCATGTGCCTGAGCAGACAACGCTGCTCTAGTGGGTGGGGATTGAGTCCTGCCTCCTGGACAGACCTCACCTACCTGGGGACAGGGAGTGGCAATCCAGGGAAGAGGAAAGCCCCAGCCTTCCTACAGAGGATCTGTGGTTGGCTCCCCTCTTGCTCAGTAGACAGCTTGCCTGGGTGAGCCCTGCCAACACTGCCACTTGTGGAGCTGTTGCAGGGCTGCAGAGCGCCATTATCTGGTCCTGTTCCCCAGTGGATAATTGTCCACATCGTAAAACGTTTTCTAGAATTAAATTCTCCCTCAAAATGTTCATGGGGAGAAATCTTTCAAAATGGCTTGTGTTTTGGCAGGTGCAATTAATTGTACGTGAACTTAATTCTGGTTGCAAGTGCTAGCAGTTAGACATATAGGGAGAGGTTTTAAACAGCCCATAGGGGAGTCAATCCCTTAGGCTCCTCCCTAACTAGCTGGTAATTAGATAAACAGGTAGTTAGATTTCAAACTGCTAAAACTGCAGGAAATTGCATTTGCAAGATGGAGTCTATTTGAAGAGCAAGTCCTTTTTGTGAAAGCCATCAGTTATAATTTCACTCCTCCACTGTTCAGGCATCAGTACAGTGTTTCCTGACAATAATGCATTACCTGAGATACAAGATGAAATAAGTTCTCATTTAGTCATGTTTGTTTGCCATCTTGGCTGCGGTACCACAGAAAATTCCATTTGTCATTTGTAAGTAAATAGTCGCCATCATTTATTAAAATAATGATAGTCCTGCAATCTCATTTCACATAAAGGTAGTTCAAAGTCTGAAACGAATGACTCTGCTTACCAGGCATTAAACGATAACTTGCCAGAGCTGTAAATACTGCAATCTTTGAACTCTGACATGGAATAATTATTTGCAGAGCTTGAATTGAGCATGAAATTAAGATGCATTTGCAATTCTTCCATATTACCCAGCCTTGGGCAAAATGCTGCAGTGTCACTCGGCCATAGTAAAAATCCCTGTACTAATCTAAGTGTTTATAGGGCTTTTCTTCCCCATGACATCAGAGCCTTTCTGCAAAAAGACATAACGTCTATATATGTGCAATTATTCTATTGATTAGATGCATACTTTTCTTATTGACAGCCATGGACCAGAGCCTCAGTGGGTGTAAATTGTCACAGATGCCCTGCGTGAGGATCTGAGCCATGGTGCACATTGTTTTGGACAAGGTGTAAAACTAGTTGCTTAAAGCTGTTAAGTCTCCTCTGTGAGGGTAAGGGGGCAAGGCCCAATGTTCTGGCCAGATTCCAACTGGGTCACTGCTGTAAATGTACTATAAAGTTCTCACCTGAACTCTTGTGCTGTATGGCTGTGCTTTAGCTAAAGGCTGCCGTCTTCTGCATCAAAAATCTCAGGCATGGGTGAAGTAATCATTGAGAGAGAAAGCACTAAATCCTTATTCAGTTTGTTCCCATTAAAATCTCTGGACGATAGGAATGTATAGCTGCCACACTTGGTCAGATCAGTGGTCCTTCAGTCCAACGTTGTCTGACAACAGCAAGTCCCACATGAGTCAAAGAAAAGTACAGGAAGAACCCAGACAGCTTGATGCTATAATAACTGCTCACTGCTTTCCCTTCCACTCTGTCAGAACTCCCTGTTCTCAAAGCAGGGTTCTGGGGACAGCTGCAGCAGGGAGAAGCTGGAAGCAAGACCTTTGCTGGCCAGTGGCAGGCAGACACTTATAGGGGTGGGCAACGGAACAGAGGCAAGAGGTGTCTACATAGCTACTGCTTACTTCTTATGGATCCTGCCCAGTCTGTGCAACTCTATAATGAACTGTGGGCGTGAGGATGGAGCCCCAAGTTTCTTCCAACAGGGAGAGGCAAACCATCCCCTTGGAAGGATTTGAAAGAAACACCATGGAAACGCATGAGAATTCCTCTTTCCACACAGGGGAGAATGGTGCTCTGAGTAAGGGCCTTAGGATTTCACTTAGTAGATGTGTTTCCTAAGTAAGGCTAGAGTAAAAACTGAGTGAGTGCCTCCTCAGGATCTGGCCCCTCGTCCATAGCTTGTAAGCGTGGCTACTCATGTCACTGTGAACAAAAAGTGCTCCATAAGAATGCTGTTAGAAAGCAAACATTGGGGCATAACATTGGCAGACAGACCCTCACCCTGTCTGGTTATTGCTTAATCAAAATGCCTGTCACGGTACTTTGTGCAATTTTTTCCCTTAGTTTTCTCGGTGCTTTAACCACAAGACCATACTTCCTCCTGATTCAGTTTTGAAGTGTAGTTAGTATCAAAGGGTTCTTTTTCTGCATGCCCAAAAATGTGATTAGTTTTTTTTGAACCTCAGTAATAAACACTGATATATTATCTGGTGAAATGCATTTAAAAACTTGAATTCTTCCAAGCCTGCTCACATGGCAGATTCTACTAAATGAGCAGCTATTAACTAGTCCTTTGCTTTCCTGGTAGCTGGATGGTAGTTCTAGGCCACTCCTTAGAGATATTTGGCTGAACTCACTGGTTCTATTCTACAAGCTGATCAGAGACGACTACAAAGAACTATGTGTTCTGAGAGAAAATAAAAATTGCAAAATCTGGCCAGTGAAAGAACTGAGATGCTTCCCCTTGAAGGGTCAAATTGTTCTGAAGCCTCTGTCAAGACTCCTTTTTACTCAAGGTCACAGAAACCTGATGGATCCAAGTCCAAGAAAAAAGAAACCCAAATGAAAACTTCTATACGGGACCAAAAGGTGTTAGGGTTTCTAACTATCACCCGACTACTCAAAGTGTAGGCAAGCGGCTCATATCAACTTTTCTGAGCTGCTGTATACCCCTGCTGGAAAAGGAGAATAATCGTGTCAACCAGATTGCATTCTGTCCACTCAATCCAAAAGCTAAAGGTCTAATCCTGTAGCCATTCCATGCCCTGAAATCCCAATGAGGCCAGGTGGAGCTCTGTACATGGAGCAACTGCAGAGCTGAGTCCTATGATCCCCATCCATGCTTACCTTTAGACTCTTGAGTACTCCCGTTGACTTGTATTGAGTTCAGTGGGGCTTAGCACGTGCTTAAATTTCAGCACCTGCTTAAGCATATTGCTGGACTGGGGCCTTGATGTAGGTTGATTGGTACACACATCTTTGCCTCTATAATCAAAGAAATAAAACCAATTGCCATTGTGGAGCTAACTCTTCTAACAATATACCTACCAACACACTGGATAGAGTGCGTCCACAGTTCAACCCATTGTTTGTAATAGGCACTGCTTCTGTCCACACCAGTATTTCAAATCTCATTGTTTTATGTGTAAAAGTCCTTTTCTTAGCAATAAGAGAAACTACTTCTTCAAGCAAACTCTTTTTGCAGTTGTAGGAAATACCTCCAGTTCTCAGCTTTCTTATTCTAATTTTAACGCTTCAAATTAGAACTGGGTAACCCGGCTCTAATGAATAACTTATGTGACAAATGTTGCCTGTTTTTCTGTTGGTGAATTGTTCACGGGCAGACTGTGATTCTTTTAGAGCCATTTGTTGTTTGAAATTATTCATCAAATACTTTCTATGAATAACTCTTGATTTGCTTGTTCATAAGCAGCTGTTTTCAAGTACAAAAAAAATTGAAAATAGAGCTGCTTTGATTGGATACCTGAGGACAACTCTTCACTGGAGCTATGACAATTTATACCAGCTGAAGATCTAGCCCATGGAGTGAAATCATGCCTTACTGAAGTCAATGGAAGTTTTGCCACTAGCCTTGATCGGGTCAGGATTTCACCCGGGTTCTCTATTTGGATGAACATGCCTGTTAGAATCAGATTTCTGACATAAATATTAATGCTAATGAATTCGAACTCATTTTCTTTCAGGATTTTCCAGTTTCAGCTTCAAATTCACTATGTCTGTGAATATTCCTGCCAGTTAACTTGGTCATTGGAATATTTCCCAAAAGTAAATGCAAATGGATTGCAACACAATCAAAGTAAAGTCATTTGAAAAATGGTTATAGTATTACCCCGCATGTGCACTATAGCAAGATGCTGCTTATGTACGTTTTGCATTCCTCTTTACCTTATGATCCATAATAATAATGTGTGTGTGGGTTTGGAGGGGTGAATTTTTAGTCATCATCCCTTAATTCTTCAAGTGCCACAAACTAGAATAGGTAAGCATAAAATATTTATGAATGGCCCCTAACAATTAAGTAAACATTGAGTAAAGGGTTAAATGGGATACACCCCCACCCCACCAGCTACAATGATGTATAATAGCACTTTCACACTTAGTCATTGTACATTTCATTCAGATCACTCCAGAGAACCATACTAGTCTCTGCCCTATATAGATTTGGGCCTTGTTTTTTAACCCCGCAGAGATATGTTTAACACCATAGGGCCACAAGTACTTGGCTCCTGAATTTTATAATTTTACTATTTCTGGACCAGCTTGGGGATGGGGGGGAAGAATGATCTTCACAGCTGAGATAAGGTTGTATTTTATTAATAGAAACTCAGAGAGATCAAATTAAGCAGCATGTTGAGGGCAGCTTGCAGTGTGTTTAACATGTCACAGTGTAATATCACAGGTCATCGAATATAACATGGTGAAGAAAAGGCTTCGTCAGTTCAACCATTTTTAAGGTTTTCATCAACATGAGATGAAATCCTGTCCCCCACTGAAATCTGTGGGAAAACTTCCATTGACTTCAATAGGGCCAGGATTTCATTCCGGGTCTGCAAATTATCACTTACCGTGGGGCTATAATAAGTGGTTCATGCTCAGCGCACTGGGTACAGCCAAGTATCACAATACGCTGAATTTTTATAACCTAACTGCATGAACATTTAGTGGCAAAATTCCTATTGGCTTCAATGGAATCAGGATTGAGTCTAAGAGGAAAATTCAAGCCTGCATAATGCCTTTGTACCACTTACGGCCACGGGACTTAAGTGGAACTTATGTGATTGATAAAACTTCTACTGTCTGTCTGTCAGGAATGAATTCCACCTTGTAAGAGCAATGCCTTAATGGGACATTTTGCCTGGCTAAGGAGTGCTAGCATGGGCCTATTGACTTTTAACCCTCACGGCCAGATCTTCATGAAGAATTGATGAACTATTTATTTTGATAAATTTCACCCCCTTTTTATTTCTGTCTCCAAATTGTCCACAATCAGCCTTCATAATTTTCTTGAATTTATCCACTCTTCAGTATTATTGACTGAATATTTTCAGCAAGTAATTTTTGGCCTGTTAATTGTTTACAGCAGTTCATTGTGAGGATAGGGCATTTGAATTTCAAGCTGTATCAGTTAATTTTGAGTGGACAAATGGTTCAGGTGATACGTTTTATTTTTCCTGAATGGCTGAGTGTAACTTTTACAATCAGGTTTATATTTGCCTTTCAAATTCATGGGGGAGGGGGAGGAATTGCAGCTTTCATAAGGCTCTTACTCAAAATATCCCAGTGAGATAGGTCAAACTAATTGGCCCAGATCCTCAAAGGTGTTCGGGCATCTAACTCCTATTAATTTCATTGTGAGATAGGCACTTGATATTTTGGATCCATTGTAAACATTGTACCCATTTTACAGAAGGAGAAGCTGAGGCAGTGTAGCGTGTCTGGCCCTTTAAGGGGAGATGGTCTCAACCCTATCTGTAACACCATTAACTTGCCTCCCCAGGTGGGGAAAAAATAAATAAAGTTAATGTGACAGGTGGATTATGTGACCCCATCAGGCCTCTGGGGTGGATAAGGGAGACTCCTGGGGAAAGACTTTGGATGTAGCAGAGGTTTGAGCCAGAGGAGCAGGAAGTGTTCTGCAGGAGGCAATTTGAGCTTGATCTAAAAAAAAGAAATTTAATTTCAAGGAGTTACTTACAATGTTAAAAAAATGCATCAGATGTGTAAAAGGTCTGAGTCTATGAATTCTCTATTATCTGAATAGCAGCATTAATTTAAATCAGTGCTCTCCAAAGCATCAAACACTAGCCAAAGAACTATACTGTGTTGCAATGAGCATGGGTCTTTAGCAATAACTCCCACTGCACATATTTCCATCCTCTCAAATATATATTCATATGCCTAAAGGCAGTATTCTAGTCCCTTAATTCATGGATGACATGCCTAACATTTTATTCCAGCCTCCATTTGTAAAAGCAATAAAAATGTTAAAGGCAGCTGATTACAAATCTGAAAAAATAGTTTTGATCTGTGCCCTTATTTTAGGCAAAAGAATTTAAATTATTTGGCAAACTCCTCTCCCTGTTAAGAGGGGAGCTCTTTACCAGGAACAAAGGGGGAGTTGCTTGAAAAGCAAGTGCGCAAGTGATAGGCATACAGCAAGAACTTATTTCACTTGCTGTCAAAGGCGAAAACATTCTGTGATGGTATAATCTGTGGGAGCCCGACAAGGCAGCACTGTCCTGATACGTCTTGTATTCAGAGGGTTCTCTCAGTGAGAACGCTCAGGATGCTTTCTGAGTGGATAGGCAAGAGCACAATGCATGCCCGTTTCGCCCTGACACCACCACCGATGGCACAATACTGACAATTAACCAAACCAGACTGAACTTAAACACAAGGACTCTGTCTAGGGTGGCATAGTGGGATGGAACCAGGAGTAATGTGATGTAAATGTAGCCGACTCAGCATGGGGCTTTGTCCTCTTCTAGTGGTGGCTGGGCTGCAGATCAAGGTTGAGGAGCCTGCTACAGCAACACCTAGCAGAGGTGGGTCATTTCGCTCAAGAAGTAGAGGCTTATGCTCCCAGGAGGGTAGGTTCTCTGGTTCGGTCCTTGCTGACCTTTCTAGGGATGTGGTGTAACAAAAGGCCATGACTCTCTCTAACTCACTTCAGCAGAAGCTTACTATGTCCCCCTTCCCTGTCTGTCTAGCTGGGTATGCTACACTATTTTGTCTGGGAGGCAGGGCTTCAGACTTTGACATGTGGTAGAAGGGGACAGGCTCTCTTCTTGGACGAATGTTGGGAAGGCCTCTTATGCCCCATCCTCCTTAGTGCATCCATACAGTGGGCAGTTTCTGTCGTACCCAAAACAGTAAAGAGAGTGTGGGAGGCACCGTGGCCAAGTCCCTCGTATTCAATTCACAGCAGCCAAGATGTCGGAGGTCAAAGGAGACATTAGAGCAGGTGTGTCAACCTGCCATTCTCACATCTTACCTTCACAACAAAGGCTATACAAGCTGGGATACTGCTTGATTCATTGTTCCAGGGAAGAACTGAAACCAGGCTCCCACCAGGGGTCACTCTGGATTACTGAAGGAATGTTCTAATAAATAAAGTGCCCTGGGCTACTGTATGTATGTCTCTCTCCTCCTTCACCTCCTGCAAGCCAAGGAAACCTTCTGTAACAACAAAAACAAGCATTTCTTGTGTTGTGTCTGTTACTTCATGTGACCTAGAATGAGGGGTGAAAGTTTTCCAAAGACTATTAAGAAAACTAAACGCACATGGAATAAAGTGCTGATGTGGATAAACTGATTAAGAAACAGAAAACAAAGAGTAAGAAGAAATGATCCATTTATATCACAGCAATGGGTTAACAAGAGGGGGCCATAAAGTTCTGGAGAAGAGGGAGAACAATGAGGTGGAAAAATCTGCAGAAGACAAAATGTTATTTGGGTTGGTCAAGACTAGTAAAAACTAGGAGCAACTTCAAAGGGACCTGACCAAACCAGATGAATGAACAATACTGGGGCCCTATACTGGGTTCAGGAAAATTAAATCACTTAAGATAGTTTTCTAGGTATTTATATGGCCCTCATCATCACAGTCCTAACAAGCATTAATGGATTTTATCGTCACACTACTCCTGGGAGATAGGGAAGTATTATCCCCATTTTATAGACTGGGAACTGAGGCACAGGGTGGATGAAGCAAAGGTCTCTCAGGAAGTCTGTGGCGAAGTTAGGTCTCCCAAGTCCAAGTCTGGTGCTCTAACCACTAGACCACCTTTTCTACTAACACCAACCTATTCTCCTCAATGTGCAATTGTCAAGAAAGGAAATAGAATGGTAGGCTGTCTAAAGAATGGGGCAGAAAATAATAGTACGTCTATTAGAATATCATAATGAAAATCATTGGTCGGTCCTGATTTAGAATACTGTGTTCGTTGATGGTCATCCTTTCTCCAGAAATATATAGAAGAAAGAGAACAGATCCAGAGATGGGCGGCAAAAATGATTAGAGTCATATGAAGATTTCTATTGGAGGAGAGACTGGGGCTGTTTAGTTTAGAGAGGTGAGAAATAAGAAAGTACATGACAGAGCACAGAAAATACTGAGTGGTAAACTGGCGTTAAATGGGGTGCTCCTGTTTACTCTCTCATAACACAAGAGGCTGCAGGTTCAAAACAAACACAAAGTATTTCCTCACACAGCACACAGTCAAATTAAAAGGGGCCAAATTTAAAACAGATCAAACATAGTTTTTTTAACCCAGTGAATTAACCTCATTGCCACACGGTATCTTTGGCACCCATCCCTTAGCAGGATTCAAAACAAAGAGTTGAGGTAATGAGAAAATGCACAGTCATGCCAGCTAGGTGTTGCTGGACACTGGCCCTTTAAATGGAGCTCTGGGTCAAACATGGCCCTGATCCTAGCTCAGCAAGGAAGAATGGAATTCTGGGAAGTGCAGTTCCCCTGGGGACCCTGGAATTTATAGGCTGGGCAGCAAGGTATGCTGGGAAAGAGGGGGCAGGGGACCAAAGGAGCCCCCAGCTGTTTCTCATGGAGGGAGCAGGTTTTATGGTGGCTGGTTCTCCTTGCCTGAGAGTATTAGAAAAGAGTCTGGTTTGTGCTGGAGATCTTGGAAACAATAGGGCTTGGCTTCCTAAAGGACAGGAACTGCAATACCCTCTGCCCCCTCCCCCCAAGGACCCTGTGATGGGGTGTGTATGTGGTAAGGGGGAGACCTGCAGAAATCAGTCAGGAGGAGCTGTAAAAGAAGCCTGCCACAGAGCTGGGAGGAGGCCTAAAGACAGGCTGTACAAGGCCAAGCAGGTGGAGGAAGCGAGCCTGCGCATTGACATAGAGCATGTGGATAGTCTGGGGTGTGCTTCTGCAGAGACAGCCCCCCTTCACCCAGTCCCCTCTGGGCGGGAGCTGGTTATAACCCTAGCAAAGGGCCTGGGACTAGCCTTGTCAGCAGCTCAGCTGTGTCCAGTCTAGTTTGGACCCTGCAACTGAGGGAAGAAGACTCTTGAGGGCCCTTCTACAAAGGGGTGAATCTCCTACAGATGCTAGGAGGGGGATTGTGACCCATAAGGGGTGAGTAACAGCTGGTTGGAGCTAATATTCATTGTGGCCTTTTTGTTGGACTTTTGTTTATCCTGAAGGGGTGGAGTTTTCGTAATGTAGTGGGAGGTATACATTCAATTACCCATGCATGCATGCTGCCAGCAGAAGGAGAATGTGGACTTGTTAGGAAACTGAGGATATGTCTACACTGCAGTGTTAGCCCAGGCTTCAAACTAAGGCTCAGGCCTAATCCCCCTTCTATCTACACACAAATTGTACTAACCCAGGGTTCCAGAACCCCATGCGGGTAGAGGGTCCAAGCCTGAGCCATGCCAGGACCCAGGATTCAAGCCCTATTGCTTTGCAGTGTAGACACAGTTTGAGGTAGCAGCCATGACTGACACTGCAGAGGTGGGTAGTAAAACTTTAAAAAAAAAAAAAAAAAAAAAAAGGTAGGGATAAAATTCTTCATGCTTTGGGGTATGAGATAGCCATTAATGATAGGGCTAGCATGAGACTTCCCCTTTGAGTAAATTATCCCATGACCTGATTGTTGTGAGGTTTTTTGTTTCTTTTTCTGAAGCAGCTGGTAGTGGCCACTGTTACTGTAAGGCAATTTCTACGGTCCTGGAACAGACCAGAGAACACAGGAAATGATGAAGGCAGTAGCCATAAATAGCATGTCTGGGGTGTTCCAGTGAATTTTCACAGATGGCTCTTTCTCTTTTGGGTCAGCTTCATCCCTTGAGTAAGTCTACTGAGCTTCTGGGGTCTGGCTCTTTGTCTTCAGTGCAGAATTCAGGAGCGTGCAGCTTGACAGTACTAGCAGCTGAGCTCCTCTATAAATCCACAGAATTTGCCCACAGTAACCTCCCAATGTGCTTCAACCTTGGCCTTGAAGAACAGTCTGTTGGGGAGGGGGGTTGACGATCTTCAAGAACAGTCAGTTCTTGGCCTCGGTGCTGAAACTGCCACCAGCGGTAACATGAACACCTGTCTGCTAGGGACTGGTGTGCTTATAGATGTTGTCCACTTGACAGCCATCAGGTGGCAGTGAATGAATTTGGTTGCCACTAACTTCTGAATTTGAACCAGTGTCCTTGAGACAAAATGATCTATATTCTAGCCTGTGGCATTCTCCTGGATCAGTCAGTAAAAGAAGAGCCTTTAATATAATGGAAACTAGGAAGGTGTCTGTGGATAATGGCTTTTCTCCTCCTGAATTTCCACTTCCCTGTATCTAATGGGTCAGGAAAATATATCTTCCTTGCTGTGGTTTGATAACCCAGATTAGAAAATGATGAATTAATGAAAAACCTACCTGTGATTGCAGACTACACTGTTGTGATTGTGGGTGGTGTTGGGGAACAACCTTTCTTTATGTGTCGCCTGTGTTAAATGGCCTCAGAACTCACTGCTTGTTTTTATTACATCAGAGGCGTGTTTGGAGAATTGGCTTAGGTCTGCATGAAAATGGACACGGGTCTAATATTCTCAGATGGTGCCTCTGCATCTCAGAAAGAGAATGCACCATGTAATCTATAACCATTAGTAGTAGAAGTATTGCAATAATATGGGGACTTGAGTTAGGCACAAGTATATGCTCAGTAAGAGAGTCCCTGTCTTGAAGATCTTATAATGTAAATAGACAAGGATGAGAGAAAAGGATTGTTTTATGGTTGAAGGGAAAGTCAGTGACTTGCCCAGGGTCACCCAGAAAGCCTGCGGCAGACCTGGGAACTCACCCCCAATCTGCTGAGACCCAGTCTGTGCCTTAACCACAATCCTTCTTCCATAACATGCAAATAAATTCTGAGGTCCTGGTCAGCCTTGAGTCAGCAGTTACTCTCTCTAGTCAGTGGGAGTTGTTCCTGAGTAAAGGCTTCTGGCTTTGGCCTACAGGGTTCTGTAAATAAGATGTAAATTCAAGTTGTCTTTCCCAGGAAGCCCTCCTATAGGTGTGATACATGTGGCTGAGATCGCAAACATAGTGCAGTGCCAATGAGGGGTCAAAGGTGGCTGTCAGATGTTTGAACTGGCCTTTATGGTCAGGTGCTATATAGAATTACAACCTTCCTGCAGCATACTACAGCAAGTATCCAAACCACTGTAAAAGTGACACTTTCAGCTTGAAACTGAGCCACTTCTAAAAGTATGAGATAATATCAGGGGGGGTGGGAAGGTGGAGGAGAGAGCAAACTTAACTTACATATAAATCCTCCAGACATCAGGGGCACCTGTGGAGGTTGGGGAAGACATACAGGGGTAATTCTCTCTGTGCCCACTCATCCATGCAAGCAGGGCTCCCTCCTGAACTGTGCTACTCTGACCTCCTGCAGTGGCAACTGCCCCCCAAATCTCTCTGTGAGTGCCTTCCCACATGGAAAGGGAACCTATGGGAGAGAATGCTGATAAGGCCCCATTAGACCTGTCGATGCGGTTCACCCAACCCCTCCATGCCCTTCAGTTTGGGGGAACTGAAAGCACAAAGAGGAATCTCAGCCTTTCTTCCCTCTTAATTAGCGTGCTTGTATAGATAGCCTTGACCGTGTAAATCAGTGACTAGGGCTGAAAGGAACAAGCGTCAGGAGCCTGCGTGAGACCTAGCGATCTGCTCTGCTCACCCAGTGTTATGCAAACTGAGCCAGCTAAATTTGCGGTGTTTCCCACAGAACCACCAGGCTGACGGTCCCCACAATCTTCAGCCCACCCCCGTGGCTAGTGCCATGATTATAATGAACAAATTTAGAATGTTTGCTGGTAGAGGGGGAAAGGGAAAAAAATTACAAACCAAAAAAAAAAAGTTGGCTCTGAATGGGAGCCTTGCTTCAGTGGGAGCAGAACTAAGACTTATGTACTGTAGAGTAATGATGTAGTTTGAGTGACGTCCACCAAGGGTAATACATCATTTAATAATGTGTAACGGGCAGGTGCCAGCCTACTCTAGGTGAACAGCTGCAGGTAGCCCTGAACAATGGCACAATCAGCTGGAAAGTGTCAGTTGACATTAGCAACTGTGGCACTTTGTTCTTTTAAATTACTGGCAAAGCATTCTTCACCTTCCCAGGGAGCTCGGGAGTATTGAACAGGCTGTGGGAGGTCTAAGATGGCCCTGAGCTGTGCGTTCCTGAATCAGAGTATATAAAATTGCCGTCAAATGTTCCTGTTGAACTTCCTGTCTCTGGGACTGCCAGAGATACCTCCTGCCTCACGTACAGTGCAGTTGTGAGCCAGGCACATTAACCCAAGAATCTCCTCATAAATGATGGGAGCCTGGGGTATTGTTTCTCAGGACCTGATCCAAAGCCCATAGAGGTCAATGGGAGTCTCTTAACTGATTTCTGTAGGCTTTAGATCATCCTAGCCACTGTTATGTCTAATAGGTCTGTGCTGCACTGCACACTGCTACAAATGTCAAATAGAAAGAATCATTACAATGGAAAATACTGAATTTGATTGAGGCTCTGTATTTTATTTAAAATCCACATTCAAGCCTTGATCTCTTGTCTTGTGCCTGGTTTAGTCTGGTTCTTAACTGAATTTGGCTAACAGACATTGACTCTACAGAATAGTACAAAGTGATGGAGTGGTAGTTTAATCCTATCAGATGCTGGGTTGGCTAGGTGTGTGTAAATCACTTAAAGACATCCTTTCCCCCACATGTGGTTTCACCTCATAGTAGAGAAGGACTCTGCTGCAATGAATGATAGCAAACTATGTTTATAGTGGCAGTTAAGGATGTGACAGAAGATGCCTTATCTACGCAAAACCTTACAAGAACAGAAATAAGAAATTAAGAGGAAAGATTTGTGCATTCTTTTCCTTCTTCATATTGCCCGTAATGCTGACAAAAACACCCTCCAGTACTTCATAAGCTGTTCGTTTCCATCTCCAACAGTCTGTATTGCTTCTTGCTAGCTGGTGGAGGTGGAAGATGGGCCAAATTTTAAGCTTGCAGTTACTCTCATCCAAAGTGACATCCAAAAGTAATACCAGCTGGGATCACAATGATGACAGTAACTTCAAGCCGAGAACTTGGCCCATATTCTGTCTCCAAAAGATGCCAGAAAGCAATACCTACCCCAGGTCTGTCGGACTCTCCCTCTAATGCATAACCTTAAGAGTGAGTTCAGCAATGTTAAGGTAGGGTAACTTCTGAAGTACGTGGAGAGTCAGATGAGCTGGTCTGTTGAGAGAAGAGCAGGGGAGATCACTGTTTGAAGTTGTGCAGTAGTGTATGGATTTGAAGCTGGGACGCATATTGCTTTTTGAGATGGAAGATTGACCAAAGTCTCTGCTTGAAGTTACTGTCCGCACTGGAACCCCCCTCTGTTCCTTGAATCCATATATTGGTGAGAGAGGGATGCATTTATTGATAAAGTTAGTTGAATGAGGAGGGAACCTCATACAAACATACAGAAGGAGGCCCAAACTAGTTGCAGTACAGAATTACATTTACAGCACTGATGGCAAGCTCTTTCCAATAACACCATTTCTCCCAGGTCATGAAGGGTTGGTTCAGCTGTTTTCAAAACTGATTATAGAAATAGCACCTATTTAGAGTTGATTGTTATAAGGGGCTTTCAGTCTGTGTGCATAACCCTCCATGAAAGCAGCAGAACTGCATAAGCAGATAAGCAGTATATAGCTCAGTGTCTTCCTTGGTAAGCATTTCCTTTCTTTTTAAGGTGAATGCTGCCTTCATTGCTTACACAATCCCCAAGGCGAGGTAGGTTATGAGAAATGTCTGAGGAATCCACACCTCTTGACTTTTATTTCAGTTTTTGTAACACCTTTTATACCACGGCCTTGGAATGTACTACCCCAAGGGTGTTCAGCTTTAAATCCAAATTATAAGAGAACAATTACATTTTATAGTATCTTCCCAAGGTGATTTTAATGTTATTGAGGAACTTAAGTAAAACAGCCAGTTATGCAAGGTGATGAACTGTTCAGATTTACTGTACTCTTACATTACTGAGAGGCAGATAAAAAGTCAATGTTCTCTTTCCATAAACAATGTAAAAGAAAAGTGGCACTTATCTTCCAATGTTTGTTTGCGTTGCCATCCAGTAGATAGCACGTTTTACAGGCCTCTGTTCATCACAGCCTATGGCGTGGTTCCTGCTGTCCATTTACATTGGACGCCATTAAAAATGGATATTTATCACACCATGGTAATTATCTCTATTGTGGTATTTGCATTATTTCCCTAGCCAAAGAATAGCAGACTCTATATTTAAATAGTGTTAATAAATGTCCAGTTTTTAATAGCACTGATTGTACTTGGTAAGAGCCCCATTTTTAGCAAATATGGCAAAAATAATATATTTCTATAAGTTTTTGAAACTATTTTTCCAATGTTGATTACCAGGAATGGGATCTCAGGGTTGAATGGAAAGAGAACTATACATTTCTCCATGAATGAGTGAATACCTTCTAAATGCCTGAAGCTATTCCTTAGTCAAAATGAGGATCAGATATTTTTCTGACCACTTAGGATGGTGGGGCATCTCTGGGACTGAAGTTCTACCTTAAAGGCTGGGCAGCCAGTTGAGAGCTCTCTTTGATGTCCCACTCAAAGAGGGTAAGGGTTGCAGCACTGGCACTTGCACAGTATTAATGCTCTTTGCGTGGAGGAATTAAACTGCGGAATGTCAGTGTCTACTTTTCTCTGCTTGTGTCCTGCATCACGTGTAAGTGACCTGCAGAGTGTGTGAAACACTTCATTGGCTTAGTCATACTTCTTTTATTGATGCAATTATGTTGAGAAAGACGTGAGAAGGCATGTATATTTAAAACACATAAATGTGTCCCTGACAGTCCTTTAAAACTGCAGGGGTGTGCTGGCTGCCACTTCAGAAAAAAACAAACTTTTCTAATAAAAGCCAGCTAACATTTCCAAGGTACCTCTGCCTCTTAATGTGACCCCAGCCTCCTAATACCATGATTACAGCTAATGGCTAGAAATACAGATATCTGGAAAGGTCCTGGCACCTAATTAATCCCCAATAGAAAATTCCTGTAAAGACAGAGCTGCAATCACGCTACCCATTCCCCTGCAATGACCCTGAAGTGATTTCCTGATCTCCATCATGCTTTCTCATGAAGAAGGGATTTGCTAATTTGCCTTTAAATATTCTGCTTAAAAGGCAAAAGACAGGTTCCAAATAGCAGGTGACACACACAAGCCACATTGGGCCAGGATCTCTGCTCTCTCTGAACTAGGGTGAGCAGATAGCAAGTGTGAAAAATCAGGACAGGGTGGGGGGTAATAGGCGCCTATCTAAGACAAAGCCCCAAATATCACAACTGTCCCTCTAAAATCGGGACATCTGGACACCCTATTCTGAACTCAGTGCATTACCAGGGGAGGGAGAGCTGATATTAACCCATCTTTACAATTTCCAGGACTACCAGTGTGGTCTGCAGCGTAACAGAGCCTCCTGAAATCTAATCCATATCCTGTGTATATCACATTCTACTTTCTTACTGGTGCAAAAGTTGTTCTGGTTCTTCAGTACCTTAGAAATGAGGAAACTCATTATAAATTTGGATTGTGGTAGTTCTTAGAAGCCCTAATTGAGATAAGGAGCCCCATTGTGCTAGGAGCTGTATATACACGTAGTGAGAGAGAGTCCTTGCCCTGAAGAGAGCGCAGTGTAAGTAGACAAGACACAGGGAGTTATTGTCATTTTATAGTCTGGGACCTGAGACACAGAGATTGAATGATTTGCTCTAGGTTACACAGTGAGTCTGTGGCAGAACCAGCAACAGATCCCAAATCCACGTCCCTGTCCTGTGTCTTAACCGTGAGACCACCCTGTCTTGCCAGTTTTTTGCATATGTCTTACTCTTGCTGTGGGAAAACTGTGCAAAAATCACAGCTTGTGGTTCTTCCTTCCACATAACTTCACAAATCCCAAATTTAGCTTTAGTCACAGTTTCAACCATATCACTGTTTTGTCAAATCACTAAATTCACAAAAAGATGAAGTTTGCATATTTTAATGGAAAGTGAGATTTGCTCAATTAATAGACCCTTTTTGCCCATTTTCCCTTGGATAAAAATCCTGTCTTGTGCTCAAAATTGACTCCATGGACTGTACATCGTGTTTTTTCTCCCCCTCCCCGCCGCCCTCCCTCCCCCCAAAATACTAAGTATACAGTGAATAAATTAGTAGCTGTTATAGCCTCAGTCTAGTTAGTGTTCCAACACAAAGGATGAGAATAGATATACTTTGGCTACCTGTAACACGCCTGAAGGAGCATATGGATATATGTGAGCACCCATTGATAATGAAAATCATATTCAACAATTTATGAGATGCTTATTTGGGAAAAGGTATTTAGGTGCCTAAAGATACAGGTAAGTGTCTAGTGGGATTTTCAAAAAGATTTCAATGGAAGTTAGTTGCCTAAGCTACCTAGGCACTTCTGAAAATCCCACAAGCACCTAAACAGGTTAGGTGCTTAACTCCCAGGGAAATCCAAATCCCAAGGTCTTTGTCTGTATCTTAAGTTACCTAATACCTTTTGAAAATTTAGCTCTGTGATTTTTGAACCCTCAGGAAAAAGCAACGTCCTTTCATAAAGTCTGTTTTCATTTTAGCCGTGAAAACAAAAGTAAAATGAGAAGAAAACCCTTTAGAACAACCGGTCGGTTTCAGTGGTCATATCCAGCAATAAAAGTGTTTATTCTGAAAGGCTTATTTAATCACGTACCTATTAGTTGTAGCCATACATCTGACTGTCTTCATGGCAAAAGAGAAAAGCAAAAACATTAGCTGCCTCTATGAACAACTCCATTAATTTTTAATCAAGGATATTTTTCAATTATGATTGTCCACAAGGGCTTGGAAATGGACTAGCCTCTAAATTGTCGTTTCAAATCTGGATCAGGTCAATACTAAGTAAAAACTGTTGCCATCTGTTGTCTGTTTGGTAAACTACTTGAACTGTCTTCGGGGTTCTCTGTGACCCAGAGTTGCCATCACAGAAACAATAGAACAGTTGGCACAAATATGTTAGCAGCACAGAAAGCAAAGTGAAGTGTGGATTGGAAAACGGATACTGCGCTAACTGCAGTCTCCAGAATTGGTCTACAGTTTGACATATTGATACGTGTACATAACTCCTGTTGAGCCTGGTGGAAGTCACAGGTGTGTATTGAGGGAAGAATGTCTATTTCAGACTCTGCCATTTTTCAGGGATGGTCAATCTATCCTGTTCTAGTTGGTGTTCATGAAAAATAAACAAATCAATGGACCATGAGAGATTTCTTTTAAAAAAAAAAAAAAAAAAAAAAAAAAAAAAAAGGCAGCTGACTGGTTACACTTTTTTGAAAGCACTATCATTAACAAACTTTCCACTGAAAAAGCCAATGGAATACAGCGTGGGAAGACAGTGGGTGCAATGCTAGATCAAAGTGTGTGCTAATGTGTTATAATTACAAAGTTCTGGAACAAGCACTGACTTATCTCCTATGTCCAAGGTCAGTATGACATTATCAATGGGTAAAGGCATGTAAAAACATTACCAATGGGAAAAGGCAAGTCCTGAGTAATTTACCATGGTGAAAGTGTGACCCTGGTACTCACAACACTGCTAAGCTGCCATTATTTGTCTGGCATTGAGGCCAGGCAGGTTACATCTATTCATAGAAAGCAATGGAAGATACTTATTTAGGGGGAAGGCCTCCAGATGTATGGCCTTTTTAATTAAACCTTAGCGGAATTAACAGTTACACTTTCAGCTGTCCCTATTGATGGTTGCAGCACCTGATGCTGAAGGAGTCTTATGATTGAGGGGCTTCAGTTTAATATCTGATATGTGCTCTTGAGCTTTATCTTGTATGTGCAGGAGAATGGACGTGATCTGTAAGAGGTTTCTCTCTCACCTCTAATTTCTATGAATGCTGTAGCTTAATAAAGTGCTGCCTGAGATATGTCACAGGTTTTATCCCATACAGTTTAGTGGGACTAAGGATTTATAGGTAGCTGGCTGCAGGATTAGAAAACTGTCCTTGCTCTGCAACATAATCTCAAGCAACTCGATCAGTATAATTAGAAATATGTGAAATTTCCAACTTCTTAGATGGCAAAAATATAAATTTTACAGTATGAGGAATCCATGTCAAGACGCCTTCAAAAAGTGACAAAATCATCATCATTAGTGTGTTAATCTTCATACAAAATAAAGCACACAAGATAGTACACAAGGATATAGTACAGGGGTAGTCAATGGGTGGACTGTGGGCCAAATGCAGACCATCAGACACTTCTGAACAGACCCTGAAATCTTTTTGTTTACTTATTGTGGTGGTGGTGGTGGTGGTGGTTTCTCTTGAGTCTGGACCTTCACTGTATCTTGATCAAGAAATTTGGACCTTAACAAAAAATAATTGACTACTCATGATATAGTATAAGAAAGAATACAAACAGGACTGACTGAATAATAATTTCATCGATGTTGCCTCTTTTGGTTCACAGAAATTGTCAGATTCATTAATTAATGGGTGAATTCTTTCTCCAGATAATTCTTAGCCTATAGATAGTTTGCAAACTGCTTGTATATTCAAAGCTGGAGTAGTTTGATTAGACATAGAGTTTGATTCATAACCCTTATTCTGGTCTTACATTAGTATAACTCTGAAATCTATTCCTAGGTGCAGTGTAAGAGTACAAGGATATAGGAAGCCAGACAATGCCATCTACAAGATAAAACAGAAGATACAGTTCAAAACACAACACACCACAAGAACAAGTGACTCAAATATACATTTCCCTAATATCTAACGGCAGCATTGGTTCTGTGTATGAAATGTATATGCTATTGTAATTAAGGTTAGAAATACAGTTGCCACTGAATCTTAGTATATAATAAAATCCAGATAATAGTATGTGTCTATCAATGAAATGAGAGAGCCCTCAATATTACCAAAGACTCATCTGTCTGCAAGAGGAAACATAAGCACATAATATAACTTCCTATGATTCCACATGCATTATCCCTTACAATATTTTAAAAAGCCAACTGTGGACAAGCAGTTTAATCACATGCAAACAGCATGTGTAATAGAAAACCATGTGATTTTAGATATTTATCCAGAGCCCCATTTTACTGCTGTAAGTTTGGCAAATGTTGTATGGCTTGTAAGCTCTTTGGGGGCTGACATATTCTCTTGTACAGCCTCTATCACAACAGGGTCAGGGACCTTTAAATGCTTCCATACTGTAAATACACTAGTAATAAAGCTCAAGAAAAAAGCTCTACGTTCCATTTTTAGACTCCTAAATATAGGTCAAGCCTCCAAATGCACCACGCACACCATTCCCCTTGACTTCAACAGGAGTTCTGCCCATAGGGGGAACTTGGAGAATGACTGTTAAAAAGAAAATCCATGCCACATGTTTTTTGGTCTGAGGCTCAATTGTCTGAGCAAGGGTGGCCATGCAGTGTCACTAAGGTCCTGAGCCTGCAAACACTTGTATACATTTATTCTGGTGCCTGAGTGGTTCTGCTGACTTCAGTGCGTGTAAAGTTACACATGTGCCTTCGTGTTTGTGGGATTGGGGCCCACGCAGGGAGCTATGTTCTGCCACCTTATTATAGATGTTATAAGGTGGGTACACAACTAGTTGAAAGACTGTTATTGAAGAGAAGCTCTCAGTGGTTTGTCATCAAACTGGGAGGATGTATCTAGCGGAGCCTCACAGAGGTCAGTCCTGGGTCTGATACTATTCAATGTTTTTATCAATGAGTTGGATAATGGAGTGGAAAACTTGCCTATAAAGTTTAGAACATAGGAATGGCCATACTAGGTCGGACCAATGGTCCATCTAGCCCAATATCCTATCTTCCAACAGTGGCCAATGCCAGGTACTTCAGAGGGAGTGCACAGAACAGATGATCATCAAGTGATGCATCCCCTGGCTCCCATTCCCTGCTTCTGGCAAATAGGCTCAAGACACTTCAGAGGATGATTTTGCATGATGACCCAAAGTTGGGAAGGGTTACAAGCACTTTTGAGGACAGGATTAAAATTCAAAACGACCTTGACAAATTGGAGAATTTGGTCTGAAATCAGCTAGATGAAATTCAATAAAGACAAGTGCAAAGTACTTCACTTAGGAAGGAAAAATCAAATGCACAACTGTAGAATGGGGAATAACTCCCTAGGTGGTAGTACTGCTGGAAAGCATCTGGGAGCTACAGTGGATCACAAATTGAGTATGGGTTGACAATTGGATGCAGTTGCTAAAGAGGCTAATCTCTTTGGGGTTGTATGTGACGGGTGAGCTGAGTCAGTATCCTGTCACTCAACTCCCCATGATTACAGGTTAATTGAGATCTAACTGAAAGATCACACAACAGACCAGAGCTACAGCTGAGGGGCTGATTAGAGGGGAAAGCAACCCCAGCAACTGGGAGCATATAAACTGAGAGGAAGGAAGCCCTAGAAGTAAAGGGGAACTGACTGCCAGAAGGAAGGCAGAGGTAGGCTATGAGTGCTGGTCTCTTCCCCAGAAGCAAGAGTGCAAGAAGCAAGCCAGAGTGCTGGCTGGGGGTTGTAAATATACATACATAGCACTACAGGCGCAGACCTGCTGGAACAACAAAATAAAACACGCTGCTGGTGAAGGAGATCTGGAGTGGAATGGTCTGTACTTAAAGCCAGAAAAAACTCACAGGGGACCACCCCATGACAGTGTGTTAACAGGAATGTCATATGTAAGACAGGGGGTAACTGTCGTGCTTTACTTGGCACTGGTGAGGTATCTGGAGCAGTGTGTCCAATTCTGGGAGCAACACTTCAGGAAAGATGTGCACAAACTGGAGAGAATCTAGAGGAGAACAACAAAAATGATAAAAATTTAAAGAACTGATGAGGAAAGATTAAAAATGTGGGCATGTTTTGTCTTGAGAAAAGAAGACTGAGTGGCACCTGACAAGTCTTCAGATATGTGAGGGGCTGTGATAAAGAGGATTATGATCAATCGCTCTCCATGTCCAGTGAAGGTCGGACAAGAAGTAATGATCTTAATCTGCAGCTAGGGAGATTTAGGTTAGACATTAGGAAAAACTTTCTAACTCTGAGGTTAGTTAAGCTCTGGAACAGGCTTCCAAGGCAGGCTGTGGGAATCCCCTTCACTGGAGGTTTTTAATAACAGGTGGGACAAACACCTGTCAGGGATGATCTAAGTTTACTTGGTCCTGCTTCAGTGCAGGGAGCTGGACTAGATGACCTCTTGAGGTCCCTTCCAGCCCCACATTTCTGTGATTCACACTTACCAGCCCTTGCTTGGTGAGTAATCCTTGCTCTCAATGGTACTACTTGCTGAGTAGGTTGCTTCTTACCATAAGTAAGGATGGGAGAATCTGGCTGGGATTATTATATGGCTTGTGGCTAGGAGCCCCAGTCATGGACCAGGACTCCACTGTGCCAGGCACTGTACAAACAGCACGAACAGTCTGTCCCTTCCCTGAACAGTTTGCAATCCAAGTGAGAGACAGGAGACCACCAGTCAAGACTGACAGGGTATAACAAGGAAACCAGTAAACTGCTGAGTTTACAATAATGGAATACATTTTAATTGGCCACTATAGATTTTTAGCAAAATATCACATAAACAATATTTAGGGAACTAATATTGATACTGACTGTAAATTCAGCATTCAACTCAAATCTGGCAGAGAGCTAACAGCTTTTTACAATAGACCGAGTGGTGAATCCTTTTAAATACTGTAACCATTAAAATACCTCTTCACCTTCTAACATCAACTAGCAGGACTGGTTGAAGTCTAGTAACGGTGCAGCCGGAAACTGTTGCTAATGGAGCTGTACGTTCCGCCCAAATGTTGTCACTCATGGTAAACACGGCAAGGCAAGTGTGTCAGAGTGATGCCCAGTAGCAAAAACTGCTGCTGGTGACTTCATAATGGCAGCAGCTGGGACCATCTTCTCAAGTTACAGCAAAGTCACAGTGAGTTTGTTGCCAGGTTGCTACAAACATTAAACCTCCCCATGGGCTGCCAGATACAAATCTTTTCAGCCTGCAGGAGCAGTATCTGACCTACGCTGGTAATACGAGGTTGTGAGTAGGTACGTGCTGCGTACAAGAGGAGATGTGATGCCTTATAATGGGCACTAGCAACCCAGCCAGACTGCCGTACATCCTCTGGAAAACTAGATCCACGGCTTTGCTCACCCTTATTTATTTATTTTTAAACTGATAACATTGTGCTGTATGCTACAACTAACACATGTAACAAACAAAAACCAAAATGCTGCTTTAATCTGAATTAGTGCATTTTATCAGCTGCTCTTCTGTTGTTGTTGGAACCTAAATTAATTCTAACGGGTCAGATTTCTAGCCTTGGTCTCTCAGTGCAAAGGGGCCATAAAACTTGCTTAACTGGCGTCATGAGGACAGGATGATGTAGGCACCTGAGATTTCAAGGGGACTAACTGCAGAGTAAGGCACTACTCAACGTGAGCAATGGTGGTGAAACTGGACCCTTAATGCACAACAGACACTTCCCATAGACAAGTTAGTATCGTAGGCAGTCACTGTGGACAGGTTTAAGCAACCGAAAGGGTAGTCGTTTTTCACAAAATATGAGTGTGTGTGGGGGGGGCTCCCTCTGTTCTCACTGGCATAGTTTCATTTTTTTGCACAGAAATGTATTTACATAATTATTTCACTGATGTTAGTTGCTTGCAGTAAGAGACTCCTCATAAAGTACTTCAGGTCTGAAAAATCAAGGTATCGCAGAGTGAATTTACTATTTATATAAGCTAAGACTGCCTGGCCTGTCTAAATTCTTGTATATAGCAGTGGTTGGAACACGTTTGACAAAATGAAGATTTGTTGAGGTTGAAGCATTGTGTATAGATATACCACTTTCAGCAACAACTTGGGGGACTAGGGGGGCGGAAAGAAGGAGAAAAACATACCCTGAGTCTATAGCTTTGTGGTTAGCGCACTGATGTGGGAGACCACAGTTCATCTCCCTGCTCTGCCTGATTCAGTGTGACCTGGGTTGAAAAACACTGCTCTGAATCAGCCAGAGCAGAGACTTGAATCTGAGTCGTCTACCTTCTCCGCCCTCCCCCCCCCCCCCAAAAAAAAAAAAATACATGTACCTTCCTGAACTGAAAAGTTAATGTTTTGATCCAAAAAAATGTACATTTTGAAACAATTCCATTTTTACAAAAACTTTTGGAAGGTTTTGTTTTCATTCCACACTGCCGTGAAACAAAATTGTCATCCTCCAGCCATCTCTTCTATCTATCTCTCCGCTATCGCCATAGTATCTGAGTGCCTGGAGACTAAAGGTCTCTATTTAGACACAGACCAGGTACGGCACAGGCAAAGGTAGGGCAAGCTTCTGGCATCTGCCTCTGTTCTAACTTAGAGAGACCATCTCCAGGTGTGTGAGAAGTTGGTGCCATAATCTCTGGTCCATCAGTTAAGATAACAAGAATGCTAGCTGCACTGCCATTTTAAAAACAGGATTCCTTCACTGGGATTTGGATTGGGACACCAGCTCATTTTATACAGGCCAGAAAATAGCCATCAGATGGCAACAGACTTCTACTCACCACCAGCCTTAGACTCAGTCAAACCAGTGACCCAGAATTATTTTTTATTTTATTTAAATAACTAAAAGATGTCTATCCACAACACCCTAGCGTACCGTAAACAACATCATTAGCAGCAGCATCAAAATAATCCATTCAACTGCAACCCACTGTCCACCCATTTATAAAAACTCCTTTCCACCCTCCATCACTGTGAGATGCAGATCCTCAACCCTCTCTAAAAACCATATCAAATGGCTGTCTTTTGAACATGCCTAGATATTCACCAAATTTGGGCTATTTTGGACCAAGATGGTCAACAAATTCAGAGTCCTGGAGCCTTCACAGAGAGGCTCCATCTCTCTTATGATGGGGGGGAGCGAGTTCAAAAGGTCACTGTCCCAATACTAATCCTGCAAGCCGCCCAGTCCTCCAGCTTCAAATTTTTGCAAAAAATATTGCCAGTAGTTGGCTATCCTACTGCTGGCTTAACCACAAGGGTCCCCCTAGCGGAAAATCTTACGGCTTTGCCTTACAGGGTGACAAGTTTTCTGTTCTTCTTCTCTCTTTCCTTAATTCACTCCACATCTCTCTCTTTTTTGTTTTTTTCATTTTCCTTATGCTTAATTTATCCCGCATCTCCCTCACACACTCTACAGATGGGGGATGCCTCCTCTTCTAGTGTGTAGTGCTGCTGCTACTCCCCCTGCTGGCAGGAGGGTTGGGAGCCCAAGAAATATGACGACTGCTCCTTATGCTTCCAGGGCAGATTTCCCCTAATTGGTGAGTTCTCTCTTCACCAGTCAGACAGTGAGGATGTGGGAGGAAGGGGGGACACAGTAGGTCAGCTCAGTATTGCTGAAACTACACATCCCTGATATCTCTCCCCCTTCATCCCAGTCCTCTCACACTCCTTGCTCAAGCAAAACTCCCACTGAATTGGGTCTAGACCCTGGGGCATATAGAACTCTAGGTCAACAGTTGAGATGTATAGTAGGCACACTTTGGGTTGGTTAATAGAGTGGCCAAGTCATCAAATGGTCAAGTCAACTTGTATGCACAGTAAATCATATTTAGGACCCTTAGTTGAAAGCTGGTAAATTGTAGAATCAGGTCATTTCATTCTAACTCTTCCTGAAAATCTATAGTTCTGTAAGGCCCACAAATAGCAGGCTGTTCTGTTGTCTTAGTGACTTATTTCTGTGGACTTTGCCCACCATTCTAAATGCTAAAGTGTACGTCAAGTCAGCACAGTAAAAATGGGTGGGGTGCTGTGTACGCTGATATGAATACCCCATGCAAGCCAGTTGTGAAAAGCAAATGTTCCAATGAGCCTTCAACCTCTTTTTTTTTTTTTTTTTTTTTAAAGCTACAACTCAGTTCCCTCTGATGGACAAGACCCGATTAGAAAAGCACAAAGATGTGTGTTTGCTCATTTCTCCTAGGGTCATGTTTCTTAATGTCAAGATCAGGGATTTGTCTTATAGAATTCTAACTTTATTGGTTTGTGCAGAAATCCTGAAATCACATGAGGAGTATTATTTGGTGTCCTGTAATCCATCTTGAACCTCTGTTTGACATTTAAAATGCTAATGAAGTTAGAGCGTGTCGTGTGGCTAAATGCTAACACCTCACTCTCACACACAGAGGACTGGGAGCCCCGGTACACTTCATTTGCACAAACATTCTGTGTCCATCATAATTACAATTGCTAGGTGCTACTGCAATACAAATAATAAAAGTGAGTCTATGAAACTGGTTTAAATGGAGATCTGAAACTCACTTCTTGTTTTCCTAAGATACAGTGAAGTGATGTGGCAGCATGAGAAGTTGTAGAGAAGATGACTTCTCCAACTCGGGTAGCTCCAAAATTACTTTGCAATCACTGTGGGCATTTCTACATTGGAAAGTTAAGCTAAATTAATTAAAGGTATGAATTTAAAGGGCATTAGTTTAAAGTGGATTCAGCCCCTTTGTGGACACACAAAGTTAAGTGACCTTAATTCTCTTTCAGAATGAGAGCATTCACACAGGGTTTAAAGCTCTTTAACTAATGCAAATTAGGGCATAGCATTAGTTAATTTAGCTTAACTTTTCTGAGTCATCCCCCCCCCCGCCATGTAGACAAACCCTCTGCTCTCTCAAAACATTCTGTGGGTGGGTTGGTACATGTAGCTTCACGCGCAGTCAGTGTGAGAGCAGGACAAAAACAAGTAATGCCTAATGCATGTAAATATATAAGTCAAATTTGCTAACAGTCTCCAATAATGTGTTTACTAAAGGTGCTGGTATATCTGGTTGTATGAGGAGGGAGGTGTACACAAGCAATTGTGCCTGCAAAGTAATAAGTGTGCAACTAACTATTTAATTTGCATGGAGAAATAATTTTTATTCATACTACAATACCATCTAAAAGCCCCATCAGTGAATAACGGTTGGTACTGTACAGACGCTTAACAAAGGTTATGTCTGCTCCAAAGATCTTATAAGCTAAGTAACATTTTCCGCCTCGATAGCACCTTTCATTCAAGGAGCTCAAAGCACTTTATAGATACTGGACCAGATCCTCAGTTGGTGTAAACTGGCATAGCGTCACTGACTTCGGTGGCGCTATTCTGGGTTATGTTACCTGAGTATATTATCTATTCGTTATGCCTCTTTGTGAGGGAGGTAACTAGTATTGTCATAGGCAAGTTAAGCATTTTGCCCCGTGTCACACAGCAAGTTATTGCAAAGACGAGAATAGTAATCAGGATTTGGAACACTCAGTTTTGTGCTCTAACTACTTTACAATGTCACCTCCCAAATATGGCTAATATCAAGTGCACATTAAATAGATGCACCTGCAAATGTTACAGCCTCCTTACAGATGGCAGTTTAAAATGTGGCCCTGTATGCTGAAACCTGATACAGCAAATATCTGCCAGATAGCGAAAGAGAATCTATACAATGAGCCAGAATCTCAGCTACTGTAAATCTGCTGCAGGTCCATTGACTTCAATAGCGCTACACTAGTTTATACCAGCTGAGAATCTGGTCCAGAATTCCGCATGACATTGCAACCTGTTTTTGGACAACCCCTGCTTCCTCCTCATCTCACACAACTTCTAGCGTTTTATTTAACAAGGGCAACAAAAATAATTAAGGGTATGAAACAGCTTCCATATGAGGAGAACTTAAAAAGACCAGACTGTTCAGTTTGGAAAAGAGATGACAAAGGGAGAATATGATAGAAGTTTATACAATGATGACTGGTGTGGAGAAAGTGAATAGGGATATGTCATTTACCCCTTCACATAACACAAGAACCAAGGGTCACCCAAAGAAATGAATAGGCAGCAGATTTAAAATGAACAAAAGGAAGTATTTCTTCACACAACGCACAGTCATCCTGTGGAACTCATTGTCAGGGGATGTTGTGAAGGCCAAAAGTATAACTGAGTTCAAAAAAGAATTAGATACGTTCATGGAGGATAGGTCTATCAATGGCTACTAGCCAAGATGGTCAGGGATGCAACCCCATGCTCTAGGTGTCCCTGAGTCTCTGACTGCCAGAAACTGGGACAGAACAACAGGGCATGGATCACTTGATAATTGCCCTGTTCTCTTCGTTTTCTTTGAAGCAACTTAGGCATTGGCCACTGTTGGAAGACAGGCTACTGGGCCAGATGGACCATTGGTCTGACCCTGTAAAGACGGTTACTAACCTTCTGTAACTCTTGTTCTTCAAGATGTGTTGCTCATGTCCATTCCAAACTAGGTGTGCGCATGCCTCGTGCACGGTTCCCCAAGAGGACCCATAGGGTCATCTGTGGAGCTCCCTGAAGCCGTGCCTCCATGGCACTCTATATAGGGCCCTGCTGACCCTTCCCTCCTCAGGTCCTTCTTGCCGGACAATTCTAACAGTGGGGTAGGCAGGTGGGTTTTGGAATGGACATGAGCAACACATCGTGAAAAACAAGTTACAGAAGGTTAGTAACCGTCTTTTCTTCTTTGAATGCTTGCTCATGTTGATTCCAAACTAGGTGATTCTCAAACCATTTCATAGGAGGAGGAGTCAGAACTTAATCTCCCAAAGACTGCAGGACTGCTTTCCCGAAAGCTGCATCGTCCTTAGCCTGCTGGGTAATAGCATAATGCGTTGTTAATGTCTGGCTCAACGTCCAAGGTGCCGCTCTGCAGACATCTTAGGTCAGCACCTGAACCAGAAAAGCTGCTGAGGATGCCTGCACTCTCATGGAATGGGCCGTTAACGCAGATGCTGGTACTTTCGCAAGGTTGTAGCATGCCTTGATACACAACATGATCCAAGACAAGATGCATCGCGACGACACTGGCTCCCTTTTCATCCTGTTGGCTACTGCTGTGAACAGCTGAGTCATTTTCTTGAAAGGTCTAGTCCTTTCGATGTAAAAGGCTAAGGCCCTTCTGACATCAAGGGTGCATAGCCCCCATTCTCTGCTATTGGCATGCGGTTTTGGGAAGAAAACTGGGAAGAAAATGTCCTGGTTTGAGTGAAAGGACGAGACCCCCTTCGGCAGGAAAGCTAGATGAGGATGCAATTGGACCTTGGCCTTAAAGAAAACCATGTATGGCAGTTCTGAAGTCCGCACTCTGAGTTCGGATACCCTCCTGGCTGAAGTTATAGCCAACAGAAAGGCCACCTTCATGGATAAGTAGAGAAGCAAGCATGACGCTAGAGGCTCAAAGGGAGGCCCCCATTAATCTCGAGAGGATGAGATTTAGGTCCCACTGGACCACTCGCGCACGCATGGGTGGGAACAGCCTGCCCAAACCTTTCAGAAACCACTTAACCATGGGGCTCACGAAGACCAAGCCGCCTGCCTCCCCCGCATGGAAGGAGGAAATAGCCGCCAGGTGGACTTTCACCAATGATCCTGCCAAGCCCTGATGCTTCAGGTGAAGTAAATACTCCAATATCACTGGGAGCGGCACTGCCATCGGCGAGGTACCTTTTGATGCTGCCCACATGGAGAATCGTTTTCATTTTGCCAGGTAAGTAGAGAGTTTCCTATTACCAAGGAGGACCTCCCTGACCAGATCCTAACACCTCAGTTCTCTGGGGTTCAACCACGGAGGTTCCACGCTGTGAGGTACAGCGCCTTGAGGTTGGGGTGCTGCAGCTAGCCGTGGTCCTGGGTAACCAGGTCTGAAAGGAGAGGTAGAGTAACTGGTGTATTGACCGACAAATCCAGCAGGATTGTAAACCAATGCTGCCGGAGCTATCAGGATCACCATGGCCTTGTCCTACCTGACCTTCATCAGCACCCTGTGGACCAGCGGTGTCGGCGGAAAGGCATAAAACAGCTGATTCATCCACAGAATAAGTAACGCGTCCGCGATGGACCCGAGGCTGTGGCCCTGGAAGGAGCAGAACCTTCTGCACTTCTTGTTGAGTTCTGAGGCAAACAAGTTTATCTGGGGAGCACCCACCTCTGGAAGAGATCGGCCAACATGTCTGGGCAAATTGCCCGCTTGTGAGTGAGGAATGACCTATTGAGGCTGTCTGCCAATGCATTCTGGTGCCCCGGAAGGTATGATGCTATTAGGTGGATCGATTGAGTGATGCAAAATTCCCACAGATCGAAGGCTTCCTGGCACAGGGGAGAGGAGTGAGCGTCACCCTGTTTGTTTATATAAAACATCGCTGTCGCGTAGTCTGTCACAACTGACACCACCTTGCCCTGTAGATTGTCCTGAAAAGCTTGGCATGCCCGACACACTGCTCTTAACTCTCTCACATTGATGTGTGACCGCAGGTCTGAGTCGATCCACAGGCCCTGCATCCTGAGGCTGCCTAGGCGGGCTCCCCACCCCAAGTCTGAGGCACCTGTCACCAGGCATACGGACGGCTGAGGCAACAGGAAAGGGAGACTCACACACACTTGATGGAGCTCGCATCGCCAATTCAGGAAGTTCAGGACCTTGGGGGCAGAGACACCACCTTGTCCAGAGCGTTGTGCACTGGATGATATACCGTTGCTAACCAGGACTGAAGAGGTCTCAATCACAGCCTTGCATGCTGGACCACATACGTGCACGCTGTCTTGTGACCCAGCAGTTTCAAGGTATGGTGAGAGGATGATTCTCTAAGCCCCTTATCATATCTCTGATGGCCCAGGAGCAAGCTTGAGGAAGAGATGCCCTTGCCTGCCCCAAGTCCAGCACTGCACCAATGAATTCTATTCTCTGTGTGGTAACCAGCGTTGACTTTTGCTCATTGATCAAGAGCCCCAGCTTGCTGAAAGTGGACCTCCTCACCTGTAAGTGCGCCTCCACCTGGTGAGTCCCCTGACCAGCCAATCACCTGAATCTTTTGTTTCCTCAGGAAGGCAGCGACCACCGAAAGACATTTCATGAACACTCGGGGTGCTGCTGACGGGCAGAACCGTGAACTGCAGGTGCATCCAGCCTACCACAAAGCAGAGAAATCTTCTGTGCCTTGGGATAATGGCAACATGAAAGTATGCATCCTTCAAATCGAAGGCGGCATACCAATCTCCTGGATCCAGGGAGGGAATGATGGAGACCAAGCAAACTATGCGGAACCATACTTTGCTCAAAAACTTGTTCAGATTTCGCAGGTCTAGAATGAGGCAAAGCCCCCCTTTGGCCTTTGGGATTAGAAAGTAACAGGAATAAAACCCCTTTCCTCTCAGGTCACAAGGCACCTCTTCTACTGCCCCCATCCAGCCCAGTCTACAATTATAGTCCTGTCTCTGGTGGTAGAAACGGGGCGTGGGTTGCGGCTTGAAGGGCTTCCTCTGAGGTGCTGGTGTGTGCAGGCCCAAAGATTTCAGAATGGCCCTCAAGTCCTTCAAGCACTACAATTTCCAGTCCATCTGTGACAAGAATAAGTCTGGGCCCTCAAATGGGAGGTCCTGTATCATTGTTTGAAACTCCTGAGGGAGGCCTGAAACTTGCAACCACAAGCTTCTTCTCATGTCCACCTCTGACGACATAGCTTGAGATGCTGCATCTGCTGCATCCAAGGCCAACTGGAGAAGGGTCCTGGATATCACCTTGCCCTCTTTAACCATGGCCATGAACTCTGACTTGGACTCTTGTTGCACCAAGTCCTTGAATTTGTCCATTGACGCCCAGGACTTAGGATCACTTGTTGGTTTGTGATCCTAAGTTAGAGCCCTCCGGTGGAATACACTTTCCGCCCAAAGAGATCCAACTTTTTGGCATCTTTGGCCTTTGGTGTGGGCCCCTGCTGACCTTGCTGCTCTTTTTCGTTAGCAGCGACTACTACCAATGACCCTGGAGTGGGGTGGGTGTAAAAATGTTTATGCCCCTTGGAGAGAGAAAGTACTTTCTCTCTAACCTCTTGGCCGTAGGGGTTAGAGTGGCTGGGGTCTGCCATAAAGTTTTTGTGGTATCCCTGATGATTTTGATCAGGGGCAGGGTGACCCTAGAAGGTCCTTCTGGGACCAATATGTCCACCATGGCATCCAAGTCCTGTACCACTTCCTCAGCCTGAAAGCCCATATTCTGAGCCACCCTGCACAGCAGCTACTGGGGAGTCCTGCTGTCATCCAGGATGGCCGCCGGGGTGGCACCCACTACTGCTTCATCCGGGAATGAGGAGGAAGATTCCCTTATAGGCTCTGGGGTCTCCTGTCCTTTGGTATTGGCCTGATCTCATGGTGCTGTCTCACCTCCCCCGGTGCCGGACTCCCGAGGTTCGTCTAGCTTGGTGCCCATGTCTGAAACATCTCCAGTATCTGGTGGAACGCTCACAGAGTGAGAGGGCTGAGGTCTGGACCCTGAGGCCAAAGAGTATAACCTGCCCCAGTGGGACCCTTGGGCATGGTGGTATGCCCAGGGGGTCCAAAACGGCCACTATGGCGGCATCTGCCATTGGGGTGGCCATTGTGATGAAGGAGGTGGCGGTCCCTCTGGTCTGTGACTGCTCTGGCACCGGCTTCTCCTGGATACCACCAACACCGTTTCAAAGTCTGAGGAGAATCTGCCGCTGTGTGGGGACCATGGTGGTGCAGTGCTGGACGGTGCCGGGGAGCGGTGCCGCAAGGAGTGAGACCTGGTCACGGTGTGTGCCTGATGGTGCTGGATCATGCCGAGGATCGGTGCCACAGGGAGCACGATGTAGCCGCGGTGCCAGATTGTGCTGGGGAGTGGTGCCGCAGGGAGTGGGGCCTGGCCATAACCGCTGGTTTGCCCCTTGAGAGCACCGGTGCTTTCTTCGGCGCTGGGTCTTGTGTGTGGTCACGCCTAGGATAAGCCGGGGGAGCTGTCTCCTTGATTAGCTCCTTTGTCGCCGGAAAGGTTTCAGGAGTGGAGGGGAGCTGCAAATCCTCCTCCAATATCTCCCTAGTCAGAGACGCCACCAGTGCCGGACTCGACAAATCCCTTTTTGGGGCCGGAGGCAATGATGCTGTGCCCTGAGGGTCCAGGCCATAATGGCCCAGCCCAGGCCTCACTCTTCCCCCTTCCTTCCCCGATCTCGACATCGGAGAGCGCCCTCTCTCCAACCTTTTATTCTTGTGCGGCAACCGGGAGTGTGCACGTGCCGAAGACTTCGGTGCTGGGGAGCAACGATGCCACGGCTCTTTAACAGAGTCCTTCAACTGTGGCCCTTCTCATACCGCCACTGGCGCACTCTGCACCGAGGCTGATTTGCCCACTTGCTCCCCCGAAGTGTCTGAAGGCCACGGAGCTTCCTCCCTCATAAGAAATCTGAGCCTCTGGCTCTTCTCTTTTTGAGTCCTGGGGCGGAAGCTCCGACAGAACTTACACTTGTCCCATAAGTGTGACTCTGCCAGACACTTAGGGCAAGAGACGTGCGGGTCATCCCTGGGCATTGGCTTCTAACAGGACCTGCACGACTTGAAGCTGGGCATGTCCCAACCCCAAAAGGGTTGGGCAGAACTAACTACCCTCTAACAGAGAACTCTCTAAGTACTCTACTACACTAACTTAACTACAAAACTATTTACAGGTACTTAATATGAAGCGATAAGATGGGGAACACTTGCTGGGGAAGAGACCATTGTTCACCGTCACGGGCAGTAAGAAGGAACTGAGGAGGGAATGGTCAACAGGGGCCTATATAGAGTGCCATGGAGGCGCGACTCCAGGGGGTTCCACAGCCGACCCTGCGGGAATTCTGGGGGAAAACTTTCCGGCAGACCATGCACCCGGCGCACGCACACCTAGTTTGGAATCGACATGAGCAAGCACTCGAAGAAGAATGACTGTTCTTAAGTGTTTTCTTTTTAATATCCATGAAACTACCTTTATTCCAGTCTAGCTTTTTTGCTGAGTGAGTCTCCGCCATGATAGCTGAAGAGTAGCAGTGCACGTGTCCAGTTGGTAATTCAGTTTCATTTAAGTGACCCTAGAGATCATTCTCATTATGGATATCAGAATTCCAAAATAGTCTAATACTAAAGGTGGTAAAAGGTACCAGGCGTGGAAAATAGGATGCTGGTATCTTGCTGGCTGTTTATTCTTCCATATCAGTGTTTGTACAGGAAGCAAATGTCTGAAAAATGTAACCTTTCCCCAGCCCCTCTCTGGTGCCAGAACCATTTTTATCAGAAGTCGATGGACAGTTTATGTAAGACAGGGACTGAATTTCAATTTTTCCTCATTTTGTGTGTATTTCTACTCCCCCTATGAGGAGGAGCGGCTACCTTGTCTTCAGAAGGTCTTTTGAACTTCCATTGGTGGACTTTAGAAGGAGCTTTCAAGAGCTTGAAAGAGGTTTTTCAGCCTGGTTATTTAACCAGAATGAATAACCATGACCTCTCCATTGTATTTGATTGCTACTTTCTGATTCTGCGAATGTTGAGTCATGTGTTAGGTATAATTCCATCTGGTTTGTGTTCCCTGAATGAACTCTTGCGTGGCAAGATTTATTGTTTCATTTTGCTAGACTCAGGCAGGAGTCTCACAAGCTGTCAGCGAGTGATTAAAATGTGTGTGTGACTTGTGAGCTCTACCCATGCCTTTTACACAGCTACCAAATGCTTTTCATTGGTGAGAAAATCCTGCATGATCAATTTAAGACAATGGGTGAAGCAGCAGGTGTGAATGAGCCCAGAATCCCTGAAAGGTCATGTTAGATATTGTATTGCAATTGCTACATTGTTTGCTCTGGAGGAAGAGATGTCAGTCCATGGGATGAAGAAAGTATTGGCCAGTCATTCGAGATGCTTTTGAATGTTCTCATCTGTGTGTTTTCTTAGGGATCTGTGGAATAGAGACAGTACTATAGAATGTGAGGTTGTCATTGTCTTTGCAAAGTGTTAATGAGAGAACGGCTGATGTCAAGTTCAGACACTGTTACAAATGAATACAACCTGCCCTACCCCCCTTTCCCCCACACACACAGAGCTTCAGAAGGTGCTTGACGCCTTGCAGAATTGGGCTCTGAATCTGTAGTAAGGAAAAGACACTTGTTTTTTGAAATCTTATCAGCATATTGGTAGCAAAATATCTGATTTCTCACTGCCTGTCTCAGAAATGATGAGGAAACACCACAGGGAAGCTATGAGCCATGCGACCTGAAATAGTTTAAGATCACTCTGAACATTTCACCATGTTTATACAATTAAATAAAAATTTGAGATTTTGTTAGTAAGAAAAGTAAAAGGCTGTGCTCAGACTTATCCCTGTCTACATCTGTAATTGGGGAAATGGCCATATTTACTTTGGCATAAGAACAACGATAATTGCAATTGTTCAATACCTAACCACATAATGATCATGAGCAAAATAATGACTTATCAAGGGACACACAAATACCACTCTGCTGATTAGAATAAGCATAACTGATCACAATGATTATACCATGCGTACTGTATGTGCTATAAAGGCGAGATTCTTATAATCTGTTATTCAACAATCAAGTTTTCTAAAGTTAATTATTTTAAAACATGACTTTTGATGATGTACCAGTGCATACATAACATGCACAACAGTTTGCACACAAACTTTCCAGCTTTTACATAACAAAATGGGCATTTTGCGTGCAAAACAGATGTTAAAGTCCCAGCTAAGTAGTTTTTGTGCACAAATGTAATAGTTGTATGAGCAAAAATGGTTTTCCATGCAAAATTGGTGGGCTAGATTTCCAGCTGGCTCTGCTCAATTTATGCTCAATTTACTCCAGCAGAAAATCTGGCCCTGCTTGTACAAACTCAAAAGCTGCTTTCTGGCTAGCTAGGAATGTTTGGCCCCAACATTATGTGCACAAAGAAAAAAATTCTTGATGAAATTCAAGGTTTGTCGTAACGAATCCTCACCACGTGTAAACTGGCTTAGCTTCATTGAAGTCAATGGGATTATGCAGATTTACACCAGGTTGGATGTGTGTGTGTGTGGGGGGGTGTCTTTTACTTAGAAATTAGAGACTGAAAAGCTCTTGCTCTTGGTCATTCCATCCCATACCAGCAATGCAGGGCTGTTCCTTGCTGTATGTTACCCAGGGTTTTGTCAGCATAGTATGAAATTTGTCTAAAAACATCAGAGAAATACTGTTTTCTAACATAAATGGGCATGTGGCTTGAGATATCTGCCTTCCTGTAGGGTTCAAATTACTCCATCAGATCTGGCTAGGTATGGATAATGCTGTAGTTTCTCTATCACATACAGTGTAGGGATAAGTCTCAGCTAGCTAGCCAGAAAGCAGCTTTTGAGTTTGTACAAGACTTGGGACTTGTAATTGGTTATCTCATTACAAGAAATAATTCTCACTGTTCACACATTCTCACCTTCTAATCAACGGTTGTGAATAGGCCTCATCTACCCTAACTGAATTGACTTTCTTAGCACTTGCCCTCCCCATTATTATGTTTCTTACCCTTGGATGTATATATACACACACACACTCACACACATCTCCTATCTGTGGTTTCCACTTCATGCATCTGATGAAGTGGATTGTAGCCCACGAAAGCTTATGCAGAAATTTGTTAGTCCTTAAGATGCTACAGGAATCTCATTGTTTTTGCTGCTTTTGTTCTGCTGTGTTTTATTTTTACGCTGTTCAGCTCTGGCAGACATCAGTGTGATGGATTGTGCCATACGTTCTTATCCATACGTTGCCCTCTGCAACACGTATTTAGGAAAGTCGATTCCAAGATGAGTTTCTGCTATTGCATTTCATACTTCTGCAACCTGAATGTACTTGGCTGGCTGCTAGAATCCCTAGCAGCACGTAGAGCAGATTGACCTGCTTGGCTGAGACTTCACACCATACGTTGTGACAAGAACACAAGAGCTTCAGTTGTGATAATCTCTAGTGTGCTGGACTGCACCTGTCACATCACATTGCTGTAGGTCACAGGGTTGGCTAGTAGCAACCTCTCCCCTTCAGGACCCTTCACAGGTCCCCTTACTTATTCAGGCAAGTCCTACCTCCAGCACTTTCCTCTGACTCTGCCTTCCTCCAGGCCAACCATCCTTCTTTGTGCATCATTCCATGACCCGGAGGAGTCCAGCAACCTACCCAGAACCTCTGGCTCTACCCTCCTCCTTGCTGTCCTACCACGGTGTCGGAAGGACGGTAGGGGAGTTACTGAATCTTCTTTTAGGGTATCAAAGCAAACCTGAGCCATCTGGCTTGAGTCACATCTGAGCTGGTCTATTCAGGTGCTTTCAGTGGAGGTTTTACACCCCTTTAAGCAAGGCTTTCTGGACATGTTCACAGGAAAGCTAACAAGTCACTCGGTGGTTGCTGACTTCTCCTTTTTCCAGCTAGTTCTACAGATGTCATGGATGCCTTGAGAGGCAGCTGGAAAGGAGGAGGAGCCCAGCTGGTCTCTGCTTTGTAAGGGCCACCAGTGAGATTGTCCCGGCCAGCCACCACCTGGAGCCAGCAGCAGGGAAGAGACTGGGTGCCACATGGAGCCACAATAATACTAATGCCTTTCGCTAGGGAAGCTCTTGCCTTTGGAGCCAGTTTTGAGGCTCACACGCATGCCGACAGACACTCTTCCCCCTTCATTCCCAGAAGGACTCCATGAGCCCTGGGGAGTTTTGAGAAAGCCAAAGCACAGTGGTGGGAGCTGCCAAAACTTCAGTGAAGGGCTACATTTTCAGCTCAGCCGACAATGTGTGTAACATTAAGTGGGTAAAACACCCCCGCCAAGGAAAACCCACCCATCCTCTTCCCCACAAAAATTCCACCGAGCTGTCTGTCCCGCCACTCTCAATCCACCATGCTTTTCTTCCTCCAGCTACTCATGGAAGCACCTCCTGCTGACCAGCTGTTCCTCACAGCCCAGTGATGGTAGTCTGAGGTCCTGCCACTTACTCTTCTGGTAGTGGCAGGCAGGTCATCCTGTGGATTCCGGCAGGCGGGTTCAGTCCCCTCACAGGTTAGATTGGGCAGTGTGTTTTTTTTATTTTTGCAATGGGTGCTTCAGTCCTGGTTGCCAAGGATCTCCCATAGCCAGTGAGGGAAGGGAGGTTTGAAATCCAGAGCTGAATCTGGACTTTGAATTGAATGGCTTGGGCCCATGGCTGCTATTATTCACTGGATCTCCTATCGCTGAGTATGAAAAATCTTTTTTAGAAGTGTGCAAAGCTCTCAAAAGTCAGCCTAACACATGAAATAATTCTATCTTCTGCTCCTCTCCTCGGAAGACTAAAGCCTCGATTCTGTAACAAGCTGTCTGTGGACCCAGGAGGTCTGGCTGCATGGAGCTCAGCACAGGATTGGGGTCTGAGATACAGGTATTCAGATCTCATGCTGCAGGGTGTAAGCTCCTCACTACAGATGTCAAGAAGGAACTTCCCCTTCACATGTACAGCATTGATAACTAGTTGGGAGGGGGTTCTTCTTTTCTGTGAAGCATTGAACCTTGGCCAGTGCCCAAGGCCAGGTATTGGATTGGAGAGAACAGTATGGCAAATCCACAAGTTACTTGACTTGATATAGGAATTACTGGGTGAATGACTGTGTTATACAGGAGGTCAGACTAGTGATCCCAGTGGTTTTGTCTAATTTTAAAGTCTACTAATCTGAATCTGTGTCCATGCATTCCTCTAGGCTTATAAGCCAGCCAGTATGGTACTTTGTACATATTTCTATTGTACTCAGCAGATTTAACGTTGATTTCTCTGTTTTATATACATTTCAATTACCCGTAATTTAATTCTGCAGGATTAAAGTATTACTAAGAGCTCCTTCATTAGAGCAAATTAATTTCTTTTTAATCGATGTAACTTGTTTTAGAATGTCATGCTCCTGTGCCTTCCTTAGAGCATATCGAGGACATTAAAGATTTCCCGAGCTAATATCATTACTCATTCCGTAGATGGCTTCCAAGCAAACAGTAATCTCAGACCCACCTTTGACCGTGATTATATTTACTGACAGATTTATCTAAGGACTTTGCAATGTAGGCATTCAGTCTTTCTGCGTGCTGAATGCCATGAACTCCCATTGACTTCAGGGAAAGCCAAGAGCACTCAGCACATCACAAGATCAAGCTGTAAGTGTTTGTACACACAGTGCTGCTCTGATCCTACTCTTGTTGAAGTCAATGGGCATTGTTTTCAATAGCAGCATGATCAGATACTAATTTAGGATATTTGAGTCCAAAATCTACCCTCGGGTGCAAGCATGTGCAATCCACAGTGTAATGGTTCTAACTGCTAGCCAATTTTCCTTCCCGTTCAGTATACATTTCCCTTTGATTTATTTCAACCTGTTACCCTAGTAATCTCTGTGATACAGTGCTTCATCATCCTGGGGGGTTTGATACCAAATACAATAACCATCACACATACTTCGCTCCTGAGTAGAGAAGCTTCTTGATTTTATTAAGGCCCCTTCAAAGGCGTGTAATTTGCCCATGTTTACCAGTAAGCATTAGAGATCAGCTTATCTCCTTTCTCCTCCATGTTTTACTCTTAACTGGGGCTCCCACCCGGCAGACTGTAGTGTAAATTGACTCCTCTGCCTCCAATTTGGCCCTCTGTTTGAGCATAGAACCCCAGCAGCAACAGAGAGAATAGAGCTAGGCACAGTACTGTGACCAAGATAACCTCTGGTTGTGGCCTTTAATATTTTCAGACCCATTATTCCCAAAGCAGGTAGCTGTAATATATTAGAGTGGGCGTTTGGGTTTCCAAAGAATTTAAAGGAATCTGTAAAAACAGGCAGAGATAAGTCTCCTCCATAAAATGTTCAATCCTGGGAAATTTATTGATACAAAAATAATATTGCATCTTGTCTACAGTGAATTTGCTACATTTAAATCTCCTGATGCCTGCCACGGCGAGAACAATACAATGAAGTGTCTCCAAGAACACACACATGATACAGAGAAAGAAACAGTCATTTTAAAAAATACAACAAAGCCTCTGGAAGCCTATGGAGAAAATAAAATAAAATAACGCCTCCTCCCCTCAAGATCCAGATCAAAAGTCAAATCGTTAATCCACTTTGTGCCAATGTCACACAAGCTGTGCATGCTGAAGGGGATTTGCTACAGACCTTCAGGGACAGAATGCATTTCTCAGTAAATATTGTGCTCCTGCCCATAGGGCATGTCCTACTGAAGGGAATTTAGACCCTGTGGAAGACTTCCATTCTGCCAGTAAGGTAGGTGTTATATTACAGGGGCAGATCTAAATTTAGATAACTTCTACCCCATCACCCTGAAATTTTAGAATGTCAAAACCTCCTATTCAGAAGTGGTGGATTTTCCAGAGGCAGCATATGTGCGGAGCAGTATCTTGAAGGGCTGGATTGGTAGATGTCTTGGTGGCATCCTAAAAGCTCAAAGAAGGACAAGAATAGAGATAAAGCCTGAGTATCTTGCAGAGGACATCTGAAGCCTTTACAGAACTGATAAATATGAATTCTGGTTTCTATACACATTTCAGCTTTGGGACCAGATGGAACTTTTGGATCATACAGGGGACTTGAGATTCGGAAAACAGGGGGCTCAGTTGTAACTACATTGCACAAAGACATAAGGAGAAGCCCATCAATAAGAAAATTTGATGTGTTTAGATTAAAATGGGCCTAAAATTAAACCCCAGCCTGCACAATCCATACTCCAGGAAAATTCAGACCCAGGTTTATATTTTTTATCTTGGGCTTATGTTTCTACAGTTATTTACAGTTGGTTTGGTAAGAATTTGCACCGTATTTACTGCTTGAAAGAGAGAGTGTGATTGGGGCAGTGCACTAGTATAATATCACCCTATTATTTGCCATTCCAAAATGCTAAGTCTTAGAAAGACAACTGGGATTGTCCAGCTGCTAGCAGGCGGTTCTAGAGGGCATGATGTCATTCTCTATGCCACTCTGAAAAGTACTGAAACAGATCAGACAGTACATTCAAGAACTATAGGAACCAGACTCGTGAGCTGATATCATGCAAAACACACAGACCATCTCCTTCCTCTCCACCCTCCTGGGAAGAATTCAGCTATGGAACCTGACCATGTGCTGCATCTGTCCTCTAGTAATTAACAAGAAAATTGAATATCCTGATGTAGGAATCACTGGATGACATTCTGTGTGCTGTGTTATGCAGGAGGTCAGACTAGATTATCACAATGACCCCTTCTGATCTTAGACTCTAAGACATCCAACCATCTTAAGCTTCTGCTGGACAAGATTCAGCCACTTAAGTCGCCACAAACCCACACTTCCTGGGACTGCTGAGAGATTCAAATACTTGGCCCAGCAGTCCCAGAAATTGCGATGTTCCCATTGATTTCAGATATCCTTGTGGCTGCTCCGCACCGTCTGAAAACCAGATTCAACTAGTCTGAAGTCAGGCATCCCAAACTTGAGGCCATGCTAAAAATTGACTGCTCTGCAGCTCCGTTTACCCACCACTAATATTTACTTATAGAGGGTGTCATGAAGCTTAATTAATGCTTGCAGAGCTCTTTGAGATACTCAGAAGTAAGCTGCCATGCAAGTGCGCAGTGTGATTTTGAGCTGGAAAGGAGCACACCCTTCATCAGCGCAGCGGAGCGAAGCACCCTATGACGTAAAGAGCAGAGATGGGCTTGAGCCATAAAGATTGGATCAGGATTTGGCCCGAACCTGAATTGCTGCACCCATCTCCTGTACAGAAACACAAATGGACTCATATGGGAACTCCCTACTAATTCTGGGCCAGCCGGATTTTTAGATAAATCGATAGAAAACTGATTCGGTGGCCTTAATCTTTCTGTGCACAAATGCTTCCTGGTTGTTTATGATGGAAGGAGGGTGGGGGAGAAAATGACCTTGCTTGGTGCTGTGTGGGAACTTCCACTGTTCAGTCATTCACACGTGGTGGCTGTTTCTGAAAATCATACGTACGTGCACTGATGAACATGTCTAGCAGCCCAAGCTTGCCAGGCAGCTGGTGCCACCAGAGACCATGAGTGGCACATGGCCGGCGAGAGCTTTCATCAGAGTGTAACAGCCTGTCAGCTCCGTTCTTGGTGCTTTCCTGCCCGGTGTCTGCATAATTCAGGTGGGAGATGAACAATGCAACACGTTTAGCGTCTGATTGGTGGTATTGGTACTCAGACAAAGGAAGCCAGGTTTCCTCTCTCTAACAAATTCCCTAGGGCTGATATTTAGGTAGCTCACAACACTCTCTAAAATGCCAGGGTTTAAACTGAGAACTTAATGCTAGGCCTCAAACCTCATGGGGACTGAGAATAGTCACAAGATGTTTTTCTGGCAAATAAGCCTCCACTGCGATTTCCTCAATATTCCACCAGAGGGAGCCCTGCCAGCGCACATTGTAGAGTTTGTGTCTTGGCTAAAGCGGATTAGAGGGAAGGTCTGGTACAATGTAAGACTCGGGAACTCTTCACAGCCTCTGCCTCCAAGAGTTGCACATCACTGATGCCTCCGTTGAGCAGGGGACAGCAGATGCAGTGATGTTCCCATCACACACTCTCGGTCTGGGCCAGCAGCAGTTCCTCTTCTATCCCCTCCCTATGGAGGAAGGCTCCAGAGGGCACCTGAAAGGGGGTGCAGTGATTGGCAGTATGTAGGAGGCGAGGCAGGGTTGCAAGTGGTGACCCCTCCATCCAGTTCCGACCATGCTCACAGCACAGCACTACCCTGGTGGGCGGCCCTTGGGGTGAGCATGCTCCTATCCCAGCGTGGGCCCTTTCGTCCCCAGCTGCATGTGCTGGGCTGAGGGAACCTGGAGCAGGTGGAGCGAGTGAAAGATTAGCCCAACACCAGAGCTCCAGCAGCAAAAGGAGGCAGATTTTACCATTTGCTATGCTGCGTCCATTTGTGTGACCTCCTCGGGAGGGGACATGAACAGCGTGCAGCCCAGGGGAAAGAGGAAGAAGCTTCAGAGGCTCCCATGATATTACCTTTCTTTGGTTAAGGTAAAATCATTCAGAAAATGAAAGGCAAATATTAGACTAATCTGAACCTGACTGGCAGACCTCTTGCACTGCAAGACTGCTAGACAGGGCACTGGTAGGCAGAGAGGCCACGCTTTCCAGGCCAGGTCACACTGGTGTTCACCAAACGTGACCTTCTAATGGCAGGTGTCAACATCACAAGCCCCACCACTGGGACTGGCACAGGTTGGCCACCTTGTTGCCAGTCTGAGCAGAGGACTAGGTGCCTGAGCCAAAGCCCATTGAAGTCAATGGAAATCTTTCCATTTGTTTGAATGGGCTTTTGATCAGGCTCTCCCAGTGGAAAGCCTCTCGCTGACTTCAGTCAGCTTTGGATCAGAACCTAGGGGGGCCATGGGGATCCAACAAGCTCCATGTCCTCGAAGGCTTGCTCCCTACAGATACTAATTCCACAAAAAAGCAAATGGAATGACCATCTAGCATCCCATGGTACACCCTCTGCCGCTGTGAATAAGAGGGGCTGACCTACTCTTGCCTGTGTTTGTTTCTGTTTGTCAGAGGTGTGTAGGCTCCCATTAGCTTTCATTATTATCATACTCCAAAGGGAGCAATGAGACAAGTGATCATGTAAATCCCTTCAAGATATCGCATCCATTATTAAGAATTTCATTTAGAAATGGACCACTTATCCAAGATACCTTTTTCTTCAGTACCTTCCTTGAGAGTTCATCATCACTAAGCCATACCATCTTCAGCCAGCACTGTTAACAATTTTTCTTACCAGCGACGGGAAAAGAGAGGCTCCAATAAAGTGTACAAAACAGCCAACAAGCAGAGGGAACCCTATTACACTTTATTAGTATTGGAGATGAACACAAAGAGGAGCCTTGCTCCACATTCCAGGCTTGATCCGAAAACTACAATGGGCTCTTCCCATCAGGCCCTATGGTTCAATTCTAGCTGGTAGTGAAGTCAATGGGATGACTTGCACGACGGCGGTGGGACCTGGAATGAACCCTAAGGAAGGCTTTCCCATTACACTCAGGCACAAAGAGTTTTCCACAGTGAAGCAGTGATTCTGATGATCACGCTTTTGATGTTGCATTAATAATACATGGGAATTGCCAGCCTAGATGAGACCAGCGAGCCATCTACTGCACTGACAGTGGCTAGCCCGACTGCTTCCCAAGAGGAGGGAAGAAACCTTGCAATAGGAGGCACTGTGGTGCTTTTATTTTTAATATCAAAGTCGTGCCTTTTACACTAACCTGGGAAATACACTTAAATCGACTGTAAGCAACAAGTCTGTGCCAGGAGGGAGATGGGTGTCTTAGGCCCTAACAGATTATTTCTGTAATAATACCTAGCAGTCATCATGCACTTGACAAGTTTAAAGCACTTTACAAACATAATGGGCCAGATCCTGAGCCCTCACTGAGGTCAAATAGACCTTTACTCCATTGAAGTCAGAGGCTCACTCATGGAGTAAAAGTGGTGGGATATGCGCTTAAGTCCCATTGATTTAAAATGCTAAACACCTTTAACTGATTTGCTGAATTGGAGCCTATACTTTGTGTGTGTGAGTAACTCAGAATTCTGTGGACATTGCTAAGTTTCACCCACCACACATTTTCCCCTGGGGTCAAATCCTCTTCCTGTTAGGATAACATTTTCAAAGCACTTAAGTGACTTAGGCTCTTTTGAAAATGGAACCTAGGCTCCTAAGTCTCACTGACAGTCAGTGGGATTTAGGCTCTTAAGTGCTGAAATCCTGTTTGGAAAACGGGACTGAGGGTCCTAAATTACGTAGGCACTTTACCCAGGTAAAATTCCACCCGCCTGAGTAAGGACTTCAGGATTTGGCTCAGTCCTCGTGGAAATTCCAGTAGCCTCTGTTAGAGCTGGGACTGAGGTAACCAAGTGGTTGGTGTGCCTTAGAAATTCCATCAGTTAGAGAGATCTGTTTGGCACCTGAAATGAAGAGAGAGGCGCAGTGCATGCCACTTCATGACCAAGATCCAATGCCTTACGCAAAGCAGCTGACAAGGCATGTGGCACATGTGTAGGAGGAGAGATGAGACAGGATACCTAGCGATTCTCCACAACTGACTCAGGGGAGCCTGGATCAGAATGTGTTCCTGCTTCCGGCCACGTAGCCCCCATGTACAGAGCCCTCATAGTTACAAAGTAAGGAACGGCCGTGCTGTAAACATCTTCTGAGAGATTCAGAAGAAAGAGTTTCTTGCATTCTTCCATGTCCCTCTGCCCAGTGGTTCCCCTAGCCTGTCTCCACCACTCACGGCCTGGGCTGCTTCCTGGCACAGTTGCTGTTTGACATGATAACCCCCTGAGCTCAATCCTGAGCCGGTGCCAGGTGAAAAGAGCAGAGTATTCCCCGCTTGCTCCTGTCCACGGTGCTGTTTGCAGTCCCAGTGGGATGCACAGGTCCTTTATGAGGGCAACCATCCTGAAGAGGGTCAGGGACTGAGGGCCATTGCCCAGTGGCATGTTCTGGAGGACACTCTGCATATCTTGTAAGGGGAGCAGAACTGCCACCTTGGCATTGTTTCATGGGAGCCCTCTGCAGAAATGGCTGTGTCAGAGCAATGCCCCCAGAAGCTCCCCATCTGCTGCGGCGTGGTCCATGGCTTCAAAATCAGGCTGGCCCTAAACATGTACCAGAAAGGTCCTCTGTTACTTCACATATTGGGCTGCTTAGAAGTTCAAGGGCTTCTAGTCACGTTTTTAAGCATTGGTTGCCCAGATGGGAAGAAGCCTGTTAGCTAGAAGATTTGCACATCAGTCAGCATTTTGACAATTTAGTCTGTCAGTGAAAACAGCCAAAGCCCCACCAGCTAGCAGCCTTTTTGGACTGTCTGATTGTCGATATTACAGTGCTACCCAAAATGCAGCCCCCTATGATAGTTTTGTAGCAGCTGCTTAGGAAAACTTATTTGCTTGCTATTTGTTTTTGTGATGTGGACAGATGTCCATTGAGAATGGACTGAATTTGCCAGGTCCTTTCACAAAAGTCACTAAACAGCTGGCAAATCAGGATGATTTTCTGTCAACACTAACCTCTGTCAAACTCAAACCAGTGACCTCGGATCTGGACCCCATTCCTTGGGCCATCCAGAATCAGACTGAAATTCATCCCCGTGTGGAGGTCCCATTCAAGACCTATGCACCTGTTAAGGCAAGCCCTATTTTGAGAGCTTGAGTAGGATGCAGTGATGCATAGATCTCGCAAGGGGTGAATTTCCCTATTATCTTTATGCTGTGAGAGTCAAAGAATGTAGAGATGGAAATTTTGGGTCATCAAGTTAATTTCTTCCCTTCTGGTGCACGATTGTTCCCTATGGTACATACTCAGCTGTTTTGACTGGGTTTGTTGAAAATGACTCAAGGGACTAGGGCTCACACGATTTCAATTTTTTTTTTTTTTAATGGAAACGTTAATAGTTCTCCTCTCAAGAAAAAAATATCAATAAGCCCCTTTGGCTTCTGAGCTCCTTTGGAATGGACAGAACATCCAGTCACTGAACGGAGCCTTCTAGCAGCTACCTTTCTCCCACAAATATTCCTTAACCTTCGTGCAAACCAGCAATATTTATTTTTTCTGACATGCAAAATACCCTGGCAAAATTATTCCTCCCTTTGCCAGAGGGCAGAAAACATTTTCATTTTCTTGTCTGAAATGTTTTCTTTTATGGCTGCTACAAATGTTAGGAGACTATTGTACCATCTCTACAACATCATCTTTTGTGAACCAGACGTGTAGGTGATGTCAATAGCTGGTCGTTATAATTATTAGTGAATTAATGTTGGCTGGGATGTTTCGAAGGAGCCTAAGAGAGTTAAACACCCAAATTCTGTTGTATTCCTTGTATAAAATAAGGGATAACTAATGCTGGCTAGTAACTGGTATATATAATGCTAGATGACAATGAGCAAGCCTTCCTCACACAGCTCTGCCAATTACCTTTGTCCTGACCTCCTATTCTGGGGGAATAAGAGGGACATCCTCAACTATCACAATATATTGGTGGTAGAGATGATTTTGTAATGTGGTCAAATATCTTACGAGAGAGTAGGCTGAGACTATCAAACTCATTTATAGTTGACTTCATCCATATCTGGACTCAAGTCTCTAGAAGTGAAGGACATTAACTCCTTGGTCCAGAAAAGCACTTAAACATATGCCTAACTTGAAGCATATGAGTAATTCAGTTGGAGTCAATGAGACAATTTATGTGATTAAAGTTAAGCTTGTACTTTAAGTGCTTTGCTGAATCAGGGTCTAAAGCTCAATTCCCCTTATCCTGGCCCATATTCAGTATTGTTCATAAGGAAAACAGAAATAGGATTTAATGTTGTTAACAGTTGTGATACAGGAGACTTTTTCCAAACATACTATCCTGCCAGCAAAGGGCAGAGTTGTGTATCTTCTGCATTTTCCTCTTGGTGGTTAGAGAACAGATCGCACAAGATTGCAGGAAGAAAGCAATGTCATAGATGTGTAAAAGTCATCACTAGAGCAGTCTTTCGAAGTCTTTCTTTCCTTATATCACACTCATCACTATGGCATCTGAATGCCTATTAAAGACCTAAAATGCTTCAGGCAATGGAGACAAGAAGGTGCATTAAGACCATAGTTCCAACATTATGGTTTATAGGGCTGTCAAGGCTGGGCAAGTCTTCAGATAGATTTCAGTAAAAAGACAAAAAATAGCAGGAAGGGTGTGGAATCAGTTGATGAATAGATTGCACAGCACAGTAATAAATGGAAGGGCACAGAGATACCCGCAAGAAAAATGCCTTTGTAATGTCAACATTTCTCACAAACACCGCAGTTAATATTAACGTACTACTTAGAAAAAATTATCAGTCTTGTCAGTGGTGCATATGGCAGGGCAAAGGGGGGGGGGGCTTTCAAACAGATCGTAAAAGCACAGGTAGATACCATTGCAAAACATAGATAAGCTGGTTGTTGTAATGAATGATAAATAAAAATTCTAGAGCAAGGGTTCTCTCTCGCTCTCTCATATATATACACACACACACAGCACTAACCATCAGGCCTAGTAGTATTTATATTGTCATGATTATAACTATGGCACACTTTCATGACAAAAAAAAAATAGACGTAATCAGCTATAATGATTAGAAACCTCTTATGCAGTGTTTCAAATGTTTCCTTTAACTGAAAGACAAGATGATCTAATATAATAAAACCATAATTTGCACTGCCACAATAGAAATAATCACATTATAACAGGAAAAATGAACCAGAAATAGACAAATACTGTTGCTGTGGAATTCCAGTGACACATAGCTACTACATGAGAGATTCCTACGCAGCAGGTGGGATTTTCACACCCTTCAGCCTGAGCCTAAATCCATTGAAGTCTGGGGTAAAGAAGCATTAAGTCGATGCAGAGTTGTATGAACAATGCATCTCATCATTCCAGTTTCAGTACTGTCTCATGTAGCAAGATGTGGGTGGCTGAATTGTGAGGGGTGTTCTATGCAATGTCACGTTCCGCTGTGAAAAGTAATTCATAGTAAAAGGAGAACAATAGACTGTGGTAGGAAAGCCTTTTACACTATTTGGAATCCTTATGTTGTTAATGTTTTGGGACCCTTTTGCCCACCTCTAGTTCCCCATGAACCCTGCTGCCATTTCAGCAGTAGTTTGTGACACAGTAATTACTTTCTATTTATGAAAATGAAATTGACATGCATGGAAGAGCTCCCATTTAGGGCCCAATACAACTCCTATTAAAGTCAGTGGCACATCTAAGGAATGAATTGGGGTTGTGTAGTGAGTGAGGGGTCCCACAGACAATAGCCTGCCTCCTTTGTTGAAGTTGGACAGTGTGGAGTGAATGAGGCAGGAGGTTGCAGCAAAAGAAAAGAGGGTCTCATGGTTAAGGCAGTCAGTGCTGCCCTTGAGAACTGGAGTCTGTTCCTGCCTATGCCACAGCTCTCCTATGTGATGCTGGGCAAATCACTTAAAGCAGACTTTTTTTTTCCCCTCATTTTTTTGAGGCCAGGTTTGCAGAAGTGCTGAGTACTCAGAGGTGCAACTGAAGTTGATTCAAGCTGTGCTTTGAACTTACACTGTGCTATAAAACACTGAGTATTCTGAAAAATCAGGCCTTAGGTGTCTCAAATTAAACACCTGACGTTAGTGGATATTTTTTGACCATTTTGTTCTTAATCTTTCTGGGCATCAGTTGGGGAACTGTTGGGGAATCATCTGGGGAACATGTATAAAATGTGGAAAATAATATCCGTGAATCTCACAGTAGTGTTTTGAAGATAAATTCATTAATGTCTCAGAAACGCTGGTGAGATCACCATAGACATGCCCAGGAGGAAATGAATAATTTTGTATTAAGTAGCATTTTTGAGTCGTGTATGTTAAATAAGGCCTGGGGCCACACAATGAATGATGAGGATAAAAGGTGAGAGTGAATAACCCATTCATTGAATACTATCCATCCTGTGCACCAACTGAGGCAGAAGTGGTATGGAAAAAAATAGTAATTAATGTAATTAATTAAACTGTTTACTTTAAGTAATTAAAGCCTGTATCGTAATGCCACATTTTAAGTTACTGCTCCAAAGCATGGAGGCTCTAAAGCTTCTCAGTGAAACTGTAAGAATTTTTTTAACATGGACATAATATTTTCCTTTAATCTTATGTTTAACATGACTGAACCATTTAAGTTGAAACTTTCCAAAAATTTCAGCCTGAGGCAGACTCCTGGCATGGAAAATTTCAGCTGAGACAGTTAAAGATAAGCAAAGTTATAAGGAACCGAAACAGAGTCTTATAAATAGACGCATCAGCCAATCTTAACTAGGTGTCACTATCAGCCCCGCCTATAGTGAAAATCTGGATGTATTAAGTATCATTTGTGTAATTTATTCAACAATATAACTTAAAAAAAGACTTGAACTCTCTATATTAGATTTTTCGGCCCATTCAGGTGTGCATAAAGTGCTTCCAGTACACTGAATAGGTGGTGTATGCAAATGAAATTGCTTGTCCCTGTGAAAAACACATGTAATACTTTGGGCAAACATTACTCGTTTGTTTCTTAGAATGAAAAAGAGAACATGCAATGTTTACATATTTTGCTAATGTATATTAGTCATCAGCATTGGTGGGGCACCGTTCCCACTAGGATTACGTCCATTTCCATTGCACATGGTGCTGTTTTAGTGGATTAAAATTTAGTCCTCAAAATTTGCTTTGGAGAGAAGCTTAGCAGGTCAAGGTTAAAACTATGAATACCTTTTTTTAATCCGTTGCAAAGATTGGTTTGATTGAGGAATTTTTGTAAATGTTTATGGGTGTTTGAAAAGAAAAACGTTTATTGTTTTTAGCCAATTCTTGTGCCAGAGGCTCTATAAAAGTTATCTCTGTTGTTTGATTTTTCTAATGACTAATTTCCTCAGTGATTAGGGCCAGAGTTTGCTTTTTAGGACCAAGGGCATCCCTGATGTAACACCACTGACTTCAATTTAATTATACTAGGAATTAATTTGGCTCATGGGGGTTATTTTTACATTAAGTATGATGCCATCAAAATAGAAGTAATTAATTTTGCTCTGCTTTGCACCTTTGCTTTGTTTATCAAGTCAACCAACTAATACAAAGCCCTGCTCTAATGTCCCTGAATTGCTGGCAACTGAGAGAAGGGAATACAGAGTGGTGCAGATCAGAGGCCAGGCCAGATGATCTTCGGGGGCAGGGATTGTAGAGGGGATACAATCTATATCCTTATTTTTGGCAGCTGTGATAAAGCACTCTGTCACCTCCTGATCTCCACTGTCATATAGTGTTACTGCTTGCCATTAACCAGCTGCCATACTCTACTCCAGAGGTGGCTGCACTTAAGTGAGGCCATTTTCATGCTACCTGGGAGTACTTGTTAGGCAATCAGGTGTATTTGTTTGGTACCATTCTACTTTACCTAGAGGACCCTGTGTCTTTTAACCTCAAATTCCCAGATAGCTTCAACCATTGGCATGGAGTCTAAGTGCAAGGATATTTGAAGTACTGCAGTTTGTCCAGGCTTTTCACTGACCAGTGACGTGAACTCTTTTGACCTCATGTATAAGATGGGATCAAATCTGAAAGGCAGCAGTTTGACACTGACCACTCTGACTTGTGAGCGTCCCCTTTGGGATGGAGAGCAGTGCACTGCGCTGGCAGGACAGTCTGAGTCTAATGCCGAGAAGGTTGTGTACTGCCATCTTTGTTCATGCTGCCTATGACCTTGCCTCTGCGCAGTTTCGCTGATTTCATTTAGGTGCTGTTGAAAATCCCGCTAGGTGCCTATCTGCATCTGTTGGTGCCTAAATACCTTTGAAAATCTGGGCCGCGGTCACTTACTTGGCAGCAAGGTGGCTTTTGACAACTAAAGCTACCTGGCACACCGTGCACGCTACAGGAGACGCAGTGTCTTGCTGCTTAATGTGAGCGGGAAACTTCTGAGCACAGCTCAATTCTTCAGTAAATATTGCCTTAAACTCTGCATCAGCCTCTGCTGTGAGCGAGGCGGTGATGGTCTGGGACGTGGAACGTACGATCTACTATCCTTGGGAGGAACTGGAATGTCTGTAATCCCCGTGGATGTGCTCTGGTCAACAAAGGGCCATTCAGATGCAAAACTGGTTCAGTCCGTTCTAGCAAGCAAAGTAACTTTTTATTGTATTCACCCACATGTGCAGTTCAAAGCAGGAAGTGAGTTTCCTGGTGGTCCAGAGTACTGGCTAGTTACAGGGCACTGGCTCTCTTACTTTTCAGCAGCTAAATTGCATTGAACGGCAGCACGCCACACACTCAATGCTTTCCTGATGTTATTTTCTACGTGAGCAGGGATACTGTATGATAGCAAACTGGAGGAGCAGTGCCATGAGCAATTGTAACTGCGAGGAGAGGGATTCATGAGACAATTGCTCTGCTAAGAGGCAATCGCTGCCACTAAGGAGTCTGAGACCTTCTGCTGTATAAATCATGCAGTGTGGGGCGTTTCCTAAATGGTCCGATGAAGACAGTGAATTTGCTGATCAGAATCATTCTAAAGTATTGCAGTTTTGAACAGTGCATCACAGTCATTATGGTTTTGCAATTTCCACTTTGCTGGCTAAGCCAGGTAGTTGATAGAGGTTGTATTGTACTACTGAGGCCCACAGTGAAAATCAGACCTGAATAAACTATTGACAGTAAACAATTTATTAGCTGAAATTGGCCCTTTTCTCTGTTGCATGACTGATCTACAAATCACTGTGATTTTTACAGTGTCGTTCGCTAGGTGTAGATGTTCAAACAATATTTTGTTTGAGAAAGACCTGGGGTGTAATTGCAAAATAGTCATTATGTAGCTCTGTTATTTGCACCTTGAAATTAGTCACTCAAGCCACAGTCTCATGCTTAATTGGATGTCCTTTATCCCAGAACATTCTTCTGCTCACAGATTAGCTGTGAACATTCATAATTCTTCCACAAGTGTAGCAAGTGTTTTTCAAAATGGCTGCTGCCACACTGCTGGTGTCAATATGCTACCTGTTGATTGATTGTGTTTGCGCTGAGCTTGCGTCCCGTGATGTTGTGAATGAAGCCTCACTCGTTCAGTAAATGGGCCTGCAATACTCATGAAGTGACTCAATAGGTCATGGGTCCAGGTCCATTCAGCATCACCATATTGCATTCAGATACACCCAGCAGCCACTGAGGGCGGCTGTAATAAGATCAAGTCTGTGGCAGCTCAGCAGTCTTTAGTTAGGCTTCGGAGAGCATGGTGCTATGCGAGGGAATTGCCTACCAGATAATGAAAAACCTACTTAAAAAGATTAAGGGGTTCAGACTGTGTAATACCTCTGCAAATTATAATCTGGGGGCCAGAAGCCATCATTTTATAACCACTAGACTATAAATACACACACAGCTTTAAAGGACTCTCTCAGGGGACTTTTAATTTTTTTTTAAATAATGGAGTTCCCATCTTCCCTATTCAACGTGACTCCTTGAAACCAAAATCTGTTCACTTAGGGAAATTTTGTTTCCCTAATCTCAAATGCACATGGGTTTGTTATTGTAGGGTCTCCCAAGCATACTGAACCTTTCCCCTGTAAGGGGATGTCCATAAATTATGTAACAGATTGGTGGAAGGGGGGGTGGGGAGGGTCCTTTGTGTGTTTGTTTTGATTGTTAGACTGTGGGTGGGTCTTGAAAAAAATTACCCCAAAATGTGTTACGTGACTTATGGACAGCCCCAATAAGTCGGAGGAGCAGGGTGACTGCCTTTCTTGGTCTGACGCCTCCCCCCCAGCCCATTCAGGAGAAGTTGAGGCGGCAGCTGAGCCCAGAATTTCAGTTCTACTCAGAAAAGTAAGTGCATAAAGTGGCACCTTCTTCCCCAAGGGGTGTGTGGATGTGTCTGTGCGTGTCTGTGCATATTCATTCGTTGCTGGTAAGGGAGATTGAGACGGATTCTGCTTCTCCCTGTGCAGCATTAGAAAATGTTTCAAAAATATCATACAAGGGTAGTTGGCAATGTGTCTTTGCACCTCTCTCTGCCCTACATCTGCCCATTGGCCCACTTACCGCACTGTCCATACACCACACAGGAGATTTGTATGGTTTTCTGGCTCGCTTTTCCATTGTTCTTTCCCCAGCCCACAATCCTCTCCGCGTTTGATTGCCACTCTTTAGACGCTTCTCTAGAAAGATGAGTTCAAAAGGAACCTCAGAAACCAGCTAAAAGTCGGTGTGCTGTAGCTTAGGCTACCGCCCTACACACCATTCACGCACTGTGACTAACAGCCTGCACACCTGAGCCAATGTGACGTGAAAGAAAGCGAAGGGCGAGCCCTTGCCCTTGCCCTGCTCTGATATTCTCACAAAAGCCTGGGTTTCCACTGAAGGGATGCTTGGCAAGGCTGCGAAGATTCCTGGTAAGCAGAGTGGTTTCCATTTCTGATGGCCTCGATATGAAAACAAGGGCTGGGGCTGGAGAGCTTTTAAGCCTCTAACAGCGGGAGTAATTTAATGCCATGGTAAACTGAAATTCTTCGAAGGATTCCCCTAGTGATTCTCATCGGCTTCCGTCCCCAACTGCTCTTTAAATTGGAGCTGGCTGGCTTAGCTCACAGAGTCAGACGCTCAGGTTATCTGCGCAAAAACGTCAAGCCTTGATCCTCCCTTCCTGTTGTCCTTGTAGAACTCCTCTCTGAAATGGAATTGGGCTGGGAACACTGAAGCAGAGACGGGCTACCTTGCATCTCCTTTTTATAGAGAGGCCAAGAATTTCCAAGGGAGCGTCTAGAAACAGGCTTGCATGTACAGCAAAATTCCATTAAAATGGGCTAATCCTAACTGCGTTGAGGACAGACACATCCTTGGTGTAAAGAGCAATGGAGGGCAACTCTGGCTTAAGAAATAAAGGCTAGTTGCTGCTGTCTGATGCCAAGAGTCAGACTTGGCACTGTGTGAAACCGTCTTAGTGAAATCCAAGCTTTGGACTAGGCTCACTGGAATATTGGCTCAGGACTGCGAATGTGGGCTGAGTTTTGAGTGAACCTGCACCAAGCCTCAGGTACTAGTGGGACTTAAAGCTGCAGCTAAAGACAATCAGAAATCTGGTGATTTTGACCCAAACTAGGTGGTGAGAATCCTATTAAGAATTTGAGTTCATTCGCCTGAAACTCAGATTGCAACCTGAGACATGAGTCCATAAAAACTAACCAAAAGAAGGCGCTCATATGCCCCTCACCCTAGCCCCTGGAACGGAAGGTGACAAAGTTTGCATGTTTCTAATCAAAGGGTCATTAGCAGCCTTGTTCTTAACAGAAGAAAGGTGCACTATTCCCCTTCCCTTCTTCCCCCCCCTTTTTAAAAAGATACTAGATCCCTGGGTCGTTCCCAATCAAATGATTACTTTCAATCTCAACGCGGGTGGAAGGGGATAGATTCGAACCTGATTTAATAAAGTATTTCTCATGTATACGGTCTTGTAATAGGACTTCCAAAACAACAACTTATGTCAAAACAGACTGGGCTGTTTTATCAGAATGTGCAGAATAATTTAACAGCATCAGTAGAGCCACAGCAATGAGCTAAACACACTTTTTCTGTTCTGATTGATCGTGGTGAGAGAAGCAGCACATCAGACAGCTCAGGCAGGGAGTTCCAGACAAAAAGGCTGTGCTGGGACTCAGCAGTGGCATTTGGCAAGGGAGGGCGCAGGAGCAGTGACCAAATCAGCGTGAGAGTCTGCAGCCCTTTGTAGGTCAGAGGGAGCATCCAGGAGCTTATTTAGAGTCTGGGATTGGCTTGGCTATTGTGATTGCCAGAAAGGGATTTGTGCATCTGATCTGTCTGGTGCCAGTTAGAAAACCTAGCAATGAAATGCTTCTTTAACCTAAAGTTCCTATTAGTCCTGACTGTCCCCAGCAGATACTAGACTTTTTAAAGTAATCACACGCTCTCCTGGCAGACCAGACCCATCCACGCACAGCTCAGCAGACCCACCTGTGTGCCAGCACTACAGGATTAAGCCACTGGCTGGCTTTAGGCTCCTGTTGTGCTGCTGTTACGTAAACAAACTTTATATACACGAGGTAGTTACTATATAACGCAGCAAATGGCAATAGGAGGAAAAGGTGTAGTGCCTGACATTCCCCGTTACCTGCAGTAGGGGTCAGTATTTGCCGGATGATGGGCTGTACAGGAAGGTGTTTTGACCACCGACAGCTCAGAATATTAACAGGAGTCTAGCCTGACTTGGCTATAGGTGGAGACGTCAAAGGGCCAAAGGGCAGTTAGGACCCCCAGCTCCCACTGACTAACAAACTACCCACTGTAACTTTGAAAATTTGCCCCTTAAACTGTGTATAACCAGCTCTATTATATAGTCATTGCCACAGGGCCTGCTGCTATTTGCTCATTGCGTCAAGGCCCTTGTGCTCATCAGATTAAAGAAATTTCATTGCTGGGATGTTACCTGTGAGCCCAGTCCTACAATCCTCTGTCATGTTCCAGGGGGCTCCAGGGAGCTAGGCTGTTCTCGGTGGTGGCAGATGACAGAACAAGGAGCAACGGTCTCACGTTGCAGGGGGGAGGTCTAGGTTGGACATTAGGAAAAAGTTTTTCACTAGGCGGGTGGTGAAGCACTGGAATGGGTTACCTAGGGAGGTGGTGGAAGCTCCATCTTTAGAGGTTTTTAAGCTGCGGCTTGACAAAGCCCTGCTGGGATGGTTTAGCTGAGGTTAGTCCTGCTTTGAGCAGGGGGTTGGACTAGATGACCTCCTGCGGTCCCTTCCAACTCTATGATTCTATGTTGCGCAGGACTTAAATCCTGCATGTTATTCCATAGCAATCAGTGAGGACACCTGGGTAAGCAGGTAGCACGCAGCATGAATAAGGGCTGTAGAATCTGACCCTATACAACCTACTTACATTTATTGAGTTGTATGCTGTAGGAACAGTGGGCAAGGACTCTAGCTGGTGTAATTGAGCACAACACTATTGATTGTGATGGAGCTTCACTGATTGACAGCAGCTGAGTAGTTGTAGCAATATAGTTACACTGTTTACAGCAAGAATTCCATTATTCCTAAGGGGCTTTCTGTCCCACACAGTGACTTAGCTAATGCTAAAAATATTCATTCTACTTACTGTCTTTCTTTGCCATGTGTGAAGTAAACACAGCTTAGTGGATTTAAAATAATGGGCTCTACTCATCAACCCCTGCTGGGAAAAAAAAATCAAACTGCCTTTATAACAACTGATTAGCCCCCAGCAGCTGGAAATCTCCTAAAACAGTGGTTTGCCATCTGTGGGCAGACTCTAAGATTTCCAAAGGGGGCCCCTCCTCCGGTCGAAATTTTTTTGAATGAAAAAAAACCACAGTCCTAAGACCTTGATTATAGCATTTTTTGTGCACATGCTAAGCGATTCACACTCAGACACTGGAAAAGCACAACTGCAAACATGGTAAAGCAGTACTTCAGAGGTGGGGGCTTAGAGAAAAAGCTACAGAAAACCTGAAATAAAAAGAAGGTTTTTCTTGCATATCGACAGCACGATCAAATGGAGATAGGGTCTAAAGTCAGCACTTCTGGTCTCAGCTAGTTGGGAAGGCAATGCTCCAGAGGGCAGGATGGGCTTTCTCTGTGCTTGTCATGTATTGGCTGTTCCCATTTATCCTTGGGAGTCCATTCTCACCTTTCAGAACAGTTTTGGACATTGATTTATACTTAGATTGCAAGCTCTTTGGGGCAGGAAACATCCCCAACTACTTGGCAGTAGCATCTAGAGCTCCTGACCAAATTAAATGGTCCCCTCTCTCGTTTTTATAGTCCTTTAAATAATCCAGTAACTAACTGAAATGTAAGTGTATGTAAACCATTGGTTTTTTTTTTCCTGATCCCACAAACTCCTGCGTGGGGGGGGGGGGGGTTCCTCTGTCTAAAACACTGAAGATAATGGGTTTGACTCTCCGCTTTGTTATACTTTAGTGTACTTATTCTAACATAAAAGTAGAGTAATGGAATAAAGAATTAGGCCCACGGGCCCTGAGTTCTGATTATACTTACACTGATATATGAGCAGTGTAACCCTGTATTTCACTGTAATTGCTACTGATTTTTATCACTGGGAGGAGGGAAATGGCCTCAAAGGTCACTAAACAAAACAAAAAAAAAAGAAATTGACAATACTTTTATTTTTTTACACTACCGGGAATGAATTTTGTTAACAAACAAACAAACCAACCTGGGGACATGGCACGGTGATACCTGGTTAACTGCAAAAGCAAAATAACAAACAATGTATAACTTAAACGAGAGTCCTGTAGCACCTTAAAGCCCAACAAATTTCTGCGGGCATATGCTTTCGTGGGCTGCAACCCACTTTGTCAGCTGCATGAAGTGGAAATCACAGCTAGGAAGTGTGTGTGTGTGTGTGTGTGTGTGTGTGTGTGTGCGCGTGCGTGCGGTAAAAAACAACAAGGGGGAGGACAAATGCTAACAAAGTCAATTCAGTTAGGGCAGTTGAGGCCTATTTACAACCGTTGATTAGAGGGTGAGAAGGTGTGAACAGTGACAATTACTTGTAATGAGATAACCATTCCAAGTCCCTGTTCAGACCCAGTCTGATTGTGTCAAGTTTGCATATGAGTTCCAGCTCTGCAGTTTCTCGCTGAAGTCTGTTTTTGAAGTTTTTTTGTTGAAGTATGACAACTTTCAAGTCAGCTACAGAGTGTCCTAGGAGATTGAAGCGCTCTCCTACTGGCTTATGGATGTTACCATTTTTTAATGTCTGATTTGTGGCCATTTACTCTTTTGCGTAGTGACAGTCCAGTTTGGCCAATGTACATGGCAGAGGGGCATTGCTGGCACATGACGGCATATATTACATTAGTAGATGTGCAGGTGAATGAGCTCCTTATGGTGTGGCTGATGTGGTTAGGCCCTGTGATGGTGTCACGAGTCAATGTGCGGGCACAGCTGGCAACAGGGTTTGTTGCAGGGATAGGTTCCTGGGTTAGTGTTCTTGTTGTATGGTGTACGGTTGCTGGTGAGTATTTGTATAACTTGTGGATATTCTGGTTTGCTCAAACCTGACTAATGCGATGGTTGGCAGGGAGTGCTATGACAAAGTGATTCACATTAATCTGTTATCATTGAGAGGCAGAGCTGGGCAGGAAACGGTTTTCCTGTGCCATAACTATTTCCTTGCTCTGAAGGGGGTGTGTGTGTGTTTGTGAAAATCTCAAAAATATTCAAACTGGAAAACTGAAACCATTTTATTTTGATAATTTCAAAACGTGCATTTGATTGTGACTTTAAAATTATTTTTTCAGTGGAATTAGCTTAAATTTCAAAATGAAAAGTTACTTAGAAAAATGTCAAAACTTTTCCATAATTTTGAAAGTTTTCTTTACATTTTTCCAGTTGAAATGTGTTGAACCCTGCTGCTGTTTCACAAAGAATTTTGACTAATCAGGGTTAGGGCTTTTTTGGCTGAAATACAATTCACTGAAAAAATTCCTGACAGTTCTACCTATGGGAGACTTTTTAAAAACTCATTGCTACGTCAATAGTAACTGAGTTGGTAACATCTTGAGGCTATGTGGTGGCCTGTATGAGGACAGCTGATGTTCTGTCTGGTTCTTGGTAGCCATGTGCAAGACACAACCAAAGTCCATCTTAAAAATCAGAGGTGAGAGTGAACTAAAATCTTGCTCCTAGATGGTCTCTCCAGACTTAGTGGCAGGATGCTGCGTGGACACTCACACTGTGCTTGCCTATGCTGGACCTGTTTTGCAGATAGTCCTTGCTGCAGTATAGAATATTTTATATGGAGTCTTTACTAAAATATTCGTGTTTTAAAGTGTCCTAAAGGGATACTTCCATCATATTAAAGCACACTTTTAAAACAATAAGGGCCAGATCCTCCTCCGATATCAATGCTGATTTACACCACTGAGGATTTTGCCCTAAGGTTCCCAGTAACAGTTTCCTACTTGAGCTACTCCATAAGCCTAAAGAAATGGGGTAATTGCTAAAGGATCTGTCAAAAATTTTGCCTAGCAAGATACATACGTTGCCCTGTGCATATTCGTAATCTTTCTTTAATGAAGTAAGAGAGTCAGAACAGAAACCAACTCACAAATAAATGCATAAAGTTACTTTATTTTCAGTACACATTTAATTTTGAAAAATATAAATGCTAAAATATCTCATCTTGTTCATCTCTTGATTCCATAAAAGTCACAATAGAAAGCTTCATAAAACTGTAAAATACTATAATGTTATAAGGAATTTCACGTTTTATATTACTGGAAAAAATCATTAATATATTGAAATGTTTTCTGCTTTTTTCCTTTTTGTTCCACCATCTTGATCTACTTCATTATAAAATAAGTTTTTATTCTCTCCTCCAAAACAAATACAGACTTAAGAGGATTAAAAATAATAAAAGTATCTGAAAGTGCGTGTTGATTCAAAAAATGTAATGAATACATATATGTATCAGCCACAGGAATGGCTACAAAGATGAGACAGAGGCAGACAATCACCATTTTCACATTGTAGGTCTGGGACAAAAAGTTATCTGTAGTTTTTCTAAAGTTTCACTGGATAATATTAGCCCTGAGTAGCAGCGTTTGCAATGCTGTTAGACGCTCGTCTCGGTAAGGGCTCCCATTGATTTCAGTGGACTTTGGATCAGCCCCTAACTGCACTCACAGAACACAAATTTGGTGAACCAAACCATTCCCCAAACACCGCTACATTTTATAATTCTTATTTATTGTCACAAGGCTGAAAAAGTGTAATGAAATCCTAGATAGGTTAATGCTTTTAAAGGGCCACTTTACTGCATTTCACCTTTTGGTGCCACCAAGTCTTTTGTTTGTTTATTTCAAACAAACAAAACACCTTTCAGTGAAGTGCTGTATCTCGTAAAATGAACAATCCCAGGAAAAATAAAGAAATCTTTGATTTGTGTCCCAGCCCCAACAATGTTGCCCGCTGTACAAGAACTCAATCTCAAAGAAGACGCCAGAGATCAACAGTCAATATGTTTCAAGTACATTTAACATGGTTCAAAAGTGGAAGACCTTGGTTTGTGGAGATTGATCACCAGGTAATAGGAGATGTAAAGATTTGCTCTTGGGTGTGTGTGGAGGGGAGATACTGTATCTTGAGTGCACTGTAAGTAGTTCTTATATTCTTTTCCTTCTGTGCTTTTTTAAGGAAATCTGCTGTCCAACCTTAATTAATATTATTTCAATCCTTCCTCAGCAAGCACGTTTGGGTTTCATTAAGCTAAAATTAGAAGGTGTAGGCAAACGAGAACAAAAACCTACACACTGCATACTCTGTACAGGGTACTTGGCTCTTTTGTTTCACATTACAGTGGGTTGTGATTTTTACAGAGGAATGAAAAGTGTTTTATATTTATTTTTAACATTGCACAACCAGATATACAGTACAACTCCGACTATCCATCCTCCAGTTAGTCAAATCTGTTAGCTGAAGGCAATATACACCCCACCCCTGCTTTTCTGAATGTTTCAGATGTCACTTTGGAGAATCAGGGTTGGATTGTTTATAGTATGACAATCTGCCAAGTCTGCATTTCTTTCCCTTCATTATTGTCACCAACTTTCATAGAGACAAAAGAGTGCTCTTTATTTTGTCCTTCTACAGCAGGACTAACTTTTTGGATGGACCATGGGCTGGAACCTAGATCTCCTGATACTGGACTGGGAGATTTTTTGTTTTTTAACATGCGGATGTAAGTAGGATGCAGTAGCTGGCATTTCTCATTTAAAAAAAAAAGTGAGATACTGTTGCTAAACGTTACAGACTGGTGTATTGTAGGTGTAGCTCTCAAATAATACCAGTCACAGTTGGAGATAAGGGATTGGATTAGTGCAAATTGGTATAATGCCAGTTATACCAGCCCAACAGCCCCAATAAGGTCAGGCTGCAATCATTATGGTCCATATGTCTGCTGTCTTTCAATACAGCATTTGATTTAAAAATAACATTTCCAGAGATGGCTGTAGCCCATTTGGAAAAGAAAATATAACTCTACATGCATCTGTCCCTGTGACTATGGTGTGACTGCTGTTGGAGGCTAAAATTTGACCTACCAGGTCTCGGCACCAGCTTACATTCTTAGTTTAAGATGGGGTTTGTGCTTTGAATTGCAGCTTTGCAGGCCACTAGTCCTTTTGCTACCTCAGGAACAATGGAGCTGAGCAGAAGACACAGTGTTCCCCTGTACTGAGTGACACTCCCCAAGACTGGAGGGATTTAGAGGGAACAAAAAGCTGGGAAGTCCTGGGCAATTGGGCTCTTCTAGAATCTTTGTTGGCATGCTGGCCACAGGGGCTGGAAAGATATGTGCACAGGGTCATGGTCTCCAAGCATCTGACCGTGGGAACTATGGGGCCCTGACCCTTGAAGGAACAATGGAGTGGAAATTCAGGGCCTGCTCAATGCCTTCAAGGGGAACTGGAGCAGAGCCCTAGCTGAGCAGCGATTAAGAGTCCTGTCCCCCATATAGGATTGTCCCCCCAAAGAGGACAAACTATGCCTTGAATGTGGGGTATATTTAATGCACGTCCAGAGCATGCTCTACGGATAATGTAACCTTGTCAGACAGTCACGTGGATAAATTTCATGGTAATGCCCAATTTCCGATATGGTTTGGTAGGATTATTATGTTTTTAATGTATATACAAGACAGGATAAAAAAAAATCTCAGTCACAAAGTGACGTTTGCCTGCTTTGTTTAAAAGCAAAGTAGTGTGTGTGTGAATGTGGATATTTTATCCATTTTAATAGATGCATTCAAAATGGCATCTTTGTCATGGTGAACTCTAAGCTGTAAGGAAGTCGTGTAAGTTCTGTAGACAATGATGAACAGATCTGGGGTAGTGCAGTATGGTTATCTGCATTCAGAGTGTTGACTTTCACAACTTAGGGGTGGCTTTCCTAAGTAGGAAATGTTATGGATGTATATCCTGATAAGTAAGGTGAAAAACGCCCTTCACCTTTAACCATACGATCATGGTGTCCCCTCTGTATTACATGCAAATGTTTTCAGCCACACACAAATGTCTATACATGAAATAATTCTCACAGTACTGCATTGGAAATCAACAAAATTAATACAATCAGCATCTGTCCACTGACACTATTACCAGTCAATACATCAGTTATTGCCATTAAATGTAAGTCTTTTCCTAAACCACACAAGAGTTAACTTGCATCCTGTCACCTTCATATACAGTTAGAGCCTTTAAAAAAAAATCTTCAAATGGAAGGTGTTAATAAAACTGATCCAGCCCTCTGCCATGACTTGGAGATTGTGTAATTTTTGTAAAAATCACATTATATATCATACAATACATTTTTATAGAAAGCCTGGCATCTAGAAATAAGAGGTAGAACTACTCAAAACTATGTTTCCTGCTGCAGGAAAAATTCATTTTTCTTTACAATAATTAAAAAAAAGTTTAAAAAATTGAAAAAAAAGTTGCAGGTTAGGCCCCATAATTTAAACAAAATAATCTAGGAAAATAACACTCTTCAATGTACCTGACAGATAAGTCCATTAAAGTGTTTCCAAAAAAAAAAAAAAAAAAAAAAAAAGTTGCATAGGAAAGGGACATTTCAGAGCACGTGCTACAACAATGGCAATAGTTTGTCTGTGCTGGGAGTGAAGTACCTTTAAGTTTTCCTTCTCTTGATACTACAAGTATAGGGTTTAAGAGCAAGTTAGTGTAGCAGCACTTTCCAGTAGGGTAGAGCTGTGTGGTAAAGACATTGAATTAGCCTGGAGGTCAGTTTTGTTCTGCCATACAGAAAATACAAACAAACCAACAATGATTCACAACTAAGGTAATGTCAGTTCCTCTGACATTTTACAAAGTAGTATAATATATCCTTACTTCTTCTGCCCTCTGCTTAAAAAATGAGAGAGAGATGTGTGTGTCTGAGTGACAGAAGGCAAAAAAGAATGGTGGTCAGACTGAGTGAGAAAGGTAGAAGGAAGGTACAGTATGTTTCAGATTTACCTATGCGAGAGGGAAGCAGAGAGCATTTTAATATTTGGCTGGTGACAAAAATAGTTCAGTGTAAGTTTAACAAACAAAAGTTACAAAGTAGTTTCTGTTCCCCTGCTCCTCCAGAAATAACCATTGTCTTCAGGCTCAAGTTCTATTCTAATTTGAGGCACAACTTTCACTGGAGTTCGTGGAGGGCTGAATGCAAAAAGAAAACAAGGTAAAACATATGGACTGAATTTATGTTTCTAGTGCATTTTGAAATTATTATTGAATTATTAGTATGGACAATTATTGACAAGTCACATGAGAATAAAGTGTATTTAGTATGTTTTAACATTATCATCTCGTAAACTAACAAGCATTATTTGTCCAGTAAGAAGTAAAATGTTAAGCTTTCCCAATGAAAGTTAAGATCAGCAATGGAAATAAACTGGTTTTTGGCTCTGAACTCTTTTCATCCAATTCAAAACCAAAATTTAAGGGGGCAAGTCTGAATCCAGAGGTTTCATTCCCTTCCCCTGAAGTGGGATGTTCAGGATTAGCTGTTCTGGGTTTGGACCATCACTATTTTGAAAGAGAAACTTAATTTATGCACTAATTAGAGGCACTGCACAAAATACCAATAGTGTCACATGTGAATTGAGCTCTAATATTCAGTAATTAAACCTGGCTAGTAGGAGATCGCTTCCTACAAACAGACAAGAAAGTAACAATTCCCTTGCACTGAATAATTACAGATATGTGTATTTTATTTCATATTACACCTGAGATACATCATGACATGCACTTAAACAAAAAGCAGCAGCCTTTTGTTTTAACCACATAACATGAAGTACAACATAAAGAGATCACTGGGGAATTCTTGGACAAAATCTCTGTAAGCTGTTTGACTATGGAATTTACTAATCAAACTCCCCAACCAGCAGCACTGCACGGCCCTTGTCAGTGCTCGGCTCAGAACCATGCTACTGCAGCCAGATTTAAAAAGGGTGATTAGTAAAAGAGTTTTACCCTCCGAAAGCCAATCCTGGAGCAAAGAACAGTTACTTACCTCATAACTGTTCTTCGAGATGTGTTGCTCATGTCCGTTCTGATTTACGGGTGTGTGTGTGCCCCAGGCACCGTTGCCCAATGTTTTTCCCCTAGTGGTACCCATAGGGACGGCTCTAGCGCCCTCTGCAGCGGTGCATATGTGCGCTCATATATAGGATGCTGCCAGCCCCCTCCCTTCCAGTTCCTTCTTGCCAGAACTCCAACAGAGGGGATGGAGGGTGGGTTGTGGAATGGACATGAGCAACACATTTCAAAGAACAACAGTTATGAGGTAAGAAACTGTTCTTTCTTGGAGCGTTTGCTCATGTCTATTCTGATTTACCAGCAGTGCCTTTGGAGGTGGGCAGGAGTTCATGGCTGTGAAGATTGCAGTGCTGCTCTACTGAATCCCACATCGTCCCGAGTTTGCTGAGTGATGGCATAGTGGGACATAAAGATACTGTATGTATGAGCGACCATGTAGCGGCCTGACAAACATCCTGAATAGGCACATGTGCCAGGAAAGCCGCTGAAGACACTTGGGCCCTTGTGGAATGGGCTGACAGGGATGCTGGGGGCATGACTCCGGCTTGTTCATAACAGGCGCTAATGCAGGCTGTAAACCAGGATGATATTTGCTGCAAGGATACCGGTTTGTCCTTCATTCTGTCAGTAATCGCTACACAGAGTTGCATGGAACGGCAGAACCGGCTGGTCCTATTGATATAGAAGGCTAGAGCCCTCCTTACATTGAGCGAGTGCAGGCACCTCTCTTCATTAGAGTTGTGAGGAGTAGTGCAGAACACTGACAGGAAGTTGTCCTGATTAACATGAAAGTGGGAAATGACCTTCGGGGGGAATGCAGGATGAGGGTGGAGCTGGACCTTGTCCTTGAAGAACACCACAGAAGGCAGCTCCAAGGTCAGGGCCTTAATCTTCGACACCTTGTGTGCAGAAGTGATTGCTACTAGAAAAGCCACCTTCCAGGACAAGTGCATGAGTGAGCAGGAGGCCAATGGTACAAAAGGCAGAGCAGCTAGCTGGGACAGGACAAGTTTCGGATCCCACTGGTGAACTGGCTCTTTAATCTGAGGGAAGAGCCTTTCCAGCCCTTTAAGAAATATAGTTGTCATCTCATGGGAGAAAACTGATCTGCCCTGTATTGGTGGGTGAAACGCTGATATTGCTGCCAGGTGAACTTTTACCAATGAAAAGGCTAAGCCTGTCTGCCTTAAATGAAGCACCGGGAATCGGTGCCTAACTCCCAGTGATCATCGGCCCAAATCCGATCTGTCCCAGCATGGTTCCAGCGACTGGTGTCGAGAACATGAAGAGTGCCTTGAGGTCAGCAAACAGCAACCAGTTGACGGGGGACAAGGCTGTTGTGCCAATGTTGGTATCCCTTTCAACAAACCCCCGGCTGGGGAGTCCACTCCTCAGTGCATAGGCTTACTTTCTTGAGGTGTAGGCGGCTCTGGCATGGCCAACAGGTCCTTCATTGCCTGGAACACCTCAAGTGTGGAAGGGACCGATAGATGGCATGGGCCTCTGCTGTTCTCTGGAGTTGGTGGCGGCGCGGGTGCCAGGTTCAACACCCGTCCAGGCAGAGACCCTTTCTGAGCTGACTCGGGCTTCTCTGAAGTTTTTTTTACCCAGCTTCGGTGCTGGCAAGCGCTCCCTCTCTGGGTGCACTTTCTTTTGGCACTTCTCCGTCACTGGGGCGAACTCCGACATTGGAGGAGCGCTTTTTAACGATGCCGCGATACTTGGTCCTGAGTCCTATCTCGGCTCCGACGCCGGTCTGAGCGCCGCCTCCATCAGAAGGGCCTTATGTCTCATGTCCCGGTCCTTCTTGGTACTTGGGCGAAAGCTCCTACAGATCTTACACTTCACGGAGCGGTACCTCTCCCAAGCACCTTAAACAAACAGTTCTGACATGGGTCGCTCAGTGGCATAAACTTCTTGCAAGAAGCGCAAGGCTTAAACCCCGGGGAATGGGACATGCCCGGACCCTGGGAACGAACTTACTAACTAACTAATGGAGTAACTACTAAACAACCAATTTTAAACTATATACACTAGGAAAGCTAGAAACCACTAGAAAAATGGAGACTTGCAAGAGCAAGAGAGTTGTTCCAGCACTGTCGCGGGCAGTAAGAAGGAACTGAAAGGGAGGGGGGCCGGCAGTGCCCTATATACGAGCACATACGCACATCGCTGCAGAGGGCGCTAGAGCCGGCCCTACAGGTACCACTAAGGGAAAAGCTTTCGGCACCGGTGCATATGGCATGCACACACACCTAAATCAGAATGGACATGAGCAAGCATTCGAAGAAGAACCTCACCTACAGCCAGTTGCTCCATTTCTACTGAAGGTGTTTGGGAGGGGAGAACCTTTAGGCGGTATTGCTTGTGACTCAGAGAGCTGCCCTCCTCCTGTTCTGGAGAATGCTCTAAATTATATGAAGGAGGGACACCATCATTTCCTGAATGTCTGCAACTACTGGGCCTCTCTCAACTTTCTTATACTGTGGCCTGGTTGAGAATTCCTTACAGGTGCACACAATCCATCTTTATACATAATTCTAAAATTTAAAGAAAATCCTATCTGTCAATAAGGCAACTTTTGCTTTTGTGGCAGCAGTTGTTTCAGGATAACAACAAATTAATCCAGGTCCCTCTGCTAAATTATAACAACTCAGCTTTTATTATTGAAAGAAGTGACGTGTCCTGATACAATTAACTCAATGGCAAAATTCCCATTCACTTCAATGGGAACTGGATTGAACCCTGTGCAGATTTTTATCCCTGCACAGTAGGGTGAGCCTCCCTTTCAGCCTGGGTCCATCATATGCCTCGTGAGAGCCAAACCTCCATTGTATTTGCGGAACATACAGTACATCTCATTACAGCGTACACCTGAAGACCATTCTGTGGAACCTCCTACCTTGGCATAGCGTATGACTGAAGGAAAGGAAATTTATCAGCACGATGTATGGCGTTCAAGGAATGTTTGTGATTTTTCTCCTGTTTAAGAAAAAAAAAAAATAGTCTTTTGTCACAGCATTCAGCCATGATGAACATGAAGCTCCCCTTTAGCAAGTCCCCAAATATTTAACCATGGAATTTCACAGATTCCTAAAAAGCATGGACGACATCAGTAGAATCAAGTTGACATATATTCAGTTAGATTAAAAAAAAATATCCCTGCCACTAGTATAACACACAATACTAATATTCATATACAAATTGCACGGCCCAACTCTGACCTTTCGAGACATAAGAAAATACAATGGCTCCCCTGAAGGCCAGCGTCACACAATCCTATTACTGTTGCTGATGAAGGAAATGGGGATGAGTTTTACATTTGGATTTGAAAGCAGTGAGCATCTATGTCACAGGACAATTGGATGAAATAAATATTTGTAAATGCTGCGGAGATGAAAAATGCTGCAGAAGTACTAAGTATTATACTTTGAAACAAAGCCTTTCGCAGGATGATACCACAGTGTAGATAGATTCCAGCTACTCTCTCATGAGCAAAGTGTCTGAAAAGCCTTAAGTACCATTTTTGCCTTGCCTTTACATAAAAAAGATCAAATAATTTTTATGTTTTAAAATGTAAAAATACATCTACAATGTTTATTCAAACCACTGTGCTAAGTTCTTGCAATTCATCATTCTGAGCGGAAAGTGCTCTGATAAATAGATAGGTTATGAAGATATCAACAGACCCTTGAATCATAGCAATACAACATTAAGCTGGTGAGAGATTACATTATTTTTAGATGCACAGACATTGCATATGGGGTCAAAGTGGGATCATTAGGCTGAGCCCATGAGAAGACCATCTTTATGCAGTTCTGTGCCCTTCACAACATTAAGTGATTTATTTTTCTGGTATTGTATCTGGAGAGACATCAAATCAGCAGGGAGGCTAAATCAGATTTTACATCTCCAGTACAGGGACACTGTCAAAATAAAAATCATATTTAAAAAATTATTTTGCCTGTCACATTAACAACACTTTAAAGTATTCAAATGGAGTAATTTGTTAAACTCTCATTTTTAGCATTTCAGGCAATTTGCCATTTGGTCAGTGAAACAAGAATTGTCTGCATCACTTTTTGGGTCTCATGATGTGGTTACGTTTGGATTTCTATCAATAATTTCTGTACATGTCAGGTTTCTGGTATTCTTTCTCACACTCACACAAATTATGGGTAAAATTTTCAAAAGCGCCTACATCCCACAGGCTGCAATCACCATTCAGGGCACCAGGGACAATTAGGAGACTCTAAAACTTGATACTAAAACAGGGCAACTAGAGGGTAACAAGTTCCCTGCTACTTTAAAACTCCCTCTGTAGTCCAACTTCACCTCCTCATCCCACTGTTCCCATGTGGCTGTTTAACAGCCACTGAATTCCATCCCGTGTTTCAGTGATGGGTGAAGTGATTCTTCAGAGAGATTGTGTAAGCCTGTTTGTAAAGCTCTTTGGGATCCTTCTGCATGTCAGGTGCTATGTAATGCCCACAATTACGGATGCTTTTCTAGGTTTAAATGGTGCCTTGCTAGATCAATGTACAAAAAGGGCAGGGGAAATATAGTATAATCACCCAACTATTTCTCTTCATCTCTAGATTACTGGAAGAATAGGGCTAAAAGACCCTGGGGAGGCTGATACCAGTATGCAAGTTCAATGGCTTTCACAAGGATTTAGGAGCGTAAGTAATAAGCACTTTTTGAAATTATACCCTCTGGGCCTAAACAGTGACAGGATTCCTTTAAACAAAAGAGAAATTGGATGGCAATGAAATTTCAAATTTCAGTGCAACACAGCCATCAGCTTTCATCAACCGAGAATTTAAATACAGCCAAAGATAATTCAATATTTGCCCCTAAAATGCTCATTGCCAGCATCTCAATAAATTGTTTTAATACAATCATTTGTTTTTCCCCACCAGTTTCATTATTCCTAAGCAGCACTTTCACTTCCAGGTCCTACCTGCTGCTTGTAATTTTAAAACTCTGACACAAACCACCTGAGATAACTCATAGCAATTAATCTGAAATTCCAGGCCTATCAAACACATTATAACTCTAGAAAATGCAAATGGCTATAAACAAAGGTTAAAAATGGAAAAATATATCAAATGTGGGTATTAGAATTAAAACAAAAACAAAAACAAAAGAGAAGGAACAGATGTAACACAAAAGCAAGTCACCTAAAAATGCAAATATGTTAATGCTACATGGTTTAAATGATCATCGCCTTGTCAATTAAATGATTTAAGAAGATCAGTGACAGGCATAATTTTTTAGGTGCAGATTTTTGTGATTATTTGGGACGTAGGGAAACAAACAGTAATGGACAGTGGTGCTGTTCCACACGCTGCAATCTAGAACATTAGCAGCAAGGGAGAGAAACCAAGCAGATAGAGTTAACATACATGCACAAAACAGCAATAGCCAGAATAGACTGGATGATTTAGAGGGTTAGAGAGAGAGAGAGCTAGCGAGAGACCTGTTAGTAGCTGAGTAAAGGCAATTAAGGTGCAGGCACCAAGAAGGATAACACAACACTTGTAAAAAGAAAAAGAAAAACCTCCCCCCAGAAGCTAGAGGCCTGGAACTTGTAAAAAGAGAAAAGAAAAACCTTTGAAGGGATAGGAGAGAGCATTCTTTTTTTTTTTTAAGAAATCAATCTGTGTGTGTGTGTGCGTATATATATATATATATATCTTTTTGGCAGTGCAAGTCACACTCAAGCAGGCATGCAAGAGGTTAGTTCTACTCACTGTCGGAAGGGTTGCTATCACTTAGGAAAGGTTCCTGTTCCATGATGTCCATTGGAATTTTAATACTTGGGACTTTTTCTGAGTAGGGGCAGTCAGACTGTGAAAAAAACGTGCAAAAGGTCTTAGAATATTTCCACTGCTCTCTCTCTCTTATTGTCCCCCATATGCTAAATTCATCCTTCACAAAGCCACTGGCGGCGGGGAGGGAGAAAGGAAAAAAGGATCATCCACCTTAGTCCTTTTCATGCGCTCATCAGCCCCGTCACACCACGCTTCCCCTTCCCTTGCTACAAAAGCAAGACAGGTTAAAGACAAACGGAGCAGGTTTAGCTCCACACTTCCCTTGTCCACAATTTATAAAGCTCTGCACTGTGCCCAGCTCAAAGAAGCCAGAGGGGCAACTGCCCCAAGCTGAATGGAAAATACAGATGTCAGCTGTGTTCTCAGTGAGAAATCACATGGATTGAGGTGCGTGAAAACCCATCAGTAGTATTCCTCTGCTGCCATTTCTTTCTGAAATGGCACAGGGATGTTTCTTTTCTTCTGAAGTTGCTATAACTGAGATGGAGATGGCAGGACACAATAGGGCAGAGTTCTGTAGCATCCCTTATCAGTTGGGCTTTCCTATCCCCCATTCAAAAACATATGACCAGTCCCAATTAAAATTCAAGTTACATTTTATACACTTCCACACTCCATTTAAGAGCTTTTATATTCCAGCAGAAACATGACTAAGCAGCTGGCACCATCAAGAAGCCCTCTGTGGTGTTCAGTGCAGAGAGAGGTTGCCAATATTTTAGCAAGGGAGTTCCACACATTTTCTTCCTGAGGGCCCTCTATTGACTTCAACCTTAGCAGCTGATAAATATCATGTTCCAGGAATTGTGTACCAACTGCAAAAAGATAGGAAGAGCTAGACTCTATTAATTTGGAGTGCTATTCAGGAGAAACACTTAAACACATGCTTAATTCCCATTGAATTCAGTGGAACTTAACTTTTAAGCACATTCTTTAAAAGCTTTGGTTACCCATTTGAATAAATACACTCTCTCATAACCAAGGAAAGAGATGCCTTGGACAGCACACAGCAAAGCAATTAATATTAAGTTGCACTTTGCCAGAATCGTTTAGACTTTGTTCCTGAAAAGATATAGCAAAAACAACGAGAGTCCTGTAGCACCTTAAAGACTAACAAATTTCTGTGGGCATAAGCTTTCATGGGCTGCAACCCACTTCGTCAGATCCACAGCTACCCCTCTGGAACTTTTCACCTGAAAAGATATAGGTACTGCATTGACGGAATCAGCACAGCATGCCATTTGAAAGGTTGGCATCATTTACAAAGGTCTCATGACATCTGCACTGATTGTTGGGTATTTTAAAAATGTTTCCAGTGGGAATCTGGTATATTTCCAAGGCAAAACATTTGCTCTTCAGAAATATTTTTGTGAGCCTCAGGGATGATGGTCAGTTAGGCTAGGAATGGTTTAACAGCAAACATATAACAAATGTCATGAATATGCTGACACTAGGGGTTCTTTATACATTACCAGCTGCAAGAAAAGAGATTTCAACTCTCAACATGTGAAAAAAGAAAAGCATTAAAGGCTTTGCATCTTCAGCATTTGTCACTGTGACAAGGTTACTGAATGTGAATCTTGATCTAAACATAGCAGCCTAAAATATTTTTTTTAAGCATTACTAGTAATTTTTGGAAGCCCAACTTGAAACACGTTCACGGATCAGATTGTCAGAACATGCTCAGCTTCTTGCACTCCTTGAAGATGTCTCATGATGGGCATCCAAAGTCACTAGACACTTTTGAAAGTGTAGGCTAGAGAATCAGGGCTGGGTGTACTTCTGAGCAGGCCCACCCTCTGCAGCTTTGCACCTAATTGCTAACAAATGAGAATGAGAATTCCTATGTCAATCCCATGAACAGCGTTCAGGGTTTTGTTTATAACAACGACAACAGGTCCTGCTTCATTCATTCTGTCTAAGACCATTTATATGATATATGCCCTAAAATGTCATCTTTGGACACCTGTCCACTGATACATTATACACAACCTGATTTGCATCAGCTCCCATGAGGGCAGGATTATAGAACAAAGGAGGGAAAAGAAACATAAATAAATCACCACATACTCTGCAGGAATCCAGTTGCAAGCAATGATGCTGAATAAATGTCACAAGAAATGTTAGCTAAAAAGGAAGGTTATTTAATCCTGTCTCCCATACAACCAAATACTGTAAATGTCATTAACTGAGTAGATATACAGTGATCACAGCACCTTGCACTCAAATGTATTGTTATAGTTACTGAAAGTGTTAGACAGAATTTCTAGATTTAAGGTGCAATTTGTGCCATTTTTTCACCTATTTCCTCTCCTAGGAGTGGCAGCATTCATCTTCAGGGAAGCCGCCTTCTTCTGCCAGTCACAAGAGTGCAGGTTCTTCACAGAGCAGAGGCAGTTACACAGGAAGAAGTAACCCCACTTTGACACCAGCCCAAAACTCTCTGCATCATTGTACTGAAATAGTTAAAGCCATTGTCCTGTCCCATTGTCATTCAGCTGGGGGTAGAAAGAGCCCAGACTAAAGACAGCCAACTCCCCAAGAAGGATACTGTGATTTAACAGAGGTGTGACCTCAAATTAAGTCTTGGGAGGAAAATGCTTTAAAGGCACAAGGGAAATACTTTTGTTTAAGCACATATGGAACAAAAAAATTAAAATATTCTAAGGCACATGGATCAGTTCACTGTGCTTAATAACTACATTAGCAGCTATACTTCATTATTTTAATGCACACCATATCCAGGGATTAGAGCTTTGAGTAAATCACACTCTAGACAGGCACTTATCCTCTCTCAAATTTTCAAGCCAGGATTACCAACCCCAAACAAAATACCTTGCAAAATGTGACTAAGCAAGTCACATCTTTGTGTGCTTTAAAAAAAATAATAATAATAATTAATTAAAAAGAGCCAAGGGATACTCCGAACAGGGTATGTTATTTTCACTGGTAGCGGAGCTGCTTGCCCAAAGCAGTTACATCCTAAAGAGCAAAAAACAAAAGTGAAAGGGAGTCAGGGCATGAAGAGACTAGGGGGAGAGAGAGCACTCAATGCATGACGTTTCAACAGACTCATGATGGAGTATGCCTGTGGAAACGTGAGACTTCCTTCTCAGAAACGAAACCGTCCCCCAGCGGCGGCTGGGGACATCTAGAAGCTCAGGGCCTGATGCCTGCAGCAGATAAAGATCATGATGAGTCTGAGTCAAACAAGGCCTCTTGTTCGGAGCCTCCACTGCACCAGGGCATGAGGAGGAAGCACGCCTAGGGACCCCAGTATTCACTAGCTAGAGTTCATTACTTTACAATTGCAGGAAGCTCCTTACATCATCATTGTCACTATCCAGACTGCCCTTCTTCTTTTTCTTCTTCTTTTCATCCTCTTTCTTCTTCTTGTCCTTTTCTGGAATGACGTCGTCCAGGAAACTGAGGTCATGCTGGGAGAAGAGGTAGTCCATGGCCTTTCTGACTGCCACAAGTGCCAGGATCTGGTGGGACAGAAATTTAGCATTCCCGTATTTAAATGTTGCCATTCCCGTCCCTCAGTACAGCTTACTACAGGATACTGCCTTTACCTTGTGTATCTAATCTGATACTGTTGTTATCCCCAAATACCTCAGCCCTGTCTGCAAATTAACACATCTGAAATCTGATAGGCTTCTGGAATAGCTCATGTCAGATTGGACATCTAAACCTTGCAACTGATTTGGACTCCAGGTTTCAGTATCTTAGGTGACCACAAATTAATGTAAACAGGAACAATATACATGGATACACTCTAACCTGTCACAGGTAAGTTACAGTTCTACCCTGAAAAGTGACTTTGGAAAACATGGCATAGAGGGGCTCCATGGTTACTGTGTCAATTACTTCTGTATTAAAATGTGCTTGGGTTACAAGTAAACAGAGGATTGATTTCTCAAATGGCCAATCCTTCAAACTCAACTTGGGAGCTAAAAGTCTAGCTGGTGTCTTGCCTTCTTGTGAATCATCACCAGCAGCTGAAGTTCTGCAGGTCAAGTCAGGCTCTCAGTTACTCTAGTGCAGCCCCATTGCTTTTTGTGGGTTTGCACAGGTGTAACAAACTGGGAATCTGTAATTCCTCAAGTTCATTCAGATCTCTGTTTATTGTGCACCGGAGGAAGAGAATCCAGCTCAGTTTCTCTTAGATGCCTTTGCTAAATGTTTTTACTCCTGTTAGTGCAGAGATGGCTCTTTATATGCCAACAGAGCAGATATATTGATGTTAAAGCTATTTTTCTACATGGGCATGTTTTCACAGTGCAGCCACAGTGAATCTTCTGAACTGCATCAGCTTTGTTTCTTTTAACAGCATCAACACAGGAATAAGAGCAAATGTTTCCCTTTATTTTTTTTCTGTGTTTTTCTCTCTCTCCCTTTATTAGATAAGCAATACATTGGGTGCCCACAATTACAGTTGAGCTCTGATTCACCTATTAACTAAGCATGAAATCAGGTGAGCTTGGTCCTGGTTTCATGATGAGCCATCCAGCGTGAGCCTAGCTGAAATCTGAATGGTCTTTAAGGTGGAAGCTAGACTCTAGAGCGTGCAGATAAATGGAGGTATTGTTCCAGTCACAGTAGATTTGGAATGAAACCCCCACTTCCAAGATTTCTAGTTATACCAAAGATAAAATGCATAACAGAGAAGGGCCTCAGCTGTGTGGTTTGGTTTTGCATCAAAGCTCTTCATGTATTCATGTAGGTGTGTCTTCAGGTTTGGGGATTTGCTCCTGCCCATTATAAAAGAGGGAGCCTCCTGCAAGTGTGTATTTGAATTCTCCTGAAGTGTAGGAGTGCTGGAGTTCTGGGTCTGTGGTTCCATCAGGTACACTAGGCAGTGACTTTCAGCCTTTCCAAGCCACTGTGCCCCTACCAGGAGTCTGATTTGTCTTGCGTACCCCCAAGTTTCACCGCACTTAAAAACTACTTGCTTACAAAATCAGACACTGAAATATAACATTTACCATAGAATTGTAAAATAAATAGATTGAAATATAAATATTGTACTTACATTTTAGTGTATAGAGAGCAGTATAAACAAGTTGGTATGACATTTTAGTTTGTACTGACTTTGCTAGTGCTTTTATGTAGCCTGTTATAAAACTAGGCAAATATCTAGATCGGTTGATATACTTCCTGGAAAACCTCTACATACCCCCAGGGGTATGTGTACCTCTGCTTCAGAACCACTGCACTAGCTTCTTTGCTCTGAGTAAATACCATAAATAGCCTGAATAAGCTGTATGCATTTACACAATAGGATATACTGAGTGCATAATTTGTCCTTCAACATTTTAGAGTGAATGTGATGTAATATTGAAAAACAAAAATACACTTCCCCAAAGATGGAATGAATAAATGAACCAGTGTTAATTTTTATGACACACAGTTCCAAGAAAAGCCATGATAAAAGTTGACTTCCCACTCTTGACTTAGCCAATTAACTTTCTCAATTTCCCCATCCTCCGTTACAGCAGCACACAACCAAAGGACAGCGAGTACAGCTCTGCCCTCAAATTCCTTTGCTTTTGTCAGTTTGTGTTATGTAGAAGCAGGGAAGAAGACTTCCATGCAGCATTTAATGTGGGCTATCATGGGAAAACAATGCACCTCTTACATGTTGACATAGCTCAGAGGGAGGGTGTGGGAAATCTGACTGTGCCAGCAAGAATGGGTCAAAATTAATTGTGGCTTCCAGGGAAAAAAAATTAACATTATGGACTCATTTTCCCCAAAAGGATTTGTGAAAAAGCCACCAGAACACAAAGAGTAGATGGTATGGACAGCATTCCCCTTGTAATCTTGTATCAGTGTGATGGATGGAGTGACAGGAGTTCTTTGCTAGGGGTCTACCAGTTTAGCATTGTAATATGTTTTGCGAGGTTGTTCAAGCATAGCGAATGGTATGACTAGGAAAGGGAGACTGAAATGAAGTAGAAACAGGACTGTGCCGCCTACCATGACTGGGAATATTATAGCAGCCACAGTTGACTTGAGGATCCAGAGAAGGGCCAGACACACCACCTGCAGGAAGGTGAACAGGTGGACCCGGCGCAGTGGGACATGACGCAAATAGATGAAGTCAGGCTGATGTTTCAGAGGCATCAGAAGCAGCTTCAGACGATCCATGAACTGGATAGGAGAGGGAAGGAAGAAAAAATTAAATGATACAATATTCAGAGTAGCTAATACACAAAAAGGAGTGATAAAGGGTTGTTGGCCCTTAATTTGTGAACAAACTGTAACTTGCTCTTCTTGCAAAAACAACACACACACGGCTGCGTTGTTTCCCCTTAAGTAACCTCCAGGCCAGTTACATTACGGTGCCAAAATATGGATTTAGGTGCCTAACTTTAGGCATCCAGGTTTGGAAACGTTGGACAGTGTGTCAAATGAGAAACAAGGTGTGGATGCAAAGGGTATATTTCCATAGGAGCTACATGCAATGATGGCAGCTGAAGGCCTGGCTCTGTTTTCTGTGGTATGAAGATGGCTTCTTAGAACAGTTTTTGTAAGGAAGGAGCACCCAGAAACCATCACCTAGAAAATAGGTGGGTAAGGTGAACACTCAAAATATTCACAGCATTACATTATATGCCATCAAAAACAGCTCCAAATTTTCTACCTAGACTCACAGATGTGCAGCATTTAAAAACAACACCTTTTCAAATGGTGATAAAAAGAAAAGAGCAGTGAGAATGAGGACACTGTTACCAGAGAAGAAAAACAAACCAGACTGAAGAGTTGGTTAAGAGGAAGCATGTCTCTAGCCCTACTGGAAGAGGCGGGGCTGCAGTGACTCCCCAGTCAGGATTTCCTGTTACTTACAAGGTGGTCTTGGACAGCTGAAAAAAACATTCTGTGGCACACTGGGCCAGAGCACATAAGAAATTTTGCTTGGAAGAACCAGGCGGCAGTGAATATTACAATCAACCACTTGTCCCTTGCCAGAGCACTGGCCTGATGCCTGTTTCTGGCTGACTCTGAAACCAGATTAATCTCAATCCAGGGAGTGAAAGGCAAGGCCATTTTAAAAAGGACTAAATAAATTCTTATGGCATCCACAGAACAAGTAGTCTTTTCCCATTAAAACACTGCTAAGTGCTAAAGAAGTCTGCAATTAACAGGTGATAAAGTAACAGAACCACTTCCAGCTTCCTAATGCCAATTAAAGCGGCTGCCCTGTGGGAAAGGCTCCCTTACGTAACATTTCCTCAGTGACAAAGAAAGGGGGCTACTCAGCTTTGCTCAATGTGTGAATAGCAATGTTCCCACCGGTTCATGTTGGGGAATAATACCACCATAATAAGTCAAGTTAATTTGATGCTCTAATGCAAAACAGCAGGCCCAGTTCTAGGCCCAAGGCATCTGAGAAGCAGGACTATGGCAAGTTAGCCCACTGTTCTTAGTATCTGTGTCAGTGAGTAATGGCCAGAGAGATGGTTTTAATCACCCTCTGAGAACACACTTAAAAAGGTTACGATCGCTTTTTATGGCACTGCCACTGCTCAGAGGTCTACAACTTGCTGCTCTCCTGCTGAAATGTTTCTTTTATTTGGTATCATCTACAAGACAATATTTGTAAAGCTTTGATAGATGTCTTAGGAATGAAAGTGAGGTGGAGGAGGAGGAGGAGGGAAAGGGCAGGTTGTTATAAACAAGAGGGATGGTTAATGATTACCATCGTCTTGACAAGGTCTTTTAAAGAATCTACCCCGAAATATCAGAGGGGCTTTGGTTGCTATGGGAACTTACCTGAACTCCTTTAAGGGAAGCGACACCCATGTATAGGAACACGCCATAGAGCACGGGCATAGGAATAAACTAGGGGAAGGAAAAGAATGGTGGAAAAATCACAATAAATAACCTCAAATAATCATCTCGTTGGTACACAGAGAGTAACACAACTCATATCCTGTGCTAACCCTGAACTTCATATGCATGTGAATAATGCAAAACCATGGAAATTAACAACTACCAAGTTTTAGTGGATGGGAGAGAACTTGTGATGTTAAAAATAAATAAATAAAGCGGAGGATGTAATTGTGTTGGAAGGGAACAGGGCTCGTACAACACAAAAGTCTACCCAACAGAGAAGGGAAGGGAAGCCAGCCCACATCAGTTTTCCATGTCTGAGTGAACTACGTCACCATGAGGCAGAATCAAGGGGTGGTAAACATGTCCCAGTAAGTTAAGAGTTTTTAAAAGTGGTACAATGAGCCTATGTTCCTACACTTGTTGGTTTTGAATGAGACTGGATGCTGAAATGCTGCCCCTCAAAAGCAAAGAGACTATATTCCCATGATATTTCCAGCCTCTGGAAATACTAGAAAGCTGGACAGAAAGGCTGTTCTCATAGGAGTGTTAAACCAGAGATTAGATAATGATGTGAACCAAATCTATTATTCTTTGCCCAATCCTTGACCCACGTTAATTCCTAACTAGTCACACACTAACAATTGTGATTCATCACTCTCACTTGTAAAACCTGTGCTCCACTACCACCACCACCGCTCTGCATTCACATACGTGGCAGGCTCAGTCCACCCTCGGCCACAGACCCCTTTGCAGGGGAATGGGGGAATGTTCTGTGCAGAAGAGGGTAGGCTGGGTGATGGGGAGCCATACAGGGAGTGGGGCCCTTACCATGGCACATACCCTGCTCCACGTGTGCTTGTTGCATGGCTTGGCAGGGGCCTCGCTAGAGAATCCACCTTTGGTAGGTATCCTCCTGCTCCCCCTCAATATAGGCTACTTCAACCCGCCATGCATCTGCCAAGTACCCAGCCAGCTGCTGGGTCAGGATCTACCTTTAATCGATGGGGCTCAAAGTGCTTTACAAATATTCATTGATCAGTACAGACACAACCCTCTTCTGAAGCAGATGATACATAGGGATCGCATCACGTCCCCTCCTCCCCCATTGACCGCAGTCCCTTCCAGCATTGGGGGGCGGAAGGTGTTTCAAAACACTGAGCCATACTGTGCAACAGATGGCAGCACATGGGAGCTTAAACGTTTTTCAAAATCTGGCACTCCAACCGCAGACAAACAGCCTTTATCAACAGCAAAATAACTGTGCAGCTTGCCAAAAGTGAGAGTCCCTCAGCTGAGCAGCCAAGTTATTTGTAATAAACATGAGATGTTGCTAATCAAAATATCTGACTACGGTCCAAATACAAGATTTGCTGAAATCCTTAATATAATTTCTTTGACCCCCAAGCGTAAAAGAGCATTTACTGCATCAGTCACCCTGTGGTGAGAAAAGCAGTTAGTGCAATGACTAGCAAACACCACTGCAGGGCAGGCACGGCATGTTCAATGCCTCTCTGAACTAAGAATGCATTCAGTATTTCTTTTGAATGGTATATTTCTTTAACGTCTTCAATGCACAGTTTTTAAGCAAGACAATAGAACATTTTATTGTATTCCCCACTACATTATTATTAATCCTTCCTAGGTTATAAATACAGTGGCATACAAGTACAACTTTGAAATTTCTTGGCAACACTGTAAATTCACCTGCAGATATATGATCTTTCCTCCTAAAAAGTTTATTTTAAGCTCTTACTAAATTATAAAACTACATCAACGTTCTCCCTAATCTCCCTTTACATACTATGATAACAGTCTTATTAATATCACAAAAATAGTCTGCTGGTTACTGCAGTGTTGGCAGCTTCCTTATTTTTCTGTGTCCCAAGAAGGAGGAAAAGGCGAAGATTTAACATATTTACCTTCAAGATGGGAGCCATAAAGACTGACACACCAGTGAGAATGAATACAATGGTTCCAGTGACTCTCTGCTCCCTGAAACCAAATCAGACAGTTACCAGTCTAGCTCCTGCTTTAATCTAGGTTTCATTCTCTGTTCAACTCTCCAAAAAACTCAGACTCTAAAGACTAATTTTTGAGGCCAGATTTTCAAAGGTGGGTGGCAATGGTATGCCAGACTCATGGTGCACACATGTTGTACCTGTGCACTGTTTGCTAATGCGAAAAACACATATTTGCATGTTTCTCCAATTACCTGATGTGAGGGTGCAGCAATTTGCACCCATTTTTTAAATCTGGCCCCTCTAAAAACTGAGACTATTTCCAAAGTGTCATTTTTACTTGGATAGCTAGATAGCAAACAAATTACTGGCAAATCAACAGGATGTTACAAATCAATTTTGGGAAACATGTTTAAAAGTGTAACCTCAAAAGCCATCAACAGGCAGGCTAAACTCTTTGTACATGATTGGCAATTTGTGTTATATGTGTATCAATGATAAATCATTTTCTATTGACTCATTAATTAGTGGCATATTTTGAGTCCTAGTTTAAGAAGGAAACCACAATTCTATATGCTGGTCAGCACAAGTACTGAAGAAAGCCATGCACTGTTAGAGTGAATTTCTGTGTAAGTGCTGAGCTCCTGCATGTCTCTTTGTCTTTGGAGGACGCCATGATTGCTCAGCAAGTCTGAAAACACACTGCCTGATGTTTTTGAGTATGTAAAGTTAGGCATCAAAATCCACATTTAAGCACCTATATAAGTGGCCTGAATTTCAAATGCACAGCTGCTCCTACTGAAGTCACTTAAGGCCACTCAGTGTTGGTACCTAAATATGGCATTAAATTGCCCTGTTAGGTAGAATTGGTTGCTCTAGGCATCCCAAGTTTGAATTTTTAGCTACTGTATTTGTTCATGTCTGTGTGTCTAATTTCCAATTACAAAATAATCTGTAACAACACTGTCCACTTTCCCATCCTCAGAAAGCCTGTTCTTATCATTACAGATCAGCTTTTCAAACCTAACTAGGGAATTTAGCCACACTCCTCTGGGAGTTTTGTGGCCAAATCTCCTAGTCAGCTTTGACAATCTCAGCCTACATATTTCACTCTCAAAGCAGTGAAAACAATATATAACTGTTTATGAAAAGTTTCAGTGTCCCATTCTCTCCCTGACATGCAAGTTTTGAGGCAACTTTTTTTCTTTTTAGAAAACAAAATTGGAGAGGATCTTTACTCAATACAAACTTCTAGATGGATAAAACCAATGAAGACTAAAGAGCTCTAAGGAAATCTCAGCTGAGCTGAAAATGTGCTGTAAATCTGACATCTCTTCTCCTTGAGTCTCTCTACACCTGTTTCCTATTTGGTGTTTGATCTCTTACAGCATACACTGATCTTTGCATGCAAACAAGGTCGTTTTTGGTTTGCCATACCTCACTCCCAGAAACTTGGGCTGTTCTCCCGGTGCTGAGGTCTCCGTCTCCATCTTCAAGCTATCGATGTGGGCAATGGAGATCACAGTAGCAGCAACGTACCAGGGCAGGGCCATGAAGGAACATACAATCATCAGAACAGCTACCCAAAACAAATCCAGATGATAGCCAGCACCTTTCTGTGGAGGGAGACCAGCAACAAACATTATAGCATTCCAGCTAATGATCAAATGTTTTAGAGAATCCAGGACTTTCTCATAGCTCTCGGTTGATGGTAATGGCACACAAAGCAACTTGATCAGAAGTTAGCAGACCTGATGATCTTTAGAGGCTGAATTATCAGTGTAGCAACTGCACACAAGTATATATTACGGCTGTGGGTGACTTAAATAAAGGGGTAGATAGCCTTGTGAGCAATTTAGGAAGAGATCAAAATTGCAGAAAATCCATCAGTAATTAGGTGATCACCATACATACAAAACATGCATATATACTATATTGGGGGGAGGGGTGAAATTGATGGAGTTCAAGCCCACTAACCAGCAAAATACCTCCATACAAAGGGTACTAGTCAAATCAAACCAGGGGCTGAGAACAGCTGCAGAAAGTAATACAAACCGGCAAAAATTAGACTGGATGCAAACTGAATCTTGACAGGAATTTCAGCTATCCAAACAATTTTTATGTGCAAGTACTAAATATATACATATTTCCTGCATATAATCTTGCAGGGTATTTCAAAGCAGCTGTAGACTAGTTGCTCTTTCACTTGGTAAATTCACCCTTTTTAAAAATGACTCCCCCCAAACACACTGTTGTATAGTGCAGTTTTTATAGTTAAATGTCACTGTTATTTTATTAGGTAATATGTTGACAAGGAAATCAAATGCCCAAGACCCCTGAAGCAGCGCCTTAGAAAACAGAATGGTCCATTTGTACACCAAGAGATTGTTATGGCAACAACAGAACTTGGCAAGTGCTGAAGCAACTACCTAAAAAGCAAGACAAATGGTTTACAGTGGAGAATTAACGGTTATCCTAGAAACCCAGTTACAACAGGGCATTTCTCTAGACAAAGTGGAAGGCCAAGAGTTATATGCTGCTTGTGCATATGGATCTAGTCTTTTCACAGAGAGCACATTTACAGGAAAGCATCAGTACGTCAATTAGTGTGAAGGAGAATGCAATGCTGAATAAATATCTGCAGAAATGAAGTGACTCATTACTTGGAAATCCATCACAGAAACAAAAAATCCAAAATCCTTCTCCGGATGGACACATGTCGTGCATTTTCTCCTTCTCGGGCTCTAATGACCTGAGTTACAAAGCACCCACAACTCCCATTTGTGGCTGCTCAGCACATTTGAAAGTCAGGCCGTAGTTCTATAGAAAGGGGAGGTTACTTCAAGATGCGCGGTCCCTATTTGGATTCCAGACATGGGATGCGCATGCACGCCATGCGCCGGAGCTGTTCATAATAGTATCCACTGACCTGCACGAGTGCTGTGCGTCGGCCGTGTGTTGTGTCCGAGGCTGTGCGGGTCGATGCTGTTCCAGGTCCCTCTTACCTGCAAGCGATGGAGTCCGCAGCAGAGGGGATGGAGGGCAGGACTGGAATCCAAATAGGGACCACATATCTCGAGTGCTAGTCCCTAGATGGATTCCAGGCGTGGGAGAGTAGAGAGCGTGGTCAGCGTGGAGTTGGTTGTGAGGACTCACAAGAAGTCACTGTCTGCAGGACAGGGCGGCCGACTTTTCCATCTGAAAAGGTGTGGATGGAGGATCATGTGGCTGCCCTACAAATGTCCTGCCACAGGATGTCTGTGAGGAAGGCTGACATGGCAGCATGCGCCCAAGTGGACTGGAGAGTCCAGAAGGGCCTGGAGTCATGGACAGCACTGGCTGTGAAGGTGGAAGACGTGGCTGGAGGCAGGCTCGCAGTGATGCCTCGACTTATGCTCCGTGCAGGACATCTTGGAGGCAGAGCATCTGAATGCATGTGCGACTTCTCATCCAGCTTGGGGAGGCAACACTGCCCTTAGGTACGCCCATGGCTGTGCTTCTTATGTGCATGGTGCTTCTGTGGTCGTGGGCACTGGCACGCAGGAAGGAGCCGAGGGTGGGGGGTGCTCACCAGCGGTGACGGATGCTGCTTTAGCAAATCTGTCCTGAGTCCAATTGTACAAGTGAGCGCACAGCCTCCTCCATCCTCTGGCTTCCTGAGTGCGAGACGGGAATGAGCAACAGATGGAACAGTGGGTGACGACATGGGATTTGCTGAGGCAGTAGATCAGTGCTCGTCGCTCACAGAAGAGGAGTGTGGGCATGAAGCACAGTTCTTGAAGCCAGCCTGTCAGGGCATAGTCTCTGGAAGGGGGTTGCGGGGGGTCACCCCACGGGAACAAAGTCCAAAAGGAGAGCAGACCTAGCCAACTAACTATAGACAACTAGAGAATCTATAAAGCTGTGTGCAAAGGTAGGAACAGACAAAGAGTTCTCTTAGCAAACTAAGAGCACCAAGGAACAGGGGTTCCAACTCTGGCCAGGCTTCAGTAAGAAGGAACTGGAGCAGCATCAACCCGCACAGCCTCTTAAAGCCTCAGATGCACCACGCTACCGACCCACGTGCAGGTCAACAGACACTACTACAAAGAGTTCCGGCTCCGGTGCATGCACACCCATGTTTGGAATCCACATAGGGACCAACACTCGAAGAAGAAGAAGAAGAAGGAGATAGTTATGCATGATGCAAATTCCACACATCCATCCACATAATGCAAGCCTTTGCTCCTTGCAAAGACCCTTTCATTTGCTATTAACAACGATGACAGCATTTTTTCTCCAAAGTCCGCCCCCCAGCTAGCTTAAGTGACAAAACAGACATCACAAAGCTCTGGAAACCCAAGGCACCCCTTAATAAACCCAGGCAACAGCTTAGCATTAGTTTTAAGAAGCTATTGTGAAATAAGTATGAGCATAATGACTTACTAAAGTCTACTTGATAAAACACTTAAGATAGAAAAATTATCAAAGCCAAACAGTGCCAAAAGTCAATGTTTACCAACAGTTATCACACTGTGGTATCGGAGATCCTGCACTTAGAATAGGAAACAAGTACAGGATTTTAGTGACTGCAGTGGGGAAATGCTGACTTCATAAATGGCCACCATGGAACTTTATTTTTTATCAACAACCTCCAGATTTGTGTACGGTTGCTGAGATTTTCAAAGCAATCTAGGGGATCAATTAATTTTAAAGGCAAGACTCTGAATTCCCACAGATGCTTTAAAATCTCAATGTGTGTTCTTCTAATAACTTGATGAAATTGCTATGGGAATTGAACTTCAGAAAATTATTGGTGCAAGCAGACTAAAAAGGCTCCTTTCAAACCACATACACACTCCTCTCCCCCCAATTAAGAGACGACAACAGAAAAGACTCCAGATCACTGAAACATAAGCTGTGAGATGGAGGAGAGGAGGGAGCATTATTAAGAAGAGGATCTGTAAAATTTCATATTTTAAAGAAGATTAAATGTTTTCAAATCCGTTAAAATTGAGTTTATTAGCAGTAAGAAGTGAGTCAGCCCTGCTTAATGACCTTCTAGCAGGGAAAGATACCTGACAAGACCTGAATATTATCCATTCTTTTCCTATTGTGTGTTCCACTTTACCTTGGTTAACGGGTCAGCAAAGTTCAGACTGCTAGTCAGTGATGTGCTGCCAATATTGTAACAAGGCCCTCCCACAAAAACTGTCCCCCCCTTTAGCCTGCCAATAGATTTTGTGTACCAGGGCCATGTTAGCTGCAGAGGAGCAGAAATGGACTACAGAACTTATTCATTCCCCTCTCCACCCCTCGCTATTTAAACAAAAACACATTCTCATAACCATAACAAAGGAAGCAGGAAACAAATTGTTACATTAAACAGCACTTCAGTCAAATGTTTACACTTTGTTACTGAAAAAATATACAGCATATTGGTAGTAAAGCAGCATTCAGCTGAACTAAGTTGATGTGGAGGTGACGATTTGCAGAGAGGGATGGTAAGAATTTTTCTCCAGCAGTTTTTTGTTTTAAATATCTGCCCACTAGGTACAATCTAGTCAAAGCAAGAGACAAAATTTAGCTCTTCAGGGATACTTTAATGAGCCTCATAGATGTGTCTCTGTTAGAGACAGAGAGATCACCCCAACTTTCCCTTCAATTTGTTGGGAGGATTTTAATAGACTCCTAAGAGAGAGAGACACCTTCCTTCCACCTGCCGACAGCACATCACTGTGAGTCATTGTTTAAGTGGTAAACACCAGCCTCAGGGAAATGTATATGAAACCAAAGAGCCTGGATGGCCAATATTGCTGAGACATTAGTCCTGAAGAGGAGATGTGGACGCCACCAATAAAAGGTTTACACTTCCTTTCCATTCATCCACTGTTTTCCTCAGGTTTACTCCTAATGAAGATAAGTTTGTGAAGCAGCACAAATGCCAGGCTGGTGAGAGGAGACACTGTCTGAAATGGAGGCTATGGAAAGGAAGTACACAATCCACCCAGCTGCATGGGATGAGGAAATGGGCCCACTGCAAAACGCATACGTACTCTGATTTTACCATTTGGTGGATCTTCCAGAAAACTTCGTACAATTCATAGCTGCACCTAGCCTCCATATTTATTCACTTTCTTTTTATTGTGTTCTTCTAATTAAAGTGAAAGAACGGATTTAACCTGTAGGAAGCTGTGTGCAGAATAATAATATATGAATGGCCTGGAATAAGATGAACAAGGACTGATGAACACCTCGCTAAAGAAATGGGGAGTCCAGAGGTATATTTTATGCCAGTCTCAGCAGTCAGCCAGCCAGCATTTCTTGATCCAGATCCCAAACAAAGGCCATCTTTTTTTTCTTTTTTTAAAAACCTTTCCCTTTCCCCTGTTATTTTAACTCACTCTTTGAGGTCAATTTCAGGTTGGTCTTAAATCTTCATGTGTTGTGAAACAATGCCATATATACCATGTATTGGTAATTATATCATTTATTAGGCACACATCTAAATAATGACCCCAGTATAACCCTCATTCTGAATCAGTCTTTATTCTTACAATTCCAGCCCTTTTAAAATGCCTCCTGTCCTGCAGCAAGGGAGAGTCATTTTTACAGGAACTCAATATTATCCAATGGGAATTCACCCTGCAGGGTACTCAAAACTCTATAGGACATGAGAAATTTTAAAGGGCCAGCTTCGAAAGTTATTGGGACTATTAGTGACTACAAAGTTCTTCTTTAAAGACCATTCATAAACAGGCATTTGGAGCTACCTTTACTTATTGTATCTAATTAAAGTCTCTTCAGTTTCTTTCCTTGTTGTCTACAGTGCAGTAAAAAATTCAGCTGTCACTGTGGGGTCTGCCTACTGGGTCTGTGGGGTTTGTCCAGAGTGGATTTACCCCACTATCTCATCACCACAAAGTCGGTCAGGCCTGGATTCTTAGTATCAGAAAATCTCACCAACATGCTAAGTTCAGGTGAAATGGTTATACAAACAAACCTTGTTTTGCATATTGCTTAAAACTATCGATCAGTGATTTCCTTCTACGATAATCATGCTATTAAGATATATTAATAAGGCCTTGTCAAATCTACAGAAACTTTGCCCATTTTGATAAGGCGAGAGAAACCCTGACCCTTAAGCAGTAATAAAAACAAAACTGTCAAAACAAAATCAGCTCCAGGGTAAGGTTTCAGCTTTATGGATCTTTTGCTTGAGAGAAAGGAAGGCTTTGGAATGAACTAAACCCCCTACATGAGCCGATCAGCAAGCATAAGGTCAGGTGGGCAAGGGGGTATCTAAGCACTGGATTCTAGTTACTGCCCTGTTAATGCACAATCTTCCCATCTAGGGTCAGATAGGGGGATGTTAGCGACAATCATTAGAGCTGTACAAGGGTATCCATACTCCATCTTGAACCCACTCATACTGAGCTAAGGTTCAGGATGCTCCTCCAACATGGGGGCAGGAGGCCTGACCAGCAGGAAAATCTGTACACCTGGCTCCATCTAACTCTCCTACATGTTTCTAATGTGCCATAATATCCTCCCTCAGCTGGCTCTCCTCTCAACAAGCCCCAGAACCCTCTGACTCCCTATTGCTATCACCTGGTGGCCCCAGTGCCTCCTGGGGACAGCTGGCCTCTCTCTGATGGGCCATCCTATGGCTACTCCCTGATTTTGTAATTACAGGGGATGACAGAGGCCCACACGGCAGAGCCAGTGTCCCATCATTCCTTCAGATTCTAGGATTTTCTGAATTTGGGAGCATAGAGAAGGTCAGGATTTGCCTTGACAACTAATCCCTGCTCTCGCCCCAGCACACATACAGGACCATGGGAAGAGAAAAACAGTCCCTTCTTCCAGTACAGTGGCTGCTCCCCAAGAAAAGAAGCAGCAACCCAGATCTGTGGGGGGAAACTATCGCCCTGACTGGCTGGTCCTTAAGATACACGATGGGGGACGCAGCCCCCTAGCACTTGCTGAAGACACATGAAGAAAGCCAGCCTCCACCACAAAGCAACTTCTTCCCCTTGAAGAGAGCAGCAGTAAATAGGGGATGTCCTAGGGCTTCTCTGGGGAGGAAAAGCTGTGAATCAGTTGGGGCCAGAGAGAGGGTTGAGTTAGTAACAAGTCTGGTTCGCTTCCAACCCATCAGATGAGCAGCAGGGTCTGACCCCTGTGAAGCAAGCAGCAGTTCAGAAGAACAACCCTGGACCACCCCCCACAAGTTTCACAAATCTCTCATGCAGGGATCAGCTTGGTGCTGGCATCAAGTCACTATCTCGATTTCTTGCTGGAAAAAAAATAAAAGGAAAGTGAATCTGAAACCCAGGAAGGCAGCGGTGCAGCCACTCTGGTAGAAATCCTATCCTCCAAGGTGCCCTTTGATGTCAGAGTTGAAAATGCTTCAGAGGGATGAATGGTAGGTATTGGCAGCACTGATTCAACCATGTTGTAGTCCAACTCTCAGCCTGGGCTCATAGTATTTGCGAGTCTCTTGCCCCTACGGCAGCCCTCATTCGTAAGCAATCTTACCATTCCTGGCAGGTGCTCAGCTCAATTCCAGGGTCTTTTCAGAGTCCCCTTGTTCCTAGCCTCTGTCTCTGCTTTCCAGTACCCACCGTATAGGTCACTGGCTGGAGGAAGGAGCTGTCCTGAACCTTTGCTCGTACCAAGCTTGTAACGTCTGCCTGCCTCAAAACGGGGTTTGAAGGGAAAGATCAGCAACTGCTGCAGGCTGAGCTCCCTTGTTACTGGAGCTTGCTAGCAGATCCAGCAGCCTCCCTGTTGCAGGGAAAACAAACCCTCCTCTCTGCAGCCACTTGCACCCTTTTAAGTCCCACTTCTCTAGATGGAGCAAATTCTGCAGCTGAGCCTAACTGGCACTGCCTGAGTGCAGGATTGCTTGTTAGCCTTTCCACCAGAGGGATGGTGTGTGTCCCATCGCATAGTTCTCAGCAGCTAAGTGGACACCATGCTTCTACCCTGTACATTCAGATCAAATGAAATAATTAGTCAAGTTCATGGAGGACAGTTCCATTAATGGCTATTAGCCAAGACAGTCTGAGTTACACCACCATATTCCAGCTGTCCCTAACTCTCTGGTTGCCAGAAGCTGGGACTGGATAACAGGGAATGGATCATTCAAAAGTGACCTGATCAGTCCATTCTATCTGAAGTGTCTGGCATGGACCACTGTCGGAAGACAGGATACGGGGCTAGAAGGACCATTGGTCTGACCCCGTATATGGCCATTCTTATGGTCTTAAGCATTTTCTTTTTCTCTCAGCACATGGCTTCTGGAAAATCTCACAATTCTAACTGGCTCATTGGAAAACCAGGGAGAGACAAGTGAAAAAGGAGCAGCAGTACCTCTGCCCCAACTCTTGCTTGTGAAACACACACCTGAGTGCCCTTTCTCTCCTTTTCATCAAGTCACAGGGTCTGGCATCACTACCACAGCAGACTTATTCTGTCTTCCTACTGAAATAATCTTTCTGTGACAAAGGGCCTTCACTGGACTAGGAATTGAAAACTCAGCTGAGACCAGCTGTGGTAGAAATTACTACTATTCCCCCCACACTCTTGCCTGAGTTCCAAGCTAACAGGGGCTGGGGATTAGAGGACATTCAGTTCCTGGTGGGAAGAAATGCTTTTTACTATCTCTAGCCAACTTGGGGACCAGCGCTGATGGATCCTGAAATGAGCCTTGTTACCCTCCCTCTGCCACAGGAACGGTCTACCATAGACGTCTAGTGCTGCTAAAAGCACTTCTGCGGACAGGGAGGCCCTGTTCCAGACAGACAGTGCCACCTTTTGTTAAAGATGAATTTGGAAAAGTTCTCACCTTATGTATCTGCCCCCGTTCACCTGCATCTCACTCGCTGACCAAGGGGACAGCAAACAGCAGGTGGAAACAATGAGCCATCTCTCCCAAAACTGGTTACTAAATCCGAGCAGAAACACCTTTGAAACAGGGATAGCCAGCTTACTGTGCTCTGCTGTTGCACTCTATCTGCAGGACGAACAGGTGTCCCCAACCTAGGTTGAGAAGGGCATCCGTGCAGAGAAAAACATTTTTCTTCTCACTATTGTTCTCCTAAGTTCCCCTCTACATTGATTTGTCATCTTTTTCTTTCGTGCAGTGGGAGTGATGCTGAAAACCAACGAGACAGCGCTTGGAGCAGAAGCCACAGGTGAGAATTTTTGGAATCCCAGATTCATATATGAAATGTAGTGACCTCTTTTTTCATTATTCGGGAATTTGTTCAATTAGCAGTCCATTCCTGCAAGTACAGGGTCAGGGTATTTCAATCCTTACTCAGGGCTCAGTTTTAAGATGTACTATGTTCATGCTTGGGGAATCAAAGGTGGGTGTAAGCAAAAGTGTCTGCTCACAGTGTAAAGGGCTGCTCTAATTTTCAGTGATTAGAGCAGCTCCCTAGGGACCTCTTTGCAGGCCAAACAGGGGGCGGGGTGCTGTGTGTATCAGCCCTGCCCTGACAAGGCCCCATTCCAGTGGTGGGAGGAGTACGTGGCTAATGATGATCGTGCCGGCTTTATGCCATCCGAGGATTTCCTGCTCCGGGGCCTTTAGTGACGGCCAAGGATCTGGTCCTCCATGTTTATTCCATCTGCACTCAGAAAGAACGCCTAGTGAAGTCAAAAGGAGTTGTGACAGAGTAACAACATCAGGATCCGGCCCACTGTCTGTATCATTGATTTAATAAGAACACAAACGGTGATCAAGAAATACTGTAGCTTTCAAGCTGAAATGATGACTTTGCTTAAAAGCTGTAATAATAATCTGTGCTAGAACAAAACACGTTATTATCACCACCAATAATATAATTTCTAAGGGAGTAGGTGTCCATTATTACCACAGGCTTTCTATCCATCTCTGTCACAGAGAGGACATGCTCTACTTCACTGCACTCACACAAAGCGTAATAGGCACCCACCTTGAGTTTGTGCTCTTTCCTGTTGACAATGACGGCTGTGATTTGTTGGTCCATGAAGATGAGAATGGTCACCAGCAGCGCAGGGATGGCTGCTGCGAGGTATACCCACCATGGGTTCCCTCCAAATGGTGGGACGAACCAGCCTCTGTGGGGGCTGGTTGGCTTCAAGAGGAAAGATAGGAAAACAGGCATCAGAGTGGCAACATATTAATGACCTCGCTCCAACAAAAGCACAATTATCCAGGCAACAGGACCAACACTCATGTGAAATTGGCTATAGGAAGATTGCTGAGGACATGGACAATTTGGGATTAATTCTTCCCACACATAAACATCAACTGAAGTTTAAAACCTAAATTGATTATTAGGGGTCAGGTTCTTCCATCCGTGCTCATGCTGAGTAGTGGCACTTGCTTCAAATAATCCTGTTGGGCCAGGTGGTGGAGCTTCTCTCGCAGTCGTGAGCACATTCACGCACTGAAACCAATGAAACTACATGGGAGAGTGAAGGCTCAACCGTGTGAGTAAGCACAACACAATTTGGCCCATTGAAATCATGGAATAAGGTGCTATTGAGCATGGGCAAGGTTGGCAAGACCCAGCTCTATGTTAGGAATTTGTCATTATGTTTTAGAAGACGTGGCGTTAATGGAGATTATATAAATTTGCACTTCTAAATAAACTGCTTTCTAACTGACTCAGCAATACAATTTTTTCTGGATAGCTTATTTTTTTATTATTATTATTATTTTTGGTGGGATGGTTTGTAATTTCACAGAAGGAAGACAGAGACAGCAAAGTGCTACAGAAGCCAGAGAGTAAAATAATGGTTATTGTTGGTTGAGCACCTTTACATACCTTGAATTCACTTGGCACAATTAGCTTCGGTGTATCCACACCTACTATGGCATCTATTCCACAGAAAATCAAAATGGACAAGATAATGGCAAAGTCACTGATGAGCTTCCTGGCCTGAAATAGAAGGTGACACCATAACAATGGCTGGTACCAAGAGCCACTGTTTAAATTCAGTGTGATACTCTTGTTCTTGTATTTGGTGGCAATTCAAGGTAAACATTTCCCTTTCTGTAGGGACAAAAGGTGCACACTGCAGTGGCTGATGTGATTTTAAAAAATTTGCTTTGATACTCGATTACACTGTCTGAAAGCAAAAGAATTAGTTCTAAACAGAACTACAAAAACAACTCCAAAGAAAAATAACTTCCATTGCATAATACTCCCACAAATATTCTCCCAAGCAATCTTACTGATAATCTAATTCTACATTAGCTAACAATCCCCCTTATACACAGGCCCCGTTCCATAGGTGTGGTTTCTGAAAAAGCTGTGATGTAACACCATCAAGAAAAATGGGCCTCATATTAAAAAAAGAAGCTTCTTAACTAAGATGAGACGTGTGGAAGAAGAAATGGTGGGAGATTTTGATCACAGATCTCTGAATAGCTCTCAAAATGAGATGCCAGATAGTTATTGAGATTAGTAAGGGTGTTTGCCATGTGTTCAAATTTTATGAGTCAGCTCCCTCCAAAATAATGATATTTTAAACAAATAATATTGGGCTCTTTTTATTTGCCCTCTCGTGTTTGAATTTTTAGCGTTCATGTTTTCAAGCTTTTCTTTGCTACCATCAGGGCTAGAAACACACTCTTTTTTTTTTTTTCCAAATGAAAGTTGAGTTTCTCCTGTAATCATGTGTCTCAAGATAAAAAAAATCAATCAATTAAGGGATTTGGCAACAAAATAATTTTTAAATATAGCCCATTTTGAAAGGCAGATTAGACCTTTAATATGAAACCATGAAAGCAAGGAGGAAATCAAGATTTCGCACCAGCAGTGGAAACAGTCACCACGGGTCTCACATGGGGAGATGGGAGAGAGGCACTCACAAGAAAGGAGCAGATAACACTTTCAGTATGGATGTGGCGCTATATACAGAACAGAAGAGTTTTAAAAATCACATCCTGATGTTTCTTCTTATGGTGTTAAAGCAATAAATGAACCACAGAACTGAAGTGACAAGAAAATGGGGGCAGATCCTCAACCTGTGTCAACTGTTGTAACTCCACTGAAGTCAATGAAGCTGCATCAGTTAACACCAGCCAAGGGTCTGGCCCTTGAAATTTAACTAGCCAGATCTCATTGGGATTTTATATGCTATTATGTCAACTTTTCAGAGTTCTTCCTCCCAGGCTCCCCAGCTTCACATGGTTACAGATAAACTGAACTACATTCCAGCTAGGGTGGAATTTGTTTTCTTTTCATTAAAAATAATAAAAGTTCCATTTCAGTGCTGCAGGAACATAAACATCACGGTACCATAAATCCTATTGCAGTCAGAATGCCACGGGGGGCTCTCTGAGAGAAAAAGAAAAATTTTGTTATGTACAGAAACCTGACACTAGTGGCCTGGTTTTTAAAGTTTAAAAGCTTGATGAAATTAGGGTTAGATCTTGGGGAGGGGGATTGCCCTTGTCCAAAATATTGCAAACTGGGCTCTCTAAAAGAGAAGGAGGAGAACTGTTTTCTCAGCTTCTCTCACCTTTGACAGCTGTCATTGCAGCTCTAGCTGGGCAAACAGAACAAGCAGCTTTGGCTGACCCACCATGGATATGTACCAGTTGGCTAAGAGTCTGCTGTAGGGAGAGAGGTTCTAAGAGTTGTGTTACTGGAACTCCCCTATTCAGCGATCAAATATCTCCCCATTTGCCTTCATCATGAAAACAAGAGTCCCAAACTTCACTAGAATTAACATATCTATATGTGCAGGGCTCAAGAAATCCACCTCATATAGGAGAAGAAGGTATCTTTAGCTCAAAGACTGCGGAGCCCGGGGCATGCGCAGTCAACTTCTGCAGAACCAATGCTTTCTTTATAAAATAGAAATTCAGCACTTTATAGTCACTAAGAAAACCTCCCAAATACAAATTGACCATAACTGAAGCAGTGCTGTTTCCGTAGGACTGCTGAGACAGGCTCAGTGCTACTCTGAGAGGCCACTGCTGCAAGAAGTGGAACGCCTTGTGGGCAGCTGTCAGATCTCCCTGGAAATGGCAAAGGGGCTGAAGACCAGCTGGAGATAGAGATTGAACTAGTCTCTCATCCCAGCTGAGTGCTTAGATACACAGAAAAACCTAACATTGACTATGCTAGGTAGAAAGAGAGGTGGGAGAGGTACTAGCTTTTAATAGACCAGCTTCTGTTGATGAGGTAGAGGCACATTTGCATGGTGAGGACGCTTGCCCATGCTGTGACTGATCTACAGAGAGAGGGCTTCAGATCCTAGAGCTTTTAATATGTAAAACATGGCCCAGGGCAGACATTGCTATGAGAACATTAGCTTTTCCATTCATGTTCAATCACCTCTTTGCACTTCTGTTGCTTTATGGTTTCTTCCAGTTTGATTCTCTCATGGGCAGATTCTGCCATCTTTACATTGAGTGATAAATACCTTACTCCTCAAGTTATAGTGCTGATTTCACTGGAATTATTCATAGAGTAAAGGAAGCAGAGTCTAGCAAAAACAGCCCAATCCAAAGCCTGTTTAAGTCAATGAAAAGATTCCCACTAATTTCAACAGCCTTGGATGAGACCCTGAAAGAGTCAATGGAATTCATGCTGTTAAACGCATACCATAAAATATACAGGAAATGCATCAAGGCTGAGGTAACATTACCGCTAGGACCATAACATTTTCATATTTTGACTTCTGAGCATTTAAAATTTGCAACCTTAGAATCATTGAAGATTAGGGATGGAAGGAACCTCACGAGATCATCTAGTCCAACCCCCTGCTCAAAGCAGGACCAACCCCAACTAAATCATCCCAGTCAGGGCTTTGTCAAGCCGCAGCTTAAAAACCTCTAAAGATGGAGATTCCACCACCTCCCTAGGTAAACCATTCCAGTGCTTCACCACTCTCCTAGTGAAAACGTTTTTCCTAATATCCAACCTAGACATCCCCCAATCCAACCTAGATCTCCCACTTAATATTAATGTGTCTGTGTTTTCATATTCTGGATAGATAGATTTATTTCTAGGGACACTGAACTACTTTTACTCTGTAGAAAACTTCCTTTTGTACATGGGAAATCTGCTTACTTATGTTTTTGCTGCACCTTTGTGTCACTTGATAAAGTGATTTCTGCTTATATGTTCAGGCATCCCACACAGGAGATTGCTGATCACTATGTGTTGAGTCATGGAGTGGTAGCAGCACACAACTTTACCATCAGGACACTGAAGATTGCTTTTTAATACTACTGGCAGCTCAGCTTTCTGTATGAACTAAGGGCTTTGCACTGGTGAATTCTTAATGCTGGAAGCAAAAGCTTTGATGAGATTTTACTAATCAACTGCATCACAGCACCTCTCAGTTTGGAATTCTTGTCTATTTAAGCTTTACTGTCACTACATGCTCCAGCCAATTTTCAGTTCTTCCACTGTCTGTCTTGTGCCCTCCAGAAACAGTCAGAAGTTTAGAGCTGAAAAGTAAGCAATTCTGTGACTTGCCTAAATTCAACACTATTTGTTTTACTTCGACAAATAGGAACTGGTTTCAGTGTGTGCATGCCCACATATAGTGGTGTTTGTCCCTGTGTTGTAATCTATACCAAAAGGAGGGGTTACAGACAGGAGTACAGTCGTGTATATGCTCTGGAGGAATAAGGAAATTCCCCCAGGTGATGAAAAGAGATACTTACAGTGGTTGGGAAATAACGGCTGGTCTTGAATTTCTTCAGGGCCATGGAGCAGGTGTAGGTGCCAAAGAAGAGGATAAAAGACATGAGGGAGATGTCAGGGACGTATTCGCAGTTGTTGCCTATAAGGTTGCCTCCATACTTCCAGCACTGCTTCTTTGTCAGAGACGACCAGTCGATAGTGTCGTTGTACTAAAGGGCAAAGAGAATATCCCATGAAGCTGTGCTCTGTTATATTAACTCTGCTCAACACTTAAATAGCAGCTGGAAGAGAGAATCAAGAGCTACAACGCTATGGTCTGAGGAGAAGAATCTCTGCAGTTGTGTGCATCTTAAATGGTATTTACTGAGGAGCATAAACTGGGCAGCAAAGCGGGTATGTGCTGATGAAGGAGCAATGCAAATCTGAGCTCTGTAATATGGAATACATTTCAGTGGCACTTAATTTCTCTGTACTACAGTCTCTGTTATATCTCCCCACACAGCTCCTTGTACAAACAAAAGACAGAGCTTTATTCCCCCAGATTTTTAAATTTAAAAGTTATGTCAATGATACCAACCATCAATATAAACCTCTTCAGTGAGAATATTGTTTCATCCCTGTCCTCTCCAGTGGAGACAGAGAACTGCCTCTGTCTCCACTGGCAGGATCTCCCACTCCTGCCAATCACTGTCTAGCTTCCCTCTGACCAGGCTGGAAACCAGATACAGTGCTCTGATGTGCACGCAGAACAGCTTGCCTGAGACCTGAACTCAACACTGAGATTTCATTTTCTCTAGCTCATTCCTGGCTCACGCCCCCTAATTCCTATCAGATAAGGGACAACACACTGGCCTTCCAACAGAAGAGATCCCATACTCGTCCTCAAAGAAGGCCCCAAGACTGCCTTTGTCCTTAGACAGTAGAAGACTTCCACTCCAAAATCAGTCTGGTCAGCAGCTGCTCAGATCCCTCTGTAACTGCATTATGACCATCACCTCCACAAAGTTCTCATCTTTTATTGGTCTGGGTAGAAGAATGTTGGGCTACTGATGCAAAGTCTGATTAATTCAGGTTAATGTGTAGCCCTCCTGTTGAACCAACATGCTGGCCTTCACACGTTCCTGGACTTACGTTGAAAACAAAGCTCTAATTCAGTTCTGGGGTCCCTCTATATATTTCACAGAAGCTCTCAGTTTATCAGTGCCGGCAAAGTGCAAAATGGGTAGAGAACACCAGACTCCACCACAAAATGCACATCTCAGTAATCCCATTGAATAGCAAAGGACAGCACTTGAAAAACAATTCCCCTCTAATCTGAGCCTTATGTTTCTTATGTCTCACTTCAACACTACTACATCTAGAACTACATTAGAAAACTGTAGTTGCCAACAATAATATTGCAACCTCCTTTGAGAAAATGTATGAATTCATTGATTTTCGTTTAATTAACATTGAAAAATTGAACATAAAAATAAGTTTGCCTAAATCTGGTGAAAAAAAACCTATGGAATTATTTTTTCAAGTGGAGTTATCCAACACCTGACAGAACAAGCTTTCCTATAAGATAGCTGTGAGACAGACCCTGACGTTCAGCTCCGCTGTCTATTGTACCATACATAAAGGCACTGCATGGATTTAGTGGCAATGTACAAGATACAGTTTGACTTCCCTTTTTGGGGCTATTAGAAAAGCACAGTAGTAGAATGTTTCTGTATCGAGTATTATGGCATTCCCTGCAGTACTGTTTTAAAGCACCTGGGACTCAGTACAACTCCTACTAAAAAAAATTACTTCCATTGACTTCTGTGGGACTTGAATTGGGCCCTTATTTATAGTAGGAAAAGATTCTGAATGTGAGCAAACTTTAATTGCGCACGCACATATTCAAATGTTTTAAAACAGATAACAACTTACTCATGTTACCCAATAAGAAACACAATTTGTACTTAAAATTACAGTGTAGACGCCTCATTTCCTTTCATGATTATGTCAGAAAATGATCTGTTGTCCAATACTCAGCAGAGTCTATGGAGTTCTCTTCTCCTCTCCTCTCCCTATGTGTACATAATTCTCAGCAATGTCAGTGTGGTGAGAAGGAGAGAACAAATATGAATGCATAAGGAATGAAGAATACAAAATGTGTATGTGCATATTCAGAATAAACTTGTGATAAACAGGTGTGGGCAGTAAAAGCTATCTTAAAGGGACACTGCCCACTCAAAATACAGTGTTAAACAAAATGGAAATAGTTTCAAGTACCTACACCTATCCTGGGGGGAGTTTACGGTCTCATTTTCCTATTTCAAAAAAAATGTTCTTTTTGCCCTTTTGTGACATGAAAACCCAAAAGGAGGAAAATGACTATAATAACAGAAGCAGTGAAACTAGCTATACACAAATAGCTGTCAAATCAAAACAGTCCACAAAGAAGCAAAAAGAGAAGATTATTAATCTTTTTTAGTTACAGTAATCTTAGATGTTGCTTATTACTATAGTAGTCACAACATTTTCCAATTGAAATAGGAGCTACAATATGATGGCATTCCCTTAAGCATCCACACAATGAATCAGCAAAAAAAAAAATCAGTTGCTTAGAAGTGGAATGCTTCATTAGAGGACAGACAAAACTGTATTGGAAACCTTGGAGATACTTTAACAGTACTTATTTAAGAGTCAGGGATGCTTACTGTTGGAGTATACACACGTAATCATGGCATGTGTCTGTTAGTATCTCGTACACTTATACACATATATAAATATACATCAGGCATGCAACTAAACATTGACCACGTATCAAATTATTTTGGAAGATTGTTTGTATTAAATTGCAGCTTCCTCAGCAAATTTCACCAATTCAGAAAGTTGTAGCTGAACGGAGGTGTGATTTTGCTGACACTGATGGGGGCAGAAGGGGAAACACTATCAGATATCCATCTGACAAGGGGCTGCCACGCTTGCTCACTCAGCATTGTTTCTCTCTGAAGCACAAAGAAGCAAATATGGGTTCCCTCATCAAGAGGATTTCTTCCTATCTGCCTCGACTGCTAAGTTCAAGACTGGAACAAAGGGTTAAGTGGGTGGATGTTTTCAGAGCAAGAAGATAAAGATATCGACTCTCACATGCTTCTTGGAGAGTTAAACTACTACTACTACTACAACTGTAGAGTGTTAACTGAATGTTTCAAAGAAAATTAGGGTTCAGGTCACCAGAGATACAAGAGGAAAAAAAAGGGGGTTTCCTCATGAGCCTTGTCCCCATTACCATGTCATTAAAATAAAACAAACACCCATCATCAGAAGCATTCGCCATTAACTAAATCATTCAAGAGGCAGCACATTTGAAAACTGACAGGTACTCTGAAGGATACTGTACTCTAAAGTAACAGAGTCCGGTCCTATATTTAAAATAGGAGGCAAGTTTTAGGACTACCTGGTTGCACTGTCTTTACACAATGTTTTATTACAGAGGTTTCCTTTTCCAGCTTTGAGATTGGATTGCAAGCACCAAAAGTGCAACACACGGACCAACCAGGTGACCTTCCACCGTGGCTGGCTTTCAGTGGCTGTACGCTGGCACAGGGCTCTGCATAAGTGGATTGCTGAGATGTGCCATTTCCAATATAAGTGGGACGTCAGCTACAAGAAGCACCCTGAAGCTATCTCACTCTGTCACAGCACATTCTAATATTCAGCACATTTGCTTCCCTAGCTAACTGTCTAGTAGGATTTATAATAGGATTGTTCTTCCCATTCGTAACATCTTCACGTGCCCTAACAATTTGTTTTGTTCTAAGGAAACTTAGTGCTTGAGGAAAAATACTGAAAAGGAACCAGCTTATTATTCCTCTACACTGGCACATGCAAGGGAACAGGTATTAATTCCCGGGTCCAATGTCCGATTCTCCTGCATGGGAGTACTATTGAGACACTTTGTCCAGCTCCAGTGTGGAGAGTGTGCCTGATGTCTCTCTCTCTTGTTCTGTGGCTGAGTTAGAAGAGACGCTAATCAGCTCTGAAGGGAACACCATCCAGTCCTACTCAGTTGCAAGAAGGACATTAGCATGTGGGGCTTTAAGGGAGGAGGCTATCCAGTGCTGTGGACCACATCCCACAGAAGAGCATCGGAAAATATGACCTGCTGGGTTATTTTCACCAGCTTTCTGTTCTGAACTGGGCTTTTTTAGGTCTTCATACCTTAAATTAGCTAATCACTTTCCCTTATGCACTTCTCCAGCCTTTCCCCAAGCCTGACAATACAATGCAAAATCCACAAATAATGAAAAGAGTTGTTCTTGTTAATGAAACTGAAGTAGCAATTGGCGTTCTTTTCCTGACAGGAGGCCTCAAGAGTCTTGACAGGTAGTATTGTATTACCGCTTGGGGCTGCTCATCACTTTTAAAAGCATCATTTACTATGAAGGGAAGCTGAACAATTAGGACCTAATTTTCAGTCCCACTGAAAGAGCAGAACTCAGTTGCTGAAGTACCATAGTGGCTGCACATAGGCACGGTAACAAAATCATAGAACACTAAAAGGAGGCACCAGCAACGCAGCATAGTCCAGCACATAGGCCAACTCGCTAAAAAGCAGGAGACCCAGGTTCTATTCCCGGCTCTGCTATTGATCTGCTGGGTAACGCTGGGCAAGTCACTTCAACTTTTTGTCTTCTCCCTCCATGCACCCTTTGTCTCATCTATTTAGATTGTAAACTCCTTAAGGTAGGGATTGTCTCTTACTATGTGTTTGTACAGCACCTAGCACAACAGACTCAATTTCACTTAGGGTGTCCAGGTGGTACTGTCAAACAAACAAACAAAACAATAATAATACAGAAAACCCAGCCAGCAGCTCTGCATTCTTAGGTAAAATTTCTTGTTTTAAACCCCGTTATTTTTCATTCAGGAAAACAAAACAAAAGTTTGACACCACCAAGTTCTATTTCTTTCCTCCTCCTCTTTCAAAAGTTTGTGTCCCATGTGAGCTCTCATGTGCCCAATGTTAGCTACAGTAAATAAAAAACAAACAAACAAACAAAAAAAACACCCTCCTGAGTTTGTAATGGGAGAACTAGTACAATGGTCCGTGTTAACATTTTTATGACTATGACCCTGATCAGATCTGCCTGGGAAGTAGGGATGTAAAAATTAGTTTAATTAAAAATCTGTTTAAACGTTCTAAAAATAGAAACGCTGGGGAAGGGGGGTTGCCACAGCTGGGCAGCTCTTGCTGGCGGGGAAGCACAGAGCCCAGCATGAGGTAGTCACAGCTGGGCTCGGCTCCCTGCAAGTGGCGGGGAGCCCAGTGAGGGGGAAGAGGGGCTGGGCTCCACACTTCCCCTGCCCAGCTGCTCTTGCTGACGGGGACCCAGTGCAGCTGCTGCTCCCCTTCCCCCACCCCAGTTTAAACGGTAATCAGCTATTTAAAGTGTTTAGAACAGCTGATTACCAATTAAATGGTTAACCTTTGGGAAGGTCCCTCCATCCACAAGGAGTCCACTGGCCTCGACCTACACAATTGCCAGGGTGGGGCCTGCTGTTTGTCAATAATTAACAGCATTGCAGCATTAGCATAAGGAACAGCATTATACTACTGATTAGGCATAAAGTAATATTGTGAGTATATGGTGTCCACCCGGTTTGTATGGCACCATAATTGCATGACACTAAGAGACATAAAAGACAACCTTCCTGCTCTAAAGCTTGTAAGATCTAAGGTGGAGAATAAATATACAAGGGCAGGGAAGAGGGATGCAACATAAAATGATGCAGCTTGCTCAAGTCTGCACACATCTCGTAGGTTCCACTGTGTTTCAGATTTTGGGGGCATACAGACTTAGAACATATTTTGTAAAATAGTGCAGACAAAGGAGTACAGGTGCACAGCTAGTGGCTGAATGGTTGCCAAAAGAAGTGAGTGTATCTCTGTGTGGGCAAACCACATATCGTGGGTGCACAAATACTTAAAATATAATTCAGTTGAGAACCGATGATCCACTGGATCACAGTTATGGGTGAGAATGTGAGATGGGAAAACTCATTTTCTTCTGTGCCACCTTTTTCCATGCAATGCCCCAGTCACAAACAACAGGTTACACGTCACACATTCCCAAAGCAAGACTGGAAAAGACAACGTAGGAGTAACTAGCCAATATTTCCCCAGTATGGGGTTTTGGTTTGATTATTTGAAATTTTAAAAAACCAACCAAAAAAACCCAACAAAAAACCCAGAGCAATAACTCTCTCTCTGGTTCTTTGTAATGGGACTAGAGCGTTGCTTAGAAACTGTCCCTCTATTTTTAAATCCACTTTTTGGAGTAAAAGTGCCAGTAATGCAGAGGTGCCAATCTATTTCAAACGCATAACTAACAACACACAGAGGTTTTCAATGCCTGCTTTCCTGTAAGCCTCACTTACCTTCTCAGCAGAGGAACTGGTCAGCCAATCAACTGACGCTGCTGTCGTCTCATTAAATACTGAACTATTATCTGAAAGAGAAGACAGAAAATAAAGTGTTGTGAATGTGGTGTTTAAACAGCTAAGAATGGGAACAAATGTAAGATGTTAAAACCTATCACCATACCTTACTAAGGCTTTGTCTACACTAGCACTTATGCCAGCAAAACTTTTGTTGCTCTGGGGTGTGAAAAAGCACATCCCTGAGCGACATAAATTTTGCCAGCATAAACACTTGTGTGGACAGCGCTATGTCGGCGGGAGACATAGCTACCACTGCTCGTTTAGGTGATTTTATTATGTCAGCAGGAAAACTCTCTCCTGTCAACATAACACGGCTACACAAGTGCTCTTACAGTGGAACAGCTGTACCAATACTGTTGTGCCACTGTAAGTTTGAAGTGTAGACTAGCCCTAAAGGAGTATCAAATAACATTTGCTATCTTAGCTCAAGTGAAAACAGCCCAAAGGAATGTTTACAAATGACCTAAGGGCTTGCCTTCCTGCAACGGTTACCTTGAGTTAGTACACTCGAATTACTCCATTGGAGCTGCCTAGCTCAAGTGAAAGCAATGACACCAGAAGCAAAATGACACTGGAGCTACACAGAATGATTTCATTAGCTTCAGAGTGGATTAGCAGCTGATGAGTTATTGTAACTTGAGCTGCTGCATACCTACAGCATGAGAAGTTTGAGCATCAGCAACACTCCAACTTCAACACCTCCCTCGCTCCCTGATGGCCAGCATAGCTCAAGCTTAAAGCGCTACTGAATCTGAGACAAGCATCAGGTTAGGGGTAAACTTCAAGTGATAGTTTGCACTAACATTGCAATGGAGACAAGTCCTAAAAAACAGCATTGTACAAAAACTCAGTAACAATTTATAATTAAACCTGTGCGATTCCTTTTGACATTCATGGTAAAAAAAATGTAATCACAATGGATTACTTTGCTATTCATATGACAAGACTGTAGGAATTTCACTGGTATTTCACTGGAAACTCAGAATTCATGAATGCCCACTTATTCCAAATTTAAGTCTTTTGGCTACATGACATGATACAAATTTTAAAGTCTAAAAAATAAATAAATAAAGGAGCAGTTGATAATACTAGCCAGGAGCTCGGCAAAGAAACAGGAACATACTCACAACTTCCACCGTGTCACAGTCAGAGGGTAGGGTATGATCTTTACCACTGTGGCATTACAAGTCAGTTAGGTTTTTAAGGTTCATTTAGACAGGGGGCTGGTTTTGAAGGTGATACTTTCCAAGCATGTTTCTGGATTTTTCAAAACCCAAATAAATACATTTATCAGAAATAATATTTCAGTTACATTAAAATAATGTATAGTGTAAATCTTACTGCATTAGAGAAACTGAACAGGTATGCTTTTGTTTTATAGCACTATGATAGCAAGATGGATTGCTTAACTAATGGGATATATTTAAATTTAGAAAAGATTTCCAGTCCCATGACAAATGGGCAATCCTCCTTCTCCTTGCGAAGATGTCATGTATTCCTGCCCTAAAACTTTACTCCAAATTTTGCACCTGGATTTCCATCAGGACCATATTTCATCCCTATTGATACAGGTCTGGTATGGAAACACGTTTGTAACTCAAATTCAAACCTGACTATTTGATAGTGGGGAGAAAATGCAATCATGAAAAATATACCAATCCAAGAAATGTGAGGATTTGGGTCTGAATACATCAAACATTCCCCTCCTTCAAAAACAGCACTACAGAGTATGCAGTAAATGCCTCTTTTGGCATTGTTTTGGGCACTGCAGTTCCTTTTCCAGCCTCTCCAATCATGTCAGGTCTGCACATAGGATTTTGACATATCAGATAAAAAAGGGTTTTTGTGCAGAAGAGTTTCTTCCCTCTGAGCAGAAACACACAAGGAGGTAGAGTCCAACAACTACCATTGCACTGCCACATCCTAAAATGAGGGCCAGCACTGAAGGACTGCACTGAACTGAAACCACAAAGTTGTTATCTTGTAAGCCTGAAACTCTGCTACACCACTCAGCGACTTCTCTCTTTTTCATAGCACACACTCTTTATGTATACTCGTGCTTCATTCCTTTAGACTTATATACCTGCCTGTTTGATGTGCTCATCACTGTGGTATTTGGAAGCCTTACAAAAATTTACAAAGCCAGCAACATCTAAAAGCAATCTGTTGCATTTCTTTCCTGAATACCTAGCAAGAGGATTATCTTTGTTCTGTTTCCTCCAGTGATTCTCCTCCAACCCCTCTTCTTTCTGCCCCATTTCCTTCCATGAGGTGCTAGTTATGGGGAAAAGCTACAGTCGAGAGATGGGTCTTACAATGAGCCCAAAAGGGGGTAAAATTAAAGGCTATTCTAATCTCTTGTAGCAGCTGTGGGCCAACCACAGAGAAAAGCCTATTCCCTGCTCTCCCCGTTCTCACTTTCCATGTTTATAGTTTGCTTGTTTCTGATAATTGCAGTTGTTGTGGTACCAGTAAGACCTCTTTGTTAAGGGAGAGATGATCCTGGAGATAACTTGGACCCAACATACTGGGCAGTTTGAGAAGCCAAACCAGGAGATTTAATTAAATCCAGATTCAGTGTGCAGTCTGGAGCATTTGAGTGGGGGCACTCATGTCTCCTTGTATTGCTAAGCAGGCAGGCAGACACAATCTGAACTAGCTGAAGCCTCTTCAGAGCAGCCCCGTTCATTCCCAGATTCAGGGCACTGTAGTAATCGACCAAGGAGGTCATGAGTAGCATAGGTCAGTTGTGTTCAGGGCCATGTCTGTCAAGATGGAGTGCAGCTTCAGGGCTAGCCATAGATAGGAGACTTTTTTGGCCAGCAGCAGAGCTCAGAAGAGCAGTAAGGGAAACACAGGAGCATCACTGCCAGCCTGGATTCCTTTCCTCCAGGAAGTGAATGGATTGTTTTAAACAACACCTCCCAGCCCCCACTCCCAAATCCCAAACTGGTGCACATTTTCTGTATAATATCCAGACTGTTCAAGTGTGAGGATCAAGCTCTTAAAGAGCAATTCTCATGTATGAGGACATGCAATGACACCAGGGGTACCAAAAACCCGGCTAACGATGTCAACAGTTTAATTTTGTTTTAATGTGCTTCTTCTTCCTCCATCCCCTAGAACAAGGCCAAGCATGCTTGCAGTGAGAGACATTTCTGTATCCTCCACTGTGAAGGCAGATACGGTACACCAATGTTTTAATGTCAGCATATGGAGGAAAATTTCCACAGAAGAGATGTCACTTGCAGTGTAATGCAGCCTGCTTACCTAAAACTAGTCCTTGTTTGGCTTCTAGCACCCCCGACAGCTACAGCCTGCCCCACGTGTGAACAGGCTCTATACCACTTGAACAGGTGGGCATGAGAGCACAGGCAGCCATGAGCCAATGCCTGAGCATCAGCTATGTGTGCTCAAGGCAGAACTCTAGGATGAGAGCATCTAAACATCAGTCATCCCATCAATCGACTCACAGGGGCATATCTGGACGCATAATTACTAATCAAGCTCAGAGTTACATTAGTTTAAAAGGTGGGGACAATCTTCTGTGGCCCTACGTATATGTAGAAGAGTACCACAATGGTGAAGGAGAAAAACCAATGACATTGAAACTCCCTGTTAGTGCTGCCAAAAGGTGCGAGACACAATTCCATGGAAAACTTGTTCCATGGCCTTCTGAGGCTGCCGTGTGCAGAGCAGGATGTAATAACTTACAGTGCAAACAGAGCACTGCTTCAACTGCTCTGAAGCCAAATCTTAATTGCAACAAGAACAAAAACAACTGCAAAATAAATCACAGCATGAGCAAAGACCTCTCTCTCACCCTCAGCTGAGCTGACTAGTTGGAGATTCAATAAAACCTTACCTGAACCTACTTTACAAAAACAAACTTCACACCACCAGTCACTGGCAGTTTATCACCCTCTTGCATTTTCACTCCCAATAAGATTCAGTATTTTGTACAGGTATAGGAAAGAACACTGAGAAGAGCTCACCTATTATTACTAAGTTACACAAAATCCCCTCAAATTAGAGATGTCTTTTAGCTAGTCTGCCATTTGTCTTTTCATTCCATCTTCTAGTGCTTAAGGTAAAGTTAGCAAAACTGTGAGATGCTGGGGTTTTTTGGCTGAAAATAAGAAAGCATTATAATGGGTGTCCTACTCCAGCTTACGATACTTTCTGCCATGAGGCTTTACAGCCCTGAGATGTGTTATGAAGATACTGATAGTATCACCAGGGATTGCAAGTTACTTTGGGCCAGAGTGCGATCCCCTTACTCATCTTGAGTTGCACCTTCTCCCTCAGACTGAATTTGGCGGGACTTCCTGCAGAGTAAGGTTTGGTCTACACAGAAATCTTACGTCAGCATAGCTATAGTAGAACCACAGAGTTACCAACACACACCAGAGTTACGAACTGACTGGTCAACCACACATCTCATTTAAAGCCAAAGTACACAATCAGCCAGCAGCAGAGACAAAAACAAGAGAAGCAAATACAGTACAGTACTCTGTTAAACATAGACTACTAAAAAAAATAAAGGGAAAGCAGCATTTTTCTTCTGCACGGTAAAGTTTAAAGTCAATGTTCAGTTGCAATCTTTTGAAATAACAACCATAACGTTTTGTTCAGAGTTACAAACATTTCACAGTTACGAACAACCTCCATTCCTGGGGTGCTTGTAATTCTGAGCTTTTACTGCACATTGCTCAGAGGTGTGAAAAATCCACTTACATAACTCTTGGTTTAGACTCCTGATAAGTAAGAGAAGCACAATCTGCTGCTTTGGGGCACGATTCACCATTGCCCTGCACCTTTGTATAGTCATTGATGCAGTGCAGAGTGGGTGTAAAATGCTACAAGATCAGAGTGGTCGCATTTTACACCTATTTGGCACAGGTATAAGTGACCACACATGGTGCAGGACAATGAAGAATCAGGCCTTTTACGTTTAATGAGCCTAGTGATGCAGAGAGTTTTCATAGTAAAGAAACAAAACAGATAAAGATCTAGAGATGGGTTTAAAAACCATTGAGTGTCCTGACCCTTCCTGTTCTGCACGTCTCCTCTCAGACAACAGCCCCACTGTGGGTTTTCAGCTGCACTTTACCCATGACTGCATTCCTTTTCACTTTCACTTACTATTAAAGATACAGGGAGGTTTACGATGACCCAGGTTCATTTTTGCAACAGAAAAAGGAACAGCGAAAGGGGTGCAAAGCTTAGGGAAAGCACAACTGAAAGCTGAGACTGCATCAAGCGTTCCTCAGAACAGGCTGTTCCTCTGTGACCATGCCAACTTTTGCCTTTTTAACCTACCCTTTCTATGTTACATAAAGACTAAATGAGAGGATTAAACATCTTCCCGTGGAGTCACTTGTTACAAATTTAAAATGAAAGACACTGGTTAAAGACAGTCTGATTATAGAGTTGGGTTAGCAGGTTTTAGTAAGGCTATCTAAAGGAAAATGCTGTAAGTAGTGGTTACAAGAGGAGACCATGAGCCAGAACTTGGCATGCTCCCTCCTTTCTTAATGACTAGCTAAGTAGTCTTGCTCAAAGGCCTTAGGGGCAGATCCTGCCGCTTTAATTCTCATTAAATAGCACCTTATGGGTAGTCACACTGAAATTAATGGGATCATTCACAAAGTAAGACACCATAAGACTGGCAGAAACTGGCTTTGAATCTCTCAGTAGTCCACCGCTCCATTGGTAAAATGCCTATCAATAATACCAACTGAAGTCTAGGAAGGTAAGCAATAAAATGTTCATTGAGTGCTTTGTACAAGCAAAGTATTACTGAATTCTATTTTCACGAAATTAAAGTTTTCAATCTCAAACGTATTTCTTCCATTTCCAAAAGGCTCCTCTTTTCAAATTACAGCAGGTCAGTTTTCAATACCCTTAACTCTCACTAAATAGCACCTTCCTCCATCCCCATATAGCCCTACTGACTTCACTGCTACTACTTGCGGTGCAAAGTGTTATTTGTTTATAGGTATCAGGATCTGTCTCTGTGAGACTACAGACAGTGTTGTCATACATATTAAGAGACTCGGAAAGCTTAGAGTTTGTTGGTGAATGTTGATAAATGTCAATTTCACCATACATGCAAAGGCTACGTCTACACTACACACCACAGCCTTTCCCCACTGCTAAAGTATTTCCTGTGCTGGAAAGGTCTCTATAGCAGCGGGGAACTACCAGAGCCTTTCCATGCTAAGGGAGTCTTTTCCTGCAATGAGGAAACGCTCCATCCAGCAGCAGGAAGACAGCAGGACACTATACTGCTAAAAAATAACAGTACAGATGGAGAGGCATGCTGTGAGCAAGTAGAGAGCTGTGCAGGGTATGTATTCAAGTATATACTCACACCCTTCAGGCATGTCGTTACTCCCCTGTGCTGTGTTGCATAGTCTGCGTTGCTGTATTTACCTGTATTAGGGGCACTACACCCATATACGTATGCTACCCGCCATTGAAAGAAGCGTTCAGTGCAGCAGACATACCCACAAACCAGCAAAAAAAATATTTCCATCAATAATAATCGAAATTTGCAGATAATAAGAAAAATACCGCTTGAGAACTTATTAGAATTTGATTTAAGGATATTTACTTTGTATATTTTAACATGTGATGTTGACAATTCGTGTTTTAATGGTTATAAAGCTTTAACTTTTTGAATCTCACCATCTATTGTCATTAAATAATTGTCTAACCCCTCCATAATTTCCCACAACTGTGAAAATTTAAAATCAATAACATTTGAAAAAAATACTTAAATACTGCTATTAGTCAAAATTATAAAAGAAATTAAAGTTGAATTCTTCCTAGCCTACATATTAACTGTTGTCAGGTAGAAAAGCCAGTTGACTCAGAGTCCCTGAGAAGCACCAAGATGAAACACACGATCTACTGTTTGTCATTGAAAACAACAAGAGTCCTGTAGCACTTTAAAGACTAACAAATTTCTGCAGGCATAAGCTTTCGTGGGCTGCAATGTCATTGCTTACATATTATAAGGTGCCCTATTTACAGGAATACTATCCTGTGGATTTCAGGGAAAATGACAGTGTCCTATCAGATTCTGCCTTTGCACAGCATCTTTACCTCTTGATTCTGAGACAAACATCTCCAGCAATGCTCTATGGTTTTATGTCTTTCACAGGTGATCCAGAACAGCAGTATAAAACAGTTTGAACTATTCAAGCTAGTGTGTTCAAACAATTAATAGAATTAAGTAAAAATGAAATTCAGTACAATACTGTATCACACAGCATATAGCATGCAGATCTACAGATATTGTGCTTAAAAAAAAGCAGTTGCTTTTGTAGAAAACCATTTATGCTCTAAATAGCACAATGGGTTTGAATGCATAGAACCTCATCAAGTCACATGCAGTTCTCTCAATATGACATACTGGGGACAAATGAGCACTTTTACTATGAACAAACTCAGAGAAACTGGAGTGACACAGTCTGTGACTTTTCCTTTAATCATTCATTAGCTGTTAAGCACACCCACCCTGGAAAAGTCAACAATGAGACAGAGTATAAGCAGACTGCAGGAGGCTGCACACCTTGAAAATATACTATTTCCTACCTTGTGCTTCCCTGCCCACCTCCCATGACTTTGCTGCTGAACTGACTGTTGTGCTGCCAGGGAAAGGTAACCACAATGAGCTGCTCAGTTGGAAAATTCTTTATTTAAATGGAAATGTATTGCAATTTTTTTAAACAGACTCAGAAGAACAGAGTGTGCTCCCTTTGCCATGTGTGTGAGAGAGAGAGACATCGATTTAAGACTTTTGAAAGGTGCCAATTGGCCAGCATCAAGACTGAAATACTAAAGGAGCTACTTAATAGGTGTGATATGGCCATTGGAAAACTCCCTGCTAACCTGCCTCAAACCCAACCCAAAGGCCCAGCTAGCGAGATAAGAGAGTAGCATAGCTGGCATGCCCACTTAACCCTGGCCCTTCAGCTGAGGCTGACTATTCAATGCCAATTGTAATGGGCATTTTGTAATGTGACACTGTTTTCCAGGAACAAGATTTGCAAATTACTTTCCCAGCTTGCCCTGAGCCTTGTGTAAACCCAGAGCAGATTATTTTCTTCCTCCTTCTGGACAATTGGTTTCTTCTTTCCATTGTTCACCACAACTGTATATGGGAAATTTCTCCAGTCCTTCCTCCGCATGCTGTTAGCCTTTGAATTACAGGCTTTGTTCCTCTCACAGCACTCCAGCAAAAAGCCTGTGACAGAGTGGTGGCCCTTCAGGTATTACAGATTTACCAGCAAGCGTACACACGAGTGGGCAGCACTGCTTGGGTGGCTCCATTCCTTCCGGGCTGTGAGATCCCAGAAAATTGTATTATAAGCTGCTAGAGCATTCTGATGGGGGTTACCACAGGGGCCACCTTGTCACCCTTTCCGTTCAAGGTGCATATGGGGCTACTAGGGGAGTGGAGCAAGGAACAACGGGAGCAATGTTTTGGTGACACCCAGTTTTGTGGCTCCATCTCAAATGATCCAGCAGGGGTGTTGAAGTGTGTGGAGGAATATGGATGAGAGCTAGCAGACTGAGGCTCAAGATAAGATTTGAAGCAACACTGGCAGGTTTGGAGAATCAACGAGAAACTACAGCAAGGGCTACATCAGCCTTGTCTGTGAAGAGGCAGTGCCTGATTCTTGTACCAGAGTTCATAATTTGCCAGTCTGATTGAACTAATGGCTGCATGTGGACAACCACGTTACAGCTGGGGTCAGGAACAGCTGTCTCCATTTATGCCTGGGCAGAAGGGTAAGGCCTTATCTTTCAGATGCAGATCTGGGTAATGTCATCCAGGCCTTTAGATGTACTGATGGGCAAATCAAGAGGAGTGTGAGAGAGTATCCTCCATGAAATTCCATGACTGTCCCCTGAATAAGGAACGTGCTAATGTTAGATATGGAGGAAGCAGGGGATTGTCCATGAGATTCTTGTCCTGTAACTTTGCTTCCTGGTACCAAATGTCACAATCTCCCCGTGTGCAGTTGCTAAGTCATCATTACATATCATCCTGGTGCCGAAAAACAAATAATCTGCCAGTTTAAATATTATTTACTCAGGGACTACATTATTTTGCTAGGAAAGCATGTTGGGATGAAAGATCTGGTTTTTATTGTTATAAGAATACAAACAATTGGATTCCTTCCAAATAACATCTTAGGTTTCTCCCAAGAAGCATTAAGGTTATAGCATGGGATTTTCAGAAGTGCCTAAGGGAGTTAGAGGCCCAACTCAATGGGCCTCAATGGAGGTTATATTCCTCTCATTCAGAAGCTTTTGAAAATTCCACCTATAGATCGTTCTGCCTGGTATAACATGCAGAATAATCCACTAGCTATGGGCTAGATCTGGCTAGCTTGTATGTGCTCATGGAGACACAAGACAGCTTCCAAGGCAATAAAAAAGGGAGCATGGAGCCTGGGGGCAGGCAGGTAGAGACAGGGCTCCATTCCCCCTACACAATAGGTGGCAAGAGCAGCAGGGAAATATGCAGCATCTCTTAAAGAAGTGCAGAAGCTTGTGTGTTCCCCTCAGCACGGAGGAGTTCTGAGGGGCAGAACGCCTCCAGTACTCTTCCCACGGCAGTGCTTTGCCCAAAAGATGCAGTGTAGCCCTAAGGAAATAATACACATAGGGGAGTTAGGAAACCAAGCACACAAGGGCAGGTATTTGACAGAATTTTTACAGACATCTTAGCGCATCAAGATTTTATATCTAATTATTTGTGTGAATTCAGTGCTCGTAACAATATGGAACATGGTAGCATGGGCTTAAGCCAGGCATAGGGCCTGATTCACTGCTATGAAGCAAATCAGGCCCATAGCCTCAACTCCTGCACACCTGCCCTTTCCCAAAATGTGAGACTGCCAAACTACGCAGTGAGTTTAGGGTGTGTACCAATGTCTAAGGGCTGGGATAAGACTACATGAACATAGCCATTTGTGAATAAACAAAGCCTGAGTTCCACCAATTTGGTGTGGAATCTCTCTAGGGCCTGATGTGAGCAACAGCATACTACAGTTGTCCCCAAAGACCATTTATTCATTGATTCTGCCTTTTCCCCTAAAACATATGGTTACAATGTAAAATAGGTGAAATGGCAATTCTAAAAACAGGATTTCATGAACATGATTGAATGATGAAATAAACACTACAAACCCTCCCCTGCTACAAAGGTTATGATTAGTGTCACATTTCCAGGTACAAATCGCTGGTTTTACATGAGCATGAGGGTTTCCCACAAACATACAATCTCGCATACAGATTCGGTTGCGCTGTTTCGTTTTCCCCACTCTGTCTGGATCGGTTTAACTTAAAATCTAAGTAATTTAACTGGACATCTTAAAATGCTACCTATTTAGAGTCGGATTTTCAAAAGCACTCAGTGTTGGCCTACCTCAACTCTTCTCCCTAAATAATTAATAAATAATAAAACTCCTGCTGACTTTCATGGGAGCAGAGCTAGGCCAATACTCAGCACTTTTGAGAATCTCCTGCTTAATGGAGCTATATTTAATGAATAACTTAAATACATAACTTCAGTGGATCCAGTTACAGTCAGCCTGTAGCAGATACAGAGATAGCACTGACCTGATTATTTTCCTGTCTGGCAGGTACAACGTAGTAACACTAGGTTGACTTTGTCTGCCTGCCAAACTTCTTACTCAGTCGTCATTGTTTAAAATGTCTCAGGAATAACTAACGCACACATAATGAAGAAAGCTGGCACATACCATACAGCATCCTGTTTGTACTTGTGGTTTTAAGCTGGTTGCTTCCACCTGCATTTCCAAGCTTTAATCTGTCTCTATTGAAACTTAATTTGCACTATGCACATTCTATAATACAACTATTATGTAAAAATATTGTATTACACACACACCCCTCATATTTGTATCTCTCTCTTGCGTAGCCAATCCCCGGCACTTCGGAAGAAAGGTGCAGTGTACACAGCGACTGTGTCCCCAGCCTATTGACGTAATGATCACTTTCTGTCCTTTTCCCAGGCTCTTAGAGAACTGTCATTCAAAACTAATGACGAGATATGTGAGGGAATGAGAACATAGGAGACCATCTCCTCCTTGGTAACGATGTGTATGAAGGCCCCCAGATGCCAGGCCTAGAGAATTTTAAATCAGCACTTAAGGTGTAATACACAAGACCTATGTGCCACATAAAGCCTTAACAGAGGGCTTAACTGGGACTTACAAAGGTGCTCAGCCCCCCGTGTTGCCTTCTGCATAGATGTCACAGTGATAGCATGACAAAAAGAGGGAGAACAAGTGAGAGCATATATTTGTAAATCACTGACCTAATAAGGTATTCTCTTACCTGGATTTGGTGGCATGCAGACACAGGAGTAAAGTGTGATATAGTCCACTTTAAAATGGGAATTGATTGGGTAATAATCTGCTAACTTGATCATCTTCTTGAAAGCATCATAAATGAAAATGAAGCTGATCAGGGAGGAAAACCCCTCTTCTGTGAAGCGGGTGAAGTATTTGACCAGGAAGCTTGCATCAGTAGCAACCAGAACGAGACACTGGAAGGCTGACCACAGGCCAATCCAGAGACGGAACTCTAAGTAATCAAAGCTATGGTCTCTGCAAAACAAGGATTTAAAAATAGGTGACAATGAAGAAAAAAATACCACAGGCTGGATAATTCCATAAAGGGTTAGAGAACTTTCCATCATGAAACTGCAAAATGTATGACCTCTAAGAACTGTGTGTATTAGGGTATATTAAAGGCAATAATTCCTGTAACATTCAAAACAGTAAGCTCTATCTTTTTTTAGCCAATGATAATGATAGGGTTTAGTTTAACAGCTGAGTTAGAACTGAACACCTAGGGATGATCAATTTTACTTCAAGCTCCATTGCTGTATATTACAGGTGAACTTAAGTGCTTTTTAGAATGAACAACACCGTTTAACACTACAGAAGACCAATGAGATTATATAAACATAGACTTAAAAAGCCGAATCTTCAACTGGTGTATATCAGTGTAGCTCCGTTGACTTCAGTGGAGCTACATAAGTTTATACACTGACCATCATGGCAAAAGATTACAACATAGCTTAGAAAAACAACTGAAAATTTACTTCCCTGACAAATATCAAGGGCAGGATTCTGAGTTTCCCACGTATCAGCAAAGGGAATGCAGGACCTGACCTCCATTAAAAAAATAAGTAGTATGACAAAAGAAGAAATACAGATGCCTGAACTCAGGGTTCTGCAGTCAAGGCGTGCAAATTGTGGGGAACAAAAGAGTTATTTGTTATGACTCTCATATACACCTCAGTTTACCTGTTTAATATTATCCTGCCTAATTGCATGGAATTAATCAAAAGAGGCTGTTAGAAGGAAGCAAACAGGAAACGAAACAACAACAAAGATAAGTTCCTGTCAAAATCCTAAAGGAAACAAGGGGGCAACTATTAATTGGGGAATGTCCACCCAGTGGGCTCCAACCAGGCTAGAGGTTAATTTTTTCCAGGTCAGAGTCTAGGATCAAAGAGGCACTAAGCCATTAAAAACCCCAACTGAGAAAGGGAGGAGGTGAGTAGGCAGCAGCTGGAGATGAGTCTCTGACAAACAGATACAAAGAATGATACAGAGGCTGTCCAACTCTCTCAGGCCAGGAGCACAGGGGTCTGGATCGACAAATCTTGCACACACAAATCTTTACACAAATCTTGCAAGGAAAGACCTAGGTAAGACCCAGGCATAGGCCTTTTGTTGTTTTATCCCTTTGCTCTGCTTGCTATGTGCTTTTGGGTGAATAAAATAATGCTTTGCTTTGAAGAAACTGTTTGAGTCACTTTAACCAGCTGCTGGGTCACAGGTGCCAAACACAGCAACCCAATCTAAGAGCAGTAGGACCACGTGATTCCACCCACAGAGGGGTGAAGGCAGTGAAACCTTTCACCAGAGAAGTGCAATTGAAAGGGTCTCAAAAGGGGACCTAAAGCACAGCTTGCCCTGTGACCGTGACACAGGTAAAAATCTTTTAGTGTATTTAAAAAGAGCTCAACTCAAGGACTCCTTAGGCATGCAGGACTAACTTCACAAATAGCCCACAACCCTAACAAAACAGAGTGTGGCATGTAAAGGAAATTATGCATGTGGAAATCATTAGCTGGAAATGTGAGAGTGGGGATCGATAAGAAAAGATATTATACATAAAAGTGTCATGAAGCTATAGGATAGGAATGTCCTTTGTAAGCAGAATTTAACAGGGAAACAAAGGAAAAGATGGAACGTATATATAAAACTGCAGTGTAAGCAGAAATACTAGGAAGAAACAGGAGATGTGTACCATCTGGTTTTAATATCTAAGGGACACCTCCTCCTTTAGGTAAAGGGTATATATATGTAACTAAGAGAAGCAGGAGGGGCTTGCAATCCGTTGTTTGCAAGTCTTCAGCTGAATAAAGGATTCTTTTCCTATGAACTGTTTGTGTCTGTCTAGCTTGTCTCGGCTGAATAAAGACCCTGACTTAATTACTTGCATGTGGGTAAACAGGTTTTATTTGCTTAGACCTGTGGCCGTAATTCATGCATGTCCCTAACAATTTGGCGACTCCGCCGGGACTTCAGCTCAACTTATAACTATTCCTTGCTGTCTTGAGTCCAGATCCGAACAGCTCCCTTAAAGCCGGCAAGAGAGTGGTTTTTCTCTCTGGGAGCCTTCGGTCTGAACATCAGGGACGAGCACAGGAAACCTGAAAACGTCGATAAGGAGACAGGCGGACAGACCCGGACTGTTGGTAAGAAAACAATCTTTGTCTTTGTCTCTGTTTGTTGTCTGTCTCTGTGTTGTCTGGTAGGCTTTTTCTCTCTCTCTGAGATTCCAAAAAAAAAAAGGGCACCCTAGCACTGTCTCTGATGGTGGCCATATGTTGATCCCTTGAGATCATGAACATAAAATTCATGGGTGGCATCAGGTCCTTTCGTGCACGGAATCTCCTTACTCTTTCTATCTGGTTTGTCTAAGGACCATTTTATCAGGTCCCTCTCCCTGGTCTCTCTGAAATACTGGGCACACAGGCTGACCTATCTGCAGGCAGTCCAGCCGGTCCGAGGCAAGTCCTCTGTGGCCGGAAATGCTGTGTGGCGGAGTTTATGTTTTCCATTCCCGCAAAGAGACCGTAACTCTATCTTGCTCTGTAACTTTTGTTCTGAAACGGTAAATTCCTCAGAGGTGTCTGGATAATTCCTCAGAGGTGTAGACTCCTTTCTCTTATAAAGGAGGACTGGAAAAGGGGCGCCCGCCCTTGGGGTATTAATAATGGGTCAAGGTAGATCCATTCCAGGCAGTAGCCCCTTGGGAAGACTTTTGGGTAAATTGGGATAAATTAGAGAGTACTCATTATGTTGTTTTATTGTGGGCTGCAGACATTAGGTCTTCCCCACCTGTGTTTTTTTTGTGATCACCTAGTTTACTGTGGGCTGAGGACGTAAGTCCTCACCTCGACAGGTTTTACTCTGGACTGAAGGTACCAGCCTTCACCCCAGCATGTACTGTGGGTTGAGGACGCTCCCCCACAGGTACAGCAGGCTGAGGATGTTGGTTTTCCCCTGGCAGAGTTACTGCAAGGTTAAGGACTAAAATCCTCATTCCAGCAAGTTCAAGCATTTACACTCAACAACATCCAGGGGTGAGAAAGTAATATGTGTGTATGATGATTTGTGTTTAGCTATATGAGCCGTTGACCAGGTCTTGGACTAAGGCAAAGTTCTAGCCGCCCTGATTTCACCACAAGCCTTGTTGGCTGTGACCGGTGAGAGTTAATAGCAAGGGGAACTTGCCTGAACCTAGTGACCCAACGGACAGGAGGAGTGTTTGTAGCCAAAAGGCTGTCCCTTCTCCCTCCAAATCATGAGCCTCCAATAGATCCGTTGTCCAAATTGGACTCCTGTGACTTTTGGGGGACCCCTTCTGTGTCTTGTCTCCTTTCCCTATCCCTTTCCTGCTAAATAAGTGTTCCATCATCAGATTCATTTCACCCCGGCAGCATTGCAGGCTGAACTGAAGTGGTGTGGATTCCTCAATAAGCCATCCCTGTGTGTGTGTGTGATAAGGCAAATAACAACCTAGGCAAGTGTAAAAACATGGATTTGAATAAAATAATGCATTTTAAGAAAAGCACTAGAATCTCATGGATCCAGGGTATCCCAGTTATGGGATGCATTTTTAATTAGTATATTGAAGCTTAAAAAAGGGTCACCTACTTGAAATCTCAAAGCCTCCCATTAAAACAGGAAATAAAAGGAGGTTTGGGTCTAACATCTGTAAGACCCCTGTGAATCTCTGTCTCTGTCTGTGTGCCTGTCAGCATGTCTGAGTGTGAATGAAGGTACCGATTGAAATATGTGTCTCTGTAATTGTAGTATTAATACTGTTTTCTTAACTGTTACATTGTTAATATTGTTTCCCTAAGTAAAGAACTATATTGATGTAATGTAACCTGAACATTTGCACAAGTTCTTAATGTTGTGCCTTGTAAAAATGGGTAATCATGCTCTATCCTAGTCTCTCCTCGAAGACCATGCCTGTAGTTTTGGGTATTATTGTCCAAGCAGACAACAGATAACCATCTCCCTTGCTTCCCCGTAGCATGCCCAGTGGATAAGGCACCAGACAAACTTGGAGCCAGGGCCTCCTGGACCTATGCCCCACTGGTCAGTGTGCGGGAAGGGTAGGTGCCTGGACCTCTCTTTGGATGAGAGTGAGGGTGTGTGGAGAAGTATATAGCAGGACGGGTATTGGAACCTGAACTACAGAAAATGGATTCGTGGCACAGACAAACCTAAGTGTGTTATGGGTTTAATTCAATCATGGTCAGAATGTAGTTATCGTCCACAGCTATATTAATATGAGCCGTGGCCGAAAGGGGGGACTGTAAAGGAAATTATGCATGTGGAAATCATTAGCTGGAAATGTGAGAGTGGGGATCGATAAGAAAAGATATTATACATAAAAGTGTCATGAAGCTATAGGATAGGAATGTCCTTTGTAAGCAGAATTTAACAGGGAAACAAAGGAAAAGATGGAACGTATATATAAAACTGCAGTGTAAGCAGAAATACTAGGAAGAAACAGGAGATGTGTACCATCTGGTTTTAATATCTAAGGGACACCTCCTCCTTTAGGTAAAGGGTATATATATGTAACTAAGAGAAGCAGGAGGGGCTTGCAATCCGTTGTTTGCAAGTCTTCAGCTGAATAAAGGATTCTTTTCCTATGAACTGTTTGTGTCTGTCTAGCTTGTCTCGGCTGAATAAAGACCCTGACTTAATTACTTGCATGTGGGTAAACAGGTTTTATTTGCTTAGACCTGTGGCCGTAATTCATGCATGTCCCTAACAGGCAGCATTATAAGAACACTCTCAAAGTGAGGGGAATGGGGAAATGTCTAGATCACAGTTATGCAAATCTCTAGGACCTACCTAGGCTCAGAAAACGACCCATTGTTGATATGGATTATCAGCAACAGGGCTCCCCAGACTCCACATAACTCATGTTGAAAATGGCTTACTGCTAAACAATTTTGTCTCCTCAACACCGTTATCATGACAGTGAATCCTGGCAAAACAGGGTCTCTGTGGACTGGGCTGCACTGGGGTTCCACCTTTTAGAAAATGTCCCCTATGTAGATAGATGAAGTTTAATGATCTAACAGTGTTGAAAATGCTTGTTTCTCATATCTTCACTAGTAACTGAATGGTTTTCAACACAAGATGAGGGACATAGAGGAATAGTCATAGGGTAGCCCTGACTGGAGTGCCCCCAGGCAGCAGGCCACAGCATGACAGGCACTCCTGCCTCAGTTTTCCTCCTTCCGAATCCCTGAAATAGTTCACAGAGCCTTTCTAAGGGCAAATACACTTGTGGATTTATCACAAGCGTCCCAGGCATGTAAATCAAAACAAAAATCCCCCAATCATAACGCAGAATTCCCCAGCATAGTCCAGACAGAACATGCCATATACAGCCTGGCATCCCCCACCACAGCCTGGCTCTCCAGCACAGCCCTGACATTGCTCAGCACACTTCAGCTCTGCTGCAGCACATCCCTGATGTCCCTCACCATGCCCCAGCTCTCTGGCCCCCTGGTTCCGAGAACCAGCAGGCATCTCTTGGCACAGCAAGGACAGCAGGCTAGCCCTTCCACTGGCTCCCTATCCCTTAGCCCAGGGGTACCCAACTTTTTTGGCTTGAGGACCAGAGATACCATTTTTACAACCCTGAAGGGCCACCAGTCTCTGGCAGCAGCCCCCCCACTGCAGCCAGACGGAAGGAGTTCAGCTAGAAGGCTGCCTTCTCTCTCATCTCCTGTCCCCCTGACTGCAGGCAAGAAACTGCACGTCCTGTAGCCCCGTACACGCCGTTTGGGTCCCTAGGCAGCAGCTCCCTTCTGCACCCATCAATCTCTATTTCAGGGACTCCTGGCACCCACACCCCTATACCGTATGCCTGTGGCTCTGTGTCCCCTGCATATTCCCCTCCCTCCATACCATTCTCTCCCTCCATGCCAGAGGTTCACAAACAGAGAAATACCATCCAGTAAAGGGTAGGGCCTCACAAGCTCAGCCAACAAAAAGCACAGTGCACATTTTATTTACTAAGCATTTTACTATATTAATTAATTGCCCCTCACTGCGCCCCTGTGAGGTAAACTTTACCGTCATCAGCACCATTTTATAGATGGATGGACCAACACAAATGGAGGTTAAGAGCCTGATTTTCAGAGGCATTGTGCACCAGCAGCTCCCACTGACGTCAGCTTGAGTTGCTGGTGCTCAGCAATCCTGAAAAGCAGGCCCTGCGACACAGCACAGATCAGAACCCAGGATTTCCTGGCTCCTGGGTCTCTGCTCAGGGCACTAGTCCATGTCTCTCTCTATGAGCAAAAGGGGCAACAGAAGGGTTAGTAAAGTGCAGCAAACTACAGAGAATGCATTGCAGTGGTGTCTTTAGAAACTACCTACAGCGAAGGGGGATGGTTCATTGGTCAGAGCACTAGGCTGGAACTCAGGAGACCTGGGTTCAATTCTTTGCTCTGCCACAGACTTCCTATGTGACCTTGGGCAACTCACTTAGGCTATGTCTACAGCGCAGAGGAGAGGTGTAATTCCCAGCTAGCTCTGCTTGAGCACCTAAGAATAGCAGTGTGGCCCCCACAGCTATGGCTAGCTGCCCCAAAACAATTCTACTCCACCCCCTGGGTACATACTCCAGCAGCTAGCCCGTACTGCTGAAACCACTGCTATTTCTAGGCGCTAGCACATGCACATCCCAGCTGCTGTGTTGATGTACCATTAGGGAAAGAGAATACAATGAAGATTATGAGGGGCTCAGACACTACGGGAATGAGGGCCGTATAACTACCTAAGACAGGGATACATTTCTGATGTTTTTCCTCCTTTCGTCTGTTTTACTTCATGCCACCAACTGAATTATTCATCTCAGTCTTCTAATGTTTACCTGACTAATCACAGTGGCTTTTGGGGGAGGAGAAGAGACACTTATTTCATAAAAGGAAATATCATTCTAATCCCGGTATCTCCACAGAAAACCAGGCAAGCATTTTCTGTAGATTAGGACCTTGATCATACTGCCTTCTATACATGGCTGAACTTTCTGTGCATCAGTCCATGGAACCCTTTCTAATTTTGTTGTTACCACAGAGGACGTTCTCATGGGCAGGATGAAATAAATTATTGAAAACCATAGTGTGTGACTGCAATTGTCATGTGGCAATGGCTCTCAATAAATCCCTCTGCTACACGCCAAAAGGCTGTGGTCACAGTAAGTTTTAAAACCAGCTCCTCTTTAGGGAAAAAGAGCAGTATTTTGTATCTCCTGTTTTTTCCTGTTGCTCACAGTACCTGGATTTGGATCAGATCATCCAGGCAAGAGGAATGTTGTTACACCAATGTGTTGTCCTAATTTACAACTGTGAAAGAGAAAGGAGGGGGTGCCCTTCTCCTGCTCCTGCAGAGCTTCCAAGGATGGGGAGCTTCAAGTTGCTTTCCCCCATCTAATCTATTTCTCTACACCACAGTCTCTCCTACTTCTTGGGGCTTGTGCTCCACGGTTAATCCCGTCTCTCCTTGGCAAGGTTGGGCTGCAGGGGAGAGGGAAGCAGGAGACCCACAGTGGACAGAGAAGCCAAGGGAGAGGGGTGTTCTCCCCTGTAGAAAAGGATGTGCAGGGAACGCTCTGCATGTATTTGGCACACAGCTCCCAGGCAGAGCTTCCACTGGTTTTCCTGCTAATCTGGCTCTATCACCTGAACCCTTCTCACACTGCCAGGCAGGGAAGAAGAAACTGGCAGCTTCATAATAGCTGTGGATTTTAGCTTCCTTTTTTCAAAGGAAGATAAGATTTTTTTTCTCCCCTTCCCCACACAAAATAAATTTGGCATTTCAGTGCATGAGCAGGAAGCACTACAACTAAGTCTGTGGAATGTGTAAAACCCAAGGCAGTAGGAGAACAATATTTCTAAGGTAAAAAGGACTTGGGGAGGTAATTTAACTGATCAGAAATTTTAGTACATACAATATTGCTTGTACTATAGAAACAAACAGGACCCCTGCACTGATGATTTCTGTATGACTGCACAGTTATACACTACTAAACTTTGGGGAAAGTTTCTGCAGGAAAAAATAAAACAGTTGATGGCTGAACTCAGAAAAGGGTGGATGGACACTATGTTTTGCTAAACTTCTTGCTGTGCTGAAATTTATCTGGCTCTCTGTTTCACAGAAGCTGAGAACTGTGGGTGATCATATGTGCTTCAAACACTAATGATTATGAACTACTACTAAATGTGATAATGAAACAGACACTGACATCATACTGTGCTTTGAGGCCCTCATTTAAATTGTATCACATTATTTTCAGACACAGTCACACCATCACAAATGTGGTGAGATTAATGATGAAATTAAGTGGATTCATCCCACTTCTAAATGAGCATGATACAAAACTCTGTAGATAGATAACAAATATATTTTTGCATGGCAGCATTACTATATTTCAAAAGCATACAAACATGCTAATATTTTCTACGTTGTGTAGGAGAGATACAGGCATGGTCATATTAGATATTAATTAAAAAAACCTCCAGACAATAGCAAGAATTACCAAGTCTGATTACTATACACCCACAAAGGTTAATTTCCCTAGAAACTTCAAGATAATGAAGGAAGTAACGCAATTTCGCTTTAAGTACATAAACACCTCATTCCATGCTTCCAATCTTATTGCAATTTACAGCCATATTCAGTTTAATAATCTATTAGGCCCTTTCTATGTATAACTATAATCAGTGAAACAGCTGTTCCGTAGCACAAACTGCTTTGGTAAAGAACCCACTATCGCCTTAACTCTGAAGGGTCTTGTTTCTGTGCTTTGAAATTTAGGTCTTTAACGACACATAATATCGTGGCTTCTCTCTTTATGGGGAGATGAGAGAGAGTTAGTTTGGCTGGTTCTGTTTAACCAAAACAATCCCATTTGGCATGGCATCAAAAATATCAACAGTGCAGCAGATAATATTAACAGTAAGTAAGCTTACTTCTGATTACTTTAGAAAAGCAATCTCCCAATATGTCATCCTACTAGTATTATTTTATTGGAATAGCAAATTAAAATGCTGTGTTGGTCCAGCACTGAACAAAAAGAGTCCCAACCTGGTTGTGAACTTTATTATTTATATTGGGGTAGCACCTAAACATTTCACAGAAAAAGCCCTCTTTGAATTCAGAGTTGATAAACGTAACTATTTAATATAACAAAATTCCATCTAGGAGATTTGGTGACAGTATCTTTGCGTGACATGGATACTTTTACTTTTATGTATAAATAGTCGCTATTTCAAATGAGCACCAGTTTAATGGCAAATTCTGCTGTCAGTGAAGTCAATGGCATTTTTGCCACTGAATTCATGGAGTAGATTTTGCCTTGATCGTACTGAGAAATCTGCCCATCTTCCTGTTCAAGAGGGATTAAAGAGGCCTGCTATATCAACCATTTCACTGTAGTCAACGATACCCTGACTGCAATCTTGTCCGGATCATCACAGCTCGGCAAAATGTCTCTTGAAATTTGACACTGGCTGAGTTTAACAAAGGAGCAAAAGAGAGTTAGGCACCCAAATCCCAATGGAACTCTGTGGGCACCTTGGAAAAGTCTAGCTCCTTTGAAAATAATGGCCACTATACAGCTCTCTCATCCTCACACAAATAAATGTTCAATTTCAATGCACTTAATGCTCCCCTTGAAGATCTCATTCCCAGCTAACGTTTTAGCAGCATTGGAAATACCCCTCCCCCTCTTTACTTACTTGCTGAAATTAAAGAGAAGTCTTTCAAAGACAAGGACAGGTCCTGTGCTGCTCAGAATTGTGAGTGGTTGACCAGCGAAAAGGCAAAAGACTGCTCCAGTGACCGCTGTGCCCAGAAAGCTCTCCAACACGCCCTAGAGCAGACATATAGTACAGATGTTATTTTCGATGGATACTCCTCTTCACGCTCTCTTCTGTAAGCATGAATGCAAAAACGTGTGGTTATATCAGATACCTGCATACTGTATGTAGAGGGGCATGAGATATGAGGCTCATCTGAGGACTGGTATCTAGCATAAGTGCATGCCTCGAGTTACCGATTTCATAAAATCTTTAGTTATTCATGACAAATGGATCACCAACCACACCACTGTGGTTATTTCAGATACCGAGGCTCTTAGCGTTATTTTTATTATCTGTGGAGACATTCAAAAAGTGCCTGAAAGATGCAGGTGCACAAGTCCCATTGCAAATCTCCCGTGTTAGGATGGCAGCATCCAAATGCATGCTTTTGCAGAATGCCTCACAATACAAATAATTCTAAACATGGCACAACATGGTAGGGGCAACAAAACTGTGTCAAGGTTACAGCAATGAGGTTACTCGACAAAGCTTAGCCCTTACTGTGGTGGAGCAGAATATTTTAAAAATAAATATATGTGTTTAAGAAAGCCAGACTCCTCTTTTCATAATATCTGTTTTAACAAGTGAGACTCAAACCAAACAGGACTAATTCATCCAGTAATGAAGTGTTAATATCCAAGTTCATCAGATGTCACCAGCAAGTAATAAATTCCACATTTTATGGTCTCTATCATTTCCTTTGGTAAAATGTATTAAACAGCCTAACTGAGGAATGATAAATGAATATGCTTTTGACTTTTCCTTGGATTTTCCTGTATCTTACTGCTGCACAATATCTATTTTTATAATGCAAAGCACAGATGCAACTTCAGTGGCAGGTTCGGTTTTGTTTTACAAATAAAATGTAAACAGAATTATTGGCAATGCAACGTACTGTTTTACAGAAATGATAGTAGACGAGGGATGGAATTTGCAAAAGCTCTCAGCCACCTATGGGAATAGAGTTAGGTCAACCCCACCCATAATATACGCTGGTGCATAGCAGCTTTTAAAAAAACAACTACAGGAAAAAAAAGTTTTCTTTAACTGAAAGTACATTTTCTTTTCACAGTTCCAAGGACTAAACACATGATATTTAAGTCCACTATTCTAAAATATTATTAATATTCTTTTCAGAAACTAAGTCAATGTATTTTATCACATATGTGATCAATGATCTGTTTATCGGCAAAGTGTACTGACATGACTTAAAATGTCATGCTCCACAATGTGTGGAGTTGGCTTAGTATAACTGGTGCTTTCTCAAACTATATTTCAATGGAATAATTTATTGCTGTCATCAACTTTTAAATATTTTGCCAAGTTTTATCCATTACATTTACAATCAACAATAATGACATGTGTATGGAAGGGATTTTAGACGACCATTTTATCTGGGGTCAGAAGTTATAATTTTGGCCCTGTCTACACTGAAAATGTCCCACTCTTCAATGGTGGGAGCTTTCATGTAGTCCAGTTGCAAGCTTTTTTTTTAGCCAACTATGTCGTTTCACCCTGCTCAGAATGGGTCAACATGACATGGCAGTAAGACCCTTCCAACCATCACTACCACTAGTGGAGCTGTGTTCACACAACAGCAGCTTTGGGAATGTTTTCAGAAAAAGCTCAGTTTAAGCACCCTGCCCATCGTAGTCCTGTTCTGCTTATCACCAATGCCTCTTTTCATCATTTATTCGTAAAATCCTTGTCCACACTGGGAGCAGAGCCATGCTAGGCAGGACTGAACTTAAGCTTAGATAGGTCGCTAGAAGGTTCTGGCAAGGTTTCTCTGGTTAATGCTATGGCAGTGCTTAGAGGCTGCAGCCACGTTCCAGGCCTCATTGTGCAAACACACAGAAAGACAATCCCTGCCCTGAAGAGCTTACAAGCTAAACAGATAAGGCAGGAATGGAAGCATTACTATCTGCATTTCATAGACGGAGAACTAAAGCACAAAGAAATGAAGTGACTTGCCCAAGGTCAGGCAGTATCTATGGGGCAAAGCTGGGACTTGAACCCAGATCTTCTGACTGCCAGTTTAGTGCCTTAAACACAAGACCATCACCACTCGCTACATCACACAGCATTTACAGTCACTGTGCAGGAGACCTTGATTTACTTCCTACTTTCTCTTTTCATCCTCAACTCCTCCTTTTTATAGTTTGCAGAGTAGTTAGTGTACTTTTCAAAGGAAATTCCTTGTGCCATATAGGCTACCTGGCTCATACCCAAGAGGTTCTGCCCACTGGCAGGAGAAAACACATTATACTGATGACAGCACTACCACAGCCTGGACAAAAACTTCCCAGCACCAACTAGTTAAAGATGATCTCTTTCATTTTGAATCAACTCAAACTGACTCTGTTTTTTTCTTCTTGGATCAACAGAGAGACCTTTGACTTACTACAAAGATCAAGCTGCGGCGTTTAAAGACCATTTTTTATGTTATTTCTGCATGTCTGTTAAAAGGAGCTACAGTTTCCATTTTTTGTGGATTACAATTTTAAAGTGGAGATATTTGATTTATTACAAAACACTGCACTGGAAACTTTAAAAACAAAACAAAACAAAACAAAAACTTAGAAACACTTCCAGGGCCTCTTATAAAAGAGCTATTTTCACTTCATTTTGATATATCGCCCTTTAAACTGCAAAATAGAAATTGTGAAATATTCTCATGCCTGGAAGATTCTTATTAAAATAATGTATACATGAATTATAAAGCAGTTCTGTTCTTTGGCTTTTTGATTAAACTCTGTAGTGAGCATCATGAAATCTCAGCACCTGCACCCCTACATAATAGCCATGATCTAGTTCCTGCAATTGGAGTTTTCACATTCAGGATCATGACCTAATTTGTATATCTCATTCATAGCTCTGCTTTACAGTGTGGTTATAGTTGTGCGGGCTATGCAAGAGTAACAAGAGCAAAATCAATGTGCACCTGAAGCCTGATGGGGATCAGATCTCTTGAGTGCAAGCGGTCAGAATATGTTGACAAAATATTCATGGTGCAGTGATGATAACAGAAGAGGAGACAGGCATCTGCACACCACCACCTCACCCCCCAGTTTTAAATCAGTTCTACTGTGGAGTAAGAAGGCAATATTTGAAGTCATTTTTCTTTCCATAAATTATATTGCCATGGACTATTAAACCATCTTTTTCCTAGGTAATGCAAAAATCACCATGCCCAAAATTAAAAATAAAGCTTTGTATAAGGTAACAACAATCAGTCTCTTTTCTGATCATAAATGCGCTTTAGTTGTCAAACACAGCATAATTTGGAAAGTGTATGCACCAAGAAGACAGGGGTAATGAGACGCAACAACATGATTTAAAGATAAAGGAAATGTAGCCAGGAAAACCTTCCTGATGGTGAAATATATTAGACTGTCAAACAGAATTCTAAAAGGAAGTAATGGAATTTCCATTGCTGCTGACACGTGGACCTAGATTGGATATAGAAAACGTATTGTAGGAAACAATCCTGCCCAGGCTGGAGGATGGTTTAGGTTATGTTCTTAGTCTTTTTCATTTTTAAATGCCAGTGTCAGGCATTAGTGGCAGCATGCTCTGACTTCATGATTGCCCAATCCTGCAAGTTACTGTGGCTGTAAGCAAGTCCACTGAAAAGTTCATAGCAAAGAGTCCTTGAAAAGTAGACAGGCATTACAGGGGGTCCTGGGAATTTATGAGATTTTGTCCATTATCTTTAAGGAGCTCATGAAAATGATACAATTCCTCTCAACAGAAGGAATGGCATTTGTACAACTGACTCCTCTTCTCTGATTTTGCAGTAATCACAATAAAAGAATCACAGCCAACGGCATGGATTCCAATGCATCTGGAATTTCTTTTCCTCTATATTCCTTAAAATGTCCATAATTAAGAATAGTGTGTTTTCTTAGAAACACAAAACCTTGATGCAAGGTTCCAAAGAAAGATTGGCTGTATCTGATATTCCCTTCTGGCCAGCTCCCTGGGTCAAATGCTACAAGCTGTAATGATAAACATGGATTCTGGGTATCAGGCCCCATGATATTATTTAACTATCCACAAGACACAAAAGCCATAAATTGGAACAATATACAGGAATCTCACTTCCTGAAACAGTTCGTATATGTGACAAATTGTGGAAAACTCCAAGGGCCAGATCCTCAGCTAGTGTACATCAGCATAGTGCTACTGGAGTCAATGAAGTTATGGTAGCTGATGCTCCAGCTGAAGGTCTGACCAAGTATTCATTCCTGTAATAGGGAAATATACATGGAAAGAAGACCTAATGTTTGACAAATGGGTTCTTCTCCTTCTCTTTTTGGGTAGTCCAGACAGATGGAATCTCTTCTGAAGAATCAATTCCTGCAGCAGTTTGTAATCCATAACACATTTGGTTTTGGTAATAAAGCTACTGCTCACACACAAAGATTTCTTCCTGAAAATAAAGTTTCCAAATCTTTATTCAAAGTGGCCCAGGGCCTTGCTGACATCTGCTCAATTAGATCTGCACTTTCTGAGAAGTAAATAAACGTGTAGTCACTTCAGAAATTTTGAAGGTTTTAGGTGGGCTATTCAAAAGCACTCATAAGTTGTCCTGCACTCTTTGCCCACAGACGTCAATTATCATTGACTTAGGAGGACCAAAGTTAAGCCAGGGTTTAGTGCTTTTGGAAGAAAAAAAAAATAAATAAAAAATCACACCAGTAGTAACTGAAGAAGCTCTGAGTACAGAGAATCTCCACTATGGCTCTGTGTTCCAAAATAGCCACGGAAGCTGGTGGGTGGCATTTTGCTTCACTATGTAGAACCCTACCATTTGACCAGTGGATACACCACTCCTTTCAAATAATGGCATTGTCTGCAGGTTATCTAAGGTGTGAGCAGGTGGTGACAGAGTGCTTTGGGATATCTGCTGAGACTCTCTAGTCTCTTAATCCACCAACGCATGATGCCCAGGCAGATTTGGGCAGCTTCAGTTTATTGGAGTAATGTTTTTTGTGGAACAATCTCGGTAATGATTTTCCTGTGCTTTATGCCAAATTTGTGAAATAAAATTAAATGGCTAAATCAATTAAAGGCATTACCAACCCAGGCTGTTTACAGCGCATACATCCTTTGCAGTGTTGGTGTTTCAGTTCTGCAGGACAAAAGGCATTTGCCTTGGAAAGCCCCAAGTGCATTAAAATTCGTGCTTAGAGTGGCTGAAAGACTGACTGGCGAATGATCAAATCAGACAGTGAACTGCTCAGAGAGTTAGAGTACTGTGAGAGGGTTATTCACTGAGCAGTAACAGAGATTTGGAAAGAGCAATCTCAGACAATTTCCCCATACTGTGCATTTCTATAACTCAGGAAGATTCTGGGGAGGGTGAGGCTGCTTTAAATCAAAGCAGAAAACATCTGCTCTCTTCTTGCTTCCCTCAGCCAAAACCAGCAGTGGTTCCAATGTCCTTTTCTGCTTTGGTAAGCTTCCCTGTTGCTCATTTAGAGAGAAATAATCTCCAAGTATACAAAGATAGGCAAGCATGGATCTAAGACAAGTCCTTGGCCTGTGAGGTGCTGCTCAAGGGAATCTCCAAAGCATGGACAGCCCAGAGAATGAGGCTATGTCTACACTGACAGCGGCAAATTCGCCACCATCAGAACGATTTATCTGGATCGATTGAGCAGAAGTGAAGACCTGCTCAATTGATCCGGAAGTCGATTTAATAAAACCACCTCTGGAAAAAGAGTAACGCTGCGTTGACTGGTAGGCGTTTCCCGTCAGCGCAGCATAGTGGAGACAGCGCGCAGAACAGACTTTAGGAAGTTTGCAATAAGTGTAGATCAGGCCTGAGTCTAGCTTTTGAAGAGATAAAAGGTTGCATTGTTTGGGTAATGTCTGTGTTAGCTCAACACCAACACTCACATGGGGCAACATGCTCTGTCATGCACTAGCAGAGTCCTTGCTGGATGGAGAAGGAAAATGGAGTTTTTTCCTCTATTTGCCTTTTTGGATCAGGGATTTAGAAGAAGAGGTAGAAGGAGAGCGGTCAGACTTTGGGGACGTATTCTCCAATGGAATGACCCAAAGAAACTTGTAAAAACAAGAGTTCACATTGCTTCTATTTCTCTTCTCCATCTCCATGCAGACAGAAAGACAGAACTCTGCTAGAATTAAGTAGAATTGCAGACTTTTTCCATTCAGTTTGCATGCTGGAAAATCAGCCAGTGATGACACTGTCTAGAGATGTTAAACTTAGCACTGTGTGTAGTAGCTAAGAATTTCATACAAATTTCAAAAACCTGGAAGGGATTCTGTTCTGAGTTTTGCCAGTACTCACTCTGGATACTCTTGGAAAATCTAGTAAAGGCAGAGAACACTTGGAGAAGTGATCTACATTTCTGATATCAGAGGCTGTGTCCACACTAGCAATTTTCTAAATATACTCCACCAGTATATGAACCCTTGTGTGATTTCACTGATGGCAGCATTAGTGAAGAGACACAGCTGGTGTTAATATCCCCATGTTGTCCCATCCTGCTTGGAGCAGGTCTAATGATGGTTAAACATACTAGCTCTCCAACCATTGCTACTGCCTGTAGGAGTGCAGTGGTGAGACAGGTTTAGAAAAGTGCCAGTCTAAGCAAGACCATGCCACATATGGATAGAGCTGTCACAGCTCTTGAAGATGCAGAGGGCGAAAGAGGTATTTGAAAGACAAGCGAGTGAGTGAAAGCATTCACAGGACTTAGTTATGATTTATCTCTGCTTTTCCTAGAATGTTGTCACAAAATGCTCCATTTCATTTATGTTTGCCACAGAACTGCTGTGTTATTAAAACAATATTTTTAAATGCAGAATACCAGTGGGTTTCCTTTTGAAAACTAGGAGTAAGTAACTTTGCACTGAGAGCTGAACTCTTGTAGATTCTGCCTTTCTATGCAGCATCTCTTTTGTCCAAGTAAGTGGAAAGTCATAGCTAGTTAGGACTAACACAAAGCAAACAATGGACAGTGCACTGAAGTCTCTCTTCTCTGTCCTCTCTCTTTCACCTTCATACGCAATCATGGCTTCAGATTCTCAGAAACAATTGTAAGAAACACGACTGTCACTTTCTTCAAACAAATTCCAGATTAAATCAGAGAAAGGCAGCATGTTCAAACATAAAGAAGTTTCACAAGGTTTTGGAAGAATAAATTTAGCTCAGCCTGAGAGATGTTAAACAAAATGTGTTTATACATCGTTCTCTGCACCTGGCAGCCTCGGTATTGTGAAAGATAACAAAGGGCTCCCACTGGAGAATAAAGATGATCAGCTTCTCTCTTGGAAAGTTCCCCTGTTCTATCATTGTTTTGTTTCAATGTCTCATTGTATGGGCCCCTGGTGGCAGAAAGTCTCCCAGGGAAAAGGCAGCAGCAGCAAAAAATGACCACAAACTCTGCATGGGGACAGAGCTGGCCCAAAGGTGGACAGCAAAGTGTGGGATGGCTTCATGGCCAAGGTAGCCAAATCAATGCATCTCCTCGACAGCACCCACACGTGTCTTCTGTGGACGCTTTGGAGATGCCCTTCTGCTGATGGAAACCTCACAGAAGAGTAGCAGTGGAAATACCTCTCTGTCTCAGGGAATCAAGCCCAACACTGAGAAGTTATTATCCAGTTACCAAAATGGATTGCAAAAGCACAGTAAACTTGCACAGAGTATCACAGCCTTACATCACTGGCAGTCCTCAAAGGATGGACAACATACAGTTATGGTTGCTGTTGTTTTGCTTACCCAAAGAGATACCATTCCTTTAGCAAATAATAAAGTAAAGTAAATTTAATTATTGTTAGGACAATCTGAGCTGCTTTCTGGGCATTATTTAATTGCCATTGAAGCTAAATAAATAAAGTAAATATTTGTTTTTCAATTTTAAAAAGGCCAAAGGAGAATTAAAGCACACTGTTAAAATTTAAGCATACTTAGGTCTTAGATAAGCAATCGACAGTAAAGTTAACATAGAATTATTTTTGTTTGGGCTTTTTATATTATCAGTCACATCCTGAAGCTCTCACTTTAATCCTTACTCATGCGAAACTCAATGGACTTCAATGGAGAACTGTCTTAGTATGCAGTAAAAGTGTCGGGATTTGATCCTTTTATTATTATTATAGAATTCATAATTCTACACAGCTCACATTTTGTCTGTAGTGTCTCACTCTACTTCAGCCTTAAAACACATTTTAAATGATTCCTCAATCTACCTCCTTATCCCTTTTGTTTCCGGTGGACAAGCATCCCAGCAAAGCTAAGCATCCTGCAGAACATGCCCTGTTAAGCTCTAATTCCATGGAAAGTGTGAATCAGAATTAGTACACGTAATTCAAGTTAAACAATGCACCAAGGAACAGAAAAACAATTAGCACACTTGAAGAGCTCCAGTAATTTTTATACAGAAATTTCCTCCCCTCTTTCTCTTGTCTATTGCTCCAACACAATTTAATATAACTGCATCTACAATTACTAAAAGAACAGAAGTACAACAGGCACAGAAGTGAGGTCAATCTGAGTCAGAGCAGCAGGATAAATTTTTATACAATCTTTATACATGGCCCATCAGCTTCCCTCTGACTGTGGAAGGAAATTTGGCCCTTCGGAATGATTTCCTAACCTGCATGTTGTCTGTAGCATCACCGAGCAGACCTCCAAAAGTGATAGCGTTGGTCACTGTGGCCAGGTAGATGAAGAGAATGGCTGAAAGAGCTTGGATATTAAAAGCATCATAGAAATCACTGGCAAAGAAAGGTATTTTCCTCTTTACGTCTTTGATTAAACCACCACAAAATCTGAGGAAATAAGATAAGGTAAGATAAGAATAATGTGAAAAAGTCTTACAATAACATTCACCATGATGAACAACTAACGAGGGACATCACCAGAAATGAGAGACTATGCAATCCAAAAGGATATGGATCACTGCAGTTATTTCTACATATGTTGGTAGGGTGGCCAAACCATGGCTCGCGAGCTGCAATGAGGCTCACAGAGCCCCCGAGTTTCCCCCCATTCTCCATCTACCAATGTGGGGACCTTGGGGCTTCTGCCCTGCAGGATGATGGGACTAGGGGCTTGTGCCCAGCAGGGAGATGGTCTTGGGGCTGAAGTCTCAAGCCGCAGCAGGCATGCCACATGGGGCTGAAGGCCCAAGACCCACGTCGCCACAGGGCAGAAGCCCCTAGCCCCACCACCATGCCACAGGGCAGATACTCTCCAGCTCTCAAACTTCTGAAGATTGTTGCATGCAGCTTGGAGGGTCAGTAAGTTTGGCCACCCCTGGCATAACAGATGGATGTTTGAGCCAGATAATCTGCTAAATTGAAAATGCTTCAAAATATTCACCAGAAGTAGAATTGGGAGTAAAAAAGTACAGACAAGTGAAAGAGGGATCACCAGTCCAATAGCTCCTCCTTGATTTGGGGGGTAAGGGAACTCAAGGAATAGGTAGCACATTCTCTTTAAATAATCAGGAACGGAATAGAATTTGATTTATATACATTTATGGTGGGCACTCTACAGATATGGTAAGTAACTTCACACTATTAGAGTGACTTTGGTACAGCTGCCCATAAGCTTCATCCATTCAGCATGAAAAGCCAAAATCTCACTTCTTAGCTGCTCCCATAAAGTCCACCACCACCATCACCTCACAGGCATAACTGCACTTTGACCCATCTACCCCCCAAACTTTAATATACCAAATCTGTAACATTCTTAGGCAATTCAGACGCAACACATTAAGAAAGGTGATGCTAGCCAGGCACACAGGGTCACTTTTATGGTTCTTTGTGAAAACATGAATTTCTTGCCTTTCTAAGAGTGAACATTAACTCTAACTTGTAATTGCAGGCTTTCAGATTATTTTAAATACCTACAACAGTCTAGATTGATACCAGTGTAACTCCACTGATACCTATGGAGTTCACGGACATGAAATCGGAGTAACAGAGCAGGGCATCAGATCTCATGCAACATTATCTTCTCCATTTCTATTCTATTAAATCTCTCTTTTGGGCTCTTCTACATTGTAACGGGAATGTCAGGAAAAAGGATCTCTGTTTTATTGACAATTGATGGTTCTGAACATTTATTTTATAAACTTGTTATAGCCTGAAAACATTTCCACAAATACGAGGTGAAAAGTATCTGTATTTAGGATGTACATGCTTCATAATGATCAGCGTAATTTCACACATCCATAGGCCAAGCATTTCATAAGTGACTAGCGATTTGGGGGTTTTCACTGTTTGAATCCCTAGTCTACAACACCTTAAAGGGGTCTGAGGCCTGGTCTACAATGGCCGTGGATTTCAGCGGCAGTCAACGGGAGATATGCAAGGTACGCACAATAACTTGCATATCTCCCATAAACTTCCTAACGTCTACTTACCGCGGCGTCTCCACTGTGCTCCGCCGATGGGAAATGCCCTCTCATCAACGCAGCGCTATGTTACCTGCCGGGGTGGATTTACGGAGTCGACTTCCAGGTACGATTGAGCGAGTCTTTACTGCCATTCAACTGAACCCACAAAAACTGATCCTGCACGGCCAGTTGTGCTGCTGGCAGTGTAGACGTAGCCTCTGTTACAGAGGGCAGGTGCTCTGGATTGTTTAAAAGGTCTCAAGTTGGGCACCCAAAAAATCACACGTCAGTTCTGAAAATGGTGGCCATGTGTACAGCAGGTGAGAGCAGTATTAAAAAAATGCAAAGTTAAAAAGGCTAAAAGGGCAAAGCATCATGCTGAATGGATCAGAGAAGTTCATCACTGACCTGCCAGTTCGTTGTAGTTCTTCACAGTCACCATGGCCCCCACCTCCATGGCCACCATCATGAGGAGTGTCTCCATTCATCTGTACGTTCTCCCCACCCGAATACATGTTTTTCCTAAGCAGAAAGACAACTCAAATTGGGGATTCATGGTATTACACACTATAGGACAAAAATCTATACCCAGCTCTTGCACACAAGCCTTATGAGCTGTCCTTTTTGAAGTATTTACTAGCAGTAAATATGCCCAATGGCCTGTGATGGGAAGTTAGATGGGTTGGGTTCTGAGTTATCACAGAAAATTCTTCCTGGGTGTCTGGCTGGTGAGTCTTGCCCACATGCTCAGAGTTTAACTGATCGCCATATTTGGAGTCAGGAAGGAATTTTCCCCTAGGGCAGATTGGCAAAGGCCCTGGGCGGTTTTCACCTTCTTCTGTAGCATGGGGCATGGGTCACTTGCTGGTGGATTCTCTGTACCTTGAAGTCTTTAAATAATTATTTGAGGACTTCAATAACTCAGTCTTAGGTTAGGGATCTATTACAGGAGTGGGTGGGTGAAGTTCTGTGGCCTGCGTTATGCTGGAGGTCAGACTAGATGGTCCCTTCTGACCTTATAGTCTATGAGTCTAAGTGGTGGCACATAAAAACACAAAATGCTAGTGCCATACAAGCAGCTAGACTGGCATGCTGCAGAGAATGGGTTAACTCATTGCATGCTGGAAGTAGCAAAATAAAATTCAATATTGAGCTTAACTACAGTTACATATGGCTGGCTGCATTAGGACATGCCATTCTCCCACAGAGGTGCTGGTACAAACACAGTGCTGCAGGGACACTCCCCACGTGGTTATTAGCAAAGACCTGAAATTATAGCATAACTCAACATTCTCAGACACTGCTTCCAGGCACATTCTTGTCTATCATCTCATGTGGAAAATTCAATGCTAAGGGAAAAAATTACTCCTTCTCTGCTTCCTTCCCATCCCTCCACTCCCCGCCCCTCCCCAGCACTGTTTACATACTGCACTTTCAACCCTCATTCACCTGCTTTTGTTCATCAAGCTAGGAGAGTAACTGCTGCTGACCCAACCTACCTGGCCAAGCAGGTTTTTCTCAAGTTACTCAACCCCCTGCCCTGCATGCTCTTGTAACTGAGAATGGGAGTCAGCCCTGCCTACATAAACATCACTTGCTTTAACGTAACACATGTTGAGACCCTAGATATTCCCTTCATCTTCTCTAGTTAGCACAGCGGCCCAAGATGTCCTACTCCATCACTGACACAAACCCTGCTGCTCCCCGCTGTTACCTTTTATCAGAAGATGGGAGAGATTTGGGGGGCTCTATCCTGATGGTTGGATCCCACTCCCCAGGTGGAAGCACAATGACTTCATCCAGGAACTCATCAATTCCAGCGATCAGGTCCTGCCTGTCTTTGGCTTTATAGGCAATGTCATGGAACACCTGCAGGGGAAGCAAGAGTCTCCATGCAGCAAGAGTTTTACATTTTCTACAGCCAAGACTTACAAAACAAATACAGATCTTTCAGAAAAGCTCTGATAAACTCTCACTTAAGACACTACAAAAGACTGGCTTGAGCCAGTCACATATTAACTTCAGAGTAGAGCTGGCCAAAGTTTTTTGAACAAAAAGATTTTAAAACAAAAATAGCCTTTTTAAAAAAAAAAAAAAAAAAATATGCACACAAAAATTCCCAAACTCTTGACTTTTTGCATTTTTTTTTCCAAAACATTTTAAATAAAAAATGTTAGTAAAACTTTTCTATTCGCCACACAGCCAGTTTTCAGTATCCAAAAAGTTTCAATAGACATTTCATTAATGCTTTGTGGGGCATGGGGAGAAAGATGCAATTTTTAAAAAGTCACCAAAAATGTTAAGAAAGTAAAAAAATGGGTCACTTCTGAAGTCTATGAAACAGAAACAACTTCAACAATTTATTCAGCATTTTTAATGAAATGTCTTCTGGCCACCTCTACTGATAGAGTCATAGAGTTTAAGACCCAAAGAGACCACCAAATCACCTAGACTGACCACCTGTATATCACAAGCCACCAACACCATCCAGCACCCACACACTAAACCCAACCACTGAAACTAGACCAGAGTATTACAGCCCACAGAAGACTAAACTACTGTGTGTCACAGCCAGATAATAGAAGGGACCTCGGTGCACCAATGTCAAACGTCCCTGCAACAGCAGGGAAATAATTTAGTGAGACATACCAAGTTGGGTCAGCAGGAAGTAAATAAGTAGGGCTGTAGACAGTGGTTAAAAGAAACAAAAAAGAATACTAAGATTGATTTTCATAAACATAATTTGAACCTTTCAGAATGAAAACTCAGGTGGGTGGGGGGGATCAGCATATGTAGGTACTTGAAAAGGAGTGCGGGGGATGAGAGAGAGGGCACCGGAAATTAAGCGATTGTTTTGAGCATGGGGTGGAATATAATAAAAGGTAGAGAGCTTGAAGTGGGCAAATGCAAACAGGGGAATTATCAGAGAACAAGGAGCACAAGTGAGAAAAAGCTCAGATGTTGGTGAGATACAGTTGTGCAGAGTCCAAGAGACACTGAGAAGAAGAATGTTTAACTTAACATGGAAAGCATCTTGTCACATTATTGGTGTGTAGTATTAGAAGATAATCACTAGGTACCAAGGGGTAATGTACAATTATTAGTTAAATAAAGGCGTGCTCTGGGATACAGTGCAACACATGCTGGATGTAACGTTTTCTACAATAAGTTGCACTATCAGGCTTGTTGTGGGGTATCTGTGATCATGGAATGTGAATAAAGAAGAACAGTTTGTAAGTTAACTCAAACATATTTGAAAGAATTACTGATTACAGGGACAGATGCAGGAAAGAGAACCACTTTCTAATTCCACAGTTTTACAAAAGTGTGGAGGCAGATTAAATAAATTATGTGCAGAAAAGGAACTTAAAGATCATCAAAATTTGATATCTCAGCTGTACATACATTCAACACTCATGGATCCATCACCTGAGTTGCCATCTCAAGCAGCCTCAGGTACTGTACTGATACATGGAGCCCAAAATTTTACCATACAGCAAAAGAAGAGGATGGCTACTATGTAGGTAGGTGAAACAACAACAGAAAACAATTGAATATGGCACATGTAAAGATGCCTACCTCATCGGACATCAAAGTGGCAATGGATCGCCCAATCTCATGGTAAGACTTAGCTTTGCCCTTAGGACCCAGCAAAACGAATAGAAATCTGACCAAAAACAAATAGATCGTTACCATTCAGGATAGCAAACTGTATCATTCACTCATTGTGCCAAAAATTCATCTACAATAAATAAAAGGAGTAAACACAGAGATTCTTTGTTACAAGGCTCATACAGCAGCAGTTAGAGATGCAATTCATTCCATCCCCCTGTAAAACAGTTTCACCGCACAGGATGTAATCAGATATTAAGAATGGGATTTTCAAAAGTGCTCAGCATTGACCCAATTGCTCCCACTGAAATCACTGGTAAACCTGACTTCAACAGGAGCAGATTTAGATCAGCACTGAGCATCTTTGAAGACCCCACTCTAAAGCCACCATGGTGTTCTATTTAATCAAAAAAGCAAGGTGAATCTTGTGCTTCAGTGTACAGTAAATCCAGGTAAAAGTTGCACAAAATATGAAGAATCTAGGAAAAATTGAAAAATGCATTATTTTAAGCATATGACTTGTTTTTCAGAACTCCAGAACCACAGCTCCCACTGATTTTAGTGAGAGCTCCGCACCCTTTATAGTCAGACCATTGGTCCATAGAGGAATGAGAACTGGCCTTTGTACCAACAGATTAACTAGTGTATTTATTCCTCTGAGATTCATACACTTCAGTTAATCAAAACTTGCTACTCTAGCAAATTTGGGGGACTGATTCTTTCTTCAGTTACATGAACCTCAGAATCTTTCCTCTAAAGACCTTGGTTGCTATACACACAGCTAGACTCGGATCTCGTTCAGGTTTCTTTGTATTTTCTTCATCAAACAAGAGGGCTCTACGCATCCAGGAGCAACCCATGCAATCTAATTCACGAGTCAGGTGCAGGCAGCTAAAATGGGATACTCCTCAACTGCCCGCATACCAGGAAAATGAATTGTTCATGTGCAGATTGCTGTCCAAGTGTAGGATAGCCCAGAGGTTCCCAAACTGGGCTCAGCAGACCACTGGAGCGCTTGTTAATGGTTTAGCTAGTCACATAGTGCTCGCTCCTCTTTAGTTCCATAGTGCTAAGTTCCATTAAAAGGACAGCTATGCTAATACTTCCCCAACATTATTCCTATTTAATCCTGTAAGTGATGGATGCAGTTGCTGCAATGGCTAGGGAAGGGATGTAAACAGAGTCCCTCAATTTGTGTGACCGAAGCAAGGCAAAATTCTAGTCCCTGTGCTCATGGCGGGTTGCAGGGGCTGTTCACTCCCTTTTCCCTCCAAAAAGGGTGGGGCCATGACTGTCCTCATCCATCAGCCAGCAAAACGGACCAGCCTGCTGAGGTCATCTTGGAAAGGAGTGTAGTAGCAGGCGTCCAGGCCAAATAAGGCAGGTGAGCAAGAAGGGCAGCAGGGTGTGAATTTGGGATGGGAAGTAAGTGTTATCCATTTCATAAATTATTTATTATAAATAATGTCTTGAAAACATCTAATATTTCCTGCTAGCGCCATCAATCCCCAGAGTTTGCAAACACATTGCACTGCATTTGCTGAGCAGTGCTTCTCCGGGGAGAAAATATTTGTAGGGTTCAGCTTCAAGGACAGCTATACACATGTGAAGGAAAACCTGTTATTTTAAATCAGCCTTTAGAGCTTCAGAATGTAGCTAAACTGACGGAGTCTGGCTTGCCTGTGTGTATCCTGGTAAGAATACACAACACAGCCTCGCTGAGAGTAAATGCATCAAATGACTTCAGAGCCATTATTTATGGCAGACATTCAGGTAAGTGGAATATATTTTGAATTTACACATACTGCAGGGATCACTATGTACAATATACAAAGTGTTAATCCTCTCCCACCAAGCAGGAAAAAGTCAATGCAGTGATTACAGTAGGGTTAAAGGCAGTTACTTCATAAAAGGGTGTTGCTTTCTGGTTTGTTTCACTGTTGCTATTTATTTTGTTCCCTGGATCAACAGAGTGATTGCATGTGGCTTCTTAGTGGAAGGGAAGGGCCAGTTCATAGGCTTGTTTTCCACCACAAACTGATGGACGCCGAACTGGACACTACTTGATGGCAGGGCGCGATTTGTTATTGATCTCTGGGAGAAGGAATGAAGACTCCAGATAGGTGAAGTGTTTGGTTTCTTCCTACTTCACCACAAATGATGATTCAACATGCCACCCAACCAGCTTCTTCCCTCGTGTTGTTTGTTATACAGCAGCAGAGGGACTGATAAATGTAAACTCTTGTTGCCGAGAGTCAGGATTCCCCAAAGAATGTCCCAGAGCTGGAAAAGTTCCAGTGAGTTGCAGTCATTGGGATGAGTCTGATATTCTGAACAATGAGCAAGACACACAGATTGTATCTACACTTAAATAAACAAAGAAACAAAAAGAGAATCAGACCAAAGAGAAAGGATGATCTTGTTAACCAATGAACTGGGAATCTGGAGATCAGGGTTCAATTACCACAAGCTTTTTGTGTGATGTTGGACAAGTCACTAAATTTCAGTTGAGGCTTCGAGGCATAATAATGGCCCAGAATCACAAGTTAAACTATGCAGTTCTGATCTGATAACCCCACACCCACATGCCCCTAAAATTCCTCTCTTGGTATTTCTTCACCTTCTCCCCCATCTTAATGCAGCAGATGGGGGAGAGCTGAAGGTAATCTGCAGAATTTTTAAAATATGTTTTTATATATATATATATATATATATATATATATATATATATATATATATATATATATATATATATATATATAAAAAAAATAAAGGAGAGGAAGCTACTGCCTCAGTCAGATTAGTATAGAAGCTTCATTCAGTCATTAGCGTTAATGTGGTAAATAAGTGCTTGTGAAAGTGAGAAGTTCGTAGCGCTGTAGATTGATGAGTAGAGACCAAAATGAGCAGAATAAACAAGATTTTAAAAGCCTGGGAAATCCCATCTGTAATGGGCAGACACAGCACAGGGTGAAAGGCTTATGATGCCTCACAGAAAACTTTGAAAAACATTCTATTGCAAAATAGCTGAACTGATTTCAATTTCCCTGTTCTTTATTACCAAGGCTGGTAAGATGGCATGAGAACAGGGTCTTTGTTCCTTCAGAGCTCATGGACTCTTGCTGCTTTCTTTTAAACAAAGATTCTGTTTTCATGTAAATGTTCTTAGTAATGAAGCCTAGGCAGAATGATTTCTAAATAGAAAATCTTTCAAAGATTTCCAGTAAGTATCAGCTGCTCTGCACTAAACATTATTTTAAAATCAAAACCAAACAACAATTAGAGGCAATACAAAGGGAATACTGAGCCAATATAGAACAGGCAATCATTCTGTCTAATACCTTCTAAATAACCCACACAGTAAAATGTGTTTGTTCCATAGTTCTAAAGCAACATTAAAAAAAGGAACAAGGAATGAAGGGGTGCAGATAACAGTACCCTTTCACTCTCTAGAGAGCTCTGTGCAAAGCCTGCCTACAGACCACAAGACTTTGGCACTTTCATCCTCTTCCTCAACAAATGTCTCATTCCTCCCCACCCCCAAGAGTCACAGCTAATATTTGTCCACAGTAATCAAGATTAATTTATTTTGTTGTTGCATTGAAAGTGGAAGCACCAAGATGTCTAACATACCTTTCTGAGTAACCATGTGATGTCATCTTATTATTAGGAACTTTTTCTTTTCCCTCACCTTCCCCCAGGTTGTTGTTTATGAACTTCACTACTTGTGTCATACCTCAATTTTTGCCCTGATCCAGCTCCCATCAAGTTCAGTGGAGCAGGATAAGGCAGGATCCTTGATTGTAAACTCCTTGGGGCAATCACTTGTGTCTATGAAGCACTCAGCATATTTATGGATGCTCAAGAATAATATGGTAATTAATTAAGAATAATTAAGAAGCATAAGAAGCAATGAGTAAATCACCTGATAAATAAATGTCCAATTATATGCTACTTGTTATGCCAAAATTAGACAGACACCCCAAATAAATCTCTCAAAGTTCTAGACCAACATTTTCAAATCTGGGTGCTTAAAATTAGGCTTCTGACTCCTAAATAGAAGTGGGCTGATGTTTAGAGGCACTGAACAGCTACAGCTCCCACTGCAATCACCAAGTGGCCCTAGGTTGCAGTAATCCTTACCCTCACTTGAAGTCAGTGAGGGTATGTCTACACAGCAATATAAGTCCAGCTAGGGTTACTTTGACTCAGGTCTGGGCACTGCAGTGTAGACACCAGCGCCCTAGGATCGAGCATGGTCAGAAAATCCTTCACCTAACGTTAAAATGCAAGTTAAAATGTTAAATGTTAAAACATTATAGATGCTCAAGTCCAGGGTTCCCTGACACAGGTGAGCTGATTCAAGTCGGGCTTCCCCAGGCTTACATGGCTGTGTAGACATACCCTGAGTAACTGCAGCCCAACTCCTCAGAAAAATTAGACCACTTCATGTAGGAGACTAAATATGGTTTGAGGAATCTAAGTTTGAGCACCTACATTTGAAAGTTTTGGCCATAGTCTTTATCAGATAACACAACAAGGGAAACCTAAGGAAAAAAGAAATAGAAAAGGTTCCACCTACTGCCCCTTTTAGGATCTGTGAGTTCTGAAGTGCACATTTACAACAGACAAGCGCTCTGCACAGAGAGGTGCAAACAAATGACTGAGTGATGAGGTAGTCCATCATAGCCAGTGTCCTTCTGGGATTTCTTTTATTGGTTTTCACCGGATTCAACCACTGCAAATGGCTCTTCATTACTCACAGAAGCAAACTAATGAGCCTTCTTACTCTGATTACAGCTAACATTTGGTTCAGAGGACAGCAAATGGATAATGCTATTTCCTGGAAAAAAATGTTAACATGGAAGGATGACTGTTTCCAATAATGCTCTGAAATAATTCCATGAAGTTATTAAGCTTTCCTACATCCAATTTCTTGGCTCCCATTATCATAACAAAAGGATACCTAATTTTACCTCCACTGATGAACAATCAGACCTTTATTTAAAAAATAAATAAGTAGGATCGGACTAAAGACAGAAATATTGAAATGTACAGCACATAGGTATGCTGAGACATCAAAAACAGTTATTGCTAAAAATAATCCACCCTATTTTTTTCAATGTATTCTTTAAAAAATACCCCAAAATATAAACACATTAAACATATTCAAACATTTCTTGACATTTCCAATCTAATGCTCCAGTGAAACAGTTTTCAGACATGCACACTGCACCATTATTAGTAGGCAATCTGACCTGAACATCATCCACAGGTAAGTTGTTTGAGTTGCTCCACAGATACAAATGACAAAGAATAATCAATATGAATAAGATATGATTCCAAGGATGAAATTAAGGTATATACTATAGTGAGGTTCTACCTAGTTCATAACAATTGTTGACAAGTTGCCACTTACACGCCATGAAAATGTCCCATATTCAAGTTAAATCATCATGGGTATTTCTAATGTTAGTAATATAAGTTTATAAACTTTAGACCTGTGAACTTTTGACAGGATTATCTTCCCATACCAGTTTTATCTTGTGCCTTAACTGTTCTTTGCTCACGTGATTATTTTATGTCTCTTTTTATGACATTTATCTAATTTGTGATTTTTCATATGAAAGAGAATACGGTACTTCACCTGCAATTCCATCTGTATGCAGCCTGTAATTCTTTCCATTATAACTTTATTATGCTTCGTTGGTAGTATGTTTAAGTAAATTTTACTATATACTTTTAAAACTAATTACTTTCAGGATTTCTGCCTGACATACACAAGAAATGCTGCACATGTGTATCTAAGGTTCTACACTTTTTTTAAGTGACACTGCCATGTATTTCATTGTTTGAGAAATCGTTTCTGATTGCATAATTAAATACTGTATTGTTATACATATGAATAGACTTTTATCTGTCATATATCGTATTTTGAGAGTTATAGGCAATGATCCTGCCCCTGCTTATGCAGAGCCTGAATTTTAAACACATGAGCAATCTCATCCAAATGCTTGAAGTTAAATATGTACACATTTACAGGATTGGGGGTTAAAACTGTAACATAAAAAGGGACATAGTCACTTTAAAAATCTCACCTCTGCCTGAAAATTCTGCACTCACTATTACTACAGGGAACACCTACAATGACTGGAATTGGAAGATTTTGTCCAATTTATTCACTTTTCCTATTGGACAGTGTTTTTTTTGTTTGTTTTTTTTTAAATAAAGCCAGGATTTCACCCTTTCACTGTCACCCCTTTTTATTTGTAGTGTTCTTTTAGACAGTAACAAGGGAGAGAAAAGCATTGTTAAGAGGAAGAAAATGTAGGAGAAAATTATAAAACCAGAAAAAAATACAAGGAGATTCAGGGATATGTGTAGTTCTTTCTTCCTTTTTTCTTTCCCCTAACTAGATTTCAAATTGATAGTGTCCTTTTAGTGTTACATAAATCTGTGTTTATGTATTTTCATAGACTACAGATTATTTTTATAGATGAGGTATAACAAATCCGAGCTCCCAAATTGATTGAGAAGTGGACGGGGTGATCTGTTAGCTCAGTTCTGATAGACAGTCTTAATAAAATATAGGATTCCACTGCACGTTACATTATGGAAAGCAATGTCTTTTCCAAAGCCAGTTTTCCCTTTTGAAATGGTGTCAAAACACTTTTCTGATTCATGTTGCATGCTGGGGGGGGCTCTCTTACCGGGTAGGAACAGGGACTTCAGTCAGAGCGCCCAGCATAACTGCCTGCTGCAGCCGGACGAAGGCAATGAAAGGGTTTTCCAAGAAGTCTACTTCACCCACCAATACATTGGAGGCCTCAGCATCACGGGGCAATTTCTTCATAAATTTATTCTTCAGCTACAGCAGAGAGGGAGAGAAAGGAAAAAAATTGGTTCTCTCATTAGGCAGATGAATATGAACATAAAAATCAAACTAATACAGTTTTAGCCCCTGTCTCGTAACACTTCCAACACATCCACCTGAACCTATCACCAGCACTTCCCTGTAGCCAATATCTAGTACAGTCATGGTATCTTATTTACTGGAATACACACACATACACACACACACACACCGTTCTTTGTATGGTCCAGTCACAACTGTCAAGCAAAGATAAGACGGGGAAAAAACATCCACAGTGGTAATACTCTTCCTCCCCCACCCCCCAAGCTAAAAGAAGTCAGATATTTCTCCCCACAGAAACAGTTAGCGATGCTGCCATTAGGGTTGAGAGCCAAGATACTACTTAGATGAATGGGGGCAGGTCATACCTCTTCGGGCTATAGTTTCTCTCTGAACTTCTAGTTTCAGGAAGACAGCACTGCATCGGCTCACCTTCAAGTTTTCATTGCAAGCATAAGGGCTAGAAACCTTTTTTAAAATGTAACCCTATGTTCTGCAGGATCTGAGGGCATCAGCAGGGAACATAGCCCATTTTTACCCCTTCATAGAACCAATCAGTACTTGCACATTATACATTTCCTCTGCCTTTTGCACAGTGTAAAAGAGGTAATGGAAGGATGAAGCACTATTAGCCCACCTAGGACTTCTAGGAGCAGAGCTGTTAAGTTCATAACCCAGATTTCCCCAGCCCCATCTTCCAGAGTTATCCCATTCACTGACCCACCAATGTGCTCGAAGTGGTGGCAGCTACCGCATGAGCTTTTTCTAACTGTACTGCTGACCCCAACAGCTAGGATGGAGTGTCAAAGCCCACAGAAATGCCTACTCTTAAGGCTATCTAATCAGCTCCCTTATAGTCTTCTTCGGTTGTTTTTAAACCTCTCTCAACCATTTACCTTTTGGTCTGAGATTTGCTGTGGTTGGTCTCAGCCCAAGAGAGACCATTTTTCCCCCCAGAGGGGTGCAGGTTGAGCAAATGCCACTCTTGACATGTGGCAGGGATGTGGTCCCCCGAGGTTGCCAGCGTGCCCTTTGGAAGCCCAATGAAACTCTGTTTGCATTAGTATGAACATAAGGATTTTAGAAACATACTTTGTGCATGTTCACGACTGCTTCCTCCCACCCTATAACATGTTAATGGATTAACTCGCTAACGATCTCTCAGCATTCTGTTGGCATAACACATGCCAGAGCGAGCCCATCGAGCAGAATTTCTCAAGTAACGTGCAGGTGAGTAAGGAATTTTATCTGTGAGAGATTCATTCTGAGATATTCTATCTGTGAGAGATTCTGCACAGAATTACAGATGACAAGCAAAAGTAGGTATGTCAAGACGAGGATGGAAATTTATGGGCCAAGACAAGCTATTCCATTAAAGAACAGCCATGAATTCATGTAAATTAGAAAACAAAAACTCAGCTTGTATTTAAGTGTCTATGTGATAAAGTGATCCCAGATATTTTAAAAAACTGTCCGTAACTATTGTATCTAATAGGGAGCAGATGTTAGGCACGGACTAGTGTTCTTTCCCCTATCATTACCCTAACAATAGACACATCGTTTCCTTCTATTGCTGCCACATTATTTAAACATGAAAATAACCTCAGCCCAAACCTTATAAAAGCTACAGCTGTCATTGCAGGTAGTATTTTAGCTATGCAACTAAAGTATCCCTTGATGCTTCCATAACCTAGCAGACATCCATTATTTGTTAATCAAGCCACTACAGTTAATGTTTTATCCCACCAGAACAACTGCCAACTTGATGGACTCCATTCCCCCCTTTCTCTGTCTCATAATACCTTCCTCCTTGAACCAAATTGTAAAAACATTGCATGGAAGTTTCAAGCTAAATAAACACACTGTTAATACGGAACATATACTTACAGCAACGATGACATAAACACCACTCTGACAAACCCTCAGCTATTGTGAGTCAGTAGAGAAATTCATTTTAATGGAGCTATGAGAATTTACACTAGCTGAGAATCGGGCCTCACTGCCTCCCAAAAGCCCCAGAGTACATGCCAACAGCAGGTTTTAATATTTATAAAACAGGAAAACATTAAATGCACTGGAAAAACATGAGGCTTTTGCTAATTCCCCAAACCAGATCTCTGCTAGTTTTAAATGTAGGTTGCTAAATAATTCTCTGCTTGCTAAAGCAATGCTGGAAGAATCAGTGCGTTACACAACACACAGAGTCAGGACATGCGCAGCTGAGGTCGTCAAGGAATTTTCTCACTGAGATCTAGCTAGTGTGTAAATTATGGAAGACTTTACACTTGCCAGGAAGGGTTGGGGAGAGGCCGTGAGCAGGGTCCACTGGTGCATGGATGCACAGCAGCATTTCCTGTACGCTGGCCCTGAGGAGAATCCAACAGGGACAAACCTGCTGTTGGGCAGAGGAGAAGGCTGGGAGACTCAGTGACAAGCAACACAAAGAAATACCTGTTTCCAAGACCTCTTTCTCCAGACAACATGCTTCCTTCTCCTTAGCACACACGAGTGCCTGTCAGGGACACCAAACCCCATCCCTCTCTCAGTGATTCCCATCTCCCCACGGAGGAGTTGAAGGGGAATCATAGTGGTTCAAGAATCAGGGCCTGCAAATTGCTCCCAATGGGGATGTGCTGGGGGAGCCCCAGGAGCAACAGGGAGTTAGCAAACCAACCTTTAACAACACTGATTTGAACCCAGCTTGTGCACTAATTTCCAGGGAGTATCAAGTTGGAGGTTATAAGTACAACAAACTTTTAAAGGCTTGTTAGTATTTGTAACCAGTGTTTTTTTAACCTCTGGGGTAAGGTGCATCGCTGTGCCCCACTTTACAGTGATGTAGCACATCAGCCATGGAGGAATCAGGAATGGTCTAAACAACGAGAGTCTGGTAGCACCTTAAAGACTAACAAATTTCTGTGGGCATAAGATTTTGTGGGTTGCAACCCACTTCGTCACTTCGTTTTTCATGCATCTGACGAAGTGGGTTGCAGCCCACGAAAGCTTATGCCGCAGAAATTTGTTAGTCTTTTTTTAGGTGCTACAGGACTCTCGTTGTTTTTGCTGTATACAGACTAACACGGCTACCCCAGTGGAACTTTTCAGGAATGGTCTAGTTATTATGTAGTCCTGCCTTGAGTGCAGAGGACTGGACTAAATGATCTACTGAGGTCCCTTCCAGTCCTATACGTCTATGATTCTATGATTATAGCTACACCAGTGCAAAAGACTAATGTTGCAACGCTGCACCTGGTGTGTGGGTGAAAGTATTAAGATGTCTATCCTTTCATCAATATCAAGGATGCAGAAAGCCCACCTGTGGTGAGACACAAAATGCTTACAGACTTTCTCCAAGCAAATGTTTGCTCCCTAGGAATAGGGGTGCCTTTTTAAATGATACTGAAGGCATGAACAGCAAACAGGATCAAAAGAATGCTAGAAATGGATCAATACTCTTTGAAACACAACCATGCAATTGGTACAGTCAGTGTGTGATCATATTGCTATAACCTTCATCCTTCCTTTTCCATATCTCCCCTTCCTTTTATCACCCTCACTTGTGGTGTCAGGTCTAAAATTTAGGCTAGTCAAAAAACAAAATAAAACTTTATTTGAAAAGTCCATTAAGATTGCAAACTGAGAACAATGTAGTTACCTCCTATACCACATCATTTACAAAACATAGGTATTTAATAGCAAGAGACTGAATTGTTAAGGACACCATCTCTCTTCTACTGTCCACATAACAAACAGAGGTGTTATTCTCATCATGGAGGAATTTGCATATTTTAATCACAGTACAAAGGGGCCTGATTCACCTCTGCCCATCACTTTGCGTAGTCATGTACCCCAGTGTAAAGTCAGTGTAAAATGCTACCATATAAGACTTTACACCCACTTTGCTCTCACTTTACCCCAGATACATGATTATGTCAAATGCTAGGTAGTGCAGAATCAGTTCCAACAACCTGAACTCTGACCCATGTAGGGGACCAGGTGGTGATTATGTTGTGTATCACTAAGACAATGTTATACTGATGGGCTCTCACATCCAAACACAAGATGCCAAGGGACAACAAAGAGTGACTCTCGAGTTAGACCAGGAACCCAGAAGTCCTGAGAGAGAAAGAACCTGAAGAAAGGTGCTGAAGATCTCACACGTGACACATGACTCTGACTCTATGTAATTTTCTAGTGAAGACAAGCCCTAAGTTTAGTTTATACAGCGAACCCTGTCCCAGTGTCAGATTGTGCGCATGTGCACATCTTTGTGTATGTATTAGAGAGAGAAAGAATACTTACACATTTTCAGAACTCCTGATTTTCCCCTATTTTCAATGTGAAGTAATGTTTAATTTACAATAATGGTCACTGCTGACTGTTACATTGGGGTTAATCACTTTTGGGCATCCCCTGAGGTGAAAAATCTGTTTTCTGATCTGAAAGCGAGACAGAAACAGGGGGAAAAATTCTGGTCTTTGCAGTCAATCTAAGATTTGGTAACCAAAAGGGCTGTCCTCACAGGTGTTTTTAAGAACACTGGCTGCTGTCAGCAGCCGAAAAGATGGTAGCAGCGCTAGATGAGGTGACATAAGGTTAAGACACCAGTAAGGAAAGAAATATTGAGATTTCAGTCACAATCTTAGCAGTGCTTCTAAAAACGCAACAAAGGATCTGTTGTACTATTGCTCAGCAGGGCCAAAAACATGCTGAAGTCTACTGGGGGTTTAGAAGTTTTATTTATGTGTTTCCAATAATTATTCTTTATACAAGATGGGACTGTATCGAAGGTCTTGTACTGTGCTCATTACTGTTGTGTCTGAGTGCCAGAGAGACTTTACTAACCAGCTTCTCCCTGATCAGCCAACTGCCTGAGTTATTCTCATTTATGTGTCTTCCCTGAAAGTATAGCTATAGCTTTGGACTAAAAATAGTTCCTGAGAGCCTGAAGGTTATTCTTCTAATCTCCCTCTACCTACATCCCATAACTGCACCACACTAGAAGTGAGCATACCTCACAGTGCAATAAAACATGCATTGTCTAGGCAACAAAATGTAAATCTGTAGGCTAAATAATGTAGTAAATTTAATCAATTATTTCTGATTTCTTAAGTAGGAAAACACTGCAATAGAAGACTAATTAAAGAAAAACATATCTTGGCTGCTTTCCAGTATCTTCCTGGCAGTAGAAATCTATGAGCAGAGGCTCTGGTTTAGCACGAGACTGCACACACTTCTGCTGCATTAATTAAATTAGTCCAAGAGGGATTCCTGCATGGCAGGACTGTACCTGAGCCACTAGTCCTGCTCAGTGCATTTCCCCAGTGGAAGCAGCAGCAAGAAATCTCATGGAGGAATATGTCCATTTTCATGTGACTGCTGCCACCATTCTTCTACTACGGCTTGTGCTGGTTTTGGGCAGGGATGGAGGTAAAGGAAAGAACAATGAGGGCATAGGAGAGCAATGGGAAGTGCAGAGATCAACACACCCCCATTGGTACGGCCTACTAAACAGCCTCCCAAAGCCAGTTGGACAGCATGCCATTCTTACACACTTTTAAAAAATGCTCAGTGTTGAGATAATTTAGTTTAACGCTGAGCCCTTTTGACAATCTAGCCCTTTATATTTACTGTACTGCCCCTAGCAGTTTTGAGGTTACTGTGAATTAATAACAGGATTTTTTTTTTTTTTTTTTTTTTATAAAGAGAGGGAGATTATAGGAACTCCATGGTACTTTGTTGAATTTGTAGCCAAAAGAAACCCAGAAATATGCCTGTTCCAGTAAGTTTGGAGATGCTCCATATTTGGCAGACTGCTACAGAGGTTAGGGGCTGGACACAAAGGAGGAGATACTGCTTGAAAAAACAAGTAATAGATAACATGAAACCATGATAGGAATCCCTAATTAGCACTATATATTGTCCTTTTCAAGCGATGCTCCAGAAAGTAGAGATTGAAAAAAGCAGAATTAAGTGTTCTGCTCAGCAGTAAGAAACTGAGGGTGAAATTGTACTCCCATTGACTTCAAGGGACTCAGGCTATGTCTACACTGCAATTAAACACTCATGGCTGGCCTGTGTCAGATGACATAGGCCTGGTCTACACTAGAGAGTTTTGTCAACAAAAGTCTTCAGACATAGCATTAAAATGTTCAGAACTTCTAAAAAGGCACAGTCAACTAGAAAAATCACACTTCCACTGGATATATTTGTAACCTACTATTGTTACAAGCATCCCCCATGATTACAGTAAGTGAAAGATTAATGAACAAACATTATTTGTATTATGTCCGTTTGTTTACTATATGCATCTGATAGCACTACGTGTCTCATCTGTTTGATGGTATTGGTGATGATCAGCTATTCTTCCTACCTCTTGTGCTAGCATGATGCTACCACAGTCGTGCACTGCACTTAGCAAAGCTCACATGCACACTCCTCCTCAGGGCCTGAATTGTGTTTACCAGTACCACCACAGTAGAGATGCCTATATTCCAGGGAGGCAGGATAACCTTCTTGTGGTTAAATCACTGGTCCAGGAATTAGAAGACCTGGATTCAATTCCCTGCTCTACCATACATTTCCAATGTGACCTTGGGCATGTCACTTCATTTTTATGTGCTTCAGTTCCCCCTCAGTAAAATGCGAATAGCACGACTGCCTCTCTCCTACCTTTTGGCTGTCTTCTCTATTTAAACTGTAAGCTTCGGGGGAGGGAACATACAGTGCCTCTCGCACACGGGGTCCCAAATTCAATCCCATATCTCCCACTCTGAGGTTCCATGCACTACCATAATACAGACAATAAATAGCCACCATGACAATGAGGTTTCCGAGTTTAGGGTCAGCACTGTGAGTGTATTTCCCACAGCCTTGCATGGATTCGAGGAGCAAGTGGAGACAGTCAACGATTTTCTTCACTCTCAGTGAGAGGACCTATTCCTTTCACCTCAGCCACAAACACCGGGCTGGAGAGTGGGCCAGATGAGCTCTCTTCACTTCCCAGCTCCTGTGTGGTGCTAAGGAGCGCTGGGAACCCAGGGGGAAGGGGCAGCAAGATGGTGGGTCTTCACTCCCTGGTGTTTGTCTGCAGGTCCTGGGAGGGTGTTGGGAAGCTGAGGCATTACATCAGTGCTGCTGCTACTGACAGAGCGAGTAGGCAGGAGCATGTGCAGGAGGAAGCTACGACGGTTGGAGGGGGGGGGCAGCCCAAGACCCGTGGGAGACACAGGTCTCACATCTGTCTCCCACTCCTGTATGAATGAGATTCTTACGAACACTTGCACTGGAGCAGGAAAATCCTTACATGGAACTTGATGGAAAAATTCATTAAAACAAACAAAACCCAGGACACAACATTTAAAGGGAGCTCTCTCAGCAACCTAACCAGTTTGAAAGCTTGTGTTGTCTAACTATCTATCTTAAGTACTTACAGGGCCCTCACTCCTGCAGTATCTCAGGGCCTCACAATATTTAATGGCATAACACTCCTGTGAAGCAGGGCAGTGCTACCATCCCCATGGTACAGGGAGGCTAAGGAACTTGCCTGAAGTCACATACAGAGTCTCTAGCAGAGGAGGGAACTGAACTCGGGTCTCCCCAGCATCAAGCTAACACCCTAACCACTGGACACTCCTTCCTCTCTTCTGAAAGAGCTCAACTTGAGAGTGTCCTTCTAAGCACAAACCTTGCACCTTCCAGGCCTGTCAAGAGCTGCGATCGTTTTGTCCTCAGAAGATGCACACACACCAGGGAGGTGAAGAGGTTAAGGTTAATGACATGTGAAGAACATTTCATCTGTGTATTTATTTAGAAAGGAAAGCTATGTTATTAGTTATTGTGGCTTACCACAAGTAGCCAGAGTGGCAAAGAACATGGAAGTTAAAACAAGTGTTACAAGTCACCAAATGCCTGTATCATTTGGATCTTGGGGTCCCAAAGTTTTCATCTCTCAATAACTCCATATTCAGTTTACTCTTTTCACAAGCCAGAAGCTGATTTTTCCAACTACCACCTCTGTTAACTCAGCCTATGATCTAAGATTGATATGGTGTTCTTAGAAATAGAAATTCTGCAGTCAGCACTTCTATAGCAATTTCTGTGATGATGCATACAGCAGAACTAAATCCAGCACCAGTTCCCATTGCTGTACATGCTCCACAGGGTTCACACTAGTCAAAACTGCTTTCTCAGTGGAGCAAACTGATAGAGCTCAGTCACAGGAAGAAGGTATGTTGAGAAACAAGGAACCGCCTTAATTTTAGTCAGTTTTCTCCACAAAACCTCACGGTAGCAAAGGCAGGGTCATTCAGAATGTGCAAGAGCAGCAGGGCTGGCATATAGATACCATAGTGATGGGAATATCAGAAATGCCTGGACAGACAGAAGAGATGTTACCAAGTCTCTATGCACCTCTATACAGAGGGCAGGAATGGAAGGGACACTTGGTTCTACTCACAAATAATCTGTTTTACAGGTCAAAAAGGTCACCTGAACACTCTGCTCCCACGACTGCCCTGCAGAGTAGTTCTCTCCTCTCTGTCACACCCGTTCCCTGACCCACACTGAATGAGCAAGGCTGACACTTACAGTGGCGGCTCTTAGTCTGAAAGGGGCAAAGAGGAGACAAGTTTTTACTACGGTATGAAACAAACAACGCATAGATCTTAGTGACGGGATGACGCAATGTGAACTGCAAGCAGCCCCTTGTTCCAGCAGATACCTGGTCCGGAGGAAGGGAGAGCAGGACCTCCTGCAGATGGATCCATCTCCCAGGGACAGCAGGGGCTTCTACAGCAACAGTCAGAAGTAGCCCTGGGGACAAGTGGCAGCTCAACCAGCTGGGTCACCTCCCGCCATCTCAAGCCTTTCTGCATGGGACACTTGAAAGCACCCGAGGTTATGTCTACACTGCAATCAGACACCTGTGGCTGGCCCGTGCCAGCTGACTTGAGTTCATGGGGCTTGGGCTCTGGGACTGTTTATCTGTAGTGTAGACGTTCTGGGACCTGCCAGGTGGGAGGTTCCCAGAGCTTGGGCTGCAGCCTGAGCCCGAACATCTACATCGTAATAAAACAGCTCCGTAACCTGAACCCCGTGAGCCCAAGTCAGCAGGCACAGGCCAGCCACAGGTTTTTAACTGTAGTGTAGACAGACCCTGAGGGCTGGCCTACACACAGCAGAGAGCAAACCTCCCAGCCCAGGTAGACAGACCCCCGCCAGGTCTGCTCAAACTAGCGTGCTGAGAACAGCAGTGTGGCACATGTGGTGGCTTGGGCTAGCCACTTGAGTACAGGCCCCGTAGTCCGGCAGACTTATCCTCAGGCAGCTTGTCTGTGCCATCGCCTGTGCTGCGGCAATCACACCGCTATTTTTAGCACATGAGCTTGAGCAGAGCTAACATGTGTCTGTCCACCCAGCCTAGGAGACACACTTCCAGCTACAGCACAGACCTACCCGAAATCAGTGTTTCTCAAAGACTGGTCCATGGACCAATACCAGTCCCTGACATTTCCCTGACAAAGCTTAGGAAGGCAGCAAGCCGGTCACTGGTATCAGAGAGGTTGAGAAATACTGCCTTAAGTGACTTAGAAGCACAAGTCCCCTTGATTCCCCTACTCCCCAAAAATCACTCATCACTTTTCCAAATCTTGGCCTAAATTCTTTGGGGCAAGAACAGTCTCTTCCTAGCTGTTTATGCAGCACCCTACACAAAGGGGTCCTGAATCTGACTAAGGCCTTTGATGTTACTGCAAAAAACAAATAATGAACACTGAACATAGAGAAGGTGAAGGGACTCTCAGACACACACTGCTATTCTTCTGTAGCACCTGGAACATATGGGCAGTATTTCCCAGGCTAATACTGAAGATGACTCTGGGAAAGCAGGAACATCAATAAATCAGTCACTAATTAGAGCATTTTAAAAACCTATATAGTTGAACTAAAATTTTAACTGGAGAACCTCTCAAGCGGATTGGAAAAGCCATTTAGCTAATTACATTATTCTAATGTTTCAGCTTGAGAGAAGCATCCTGTAAATAACATTTAGAACTCAGTTTAAGAAGAACCCATTTGCTTGTATGTGCGTATTAATATTTGATCACTTCTGGCCTAATGAAAAGCTACCAAATAAAAACCTCTCTTTACATGAACTAAAGTCAAGGTAAACCACACCACCAGTTTCAGAACAGCTGCCAACAGCTCTCTTAGAAATTCAAGGCTACACACCAGTGAAAGCTTAAACTGGTTGTTCCTCTGGGACTGTATGGCATTGATGCCAGATGGCATCAACAGAAAACCTACTAAGCATGCATTTGAATAGGATAACTTTATAGGAATTGTGAGTGATGCTTCTTATTATTGCTACTTGATTTTGGCTATTAAATGCATTCCTATAAACTGGGTTTATTTATATACCAGGCAAACAGTGAGAGCAATACTTACTGATTATCAGGGCACAATTGAGGATATTAAAGCTATATTAGCAGGGCGCAACTAGTACACTCACAAAAACAGGCACATACACTATACCTATACTTGCACACATTCGGGCACTTTTCACTTCTATGCCAATGGGATTTTTCAGTTGCACCCTGCTTTGAAAATCTGGTCCCACACAGAAACATGAAAGAATGATAGGAAAAAAACTGCTGTAAGCCTAAATCCACTTGTTTGATCTGACCTAAAAGTAAAGGATTGCACATGCTGTACTATCCTTAACCGTATACACAGGCCAGCTGTCTGCACGTGAAACCACTACCCCAAGACCCAGATGCTTTACTGAGGAAAAACAAAAAGCTATTATTCAACACTGGTAGCATTACACAGGCACACAGAAACATTAATATTCCTGGCCAGTTGTATAACAATAGCATCAGTAAAACAAGATCAGAACTACAATGCTATTTGCAATTCATCTGTCATACAGTTTGAAGTGCAGGTTACAGTTCCCCATCCCATTGTGCTAAGATCTTTTAGTTGCTATCACCATTGGAAATACATGATCAAAGTAAACACCACTGGGTTTAACCATCAAGAACGTTGTTTACTTAGAAAAAAAAGGAAACTGTATAGTTACCGTGAAGGAACGTAGCCTTGCAGCAGGCACGCTCTGGAAAAGCAAAACTATCAAGGCCAGCTCATTAAGCAAAGAGCAAAATTCAACCTTACAGACTACTTTACACTGACTATTTCTCAGAAACACGTACTTTCTAAATCAAGGTCCTGCTGTTTCACTTTGAAGGAAGGGCAGTGAAGGAAAGGGCAGCACGTGCAAGCTTTACTTTAGATCAGATCAAAATTCAGCTCACTAAATAACTGCTTGCCCCAAGTAACATCTTTTGTAAAAACCCATGCATTGCAATCTATGTATAGTGACCTTGGATGAACAGAAGCTCAACTTAAAGTGGAGCGAGCAAAGAAACTGCACCCCAGCGGAGAGAAAGTGTTCTGGAAAAAAGTTATTTCACGATGAGCCTGATCCAAGGACCTATGAAGTCAGGAGTTGTTCCACTGACCTCAACGGACTTTGGATGAGGGTCTCTAAGAGGACTCTGCTGTACAGTCTTAGTGCTTATTCCTCACCAACACCATCACACCAGCTCCTTGGACCCCATTCTGCTCTCATGTTGGTTTTACTCTGCTGTAACTCCAGTAACTTACAGGGAAGTTGCTGGCAATTCACACTGGGTGAGTGAGCAAAACCAGGCCCTTTCTTGGCCTGACCCAACTCCCATTAAAGTCAGGTGAAAGACTCCTATTGACATTAATGGGCAATAGCCTGGGACCTGTGAGAGGAAGATTTTACTGTAGCCTCCATCCTCACAACTGATGAGATGTGGCCAACAGCTGTCTCATCCTAGCCTCTGCGCTTTGCCTATACTAGCACTTTTGTCGGCAAAACTTTTGTCGGTCAAGGGTGTGAAAAAACCACAACCCCGACGGACATAAGTTTCACCGACAAAAATGCCGGTATGGACAGCACTATGTCAGTGAGAGACACCCTACTGTCGACATAGCTACCACCACTTATTTGGGGTGGTTTAATTATGCTGGCGGGAGAGCTGCAGCTGAACCATTGTAGCTGTGCCGCTGTAGCGCTTAGTGAAGACGCTGCTCTGTCGGCACAGGGACTCTACCTCTCTGAGAAGCAGTAGCTTTGTCAATGGAAGAAACCTTCCCGTCGACACAGCACTGTCTACACCAGGAATTCGATCAGTAGAACTGTGTCATATGTGGAAAATCCACCTCCCTGAGTGACTTAGGGCTGGTCTTGTTGACAAAAGTCAGCTTTTGTTGACAAAACAGTAGAGGTGTACACACTGAAATGCTTCTCCCACCGATGGTAACTCTCGTGCTATGCCAACATAATAAAACCACCTCAATGAGAGGTGTACGGCTTATGTCGGTGCAGTCAGGGGGACGCAAGACCAGTGTAGACAGTGCATTCCTTACATTGGCAGTCATTCTTGTCAAATTTCAGAGCTGCGGTGGAGATGTGAAATTAACAAGAAAACTGGGCAGCTAGAGCCCAGCTGCCCTCTGCATCCCTGGAGAGCTGAGCAGCTGGAGTTGGGAGCAGGGCACGAAGCCCCAGGCGGATGGACCCTGCTCCCCGCGGCTGAGAAGCCCAGGGCCGCTTCTCCCAGCTCCCAACGGGGACCCGGGAGGGAAGAAACCTTGGGCGGCTTCCCTCAGCGGGGAACAGGGAGTGGGGGAAGAGGCAGCCCATCAGGAACCCAGGAACCCAGGAACCTGCGGGGCAGCTGGGCTCCCTGCAGGGAGCTGTCAGTGGATCTGAGAAACTGAGCTCTCTGTTCTGTGGGTGCAAGAAGAAAGGACCTGGCTTCCTCTAACTTCCTTCTACTTTCAAAGCAAACAAATGATCAAATGATGATATACTGAAACTCCCATTTTTGACAATGGTAAGAGGACAATGTGTCTAAGGCTACTTACAGTGACACTGTCAGGTTAAAAAAAAATAATTGTTTAAGATAAATGTCCTTGCCTACGCTACCAATAACACCTTTCTGAGCATTTTAAAAATCTGATCTACTTTATGCCCTTTACATTTTGTGCTTCAGCTCAAGCAATCACAGCATATTATGTTGCTTCTAGTCAATTTCACTTTCAGGTTTTTGCGTACCAGCACAAGCAACCAATACTTTGCGAGATACGTGTACTTGTTTAAAAAAATGTTCCCACTGGAATTTGAAAAAAATCATGGTGGAATTCCTTTAGTGCTATGTGTTTTCCTCACCATAATCAAAACCCATTACATCAGAAGTCTTCAGTTTGTTTTTTGCTGCGGGTTGTGGTAAAAACCGAGCAAGCACTAACTAGTCTGTTGGGCAATCTGTGTATTTACGAATATAGACAAAATAAATGAAGTCTCAGCATTAACTAACCTTCCTGGAAATGTCTGCTTCCCTTTTTAAAAGCTGCCAGCTAACTGCACAGGCAAAGACAGTCATTTGAGATCCATGGAGTCAAACTAGGTCACATCCATGCTGACAGATATAGAAATTAGGAATCCCTGCTGGTGATTGGGAAGATTACGCCATTCTGTTTAACCGGTAAAAATCAGCCAAGCACCCTCACAATCAATCTATGAAGTGAGTTCCAAGCAGCAGGAAGCCCACAGTACATCCTTCCCAGGAAGAGCATGAGTGCTTCTCTGATCCAGGCCAAATTTCTTTTTTAACTTTAGAATTAGCTTTGGCTGCAGTTTCTGTTGATATGGAAACACCGATTTGGGTAAGCCTTGCACACACCACAACAAATAAGAAGGGTTTTGTGCATCTCTTTGACTAAGCATTCCAGCTGACCACACTCATTCAAAGCCATTTTCATCCTGAACACAAGTCTTTCCAGCTGGAGAATACACTAGTTCACTATATTATCTATATATGAATACATATTCCATTATGTATTCGCTAGTGCACACTCAACAATGTAATATGCTAACACATCCAACAGACCTCCAGTAAGATCTTTTCCCAACTTTTCTTCTATTTCAAATATAAACCACAAGAAAAAGCCTTTAGGGGTTGCCAGGGTCATTTTAACAAAGCATGAAGGATCAAAACATTTTGCACAATACTGGGAACAGCAGCGCTATTAATTGGTAAAGAGTATCAGATTCCCAAGTTCCGGTGGAGCATTCACTGTGTCTTCAAACAAAAACAGCACTAGAAACTGACAAAGGAAATATGAAACGTCCATGACATTGAGTTCGACTTCTGTTTGCAGACAAAGATCTGTCCTGTGAGCCAAACAGCCACTTAAAGAAAAAGTTCCCATGGTATACAAACTATTAAAAATAGGCAGGTGACCTATGGGCCGACTCTTTTTTATCATGTCTCTAACAACGTTGGTAGTGGCAAGTGTGTGGCAAATCGAACAGCACAACCATCTTGTGCCCCTCAATTCCTGTGGGAGTCAGTTGCATGAAGGGGAGGAAGGATGTGTTTATGATTGAGACCTGAGACAGGGATTTAGGAGATTGAGCTCTATACTCTATCACTTGTCTGACTTTAGGCAAGTCTCTCAACCACTATGCCTGAATTTCCTAACAGTGGTGTTGGGAGACAATCTAATTATAAGTATATTGCACTTTGCCCCTTCCATCTAAAGATTCCCAAAGTAAGATTTGTCAGACGAAATCTGAGCCCAGATTTGGATTTTGTAAAAAATAAGCTTTCACACAAGTCCTATAAATTAATATTTCCATGAATTAATCGTACGTTAGCTCATTTGTAAACATTCTCCTGCAGGTTTGCAACTCAAATATTGCAATAGCATGCCAGTGCATGAGAGCCTACAACAAAACAGAATAGAAAGCACAGTAACTACAAAGGTGAAAACAACTAGTCTATTTTCACTGAAAATCAGAGCTTGAGGGAACAAGAATCTTAGTGAAATTCAGAGATATCACATTGGGAAGAGTATTAAACACCAACGATGACAGAAGGATAATATAAAGTATCTACAGCAACTAAAACAACAGGCAGAAAACAAGATGAGACTCAATGTGTGGCAGGGGTGCTTTTAACCTGGCATAGGCATCGATTTTTATTACTGTATAAATCCAAATATATAAGAACACAAGCTAATATCTCTGAAGAAATATAGTTTGAAACTTGCATACTTAATGGGAAGGATAAACCTGGAAAGCAAGAATGCTAAGGAAATCACCTGTGGTGGTGTTAAACAGAAAATCGGAATGAAGTTTGCAATGCCATGTAGCAGTAAAAACGGGTCACTCCAGTTTTGGGCTGCATACACAGAGACATTAAAACATCCCAGGAAGGGATGTAATAGCTCTTTCTTTACAACTCACCTGGAAAACAATACTTATTTCTGGGCACTTCATTAACAGAAGGATATTGACAAAGTGGTGTCATTCAGAAAAAAGCAATAAACATGATTAAGTGTGTGTGGGGGGGTGGGGGGGTGGAACATATGGGGAAAGCTTAAAAGACCTAAACATACAGTATATATAACTTCATTAAGCAGCCCAATTCTTCTCCCATTGAAGTCAATGAGAAAACACCTACAGATTTCAATGAAGGCAGGACTAGACCACAGGAAAGCATAGGACAATGGTCTACAAATATTTTAAGGGTTTGAACAACAAGGAAGAAGAGAAATTATTTAGGGTGATATGTGGGAGGTATAACTAGCAAAAATGGGGTAAAATTTGGGTAGTTGGAAGGTTTTTCCTAACATTCACTGAAATCGCTTAGGATGTGGAGTACTCTCTCAACTGAGCTGGTGGAAGCTCTATCCTTTGGGATATTTCAAATTAGGCAGGATGAAACACTAGAATATTTGCTATGAAGAACAATCATACATCAGCAATGGGTGGATGAAGAAGTTCTAAACTCTGAGAAATGAAAACAATAAAACAGCAGAAAGAATTAAAGTAATTAGTTTTTTTTCAAGTTATCAGGTTTAGCAATCAAGGCATTATTTGTTATATATGTAAGGATAATTTTTAAAATAAGTTTTTTTGCAGGAGTGCCCCTTTAACTACACCAGGAACGTTAATGTATTTCCATGTCACCCTTCAACATGACTAAATTACTGTCAGTTCACTGTGGTGCAAAGGTTTCTGGTGTACCCGAGAGTTCTCTCCTCATACAAGTAGTTAATGGTAATGATACACCCCAAGGTTTCTCAGATTCTTTGTCATGAGCGCTTCTCAAACTGGAGGAGCACTGGATGCAAAAACAACCTAATGCAGCAATAATAATCTCAGTAATGGCTTTTCCTGTCCAAATGAATTCACCTGTATTTTCTAGAACAAACCCTGCCATGGATCTATCCAAGTTAATCTGAGAGGCTTGTGTTTTTTGACCACACTCAAAATGTTAATTATGTCCAATACAATGATGTTATTGCAATACTGTGTTAACAAAGACAGGAAATATTATCTCTCCCTTCATATAATCGAAAGAATCCCCCAGCACTATAAAATATGCTCAGTTCTTAGAAGCCACATTCCAGTAAGACTGATATGACAGTTCTGCTCTTGGAGTGCCTAGAACATCAGTTCAGACTTTTATTTTTAAATTGGAAAATAGAAAAGAAAAAACAAAGTTTGTCCATAAGCACCATGGCCTCTGCTTGTTGCTCTAATTGTAAATGATTGTTATGTTGCCCACAGCTGGTGTCTTCTGAAATAAGATAAATGAAGGCAAATGATTTGTGTAAACTCCTACATCATAAAGGAAGCAAGGGGTGTACTGTCAACATAAGCCCATGTTAAAATGGCACACACCTCCTCTTTAATTATCTTGTATAGATTTGTCAGGAAAAAAGTAAAACCAATACTTCATGCTTAAAAAGAGTATTTTACGTCATTCATGTGAGTTCAGGTTAATAATCAGCAGTGATAGGATCTAGTGGAGAGGTCTGGCTGACTCAGGACCATGCTTGTTTCTGAAAGAAACTCAAAATGCAGAATCAGCTTGCAGTTACTTGTGCAATCTAAATTTAACATGGTACAATAAGTCAGTCACTGTTGGGGAGGGTGAGAATTGTTGAATATTTAATGAACTGATTTTCATATTTACAAGCCATCCATGGATCACCGTAAAGTTTAATTTAAAAACCGGTTGTGTGTGTATTTAGCGCTGGTGAAGGGAGTGGGATTATTGGCCTGACAAAAAAAGTCTTTTGTTTAATCCACAAGTCAGTAGCAGGGCAAACTTCCCACAAACTTCCCAGACTGCCCCAGCCCAGATATTGGTGAAGGAGGAGGAAAGACTTTCTTTAGGGTTCAAAGATACTTCAGCTGCTATGCTCATGCAGTTCTTGACCTTTCTGCTGGGGGTGCCAGCAAAATTGGAGAAACGGGAGCTGAAAATGAGCCCCCCCAAACTCATCTCATATAGGGGTCACCAAACATCCAACAGATGGAAACAACTTTCATTCCCTACTGAGCTGGGCTGGCTTTGAGCATATGACCTACAGACAAAAGGCTCCATAGCCAATTGGCAATGCCCTGAGGCTTCCCGTCCCCTAATAAGTACTAGTTTAAGAATAAATCAAGACTGGATGTCTTTCTTTAAAAAAAAAAAAAAAAAAAATGCTCTAGATCAGCCAGAAGTTATAGGCTGGATGCAGAAATCAAAGGATCTATGGCCTGTGTTATGCAGGAGGTCAGACTAGATAATCGTAATAATGCATTTTGGCCTGAAAATCTATTAAACTGAGTATAGCACCTTGCACCTGACAGAGGGAAAGATGGACTTCCTACTGCCTCTAGCTGTTCAGACATTACACACAGAGTGTAGCCTTAAACTTTAATCACAGCCTCAGCAACCTCTGCAAATATACAGGGTTGAGATATGTACACAGACTACATATACAATGTTGTGTGTGTTTGTGGGGGAAACGTGAGATCTAAATTCAAGTTGTTGTTTGTGTGCAGTTAAGATCCACAGCTAAGATTTTCTGCAAACTCACCATTTTGGCATCAAGCCTTACATGTTCTTGTTTTACTGCAGCTTCAAAATAATCCATTTTCCATGAGTTAAGTGCAGGAGAATGAGTTAAACATATGATTTTAAAGTTAAAACTAGACACTCCTCTTTTTTCTATCTTAGAAACCTGGCACAGGGCTTTATCTCATCAAGCTTTCCACATAATTTTATTATCAGTTATATCTGCAATGCCATGTCATCTTATTCCAAGTACAAGAAAGAGACCTTGGATGAAGTATTACGCAAAGGAAATTTCCTAATCCCACCACAATTAAAGGAGCAACCTGTTCTTTGATACAGGTACTAATCTGACTACTTATCACATGGAGTCAATAACCTGCAGTCAATAAAATATAGTCTCTCTACCCCAATACAAAAATAAGGAAGAGAAGAGGGGAGATTTACACTAAACTAGTGACAAGATTTTTTTTTTTTAAATGAAGTGGCGATAAATGCAGGCAATCTGTTTTCAAAAGATAAGATCACAGCCTAAAGTGCAAAGTTAGTCTACAATTATCTAAGGAAAGTTAACCATTTAAATCCCAAACAACCATAAAAATAAAACAGAGTTAGGTATTTTGTAACTACAAAATATTTCTGTGAGTTTTACACATTTTGGCCTCGAGTCAAGAAAGCACATAAGCACATGTACTTAAGTTCTATTGACTTCAGGAAGGGTCATTCCTGAGCAGGGATGCTTTCCTGAATCAGGGCCTTTGAAAGGTTCTTCTCTTTACGTCTTCAGAGGAGGGCGTGTATAGCTTTTTGATTCTCATGATCTTCTACAAGGGATTAAAAATATATTTTAGATTTATGCCACGGATACTGGTATTAGAAGATGGACTTAAAAGTAACACTCAAACAAACCGATCACACTTCATTACACAGTTACCTAACTAGTCAGTTAGACTACTAAATTACACTAAGACACACAAAAATATAGCAATGGGATGGAATTAACAGTGGTATTTATTGCTGGCCAAACTTCATCCCCAGGCAAGTTAAAGGGAATTTTACCATTGCCCTCCATGGTAACAGAGTTAGGCCAAAGCTGAGCACTTTAGAAAATCCCACCCTAAATCACATGGAAAAACAAACCTATATCAAGAAACTGATACGTAGCTGAGCAGTCAAATTAACAACAAAAACTGCCCCCATGGGCATCACAGCAGACTTTTTAATTACATGATCATAAACGATTTCTCAAATACAGTATATTAACGCTAGCTTTTCTCTACATTTGCTTCAGTACATTGAAGTTGATAGCACTGACTTGATCACATACTTCAGTGGAGAGCCCTGCTTGGATACAAAATTGATATCCGCATCTGATCCGTAAATATGGTCTGCAGATAAAAAGCAGATATCCGCAGATCTGCAGGATTCTACTTAGTGCTTTGCTGAACAGGTATAGGATAACTTGTGCTTAAAGTGAAGCAGGTAATGAAGTGCTCTGCTGAATCGAGGCCTTAGTTAACAACACACACACAGCATGTAAGAGGACCCTTAACAGGCCTAACAAAAAAATTCTGTTCAGGCTCAGTACATTATTTTCAAATTCTGTAACTCAGTTAAATTAAAACCAATTTCATTAAGAACAAAGGTCACAGACTGCCCCTTAGCAAGAACTATTTCCATGTCAAATTGCAAAGCTCAGCCATTTCACCTGCAGACCGCGCTCTCTCTCTCTCTTCTTCTCTCACACACACACACACACACACACACACACACACACACGTGCTGTGGGGAGGTGGGGGTAGGGAGGAGAGAGAAAACAGTTCCTTACCTGTAACTGGTGTTCTTCAAGATGTGTTGCTCATGTCCGTTCCAAGTAGGTGTGTGCACACTGCATGCACAGTTCACCAGAAGGTTTTCCCTCAGAAGTACCTGTTGGGTCAGCTCTGGTGCCCCCTGGACTCACGCCGCTATGGCACTCTATATAGGGGCCTGCTGACCCTCCACGTCCTCAGTTCCTTCTTGCCATTTGGCTCCGACAGAGGGGTAGGTGGGCAGGTCTTGGAATGGACATGAGCAACGCATCTTGAAGAATACCAGTTACAGGTAAGTAACCATCTTTTCTTCTTCGAGTGCTTGCTCATGTCAATTCCAAGTACATGATTCCCAAGCCAGACCAAGGAAGTGGGGTCAGAGCTCAGAGAACTACAGCCTGGAGCACTGCTCTACCAAACACAGCATTGTCTCTGGCTTGTTGAGTGATCACATAATGAGCAGTGAACGTATGGATGGTGGACCACGTGGCCGCTCTGCAGATGTCCTGAATCAGAATTTGGGTCAGATAGGCTGCCCACGAAGCCTGGGCTGTCATTGAATGGGCCATCAGCTTAGGAGCCGGCACTTTGGCCAAGTCATAGCAAGTCCTGATGCATGAGGCAATCCATGAAGAGATTCTTTGGGAAGAAATCAGAAGGCCCTTCATCCTTTCTGCCAGCACCACGAAAAGCTGGGTGGTCTTTCTGAACGGTTTGATTCTCTCTATGTAGAAGGCTATTGCCCTCCTGACGTCCAGGGAGTATAGTCTACGTTCCCAACTGTTAACATGCAGCTTCGGGTAAAAGACTGGAAGGAAGATATCCTGGTTTACATGGAAACGGGACACCACCTTCAACAGGAATGCTGGGTGGGGACGGAGTTGAACTTTGTCCTTAAAAAAACAGAGTGTACGGTGGCTCCGACGTGAGTGCTCTGAGTTCAGAGACCCTCCTGGCCGAAGTGATGGCAACTAGGAATGCCGCTTTCCAGGATAAATATAACAGGGAGCATGATGCAAGAGGCTCAAAAGTAGGTCCTGTCAATTGTGAGGGGACAAGATTAAGATTCCATGGAGGGACTGGTTGGTGAGTGGGAGGATACAGTCTGCCTAGGCCCTTCAGGATCCACGATACCATGGTGTTAGCAAAAACCAAGCAGCCTGCCACCTCTGGATGGAAGGCTGAGATCACCACCAGGTGCACCTTAACTGATGACTGCACTAGGCCCAGCTGTTTTACATGCAACAAGTAATCCAGGATCATGGGAACTGGAGCCGACTGAGCTTGGATGCCCCTTTGGGTGGCCCATGCCAAGAACCTTTTCCATTTAGCCAGATAGGTAGCCCTTGTGGAGAGCTTCCTACTGCCTAAGAGCACCTCCCTCACTGGCTCCGAGCAAGTGAGCTCCGGAGGATTCAACCATGGAGCTTCCAGGCCGTGAGGTGAAGGGATCTGAGGTTGGGGTGGAGAAGTGTCCCGTAATCCTGCATGATAAGATCCAGCGACAGTGGGTTGTCTATGGAGAGGTTGAGCAGCGAGGTGTAATAGTGCTGCCAAGGCCAGGCTGGGGCTGTCAGGATCACTGATGCCCTGTTCTGCTTGATCTTCCGCAGAACCCTGAGAATGAGAGGGATAGGTGGGAAAGCGTAGAACAGCTGACCAGTCCATGGGATGAGAAAGACATCCGCTATCGACCTGGGCTGTGCTTCTGAAAAGAGCAAAACTGAAGGCACTTTCTGTTGGACCTTGTGGCAAGCAGGTCTAGCTGGGAAATTAATTCCCCACCTCTGGAAAATGGTGTTCAACACGTCTGGACGGATGGACCATTTGTACATGAGAAAAGACCTGCTGAGGTTGTCTGCCAATGTTTTCTGGGCTCCTGGCAGGTACTAAGCCTCCATGTGTATCGATTGAGTGATGCAGAAATCCTAAAGTTTGAGGGCTTCCTGAAACAGGAGAGGAGCGAGCTCCACCCTGTCTGTTTATATAAAACATCGCTGTCGTGTTGTCTGTAAGGACCGATACCACCTTGCCTTCCAGATGGTCTCGGAAGGCCTGACAGGTCAGGCGCACTGCCCTTAGCTCTCTCACATTGATATGAAGTAGGAGCTGTGACTGGGACCAAAGACCTCGCATTCTTAACTGCCCCATGCGGGCTCCCCAGCCCATTGTGGAGGTGTCCATCACAAGGCATACCGATGACTGAGGTGCTGAAAAGGGAATTCCCGTGCATACATTGTTCGGGTTGCACCACCAGGTCCAGGATTCCAGCACCAATGGAGAGGGGGAAACTACACTGTCCAAGCTGTGACAGGCTGTCCAGTACACTGTCGCTAACTAGCTCCGCAGGGGCTTGAGATGCAGCCTTGCGTGCCTCACCACATAAGTACATGCTGCCATGTGCCCTAACAATTTCAGGTAGTTCCGGGCCGTCATGTGCGGACACAGTCTCAGGTTCTCTCTAAGGGTCTGCATTGCATGAAAGCAAGATTCTGGGAGGGAGGCTCTGGCTACATCTGCATCCATCATGGCTCCAATAAACTCTATTCGCCTGGTGGGGACCAACGTTGAGTTTTGGACATTGAGGATAAGTCCCAATCTGTCGAACGTGGTCCTGATTAACCTTACGTCTGCCTCTACCTGAGCCCTGGTTTGTCCCTTGATTAACCAGTTGTCGAGGTAGGGAAACACCTGCACTCCTCTCTTCCTCAAGAATGCTGCTACCACCACCTTCCACTTGGTGAAGGCATGGGGAGCCACTGAGAGGCAGAAGGGAAGGACTGTGAATTGGTAGTGCACTTGACTGACAATAAACTGAAGGAATTTCCTGTGACCCGGAAAGATGGCCATGTGGAAATGTGTGTTCTTCAAGTCGAGGGCGGATCGCCCGGATACAGGGAAGGGATAATTGAAGCCAGGTAACCTTACAAAATCTCAACTTCTTTCTTTATGTACTTGTTGAGGTTTTGGAGATCGAGGATAGGGTGCAGCCCTCCCTTGGCTTTTGGGATTAAGAAAGAGAGTAAAACTCCTTCCCTCTGAGATCCCAGGGGACCTCTTCCACTGCTCCGACTTCTAGGAGCGTCTGCACTTCCTTCTGAAGGAGTTGATCGTGAGAGGGGTCCCTGAAGAGGGACAGGGAAGGGGAGGATGATACTCTGACACTGGGATCCGGTGCTCCTGCGGGATCGCCCAGTACTGGCTCTTGATCCTCAGTGCTGGGATCATGTATGTTGTTGGCACCGGTGCCGGGGTCTGAGCTCTCTATGGTGCTGCACGCAGCACTTGCCGCCAAGTGGGAAGGCCATTCTCATGCCCCCGACACAAGCGATTGGGATCTCGCTGACAGGGACTCCTGGGTCTGATGGTACATCTACGGGATCCAAAAAGGCCACTGAGACGGCATCTGCCACTGTGGGGCCCACAGTACTGCAAAGGGCTGTGTCTCCCATCTGCGTTGCCTGCTACAGTGCCGGCTCCTCTGTGAAGCGTATGACTCTGCCTCTGAGTCAGATGAGAGCTGCTCGCTCTTTGGCGTCCGTGGAGGAGCAGTGCCGGGCAGTGCCGATGAGTAGCGCCGGGGAGATCTCGACCTAGCCATCATGGCCAGTTTGCCCCGGACAGCACCGCAGGCCTCTTCGGTGCCAGATCACACTCCAAAGGGTGGCTAGATGGTGGTGGGGCCATCTCCTCGATAAGCTCTCTGGCTGCCTTGAATGTCTCTGGGGTGGAGGGAAGCTGGAAATCCTCCTCCTCCTCCCACTTCCCATGCGCAGAGTCCACCAGTACCAGACTCGACAAGGCTCTTCTCTGGCCCGGCATCAACAGCGTCGAGGTTGAGGGCTGGGGGCTCAGGTATCCTGGCATAGGTCGCACTCTGGTAGCCTCCGCAGGCTTGGACTTAGGTGTTGGAGAGCGTCCTCTGTACCTGCTCCTCTTCTGCAGTCCTGGTGAATGGGAGCGGTGCCGTTTCTGAGACTGCACTGGACCCCTCAGTGCTGGGGAGATTTGACGATGCCGTGGCTCCTTTGGTGCTGGGGACACATGCCCGTGCCGAGGCTCCTTCGGTGCTGCTTCCTTTCTTGCCACCGGCTCCTTCGTACTTAAGCAAACAAGACACGAGGGAAGCACTTGCTAGGCAAGAGCGGCAAAGTTCCAGCGACTGTCACAGGCGGCAAGAAGGAACTGAGGTGGCAGAGGGTCAGCAGGCCCCTATATAGAGCGCCATAGCAGCGCGACTCCAAGGGGCACCAGAGCCAACCCTATGGATACTTCTGCAGCCATAGGGAGCAGCCCTTGATGTTGCTGCAGAAGAACCTGAAGAAAACATACCTGGATACCACTAAGATGCTGCCTAGAGAGCCCTGGCCTAGGTACTATTTTGCTTTATATGCTGGCAGATACATTAACTCTGGTTTTGTTGTGATGTTCTTGGCAGTAGGACTGCCGACTCACCATACCGCAAGTGCAGCCATTCCATACAATACTAACAGCCTCTCACAGCTCTTCTGTCTTTGCCATCAGGTCTTGGTTCCTTAGCACTCTTAGTCAAATTGCAGCAGACAGTGTCTCAGGCAGCTCTTTCTCCCAAGTCTCTGAAAACATCTAGGCCATCTGAAAATTGCCAGGCCCAGATGACCATTGTTCACTGCTGCAGCCAGAGGCAGGACGACTCCAAGGAGAGAAAAGCAGCCCAGCAGCATGTGAATAAACCACCAACATATGTCACATTTTGCAGATTGCGTTTGTCCCCCGCTACAGTGTCCTCTTTTGACTCTTTCTAGGCTTCATCTGTTCATTCCTAATGTGAAGTGTATATAACCTCTCAGTTTGTCAGAAATACAAAATGTAGAAGTGAAGCATTTGTGACAGTTACACTATTCCTTTTAGAACTCCAGTCGTGTGTGCTGGAATTCACCTCCCCACTGCCCAGGGCTCCATGCTTTCCCGAAGTTTGAAAGGAATTACCCACTTCCTAGTCCAGTTTGACTTTCCAAGTTGGAGGAAAGACCCATTGGAAGTGTGGTGTGCACATCAATATGTGAGGGGTCCATCTCCATTTTTGGCTGCCCGGAAGAAACTGATCTCCACATGAGAACTTCAGAGAAATAGGGAGATTGTATGGTCTAAGGCAAAGGTTCTCAACCTGGGGGGCGGTGCAATCCCCTGGGGGGGAAGAGTCAGAAATTGGTGTTGGAGCAGCATGACCCCCTGTTCTTCGTTACTAAATCGGAGGGCATCCCAGATACATGGGAGGGAACTGCTGCAGGGCCCCAGTATGGAAAAGGCTGAGACCTGCTGGTTCAAGGGATTGATAGTTGGATAAGGAGCCTTTCATATGAAGGCCAGCAGTTACTGACAGATATTAGCAGATACAGTGACTGTTTGGGGGCCAAGTGAAATAAGGTTCCCATAATCCAGTTTCTAGTGGACAAGTGTCCCAAAGAACAAGATCACACCTGGCACTAATTAGCATGGCTCTTAGCAATCTCAGAAGAGATAATCCTACTCAGCTCTATTCAAATAAGCAGTGGCAGATTGCCAGCAACCATCATTTTAAAGGAGTTTGAGTCATTCTCACCTAGCTGATAATTTTACTGTCAAGAAAATACATTAACTATGTAATTCTCCTTTGCACCAAGAAATAACCAAGGGAACAAACACTGTAGAAGAAGAAGAGGAAAGGTACCCTAAAGACAGTGCCATCTCCCACCAAATTGGGGCTAAGACATGCGGTATTGAGTAGCAAAGCTCACAATACCACTGACTCTGTCATACCTGTTCTCTGATTAAACAGAGGTTTGGAGCTACAATGCAATCACTCAAAAACCTTTCACCAACACTAAATTTCCTTTAGAAAAGAACAAAAAAAACAACCTTCAGAGGAACAAACAAACAGCTTCATTGTGAACAGAGATCAAACAATACACTTTTCTCCAGATCCCTGAATTTTCCCCAGGTGTTTTTCTGCTTAATAAGAGCCTACTGGAACACAGATTAACCCATGTTCTGGTTATAATCTTACTATGCTATTAACTCTTTCACCCTACCCAGCAGAAAAAGATAAATAGGCAGGAGAAGAGAACACAAGCTAGTCCAAAACTTTTTCATTATTTAAAACACATAAACACGATTTCTCCCTTCTTATTTGTATTTCCAGTCTCGAGCCAAGTAACATGCCATAAACAAACTTCAGTAGGTCACTGTTTAAAGCTAGGTTGGTCTCTGACACGCACAAACAAAAAAGAGGCTCCCCCATTTTTATTTATTTAAGTAAAATCACGTTTCAACATATAGCCTTGTGAACTGTCAGACCTCCATACAGAATACCGAAATAATGAAAGATAGCTACTCAGCTGTCAAGGCAAGAAAATCAGTTCTTTTTACATGCCCTGTTGTCATTAAATCATGAATTATTTCCTTGCTTCTTGGGCTGCTTGGTAAGTGCTTAGTTCAAGAAAGTTACAAGGCATCATCACAATTTCACCAATTTTATCAAAGCAGAAGTATGAGCCAATATATAACTGAAGTCCAGGACAAGGTGATTTCTTGGGCTAACTTTGACAAACTTATGTGGCAAGAGTTTTCTTGTGAAAAGCTCATTACCAGGACATCAGCTAAATAACTAAAAAACATTTTAGAACAAGTTAGTTTAAACCCAGCAGTGTTTCACTATAAACAGACAGTCATTGTCCATACAGAATTCTACTGCACACTGAAAATGGTAGGACATTCCCAAAGTGAGATCTGGAATAATACATTATTAATAGCACTGATGGTTATTTCTTTTTATATTAAATTCAATTTAAAAAAAAACTATTTTCTGGGTTTGCTTGGTGCTTCCACAGAAATTTCAGTGTGATGCAAAGTTCAGCATGCTTGTGCTGCAGACAACTGAGGAGATTGTTGCAGTATTTAGGTCTAACTTGCTACTGAATATATGGGGGACCTGATTACAAAACATTTCACATTGGATTACATTGCTGCCTTTCCTGTTATATACAGAACTTAGCCTCATGTTTCTTTCTATAAATAAAAATGTGTGTGTGTTTGTTCCAAGTTTCTGCTCTGCCTGAATCACAGCAGAGTTCCTCATCCCCAATTCCTCTGATTCAGCAAAGCAAATACTTGAAGCTGGGTCTCCAACCTTCCCAGGCAGATCCCCAACCCATCTATACTGAGGATGTCTCCCTGCTCTCTCTCAAATTCAAAATACCCCCACAAAATGATTCGGCTTTGACAAAACTGCATAGTTTGCAAAAAAAATATTTTTCTTTTTTAAAACTTTCTTAGAAATAACTATTAACAGATTTTTAAAACTGAGATTAGAGTGGAAAATGTGTTTCTCTCTATTATTTCCACCCTCAGCCCTTTTGGTCTTTTCAGTCAAATGTGCATTTTTGAAGTAATCACTGATAAGAAATCTATCACCCGCCAAATGGAGTGCACATTCTGTTAGTCAAACAAGCTCTCAGCCCCACCACCTACTATGAAGTGTGGTGTGGAACCTAGGCTGAGAGCATGCATTTCTCTTTCAGCATGAAGAGGAAAGCTGGAGAAAATAAGAAGCTGGATGTTACTCATTCATTTCTCAAGGAAAAGGACAACATACTTGTGCTTAAGCCAGTAAATCGGCAATGTGGCTGCCAGATCTCTTAGTCACACCACAAAGCTAGCACAAGCAGTGCTTGCTTCATCCTTGACAACACCATAGCTGCTACTTTATAAATGGCTGACGATTACAAATGGGGCATTTTGTAAGCGGGCTGTGCGGAACACCTGACCCATCTACTTACCTGGTTCTTGCCCAATCTCTTACACTCCAGTTTTATGGTTTAAATTCTTCCTCCAAACTCACCAACCCTCCTTTCCTTGTACAACTTCAAATCAAGTCCAAATTTGAAGCTTACCTGCTCTTTTTCAGGTTTGTCAGAGATGTCATTCAGACTGCTGGAAGTCAGGTTTCTATGAGTCATGGCTGGACTGCCTGTAAGGACAAGGTCAATACAAGTTAAAGCATCTGTTACAACCCAGTCAAGGACACAGAGGGCCAGGCTATAGCACTACCTTCCAATGGGCAGCTGAGGAGGGCAGGGTACTAGGCCAAACTGGAGAATATTTTAAAGCTTGAAACAGGTTGCTTTACAGAGCTCAAAGTGGCACTGGGAATAGAAAGAAACTACAGATTAATAGTATCTGGTCTACAACATTCCCCCACTACGTATGAAACATAAATAAACTGAAGTTTAAGGTGCTTCCAAAAACCAGAGTTGGAGCACTGCTCCTGGAGATGTCCAACAGGTGACACTTCCTACAGTAGTTTCCCGAGCTAACAAAATAGGAAGCTTTCTCAGTAATCTGACTGAGTGGCTGGTTTAATCAACACTGCATATTGGCAGCTTGTCTATATTATCAGCTGATGCTGTTTAGAAGAAATTACTTTTCTTCCAATTACCTTGTTAACTGACACTCCCTTTCAACTATAGGCTAATTCTGAGACTGCTGAACAGAAGAGAAAACTATCTGCACGTCAACTTGGTGTAAACCACAGTAATCAACAGGGTAGCTGACTGAAATTACCCAACAGACAGAGGGCAACAGTTTAAGTAGGTGGACTTAACTTTTCTTTCAAAGAAGTAATTGACAAGATGCACATTGCTCACCCTTAAACTGTCAGTAAAGTAACCAAGTAGACCTCAGGGCAGCAAAGCCAGACAGCAATTGTGCGCAAGCTTATGGACAATTATTCCAGTTGAACCTTATGTTTTCAGACACTGCAGCAGAGATGAGTAAATAACTTGCCAAACTAAAAAACAACCAAACCTTCACTCATTTCTAAAATTATATTAGAAACCCCCCCCCCTTTTTTTTTTTTTTAAACAAGAACAGTCAATCACAAGAAAAGAAAAATCAAACAGCAACCAAAGAGAGACATTGACAACAAATAGAATCATAAGGCTCGAAGGGATTTTGAGAGGTCATCTAGTCCAGTCCCCTGCACTCATGGCAGGACTAAGTAATATCTAGACCGTCCCTGACAGGTGTTTGTCTAACCTGCTCTTAAAAATTTCCAATGATGGACATCTCACAACCTCTTTAGGCAATTTATTTCAGTGACTAACCACCCTGACCGTTAGGAAGTTTTTCCTAATGTCCAGCCTAAACCTCCCTTGCTGCAGTTTAAGCCCATTGCTTCTTGTCCTGTCTTCAGAGGTTAAGGACAACAATTTTTCTCCCTCCTTGTAACAATCTTTTATGTACTTGAAAGCTGTTATGTCCCCCTCAGTCTTCTCTTCTCCAGGCTAAACAAACCCAGTTCTTTCAGTCTTGCCTCAGAGGTTATGTTTTCTAGACCTTTAATCATTTTTGTTGTTCTTCTCTGGACTTTCTCCAATTTGTCCACATCTTTCCTGAAATGTGGCGCCCAGAACTGTATACAATACTCCAGTTGAGGCCTAATCAGCAAGTAGAGCGGAAGAATTACTACTCGTGTCTTACAACACTCCTACTAATACAACCCAGAATCATGTTCACTTTTTTTGCAACAGCATTACACTGTTGACTCATATTTAGTTTGTGGTCCACTCTGACCTGCAGTACTCCTTCCTAGGTAGTCATTTCCCATTTTCTATGTGTGCAACTGATTGTTTCTTCCTAAGTGGAGTACTTTACATTTGTTCTTATTGAATTTCATCCTATTTACCTCAGACCAATTCTCCAGTTTGTCCAGATCATTCTGAATTATAATACTATCCTCCAAAGCACTTGCAACCCCTTCCATCTTGGTATCGTCCGCAAACTTAATAAGTGTACTCTCTATGCCATTATCTAAATCACTGATGAAAATATTGACCAGAACCAGACCCAGAACTGATCCCCGCAGATCTCCACTCGTTATGCCCTTCCAGCATGACTGTGAACCATTGATGACTACTCTCTGGGAATAGTTTTCCAACCAGTTTTGCACCCACCTTATAGTAGCTCCATCTAGGTTGTATTTCTCTAGTTTGTTTAAGAGAAGGTCATGCGGGTCAGTAACAAAAGCCTTACTAAAGTCAAGATATACTACATCTACTGCCTCCCACCCAATCCACAAGGCTTGTTACCCTGTCAAAGAAAGCTATCAGGTTGGTTTGACGTGATTTGTTCTTGACAAATCCATGCTGACTGTTACTTATTACCCTATTATCTTCTGGATGTTTGCAAATTGATTGCTTAATTATTTGCTCCATTATCTTTCCAGGATACAGAAGTTAAGCTGATTGGTCTGTAATTCCCCAGGTTGTCCTTATTTCCCTTTTTGTAGATGGGCACTATATTTGCCCTTTTCCAGGCTTTTGGAATCTCTCCTGTCTTCCAAGACTTTTCAAAGATGGCTCAGATATCTCCTCAGTCAGCTCCTTGAGTATTCTAGGATGCATTTCATCAGGCCCTGGTGACTTGAAGACATCTAACTCGTCTAAATAATTTTTAACTTGTTCTTTCCCTATTTTAGCTTCTGATCCTGCCTCATTTTCACTGGCATTCACTATGTTAGATGTCCAATTGTCACCAACCTTCTTGGTAAAAACCAAAAAAATTCATTTAGCACCCCTGCCATTTCCGCATTTTCTGTTATTGTTTCCCCGCCACCCCCATTGGGTAACGGACCTACCCTGTCCTTGGTCTTCCTCTTGCTCCTAATGTATTTGTAGAATGTTTTCTTGTTATCCTTTATGGCTCTAGCTAGTTTAATCTCATTTTATGCCTTGGCCTTTCTAATTTTGTCCCTGCATACTTGTGTTATTTGTTTATATTCATCCTTTGTAATTTGACCTAGTTTCCACTTTTTGTAGGACTCTTTTTTGACTTTTAGATCACTTAAGATCTCCTGGTTAAGCCAGGGTGGTCTCTTGCCACACTTCCTGTCTTTCTTATGCAATGGGATAGTTTGCTCTCGTGCCCTTAATAAAGTCTCTTTGAAAAACTGCCAACTGTCTTCAATTTTTTTTTCTCTTAGACTTGCTACAACACCTTGGTCTTGCAACACTTATGCAAGTTTCATGTCCACACGCAACAGTCTTCCAAGACATTCTACAAGCATTGGTGTCAAACTCTGGGTCAAGGTCTTCAACTCAAGCCAGGCTCAATCAGTGCTCTCTACATTGGCCTCTTCAGAGCATGGATGGGAAGCAGCAAGCGTAGTATCTGTACCAGTTGAGCTGACCCTACGAACTCCATCTCAGCATGCACTGTCCTGTTTTTAGAAGTTACCTAAAAGCCCCTAAATACAAAAAGACTGCTGAGTAATATAGGTGCTTCAGGAGTCCCAGAATAGCATACCCACAAATGCAGCATGTATGGACCTGACCAAATTTCTCTGTCAAAAAACAGTGTTGCTGCATGGACACCTTAAAGTTAACTGTTGCAAGGACAAGCAGGGCAATCCACCATTTCATGCAATCAGAGCCTCTGCAACTGCTTCGTGTCTGAATGTAACATCCCCACAATGGCAGGCTCATTGCAGAGACTACCAGGGAGAGGTTATGGTGTCACAATGCTACCACAACCTCCCTTCCACCCAGGGAACCAGCAAAGGGCCAGGTTGACACAAAAAGTGAGCAAGGTCACTGTGACATGACCATGTTAAGCAGGGCAATGTGCTGGTTCAGCCTCTCCCCTCCTCTACATCTTCCACTGGCCAGATTCCTATAAAATCCCCAGAGGAAGCTGCAGTTGCCCTACCTCAGAGGCATCTCTAAGAGGAAGCAGCAGTAAGGACTTCAAACTCCCACCCATCCACATTCAAAAATACAAGACTTTATGGTTCAGGTAGCTGCAGTTTCCAGTTTGCACCTCCCTGCTCCAACTGAGGTGAACCTGACCTCAAGTCACTAAAAGATCTTTAAGCAGAATTGTATTTATCCTTGATCTAAGATCCAGTTTCCTACAGGCTGTTTTTCCAGTACAGGCACGAGTTACATCTAAGAATTTTTCCATTGGTTCACGGAAGAGGAGTATTTCCTTGTAGGAAAAGCAAAGCTGTAAAACATGAATGGTGTCACTTGCTACAAGAAAGGAAAATGCACACTAAAGAGCAGAAAGGATGAGTGGTGAACCGTGGAGTGAAAGAAGAAGAAATATAATTTATAAAAAAGCAAGCAAAAACTAGCACCACTTAAATGGCTTGTGTTAAAAAAGTGTGCAACCAAAAAAGTACCACCAAACAGGTAGAATCAACAGCTAGAGAAATACAAACTTGAGTAGACTCTGTTAGTAGCATGTGGCATCCTTACCAATGTTGCCACAAAAGCAGGGATAGACAGAGGCAGTTTTTAACCAATACATTGTTTTTACCACCCCGTGAAAAATTAGTCCCAATTGAAGGCATTTTCTATTTATAAAAAACTGTTTCATTAAGGCACACCGCATTACACTTCATTTTAGTTACATATTCAAATTGTGGTTAAATAAGGCAGTAGATTCGTGGGTTTATTTGTACAGCCCTAAATTAACGTAAAATGGCAGTGGCTGTAATACTAATATATGTAATTATTATACTGAACATCAGAATGTCTGTATATATTTTGGTTTGGTATTTTCCTGCTCAAGTTTGTATATATGTCATGACTCATATTTCCATTTTCTATATTATATAAATAAAAGTAAAAAATATCTGATTATATAAACATGACAGGAGTGCAAAGGTGTAGGCCTGAAGCATTAAGTAATCAGAAGCGTGCAGAATTGGAGACTACTGGTCCAGGCCCACCATAGCAGAAGACTAACTTTGATGTAGTGGATGGACAGAGCCTATTCTTCAGTTTTGAATGGATGTAGCCAAAGATTGAAAAGATTTGTTCTGTGCCTGTTGAACACTGATGTTATTTTTTCCCCCATTTCCCCATTTAAGCCAGGTGTAACCTGGTATTTACCAGCATCCTGTCCTAAACTAATTTTTCCTGGGAAATTGCCAACACTGCACAAGAATTCCATGGTTTTGTGTCAACCAAAAAGAAATGGAGCCCTAGAAATTTCTATAAATGACCATGTGCCTGGCCTGAAGTAACACAATGTTATTCATACCCAATGGTGTCCTGCCACTGAAATAAATACAATATAGAAACAATATGCTAAAAACTCTATCAATGCTGTCTCAAAAGAAGAGAGAAAACAGAAAATAGAGCGGGGGGAAAAATGCAACCTTCAGGTGACCAGCTAAGTGTAATGTAAACAAAGAAGAGTCTGGAAGCAGAGGAACAAGAAACCCTGTTATATCAACCCTACTAGCTCACTCTTCTATGCAATTAGATGGGGGGGCAGGGGAAAGAATTTCTGCATTAGAGTCCTAATTCAGCAAAGCTCTGAAGCACATGTTTATCTTTAAAGTATGTGCTGCATATGCTTAAATGCTCTGCTAAATAGGAATGATTTCCTGAATGTGGGCCAAATCACCTCACCATTTCTGTGACATCAGTAATGTTAGCCCCCTCCTTGGATTTATACAATCACATGCTAGCACAAAAAATAAACCAACCAAAACCTATTCAACTTGACATTTCATTTCACTAATAGGGTGTGCAGTTATCTTTCATTTTTCTGACAAATTAATGCTCACAATTCAAACATTTGAGGATTGCTAAAAACAGCTATTGCTTGTAAAGGGCCTAATTCTACCATTATTGCATTGATGGTACCTTGCTCAGCAAACAGTTCCACTGAAAGCAGCAAGACAACATGAGGAGCAGTGGTAGAAACAGGCCCTGAACAAGCTCAACTCATTACTGTTGAGTTTTGCCAGCTCTGTGATATAGGGAAACCTACACAGACACATATTTCATTTGTAAGGAACTTAAATAAAATATGTAAACTTTGCATTTGTCATATGTTACACAACTGCCAAACCTTATTAAAAACTTGCTTAATAATAATCTGATATTTAAATACATACATAATAGGTAACCTACTAAATCTAGTTCTTCAGCATGACCTGCTTTGAGGGATGGCTAATGAGATTAGAGGGCCTTTCGCATGTAGGGTGACAATCTGACTTTGCTCCCGACTGGAAGGTGTTACCATGGGTTGGCTGTTTAGTGACTTACTGAATGAGTTGGTGGTCTCAGTCTGATCCTTAATAGGAAGATGTCTCCAAGACAAAACCACCACAGTCATTGTCTCTCATGGGCAATTTTGCTGGCTGACTTAGGAAAGAGACAAGAGTCTGAGTGGGAATGAAACCTGAACCCTTTCACCACTTCAGGATGGAACTTGGAGAAAAGAGCAGGAAAACACAGCCCAGGGATCCATAAACAGCTAGCACTGCATCTAGTCTACGGAGGGAGGATTTCCAATCTCTCTTGGCTATTAATATGGCAGTGCATATTTAAGAACTTCAGCTGCTAAGTGTTCCCCCTTTCTATGTTTCTCCAAACAAACCCATCCACCTGCATTGGCTCACCCTCCTCCCCATGCCCCCGATCATTCACTTACTTAGCCATCCCACGCTGGGGCTGCGCTGCACTCGGATTTCATCATCCAATGTGCGGGTTGCTAGGCAGGGCACAGAACTCTCAAGTGGGCTGCGTGCTTTAGTGTTGCAGGAAGAAAACAGAGCAGGAGACAAGAGCGGCAGCGAGGAGGAGGAAGAGAGCAAAGTTAAGATGTTTAAAAAAAAAAAAAAAAAAAGCGAAAGCAATTGCACAAGCAAGTTAGGAAAGACAGTGTTTGAACATTCACATTGTTACACACCCAAACCCCACTCTTCAGCACTTGGTTACCGTGTCTTGTAGGTTAACACATACTGATCAACATTTGTAAGTCTGTGTGCCTAAAGTTAGGCATCTAAATCCAAATTCAGCTACCTAAATAGAAGTAGCCTGAATTATAGAAGCGCTGAGTCCCAGCTCCCAGTGGAATCAATAGGAGCTGCAAGTGGCTAGCACCTTTGAAAAAATCAGCTCACTTCTCTTTAGGAGCCCAGCTTTGAAAATCTTGGCCACTGCACCTAGCCAGATATATACCAAATAGTGTTCTGTAAATATACTCCATTTTATAGCACTTTAAATAACGCAAATGACTAAATCTCCTGCTCTTTTCAAATATTACTTCAAAACATCTCTTTTCTTCCTTAATATCTTTCTCTATGCTGTTATTTAACTTTGCGCCTGTATTATTCAACTCTGTACAGAGACTCAGGACACAGGGTATAGGAAAGACACTATACAAAAGAAAGCTGTATTGTACTGTACAATAAAACATTTAAAGAGAAAAAATGTTCCATCATCAACATCCGTCATTCTTTGCAGTATTCTTGAACACATTCTAGCCTATAAGAAGCAGTACAATCAACGTGGTTATTTTAAACACTTCTACTTGCAAACTACTTGTGTGCCAGCTCAGAGAAAAACTGCCTAACTCAGTTTCCTCCTCCTGGCAACCCTCTACATAATGTGCACTAGATATTTAAAAAATATACACACAATTCACACAGTTCTTTGTAACATGACATTATTTATTAAGCAGAAACAGGCACCCCCCTGCCCAATTTTCTATTGCCCTTTTTCTGCTCATTTTAACTGAGATTTACTCATTTATCTGGCAAGTTATTGGCTCTCATAGCGTCGTTATTTCAGATTTGGACAAGAAGGAACACTAGTCCTCTAAATAATGGCTACAATTCCTAGTGCATTGCACTTTTCAGCTTCAAAAACACTGGTGAGCATTTTCTAACTAATCCTCATGTGCCTGTGTAATGCATTTTACATATTGGCAAACTGTCTCATTTTATACACTGGCAAACTAAGACAGGCTTGTGCCAGGGCACACAGAGTCAGTGTCAGAGCAGGGATTAAAAACTCGGGAGTCCTTGTCTTCTAGTCCTGTGCGCGGCTCATACATTAACTAGATGTTCAAAAGCCTCTAAAATGTCAAGACTAGAATTCCTTGCCAAATGGCCAAAGATTGGTTGTGAAATCCAATGCCGATACTGTTTATTGCTCTGTCTTTCTTGATAATGCCATATTCAGTGATCAGAAAGGGAACATTAGAATTAACACGAAGAACACTCAAAGTCAGCTTAGCAAAACGAGATGCAGGGTGGATACGAACATTTCAAACCTAAACATTTTTATGCTATGGCTGAAATTATTGTACATCTTATGAAGAGAAATGAAGGACAGTGCCTTTGCAAGAGCAACTTTTGGTAGCTCCAGCCAACAAGATCCAAGTGCAGAGCTTTTGCCTTGTCTGCTTTTGATCATTATCTGTCTCTCACTGAAGCAATAGAGTACTTGAAATGAAAAGTCCACCTTTACCCTCCTCCATCAAAATACAGAGAAAATCATTATGATTTGCATGGCCTTCTTCATATCAGTGGATCCAATCAAAGCAAAATGATTTCTGGGGGAAGATCATCTTGTATACAGTGTTAGCTGGGCAAGACCAAGTCTCAACCCTAATTACACATTTATAAATAAAAGCATTTATTGCATACCTTTGCCATTGAAAGATTTTAAACTTCAACAGTGTTTTGGCCAATTTAATCATCACTTTGTCTTTTTAAAGGCAGTAATTAAACAAATCAGTTGGGAACAGAATAACTGTGCCAGCACCTGTAATGGAGAGAGGGTCATCCTGGGTGAGTTTTTCAAAAGGAACAAAGGGGTAGCCAGCTGCCACAGAAAGTCTATGGGAGGTGGGTGCTTAACTCCCATTTGTGCCTTTCAAAATCTCCCCCTCTTACAATGCTGAATTTTACATACATTTCACAAATCTCTAAGTAATTTTAATGAAAGCAAATATGAAAACGGATTTGAAAAACACAGCCATGGTCTTTCCCAAACTATTTGTGCATTACATCAAATTGTAACAAACCCATATTCTGCAATTTAGAAATATCATGGTCACCAGGGGGCCTAGAACCCAGATTCTTTAACTCCAAACAGATAAGGCTCTACCACCTGAGCTGCAGGAGATTATCCATGAGACAGCAGCAATAGAAGAAATTGTTACCCTGGACTGGCTAGCCCACAGAGAAGCTGACAAACACAGTGAGTGAGATGCTTCTTAGGAGTTATCCAATTGGGACTTCATGATGCACTTTATAAAGTGTAAGTGCAATAACTTATCTTAACTAACTTAAGAGTTAAGAATTATAAAACTTCTGTTTAAGTTTTCCTACTGTGTAAGATATACAGAACTTCCTAGAATACTTCCCCACAAACGAACTCATGATTCTGACATGATCAAAACCAGATAAACCAATGTTATATATAATAATAACCTAATGAAAGGAAGGAAGGAAGCCTGAGCATGTCAACGATTGTAATATCACCAACACCTTTGTTACAATATGCAAGTGTTTGCAGTGCTGAGTCCCTCTTAGCTTTATTACATTAGTGATTTTGCTACCTCAATGTGAATATAAACAAATAATCCATTTCGCTGTTTCGTTTCTAATAATTATTTCTATATTCCTTGTTTTTCTTGCTACCTTTGATAGCATATAAATTCAAGTGCCTTAATCCTAAACCTGCTCATGCTCTTGTCCTAAAAGAATAAAAAGTAAGTTTTTTAAAAAGTTAACTCTTTTCCAGATTAAATGAGTTATGGGATGCTAAGTATTTGTGACAAAAATCTTCATACCATTTAACAGTTCAAATAAGACAAATCATTTGTAATTCTAGACATGTGACAATTAAAGGAGAATTACATTACAGTTGTTTAATGACAAAAAAGCTCTTTAAACAACAAAAAATGGTAATAAACCTAGAAGAGGCTTTACCTTCAAGTTTTTATTGTTCTTCCCCCTTTTAGAGTATTAAGTGACCTAATAATAACAGAAGAAGGTGAAACTTCTCAGCCTAATTTTATTTACCAAGACAAACAAAGGGCAAAAAGGGTAACAGGTAAATTTCATTTTCAAAATTATTTCCATTTTAACAATGATTTTTTTAAAAAGATATATTACTCTCCTCCTGACAGTGTCCCATTAACTATATAAGAGTTCACTGTTAGAACTAGCAGGGATTAACAAGAATAGATGATTATCTTGCAAACACACCTGAATAATTTCATGCATGGTCCATGGAGGACAACAATGACTCACACATATGTTTGCAAGATCAAGGCCACAGCATAATGATATGTAAAGATAACACAGAAGTGGAGCTGCAGCTCAGTAGCATACTGGGAATTATTAAATCACTAGGATGAATCGTAATTGTTAATGTAGTCCTTACTCTCACAAGATAATAAACGTTCTATAAACCACTGCTCTGCTCTAAATATTTACTGTAAGTATGCAGGCCTTGTGAGCAGAAAGAAATATTTTAAAATGCAACTTACATGAATGAGCTTTTAATAAGTTCCTAAATTAAAGTGTTAAAGTAGGGGAGAAAGAAGTCGGGAATCCTGGTCAACTGTAAAGTATTACTACTTCACACATAGTTGAAAAGAGGGCCGGTTCTTAATGGAAAGCCAGATAAATTCCATTCGACTGCCAAATGAAATATATACAATTGAATCTGTAATCTGCTTTCCTGAAGAGAAGAACCATTGTGGACTGATGAACTGGATGTTTTTTTTAGGCATAAATGTAGAAAAGCATCCCTATTAAGGAAAGCATTTAAGCATATTCATAAGTGCCTTCCAATATAGGGAAGATGTGCTTATGTGCCTTTTCTCAGTGAAGATGCAAGAAAACACCAAGGATACAGCATCAAACAAACATACAGTAGACCCTCCCTAATCTGCACTAACAGGTTCAGTGCGTAAGAGTGCCCAGGCAACACTGGAAAAGTTTGTAGATTGGCAACTCTTGGGGGTGAGGATTATAGTTATTCTAGCCCTTGTTTCAGGCCATTGCCAAGGGCTTCGGGAGCACAATTTTAACCAGGCTGGCTCTGGCACAGAATCTCACTGGTATGTGCTGGCCCCCAACTCCATTTTCATTGTGCAATGTGCACTTCCATTTTGCCTAAAGGGCAGGTTAGGCGAGGTGCTACTGTATAAAAAAATCAGTGAGCAGTTGGGTCTCACCATGCACTGAGACATCAAGGTTGGCCTTACTTGAGCAGCTATTTATTCTGAATGGAAACAACTCTCAAACACCACATTCTACAAGCCACTACTGTCCGATCCCACTGAGGAATACCAAAAGAAACTAAAACATCTACTTAATAAACTCCCTAAAGAAACACAGGAACAAATCTACACAGACACACACCCTGAGCTCCGACCAGGGTTATTCTATCTGCTACCCAAGATCCACAAACCTGGGAATCCTGGACGCCCTATCATCTCAGGCATTGGCACTCTCACTACAGGTCTATCTGGCTATCTGGACTCTCTCCTCAGGCTCTATGCCACCAGCACTCCTAGTTATCTTCGTGATACCACTGACTTCCTGAGAAAACTACAACCCATCAGTGATCTCCCAGAAAATACCATCCTAGCCACTATAGATGTAGAAGCTCTCTACACTAACATTCCACATAAAGATGGACTTCAAGACATCAAAAACACTATCCCAGATGATCATATGTCACACCTCACAATTGAACTTTGTGACTTTGTCCTGACCCACAACTACTTCAGATTTGGAGCCAATCTATACCTCCAAGTCAGTGGCACAGCTATGGGCACCTGCATGGCCCCACAGTATGCCAACATTTTTATGGCTGACCTCGAACAACGCTTCCTCAAAACTCGTCCCCTAACACCTCTTCTTTACCTACGCTACATTGATGACATTTTCATCATCTGGACCCACGGGAAAGAGTCCCTCGAAGATTTCCACCGGGATTTTAATAATTTCCATCCCACTATCAACCTCAGCCTGGACCAATCCACACAAGAAATCCACTTCCTGGACACTACAATAAAAATAAAGGATGAGCACATTAATACCACCCTATACCGAAAACCAACTGACCGCAATGCATATCTTCATGCCTCCAGCTTCCACCCTGGACACATTACACGATCCATTGTCTACAGCCAAACCTTAAGATACAACCGGATTTGCTCTGATCCCTTAGACAGAGACAAACACCTACAGGATCTCTATGAAACATTCCTAAAACTACAATACCCACCTGGAGAAGTAAAGAAACAAATTGACAGAGCCAGACGGGTACCCAGAAGTCACCTACTACAGGACAGACCCAACAAAGAAAACAACAGAACCCCACTGGTCACCACCTACAGTCCCCAGCTAAAATCTCTCCAGCACATCAATAAAGATCTACAACCTATCCTAGCAGATAATCCAACTCTCGCTCAGGCAGTGGGCGGCAGACCCATCCTGGCTTACAGACAGCCCCCCAACCTGAAGCAAATACTCACCAGCAACCATACACCCTACAGAAAGTCCAACCCAGGAACCTATCCCTGCAACAAACCCCATTGTCAGCTCTGCCCACACATCGTCTCTAATGACTTCATCACTGGTCCTAACCACATCAATCACACCATAAGGGGCTCATTCACCTGCATATCCACTAATGTTATATATGCCATCATGTGCCAGCAATGCCCCTCTGCCATGTACATTGGCCAAACTGGACTATCACTACGCACAAGGATAAATGTACACAAATCAGACATAAAAAATAACAACATCCATAAACCAGTGGGAGAACACTTTAATTCCCCAGGGCATTCTGTCTCTAACCTGAAAGTTGCTGTACTTCTCCAAAAAAACTCCAAAAACAGACTTCAAAGAGAAACTCCTGAGTTAGAAATGATCTGCAAACTTGACACATTCAAACTGGGTTTAAACAGAGACTTGGAGTGGCTGTCTCACTACCTAAGGTGAATTACTTTGCTCACCCATTCTCACCTCCTACTCAATGGTCGTCATTAGGTCTTAAGTACCGGACTCCACCTCCCCCATTGTTCTCAATGCACCTGGATATCTATAAGATGCCTCTGTGTTACCCATTTTCTGTATTATTGCATCTGAAGAAGAGAGCTGAAGTCTCTCAAAAGCTTATGTCTGCAAATATTAAATTTGTTAGTCTTTAAAGTGCCACAGATCTCTTGTTGTTTTTCCTCCCTTCTAAGTTATTGATTGCAACATGCACTATTAAAAATCTTTACTATATTTTTTCTATTTTTGTTTATAAAAATAACATTTCCAAAAAGGCTATTGGACATCCAGTGGCAGATGGACAAGTCACATTTTTTTTAAAAAGAGCATATTCATATACTGTCATTAAAATATTGTTTACTAAAGAAATTGATTTTCAGAAACAATTTAATAAGATTGGGTAACACGTTAAATCATGGGTTCTAAACACACATTAAAAAAATATTTATTGCACATTAAGTGCCAATAAGTTATGTACAATTTTGAGATTTAAGACATGTAGTATGTTACAAAATCTAGTTAAGCCTCATTAAATGTCTCACTTCATCAATTTTTAATGAAAATGTAATCATTGTATAAGCATAGCCAAATTAATTATGTATTTTGGCATTTCTATATGTTTAAAGGCCAAATTCTGCCTTCAGATGTACATGTGGAGCACCCATTCAAATCCACGGAGTGATGTATATGTATACAAAGCCACTTTTGGTTTTACTTTTTTTAATTAATTAAAGCATTACAAAATAATGATTATTATTATTATACTTAGTTTTTATATAAACTAAGTTTTCATCCTGAGATCTCAAAAGCACTTAAAAATAACTTAAAATTTATAACACTTCATTATTTAATTATTGCCCCCACTGTATAAATGGGGAAACTGAGGCACTGAACAATTAAGTGACTTGCCCAAGGTCACCCAACAGATCAGTGCCAGTGCCAGGAACATGACTAGGCCTCTTAAGTCCCAGTTCAGTGGAGCCACTGGTCTACAGTCCTCCTTCCAACACTAAAAAGAATGAAAAACTAGCCATTATACTGGTGACCCAACTTGCAACTTGAGTAAGAGTTGTTTTTAGCCTAAAAATTAATTTACACCAGGATGAGGCTTATGTAGTTATCCCTCATTCACACAAGTTCCAAAGTATATTAGCAATGTTTTTTAACTAGTTTTGACAAGAAATTCAGCTCTGTACAGTACATAGAGGAAGACACCATGACTGCCCCAAGGGCTTACAAACTAGGAGAGACAGAGAATTCAGTTAAGATATACAATACATGGCTGATCTGATAATGATTCAATCTCATAACATTGCAAGTTTTTTAAGTTGGTTTTTGTTTAATTGGGTTTTTTGTTAAACAGTTGGAGATTCTGGTAGTTAATCATCGAAGGGCTCAGCTGCAGAAGTGAAGGACTGAACAAAGAGCTGGCGCAGAAGAGGAGGAAAACTAACCATGTATATGGGGCAGTGTAAAAAAAGACAGGAAATGAAGTGTAGGAGAAGAATTCACATTCTATACAATGTACTTTTTTCTCCTTAAGCATCAATGAATCCCCTACCAGTTCTGAAGAGTCTCCAACCATAGCCATGTCACACACAGTAATATCAGATTATCACAAAGGTTTCTAGCACTCCTAACTGACACCACAGACTTAAACCTGTGGAATTAACTGACACTTGGAGGCCAGAATCAAATACTATGTGTGACACTGGGCCAGAAAGGGTTATGCCTGAACAGGCTGTAATGACACAAACTTGACCTTCAATAACATGCAGAAAGGAAATATAAATGGTAATTAGGACCATCAATGTAAATAACAAACTTTGAACTTATAGTGTTAAGAGTTTTGGAAATAAGTAATGGCTATGGATGTCTGTATTTATCTATAATCTTGTTAGTGATGATCAATGTAACCAAATTCTTCCTATCTGTCATTGTATTATGTTAATTTAGAAATCAAAAGATTATATTAACACTTAGCTGGAACTTGAATGTAATACTAATATTGTTTTTATTTCTCTTTGAAGTTTAAATAGTAACTATCTGTAAATGGCTCAAAATGGCTGATTACCTTCTGCTGATCAATGCTGCTAGTTATTGGTGTAGGAAATAGGAGATATTACTTCAAGGCTACAAGTAATTGCATATTATGCACCCTAGGATTACCTGCTGTGTTACCTGCAGTCAAGAAGATATCAATAACCTGTCTCTATGGCCCCAATCCTGTTCATTTTAGGACTGCTTATGCCTTGACAGGGAAGATTTGAATCACAAGTTTGAGATCCCAGCTTGCCTGGTCCACCCTGATATTTCTCATGGCAGTAATTATACAGACTCTATATATGGACTATAACCAGTGAAACTGACCCGAAAGAAACTTCTGCAACACAGTTTATCATCTCTACTCTGAAACTGACCTATAGATTTTATTCTTATCTGTATGTATATGAATTTTTAACCAATATTCTCTTTTCTTTTTAATAAATATTAGTTTAGTTAATAAACATTGGATTTAAGCATGTATTTGGATGACATCTGAAATATTCATTGACCTGGTTGGTAACATTTCCAGTCCTTTGGGATTGGTAGAACTTTTTTTACATGTGATGGACAAAAAGTTTCAGTAATTTCCATCGTATTTGACTTGGCTGTCTGGGTAGAAGCCAGCGGTCTGGATGGCTTTAAGGCTTCTGGACAGCCACCAAGGTGATTAGAAGCTGTTTGATGTTGGCTTGGTGAATCTAATTTTTTAGACATAGCCACCAGTATTTGGGAGTTTGCCTGCCCCATTCTTTACAATTTACCCTGAATTGAGCAATCTCAGCCCAGCTCCCCTAGAGGCCAACATCAGACTATGGCTGTATTATTTTTATTTGTAACTAATAAAAACATGTATATGATTATTATGTGAACTACAGTTGCACTTAAGAGGTCCCAAGCACATAGTAAGAGGTGGTCCCTGTCCCAAAGAGCTTATACCCTAAACAGTTATGTACATTAAGATAAGGGTAATCAGATCTCAGTGGTTGTCTGTGGAAACATAGGAATTAAGTTCCTTCAACTCAATGTACATTACACAGTAGGTTAGGCACGTGACCAGGAGTTTATATATCTGTCTCTGAAGCATCAGGTATAACAAGACACTTCTACCTGAAGTATAGGCCTGATCCAAAGCCCATTAAAATCAGTGCAAGTCCTTCCATTCACTTCAACAGCTTTCAGTCAGGCCTCATATTTTGCGATGGACCAACCAGTGGCTTGAACCTGGCAAATCCTACCATTCTTTCCTCTATATTTAAGTTTAGCATGAATATAACTTTCTGTACAATGCTGTTGGAACCACAGCCTCCTTTTTCACACTACCAAACTCTCATGTAGACAGTCTGAAAAAGTTTACACCCAAGACACACCCTTGATTGATTCTACTCCCCTTTATTTTCTCTGTTTGAATGCAGCTTTATTCAAGGCACTGGTATCCAATACATTATTTTATTATTGAAAGAAAGAAGTATATATTCTCTCTCTCTCTCTCTCTCTCACACACACACACACACACACACACACACACACGCGCGCACGCGCACGCGCGCGCCTAAAAAATAAAGGACAGTGTGAAAGAAGAATTGTTATTTAAGTAATAAAATATGACGGGGAAGATGCTAGCATGCATTGTGAGGCAGAATGCAGAAAACTGAGTGACTTTGCTGTCTTTAGTACAGTGATGTTACCAGACTTCCTGCTATTTTAAAACAGTAACTTGTAAATGTTCTTCATGCAACACTGAGTTAGTTTGCAAAATTCCAAACCATGATGAAGCTCTCTAATTGCCTTAATATGTTATTCTTGCTTTTCTGGACACTGTTTTCTAAGAGGTCAGCTTTAATAAGTGCAGATCTCAATGCACTTTTAGCTATGGAGTTGCTATCAATGCCTCCATAAACTGTATACACACACACACACACGTGCCTACAAATATACACATACAAAAACATACATAAAATACACACGCACACACACACACCTATATCTGTTTATATACCTACACACTTTTTCATGGGATGATTTTGTTTAAGATAAATAAAGCTTTATGGATATCAGCTTTAACCACACTGGACAATGGTCATAGTGTATTAAAAACTGCTTTTTACTATCTTATTTAGTCAGAGGTCTTGCTTTAAAGGGCTGTGTACACCTTCTATAAGAAAATTTAATATGCATAAAAATATTATTTATATTTTTATAAAATATCTATATTTATAAAAGATTAACTTTTTACACAACTAGCCTTTAGGGTCTAAAGTGCTTTTTTCTCCTGTATTTTTCCTTATACTGAATACATACACTGATCTTTATCCCCTCCGCCACATCATCTGAAAGTGTGTCACTGATTGTTTTACTCGGTGAGCCTCACGGATTGTTATATTCTGCTATCAGATGCCTAGCACTGTACCCCTCTCGCGTTCGCCCAGTTAGTCCAGTGAAGAGATGGATAGAGCAACCTGCCACAGCAACAGAGGCTTTCAGAGCCCATAACTGATGCATCATCAGTAGGGCCCACTAGACTCCATGTGTGTTAGAAAAAGCATGGTCATGAGATGGCAATGGAGTTAGTTTTGTGTGGGTTTCTTTCAAATGGAAGGCTACAGCCAAGTGGCCTCTGCATTACCATTATCAGGGTTGGTAAACATCCTACTTGCACTGGAGACGGTCTTCCCGATGTCAGCCAGAGAGCGTAGGTTGGATTTCTTGGTCTGGTGCCGGTGCTTCCTGAGCAGCGTGTAGGTGACCTTGTCCTTCATGTCTAGTTTCAACAGGCCTGTCTCAATCTGATTGTCAACAATCATCTCTGTTACGGAAAGAAATAAAGAGTGGGGTGGGCAGGAGAAAAATTACAAAGAGCAAAATTATTTTAGTTATTAGACTGCTAACTTCAGCTAAGTGTCTGGTTTCTTGAGTTCACTCTACTGTTTCCAGGGCTTTCCCTTCTCTTCCAACATTTTTTTCCTCTGATGCTAGACACAGCCTCACACATACACAGAGAAGGCTGCTAATGCATAACTGACTGCCTGTCTTAGGTACCTAGTGCCCATTAACATAGTCCAGTTTGAAGCAGAACAACCTCAATGTGAACTAGGTACCTTTTAGTGCACAGGAGCAAGGTCTACATGGGGCAGAGGACAACATGGTAAGGCACCCTACATGTCACAACCCTGTAGTCCAGCACCACATAGACATGCCCTTAACTATATTTAGCACTGTAATCACTTGAGTTCTAAATGCAAAATACAACACAACCTTTTCTTCTTCCCCTTCTCTTCCAATCCTCCTTCTACCTCCTGCTTCTCTGTTATTGTTAGCAGGCTTTTTATAAAAGAAAAAGGAAAAAAAGAGAGTTTTGCACTGGGGTCTCCTGTGGAAAGGGATGGACTATTTCATTTTAACCCCTTCCAGTAAGGTGCTCCACCATCTAAGATCCAGCACCACAAAAGCTCCTGCCTCTAGCTCTCAGAATGTCACTCCAGCATTTCTAATAGAGCTGGCTGAAATTTTTTTTTAACTTTGAAATAAAATACAAAAATAAAAATAAAGCACATGAAAATGTTCATGTTCCTCTGATTTTCAGCCAGCACTCATTTCTAGTTTCTGTGTACTTCACGAACAAAGCTGACTTGGAGGATCATGGATAATGAGGTGGCTGCCAAGGTAGTCTTAGCTTGGTTCACAACTATTGAGGGCCATGAAGATTAAGACCAAGACTTTAAATTGAACCCAAAAGGTAATATAGTCCCAGTGGAGAGCACAGAGCATTGATGAGAAGCACTCTCAATGACTATTTTTCTTAAGAGTCAGATTGTCACAGACAGTATCAATTTTCTTCTAACACCGGAAATGATGAACATGTGTATAAACAAGTGCAATTTCTTTTATTTTTAATGGTTTATTTGCAAGCTGAGGCTGGACAAATAATTGTATATCATCAGTGGCTCTGTATGCAAGTTATTAATAACTATAAATTCTTATTTGGGGAGCAAAGATAGTCTGCTCAGTGCTATCCAAAACACAGAGGAAGGCAGTCTTAATCCTGCACATAATCCTTACATATGCTTGACTTTAGGCAGTGAGTAATCTCACTGAAGTCTCACTGAAGTCAATGGAGAAAATAAGCATTGAGCTGTTCTAATAACAGGGCAAATTACATTGAAGTCAATGACTGGAGTCTAAGACAACACTTGACATCTGAAATTCCTCTTACCCGGCACTGTTAATCAGGATACTGTGGATACCTTCTTGCACGAGTTAATTAAAATTAAATTAATTAACTAAGAGGGTATATATGGCTCAAAGGAGTAGTATTGCCATACGGAGCCTGAATCCAAATCAGGACATTAGCAAGTAAAAGCTGATTCCAATTGATGACTATTTGGTGGCTTATAACCTGGTGATCACAGTACACTTGCGAATTTAAAGTAAGGACTGCTCCTTAGTTTAAAGGCCATTCCTTATTTGATGTCTAATATCCCACATCAAGTCGATATAGTACTTGCTTTGGCTCAGTTTTCAGCAATAATCATACATACATATACCCATTATTCCTGCCATTTTTCAGATAAGCCTTATCTACACAGGGGAAAAGCCTGGAATAACTAATGAAGAAGTGGATTAACCTTAAACTGCAAAAGGGCATTCTTAGTGCAGAAGAAGAGCATCCACAGTTAGTGTGGAATGCCTACTGCACTTTAAATTCATACCTTAGCTATTTTGAACTAACTTCCCCTTGTAGACAAGCTCACAGGGCGGGGTGACGCACGCTCAAAGTGTTGGGGAGAAATCTTCTTTAAAGTTGTTTCAAGTTACAGGAGGAAGTTTGGGTTTGAAGATGATTTAGGGAAATGTTTGTGGTTTTAACAGGAATTCCTGTAGAACAAAGGTATTGAAACAAAAGTGGATTTTCTCTGATAAGGGATTGGGTTTAGGAATTTCTCTCAGTCAAGAAGAAGTAATAGAGCATGTTTTTAACTAAGAGTAAATCCAGAGTACAGGGAAGTTAAAAATTTCTGTTAAAGCAATCTGGCAAAGGAATTTAGCCCTGGCTTAACACTCAGGCAGAAGAGGAGTCTGAGGAAATTACTTGATGTTTCCAGTTACATCTTTTTAGAAAAAATCATGCTGCCATTTATATTTTGTTTTATAGGAAGAGTTGGAGTGTGCTTTTTAGACAGACTTAGGTCACTGGTTTAAGTCACACACACACACATACCACTCAAGTATTCCCCAATGAGAAAAAAGATACCTTCAGAGAACCCACAAAGCAGGGGAGGGCTCAGAAGACCCCCTCAAGCAAGTACCACCACCATCAGAAAATGCAACAAATAGTTACAGCTGAACTACTAACACTATGCTCAGTTCTGCTGTTACAAAGTGAGATCCAATCTATGAATTCTTTAACACCATACAAAGCAAAAAGCCGCTGGTAAGGGTAACATGGACTATAATTGCTATGCTATTGTAATTGATTTTAGTGATATGCTTGAATATCATCTTGGATGTGGAAACTGTATTTCTCTGTTGTTCCGTTAAGCCACGAATTAATAGTAAACACAAAGAGGAATAGCAATTCACAGGGTCATTTATTATAAAAGGAATTTAGTTTCTCATTAAATGTCTATATAATTTTTCCCTTACAATTAAACAAGTAGATGGGTAAATACTCTCAAAGATTCAATAGCAGTGTTGTCCACTCTTAATATTTGCTGTTTTTCTTCAAACCTTGCCCTTGGAGCCATGTCATTAAGTGAGAGCTTTAAAAAAAAAAATTCTACTTCTCATGGTTACAGAGAAAGTCTTGGAAATGCAAGCCCTACAGGCTCAAAAACGTGAAAGAAAATAAAAACAACCTAACATTGATTATTTTTTAAAATCTCATTTTTAAGTCAATCCCAGATTATTTTGAGGATGAACTCCTGTTTTTCGAATGCTTAACTCTGGAACAACTCTAACCTGAAATCACTACAGTAGTTAGAAACAAGTAGAGTAAGTCATCAAAGATGAATGGTAGAATGTAGCGCTCAGCAATAGCCTAATTCTGTTGTCAATGGTTACCAGACAGTTCAATGGGAGCAGAGCTAGGTCAACATCGAGTGCTTTTGGAAAATCCCAACATGAAAGGTCTGAGTTGGACAGCAGTGGAGTGTGAAGCCCCCGTCATCCACAGAACGGTGACAACACAGATAGCAGCAATGCAAGCTACCCCACATTGCTCTGACATGCTTGAACCCTGACTGGGAGCAGTCACCTCTAAGAGCAAGAGGATAAGTCACTCTCCATTTTCATCCACTGCTCCACTTCTCAGGTGAGATGGCCAACAGAAGTGCTAGTCCATGGCAAATGCAACGGTGGTTCCCATGACATGGACATCTGTTCATGAAGAGCTGGACTGAAAGCATTAATCCTTTTGCATACGGTATGGAGGAGCCATCAGACAGCAATAGCTCTCAATCACAACCAAACCAAGCAGGATGTATGCTACAGGTTGAAGACTTTGTATTTTCCAATACACCCAGTCCAACCCACTCCTGTCATTCCAGAAAGCTTGAAACTTGGACTGGCTTTTGGATGTTGACAAAATAGCCCCACGCTCATTCCTTCACTTTCACTGAAAGCCATTATTCAGGCTGTGATGAAGAGAGAGTTTGGGTGAGGGCAGAGGGGGAAGGGTTATTGGAAGAGACTCTGTGGAAGCTTACTTACCCACTACCTGAGGGAGAGAAGTGGCCTCCAAATCCAGCAGAATGGATCCTTTCTCGATACATGTCCTCAGTTCAAACAAGCTGTGCAGGGACAACGTGGCGACATGAGGCTTACTCCATCTCTCTCCACCCTGTTCCACTTTCTCTTCAAACTTTATCCACCTATGAAAGGGCAGATCAGCAAGAATATGTTAAAAATGCGGCCTTTGGTGCTTCATGGGCATTTCTGAAAGAGGCAAAACAGCCAGAACCTCACAGTATGTTGCCAAGTTTAAACGTATATGATGTCATTAACACATCACTGTAAATTAAGACAAACAAAATGAAATGCAACAACTTTACCAATGCTACCCAGTATTTGAACAGGCCAAGCATTTCCAAGTTCGCCACCTAACTCATAGTGGGCCACCTAAATGAAAGTGACTTGATTTTCAGCGGTGCTGAGTACCCAAAGTCCCTAGTGGCTGATAGATTATCAACGCCTCTGGAAATAAAGTCACTTTCATTTAGGTGCCTAACTTTAGACACCTAAACTTGAAAATTTTGGCCACAGTTTTTAAGAAACCGGGTAAACTGAGACAAGTAGAAAATGTAAAATGACCAAAGTATATCATGAGAGAGAAGTTATCAAATAGATCTTGGTTCATGGATTTTTATTTTTCTTACACCTGGTCACACTTTGAACATAAAAGGGGAATAGCCAATAATAATAAATAATAAATAATAATAATAATAATAATAATAACTACTCAACTCTTATACAATGCTTTTCATCCAGAGACTTTAACACTTTACAAAGGAGGCAAGCATCACTATTCCTGTTTTACAAACTGGAAAACTGAGGCACAGAGAAGCGAAGTGATTTGTCCAAGGTTACACAGCAGGCCTATTGGCAGAATTGGGATTAGAACCCAGATCTCTTCAGTCCTGCTCTGGAGTCTGTCTACTAGGCCAAAAAGCAAAGAGCCTCCATTTTACATTTTCTCTGGCTCACTACTGCTCACTATAATATGTGAAAGACAACTATGTACAGTCAATTTAAAATTTATAAATAAAAAGACAGTTCTTTGCCAAAAAACTCATTAGCTCTCCTGAAACATCCAAAATCAAAGGTGGGGAAGCAGCTTGCTTGAAACCTTTCTTAATTGGAAAAGAAAAGTTATTCGTTTTCTACATTCTGTATCCAGTTGTTTAATGATTCAATGAAATTTTCCTGAAAAAACCTGCAAACTCATCTCTCTAGTAGAAGATTGGAGCAAAGGTTAAATACCATGGCATGTAAAGCATTATTTACATACCTAAAACCATGTCATAACAACATTAAAGCAGCAGGCTTAAATCTTCAGAAGCAAAGAAACTGAAATAGCTTCAATTCTCACTATTGGGACTAGATCATGCAGAAGGCGTGTGACCTATAGGCCAATACTTAATGCAGCCAACAGCCAACTGGGTTCTTTCCTTGTCATACAACACAGGTAACAAAGGTTTTGCAAGCCAAATTCTGCCCTCAGCAACCCCTGCCTAACCGCTGATGCTATCAATTGGTTTCCAGAGGTGTGACTGATTGGAACTTAGTAAACAATTCCATGGAGGTACAAGGAGGAAGAAATCCAGCTCTCTCTTCCTTAGTCATGTTAACACTAGAGTGCTAGCAAAAGAAAGAGAAACCCATAAAAACTAATTTCTGTCTCCGTAGCAAGCCACTATGAGTGATCCACACAGAAAACTATGACTGAGTAAGGAGGCCATATTTTTACATAACCCTGTTTTTACTCTGAAAATCAACTAATTTAAGCCATTCCTGGAATTATTTTAACAAATTTTGAAGGAAAAAAACCCAAACAAACAACATTTAATTGTCTAATATTAGAAGACTTTTAAGAACAAAACTCTACATAAAAGTGTAAGGAAGTTCAGGTAATTGTTAAAACGTGTATTATTTACCCAAATGAAATTATATTTAATTCTGAAAAAAATTATTATTTGAGGGTTGAACAATTACTAAATAAAACTCTTGTGTTTCTGGGTTGGGTAATTCTATTTTGAGACTTTCTTAAAATAAACTATTTTACCCAAACTAAATGTTATGACTTTGGTGTGAAAGTACTGAAGGAGGACTGTTCAGTTTTCAGAGGCTGGGGTTTCCAGCAGGAACCCAAGTGAGTTAGGTGTTCATCTCCCATGGAAAGACACCCAGATCCCTTTCAATTTCAAAAGTGAGATGAGCACCTAACTCCTTTGAGTTCTCTGGAAAATCCCAGCTGGACTGATTTACTGAATTTTACCCTGCATGAGCATAAAATCTGCAAATTAAAAAGACATTTTTGTTGAAGATGTATAATTCACAATAAAACACTTAAACTTGTTTGATCTGGGTTTGGTTTTTATTTGTTTTTCTCCATATAATCTGCAATATTTAGCTTTGATAAAGTAAGCTTTAACTTGTTTTTATAAGTGTTTGAACTGTTAACTGCTATATTTAGTGCACTCCTAAAACTCTACTGAATAGATTTTTCTTCAAATTTTGTAGGTACAGACTTTCTGCAGGTCAAGCCAAGTCACACTGAAATCAATGGGAGCTTGCGCCTAGGTGCTTTTGAAAATCCCACTAAATCCCTATTTGCATCTTTAGAACCTAATACCTTTAAAGACTTGGTTCCCAGTCACTTCATTCTTAAAATTCCCTTTGAACTCTTGAATGTCTACCATCTGATCTGGAAACTTGTTGCTATTTAGTTTAGCAATCTGTTCCAATTCCTCTTCTTTTGACACTTAAATCTCTGACAATGCCTTTTCTTTGATATCTGAAAACAGAGTAGGTTCAAGATAGGATGCTGTGTGTGTTACCTGAGTGAAGACTGATGCAAAGAAAATCATTCAGCTTCTCTGCCATATTCTTATTTTTCCTTTTACTGCCTGGTAGTCCAGCGGACCTACCAAATCTCTCAAGCTTCTGATACAATTAAATAATTTCTTGCTAATTGTTATATTTTTGGTTATTTGCCCTTCAAATTCCCTCATACTATAGAGCTCTTAATTTCCACCTATCCACATGGTTTTGTTTGCTGATGATACGAAAGGATGAACAGAGATTAGCAGAAAAATACCAACTGATTCAAATTTTAGTCAAATTTAGCCTCGATTCAGGGACAGAAGTGATTCTAAAGATAATTTAATTTTAAAAATAATTGTAGCCCCTAAACTGGAGATTAAAGTTTAATAGCACAGAGGGTCAATTCAGTGCTTAGCCACTGATCGCTACTTGTAGTTCCTGCTATAATAGCCAAAAATCACCAAATTAAAGCCCCATCAGGGTAAAAAAAATATAAAAAATACTGCAGTTGAATGAGATTCAGTCCTAGTCTAATTTTCTAACTTTATCATTGAAGTAAATTCAGCCAACTCAGAATAGCTAATAATCAGCCAGCTGTGTTCCCTTAGGTAATATCCTGGGTGGGATTCTTGTTCAAGATTCTGGAACATCCCTAAAGAGCTTATGAAGAATTATAAAATGGGCCCACTGCATTCTGGAGCAGTATGCTGGTAGTCCAGTTAGTACTGAGCAAACACCCATATAGCACAAAGATGTTCAGTAGAGCTGATATTTATGTACCTTGATATCAAGTCTCAAAGATGTGATTAAAAGATGTTCACACAGCTTGGGACACAAAACCTTCTTTTATTAAAAAATAACCAAGGTCCTGACCCCGCAAGCCCTCCAAGCACCAGGCTAGAATTTATTTTAGATGTCAGAATTGTTTTTTATAAATAACCTTGATTTAACAAAGGAGGTCAAATGCGGAAAGTTGCATTTGCAGTTGGTTGAGCAAGGACTTGCAAGGGGATCCAATGGGAGATGTGCATAAGTATGACATATACCCGGTAATATTCACTGTGATGTGAATTGAGCATTGTGGTGCTTCCTGGTATTGAAAGACAGAATGTCTATAAAAGTAGCATAACAACAAACCCGTTCAGGGCAAGAGGTTGCTAGCATGATTATTGGAAATTATTTTCATCACCTCAGTCCAGTTCTACTCCTGACCTCTGCACACCAGGCTTCACTGCACTGAACTCCCTTCCAATAGCCAGTTTTGATCATTTTTGACTAGTTCAGAGCAAAAACAATAGAAGACTTTTTAAAACCTCAGTTATGCTTCCTGGGCCTCAACAATGTCCCAGGTTTAGAAACAGCAGCATCCGAAGACTCCCCCCAAGCACCCAGTGACATGGCACACTTCGGATTTCAGAATTACACCCTCGGTCCAGGTTCGAACAGCCAGCTTCTGGTATGTTGGAAAAATCTGATGCTAATGCATTTAAATGCTTCCAAAACCAGTTCCTTATACTCTAATACTTGTTCAAGACCCTACAAGCCTGTTGAACAGCCATAATTTTTTTAACACTGCTAACAACTGTACTGGTCAATAGGCCAACCAAGGAATGAAATTATTTTTAGTGTCTCTACAAAAAGTGGTTAAAGAGGCCTATTCTTGTTCCTGTTTTTCTTCAGTGATCCTTGTTTCATATATACAATTCTTTGACAGTCTATCACAAGGCTAGGAATATACTGAAGGGAGGTAATACACTGCTTGACATAACTCACAAGAAGAACAATGAACACTGCAAAAAGAATTCCAAAGACCACAACAGTTTCATTCTTTCTGACACGATCACAGGACCAGAGTTTTGTCCCCTATGTATGACTGCCTCATTAGTGGTACACAGGACTAGCTCCTAAGAGTACTGGAATGGATCAAAAAATTCAAGTAGTAGCCTCAGGCCACTGCTAAGGTTTCAGGCCTTTTCATTTTGCTGTCAATTTACTCTGTGTCCTTTAACTACTGCTGAACAACAAAGAAGTTCTCCTGGAATCACAATCGCTTTTCCATCGACACCAACTGAGTTAATTACAACTCATGCCAACACATTGAACAAAAACAGCTAATAACCCAAACCTTTAACTGTTACCTTTTAACAGCCATGACTTTTGCTGTTACTGCTTAGCTCTGATGAATTCACATGGTCCCACGTGAACCTCGTCTACACTAGGAACATTTCTCAAAAAGTTTCTACTGTTAATAATGGCTGAACTCCATCACTCTGAACAGTGTTGGGAGCCCAGAGCCCCCAGGTACATGGACTCCCGCTGCCTTTATCATTTTCAGTACGGGATTGGCGAGACATGCTAGGAGCAGAGTTAGATGACACTCAGAATGGTGCAGCCCATCTATGTTAGTGCTCCCAATATAGCTAACCCCAATGAGGCTGAAACCAATATTTGCTAAAGCAGCCATAGACACCATATACTCTTCTACAAGTATCTTTAATTCATATCTTTTCACTAGCTGCTAGACATTTTTGATGACTTCTACCAATTATTTTCATATAGGTAAGAGCTTGGAGAGACAGCAGCACAATTTGCTAAAACTCTTGAATGCAAATGTGTTCTGATGGGGAGACGGTGTCAATTCAATCCTCAGACATCTTTGGGGGATTAATATCACACAGTAAACTGTGGTGAGATGTGGATTGGGTAGCTCCCCTACTGGCTGGAACACAGAATTAGCTGGTCCTATCTGGTATGTCTTGCAGAAGCAGCCACTCTACCCCTTAGTCTTGCAAAGCAAAATCTATCCTAAGCTGTATCAGAGAAACAATTAAAAACATGACCTTCACATATCATAGATGTCAACAGCAAAATAAAAAAACCCTTTCTGAATAACATACTGTCATGCTTGGAATTTTTCAATGGCTCAAACTTCACTCAGTTTAAGCATATAAGCTACATACAATGTCACCATTAAAGGGTGATGCTCACATACATTGTCCTATCTGGCAGTTCCCGCAAAGCAGCATGACACTGCATAAAACATACAGCATTTAAAGAGAAAATATTCCTCTTCATTATACTGTGACTTGATAAAAGCAAACTGAAGAGCCCATCCTCTAAAGTTATATCTACCTGAAGGCTTCTATGAAATTAAGTGACAGCTGAGGGCAAGTATCCCTCAACAGGTACAGATGTTTGGTGATCCCTCATGAAAGACCTAGTTCAGATTCATTTTTCTTTGGCTCGGAAAGTGGATCCTTAAAATTAAAAAATACTGTCTTTTACCCATGAAGTGAAAAAATTCATATCATCAGCTCTTCATCAGGTGTACTCTGCCTACATCTTTATTATCACAATTAAAATAAAAAAGAAACCTAAAAGATGTGTAATATTTGTGGAGTTAAGAGGAAACACCCTGACCTATTTTCACACTAGAAGGAAGAAGGCACATACTTCCTTATGTGGAACAAAAAGTTGAGATACAAGACATGAAAATGGATAAATTGTTAACCATTTTTAATATTAGACTTTCTAAAGGGAAAAGTGATATAGTCAGTGGAAAGAATAATCTGCTTTAGAAAGCAGAGAGGTAATGCACACAATACAATGCAAATACTGAACTAATGATAAGGAAAAAAGCAATACCGGGGGAAGAGGAAGCCAATAAGCAAAAATTTAAAGAGTAAAGGATGAAGAGTCTTTAAATAAGCTCTACAAGAGACTGAGGAGTAGAAATAAGGAAGGTAAAGGAGTAAGTAGAGTGGCTCATTAAATCACAGGTAAAAGACGATTAAGTAACCAAATAACAGAAAAAACCCACGAACATGTCAGAGACCTTTAAGATTGGAAGGGGGAGAGGGCTTAGTAGAGCTACAATAAAGAAAAATGAAAAGCTAATATTTAAAAGGGGTGGGGAAGGAAAAAGACTTGGAAAATATTTATTCTGAATTCCTCTCGTTAGTGGAATACCCAAAACTAATACTTCAAGCAGTTTCCCATACAGCACAATAAAAATTAAATTTCAAGACCAGACAAAAGTTATCACTGTACAGAAAAATTTCAACCTAGTAAGCCTGAAATGCTAAAGAGAAACAATTACTGCCAATTACATTAGAAAATCATTAATCATGATATATGCAACTAACTGAGTCATTCTAATGTAATTTATCTGTATGTATTGTTCACAAATAGTCCATGAAAATTGATTTTTGATCATCAGACAAAACATGCAGATTCTGAAATAACACCAGAGTACAAAATAGAGAATAAAATCAGGAAAATCAAAAAGGTCCATCTATTCTAGCAAATAACACCCTGAGGGAATAACTGACTAAATAAATAAATACTTGGGTGTTTTTTACTCATTAAAAATTAATGTCATTATTAGCTGCTCAGGACGAATACCAAAATTGAAGTTTTCAAACTTGTGTCTGAAATTGGGCTCCTGGATTCATTTTAGTCACCAAAACAAAAGTAGCTACATGGAGGCCATAAAAGCTTCAGGCACCCAATTTTGACAATTTTGGCCAGCCTGAGTTACTTGTTTGCAAAGTACTAGGTACATTTTTGGCTTTGAATAAACTATGCATTCTAACAAATCTGGTACTCTAGATCTTCTGTTTTTAGAGAAGATTTAAATAAAGACTGGAACGAATCGCTATGGTCTCCCTTATCAAAGAGTCCTTATTGAATTTTAGAGAAGGATAACCTCTTCATGGAGTGTCTGAACTATTCCCTACACATGGATGTTATTCTCTACCGAACTCTACATGACTTTCCCATAAAGGTTCCCAAGCAGTTGCACCTCCCTCTCAGAGTAAAGGAAAAACGTTCACCTTGCCGTCTCCTTCCATTCCATCTCTTGTCCATCAATAGCCAGAAGCTCATCCAGTTCAGTAAAGAGCTGAGGGGGTGCAGGGCTGTCATCTTCTTCACCCAAGATGAAGCGAATCCGCTCAGCAGCAGGGGAGACTGCAGAGGTGAAAATACTGCGGTTAACAGCCTGAATGATGATCAGGGATGTTCGACTCCTCTCCTTCCCCTTCTCCCCATAGCCATTTAGCTTTTTCTCCGGGTTGCCTTTTTCATTTGACATTTTAATTCTCTCTCTCTCTCTCTCTCTCTGTCTATAGTTCCCTCTCTTCCCTCACCTCCCACTTACTTCTAAAAAGTTCAAGCTGGGAGTAAAGTTCAGGAAGACTTGCCTCTTCCTACAGTCCCTAACTGTGTTACAACAATCTACAGCCCCTTGTAAAAAGAGAACTATCAAGCTCAAAACCAATATGTTCTATGGTGCGTGCCCAGGACTTTTAGTACTCTGATCAGCTGAGGTTCTCAAACTTTTTTTTTTAATATGACGTAAAACCAGTTTAAGCCAAACTATTTTGGGGGTATATAGCAGAGGAAAAGCAGCAGCATCCCACTCTCCCCTCCCCTTGGAAGAAGCTGGCTTTTTCATTGGCTTGCAAGCCAATCTGTAACCCTCCTGGACTCATTACTAGTGAAAGGAATATTTAACTAAAAAGTTTGCCTTGTCTTTACATGAAGACTGTGCTCGAAAGTATTTAGTCAGGCATCAAATGCACTGGAATAAACAACCCCCAGGTAAAATATTGTCCATTTAAGGAAAAGAAAACTCATTTTGCCATATGGCCTCCTGCTGAAGCAGGTAATTGAAAGTTCTATGGAGCTCCTTTTGACCTGTTAGCTAAGGAAAAATTAACTGAAATTCTTGCCAGTTCAAGGGGGAAAAAAGAGTGGCTATCTTCTCTTCAGAGTAAGGGACTGAAAGTTTCACTCTAGGTATTTCACAGGTGTAACTTATACCTTCAACAACAACAACAAAACCACAGGCTTCAACTGTCTTTAAATGTAACCTGCAGTGCACTTTTAAAACAGTGGTTTGTGCTCTTTTTTTTGCTGCTTTCTTGTTTATAAAGGTCTAAAGGACAGTTGTTCATTTTGGTTCTGATTTTTAATGGGGAGAAGGGGCTTTTTCCTACCTTTTTTTTAAAAAAAAACCTCAGTTATCAGAAATGTCAAGTCTGGTCCTTCCCCCCAGTTTTACTTAGGGGATTGCTTGGGATCGAAGATGTTTTTGTAAGTTCTCACACTTTAAAATGAAGGGACAGGTGTGTTGAAACTTTAAGAAAGATATCCTTTCAACAGAGTTTTTATAAGGCATGGAAGTTAAACAGAAGTTTACAAAGTAGGAGTTCTAAACAGTCTGCCTAAAAATTTCTTCCTCCTCCCATGTAAGAATGGCTCAGAAAAAAATATGGGAAGCTGTGGTTACTGAAAAATTAACACACCGTTCACATACCCAGCAAAAAAAAAAAGAGAGGACAGATACTTTGATATTTGGTTATCTTTTATTCTATACTCAAAGTATATTCACTTGCAAAAAAACTAGCACACCCACCCAATTTTGTTGAATGTTAACATTTGATAGACACCCCTGATCTGTTAAATATGTGTATATTTTGGATTTCACTCAACTTAATAAAATCACTAGAAACAACGTATCATAGGTGTTGTAACGATGCTCCCTTTGTAATATGGTAAGAGCCTATTAAAAAGAAAGATCTGATGACTTTTTTTTGTATAATGTCCCTTTGAACAAAAGCTAACTATTGTAATGATTGTTTTGTTTCTGATAATTACATGGCAAGGATGTGTAAAGTTGTTAAAATGACCTAAATAAATAAACAAACAGAAAAACAAACAAACAAAATCCTTCCCTGTCAATAGCTCAGCTTTCTTTCTCTTGCAATAGAAATATTTTACCAGTTCTCCAGTCACCATAGGAGTTTCCCAGGGTAGACAAGATCTGAATTTCTAATTTAAAGAAACAAGCTTTTTTCCCGTGCCTTAAAAACAGACCTTTCATGGTTTCTTTATACATTAGGAAGCAAAAGTGGGCCTAAATGCACTTATTTTTCATTTGCAGCTACACCTTTAACTAAGGTGGCCATATTTTTATAATTAAAAAAAAAAACCCAAGGTATTTCCCTAGTGGCATTATTTACACAATGCAAAAAACAAGAGTTCACTTTTTTTTTTTTAAATGAGCACTGTCAACGCTACTGCCAACTTCCGGTACTACTGCAACTTAGGAGTATTTCTCAGAATGGAGAATTATTCCCAGTAACTTAGTACCTGACTCTCACTCACAGTAAAACCCCTTTACAGCTCTTTAGTAACATAAAGGGGCCTTAGTGTACATGGAAATCATATCCTTTGTCTCCGAATGATTTTTGCATGAAACACTGAACAAGTGTTGCTAACAGTTACTTTGAGTAACAGGGACGCAGCTTCAGTGAAGATGCTACCTACACCAATTGGAGGAGTTCTCCTGTCAACATAGGTATTCTACCGCCCTAAGAGGCAGTAGCTAGGTCAACATGAGAATTCTACTGTCAACCTAGTGCTGTCTGCACGGGGACTTAGACTGGTTTAGTTGCATCACTCAGGCATGTTGAGCAACATAGTTATTTATACCAAGTATAGTCCAGGCCTAAATGACTTAGAAGAGTAAGTCCCATTTTCAACAGGTTACTTAGCACTTTAGGAGCCAACTCGGTGTGATTTAAGCCTCTCAATCACTTTTGAAAGTGGGACTTGTGCACTTCTGTAAAACGTTACCTACTAAGCAAACCACCACCACTGACGCCATTTACACTCACTCAACTTCTCTTTTCATTCCAAACACTGATCATCACAATGAGCACTTGTTCCACTCTATTTCTTCCTGGTAAACACAGTGCAAATTCTATCTGCTATAGCAATGTTGATGAGTGATTTTAAAAAATGTTTTGAATGATTAAATGGTACCCCAGAAGAAGTTCATGAAAAAAACCAGGAATGCCCCAGTAAAACTGGGACACAAGGTCACTTTACCATCATCTAACCCCTTCCCTGTTGTCCATGGCCTCACAGCACATCAGTCCTGATCTTGAGAAACAGCTTCTAATAATTTTGCTCACAATTAATTGCACTCATCATTCATAGTATTTGGACATCTAACTGCAGTTACTTATTGTGCCTGCAGCTCAGGTAACTGGAAGTCTAAAAGCTACGAAACGTGGATGCAATCATTTGCTGGACTATCAGGACCCAGGCAATAGTTCTAAAAAACCAAATCAGACCATGTTATACCAACCTCCGCACGTTTTCAAAATCCCTGTAACACTAAGGCAAAAGAGAGTGAGACGGGGATGATGTTTTGAACTTTCTGAAATGTCATTGTACTTGTTGGACCTTTGCTGAACTTTTTGCAGGGGTGGGGGAGAAAAGCAGGGCTGCAGGGATGAACATGTATTGTTTTAAGTGAAAATTTCCAAAGGCACAAGTGGGAGTTAGGTGCACATTTCCCCCTTACTTTCAATGGGAATTGGGTGCCTAGCTGCCTTTATGCCTTTGAATAACTTCTCTGTTAAAAAAGGCAATAAAACCAAGTTTGATATAAATTATGAGAAGAGGGATTCAAAGGAAAATCCCAGAGATCTGCTATAGGCCACAACATTCAGGATCCAATATCAAGCCAATGGCCTTAGTATTTATCTGAAGTTTTTTACATTCTTCTCTTAATACTTTCTCATTTCATACTCTACAACAGCTCTGGAGAAGCCATTCTCTGAACATGTCTGAACAAGATTACATATTCCATTATGTGGACTGCAGTTTGGTTTCGGGCTTGTTTGTTTTTTAAGTCTCCCCTATTTTTCCTGTTTTGCATGGAGGCAACACATTCTGGAGCAAATCAAGAGCAACCCTGGATAACACTAGAGAACAGTACAAGGCATTGCCTTTCTCCCTCTCTGGCTGAATGGGACAGCTATAAATGCTTATTGACAATAACTGACACATTTGTACATTATGGACCCAGATTTGGGCCGTTGTAATGGTGTCGCTCCAAATTTGGGCCTGTGGATACATCATTTATCTTCTCTCTGCTTTACCCCCTTTCCTGCCTTGAGATGTTGCTTCTCTTTCCGTTGGTCTCTGCAGGAACGCCAAGTGCCGCCCCTGCCACTACTGAACTTTGGCCTTCTATCTACCGGACAGCTCATGGATGGAAGCCAAACCCTCTGACCTCCTCACTTCCTCCAACCACAGCCCTGCTGCTCATCAACAGTTCTAGTGATTCTCTGACCCATTTCCACTGCAACGATTCTCAAGGTGCATCATCTAGAAGCCCGTTCTATAACCGAGGCTCATAACTGTTCACTACAATGTTAGTGTACTTGAATGAGTTCTCACTTTCCTTCAAATACAACGTGAACTAGATCAGTTTGTTCATCAGCTGTATGAATACAAATGACAACATACTGATGTAGCCTTTCATTTTTGAACTGCAAGTCATTTCATTGTGCTTAACCCTAAGGTAAGAATACAACAAAGGACAATTCATTTTACTCCCACTACTTCAATTTATTATTTGGGGTCTATTAGAAATACACCTGTCAAAGCATAATAAGCATACTCAAAATGTAAAACAAACCACCGTAGCAACGAAAATCCTAAATCCTTCCAGTCTCAATCAAACTAGGATTCTTCCATCATTCACTACAAGCCACATTACTCATGATCAGTAATCTCCAAAAGTGGCTACACACATGCTTTCAGATTTTATATCAGTTCTTCTTGAAAGAGTCCATCATTTCTACAAAGGGAACAATTGTTCCTTATACTCTCCTGGCCAAACTGAGAGAAACAATTATTATTATCCAGAGTTTATGAAAGGCTTCCTGCTTTACATTGGATGGCCTATGTTTTATCCTTTGAAAATGTAGATTAAACCCTTTTGTAACTAGCACGACTGCTTAAGTCTCTGCATCTGATCTAATTTTTCTATATATACACTGTAAAAAATAAAGTCACTTAGAAAGCTGCCCTTTATGCTTTTAAAGGTATGCTCCTCTCAAGTTGCATCTGAGGAGATATACCTGTAACTCACTAGATATCAAGATGAGATTTGTATGCACCCTGAGGCAGATCCTCCGCTAGTGTAAATTGCCATAGTCTGTTGACATCAATAGACCTACGAGAATTTACACCAGCTGAAGATCTGCCCTTTCCCCCTTCCATATTTAAAGGCCTTTGAGGACAAATTTTCACAGGGCTTTTTCCTTCCCTCTACAATTGCAGATGCATTTCCCATCAGAGTTTTCAACGTGCAAAATGACTACTTAATTGTATGACTTGTGTGCACCAATATTATTTGCATAGTAATTCCAAGATTGTTGCAAGCACAAGCTTATGCTTGGAAGTTGGCACTGCAATTATAAAGACACCTTTTGAAATTTGGGACTTCATTAAACACCCTCAAAACAAACGTCAGTGTAAATAATGAAAAATTCCTTTACATCCCTAGGTCCCAATTGCTTAAGTTCCACTGAAATCCCACTGAAATAAAATAGGACTTAAGCACATGCTTAAGTGTTTTAAATTGTTCTAAAGCACTACAGCCTCCCTCCTAAGATAAAGTCCAAATACCATCACCAACACTGCTTTTAAATAGCGATAGAGTAGAATACTTCCTAAATATTTAGCTTTCCACTACACTTTTAGGTGAAAAATGACTGTGTAGCCAAAATCGTTTGTAATAATTACAAAATGGAAGTGTGTACTTATGGGGGTGGGGGTGATCTTGTGGCTAAGGCACTGGACTGGGTCTTTGAGAGTGAGGTTCAATTTCTAGTTCTGCCACAAAATTCCTGTCGCCTTGGGCAAGTGACTTAGTCTGTCTGCGCCTCAGTTCCCCATCTGTCAGACAGTGATGATAATAGATGTCTGCCTATTTAGATTGTAAGGTATTCAGGGCAGGGACGCTACTATGGGTGCATGCAATGCCTAGCACAATGAAATATTGTTATTTATTTTGTGTGGTCGTAGTGCCTAGAAGCTCTAATTATGGGTTGTGTTAGACACTGTACAAACTGTATAAACACATAAAAAAGATAGTCCTTTTCTCCTCCCCCACCCACCCAACACACACCACCCAAATCCAGCTACAGTGGGCTGGGCTGTAGGTTTCAGTGACCTCTTTTCTCCTTTAGTTAATTGGTTCAAATTCAGCTCAAAAAGCTGCAATTAAAAATTGTTGCCACTTCACAGCTGGTTAGAGGCTTCATGGCCATGTCATGGTCTAGGTGAAGTAAATTGGACAGTCACCACCAGACTCACTATTGCCAGTCTCTGGAATGAGCATAGAGACGGAGCACTCATGCCGGCAAAACTTTTGTTGCTCGGGGGTGTGAAAAAAACACACCCCTGAGCAACATAAATTTTGCCAGCATAAACACTTGTGTAGCATTCCCCCACCAACATAATAAAATAACCTAAATGAGTGGCAGTAGCTATGTCAGCAGGAAAGGGTCTCCCACTGACATAGCGCTGTCCACACGAGCGTTTATGCTGGCAAAATTTATGTCGCTCACTGGGGTCTTTTTTTCACTCCCCTGAGTTAAAGACGTTTTGCCAGCATAAGTGCTAGTGTAGACAAGGCCTGAGCTCCCCTTTCCCACACTAAATCAAGATAGAAGCACATTGGTAAGGTAGTGTGGGGAAGTTTGTGCTTCTACGACCTGTAATGTATCTGTTCTGGGGATTTCAGTCTTTGGTACTGCCCATCTATACTAATTTCACATCATACATTTTTTTAAACCATTAAAATGTCAAAAGCTTTAAAACAGATAAAGAAGTTTAAATGATTTGCCAGTTCTTCAAAAATCAATATTTTAACAAAGCAAGTTATTAGAGCTTAGGCATGTTAAACATTTTAAAAACTGAACCAGCTGTTCCCTTGAAGTCCTGAGTTATCTTCTGTACAGCTGAGATTTTTCTCTTTTAAATCATTTAGAGAAGAGGAAACCTGGAAACTTTACCACCTTTATGTCTTATTCAACTGCATAACTCTTCCACCTTTAGCTGCAAAATTTTCACTGCCAAAGTATTCACCTCGATTATTTTATAGCAGGGATTTCAAAGTTCTCATTGTTAAATCCAGCCCCAAAATACTGTAGCTAAACATTACACTAGACCCTACAAATCTCTTGCTCTTTTTTCTTTTCTTTTGTCTTTGCTCATTTCAAATTAGCTGCATTTAGCAAGGATGATAAGGTCCACACTTCAATTAAGGAATTTGCTGGGTCACAGGTCTCCTATGGCTTGCTTTGCCACATGCTCTTTAGTGCAGTTTTGTAGGTTAATGGGCCGTTTATGGGTTGTTTATGTGCTCTCTTAAGCAAAGAGAACATATTTTCATCTTAATCTCCTAAGCAAACAGCACGTGCTAAGTATACCTGGCCAGCCCAATATCAGGCCCAGTACCAGAGTGCAATTAACCTGCCAGCTGAACTCTGAAGCCCTCCTACTGTCTGACCTTTGAATACTACCCACACCCATTCTTTCCAACCCTTTCCCATTGCCTTTAGTGCTGCCTTGCCCATCCAATTTAGAAACTGCTGAAACAGCACCATTAACCAGAGGAACAGCCACTGGTTTTGAGATGTCCGGGGCAGAATGGGGAGCGTTTATTGTGGTCTCAGCCATAAAACAACCAGATAATCAACAGATGTAAGCATTTGAAAAAATATTAATCCATATTCTGAAGGACAGAATTTTTCCCTCAACGTGCAAGGAATTAAAGTACTAATTGCAGATGGTAAAAATGTTGCAGTGCAACATTTTTTAAATATACATGTGTCACTTGTGTCATTTTTTTTTAAATCTCCCTTCCACCTCCGCCCCTCCCCCCATCCCCACATCAGCTGGAGGTGGCCCATGCAATGGCTTATAAAATAAATCACTTGTTAAAGACAGTGAACACATCAGCAGTTTCTCCTAGTTCAGCTCAGGCCAATTAGGAGTACAATTTATACCCTCAGGTTCCCAAAGGCAAAATCAATTTTCATCAACACAAAGAAATCTCAGAGAGCTCAAATATACAGAGACACATTCTAGCCCCACTACTTCATATTGAAGTAGTTAAATTTACAACTTTAACCTCAATGTAACTGCTGCAATTGTCTACTGTCCTTCGGAGCATCCATCAGTACTCCTGCCTGGTAAAAAAGAAAGCCCATTTGTCTGTAGCCCTCCCTACAACCCACACAAACACATAAAGGCACCAAGATAGCTCAAATTATCCTGAAATTACCTGCTACTTTAGGGCCAGATTATGCATGCCTTACTCACATTGATGAGCCTCACAGCCATCCGCATTAATTCAGCAGTAATGAAGGCACTTACAATCTGGCATTTAAGAATTTAAAACCTCTTCTCTGTATGGATGGGGAGGTAATTTGTATTGAAGTGTGGCTCTGCTCTGACAAGTAACTATGTAGGTAAAGGAGTCCCCTCAACTTTGTCTCCCACATGGTGGGACAACCTAACCATGCCCAGTTACTTGCACTTTCCCAGTTGCTTACTTCTTTCCAGGGGCGCCTACCCCTTGTGGGCCTTCTTAAATCTCTCCCTGAGAGTTATTCCCATAGGGATGGGGTGAAGATCTACTGGATGGGAGTTCCCCCTATAGCTCCAAAAGTCTCCTGCTTAGGGCAATATTGCTCTGCTTTGCTTTTTCCTTTGCTCCCCGCCCCAGATCAGTGTTCCCAAACTGGGTGGCGGGACCTCCTTGGCTTCAGCAATATTTCAGCTTCAGCAATATTGAGGTCATTTAGCCCCCTAACCTCTGTGCCAGGTGTAGCAGCCTCAAGGCCTGCGCCAGCTGGAGTGGAGGAGCAGCCCACCCCAGGTCCACACCAGCCAGGCCAACCCACCAGAGCCTGCCTCCATTATCCTCAGTCCATGAGAGATGGGAAGAGGCAGGGCTACACAGGGCATAAGGTGGCAGCTGTGCCAGGGAAGGCTTAGCTTCTTACTCAGGTAAAAGTAACTTATCATTAATTATTATTATGATGTAATTATTATCATTATGTGTGTTTTTAGGGGTTATATGTGTTTATGGCCAGGCAGGTGGCAGGTCGGGGGGTGGGTGGGGGCACATGTTTTACCTAGTGAGGATTTCACTCAAAAAGGTTGGGAACCACTACCCTAGATGACCACAGTTTCCTCCCTTTTTAAGGCCTGCTCCCTATCATACATGATTGACAAGGCCAGAGGAGCGGAGCTAGCCCTGCCTCACAGGCCTTCTCATTGTGGGGTTTATATCACCCAACACAATGTAAAAATGGCAACTTCTTAAATCAACCAATCTGCTTTCCCCTATGTGTATTCAGTCTCAAATCTCCTGACTTCAGTGATAAAAGTACCTTACTGCTTTGTACACCTGTTAGCCCTACAGAGTCCACACTATGCTACGGGGTATTATTCTGTTCAGGCTCACCCAGTATCAATCAAAATGCTAACTAAACTCTAACTGTAGAGTCAAGTTCTATTCTCGTTTTCACCACTGCAACCCTACTATAGGAAAGGGTGATGTCATTTCACTTGCACAATCTACATTAGCGACAAGAATGTGCGAGACAGAAAGAATCCGGCCAGGTTCCCAAAGTTCAGAGTGGCGTCTGCAGAAGGGAGCCGGTCATAGTTCTTCAAGTTTTTCTGGTTTGTACTAGAACAGCGTAATCATTAGAGAATGGGGATAATCACTGACATGCTTTTAAAAGGTTTTTGTTCCGGGGGCAGATTTTCATAAATCAATGACAATATTTGCTTAGAAACTAGCATAGCATTATGTTAGTGATCTATCCTGACATGTTCAGTTCAGCTCCATGAAAAAGGAAAAAAAAGAAGAAAATACTTTGACTCTAACTTACTGACCTCACTCCTAAGTCACAATAGATTTACCCACTACCAGAAAAATTATACCCACTTCCCCCACAACAGATTTTTGCTCTACATTTCTTTAGACCCACGATATTTTCTCTGTCTCTCCCATTAGATCCTGCAGTATGACACTTCCACCAGACAACCGCTGAGGACCCAGCATAACTGCATTCCTGCAAAAGAGCCACCTGGTTTAAAGTACTAACCAATGGTTCCAAAAATGACAGAAATTTCCCCAGTGAAGCCTTTCCTACCACATTATATATACATGCACCAAGCATGGCTGTACTTGTAAAACGTTATCTGTTTCCAGAGGATTCATGTTAAAATAGCACAGATTTGTACTCTGGTTATTCCATGTAGAATTTGGTCACGTTACAATGATTCAAGCAATTATTTGGTTGTGAGTTTCCACTGAGAATAACTGTTAAGGTGATAGATATGGAGTTGATGCTACAGCTGCTGATGCTATTAATGAGCATAATAAGCAGAGCAATTTTCATGAAAGTTACAGACTTTGTCATTCTAATATTAAACCACACTGCCAACACATACAATTAGCACACAATTCCTGAATAGGCATCTCATCACTTTCCTCTAGTTATTGGTCATTTCCAGCTAGCTGGTGCAGTCCATCAAGTGCATTTACTGTGTGCAAACTTTACTTTTCTGTTCTAATCACTGAGCGATATCGTTGCTCCTCACACAGTCGAAGTTTATGGCTAGAAAGGATGGAGGAAGAGGAGGATACAGGAGTTAAGACTCTGGACTTTTTGAGAGCCTTCCCAGTCTCTCCTTAACATACTGGGATCAGCAGATCTCCTCTTCACCAGCACTCCTGAAAACCAACAGTTCTACTCTATATCAGCACCCACTTGTGAAAACCATGCCCCTTCCTAGGTGCTGCTACTAGCACGAGGGCAAGGAGGGTTAGACACGGTCACGAGGCTCTTAGTGATATAGACACACACCAAGACAACTTCTCCTGGGGACAATTCTCCACCCACTCCATGGTCACCTTAGTTTTGGTCAGTACTAGGACAAGAAGAGAAGGGCTCCCACGTACAGTGTAGAGCACAAACATCTATTGCTTCTCATTGATCCAAGCAGGTTCCTTTCACAACTGGATAGGCTCAGGGAAATAGTAACCCTAAACATGTCCCACCACAGATCTACTTAATAGACATCTTAGTCAATGAAGTTAGAAATTTGTGTCTATCTCATTTAGGCAGCAGACAATAAAAATAATACCACCAACATAAAGTGTCATGTGCATAGGCAGCTGCACACAACTTCAAAGAGGATGCATTATTAATAGCTTCCCGCACACACACGATTATCAAGCTGCAGCAGAGTGAATGTTTAATGTATTATGGGTTTGATCTTGTGCCCACTGAAGTCAATGGCAAAACTCCTGCTGATATCAAAGATGCAGGATCAGGCGTTTCATCACTTCACCCGGATATGGGGTTGTGTATGTTGTACTGAGATGCTCCTCTGCAATTACCACGCTCCAAATTGCTATTAAACTGGGAAATTTCCCCTCCCTTATCACTTTTTTTTTTATTCAGACTGATTGAGTTTCAAGTTAAACACTGTGAAAGACAGAGATGCCTTTAATATGCCTGTGACATTTCTCTTTTTAGAGTTAAAGTTAAACCAATAAATGCTTCTGTTTTATAGCCTGTCTCTATTATTACAAAACAGAGGTTACAAACCCTTGCATGATGTAAATCCACTTGATCGACAAATGGCATGTACACTGGGCCTCACTGAAGATATTGGACAGTTTTTAGGCTAATTTTGGAGGCAGTCTTCTTGCTCAAAGTGATCTGAAAACTGCAACATTAGCAAATTTCAGAGCCCGATTTAAGGTGCTATTAACCAGTTTCCAATCCATTTTAATAATGAACAATCACAAAAAGAACCAACATTTAAATAACATTATCCCTTTCTAAAATGAATTTTTATTGTTCTTCCCACTGTTATACCAGTATTAAATGCTGATTGGAATCATACTGTGCACAGGACTTTAATATTGCCAGTGTCTCAAATGCAGTAACTCTGTAGCAAGATGTTTGCCTGAAGGATAAAACTCAAAAATACCTCATTAGAAATTCGCTTTTCCCCCCTCTTTTAAATAAAAAAAGAGACATTTCACAGACACAAGTTATTTTTTGTACCCTTTAGGGCCAGATTCCAATACCCTCACACACATCAATTAGCACCCATAATTCCACAAATAGGCCCACTGATTTCAGAATCTGACCCTTAGACTGCTGGGCAAAGTGGGCCCAGGTTTTCCTTTAACATACTGAAGCCCAGCTCACTTCTAACACATTTCTAACAAAAGGATCACTGTGGTACCCACATATCTTAGCACATCAGATCTTTCCTTCTACAGGCTACAACTCCTGTTACTAATTATTCATTATTTTTAAGCCTTCAGCTCAGGAATCGTTCACCTGCTTCTTGTTCCTTGTCCTTCTAAAGCAAGAATGAGAGCACAGTGACACCTCAAAGATGGTAATGAAATAACTTCAGGCTTTTCCTCTGAATACAAAGTTTTATCCTCTGATAATGAGAAATTATTCTTTCCCTCCCGATCTCCCCTACACATCCCCAACTCCATCTCCAACCCTCTGGCTACAATAGGAAATTTTATGCCTATTAAACTCCTCTTAGAATCTTGCTATAAACACAGATTCATCACTGTCTATTTGTCCTGTTCAATCAGTCTCCACGTAGGCCCTGACCATTTCAGCACCTTGGAAGTCTTATTTAGCTGTTTAATCAACTGAGGGCACATGGAGAATTCTCTGTTTTATTGCTACAACTATAATATGCACTGAGTCTTAGCTCAATGTGTTTTAAGCAACGCCTCCTGCTGAAACTGAGGCACCCTGCATCATCACCACATGCATTTCAAGGAGTGCTAAATCCCTACCACACCCAATATTTTTGCTTTTGTTCACTTCTCCTCCCCGTCATTTTAATTGTTTAAAATGTTGCCAAAACCTCATCAGTATCAGACACGTTGGGGGGGCAGGAAAGGGTTAGTTATAAATGGTTCCAAAAGCCTAACTTGTATGTAACAGCATCACAAGGTATGATCTGTGAAGATGCCTGCAGGTTTTGAAAATCTGATCTGACGGAATTTAAAGCACAGCAAAGATATGCCATCTTCATATAGTATCTGACTAGCTGGAACTTTGAGGAAGCTCAACAATCCAAATTCATTGCCATGGGAGAGGAATGAGAGAGAATCAACACAGTGGGCCTGATTCTGCATTGCTTTGCACATAGTGCTATCGTTTACACCAGTGCAAAGTGAGCATCGAAGGTTATAACTAGTGTGAGTGAAGAATTCTGATTTGGTTTAATTTTGCACCTACTTTGCAAAGATGCAAACAGGTGCAAAGATAGCATAAGGTGCCAGATGGCAGAAACTCAGGCTAGATTCCAGTAGACAGAAATATGGAACAACAGAAGAGCCACAAGAAAACCTATACTGACGTGAATCACATTTCAAGACTAAGAGTACGGGCAGTAAACCATTCTTCAACATACTGAATGTGACCTTCTCTTCCACAATGAATGCAAAATTATCTAGAGCAGCAATCATCAACACTGGCCATGGCTCTGAGGCCTGGTCTACCCTGGCGATGGAGCTCGATGTAAAGTCACTTACATCGATCTCTGAACACCTGTGTCTACACTGGCACTACAGTTAAGTCGACTTAAGTCACGGCAAAAGTCGACAATAAGACCACCTCTGCAAGTGCCGTAGCACCTAATTTGAATTTATTGGTTCAATTTAGTGTCAGTGTAGACACAACTTCATTTAAATCGACTTTATCGGCCCCTGGGAGGTATCCCACAATGCCCCGTTGTGACCACTCTGGACATTCACGCTGTGCGGTACTGTGGTCACGCTACCCGGAAATGTCCCCTTCCCTCAAGCCCCGGGAAGATTTGAATTTTCATTTCCTGTGCAGCCAGCATTGAGAAAGCTTTGTTGCTGGACTCCTCATGGCTACTGCAAAGCCCAAACACGCTCCAGCATGGAGTCAACCAGAAGTCTTAGTTCTCATCGGTCTGTGGGGCGAGGAGTCTGTTCTGGCTCAGCTCAGAGCCAGCAAAAGGAATCTGGACATTTACGGGAAGATATCCCAGGGCATGCTGGAGAAGGGACACAACAGGGATGCACAGCAGTGCCGCGTGAAGATCAAGGAGCTGCGTCAGTCAGATCAGAAAGCCAGGGAAGCTAACAGCCATTCTGGCTCCTCGCCCAAAACATGCCGCTTCTATGATGAGGTGCATGCAATTCTTGGTGGCGATCCCACCACGGTGCCGCTCCGCAGCATCGATACCTCCGCTAGGTCACAGTCCATGGACAACGAGGAGGACTCCATGGATGAGGAGGCGGCTGAGGAGAGCAGGGTGCAGGAGAGCGGGGTGTCCGTTCTCCCTGAAAGTCAGGACCTATTCCTGACCCCAGAGCAGTCCAGCAGCACACAGGACAGCAATAATGATCCCAAGGAAGGCACATTTGGTGAGTTTTTTTTCTTCTTAGCAGTTCTGTCTTTTTACACTGGGGGGGAGGCGGGGAGGGGCAGGAAGGGGATTTCAGGCATTTATCAGACTTTACTGGGGGGTTACCCACGGAACAGATTATTTATGTGATGAGATATGCTCCGATAATCATCAGCTGATATCTCACGGCACATGTTTAAAATACCCGAGCTATACAGCAGATGCCCTGTACCTTTGTATTCCCTGTTGCAGTGTCCTACCAAAAACTTTGATTACTTTTATTTGGTTTAAGCAGAGACTATACACCTCCCCTGCACCGCACGCTGTCCGCAGATCCCCTTGCTTCCCATCTCTGTAAGGGAACAGCAAGCCGACCCTTCTGGGATGTTAGGAATGGAATGATTTCTGTTTGCCCTGTGCACTGTATGGAGAGTATTGTCCACATTGTTGCAGTTGTATCATTTTCTTCAGTCTGCTAACGATGGCTACCTTGTTACTTTCTTTTCATTCTGTAGACACCTCGGCCTTGGCCCAACCCTCAAGAAATGCTGCGGAAAGACTATTGCAGATTAAAAAGAGGGAAAAAAAACCTAAGAGATGACATGTTTGGCGAGCTCATGAACGCCGCCGCAGCCGCAGAGACAGAGCTCAGAGCGAGGCAGCTGACCTTCTCCCAGAATATGGACATGGAGAGTCGCAGAGAAATGCAGGAGCATGATCGCAGTACCACGCAGGAGATACTGCGAATCATGCGCGACCAGGCAGACATGCTCTGGCGGCTTGTGGAGCTTCAAGAGAAGCGGAGGCAGGACAGAGTCCCACTGCAGCCCCTCCATAATGCTCCTCCACCTAGGGCTGCGCTGCCCTGCCCCTCCACCACCCCCAAGAGGTCCATTTGACAGCTGGCCAGCAAGCAAAGTCCAGCAAGCAAATGGACTTTCAAATCAGTTGTATGTAATTGATTGCTTTAATCCTTTAACATTTCTCTTATAGCTTGTTTCTTTCTTTTTATAATAAACCTTTAATTTTATTTACTAAAGGATTGGCTGGCAGCATGGTATTTTGGGTAAGATCTAAACTTATATTGATCTGGTACTGTGGCTGACCCTTTGGGGTCAGGAGAAACCTTTTTGGTAAAGAGCATAGAGTTTTAAATAACTGATCTTTTTACTAGACCCAGTGGCTGATTGGGAGCCAGAGACTGAAATGCAGTAAAGGAGGCTGTGTATATTTTATTTTGGCTTCTTGATAACCAGTGTGGGGAATCAGAAGCACTGTTTGTGGCTGGTTGGGAAGTCTGACTTCAGCGTCACCAACCAGTGCTGGGAGAATCTGTTCTCCTTTTGCAGCCTGCCCCTACCTTGACATTTTCAGGTGGCTACCCTAGGCACGGACGGGTCACAGTCCACACTACTCCTTGAGACTGTGAATGAACACTTCCCCCCTTCACCCATAACTTGAATATTCATAAATAAAAGTTTGCATCATTTCAACATGTTTCTTTATTAAATCATATGTTGTCTGGAGTGATTTGGAGGGTACAGATATCGATTTGTGGGGGATGTTTAGCAAAGGCAAACAACATACAGGAACATAAATCAGTCCTGCATCTCATTGCAGAACCTGGTTTTCAAAACTTCCCTAATGCAAAACACTCCACGGTTAGCTCTCAGCGTATTGCTGGCATCGGGCTGCTCATAATTGGTGGCCAGTCTTTCTGCCTCCACAGCCCAACGCTGGGGGAACCTCTCATCCTTCGCTTCACACACATTATGAAGAACACAGAACACAGATATCACCGAAGGGAGGTTCTTTTCACTCATGTTTAGCCTAGTGAGGAGACTCCTCCATCTGCCCTTTAATGCCCAAAGGCACATTCTACAACCATTCTGCAACTGCTTAACCTGTTATTAAAACACTCCTTGTCGCTGTCGAGGTGCTCGGTGTACAGCTTCATTAGCCAAGGGAGCAAGGGGTAAGCAGGATCCCCCATGATCACTATGGGCATTTTCATATCCCCGATGTGAATTTTTTGGTCGGGGAAACAAGTGCCCACCTGCATATTAGAGAACAGCTCCAAATTACGTGCGTGTCATGCACCTTCCCAGACCACCTGACATATATGTGGGTGAAATGACCTCGGTGATCCACAAGGCCCTGCAGGACCATGGAAAAGTACCCCTGTGGGTTTATGTACTCGGTTGCTAGATGGGCAGGCGCTAAGATAGGGATGTGCGTCCCATCAATGGCCCCCCCGTAGTTTGGGAACCCCATCATGGCAAACCCGTCAACTATGTCCTGCACATTTCCCAAAGTCACTATCCTTCATAGCAGAAATGTATTGATGGCCCTGAATACTTGAATCAACGCAGTGCCCACTGTAGATTTACCAGCTCCGAACTGATTTCCAACCGAGCAGTAACAGTCGGGGGTTGCCTGCTTCCACAGAGTGATGGCCACTCTCTCTTCTCCACCGTCAGAGCTTGTCTCAAGTGGGTATTCACGCGCTTCAGTGACGGGGCCAGCTCCGAGCACAGTTCGAGGAAAGTTGCCTTTCGCATAGGAAACTTTTGCAGTCACTGGTCAACATCCCACAGCTGCATAACGATGCGGTCCCACCACTCTGTGCTTGTTTCCCAGGACCAGAATCTCCACAGACTGCAGATGATGCGTTACAGCCTGCAGCAATAGGGAATTGTTCTGCTCGATGGCTTGTAGCAGGGCAGCCTCAGTGGCATCGCTGTTGCCTGTCCTTCGGCTTCTTGCTCTACTTCAAAAATACTTAATGATAAGCCACGATGTATTTGTGCTGCTCATAATAATAGTGCTGAGTTGAGCTGGCTCCATGTCTCCACAGCAATGGCGAGCGTGCAGAGTAAAAAAACGGCGCAAAAATAGTTTTCCTGTTTGTTTGGGGGAAGAAGGGAGGGGGAGGCAGCGTTGCATCCTGGGATGATGACACTTGTCCCAACAGCCACCACGGCTAGTTGCACTGTGGGATAGCAACCCACAGTGCACTGCTTTGAAAGTCGAAATGATGAGCATGGGTGAGTGTGGACGCACGAGACCTGCGCAAACAGCGTGGTGTGTACACGCTGCTGAACTTCTAAAAATCGATGGGTGAAAGTCGACTTTAAGTAAGTCAACTTCACTCGGCAGTGTAGACATACCCTGAATAGTTTTGCATGTGGCTCTTTTGGATGGTTTCAATAAAATACAGCATTGTGACACTGTAAGGGCTACCAGGGGGGAAAAAACAAAACAGAGACATACAGCGATGTGTAGCAGTTACATCAACAGCACCTTGCTTCGGAACAATTTCTATGTGCATTTTATAGTCTAGACAGATTAAGTCTACGATTTTCAAAGGTACCTAAGGGGGTTAGCCACCCAAATCCATTGAATGTCAACAGCCTTCATTCTTTTGTAGCTCTCTACAGCTTCAGTCAATGATAAACGGCCCCTTTGGTTGCTGAAGGTTAAGTATCACTTCTCTAGAAAGTTACTCAGCCCAATCCTAGAATTCCGACTCAGATAAATCTCCCACTGACTTCAATGAGAATTTTACTATAGAAAGGGCCGCAGGATCTGCCCCACTATGCTATATCCCCAAGTTATTTTAATGCATTAGCTTATTTGTCCACATAATTCCTTGCTGTAACTATGTTATGATGATGTTTATTTAGATCTGCACCTGGTAGCACTGAATCACATTCATTCATTCCTTATTTAAAATCTCTACAGATGTACAGGCTGGCTACTTCCAGCACCATGCCATTTGCCAGAGATTCTCTGGCCCCTGTAACAAAAGTGACACTTGTTGCTATTAATATAATGGCAACTGAGGACTTGGTGGTGGCTAAATCTTATTATTGAGGGAATTTTTCCTTCTCTCCATGTCAAAACAATTTTTTAAAAGGCTCTTGCCTCCACAGTTCAGTAAACAACAGTCCTTACTGAGATAGACACTGTAAGTGCTCGTTTCAAAAATTAATAACCGTAACTTTCATTTTTAAGCAGCTTGGCACTGCCAGCAATGCACCACCGCAAACTGGCTTTAAATAAAGGAACTCAAGATTTAACTTGTTCTCAAAAGCGTGGTGACATTTCTGCAGCTTCAGCTCTTCACTGGTTTCCCCATGCAACAGCAAGTAAAGTTCAAGATTCTGCCTCTATTCTTTGTTCTCAGCTCCACAGACTCTCCCCTCTCTCATCTGTTATGTCACCCACCAAACCACGAAAGAACTCGGTTAAGCTGGAAAAAGCAAGAGTGCTGGTTAGTTGAAGAGTACAGCTCAGGGGATTGTGCCTTCAGATGTACTGCTATTCTGAAGCAGAATCTAAACTGTATGAACTGGAAACGTATGTCTCCCATAAACAACTCTGAACCATATACATCTGCCATTGTGAACTCAACAGTCTGCACAACAGCTGCTGGCATACACAGAGCAAGGGCTTAATATATTTTGATTTTGACCCTATTAGATAAGTACATGATTGATGGCTGATCTTGTAGAACTCATTAGTGAGAGTCAGGGAGATAAACTGGCAGGGTATCACACAGCAGGCATTGATGCAAATGTCAGCACTGAAAAAAGCACCTTTGAGAAAGGAAGAGGAGCTGAGATAAAAGGAAGACATCTATGAAATGGAAAAAAAATGCTTGGCCAATGAAATGTAAACCTATAATAACTAAACATTCAAGATGTTCACTTTGCCTTGTGTGTATCTGAACACATCAGACTTGCTTATTAACCTCTAGTTCTACAGCATGGAGGAGAGATTATTCTCAGTTTAGCCCAAAAGTAACACACAGGAATTGATTCAGTATAGCTGATTCACTATACAGTTTTGCTGATTTAACTATACTCTTATAACTAAAGCAGCAAAGAATCCTACTATGGATACAGTTATATTAGTATACAAGAGTGCTTATATCAGTGTAGCTTATTCCAGTTCAGGAAACGGAAACAAGGCACCTTTATATCAGTATAACTGTGTCCACACTAGGACTGTTACCGCTAATAACTATGTCAGTTTAAAAAACAAAACAAAAAAATCATACCTCTAACCAACATAGTTATACCATTAAAACTTTAAGTGTAGACCAGCCCCTAGTAAGTGACTACATTAAAATTAAGTTCGATATCCTTAGAGAAGGATATTGCCAAAAATTAGCTATTCATATTTCTCAATTCTGGAAATCCCCCTTTCTGAAAAGTGAGGGCACTAGTGAGAAAGACCCTAAAATCAAAAGTGAGAAAATTTAAATCCATAGACTCAGCATGAAGGGCTACATCAGCAACCATAGTCGAGTCAGAGAAAGTATGCATTCCCCTAAACAATACAGGAAGCAGGAAAGGAGTGAGAGGTATAGTTAAATGACAAAGTTCAAGAGGTTATTTGAGCAACACAGGTATCCTTCGGGAAATGGAAATCCAACCCAAGTTTAAGTCAATAGAAAGAAGCATAAGCTATAGTAAATGAAAGGTCAAATGAAAATTAGGACAGTTCAGAGGGAATTTGAAAAGCAAACAGACAAAGACATTAACGCAAATGACAAACAGAAATTATTTAAGTATAGTAGCAGCAAGAAGTCTATGGGAGAATTGGTGGCTCTGCTGGACCACCACAAAGTAAAGGCAGCAAATTTGCAGACAGGCTAAATGACATCAAGCTTCATCACAGAGTTTGTTGGAGAGATACCTATGCCAGACTCACTTTTTTCAAGTAATAAAAGTGGGGAACAATCACAGACTGAGGTGCCTAAACAAGAGGAGCTGGAACAAATTTATAAACCAAATAGCAACAAGTCACCAAGACTGTATACTATTCATCCATAAGAGACCTTGTCCAATATTCAGATATTATCAAGCTCGGGAATATTCTGTATAGCGCAAAGCTAAAAATAACTCAAATGCCCACAAGTGGGTATCCAATCATCCACTTAACTAGAAATAAAGCTAGACAATATTTTTGTCTTTTTTTTTTTTTTTTTTTGGTTTTTAATTCCTGATATTGCCCTCTCAAGGAGTTATGTTACTCTGATCAACCACATTAAGGTTTTAAAAAGTGCACAGGGTTGAAGCACCTTTATTTTTCTTCTATTATTAAAAACACAAAGGATTTGAGCTGCCCCGGCCTGTTTAAACTCACACAGACCAGGGTAGCTGTGATTAAAAACAAAACCATTAGTGGGGTTCTCATAATTAAAGCACTATTCAAGCAAGCTTTTCTTTTGAGCTTTTTAATGAAACTTTAGCAATTATCACTTCATGTAATTGCCCAACATTTTATGTGTATGGGAATATATTACAAGTAATTTACATGCAGTTTTCTAAATGCTTTAGGGTTAATTGGTCTTTTTGTAGTGCATTAAACTGGTTGTTAATTATTAGTCAGCAGTGGGGGGGAAATGACTGGGAGGTCACTTTGGAGAGTAGTTTGGACTGCAAAGAACAGCTATTTGTAATTAGTGAAATGCATGCAGGTTGCTCTTGGCATGAGAGCTGACCTTATGATCAACGCTTTGCTTGGACCTAATGCAGATAGGTCATGAGTGAGTGGGATAAACTTCCGAGATCATGACCTTTACTTTATTCTACCTTTCAGAGGAAGGACATCCAAAGACTTATTTATATATTGACTTTAATCCCTTAAAGCATGTGCGTGTGAGTTTGTGTGAGCAAGGTAAAGATAGACCAGTGTACGAGGGTATTAGAGTGTAAGGAGGAGAGAGAAATATGGGAAATTACTCTGTGCATTTGGCAAATAAGAAGGAAAGTGATGTCAGGAAGACAAATAGATATCCTTAAAAATACATCAGACAAAATGTAACAATTAGGAATAGGGACAGTGAGAAGGATGAAGATGGACTTTTTCCCATGCATCATTGCCTGGACAAAGCAACTGTCCAGGGGCGTTTTGTCAAAACAGCATTACACTGGTGAGTTTAAACTTATTCCAAACATTTTTGGTTTTATTTGTTTTGTTTTTCCTGCTCTTCAGAAACTTAAAAGGCCTGACCCAAAGACTTTTGAAGTCCATGGTAAGAGTCCCACTGACATCAGTTGGCTTTGGATCATGCCCTAAGGAAATTCAAGGCTTTGTGAAAGGTTCTGGATTGATGGCCCTGGAGAAGGAGCTCTTCAATTTATCCACACATCAAATGGGCAGCAGGCGTATAAGTTTCCCCACACTTCCTACCCAGTCTGTTCTGTCTCTACGAGGGAAATGGGAAGTCGGTGCCCCTGCTTTTCTGGTCTCTACACTGAGAATACCACCCACCATCCCCTACGGACCATCATGCCTGAACCCAAGATAGTTCTTATTCTAATCTATCCATCCCATTATAAAAAAGAACCAAAAACCATTTCTGTGAGTGCGGAAGAGGAAATGTAATACTCCTGTTGAAACTGCAGCCAGAGTTATCTAGTCCTGGTACAAGCATGAGCAGAGGCATTGCCGCACTGGACCTCTACTGGACCTCTACTTTGCTAGTTTATCTTTTCTTCAGCAGTGGCCAATGCACAGTGCTACCACTAATGATGACACAGATGCAAAAGAGGCTTCTGTACAAGAAAAAAGTATATATATTGAGTTTTCTGTTGTTGAGCAACACAGCTGTAACCTCCTCTCAACACACAAGGCAGGAGTGGGAGGGAATTAATTTCTACTGGATGAAAAAGGATAAGTCAAGCAAAACAGTTATTTTCAAGTATCTAGAACGATTACAGTTAAAATGCATTTGCTTTAAAACATACTTCACCCATCTTCTACTACATTCACAGCCTCTAGTACTTTGCGCATGTTTCTTTAAGCATTTACGGTGAAATTCGCTCCTCTCTTCTCTGCACAAATAACCATTGTTCAGGCAACTCAGTGGGCTCTGTAGGAATGGAATCCACCTCCTAGGCCATGTTCCCACTGCTATTGCAGCTTGGAACAGAAGCTGCTTCCCATCTGCACCCCTATGGCTGAGGAGGTTGTGTCAAATCCACTAGTCCCTCTCCTGGCCTGTACACAACATTCTGTGCTGGCAGAGCAGAGGCTGCTGCAGTACTTAGTTAAATGTGCACCCAGGTGCTAAATATAATTACTGTGGGCCCTCCAGAGTGCAGGGCCATGAATGTGCCCACCATGCCTACATGACTCCTTTCCAAGATAATATTATTATTAATTCACACTTGAGGCAAATTTACCACCTGCATGGTTTGACTTCGCAAGCATCGCCAGAGAAAGGAGGGTTTTTGTTGGGTTTTTTTTTGCAGGGAAGGGAGGAGGAGGAAGAAGGGCTGTATAGTGCTTTCCATCTGGGACATCTCATGTGTTCAGTTCTGGACACCACCACTCAAAAAAACCCCAAACCTCTATTTATATCAGAAATAGAAGAGATACAGAGATAGGAAGCTGAAGTGATTAGAGGTTACAGAGACTTTTGTATGAAGGAAAACTGAAAATATTGAGATTTTCTAATTTGTTTAGGAGATGAATAAGAAAAGACTTGACAGAAATCCACAAAAATGATTAACAGTGAATTGGATATTCTGGTTCTCTCATACAAAAAAGCAAGATGAAATTAAACAAAATTTAAAAGCAACAAATATGAAACTCATAAAAATGAAATACTTTTATTAAACAACCCTTACTTATCCTGTGTAACTCTCTGCCACAAGAAATCATTGAGGTCAAGAAATTAACAAGAATCAAAAAAGGATTAAGACACTTATCTGAGTGCTGAGATCATCAACAGTTCTATAGATAAAATAAATTATAAGGGATATAAGGCCTCATGATTCAAGGCATGTGGTAGCCACTAACTGAAGAGTGTTAGGAGGAAACATCCATTATGGGCAATGTATTCCCCCACTGCCCTCTGACAGGGTTTCTTGTTTGTTTATTCTGTCCATGGTCAGAGACAGGATACCAGATTAGATAAATCACTTTTCTGATCCAGTTTACTAGCTCCTACATGCTGGATTAGATAGATTATCTTCCTACTCTCCAAGCAATATTTTATATAAGAAACAGGGCACTGGAACACAGAGGTCCACATTTTATAGATTCCTCACCTATCCTTTCCCTTGTAAAGATGGTGATGCTATCCCTCTGTCCTGAGAACCTCACCCTCACCTATTTTAAGGAAACTCAAACCAAAATGTACACAATAAAAAAATGCTCACCTTATTACATGGAATTCCAGTCCATCTGGCAAAAGGAAAAGAGCTAGATTCGACACCCTTACACTGTATATCACCTTACTTTGCAAGTAGACCATTAAAATCAATGGGGCTTCTTGCACAATGTATCTAGTTATACAGTAAGTTACTATTCAGTATGAGTAAGAGTATTGGAATCTGGTTTGATAGCGGAAGATAAAAATCTCTATTAATCTCTATTAATCCTTGATTCTCTATTCCATTTCTCCCCAGTCTTATCTTCAATCTTTTCCTTCAGGATGGTTCTTTGGACAACATTATGGAGATCTAGATATCTCTAATCTCCCTTTGGCTAGGATGTCTGCTGTATAAAAATTAACGCTCTGCCAGGATTGCGGATTCATTTTTTGTAATGAAAAGAGATAGAACTTGAATGTCAGCTATCCAAGTCCATCGTCTTCACTGTTTTGAGGTTCTACTCATTGTCCTTTTATTTAACAGAAGCAGATCTTAGTTTTTCTAGCACATTATCTTTACTGTACTTATAACAAATACATATTGCAATGCCATTCTTGGTTTTCATGTTGAAATATTGTATGCAGAGCACCAGTAAAACAGTGCCAACCAGGAAAAAATAGATCAAATATGCCGGCCATATTTGAAGATATGAAAGATGGCCTGCTGACATACCGCCGTAACAGGACCACAAACAAATTGTGGGTTGCCGGCAAAATAGATTGGGAGATGAAATGATAAAGTCTGAAGGACTTGTGGAGTTACACAAGACCAAAGACAGGGTTGCTTGAAAGCATCATAATGAGGCCTTCATCTCTGACTACCCAGAATTCAGATGCTTATTTTCCCTATATGGTCATGATTCAGCCCAAAATAGCTCAAATCTTATGTGACCAGCTCATGAGATTCCCGTGACATCAAATCAAACCCCCCTATTCTTTAGTTTAACCCTTTAACCCAGTTTCCCAACTCTATCCTAAAACTACTTTGGCCCCTGCTCAGAACACTGCCTTCCTTTGCCTTTCTCTAAACTTCAGTTCTGAATTGTACATTGTTAAGTCTAGGAGCTGAGATCAAAAAGAGTGGTAATGGAAAAGCCAACTTTGTGTTTTAAAAACATTCACATAAAAACAATGCATCAAACTAGTTATAACAACTACTGTTTTCCTCCTCTATATCCCCCCTCTCGCCGTTAGATCTCAGCATTTCACTCCCCCACCCCCAGGCCACAAGGACCCTAAATACTGGTCTTTAGTGAGCTAGTGTTTATTAATAAATAATAATAATAGTTTATATTGAAGTAGCAGCGCACAGTTCCAAACAGGGCCTTGTTGTGCTAGGCATGTAAACACCTATAATGAAAAGTTTTTCCCTGCCCCAAAGAGTTTACAATCTAGATACTGTGTTTACTACTGTACACATCAGACCTGTTGCTGAAAAATGTGAATCCTTTCTCTACATGTTGAAACTTTTAACTCAGGAAGTGCAATGGACAATACCAGGTGCTGCCAGACCATCGCAGAGCTGACTTCAAAAGATCTCTTTCAAGACTGATCAAAGGGAACAGACCCGGGAACACAACAATCAGATTGCAATTTTAGTTTCAACATTAAACATCTATAGCAGAGAAATAACTCCCTGTTAGTGTTTAAATGTTCACTTTGTACATATTTTCAACAGGAGACGACAACAGGTGCTACTGTAACAGCAGACACACATGCCCCCATTCACCACCTGTACTTGACCAACTGTCACACCTGCTTTGCAGACTACATTTTCTTTCAAACTTTTTCCTCATGTATTTCCTCTGGGGAGACTGGAAGATTCTGGAAAAAATATCTTTAGCACGTCACCACATCCTTGAACCAGGAACCAAAGCCAAGATTTCCAAAACGGAGGAGCCTAAGATTACGCTTTTAAGCATATAAAGAAGTGGCCTGATTTTCAAAAGTGCTGAGCACCCAGAAGCCTATTGGGAACTGCTAGGAACTGCCAGGGATGTTCAGTTCCTTTGAAAATCAAGCCATGTATTCAGGTACCTCTAAAGATGGATTAGGAGTCCACATTTTTAATGTGTTTCCTCAGGCGTTTAATGACCTTGCTTTAACCAATTTAAGCTGGAAAGGGCAAAGCAAACGTAAGTCACTTTTTTTAAAAACACACACCCGGAAGAGAAAAATAAAGCTTTTCATTTTCTTAAACAGCACAGTCACTTAAGCAGCACTAGTCTCCTTGACTTTCATTAATAAAATGTTATTTTTATTATTTTTTAAAATTTGTGTACATGCCCATAACTGCATTTTAAGTTAGTACCTTTGCAGTTCAGGAGCACACAGATACTTTCGGTGCTGAAATTTTAGACACTCAGACAGAAAAAAACCAATTGTGCAAAAATTAAATTCATATCTAAGATTAGAAAATTATTGCACACACATACTTGATTTGTTCAAGGTAGCTTGGAACTTCTTAGAGAAACAAACCAAAGAGCTCTATTTTGTTTTTTAAGAGCATGAGACCATTAACAGACATTTAATGTGTGATCTGTATTTATAAGTATTATTCTAAAGCAGAAACAGGATGCAATATATTGCTCCAATATACACACGGAGGGTGAGTGGGTCACGTTAGATTGCAGACCTTCCAGTAGCTCCAGCTAGAATTACAGTATGAAGTTAAGCAACCTTAGGATATGTCTACACAGCGCAGTAAAGTCAATTTATTTTAAATTGACTTTCACCCATCGAATTTTAGAAGTCACAGGAGTGTGATCACACCATGCTCATTACGTCAGGGAATTGTGTCTCCACTAGCCATGCTTGGTCAACAATTAAAGCACTATACTGTGGGTAGCTATCCCACAGTGCAACTAGCCACAGAGGTTTTTGGGAAGGCTGACATCCTCCCATGATGCAAAGTACTCCCCCAACCCCGCCCTTCTTGCCCCAGTCTAAAACAAACAGATGATTGCCTTTTCACACCATTTTTTCAAACCATTCAGTCTCTGCCGCGTGCACGCCATTCCCTGAGAGGAATGGAGGCCGCTCAGCTCTGCACTGTTATTGTGAGCATCACAAACACCTCACAGCTTATTCTTCAGTATTTTCAAGGGCAACAGGAGGCGCAGTGCTGAAAATTGCGATGTTACAGAGAAGGTCTTGCTACAAGCCATAGAACAAAACAATTCCCGTTTACTGCAGGTTGTCACACACCATCTACAGTCAGTGGAGTGCCGCTTCTGGTCTCAGGAAATAAACAAAGACTGGTGGGATTGCATCGTTATGAAGGTGTGGGATGATGACCAATGGCTGCAGAACTTTCGAATGCGAAAGGCCACTTTCTTTGAACTTTGCGGAGAGCTCTCCCCAGCCTGAAACACATGACTACTCGCTTGAGACCAGCTCTGACAGTAGAGAAGAGAGTGGCCATGACTCTGTGGAAGCTAGCAATGCCAGACTGCTACCGGTCAGCTGGGAATCAATTCAGAGTTGGTAAATCCACCATGGAAGCAGCTGTGATTCAAGTGTGCCAGACCATTAATAGAGTTCTGCTAAGAAGGGTACTGATTTTGGAAAACATGGAGGACATAGTGGAAGGCTTTTCTGCAATGGGGTTCCCTAAGAGTGGGGAGTGATAGATGGCATGCATATCCCTACCTTAGCCCTTGACCCGTAGCCACAGAGTACATAAACTAAAAGGGATACTTCTCAATGGTGTTGCAGACCCTTGTGGATCACAGGGGATGCTTCATCAACATCGATGTGGGGTGGTCTGGAAAGGTGCATGATGCACACCTCTTTAGGAATGGAGGTCTGTTAAAAAAGATGCAGGTGGGCACTCTCTTCCATGACCATAAAATAGATATTGGTGATGTTGAAATGCCAATAGTGATCCTGGATGAACCTGCCTATCCCTTGCTCCCCTGGCTAATGAAGCCCTATACCGGGCACTTGGATACTGAGAAGGACCATTTTAATAATAGGCTCAGCAAATGCGGAATGGTGGTGGAATGTGCATTTGGACGTTTACAAGTGCACTGGTGAAGTCTGCTCACTGGGTTACACCTCAGTGAAAAAAAACATCCCAAATAGTTATCTCTGCTTGCTGTGTGCTCCATAATGTCTATGAGACAAAGGGGAGAAACTCCCACTGGGTTGCTTTGTGGAGGCAGATAGGCTGGCCGCAAATTTTGAGCAGCCAGATGCCACTGCAACACTGAGAGACTATCACGGAGCGCTGTGCCTCAGGGAAGCATTGAAAAACCGATCTTGCAACGAGACACAACAGTAATGTTTGTTGCTTATCTGTGCTGTTTTTCCACTTCGCATCCCCTACTCATCCCCCACCGAGCCAGTTCCCCCTCCTTCACTCACCATTCCAGTCCCCTCCTCCTGCTCCCTCCCTTTATTCCCTTCTTATCAATAAACAAACAGTAATGAAATGTGAAGCAGTATGCTTTCACCCCCAACCTTGCCCCTCCCCCTCCAATCCATTCTCCCCCTCCCCACTTCCTCTTCCCTTTATTCCCTTTTTATCAAGAAAGAAAGAAAGAAAGAGTAATGAATTGGACAGCAGTACTTTCTTTATTGGGGATCTTTAACAGAGGGGGGAAATGGAATATTATGGAATTTTTCGCATTCATTTTGTGGAGCCAGGGACACAGAGCCCATTTTGGCTGTGCACACAGGAAAGAATCACACATGCCCACTCCTTAAAGGGGCGGTTGCCTCTTTCTGCTCGCCTCAACCGGTGAGGAGTGCAGCACGTTCTGCATCCTGCTCAACCTCCTGCTAGACTGCTTTGGGGTGGGGGTTAGGAAAGACTGCGTTAGCTCAGAGTTTGGCAGGGACTGCAGAGGGAGTCTGTTTTGCCGCTGAGCTTCCTGAAGCTGACCAGACACCTCAACATGTCCAACTGATCACGCATTATATGCAGCATCTCTTCTTGTGTTGAACGCTCCTGTGCTGCCTTTCTGTTGTCCATGTCCATGTCAAATAATGAAATCCTCCACGCGCTTAGCTGTGTGTCAGCAGCTGCGGAGGCATTCATTGACTCATTAAACATGTCATCCCACGTTGTTTTTTTCTGCTTTCTTATCTGCGACAGGCACTCTGCAGGAGTATGAGACGGTGGTGTGTTGAACGCCACGTTGTCCACTGTGAGGGAAGCAAAGCACAAGGTACCCATTGTTAACCCATCCCATGGATGAAAAGCAAAGTTACAATATAAAAATAAGTCCCCTAAACATTCCCAAGGGAAGGCTACAACCGCATTCCATTGCCTGACAATTGCAGGGGTTGGAGTGCCGTTCCAGCCATGATAAGTGAGGGGCAAGTGCATCTATGTTAGTGAAATCCCCAGGGCCCATGTTGCATAAGTCCATGCTCCCTAGAGCATCACGGATGTCGGGCTCCCAAATGATCAGGCTTTTAACAGGTGGAAGAAAGGGTGAGGGGTGGGTACAGGTTAACAGTCTCTGGAGGAAAAAAATGAGAAGCCATTTGCTGATGCACAAGGGCCATAGCAACAACGTCCTGCTGAACCAAGAAACCATCCCCGGCTATGCAATAAAACACACTTTAAAAAACTTTCTTGGTCAGCTACTTAAATGTACGCCATCTTCCCTAGGTAACCATGAGTGACATCGGCCTGCTGAGGGTCACAGAGGTGGAAAGGGAGGATTTGCTGCAAGCAGCTGACTACAGCTTGGCCCTTATGCTGCCATCCTGTGTTCAGCGATGATGCTTGCACAATTAATAACAGAGTGGTGGGGAAACGTGTCATATCGCGGTGGAAGAAATAAGGCTGCCCTCCCAAGAAACCTTCTCCAAAGAATTGCAGAGTACCTGCATGAAAGCTTCCCAGAGATATGCATGGAGGATTCTCGGAGCATCCCTGTGCACATAAATAATCTGTTTGGGGGGAGCCCAGTGCTTAAGCACACCAAGTATGAGGAAGCACTGCCCTACTGCCACACACACCACTTTTTCCTGCTGATACAAGATTCTGGACAGGGAATATAACCAAAGACATGCAATTTACAGTACATACTCACCACATGTGCCTTCCCCAGCATCCCAGTCAGTCATGGTTTCCAGAGTCTGAGTGGGCTGTTCCTGTGTTGTAAACAGCTCCTGGCATTGAGGGAGAAGGGATACCACACTCGCCTGCCTCCTGTTCTCATCCTCCTCCTCCTTGTCCACGGACTTGTCTTCATTCATCCTGGACTCAGATTCCCCAGAGGTATCAACACTGCGTGGTGGCATAGTGGTGAGGTCTCCGTTGAGAACCACATGCAGCTCCTCGTAAAAGTGGCATGTTTTGGGCAAGGAGCCAGAATGGCTGTTGGCTTCCCTAATTTTCTGATAAGCCTGCCTCAGCTCTTTGATCTTAACGTGGCACTGCTGCATGTCTCTGTTGTGCTCCTTCTCCAACATGCCGCGAGATATCTTCTTGTAGATATCCAAATTTCTTTTGCTGGTTCAGAGCTGAGCCAGAACAGAATCATCACCCCACAGACCAATGAGATCCAAGACTTCAGGTCAACTCTAGGTTGGAGCATGTTTGGGGCGTGCAGTTGCCATGATCAGCTGTGCTGGCAAGCTCTCTCCATGCTGACCAAACAGGAAATGGGAATTCAAAATTTCCCAGGGCTTGAGGGGAGAAGCTATTTCCTGTTTACGTGGCCACAATTCAGCAGAGTGCGAATGTGCAGAGCGGTTAGAATAGAGCATTATGGGATACCTCCCGGAGGCCAATGACATCTATTTACATTGTTCTCTGCCTACACTGACACTCATTCGACCCACAGAATTTGACTTCGGCTCTATGCCACTTGCGAAGATGTTTTTATTAAGTCAAATTTTACCGCGATTTAGATCTGCGGAACTGACATGCCAATGGAGACGAATACTTTAGGAGGTCGACGTAAGCGGCGTTTCGTCAACCTCCATTGTCAGCGTAGACCAGGCCTCAGTCTACGCTGGTGAAAGTCCAAAGCACAGCAGCTTGGCAGGGCTCAGTTAATGTAGATATTCAAAAGGACTCTGTCCCAATGCCAAGCCTCTAGTAGGATTTTATAAGGGTTGCTTTGTCTTGGGCTTCCCCCCTCCCAACACATGGGAAACTTTAGGAATTCCCTTACCAAGGAGAACAACTAAGCTGAGCTATTTGGTATTATTAGCTCTCACGGTTAGTTTGCTGTTTGAGCCAAGACATATTTCCAGTACTTCTCAGTACTAAAAACAACCTTCTACTTTGTAATCACTTGCCTTTTATCTTTAATAAGGGATTAGGGGATATTTTTCCAGCTAATACCTTAAAATCCAGATAATCATAAAAGCAATCAGTAATACCCAATATATGTTAATTACTCATTTTCTTCTCTTCTGTCTTTGGCACGCTGTCAGTCATGTAAATTAATTTGTCTATAATAAGGCTGCAAGTCCGAATCAATACAGGAGTCCAGGACTCTGGAAAAAGTCACAGGTTTAGATTTTTGGAGATCAAGGAAGGTTTACTTTTGTGAAGACAGTGAAGAAAACTATCACCCAGCTAAAGATGTGCTGAACTATTCAATTTAAAGATCCACTTCTGCAATTCACCCACCTGTGTAACTTTCCCACTCAAATCAATGGCGTACAGTGCTACTGCAGGGTCAAGCTATTGGGATAGCAGACAAACTCTCCAACTAGCAATGCAGATATTCAATTCTGAACTTGCAAAAAAAATCACGGCCAGCAAATCATGACCTTATAATAATTTAAGTCTTGTATAATAGTTTAGATTGTGATTTTCAAAGGAAAATAAAGGAGTTAAGTCCTATTCAAAGTTTGAGCCTTAATATCTTCAAGGTCTTGATTTTGCCTATTTAAAAAAAAAAAAAGCTATCAATTTGAACACGACAGATTTCACTCTTAATATTTGTCCAGTAGTGGAACACTTCCATTAAACAGAAGAATTAAGCATCAGGGGTAGAAAAGGAACTTTTATTCTTTATATTGATGCCATTATATATATGATCTACTGGGCTGAATCACTTATACTGTACTATTGGTCACATCAAGTGGGGAAAAAATGTAAAGCATCTATCTCACTACTGTTATAAGTAGCTAACTACTTTTTAAAAAATGGAAGAAAAAACAGTGGAAGGAGGAATCATGTAGATGTATAAAGATATCAATTTCTGTAGCTTTTCATTGATTACCAAGCCTTCAATTTTTATCATAATTTGATGGTCTGGGGTGCTGGATAGTGAGGATATTTGTTAGTGGGAATGTAAATATACCTCCCAGGCCATTCTCTTTAACCAAGAAGCTACCCTGCCTGTATTCAACATTATGCAAACAAGAGCTACCAACTGGACTCAAGGATCTAAAACTCATCATTTATTAGAAAAAGAATGAGGCAACGGGAGCTGTAATGACTGCAAAGAATGAGTTTGGAAGCTTTAATTCAAGAACAGGATGAGACAAAGTAGAAAAAACAGAGAACACAGAAATAACCACCGATTCACAGCATGCTATTCTGACTAAGAAGAATGAAGACTGCAAAGCATCAGGACTTGAAATGATGGCCAAGCGTCAATTTTTAAAAAATGCCAGGCTGTTAACCATTCCTGAAAGCACAAAGACAAGAAGCACCAAGGTAATACTTTTCTCTAATGAATTCTGAAGGTGCTTGGATGACTAGCATTGAACAGTCTCTCACTGATGTGTTATGATGCATCACATCCCTGTGTCAGGGCCAGGGCCTGGGCAGACTGGCTTAGGGGATAGTGTCAGGTGCAGGCCAAGGGTCCAAGAGCCAGTTATCAGGAATCAGGCCTGGTTGGAACACCAGTAGATCAGAATCAAGAGACAAATCAGAGGGCAAGGATTAAGAGGCAGTTACCAATAGTCAGGATACCAGGAGGTCAGGATCAGCAGGCAGGAACAGGTAAACACACCAGAGCAGCAGCCCATGGCAGAGTGAAGCCCAGTTGTACAGACAATATTCTGTTTCCTCCTCTAGCATAAATAAGGGCTGCGGCCCAATCAGAAGCCTTGGAGCTCTCCCAATCAGAGAGAAGGGGGAGGGCTTGTGCCCCTGTTGGGCTTCATAGACCCTAGTCCAGCGACGATTTGTGAGCTGATGGGTGGAGGACTGGCATGTCATGACTCCCAGGACACCCAGGGACCCAGTTCCAAGGCCTGCAGAGCCTGACGCCCTGGAGAAAATCAAACAACCATCCTCACAGAGTATTTACCGAATGTGAAACTCCCAGAGCAACAGGCAAACAACTTGTTCAGGCCACCAGAAGGCAGATTTACGAGAAGGCTATCAGTCCCCATGCTTCAGGGCATTAGCTGCATCAGGAAGAAATTCCAACCCTTCATTACATAGTACTACACAGTTGAGTGCATTATTTGAATTTAAACTAAGCCTTAAGGGTAGGATTTTCAGAGCTGCCTAAAGGTCTGGGCTACACTTAAAAGTTTTACTGGTACAACTATTTCAGTTAGGAGGATGACTCTTACTAAAATGGCTATAGGGGTCAGAACCCTATAAAGAGGCCTTATATCAGTAAACCATTCCCTTGTGGGAATAAACTATACTGGAATATATAGACTTTTATACTGGTATACCTGTGTCCACACTAGGGGAGGTGGAACCACCTAAACTAAACTGGTACAGTTAAACCAGAAGAACTTTCCAGCGTACACAAGGCCTACACCACCTGACATTGGCCACTGTCACAGCCAAGCTGCTGGAGCAGATGAATCAGTGCCTTTTCCAGTGTGGCAGTTCCTATGTCAGCAAAGGCTCCTGTGTGTGCAACTTGGTGTGTGTTTAAACACACATCTAAACACTGCTCCAGCTGTGAGCCCCACGCTGCTGCTCTGAGGCAGCTGTGAAACTTGACAAGAATATCAATTTCACTGCTGGTAGGCTCTGTGCTGTGAAACTGAGCTGGTGCTGAGCTCACAGCTCTGGCTGTCACCAGCTATGAGCCCCAGGCGGCTGTCAGTGCCCCACAATGCCCCACTTCAGTCAGTGCACCACCAGGAGGAGGAGGGTACTGTGGACACCAATAGACGACTGAATTACTGCAGTGGCTGTAGGTCAACCTAAATGAAGTCAACCTAATTTTGAAGTGTAAATGAGCCCTTAAGAAAAAGAAAAAGAAAAAAAATTTCAGCCCAAATAGTTAAAGTAAGGCAAAGTGATAAGACCCTGTTTGCAGTTGCTTATAACAGGAAGCATTCAACATCCTTAACAGGCAAAGCCACCAGCCCCACCTATAATAAAACAATTAGCCATAGTGTGTTTTAATAGTATGTTTAGCACAAGATTGACTACAGCTGCAAAGACAAACCAACCAACCCTTCTTTCCATCTTCAACACATCACTGCAATGATACTCTGATTACTTGGAATTTATCTCCATGCCAGTGCATCCATTTTGACTTCCCCCGCGCACACACACAATCTTCGGAAGAATTCAGAAGGATGGTCTAGTGCAGTGGTTTTCAACCTGTTTTCATTTGCGGACCCCTAAACGATTTCAAATGGCGGTGCAGACCCCTTTGGAAATCATAGACATAGTCTGCAGCCCCCAGTGGGTCCGTGGATCACAGGCTGAAAACCACTGTTCTAGTGGTTAGAGCACTAGCCTGGAACTTGGGAGACTGGGAGAAGCCTTATCTCACAGAGGTGTTGTGAGGATAAATACATTAAAGATTATGAAGTACTTGGATACCAGTGATGAAAAGCACTGTCTAAAAAAGTTAGGTATTTATTATTAATTATTATTATTATTATTAATTCACCTTGAAACTAGAGGTGGTGGACAGTTAGACCATAAATCCACCAGTGCTGCTAAATTTGTTGGGGGAAAAACAAAAATAACCCCTCCCCCCATATTTTATTGAGGTCATGTGCAGCCCTTTGGCCACATAAATTCACTAAATGGACGTGCTTGAACTCAAAGCAGAACTAGAATTATGTTAATTCAACCCTTTTGGAAACAATGTTAATGATTTAATCACTAATGATAATCCTATTTCATTATGTGTTGATAACAGGACAATCAATTCACATCCTGCCCTCTCCTTATGTACCCTATCTGCATTCTTGGTTTCACCCAGCCTAAAGGCCCAGCTATTTTAAATACTGGCTGTGTTTGTTTAACTTGCTTTATAATCCTAAATGTACATGCAGTGTCATTTGTTGCCAGAACCACAGTCAATCAATGCAATCTGTTCACCATTGCCATCCTACCCCTGCATTCTGAAGTACATTTTATATTGCCCTAACATTTACCTCATACAAGATCCAGTACATTTCACAAATTGATGACAATGAACTCATACAAGGGAATTTGAAGGGGTCTCAAGAAGTAAAGTAAAATAGATCAGCCACACTGATCTTTTATAATTTACACAGACAACACAATAACTTTATAACAAATAGTTTAAGTACAACTGTAGCACAAATATTGAGAAGCATCTTGTTTTAATTTGAGCCTAACAGTCATTTGGCCTTTTTCTACATTACTATGTCCCTAAAAATGTGAACCAGATGACACAATTATCTGATAAGACATACCACAACAATTATAGTACATTATTCACTTACTAAACATACTAACCGTGATGGCATGCCATGCCATCTCTGAAGGGAGCCAGCTCTGATAGGCTAGTATGTTTTTAAGTTCACGACTGAAGCCAGCTAATTCCTAACTTCCAGTACCAGAAGCTTAATAAAAACACAGAAAAGTATTAGCTATGCTAATATGCCTATTATTCAAATAGGCAACACTACACTTTCTAACAAAAAGAATGACACAATGTAAGAGAGACCGTCTCTACCCCCAAAGAATTTACAATTTAAATGGACAAGGACAGACAAAGGGTTGGAGGGGAAATTGAGGCACAGTGAGGTGAAATGCCTTGCCCAAGGAGACCTATCAGGTCAGTGGCAGAGCTTGGAACAGAACCCAAGTCTCCTGACTCCATTTCTGGTGTCCTATCACTCAGCCTATCAGAGGTATGGTACCCTGTCCTTCTCTTTTGTTTTCATGAATGTCCAAATGTTGGCACCTAAGATAAATTGTTACTCCTTGAGGAGTCCCCAGTTTTCTAGACTGAGCCCTCCTAAAGGATTCCTCATCAGGACAAAGAAAAGAAAAGCCCACTTCAGTGGCTCTTGGTAGCAGGACCCACTAATCAGGAGAGACCCAAATGAGTGGAGAAAAAAAATTGACCTAGCCTGCGGGGGCGGTGCTGCCATATGGAGAAAGGGGGAATAGGAGACTTTTCAGAATTCAAAATATCCAATATCTGTTGGCCTCTTTGCTTGATTGCTAAATTACACCAGGGAAAATCCCACCTACTTCAGACTGGGGGATTCTGGGGGTTTGCGTTTGTTTTGGTTTTTTTTAAATCTTCTAATTCCACTGGTCTCTATCCAACATTGCCATGGATACAATTCTGCTTAACAACAACATGAATACACACTCTCACAATTGCCTGGCAGGAAACACTGCCATATCATTCTGTCACTTTCTACACCAAGGGAGTTTAAGGAAGGGAATGTTAGCCTATTTTTGTGGATTTCGAAGCAAGCACATGGCATGAGGTAGAGATCACCTGCTTGCTGTCAGAAATAATTAAATGGATAGATTTTTGCTTTTTCCATTTCTTACATAAGAAACATAGGCTAAGTACTTGAATTTTATCTCCTATGAAGGGATCCATTCATATGTACAGAGCAAATTACTAACCATATCAGAGACTCTTGCACTAGCTTTCCACAATGCATAAAAGAGCTAAGAAAGGTTTTAAAAACTTGATTGATTGTAGAGGCATATGTGAAGTCAATTTCAGGACAGCACATGTGCTTGCATGTCAACCACTTTTCAATCCATTCTCTCTACTCCTTAGTTGCTTTTGCACTGCAACAAATTTGAAACAGATTATATTTTTTTAAAAAACACTTGTTTTGTGTGTATCAACTTTGTTACAGATTTGTTACAAATATTTTTCTTAGCAGAGACACATCTGCTAAGAAAACAGAGAATGCATCATGAACATCCATTCCCCCCTTCCCTTCCCATTCATGATCATTCAACATTCGCTGTGGCAACTATATTACATAGTGACATGGAAAAGTGATACCATGAAAACGTGTTTGTATTTTTAGCTACCCTTAATAAAATCAGTGGATGCCTAAAGGAGCAGCTAAACAGAATCAAAGCCATTCCCCCGTAGTCTCTCAGCTCTCTGTGGATAGCCAGTAAGTGCTCTGCAAACCTGTTTGGGAATGCTGTTTTAGATATTTGTTTCCTCAAATCACAGCCCAGATTCTCCTACTTGATCCCACAGTGAAGTCACAGTCCCGAGTTTAGGACTTCAGTCTTTCCATGGAAATTAATATCCCATTACAAATTCTGTATTATAAAATTCACTGCAGAATCACCGCAAGATGAGAAGATGATCTAGAAAGGAGAAAGCCTTTTTTCTCAAACAGAAACATCTTCAGCCATTAGCAATCATGCAGCAAGCCCCAAAGATTTCTGTTCTGAGCCTGCTGCACTTGAAAGTTGTCCTTGACAGGAGAGTCCCATTGTAAGTAAATGCTCTGAATAACTAAAAGAGAATACATGACCTTGGTGGTAATCAAATATTTAGGTCTTCCAAAACATTTACTCTTCCTATTGCAATTTTAAATCTGGCTGTTCTTGGTTAACGAAGGACACAATCCATGTAACCCTGAGAAATGCGGTGTTCAATTTCATCAGAGAGTGATGTAAGTAAACACAGTAAAGCTGTGACCTCAAATGTCTAAAGTTTTCATTTCAAAACAGAAAACCAAACTTGCGATTGATTTCCATTAAAACATCAACACGTCTCATCTTCCACAAGTCTTTTCTTAACAGTTTAATTGATAAAACAAACTGCGGCAGACACGAATGCTTTTAACACAGGTTGCTTTTGACAAGGACAAAAAGGCAATATTACTATTTTACTTGAATGAACTCCACTGAGCTCACAATTTTTCCGAAAAGGAAAGCAGCATTCTGATCACACCAGAGCTAGAACGCTCAGCCATCATGCAGAACTGATTCCAAAACACAATTGTGCTTACTGCTCTGCACACCAGACAAGATATGTCAGATACATATGGTGGGATTTTCAAAAATACTCAGGGTATGTCTACACTGCAATCAGGAGGTGTCACTGCAGCACATAAAGACATCTGGTCAAGCCAGATCAGCTAGAAACCACACCTCTTGATTACAGAGTAGATACACTATGAGTGTTAGCCTAATTGCTCCCACTGAAGTCAAGGTTAAAATGTACAGGGACTTCAGTAGGACCACTGCTAAGTCAACACTTAGTAATTTTCAAAATTCCACTCTAATCTAGTTGTCCCATGAGCATAGAAAGGGCATGGCACACCAAACCCCCATGCAGCAGCTCTCATACCAGCTGAGTCACTAATCACTCATCTACATCAGTCTCAAGGAAAGCAGATGATACAATGCCATCTGCTAGGAAGAATCGTTCTTTTTTTTCTGGATGTGTTCAAGGCTTTTTCTTTTTAAATGAACACTGCAGCCATGTAAAATAATACTCCCTTTGAGGCTAGGAGAGGAAAACAAAAACCATGCTAGAAACTGAAGCCTGCCATTGCCAGCCAAATTGCAGGTACTAGTTAATTAAAGGACAAGGGCGTATATAGGACCATCAGGGAGATGAAAATTTAAACAATCAAAAAATTTTTAAAAAAGCAGCCTCGTAAGTGTATATTTAAAGCTTACAACTATTCCTGGGCACAAAATTAAACCAATGCATGAGCCTTTGCAATCAGATGACTGATTCTGTGATCAGTCAAAGATGGATTAGATAAAAACATTGGCCAGATCAGAGAGTGGTGCTCCCAATAGCAGCCACTGTACCGCTCATTCTGGTCCAATGGTGAGAAAAATAGCAATAGAGCCTTCAGCTCTTGGTTTGTTTGCTTTTTATGGACAGACACAGGAAGGATCACACATTTCCCTATGTGAATCCAGAAGCATCAGGGCAACCCTTTAAAATAATTAAACAGGACATGCACATTTAGTTGTCCTAATTACAGACAAAGCAATAAGCTGTATTTCTTTACTGTCAAACGGGGAAAGTAATGTTACAACAGATGACAATCATAGGAGAGTTATCATTGCAGTCGATAAACATACTGATCTCTGAGCCAAGTGGTACCCATTTTTTTAAATGCAGGGATCGGCTCACAATTTGTCTTTACCAAACAGAGTATAGATTAGCTTGTCTTGAAAATCAGCAAATATTAAAAGCCTTACCTTTCAAATTGGCATTTGCTAATAAACATTTCAATAGCTTATTTCATAAGCAGAAAAGCTTTGATTATTAGGGTACATCATTCGCTAGCTTCATTGGAAAGGAAAAATATGCTGATTCTTATACTGGTGCTTCCACCAGAGGAGAGAATTGTTGTGCAATAATAAATGGTATGATTTTTAAAGTTCTCAGCACGGTCCAACTACTGAAGTCAATGGGAGTTTTACCATTGATTAAATGGGAACAGAATTAGACCTAACTCTGAGTGCTTTTGAAAATCTCACCCACAGAAATTTTCAAAGGGCCCAGTTTCCCCATCAGACCTCTGAGCAAACCAAATACAATTATCAACTCCCAAGGTATAGTCAAGACTAATGTATTTCAACTAAGGTGATACCAACAAACATTTTAACTGTGAAAATTCACAAGTAACCTGAGTGTAATACTGTCTTTTATGCATGAGATTTTCCACTGAAAGAAAACAGATGGAGAAATACAAAGGCATATTTGCTGATGAATCTCAGTTTCCTAAGCTATTGGATACTCAAACAATTAACAAGGATTCAATGCTAATGGGGCAAATAGAAGTATTTATCAATGGAATGTTTACACATTTGTCAAAGGAGGAGGTACTACACAACATTCTTGAAGTCTATACAAGATGGAATTCCTGCTCCCCTTCCCAAAAGAGAATCAGTCCATTATTCATTTAAGGAACCATGAATATTAATATTATTTAGCACTGAGATAGAAAGCTCTTTACATCTTCAAGTTACCTTAATGTGATTAGGCCTACATTCCATTGAGACAATAGGAATGCAATGCCCTGAAGAAAAACTGTTCAGCTTCTGTTTCTCTGGTTTGCTCTTTTCTGAGCCAAATTCCTTAGCATTTCTGCTCTCAATATGGGAATTTTGTACAGTAGTCTCAGTCAAGAAAGCCAGGTATTAACTTTAGAATCATAGAATATTAGAGTTGGAAGGGACCTCAGGAGGTCATCTAGTCCAACCCCCTGCTCAAAGCAGGACTAACCTCAGCTAAATCATCCCAGCAAGGGCTTTGTCAAGCCTTGCCACAGAACGCTGAAGCAAATGCCTTTGTAATTTTTAAAAGATTAGACAATCAGCTAAGATAATGTTAAATGGTCTATCAGTCTTCAGATTTCTAGTCATAATGCCAGTTGCAGTTCAGAAGGAAACTCTTACCATCTTCCCCCACCAAAGTAGCATCCTATTGCACTCATGGCTTGTGCCATGTTCTCTCTAAAGCATATGGCATTAGACACAGTTAGAGAGAATATACCGGGCTAGATAAAGCACTGCTCTGTTTCTGGTACAGCAATTCAGTTTGTGAAAATAGTAGAAGACATGGGATCCAGAACACTAAGTTTAACATATTTCTTTTAGAAAAGACCCAAAAGCTAAAGCTTTGTGACAACCAGCCTAAGAAAAATTCAGCAAATGATGTATCAAATGAAAAAAAGGAAAAAAAAATCCAAAAGTCTGCCAAGATTCACCATTATCTGCCTACAGTTGCAACTCCTGTGAGGTATGGGATGTCTTGAACATCAACTCTCTTAATATACAGTAACAAGCTCAAGCTGTTAATAGATTCCAGGTTTCCAATAGCACTCGGCTCCTGGGTATGGTGTTAACTGGGATGCTATTGGCTAGAATACTTTTTATTCACAAGTCCATAAGTAAAAGGATTTCACTAAAATTTACTTAGCCAATTTTCTTCACTAGTAAACCTTACAAATTGTATCTCCCAATGGAGCATTAATAAATAATCTTCATTTATACAGTACATCATCCTGAAAGAGCAAAAGGTGCTTTATAATCTGTATAGGGTTCACTTAGGACTAAAACTGGGATATATTAACTCTTCTACACTAGCACACTACACAACAGAGGTATTTCATTTGTTTGAAGTTAGGAGTGGAAATGAAGACTAATTTTTCCAATTACAGAGGAAATCTTAGCTACAGTAGGAGGAATACAATTGATCAAATTACTTCTTGGCAAAAGCACTACAAGATATTCAGTGACCAAAGTGACAAAGAGCTCATGGTGAACATTTTATTTGTAAAATGGCACATTCAGCAGCACAGAATCCCCTAACAGGTGGGGAAGTTGGTTCAGTGCTGACTCAGATGGAAGATCTTCATCAACTGAATCACCACTTCCAAGGAAAAACCCAGAGCATTCCAAAAAAGTCAGATGCTATCCAAGGGTTCTTCAGCCTAACCCATCCCAGATAGCTTTCTAGAACCAAATACATAGTAGCAGGTAATAAACTTTCTATTTATTACTCTATTATATTGGGTCAAAGGAAGTTTCTGGATCACTAGGACAAGCAAAATAATAGAGTAAGCACTCAAATTAGACTGTTCCTAAAACAGAATGCTGGGAAAACCCTGGAGGAATTTTCATATTACTCCATTTAGAATGAGAAGCAACAACAAGCTATAAAAAGCTCATTGGCAACTTTTCTGTGAAAAGGTAGCTAGCTCTGCTTATCTTTCTAGGATCAGTTTACACTGAACTCTGCAGGGGAGCTCTCAGGAGACTGACAGTCAAGCAAGACTGGAGACGTAATGGAAAAACTGCAACAAAGGAGTGAGGTGATCAGCCTTCAAAATTTAATCTAGTTTATCCTACCATTCTCCTGCTGGTGGTACAATAAATTCTTAATCAGCTCTGAAATGTAGTGGTCACCAGTCAGTGAGCTAAAGAAAAGGAAATGGGCAGTAAGAATCTACACCAGCAATAGTCGTCTGGGAAAGTCATGCCACTTAACATCACTAAATTATAATGACTGAAGGCTTTCACTAAATACTGGTGCGACTCATCTTTTTCTCCATATAAAAACAGAGGCCTCAGTTCAGGAAAGCATCTCTATTCAGGACAGCATTTATGCAGATGCTTAACTGCATGTACTTAAATCTTCTTGAAATCAACAGGACTTAAGCATACCCTTTAAATGAAGGCTGTTCCTAAGTGCTGTCCTGAATCAGGGCGAAAGACTGTGTTCCATTTCTTCTCCCAGATACTGTATCGTTATGCTGGCTTTTCCACCTGTAAATTGATGGACATTACACGGAAGTCCTGATCCTGCACTACTGAGATTAATGGGAATTTTGCTATTGCCATCCATATGTGCAGGATCAAGGCCTAAGAGACAACAACATGAAACTAGCTTTATCCTACATTTATTGAAACTCCAGAAGTCACACTGCTCATCATTTCACAGCAACTGGGGCTGAGTCTATAGCTGGACAGCCTCCTCCTGGTTATTATGGATGCCACCACATTAGGATAAAACAAGACTGAATGCAATTTAATTTTGAGGGCAAGTATAAATCAGTAATTAGGGGACAGTATTTTTCAGATTATTTGTTTTTTAAATCTGGTAAAAACTGAGGTAAAAGTATCCAAAATTCCCCCACCCTCCAAGTTAAAGACAAATATATATATTTATAATGTTAACTGTTACCAGTTTAATAGGTATAAACACCACCATCTATTTTTGAAGGTACTAAGATGTGTAGCTGGCTACCCTCCATCAGTTACATCTTTTGGGCAAATCCTGTCCTGTCCCTTCATTCAGCATCTGGAGTATAATGCTGTCTACATCCACATTGCTTGTTGGAGTAGCAAGAATTTCTACAGCCCCTTTGCCAAATAAGGATAATGAAGAAATGCGGGGTTTGGATCCTAACGCTGCTATTAAATGTCACTCTAAAAATGCTGATCCTATCAAGAATTAAAATTAGTGCTGTATACCTATTAGCAGCCTCTTTTCTTGCATCTCCAGTAGATGCACACTACACTCTGCAAGATAGGCCTCACTTATTTCCACTTATTTGAATGGTCCATTTCAACATAATCCATATTTCTTCAAGCAGATCCAGCACAGTTGCACTGGACAGTGCAAATTTTCTTTCTCCAGGAATGCAAAGCATGTTTCAATCCAATTTACATCCAAAGCCTAAACTAATCCCCCTACAGAGTTTTAGCTTGACTTTGCACAAGGAATAATTGCAGTCTTTAAGTAACTTCATATAGATGGTTAGCATTTTCTTTTGTGCAAAGATGGCTCCAATTCCCATAGATGGAAATGGATGCTGGAGTGAAATCAGTCCCTGCATTTATTTTTATATGGAATTCCATATGAAGTATCCCATTCCAAGCATTTTACATAGAGATAGGATGGAACAAGAAATAATGCAGTAAAGAGTGATATAGAACAGGTCTCAGACAATCAGAAAGAGAAAACCAAGTAAGCATGCAAGTAAGAATGATACAATCCTAATATGGGATTCAGTCACATACTCTAGAAATGAGCTACCCCAAACATAGTGAAGAACCACTGGCCAGCTGAAAAAAGCAATATCAGTTGTCTGTTCCAAAGCTAGGATGAGAGGAAAGGCTCCATCTTCAACATCTGAAGCAGAGGAAACTTCATGCCAGCCAGATTTGCAAACTGGCTGGTTTTAAAGAAGTCAGGTTCTCAGCATGGGCCCTTTAAAACTGTATGGTCTGCAAGGCCAGCAACATCCTCTCAAATCCTTCCTAACTAAACTCCTTTCTAGCCAAAAGGTTGCAGGTGTCTCCATGGACCTCCACACACAAGGATTTTTGCTATGTTCTTAAAGATAGTCTTAGTGAAATCCCAACTCCTGGGGGAATTCTGCACCACTGTGCACGTGCAGAATTTATATCCCTCCCAGATTTGTTCCTCCTCCCACAGAAAATACATTGTTGGAGAAGCACTGCAATTGCACCTTTTGCCCACCAGGGGCTGCTGTGGCACCAGAAGAGAGGGCAGCCAGCTCATGGGCCAAAGCAGCCAGCTGTGAAAAGGGAGGGGGGCATAGAACAGGTGGGGAGGCACAGGATATGGGGAGGATGGACAGAGCAGGGCACCCAGGGCTGCCAGGAGATCACACATATTGGGGTTCAGAAAGGTAGTGGGAGGGACAGACTGGAGTGGGGGCACAGGAGCTAGTGGGGTAGCAGCATTGAGCCAGGGACTGTATAGGTGGGAGGTGCAGGGCCACATGAGGACAGGGGAGGGGGATGGCTGAGCGGGGGTGCAGGGACACAGGGGCAAATGTGCCTGACTAAATGAGAAAAGCTAGGGGTCAGCCAGGGTCTGCATGGGGGAGGATTCCTAACTCCCTAACAATCCCTTCCCTCATCTCCCCCCAAAAAAACAACTGTTTTCATACTGTTCCATACTTCTCCCACCCACCTCCAACAACCCTTCAGGTTCACTCCCAGGCTCCTTCCCAGCAATTACTTCTCTCTCCCTCGGCTCCTCCTCCTCCTGATTTCCCCCAAACCTTTGCACTGCTTCTGAGGGGTGTGGGAAATAGGTTTCTGTAGTGTAGTTTTAATGAATTATTACTAAAAGTTCTGTACTAATATGCCTACTAAGGATTCTATTTGTCAAAAAACATGTTCTGAATTTTTCCTTGTTGTCTGTATAGTTACAGACATACTTGCTGCCAGGTATTTTTAAATAAATTATCAAAATAATTGAAAATTGCATATTATATTGCGTTATTTTAACAAATAAAATATGTAGAATTTTAAAATATTCTGCACAGAATTTTTAATTTTTTGGTGCAGAATTCCCCCAGGAATAATTCCTTTATATTGAGAAGTTGGCAGTTCTATCCTGGCTCTGTAACTTTCCTTCAAATGTTTGTCCAACTTTTTCAGATCATTATTTGCCACCTTCAGAATCTAGTTATTTATATGATTATCCACAGATTGCAGCAGCTGTAAAACATTTCACTTTGTATTAATGCTGCTTCTAGATGAGAATTATGATGTGGTTACTATCTTGTTTTTGTGACACTTATTTTCCATCAGATATTCAATTCACTTATGTGACCACTATGACGAATGCTATACAAAGGAATTGTGCTTTAATTCCTTTAGCACTTGTCATAGTATTCTTTGGCAACAGACTGAAATATTATAGTACCATTATAGTTTTTGAAATTACTAAATTTATTTTGTACATAACAGTAGATCTATTAACTACCACCACCGCCCAATACCATAACAGTATTACGTAACAGCCACTGTAAAATGTATAACATATAACAGCAACTATAAGATGTACTTTCTTTGTGATGGGTGGTTCTTTGAGGCTTAATATATTGCCGGGTCACTGGGGTGCCTAATTTTCAGATGATGGTTTCCTGTAGCGTGTAAACAGGTTTTACAATTATGAGTTTTCCACATGTATTGCTTGTGAATAACAATGTTAATGCTTGAAAAGCGAAGTACATCAGTGTTTCCATGTGCACCAATGGGGCTCAAGTTCAGGCCCCCTTGCAAATCAGGCCCTAGATATTATAAGTGCAGAACTGAAATGTTAAGGGCTAATGCTAGGGCCTGATCCAAAGCCCATGGAAGTCAATGGGTGCCTTTCCATTGACTTCCATGTGCTTTGTTAAATCTTAAATTTATGAAAAGGTAGAAGCTCAGGTCCCCTGTGAGCAAAAAACACACACACACACGCACAGAAAAGCATCAGTAGTTATGGTTGCAATCACAATAATTACGCAAACACTTGTCAGCATACTTTTGCCATATTTGCATGTGGACCTCAGGATTTCTATCTGAAAGTTTAGCTCCTAAGTAATAACAAAGACAGAATGGATAACTTGTATGCTCGGTGTAGACTGCATTCCTCACTGGCTCATAAAAGAGCTTATTTATCTAATAACACCTCACTCTTTATATAGCGCTTTTCATCACTAGCTCTCAAAGTGATTTTATAATACTGCATTATTAATCACATCATTCCAATTTCTCTAGTTTTTCAAATTGTGGAGATGGCGAATATTCCAACTGTCCCTTTATTTGACTGGACCCAAGCTGTAAGTGTTTGGATTCCACTGCCGCCAATCCCAGCCCCTATAAATTAAAGACTCATACTTCACATAGTTCCAGGGGGGTAGCCGTGTTAGTCTGTATACAGCAAAAACAACGAGAGTTCTGTGGCACTTTAAAGACTAACAAATTTAATTTTTGTAGGCATAAGCTTTCGTGAGACTCAGCTCACTTTGTCAGATGCAGAGGTAGAATGATACGCCACAGAACTTTCGTTGTTTATACTTTACATAGTGAAAAACACCCCTGCGGCTTGGCATGTAATAGGTAAGTTACTAGTCAGAGCTGCAACCTATGCCTAATAAGTCAGACCATTATGGAGCTGCTTTTGGAGCATGAGCCCAACACATGACAACTGCTGGAGTTCTCCAGCCAGATCAAGCTGCTCAAAATAGCTCTCCTTTCATGCACTTCCCTGTAACTCCCGGGGTATCGCATGCTAACAGCTTAGAGCTGCATCCAACACCACTCACGTGTTGGACAAACTCCACTCCCATTACTATATTTAAATACCAAGTTCTTTAGGTGGAAGCAAGAATTGAACAGAAGCCCAACACTGCCTTCAAGTTGAGGCCAGTCTATTCATACATTGCTTTACAAACAGAAAGAAAGGCTGCGCTGATTACTGTGCACTTTTAGTTCCACCCCTCCGTTCAGATCTATAAAGTACTACTTTTTCAGTAAATATAAAATTCAGACAGGGAAATATATCACAAGTGCCAGATCACTCTTTTATAGTGATAAATCTAATGATATATGCCAAGTGTCAGAATACAAATACCTCAATCAAGCAATTGCTTCATTTCCAATTTCCCACAAATAATTTCATTTTTCCTTTTGACTCAGTGGATGAGAATTCAGTGATAAGGGCCTGGATCCAATACCTCAGTGATTTTCAATGTTTTTTCATTCATAGACCCCTAAAACTTTTGAATGGAGTTACAGACCCCTTTGGAAATCTTAGACAATCTGCAGAATCCAGGGAACCATGAACCACAGGTTTTAAAAAAAAACTCTTTTCTATGGTAATGACAACCTTTCATGGACCCCTGAGACAGTCTGCCAACTCCCAGGCATCCACGGACCACAGCATGAAAATCACTGCCCAATAGAAAGACTCCCTAGTCTACGACAGGCATTGGATCAGGCCTCCAAAGGACATTCATAGCTGCTCTGCATCTTGCAGTGGGTTTCCGTTGTTCTAATACAGGTTTTTAATATTATGTAATAATTGATAGAAGGAAAAAGGTTAATTTTCTGCGACTAATGTGTAGATGTCATTTTTCACCCCCAATCACTTTTCTGCTTCAGGGTTTGACTGAATGAATTGACTCATAGTCAATTTGGGTTTGTTTTAATCTCCATTCCTTTAGGCTCTTCTTCCCCATCCTGCAAATCTTCCAGACCTCCTACTCAAATGATCAGCAGTGAAATAGTTAACGCTGATGTATCATCTTTAGGTTTCGGCATTAGTACCCCATTCAGGCGAATGGACAAATTCACACCACTCATCAGGACATCTGTAGTCCCAGGAAGAGAGGTGTTATTTTTAAATGAACCTTTTTATTTTTGGAGCACAGTTCTTCAGAAGGAGTGGATCCCATGGCAAAGCCCACAGCTGGGGAGACACGTGGTTTTGAGCAAAAGGATCCACTGAAGACAGTGTTTGAGAATACAGTGGAACCTGCTTACATTGAATTATGATAAAAGAAATCTTATTCTAAGGCCTTTTACTGTGCAGATTGCAATTCAAGTGAACCTGAACTTGAAGTTCTGTAGGTAAATATGAAAATGACTCCTCTATATTAGAGTTATACTGTGTAAGTTTCTTTTCCCTTCAATAAAATTCCTAAACGGTCATAACAACCGGCCTCTGGCTAAACCAGCTTTTTGGGATATGTATTTATGGCTCTCTGAACATTGCTTTTCCTTGGTATTATTTCCCTACCACATGCTTGGGCAATCAAAATTACCTGCAGCGTCTTTTCTATCATTTTATTGCATGCAAACAACTACCTTTAAAAAAAAAAAAAAAAAGGATGAGGATCTATGTTTTGCAGAAATTCTCCTACAGATATCCCTTCCCCTTTGCAACTCTGCTAAAATGTCTACTGATGCTATGCATCAAAGCTGCCACTGCCCAGTGACCTGCCATCTGTGCATCAGTATTCCGAAACTGCAAACCAGACTAGAGGTGGTTAGTATGCCATGGAGGTAATTCTCTTCATCTCCTCGGACAGGAAGAGACACCTGTCCACACAGCACCCATCTTACCTGCTCCTACCCCCTCCTGCTGCACTGCCAGCAGATCTAATAAGCCACAATCATTTTAGCCCTGCAGAAGGCAGCTCACCTGCCCCTCCAATGGGAGGAGAGAGGTGTAGAGAAAGCAGCTGAAAAACAAAAGTCAGCGGATGAACAAGCAGACATCGTTGTGCTAAACAGAAAAAGATACTAGCTTCAGAAACAACATTTTAAAAGCCATCTGGCAGAGCCAGGCCTGCCTGTCTAATGAGGTATCTGATCGAGCAGGAAATCAAGTTTAGTTGAGTCTTCCTACATAGTGAGAAGAAAAGAGTATGTCACTCTGAAAGCTGCAAAGATTCTACTTCAGCATTTCAACCAGTAGACCAACATAGCCTTGTCTACAGTAGAGAAATTTGCACAAGTGCAAATCGCTTCAATAAGCCACACTGGGATAAGCCCCCCTCTGCAACAATGTACTGTGCCTGCATTACGGTTTGGCAAGAGTGTAAAATCAGTGCAATTTTCTCTCCTGCAGACAGGGCCACACTCACTACAGCACTGACACTAAGGAGCTGCGTGTGCTGGCAATACCCTACAGCTGCCTGAAATCCTACTGACTCCAGCTGGGGTTTGCCCGCACACGTCACTGCAAGAACAGGGTGTTAAATATTATTCCATGGAAAACCCACTGAGGCCAACAATTCATTCACCAGCCACCGGTTGAGATTTCTGCATCGAAGTAAGCATGCAAACCTGGATCTCTCAGCTGCTGCTCAGGCTTAAAATTGTTCTGGGCAGGCTCACGGAGCACTATAACCACACTGTAAATTACTGCAAGTGTCTCTAACACACATTAGTTTTAGATTTATCACGCCTTGCATCAGATCACAATGATCAGGCCTCTCTTCTCAAGGCATGTTGGTATGTCCAGCAAATAACTTCTGCCGAGGTGATGTGATTTGGATAACAGGTGTCTTTGGAATCACACGTTTTCATTTGGACATCTCTCTTCGCCAGTCCTTTCACCTTTCAGCATCAGAACGCAAAGGTAAGGCCTAGCAAATCCTTTGGTGCGTAGCAGTTTTGCCCCAGTCCTCTCCAACAAGCTGCTTTCAAGTTCTAGTAATGCTTCTCCAGTGACCACCTAGAACAGAGTGCTCATACCGCGGGCCAATCCCTTCCTCTGAACTACCTCTTGGAGAGCATTATTTATGGACTGTGCTGGTGACAGAGTGACCAGATGTCTCAATTTATATACAGTCCAAATAGTTGGGACTTTTTCTTATATTACCCCCCATACCCTGTCTCGATTTTCACACTTGCTATCTGGTCACCCTAGCTGGTGAAAAGAATTCACAATGTCTCATTTGCCAAGAGCATTAATTGAGTTTGTTCTGGGCTAGAGACAGTTTTTAGATAGTTACGGTCAAAGCTAAATTCCCATTATTAGTCCAAGTCTTATACCATTCACCTTATCTGCCTAAAATCTCACACGCAGGATTTCAGACCAGGGTACAATTTTTCTCATTCTCCAAGAGCAACTGGGATAAGACCTTTGGGCATTCAAAAATTGTAGTGAGTTTCCCTTCTGGGATTTTTTTTTTTTTGGGGGGGGGGGGGGGGAGCTTGTTTGTTTTGGATAATCAGCTCTCTAAAACCGTTTGTTAACACCACATTTGCTTAACCTATTGGTTTTAGAAGGAAGAGGTTCCTTTGACTAGTTTTCATGGCAAACTTTGTTTAGTAGCAGCATTTTCGCTATACTTTATAAAGTCTGCAGGGACCCAAAATGTGCTTTATCATAGACCTGTATAGATCAAAGGCTGATGGACAATGATGGTGTAGCATCATGCAGGGACTCATATTGCACAAAGATAATCTAGGGAAGGAAGGCATCTACCTTTGCCCAGCTTGCAAGATACACCAAATTTCCAGTGTCTGAGCAATTCCTTAATCATCAAACACACAAAACTAAGGAAATTCCCAGGCAAATAACGTTGTTAAGATTACTATAAAATGAAGCAAATATAAAAACTTTTTTGCCCAGTGCTTCAGATTGTGACTTTTTCTCTCCTTTTAATCCTGGAATAGTTTTGAAAGGTTTTTTTTTTTTGTTTGTTTGTTTTTTTAAATATTATGTCTGCTCAACATTAACTTCATCTAGTAACCTTTTAGTTTGAGATAATAAATAGTTACCTCCATGACAGCAAAGAGCTATTTTTAATACCTAAATTGCCTAGAAACCAGTATGGTTTTTATGATGGTACCACAGAGGCCTAAACCACACTTCCATTTCCTGGTTTATCAATAAAATAAGGACTGGTTCACTGGTATCTCACACAGAACAAAGCAACTCAGTCTGGAAAAACACAAATCAGAAAACTCACTATGAAAAATAGGTTTTATACAAAATGTTAGTGGAATGCTGTAATAGCTACAAATCTTCTACATACAACACAAATCAGTTTCTACAGCACATGGGCAGGTTTAGCTTACATGTTTTCAAAATCTTGCTTGCATACAAACAAACTGGCGTACAGAAACATTAGATGGCTTTTTCCCACACTTTTCAACAGATTTGGATAGAGTTTAATCCAAAAAGGAGTAGATCTTTAGTACCAGCTATCACCTACCTAATCCAGCCCTTCTCAGCTATGCCAAGTATCTTTGGCTTAGAACTGAAACATTTCTAAATGAGAATTTTTTTTTTTTTTTTTTGAACACAGCAAATTCCTCAGACTTTTCTGCCCCTCAGCAGTTTCACGTGAATGCACAGAACAGAATTAGGCAAAGAATTAAGGTGGCTTAGGTAATTATAGCTGCACATGCTATCAGTCCGAGACAGAGGATTAACAGAGTGAGTTTCCAGTTAAAGGAGGTCTTCCCATGCGTTGTGAAAAGAACTAGCTTCATTTTATTCTGTGCATAACCTTTATTTTAAAGGTACATTGTTCGGTGGAAGTATGGACACTATAAAGCTTTAATTAGAAGCCATTTCTATTAAATTCTATTTGGTACTTGAATGAGCTAGGCACTTTAGAAACACACAGGAGAGAAGGCTACATCACCGATGGCTTTAAATCAAGGGTGGAGTTTATTAAATTTAATTACTTTTCCCTGCATCTTGCATTATATAACATGCTTTTCTAATCGTGGGAAGTTCCTATTAAAAACTGCATGGTAACGAAAGGTGCTGCTATAAAGACCATTAATAAACAAGGTGGGTGTCTACTGAAAACTGTACAGCACAGATACAGCTAACAAAAAAGGCAACAATTAAATGAAGATATATATGTTACTGTTTGCACCTACCAAAGAAACAAAGCTCTCTGGGTATGGCTACACTGCAACTAAAAACCCGCGACTGGCCCATGCCAGCTGACTTGGGCTTGCAGGGCTCAGACTAAGGGGGTGTTTCACTGCAGCGTAGTTCCAGCAGCGTAGTTCCAGCTCAGGCTGCAAGGTCCTAGAGCCGGGACTCCAGCCCGAGCCCGAATGTCTACACTGCAATTAAACAGACCCTAAGCCGAAGCCCTGCAAGCATGAGTCAGCTGGCAAGGGTCAGCTGTGGAATTTTAACTACAGTGTAGCTATACCCTTGGAAAACTGACTCATCCCTTCATATTCCAGACAATTTCCCCCCCATTTTGAAGACCACATGCACTAGTTCAATGTTGTCAACTCTCGTTATTTTATCACAATCTTGCAACTTTTGGTGTTTTTCTTAAAGCCTCATCTCCTAGAATTCTGTGATTAGGAGAGTACCTCAGTGTCCTCACTTAAAAATAAAGAATTCCTCATGGTTGCACAGAAAAGCTTAAACACATGACGCATGTGTGACCAAAACCAGAAGAAAAGCAAAAAAGATTCCCTCCCCCCTTTTTTTTAAATCTCATGATTATTAAATTAATCATGATTTTTTTGGGTGTAATAACTCATTTTTGAGCAATGAGGACTGATAATACTACAGGTGCAAGTGCCTAATCAACTGCACTTTCTCCAATGATCTTACTATACTGGTGATTGTGAATTCTTTTTGAAGTGGAAAAGATCATCAGAGGCAAGCTAAATAATAATGGATCTAAGCAGTTGACACTGTGCCTTTAAAGGTTCTAAGCTCACATTGTCCCTTATAAATGATCCTTATCAAAAGCAGATTGTCTTTTCTACTGAGAATAAAGTGACCACATTCCTTCCTTCCTCCACTTTGGCTTTTGTGCATTTCCATACAGAAAGCTTTGCAAACGGAATCCAGATCAGCACAATTTGTTCTTGCCAGCGTACAGGTGACGAAGCTCCCTTGCAAAGTATTCATAGCATTCCAGCTCTATTCGTCTGACATTACATCATGACAGAAAATCAAAATGTTCTTTTTCTTTTAGCCAATCCCCAAATCAAAGTACCTTTTTAGCACTACATACACTACATTGACTATCATAATTCATCTAGGAATTTTTAAGTCCTATAAATAGCAAAGGTATTATAATTCTTACACGAGACACACACTCACGTTATTAATTCCTCATAGGCATGAAACATTACTGAGGAACCAAATAGCACTGATACAGTTAAGTCAGCCAACACAAACACTGGGTGATATCACATAAATCTGAAACACAATACTCTGGCCTAATGAAATAAAATTAAGATAGGATTTCAGCTTGAACTGTGAATTTCTTGGCTCTTTTGAGGAAATGGGTCATGGCCATAATGTTAAAGCAGTTTGGTTTTGTGACTTAACATTCATCTAGTTTCTATAAAAATTTTTGTTCTGTTCTGGTGGGGTGAGTATGGTAGAAAATATAATGCGAGGTTACTGTTGGAGAGAAAGAAAAATGTAAGGATATGGTGGGAGGAAAATTAGCTTTGGAAGCAAATTGGGGATTCTATCTGACAAAAGAATTCAACACACAAATTAGTAACTATAGCTGCTTGCCAGGTGACCCATCACCACAAGAATTCTCAATGCTCAGGACAAAAGGAAGTACAATAAATGTTACAAGGAACTGAAAGTTGAAGGGACAAAAGTATTTGGCTCCCTTGTGTCATGCAGCATTCAGAGTGACATTCACTGGCAGCAAGGAGTCTATATTGCTTCTGTTTTCTTTCCCAAAGCAGAAGCCTGGCCAGTGTCAGATGTGAGGTGCTATCTATAAAGAATGACAAGCAGCGGGGATAATGTGGGAAAGGATACTAGATTAGGATGAGATTTATTTTCACTCACATAACATCCCTCAGATAACTGTCCCTCTGAAGACAACAGTCCGAGAAAGAGAAAGAGGGGAGTCTTTTGTGATTCTAGCACAGTGAGTATGGGTTTGAGGACGAATATATAATATTTATATATGCATTCAGTGCATGTTGGCCTACCCCATCCTCAAAGACAATTTACCATGACTGACATAGGGACTTCATTTAGGGGTGAGGTGAGGGATTCACAAAAAGTCTGTTCGTTCTGGACAGGATAATGGCTAATCCTCCAAAACTGAAATCCAGAAATATTATCTGTTTTCCTGAGCGACCACCACCAAAGCCAAGACAAGAGGAGGGTGTGTAGGTGGGTGCCTGTGTGTGTGCACGCGCCCACACACTCCAGCAAGAAGGCACAAAGTTCCAGACCTATTAATTAACATATACACCCAAAACCTGGAATTTGGGGGGGAGGGAGAAGGAGGAGGGGAAAATCCACCTTATTAGCTCATTTTCCAGCTGCTCAGGTCAAGCAGTGAATGGCTGGAGGCCATAAGAGCCCCACTTTATAAAGCCCAAATGTTAAAATACACTGAAATAATTAATTTAGAAAATCCATTAGTGTGAGAAGAGGAAAGTAATGTATAATGGGGGAAGAGAGACTGGGCACTGAACATTCTTGGCACTGATGAAAAGCTGCACTGTTTGCTTACCCGGAAATGGTGAACAAAAAGCAGCTGCCTACTCCTCTAGTTCAGTTTCCTGAATGTAACTGGATCGCCGACTGGCATCCATTGTTCTAGTCTCATGGAACAGTGCTCATTAGCATACACCCATCAATGTGTAAGTTTACAATTTTAAAAAAATAAATAAATATATAAACAAAGTTCACCCTTCAGATTTGCAATAATCTGTGCTTAAAATACTGGCATGAATTAAAAAAAACAAATTCAGAATAAGTAATGACCTTATTTCGCAAGATGTAAGCATGAACAAGGTATAATATGGGTGCAGAGGCTTAAATAAATGTAATATGCAATAAGAAGCCATCAGCTGACGTGGGTGATGTGTATAAATAGAGGCATACTAAAAAAATAAAGTTTGCAAACAAGACTTTTTGCAGCCACGGCATTTTCTTTACACAGCTCCCAAGGAGAGAAACAGTGTGCTTTTGCCGGGAGAAAAAAAAAAAAAAGATTTGCCTAGGAAGGCACTTCCTAACCAGGCCCACCTTGTACCTGAACAGGGCCTCATCCAGCCAGAGGGCTTCAATGGAAGCAGAGAGCGCTCTGCACTCGGGACAGGGCCAAAGTAAGGTATTGAATATTGGCCTGAGACTTTCCCTCAGAGGAGAGAGGTTTGAGATAGCAAGTTAAAAGATTCTCTCCTTTGTTTTATTAAAACGGTTTCCTCTCCCCAAAAATACCCACCTTTTTGTTGCTTTCAAACTCCTCTTCTGGCCTGCTTATACTTCTTCCCTCACTTTTTCCTCTGGTTCTCTCCTTTAAGCCATCTCTTTACACCTAGGTAAGGGTTAGGCTCTTGAAACAACAAATCCCAAACATAAGCTAAGTGTTGTTGTAGCCGGCTGGGTCTCAGGGTATTAAGAGACAAGATGGGTGAGGCAGGCAATTTTTTTTATTGGACCAACTTCTGTTGGTGACAGAGACAAGTTTTCAAGCTTAGGCCTGGTCTACACTGATCGGCAAATTTGGTGGCAGTCGACAGGGGTTATGCAAGCTACTAGAAGTAGAGTAGCTTATGTAGAGTAGCTTGCCTAACTTATGTCAACTTCCTAACTTCTGTTCTTCGCACTATCTCCACTATGCTGTGCTGACAGGAAAAATGTACCCGCCGACACAGCGCTACGCTTTTTCTGAGGGTGGTTTTAATAGATCGACTTCCAGTTCGATTGACTGGATCTTCACTGCCACTCAATCGAACTGGATAAATCGATCTGACGGTGGCGATTTTGCCGCCATCAGTGTAGACATAGCCTTACACAGAGACCACAAAGAGAGCTATGTGTAAGCTCAAAAACTTGTCTCTTTCAGCAACAGAAGCTATCCAATAAAAGGGATTGCCTGCCTCACACACCTTGTCTCTCATAAATAAAGGGTCAAGCTTTCTAAAACTTGTGATGAAAGGCCAACCCGCAATTTCAACAGGGTCAGAGAACATCCTGATCTTCCCATTTTCCACAGCTCTTAGCCAATTCTTTAGCATGGAACTACCACGGAGAAGGCAATGGGTGGGGTCCTGCCTTAGACAAATCACTCACATGCTGAAAGGAACATCTCTATTGTGTAGGGTAACAAGATACCCAGAGCCAAAAAGCAGTTAGCCTGGTTCTGCCCAGTGGGATTTGCAGTAAATTGAAATAACGAATTCTCATTCTAGTACATAATACAGTAGCTACTTCGTTTTATTACATAACATGATAAACTATGGCTTTATCGGCATGTCATGGTGATGTCCATGTGATATATCTGTATTTACTATGCACCTTTGACCACCTCACCTGCATTTTACCCATTAATATGTCTCTCTCTCTCTCTCTAAAAAGCTTCAGACAACCTCTATATTTTAGAAAAAGATGCACCTATGCAGCTGCAGAGGTTCTCCTTTTACTTCACAGTGACTCTTTGCAATGAAATTTAGTATTTATTTCCATACTGACTTCCATATGCGCTCAAGGAGAGTCTCTCTAAAAAATAGTGAAAAAAAGCTCAGAGCAACAATCTATGCAAGTTTAAGTTAGTGAGCAGATATTTATATACACTGTATATGACCTACAAACATAGCTTCCTTATGGCCATGATACACAATAGGTGACCCGCAAGTCAAATGTGGCATGCCAAGATTTCCTATGTGGACCACAAGCTCACCTTAAAATAACATTTATAATTAAATTCACAAACAGTGATTCACTGCCTATCATTTGCCTATGGACTTCCTTAGTAAATAACTTAATGGATCTTAAGTTCTTGTGATAGCATCTGCTACAACTGAGCTAGGATGACACCCATTTTTTCTTTAAAGATGGAAATGGAGCCAAAAATGAATGCAAGTGGGAATAAACATCGCAAAGTCAACAGCAAAACTGAGTTTTTAAACCAAACTGGACCACAGGTTTTCTTATGCCACCTCATGTAAAAGCAAACCCTTTGTATTTAATATGCCAAACCACTGTATCCATCTGTAAGGTCATCAACATGAGATGCCACTTTGAATCAAAGTACAGTAACTTCAAGGCAGCCTATCCTCCTGGCAATGTTGCAAGACTTGACAAAATTGAAAATCTGAAGTCTTTGTATCACAATTCAAATATCTTCATTACATCAGCAGCCACTATACAGGAAAAAGCAACAGCTGCTTCTCTTTAAATAATATTGGTACTAGCTAAAAAGAAATTGCCTTTCCTGAATGCCGAGCTTGTGAAGGAGTGCACAGTGGAAACGCTGGAGGAGGTTTTTTCTGGAGATAAAAGCAAAGATGACATTGTGAACTGTGTGAAGCAAGTTCTCCTGTCTGATTCAATGGCAGTACAAAGATTAGAGGTAATTTACAAGGATTATTTGTCAGCACCACTTTCCGATTATTCCAAATATGCAACTCTTGCAGTGGATGAATTAAGGGATTTAAATGACACTCCCCAGATATCACTGTTTGTTAGATTTTATGACAGTGAAATTTTCAAGAAAGAATTTTTGTGCTTAATACATTAAAAACTTGCACCACAGGCGAGATCTATTTTGAAAAGGGAGAAGGCTTTTTTGAGAAAAATGGTTCAGCTCTGCAGAAAGTAAACTTGCTTGTTACAGATGGAAGTCCCTCCATGACAGGGAAAGAGAAGGGCTATGCTTCACATTTAGCAGTGATACACCCTTCATTAACTACACTTCACTGCATCTTTCACCAGATTGTCCAGTGTGGTAAGTTGTCTGGGGACTTGGGGAAAAAAGAAAAGGTATTGTGATGAGCAGAACCGTCCCTAGGGTACGGCAAATAGAGGCAATCACTCCGCACCCTGCACTTTGGAGGGCCCCGCACGCTGACCAGGCCCTCCTCCTCAGCTGTCCCTCCCTACTGTCACTACTGCCACTGATGGGGGGGGAAGGGGGAAATAGACCTGCAGGCCCCCCACCGCGGGGCACTATCGCCGCTGCTGCCACCACGGAGGAGGATGGGGGAGGGCAGGAAGGGCCTGCAGATCCCCCTCACGCAGGGCGCTGCCACCACTGTTGCCACCGGGGGGAGGGATGGAGTGGGGAAGGGCCCACAGACACACACACCCCTCGCAGGGCGCTGCCGCCAACTGGGGAGAGGGGGATTTGCTCCAGGCCCCCCCCCCCAGGGATGGCACTGGTGATGAGATTAGTGAACTACATACGTTCAATTTCTAGCTTGCAATGTCATCTTTTTAGAACTCTTTTACAACATGTTTAATCCGAATACAATGACCTGTTGCAGCACAATGATGTTTGCTGGTATAGTAAGGGACTCAGAGAGTTTTTGTGCATTTCAAAAAGAAATAATAGAATTTCTTTCAAACCACAAGACCAACAAGGCTTGTCAGTTCCTGGAATTTATTAATGATATCCATTCTGTGTTATAGTTTGCTTTTCTGTGCTATATTACTGGTTACTTGAATTCATCAACTTCCAGCTCCAAGGGTGTGCAAGCCATGTTGGAGATCTGTTTGAAAAAGTGTGTGCCTTTCAGAGGAACCTTGAAATCTTTCAAACAGACTGAACAGAAAATATGTTGCACTTTTCCACGCTGCATGTTCTTTTTACAGATGAAAGTTGGACGAAAACAATGCAAGAATTCCTAAACAATCTGATTCAAGATTTTAAAATGCGATATGAGAATTTTAAAATACCAAAGGATTTGCTTTTATTTGTTCGTGATCCGTTTGTTGTCTTTGCCAATGGACCCTGCCTTTCTGAAGCAAAGAACATTCTTGATACAATAGATGCTAATGCATAAAAAGAGGACTTCACTCTCTACCATTGTCAATCTAGCACCATTTGTAAATAATACATGTTACACAAGTTACAAAATAAATTCCTTCCAACCCCCAAATGATTTAAGTATTTAGAGTGCACCAGTCTCCACATTTGCAGAGGACTGGAAAAGGGTAAATATCCATAAGAGAGGGAATAAGGACAACCCAGGGAAATATAGACTAGTCAGCTTAACTTTGGTACCCAGAAAGATAATGGAGCAAATAAACAATCAATTTGTTGGCACCTAGAAGAAAATTAAAGAAGAATAAATCACATCAAACCAACCTGATATCCTTCTTTGACAGGGTAACAAGCCTTGCGGATGGAGGGAAGCAGTAGATGTGATATATCTCTACTTCAGCAAGGCTTTTGTCTCTCATGATCGTCTCATAAACAAACTAGAAAAATATAGCCTAGACTAACCTACTATAAGGTGGGTGCATGACTGGCTGTAAAATCGTATTCAGAAAGTAGTCACCAATGGTTCAAAATCAAGTGACAGAGGCATATCGAGTGTGGTCCCACAGGGATCTTCCCTGGGTCTTCATACATGATTTTTATAATGCCAGAAAGTACATTTATAAAGTTTGGGAATAACAACACGCTGGGAGGAACTGCAAGCGCTTTGGAGGACAGGATTAGAATTCACAATGATTTTGACAAGCTGGAGAAATGGTCTGAAATAGACCGGATGAAATTCAAGAAGGACAAATGCAAAATACTACACTTAGGAAGGAAGTAATCAGTTGCACAAATACAAAATGGGAAATGACTGAGGGTTATAGTGGATCACAAACTAAATATAAGTCAACAATATAACACCATTGCAAAAAAAGTGAACTTCATTCTGGGATGTGTTAGCAGGAGTATTGTAAGCATGACATGAGAAGTAATTCTTCCACTAACTCAGCACTGATAAGGGCTCACTTAGAGTATTGTGTCCAGTTCTGGGCATCACACTTCAGGAATGATGTAGACAAGTAGGAAGTCCAAAGGAGAGCAACACAAATGATTAAAGATCTAGAAAACATGATCTCTGAAGAAAGATTGAAAATATTGGGTTTGTGTAAGTCTGGAAAAGAGAAGACTGAGGGAGGGCACAAAAAACAGTCTTCAAGGACGTAAAAAAGGTTGTTATAAAGAAGAGGAGGAGGACAAATTGATCTCTTTAACCACTGAGGACAGGACAAGAAGCATTGGGCTTAAATTGCAGCAAAGGAGATTTAGGTTAGACATTAGGAAAAAATTCCTAACTGCAGGGGTAGTTAAGAACTGGAACAAATTATCTTGGCATGCCATGCAATCTCCGTCATTGGAGATTTTTAAGAACAGGTTAGACAAACACCTGTCAGGGATGGCCTAAATAATACTTAGTCTGAGTGCAGGGGACTGGACTAGATGACCTATTGAGGTCCCTTCCAATCCCACATTTCTTTTATTTCTATAATTATCTAGGGACTGACACTAGCTGGAAAAAGTGTCTTTTAAACCTTGAAAAGATCTAACAATTTCTTTGTTAAACAAAAGCAAAAACACAAGGTTGATGTGCCAAAAATGGATAATAATGACACATCCTCACAGTATAACCACCTGGTTCCAGAAGCAGGAGTCAGAGCTCCCACGTCAAGTTAGCAAGCAATGAGAGTTAAATACCAAAAGGTCCCATTAGCCAGGATCAATGTGCAAACTATTTTATTTGGATTTAAGAAGGCAAAACCCCTTCACTTTAACAAATCAGCATGGTGGATTCATGCTATGAGATTGCTTACCACAAAAATCTTTTAGCTCTCTAGACGTATGGATAAACCAAGTGCAGATTAACCAGCTTTCAAAAGTGGTTTTGAGTGATGTTATAGGTTCACTTGCAATCAGACAATCTCTTCCACATATTTATCATTCTCTCTCTTCACGTTCAATGTTTATGTTTTAATGAGCATTGCTTGAAGGCCAACACTAACTGGCTAGCATCAACATCCACACCAAAACTTATAGCAGGCTTCATGAACGCAGGATTCTCTGGAATTCTAGCTTTCTGTATAATCAGATTATACAGAATTTACTTTCGAGGGAAAGCTGCATTTTGAATCAGAAATGTTAAAAGCTGCAGATTAACTCAAGCCCTTGCATGACACTTTGCTATCATTACAGAAGGTAACAGTGGCTACACAGACATGATGATGAGCCACATATTACCAGAAGCTGGATCAGGTTCATGTAAAGAGGTACATTTTTCTAAAACAGAAACAACCCATATGTACAATGTTCAGATTTAAGTCATCCAACTGTCCATCCAGACCTAATTATCAACTTCACTTTGAAAGCTGCACTTTCTATCCAAACAGAGAACTACACAGCACAAACTTCAAATGGCACTTCACTGAAACTACACATTAACTTTTTGTTTGCTCTCAAGAAAATGCTCCAACTAACTCATATCTGAAGGATCAAGAGGGATTTTTTTGTTGTTTTTTCAATGAAACCAGAGAGAGAGAGAGAGAGAGAGGAGGGGGAAAAATCTGTTGAGTAAACTTCAGATCTCTGCATACCAATAAGACTATGTAGAATCATAGAATATTAGGGTTGGAAGGGACTCCAGGAGGTCATCTACTCCAATCCCCTGCTCAACCCCACTGTATCTCATTTCATACACTCCTGTCACTGGGTCATCTGTAAACCACTCCTATAGCCAGAGCCAGATCTGTACCTCCTTTGATTCATCTCAATATCTGACACTAAATTTACACGTAAATTGGGATCAAAATACCTTCTGTCAACTGGTAAAGAAAACTTTCACTTCTAAAATTAGCCCTCATGCAACTGTACATAGAATATCATATTAACTGGGACTAACATTTTCCAAAGCAAGTTTATATCTGTGCTGGAAGAGGACAGTCATAACTGCTAAACTGAATGATGAATTTAATTACAATTGCTTATTGCTTAACATGGATAATTTTCCAAAAATGAGATCTTGTAATCACTGGTCAAAATTGCTCTCTCCTCTTTTGGACACACTGTCAAATCAGGTCTACTAGCTTTCAGAATGAAAGTTTAAAGAGGAGTATTGTTTGGCCTTTTGAATGCATGCCAGGCTGGGGTGGGGAGAGGGGGTTTAGGGGGGAAGAAGACATGAAAGACATGATGAGTGTTTGATCAGCCAACATGCCACAAGTTAACAGCTGGGTTGGATATGACAGTCAAACTAGGTATGTCATATTCTCCTCACTTCACTGATAGGCATGCAATAATGTTTAGCAAATTTGTGACAAGAAACTCATGCAGTGAATGAAATTTGGAGCTCTGTGGTGTACTCTTATATATCCAGCAACTGTTAAACCTATCTCCTTTTGGCTCTTTGCTGAAGCCTGCATTTGTATGGAGTTCTGGCAAGTCACTGAGTTTCTGTTTGTTTCCCTTCATACTGTAAAAAAAGGGTTTGGGACATTTCTGAGGGTTCACAAGAGAAATCCGTGTGTTGTGGCCTATTGTATGGTTATGAGAAAAATGGAAGCAAGATTATTGTCTCTCTCATAAACCGCCAATCTAATTTGATAGGCTCAAGAAAAACTGGATTCCCAGGGAGTATTCACAACCAAATTGAAAGTCAAGTTAATTCATATTTGCTAGGTGACCATGCATCTACACGTAGAGATCTGCTAATGTAGATGTACGTTCACTAGGTTTGAGTCAGTCAGCTTCTACCAAATTATGTGAATACAGTACATTTTTAGTACCATTACAGTGAAGGATTGATAGCGGCCGGTTAGTCAGCCTCAATCCCAATCAGGGTTATGCAAGTGTCATCCATACTGCTGTCCCAGTGCCCCTTAATCCTGTGAACCGCATCACCCCCTGCTATTTTATTCTTAGGCCTCTTTAAGAGAGAGACAGCCTATTACGCTGAACTGTGTCAAATTGCATGGTGGATTTTCACCTTGGAGCATAAGGCATATCTTTCCTCTTCTGACGTTTTAAACATGTCATGATATTTAGCTTCATACAAGCATCAAGCATGCCAGTACACAGGGAATCTGATTCTTTTCTATACTAAGGCACCCCTTTCTACATATTTGGCAGCATAAAGGTGTGTTACTGTAAATGAAAATCAGACCTGGCATACTAATTCCCACTGTCTGTACTCTCTAACAATTTTTAGAGCAGCTTCCTGTTCCACTGTCTTATTTCCAACATTTCTCTCGTTCTGAGGAAGCATTCATGCTCTATTTTTCTCAGTTTCTCTCTTCACTGACCCTAATCTATCCACCTGTATGCCCCTCTCTTCTAGTGCTCCATATCAAACTCTCCACTCTGTTCTACTATTACTATGCACTAGAGACCTACTATCTACTTCAGCCTCTTATGCCACCTGCTCTCTTCTGACAATGGCCTCAGATTTTATTTTTTAAGACTTGATTTCAGCTTTATCTTAAGTTATCTTCATAAAAAGACCATTCAAAATCCTTAAAGTCTTCAATTCTAATATTCTCAGTCATCTACTGCAACTGATCCTTACCTAAAGATCATAACTTAAACAATTCCCACGAAAGAGGAAAAAAATCATCATCCTGGGAACCTTTACCAGACTGGAATACTGTGGGCCTGAGAATCAGATTGTGGAGAATTCCTATCCCTAGGGTTCATTTCAGCTGCCTCTTCCCACTACTGCAGAGAGCAACTTGTCGTCTCTGAAAATTGGTGCCATAGTCAAACATGTTAATGAAACAGCAGTTCAAGGAGAACCAGCTGACGTAATTCACTTAGATTTTCAAAAGGCCTCTGACAAAGTCCCGCACCAGAGACTACTAAAGCAGTTATAGTCTGAGAGTCAATGTAGTCATGGATCAGGAACAGTGTCAATGGTGGAATAGTAGCCAAAAGGTTTTTGTACTAGCACTGGTGGGGTTAAATCTGTTTAGGAATGCTCTGGAGCCTGGAAAGGGTGGTAAGCCTGGGTGAAGAAAGTAGGCAGATAATCTGTCCTGTATCATCTCACATGCTTCCTGTATCTCCAAACCTCTTCAGAGTAATACCATTTTCAATAGTTTATCTCAGTCGTTCTCTTCCCATTTCTTAATCCCTCAGCCTCTTATTTCAGCAACCCCTTTTCAGAATTCAGAAGAATGCACTTGCAGCCAGTTGAGCAGACAGCTAGAGTGGCTGAGGATCAGGCTTCACAGGTTGCTCCCTAAAAAGGTACTCAAGAGAAGGTACTGTAATTCCATCAGACAATTCAGGTGTTTCATCTCTCTAACACTCCCAGCCCCAGCAAAAACAGAGCACAGCAGTAACAGATCCGAGCTGAATACCCCAAATCAGATGTCCAACCTATCAGCCATATCAATCAGTTATATACTAATGTTACATTTTCATTCCAACTTTTGTTTATAAAAAACTTATTCTTAAGACAATAGTTGGAGAGAAGCAACTGATAAACAACAGCTAATTACCAAAGCAGGCAGGTGTATGCCATGGTATGCAATTCCTAAGCAAAGCATTTATTATGACCTCTGGCAGGGGGCTTGATTCTTCTGTTATCCCACTGCTAGTTCTATTTCTAGCTGAACCCTCTGTGCAAGTGACTATCCTTGTACCCTGGGAGATTGTGCATACGCTGTGTGAAGGAAGAGGGGTGGGAACAGATAATTAGATTTCAAATTGCTTGCTGTCTCCTCACACACCATGTCAGCTTGGTTTTGACAACTTGCACTGATAATGTCTAACTCAATAATGACACCTGACATTGAACAAAGATGAAATGCTTGCATGGGGTAGTGTCCTTTCCAAAAAAACCAACAATTCCCTGGCAACTGATAAAACACTTCCTGACCACACAACCCATTGTTGGTTATATTGTTTCAGGGATCCAGTTTTCTTCTAAATACAGCAATAGAGTATCACAAGGAATGCCAGCAGATAACAGTACTCACTGAGTGGTTTAAGGATGCCGCTGCTCGTCTCATCAGCATTTTCTGCATCTGATTTGTCAGAGTAGTTCTCAGAGATTTTTTCTTTTTCCTTCTTCTCCTTTTGCCCAGGTCTTCTTCTGTGGCGTCTTCTCCTCCTATAGCTCTTAGGCACATGGACCCCAACGTAGACAGTGTGATGACCTATGGAACATTAAGAGCATTAATTTTCATCATTTTCAATTTGTACAAATACCAAGAAGTCCAGTTTGTATCACATTTCATTGTATGAGTATTCCTAAACAGGGAGGTAAACTGGTTGCTTTGCTCAAACATTAACTAGCAGCTTTTGAATCCCCACTTGTGGGTTTTGTTTTGTTTGGTTTTTGGTCTTTTTTTCTTTTTTCCTCTTTTGGTAAAGTAGTTTTAAAAAAATCACAACTGGCAGTCCATGCAAGAGTAAATTCACTGTTGGCTATTCAAGCTTTGGGTCTATTTCTCTTAAAAACCCAAACAAATATCTGACAATAACCGTGATTGCTGTTTGCCAGGGGCTGGGAATGGCCGATGGAATGGATCACTTGATGATTATCTGTTCTCTTCATTCTGTCTGAAGCACCTGGCATTGGCCACTGTCGGAAGACAGGACACTGGGCTAGATGGACCATTGGTCTGACCCAGTATGGCCGTTCCTATGTTCTTATGTAAAAACCAGACCTTTGAAAGTCATGAGAATCAGTTTCAAAAGGTTCAGAAATACAAAGTAGCAGCTTTAAAAAAAAATTACAATATTTCTGCAGTCACACTCTTCAAGAACTCTCCCCACGTAACTTCTTTCCCATTTGTTTTCTTAACAAATATACACTTTGGGCCAGATGCTCATCTGGTGTAAACCAACACAGCTTGAAGTCAATGTAACTACACCAGCTGAATATCTGGTCCATTGTCCAATATATCAAGTTATAGCCCAAATCTGTGGGGGAAAAAAAGGTGCTAATAGCAGAGTAATGAGTAAGATACATGTGTATTACTGCATCACAACAGCAGTGTTATGATTGAGGAAAGGGCTTTTCTTCTAAGTTCCTGTCCATTTTTAAGTACCTGACACTTTCCAAAATTTAAAAAAAAACAAACCAAAAAATATTACTATTTGGCCTAAAATTGCTTATGCTTGTTCTCAAACATAAATATGTTCACTCCCTAGGTTTTTTATTTTTTTATTTTTTTATTTTTTTTAAGCAACAGGATAAAATTCTACTTGTCTATTTTTTGAATTAGATAAGTTCTTGATTCATTTTCCAAGTTTTTTGCCTTTCCAACACCAAAGAGATTCCTTAAATTATTCAGACATTTCTTTTGTACTCTGATAACTCAACCATCTTATTTTTACACTCCAGATGCACTTGCCATGGATTCAATCCTTGATAAAGACAAGCATCTTTTGATGTATTTGAACAACTTTGGATTTTCCACCCATTTTACAATACACCAAGTTGCAGAGCTTCAGATATGCGCACTTGTTCTACCACTGACTGAATTACATTTATCTGAAGGGGTGATCCTATACACAGGTGAGAACAAGTGTATTTATCCAAAAGTTAAATCAGTTCCTTTCTTTTAAAGCTCAGAAATTCATAGTTATTGTTTCCTATAGCCATCATCTCAGTTGCCTTGCATATATTTATTCATTTAAGTCTTGGCAGCTAAACCACATATACAGCAAGAAAAAAATTATTCCAAATGCAGCAGTGGGCAGAGGTGCAATTACTGTGGGAACCCAAACTTTGAAATTCCAACTTATGTGCATTTAGGCCAAATCCTTGCCCCAGCAGCCCAAGTAATTCAGCTGGGATCTCTGTTGAGGAAGGAGAAATTCTTCAAGGAGAATTAAACAGCAGCAAACTAACACCACTTTACTTCTGAAATGAGAACGTCCACACAATGGTTAATGCAATTTAATTGGTGCATGTTAATGTCACATCTCTAGTTAATTTCCCCTTAATGTTCTTGAGTGTCTCTCTGTAGGCATGTCCTCACACAGCTTCAGCATTAGTGTGGACAAGGACTCAAACTTTAAGCTTCTCCACACTACATGCTTTATCAAGTTTGTAAGCAGGCTGATGAATAAATCCATCTGCACTTCACAGCCACACACAACATGGGTCACGTGCGATGCCTTTTGCTATGAATGTACAAGGTTTCAATCTCATTCATGAGAAGGACTGACAACTGTTTAACTGTGAATGTGTTCAAAAATGGCAATTCTGCCATAGAAATGGGAAATGCCTAGGCCCGTCTGCATAACTAACTTAGCCACTTCTGCTGCCTTCGAGGCCTATATGGGCTGGAACATCCCAGAGCACATGGTACCATGTGAAATTCTTGATGACCCAGGCCTGGAAGTCAAGCAGTGTGGGATACCTGCCCAGAACTTCTCGGATTGTGGTAGGTGGGGACAGTCCAGTAGTTGGCACATAGCTGTACTGGGGAACCTGCTGTTTTGTGGACAGCATGTAGAGCCTGATTACATTAACAAGATTCTCTCTGTTCTTTAGACAGGGACTTTTGGAACTAAAACAAAGCAAAAGGCCAAGTGAAAAGTGTTTGTTAATTTGGCCCATTTATGCTGCCTTATAGAAAACATCCTAAAAATACTCAAAGTTTTTCTTCATAGACGCCTGTCTGAGTTCCTTTCCTGTCCTAACTCCTGCTGCTATAAGTCTCGGTAGACTCAATCCCAAAATATTTTGCAGCAGGAAAAATTTATCCTTTGATCCTTTAACTTCCAACCCACAATTCTCAAACTGAGCAAAAAGTTATTTCACTGGTAATGTTTTGTTTGTTAAAAGCTAGTGTTTAAAAATGAAAAAGCTAAAGCAAAATTGCACAAATACAAAAAGTACAAGATTTTTGTTGAATGGTCGTGGGTTTCTGGTGAGGACTGGGATTTCATTCTTGCACAAAAATCAGGGAGGAAAAGTCTATATATATATATATATATATATATATATATATATATATAAATAAAAGTATATTTACATGCCAAAAAACTTCTATCACAGTGTATGCCAAGTACAGTTATAGAAATCAGAACACCAGATAATCTAATCTAATTTTCAGATTTTCTCAGATCAAATATATGGTTTCAATTCACACTTCATGAAATGTAGTTCTGTCAGCGTATACCACATTCAGATTAGGAGAGGCATAAGAGTCCATTTCATATTAACTTGGTTTTTTGAGCTGCATGTCTGTTTAAACACACACCTCCCAATTAACAATGTCCGTTAAAAGAATAAGGTTTCAACATGAAGCTCGCAAGCAATGCTAAATTTAAGGTTGCCCATGCAATCTGAACTCTGCCCTTGTGTGTGTATATATTACGATGCAGTCCGATCACATTTCGGTCAAACCCTTGCCTCATTCACTGAGAGATTCACCCTTGTGCAGAGAGATAAATAATGCACGAGCCTTGGGCTAAGTTTCACTATAGCCCTCAAGGGGTGCAAAGGCCTTGTGCTGGCTCACTGCACAGGGCCACATTTCCCCTTTTGTGCATGGGTTGGACAACACACATTGAACAAGGCAACTGTTCAGTATTTATTTTTATGCTCACTATACAGCACATAGACCCCTGCCTCATTCACTGCATACTCTCCAGCCTGTCCACTCAGAGCCTAAATGCACTCTCAGGGTACATCTACACTGTGGAGTGAAGTCGGTTTATTTTAAATGAGCGATTTTATTTTAAATCGACTTTCACCCGCCGAATATTAGAAGTCACAGGAGCGTGATCTCACCACACTCATTGCATCAAGGAATTGTGTCCCCACTAGCCGTGCTTGGGTCGACAATCAAAGCACTGCACCGTGGGTAGCTATCCCAACTATGCAACCAGCCACAGAGGCTTTTGGGAAAGTTGACATCCTCCCATGATGCAACGTACTCTCCCCCCCCCCATCCCTCCTTGACCCAGTCCAAAACAGTCTATTTCCTTTTCACACCATTTTTTCAAACCTTTCAGTCTCTGCTACATGCACGCCATTGCCTGAGAGGAATGGAGCCCGCTCAGCTCTGCACTATTATTGTGAGCATCACAAACACTTCAAGGCTTATTCTGCAGTATTTTCAATGGCGACACAGCACTGCAGCACTGAAAATTGCGATGTTACAGAGGCTGCCTTGCTACAAGCCATAGAAGGAAACAATTCCCGTTTGCTGCAGGCTGTCACGCACCATCTGCAGTCAGTGGAGTGCCACTTCTGATCCCAGGAAACAAGCAGCGACTGATGGAATCACATCATTATGAAGGTGTGGGATGATTAGCTGTGGCTGCACAACTTTCATATGTGAAAGGCCACTTTCTTTGAACTTTATGGAGAGCTCTCCCTAGCCTGAAACGCATGACTCCTCGCTTGCGACCAGCTCTAACAGTGGAGAAGAGAGTGGCCATCGCTCTGTGGAAGCTAGCAATGCCAGACTGCTACCGCTCAGGTGGGAATCAATTCAGAGTCGGTAAATCCACCATGGGAGCTGCTGTGATTCAAGTGTGCCGGGCCATTAACAGACTTCTGCTAAGAACGGTAGTGACTTTGGAAAACATGGAGGACATAGTGGAAAGTTTTTCCGCAATGGGGTTCCCTAACTGTGGGGGGCAAAAGATGGCATGCACATCCCTATCTTAGCCCCTGACCACCTTGCCACAGAGTATATAAACCGAAAGGGATACTTCTCAATGATGTTGCAGGCCCTTGTGATCACATGGGACGCTTCACCTACATGAAGGTGGTGTGGTCCGGAAAGATTAGGAACTCAGGTCTGTTCAAAAAGATGCAGGCGGGCACTTCCCTCCCTGATCATAAAATTAATATTGGCGATATTGAAATGCCAATAGTGATCCCGAGTGATCCTGCCTACCCCTTGCTCCCCTGACTAATGAACTCCTACACCGAGCACCTGGACAGCGAGAAGAAGTATTTTAATAATAGTCTCAGTAAGTGCAGAATGGTGGTGGAATGTGCATTTGGACGTTTAAAAGCACGCTGGCGAAGTCTGCTCACTAGGTTAGACCTCAGTGAAAAAAACATCCCAATAGTTATCTCTTCCTGCTGTGTGCTCCCTAATGTCTATGAGACAAAGGAGGAGAAGTTCCCATTGGGTTGGGGTGTGGAGACAGATAGACTGGCTGCAAATTTTGAGCAGCCAGATGCCACTGCAACACTGAGAAACAATCATGAAGTGCTTCACCTCAGGGAAGCATTGAAAAACTGCTTTCACAATGACACAACAGTAATGGGTGTTGCTTATCTGTGGTGCGCTTTCACTTCACATCCCCTCCAATCCCCCACCAAGCCTGTTCCCCCGCTTCCCCCCCACCCACCATGTTCCTCCCACTTCTTCCTTCCTTTATTCCCTTCTTATCAATAAAACAGTAATGAAATGTGAAGAAATATGTTCCCCCCAACCTTCCCCCTCCGATCCATTCCCCACATCCACTTCCCCCTCCCTTTATTCCCTTTTGATCAATAAATAAATAAAGAGTAATGAATTGGAAAGCAGTACTTTCTTTATTGGTGATCCTTCACAGAGGGGGAAAATGGAATATAATTGAATTTTCCACATGTACTTTGTGGTGCCAAGGATACAGCGTGGCTGTGCACACACAAGAATTTCACATATTACCACTCCTTAAAGGGGCCGTCGCCTCTTTCTGCTTGCCTCAATCGGCAAGAAGTGCAGCATGTACTGCACCCTGCTCAACCGCCTCCTAGACCACTTTGGCATGGGGGCTGGGAAAGACTGCACTAGCTCCGTGTTTTGCAGGGGCTGCAGAGGGTGTCTGCCTTGGCGTTGAGCTTCCTGAAGCTCAACCAGATGCTTCAACATGTCTGACTGATCACGCATTATATGCAGCATCTCTTCTTGCATTGAATGCTCATACTCCCGTGCTGCCTTCCTGTTGTCCATGTCCATGTTCATTTTGTCAGATAATGAAATCCTCCACACTCTTAGCTTTGTGTCAGCAGCCGCAGAGGCATTCCTTAGCTAATTATACATGTCATCCCACGTTGTTTTTTTCTGCTTTCTTATCTGTGACAGGCACTCTGCAGGAGTATGAGACGGTGGTGTGTTGAACGCCACGTTGTCCACTGTGAGGGAAGCAAAGCACAAGGTTCCCATTGTTAACTCATCCCATGGATGAAAAGCAAAGTTACAATATAAAAATAAGTCCCCTGAACATTCCCAAGGGAAGGCTACAACCGCATTCCATTGCCTGATAATTGAAGGGGTCGGAGTGCTGTTCCAGCCATAGTAAAGTGAGGGGCAAGTGCATCTATGTTAGTGAAATCCCCAGGGCCCATGTTGCATAAGCCCATGCTCCCTAGAGCATCACGGATGTCGGGATCCCAAATGATCAGGCTTTTAAGAGGTGGAAGAAAGGGTGAGGGGCAGGTATGGGTTAACAGTCTCTGGAGGAAAAAAATGAGAAGCCATTTGCTGATGCATAAGGGCCATAGCAACAACGTCCTGCTGAACCAAGTAACCATCCCCAATGGTGCAATAACACACACTTTAAAAATCTTTCTTGGTCGAGCTACTGTAAATGTGCGCCATCTTCCCTAGGTAACCATGAGTGATATCAGCCTGCTGAGGGTCACAGAAGCGGAAAGGAGGGATTTGCAAGCAGCTGGCTACAGGCCTGGCCCTTATGCTGCTATGCTGTGTTCTGCACAATTAATAACAGAGTGGCAGGGGGAAGTGTCCTATCGCAGTGGAAGAAATAAGGCTGCCCTCCCAAGAAACCTTCTCCAAAGGATTACAGAGTACCTGCATGAAAGCTTCCTGAAGATATGCATGGAGGATTCTCAGAGCATCCCTGTGCACATAAATAATCTTTATTGGGGGGAACCCAATGTTTAAGCACACCAAGTTTGAGGAGGCATAGCCCCCACCGCCACACACACCACTTTTTCCTGCTGGTACAAGATTCTGGATAGGGGATATAACCAAAGACATGCAATTTGCAGTACACACTCACCAGATGTGGCTTCCCCAGCATCTAAGTCAGTCACGGTTTCCTATGTCTGGGTGGGCTGCTCCTATGTTGCAAACAGCTCCTGGCTTTGAGTGAGAAGGACACCACACTCGCCTGCCCCCAGTTCTCCTCATCTTCCTCCTTCTTGTTCATGGACTCGTCCTCATGCATCCTGGACTCGGATTCCCCAGAGGTATCAACACTGCATGGTGGCATAGTGGTGGGTCTCCGCCGAGAACCGCATGCAGTTCCTCGTAAAAGCGGCATGTTTTGGGTGAGGAGCCAGAATGGCTGTTAGCTTCCCTAATTTTCTGATAAGCCTGTCTCAGCTCTTTGATCTTAACGTGGCACTGCTGCATGTCCCTGTTGTGCTCCTTCAACATGCCACACGATATCTTCTCAAATTTCTTTTGCTGGCTCAGAGCTAAGCCAGGATAGACTCTTCACCCCACAGACCGCTGAGATCCAAGACCTCAGGTCAACTCAAGGCTGGAGCAAATTTGGGGCATGCAGTTGCCATGATCAGCTGTGCTGGCAAGCTCTCTCCATGCTGACCAAACATGAAATGGGAATTCAAAATTTCCCAGGGCTTGCAGGATGGCACTGTTTCCTGTTTATGTGGCCACAATGCAGCAGAGTGCGAATGTGCAGAACTGTCAGAAAAGAGTATTATGGGATATCTCCCCGAAGCCAATGACATCGATTTACATTGCACTCTGTCCTACACTGACGCTCATTTGACCCACAGAGTTCAACTTCAGCGCTATTCCACTTCCAGAGGTGGTTTTATTAAGTCGAATTTTACCGCATTTTAGATCAGCGGAACTGACATGCCAGTGGGGACGCATACGTTAGGTGGTCGATGTAAGCACTCCATTGTCAGTGTAGACCAGGCCTCAGTTATAAAAATATATAGCCAGAGCTATCCTAGGCTTATGCTGTACTAATTTCAAATAAAGTTTGAGCAAAAATATGGGGACAGACACACAGGATCCCTGTCTCCATCCAACCTGCATACTCTAGGTCTGATCCCATATCCACTGAAGGAGTCAATGGGAGTTTTTGCACTGACTTTGAAAGGCATTGGATGAGGACCTAAATGAAACAGAAGTCCTACAGGATGAGTAGTGGGCAAACGTGCCTTTATTTAAAGGCAGTATTGTAATGCATATATGCACACGGAGAAAAAGTTATCAGGCAATCTGAACTTTGGCATCCAAGATCTTCACCTTGCAGCTTTAATGTTCTTTTCATGTATTTTGGTAAGATGTTTTTTACTTTTTGTTATTAGTAAAGAAAACAATAAAATAAAAATAATATTCCATTGTGTAGGACTACTTGGAAGGCAGCAGGAAAATGCTGTGGTGGATCAAAAGAAAGAGGAGGGTGCACCTTCTTCATTGAAGCATGGATGCCTGTGTAGAGCCTTGTCATCTTCCTTACACAACTCCAAAACTTTGCATCAATCAGAAGAAGCACCCTCATTTTATACACACCTTCAGGCATTGACGATCCCACTCAAATCGCTTATCTAAACAAAAGTGCAGTGCAAATGCGATGTCAGGAGATCAGTTATTGTCAGGAGAACGGAGAGTACTTAGTCCACATGGACAGTGTCTGTTTTTAAACAAATCCTTACAATGCAGTAAAATAGAATGAATTTTCACAACTGAAAAGCACATGTGCCAAATTTCATATTACTACCCCAAATTCCTGTGTTAGAGTAGTTAAAAATGAAAATCACAAAAGTTCCCAGAATAAATTAAAAAATAAATAAATAAATAACATCTGCCCCTCACCATTAGCCTCCACCATCTACTCTCTTCACTATCAAAACCAACTGAGCCATTTTTCCTTTAAAAACCACACAATATCACCACTGGCCAGAAAAGCCAGCTTCAAACATTTCAGCCCCAACAGATAAGTGAGAAAGTTGTAAGAAACTGCAAAAGGCTCTTTAGAATGGAGATGTGAAGGCAACCTTCAACGATGGGCATCAACACACACTCCACCTATAATATTTTAAATCATTGTGAAATACGAAACTCTGATCTATCAGAATTTTCTGAAACTAATGAGAGCATTAGAACAGGCTGACAGTTTTATTAGCAGAATGAGGACCGGGGGAGAGTTGCATGGAAGAAAGAGAACGGTATTATCCTCGCCAAGAAAAATGTGTTTTGATTGAGGGTGGGGTGCTCCCAAAGAAACCTTTATCTGGACTGATGCGGGTGTCCAAGAAAAACACTGATTGCTAGGTAATATCTAGGCCATCAGGGGAACTCAAGCAACCATTGTCACTCTCCCTCTCCTCTTTTAAGTTGCAGCTTACTAATGTACCGTACGTGTGTCTTGTTAAATGTATCTGGAATAACCATTTGCAGTGAATTGTTCTCATGGGAAAGCTATATTATCCCAGTAAGTAGGAAATGTCTCAGAAACATAGTGCATTGAAAATGTGTGTCAATTGCTTCCTGCCAGGCACTCTGGGAGGAGAGCCTAGAAATTTATCTCAAAACTCACAACAATGTAAACAAAAGCCAACCACTTCCTTTAAGTATATTGGACAGGAAAATCTCTTACTTAGCCACCTGCTTTCATGGGGGGGGAGAGGGGAAAGGGGACAGAGGGGAGGAGAGAAAAAAGCAACATTAAATATTTCTCTCCCTTGCAGAACGGGGAACTGTAGCTAAGTAATGCAGGTGCTTGCCTGCGCACATACAACTTAAGACCACAAAAGCTTATGCCTGCAGAAATTAAATTCGTTAGTCTGTAAAGTGCTACAGGACTCTCGTTGTTTTTGCTGTATATAGACTATCACAGCTACCCCTCTGAAATATACAACTTAGTTTCATGTTACCAAAATCTGCACTGTGCACATATGATCAAAAGGATTAAAGAGATTAATATGCTGCCAACAGAACTAGACAAAGTATTACGTCTCCAGGTTTTCTATGATGTGTTTCTATTATCAAGCTGACATCAGAATTCAAGTGACTCAAAAAAGGAGGTTGCTTTAACCCAGCTGTGGGAAGTACCTGGTCCTCTTGTATCTGGCTTTCACATTGTTTGGTAATTGACTGATCTTTGACTACTGGTGGTAGATATGCCAATGGCCTGTGAAGGGATGTTAGATGGGGTGGGTTCTGAGTTATTACAGAGAATTCTTTCTTGGGTGTCTGGCTAGTGAGTCTCAGCGTTTAACTGATTGGGGCTGGGAAAGAATTTTCCCCTAGGGCAGATGGGCACAGCTCACTTGCTGGTGGCTTCTCTGTAACTTAAAGTCTTTAAATCATGATTTGAGGACTTTACTAACTCAGTCATAAGTTAGAGGTTTATTACAGGAGTGGAAGGGTGAGGTTCTGTGGCCTGCGCTGTGCAGGAGATCAGACTAGATGATCATATTTGTTCTTTCTGACCTTAGAGTCTATGAGTCTGTCTGATCAGGGCAATAAGATTTCCTTGTCAAGAGTCACTACTATCCTTTCTGTTGTGGATGCTGTCCCTATCCCACACCTGTTTCTGCCAATATTAGATTCCCACACATCAATTGATGTTATCCACTAGGTCCTTGTTGATGTTTTCAAATGCTCAGTTAGCTTTTATGTGGTTCCTTAACACATTAGTGTTAAGTTGTATCTTCAAGTATACGGGTGTGACCGCCTACAGAAGCCAGGAAAATGTGTGTTCACCTTGAAAAGTACAACTTGGTCTTTACTGTAGCTCTGTAGTTCTCTGGACTCTTCACACTTTAGCGCTGCTGCTGAGCCATGATAATTACCAGGGAGCCACCCTCAGTCGTTTGCTACTATGTATGGGAGGCAGCGTGTCTAATCGATAAGGGAACGGACTGCAAGTCCAGAGACCTGGAGCCCATGTGCTTTGTCACTGACTTACTGTGTGACCTTGGGTAAGTCACTTCACTTCTGTCTGCCTTTGTTTGTCCTCCTATCCTGTCATCTACTGAGATTATACACAGCACAACACAGCTTCTTGACGCGAGAGTAGCTGTTAATTATTGGGCAGCAATACTTGAGTTTCTCCTGTTATACATGCAGTGGCTTAATCTGGACACTCCGTAATTCCTCCATGAATTTATACTCACTACACATCAAATACAGCTGGTTAGCCAACACAAGCAGGCAGAATGATGATTGAAGATCATTGAAAGCATTGCAGCAGCAACACTATTCCTGGCTGAGCAGGGAGTTTCATTATAAGCTCCCACTCTCAGTGGTTTATTATACATTTCCACCAACAAATTACTTTGGAGCCAAACTCTATCATGCTTGATGGCAGTCTGAGGATGATTTTTTTTAAGTTACCAGTGTTAGAAAACAGGCTTTTTTCGTTTCTTTTTTAAAAAATGTTTTAAGAAACTTGTTCAGATGTTTCTTTGCACTCTACTAACTCAATTTGGATTTAAACATTCTAATGTGACACATACCTGTTCCTCAGTAAGTAACAAGCACTTTGCTAACCTTGAAAAGAACTGGTTAAGACTGAAGATCTGTTTACAGATACCTAGGTATCCATCCTTAGCATGCATTTAAATCAGTATGGGAAACAGCGTAATATGTATGGGGAGCATGCCATTTTCACCTGGTTATAAGATTATTCTTCTCTGGAGCTTCCTTTGTACCCAACGCATCAACCTGTCCTCTGCAAAGCCTCCTGGAAATCCATTAACTACTTGCAAGATGGTATCAGAAAGGGCTAGGCAGGCCAAGCAGTTTTTTGCAAGTCTCATGTGCTTTCAGTTTGAAATTTCACATGTAAAAGTGGCTAAGGAGCCCGTGTTTTATAGCATACTAGAGTGTCTGAAGTTTGAAGCAGCAGATGTAGAGGCTCAGCATAAAAGCTATCAGATCTGTCAGGCTTGTAGGTAACACAAACAAGTGATCAGCGATACAACTATCTATACCTAAATTAAAACAAAAAACCAAAAACTATGAGAAGAGAATTCCAGATTGCGAAGTAAAGCACTCAAAAGTTAGGGAATGCCAGAATTAAGGTAATTTTCCATGGAAAATATCAATGTTTTCAGAAAAAAATAAAATCAAAGCAAAAACATTCAATTTTCAGGTGATAATCATGTCATTAAAGTGCCTCATTTGAGTTGTAGTTTGGGAGCCCTGTACCCCCATTTTTCTCCCTGGGCTCCCTGCTCAGACTATCTCCCATGATGCACTATGGTCTCCTCTCTTGCTGAGCCATCACAATGCATCATGGGTGATGTAGTAAAAGTTTTTCAGTATATAGTTTTATAACAAAAAGATGAAATTTTCTGTGGAAAGCAGACACTTTATAGCAAAACATTTGTTTAATCAAAAACCCAATTTTCTATCAAAAAACAGATTAGACAGAAAAATGTTGACCAGTTCTAATATATAAAGATGCAATTGCAGAGGTAGTATCCTGGTCCTAATATTAAAAAAGAGGAACAGATGGAAAACCAGACCAGAAAGAAATGATAGATGACCTATATTTTCAAAAGATAAACTAGAAAGATTTTGCTTTACAATATTCCTTGTACTTAAGAAAATGAAAAAACCTGGAAATTCATAGCACATGCCATTGAACATACTATTGCAATGAAAACAAGGAGCATGTTTACCTCAGATTCATAGATTCCAAGGCCAGAAGGGACCATTGGTGATCATCTAGTCTCCTGTGTAACCCAAACATAATTTAAGAGCTAAGTATTATTACTGATGTACCTGAATATGTGAAGTCAGACTAAAAGAAATGAGCCACCACTACAAGCCTTTGGAAAGGAGAGCCAGGGATATTCTGGGCCCATTCCTGTTACAGAGCGAGACACCCAATCAAAGAGCACACACAGTCGCTAAGGTATCTACTGAGCAGTTAAATCGCCAGTATCTTTGCACGCTAACCAGGATGAAGTTTGGAATGGGAGTTCTTGCAAAAGGTGTCTGATCAGTCTGAAATAAATAAGGTCTGAACCATATATCAACTACCCTCAGTCAGATGTGCCATATAGTTACAGATGTGTCATCATCCTTTGTCAATGCCCGTCAACAGAACTTGCTTCCCTAGGCCATGGTGGCCTACAGAACTAACAGATATCCACAGAGTACATGCCATGAATGTTGACGTTTGCCCTTCTGATAGTCTGCCAACAGTTACCACTTCAATCTTACCACTGGCCAAATGATAAAATACTACCAGTGTAAGGCCCCTCAGAGACAGAAGGGGCACATGACATAAGCGTGTCTGCACAGTTATGTGAAATAAGCTGTTGCAGCCAAGGTGTCCCAGACATTGGGGATTAGCCTGGGGAAGGGGTCAGTGTAATCTGACCAGGTATTAGGTCTGAAGAGAGGGGCCCAATGAGATCATAAAGGGCAGCTGTAGGGCACAAACAGTGGGAACTGTAAGGTGGGACTTGCAGCCTAATTATAGCCTACAGGGGGAGCAGGCTTCATTTGGGAGGTGTGCAGCACCCACTGCATCTGCAGACCAAGAGGACATCATGGAGGGGTAGCAAAAGAGACTGAACCTTGGCCTGTAGGACTGCAGGCCAATGTGCAGTTGACCTCTAATGGAAAGATGAGCTAGAAGGGGCATCCCAGGTAGTAGGCCTGAGGAAACCCCCAGGGCAAGGCTAGGCTTATGGGCCAAGTCAAGAATGACTGCATTTATCTTTGCTTTTACCTGAGAATAACTGTCCCTGGGGTATTTGCAGGCTTTCCTTTCTGCCCACTCTAGCAGAGACTCCCCTCATCTGAGCCATGCATGGAAGTGCTTACTGGGAACCCTCCCGCTGCTACAGGCTATAGGGTCAAGCCAGTGAAGAGGCTTCAGAGCTTGCCCCAGTGGTCATGCTATACCACATGCCCTACCAAGCATCAGCAAAGGTTTGGAATACCCCACTGATTGGGGACAACTACACATGTGCATCTGCACCTCCTCACCTCGGTACATACCTAACGATTTCAAAGGATGGGGAGGGCAACGTACTTTCCAACACTTCTAACTTGTGATTCTAAAGCTCAGCTTCTTCAAACAACTAACACGTTTTTTGAAGCATAACACCTTCCCTCCTCATCCCTTGGAGCAGTTACGCAATAGCTGAATTCTACCAAAAAAACATGTAAATAAGTTATATGATTATTTGATAATGTCTCATCAGATCACTGGAACTTACATGTCATCCAAAGGTCAAATTTAATCTTTATATAAAAAAGGATTTCCAGTATCTTTAAAAGTTCCCATGTAATGACACTATAGGTAGCCTGTGCTGAAAGGCACTTGGATATGATGAGTGCAGAATAAAGGAGATGTCTAAATCTCAAGCTCTTTCAGTTCCAAAAGCATGATTTTCCTCCTCACTCAATACCTATTAATCACCGTGAGTTAAACTGAAGAATTCCTAAGAAGATTTAACATGGCTTTCCTGAAGCTTATTTTAGAGGTGATTTAGTGCTGTACCTTGACGCCTACAATTCCTTTCAAATAGGGAGGCAGCACACAAAGTAATAGTCAATATTTAAGAAGTGAGAAGAATTTAAACTAAAATATAAAAGGTGAATTCTTCATCAGGCACCTTAAAAGAACATATACAAATCTGAATATTTAAATGAAACAGTGGGTATAAGCCATCAAAAGATGCAGGATTGATCTAGGGAAGAAAGAAAATGTGTGCAATGGAATCTGGGACAAACACATAACTGAGTGGGGCTTCTGTGTGGCAGATAAATGCCTATAACTGGTAAAATGATAAATTGATCACACAGTTTAGACAGAAGATGACACGCATGTTTTGGGTATTCAGCCTGGAGGTTTTTATAATCTATTGTTAGACTCTTACCCACAAACCTATAAGCTGCTTTTCTGACTCTCTTCAAGTGTGAGAGGTTAGACTACCTACCAAACCGGCCATGCCATGAGCTGACCTAATCAGGCCAACGCTGCTTGGATCCTAATCAAAAGAGAGGATGACTTCGGAAAGAGCAGCTTATACAAATTATAAAATCCTATACAAAATGTTAGGCCAAGGTTTTCCAAAGTGAAAACTGATTTTGGGTGCCTCTGTTTTTTGAGACACCTTATTTTCAGAAAGTGATGAACACAAATCCTTTAAAAATCAGGGTCCTGGGAGGTGTCTCAAGTGGGGCACCCAAAATTGAGACGTTCAAAAATCACTTATTGCTTTTGAAAACCTTGGCCTTAATTGTCTCTTTCAGAATATGAAAATTATCATGTCAGATAGACCAAATATTAAACCGTGTCTGGCATGATAAATGCATGTTTGCAGATAGGCTCCTATACCCATATTTAGGTATAAATAAGTGGCTTGATTTTCTCCAGTTGCTGAGCCTTAGGGATCCCATTGACTTCAGTGGGAGCTTTCAGTGTTCAGCCCTCCACAAAATATTAAGCCCCTTATTTAGGCATGAAAGTTTGACCCTAGTTCCTCTAATTGTCTGAGCAGAAAGGATTTTGAATTTTGCAAGTGTGTTGCACTTAGGGAGATCAGATAGCAAGTGTGAAAAAAGGGGGTGGGGAGTTAGGCGCCTATATAAGAAAAAGCTCTGAATTTTGGGACTGTCCCTATAAAATCAGGACATCAGGTCACCCTAGTTGCACTGAGCTGTGTTGGAGGGCAAGAGACTTATAGTGTTAATGAACTGCCTGCTATCAAGTCTAGAGGAGATAGTCTTTCCTCCCCCTTATAATTCCTAGTAATTCCTGTGACTATGGAGAAAACTGGGCATTGGTTATTATTGTAGACTCATAAATAGTACATAACTTGTTTTACCTAAACTTGCCTCCACCTCATCCAATTTAGAAAAAAAAGGTGTTTGTAGTGCACTAAAAGTGTTCTCATGATACTTGGAGTAAACTGCTGTCATTTCAGTGCCTGCTCAACTTTTTGGCATATCAACTGGGGCATCACAAGATCCCTTTTATTCATAACTTAAGCACTGGAGGTCGGGACTGGGAGATGTGAAGCTGACTCCCGCATATCAAAGCAAACATGTGCATGCATGCACTAGCAACAGAAATGTTTGTCAGTGAAACTAACAACCTAAATTCTAAAGCACACACCCTGTGCTTTAGAGTTTGAAATGTTAGTCACTATTACGGAAAGCCACTGTTAGCACACACGGAGCATAAGGATTGGGGAAAAGTACACAGGATAAACAAGAACAAAGGTATAGAAATGCCTATAAGGATATAACAGAAGGATGACAGACACATATGAAAATGACATACCAGAACAGATCAAGCATCCACCTAGTCTAGTAGCCTGTCTCTGATTTGAAGGACTTGAGGTGCTGGGTACCTCAGAGGAAGGCATAAAAGCCCTTATCGCGCACCTAATTTTGCCGTTCTACCTCACCAGGGAGAAAAATCTCCCCATCTCAAGTAGCACATTGCTTCTGGGTATGCAAGTATGGTTAACTATACTGAGAATGTATTTCTTTTAAAAGGGAGATTTCAACTAGATTCTGGAGTACTAAACAAGTTAGGGCCTGTATTTATCTCCATGTACACCCTGCACACTGACAGGCATCCACAACTTATAGTAGTATTTAAAGGTGTGTCTACACAGCACAAGAGCCATCACATACATGGCAGTCAGTCTCAAGTCTGGGTCAACTGACTAGGGCTCCTGGGACTCATGCTATGGGGCTAAAAATAGTAGTGTAGACATTCCCAAGCAAGCTAGAGCCTGGGCTCTGAGACCCACCCTCCTTGCCAGGTTTCAGAGCCCAGGCTCCAGCCCAAAAGGAAATATCTACACTGCTATTTTAGCCCCATAACATGAGCCCAAGTCAGTTGAACTGGGCTCCAAGACTCACTGCCGCAGGGGGTTTTTTGTTTTTGTTTTTTTGTTTTTAAGTGTAGATGTACCCTAAATGGTATGATTCTCATTTTATACCAAGGCCACTTTACTCTGCTCTGGAAACATAAAGGGGCCTTCAAGTGAGCATAAATACTAGGTACACTCATTTTAAAGTCCCTTTACACTGTCAGAGACCCTCTTATACCCACAATATTGTCCAAAAGGTCTTGGAATAGCACTGGACCCATGTGGCGAGAACAGACATACCCTAGCAATTGTTAAAAGAACTCTACAACACAAAGTCCCCCATCTTCGTTCCACTGAGTTATAAGGAAGCCCTGGTGGTACCCACAAGAGAAAGCCCAACTTTGCTGCTTATGAGCCCATAGACGAAAGCAATGAATCTCTCTTTTCCTTAGACCAATGAAGAGTAAAATTCTTCACCACAGGCAGGGGGAGTCAAGCAAGAAACCCGGCTTGGTCCTAAATTCTAACTCCAACCACTAGGCTAACTCTACCTCTGTTTCTTTCACTCCTCTCCACCTCCAACCTTGATCTCTCAGGCTCAGCCCCTCCTTTCCATATGTCTTTTGCTCTGCTTGCCCTCTCATTCTTGTTTCATGAGGAATCGTTAAACAGAAGCATCTACTGGGCCTTCTCTATATCCTTTGGGTATGTCTATACTGTTGGCAGCTACTCTACGTAGTTTGCGTATCTCTTGTTGACTGCCGCCGAATTTTTCCAGCAGTGTACATCAGGCCTTTGTTATCTTATACACTAACATATAGCTCTCCTCTTACTATTCTCTCCTTTCATGGAAGCTCCCTAGCATTCCATTTTTTTTATTGCTTTGTTTGTTTGTCTGATGAATTTTGTCATTTATCAGGTATAATTAAGCATGGCTACACTTCATTTCTATATATTTTGATTAATTGCATAGATTATTCATTTTAACTAGTCCTTCTTTCCCTTTACCAAGTAAAGGTTCTTTCCCTTTACCAAGTCTTAGGTGGCTTTTCAGTATATATTTCTATATCACTAACAAATGTAAAATAAAATGTGAGCCCAGGATGACCGAAATCCAACTGAAAAGTCACTAAAATACAACTCTGTCTTCCATTAGAAATTCCACAGCTATGACTGGACTTTCCTAGATTCATAATGTCCAAGGCCAGAAGGGACCATTGTGATCATCTAGTCTGACCTACTATATAGGAGGTCATACTAGATGATCATAATTGTCCCTTGTGGCCTTGGACACTATGAATCTAATCTATATATCTATTTATTTATTTAAGGTTATTTGTTTTAAAATAACCCGAAGGAATTCAGGAAGGGACAGGGTCTCAAGCATAGTCAAGACAGGCAAATTTTACATAATCTTCACCTTCTGTCCTAAACTGTCATGTAGGGTTTTGGGGCACTAAAGAAGAGTTATACCCAGAGGCAGACGCATGCAAGCAATGGGGGAAGTGATTCCAACATAAAAAGAGTTTGTAAAAATCAGTAGAGCAATCTGAAATCCCTCTGGGAGAATGGTGCTTGTGGTTCCTGGGCATGTGTTTGTCCCAGTATCCTGTTTCAAGGCTCTGGCCTGCAGCTGAGTCAGATGACCAGGGGTCACAAGAACTGCTGGTGTGCAACTCTTCTTATAAAGAAAGTCTGTTTGTACAGAAAGAGGAGAAATCCATACTAGCCAAGTGGGAGCAGAACAAGCCTCAGCTAGGCAAGTCTTAAGAAAATTAGATGGTTTGTGGGAGGAACTCCAGAGCCTGGGGAAAGAAGTGGCAGATTTGTACTGGAAGCGATACTGAACGGTTATGTTTTCTTAGCAGATCAGACCCAAAGAAGAGGATGTGATGTAAGCCACAAATCTACATGTATTTCTCAGGGAGAAACTGCGGCAGTGCTCACAACTTGATGGGGGAAACTGACCACAGCACAAGCCTATACATATTATAAGTATATATTATTATGTAGGCATTGAAACAGCAAGGTCCCCGATCCTGAAAAGGGATCAACCTGCGCAGTCCCATCAAATTTGCCTGTCAAGCTGGAGTCTGTGGAGGCAGCTGCCTTGGCAGGACAAAAGCCCAGATTTGCCTCCCTGTAATCTACATCCAAAGCCCTGCACCTGGATCACTCACAAACACCAGCAGACAAAGGGGAACAATCCTGCAGTCTGATTATCATCATTTCAGCTATCAAGGCCTTCAGCAAAGTCTGGTTAGCCACCCAGCTGGAGAGCAGGTGCTCATCTCATGTGTGTTGCTTTTGCACAGAGATGGATTGTTTTTAAATTGGTCATTTAATACCATATTAAGTGGTTGTAATGCTGGCTGAGTGTTTGCTCCATGCCTTTAATGAAGGAAATCAGCAATTCCTATCTTCTCCCTTTAAAACAGGGGTTAAAAAGCCATGTTACTGCCATTATGATATTACAAAACACTTTCCATAGATGTAATGTAAAATAATTTGTACTACAGGGTTCTGTCACTGGAGAATTTAATATTCTTTTAAAAGAAAAGCCACTCAGCACTTATACAGTGCATTTTAAGTACTTTTAGTGTTTATCATGCAGGTTTTAGGTGGTACTGGTGGCCTGTGCTATACAGGAGGTCAGACTAGATGAGCTGGTGGTCTCTTCTAGCCCTAGACTCTGTGACGCTTCCCAAAGGGAACAGACAGAGGGGAAAAACCGTGAGAGTTCTTTTTACAATGCACATTCAGCTAAGTACCATTTTAAATAAAATCACTTTACAATAATCGAAATGTTGCCCCAAGTTTTTAAATCCAAGCTCTTCAAATATGACACTATGTTGTCACAGCAGCAGAAGTGAGAAAGAAAATTAAACTAAACTAAGTTATCAAAATAAATGAACAACATACATTCTGTGGTGGAATTTTCCTTGCCTTATATTTTTAACTGCACTTGTTCATTAAAAAAAAAAAAAAAAAAAAATCAATAATTCACAACCAGTCTTCCAGTCATTACCACCAAATGACTGAAGTTTTGATTGAAGCAAAATTAAGGGTAGCATTTTATGACATTACACAACCTTTTTCCCTCCAATGTGAGATAACACAAATCCAATGACATCACAACAGGTCAAGCAAAAGAAAAAAGGATTTAGCAAAAATGGCAAACCATTTAGGGGTTGAGGGGAGGGTGTTACACAGGAAATAAACAAACTTATTTTTAAACAGAAAATTCTATTCTAATCAAGTTCCAATACTGCATGCATTTCCATGGTATCCCTAATTTATTCAAATAGATGGATATGGAGGGGAGGCGGGGAGCTTGCGGAAACGCAGGCCACGTTCACCTACATGCTTGAACCCTGTCAGAGTGCCCCTCTTCCTTTACAGTATTGAGTTGCCAAACTTGAAATCAAGTATCCTCCACTCTACTATGAAGTCAGAGCTACTACTGGCTTGAGGGGAGTTAGAGAGGCAAGATCTTATCTCAAAGGATAAGGTGGAGCTTTACTGTTTCCCTTGTTACAAAACTGGTTATTAAGTAATCTGTTTGTCACACATATCTACATTCCTAACTTAGTGGAATTTTAGGAATACGTTACTACCTTTTAAGAAAGGAATGTACAGTAGTGTAAATAAATGGGGCTTCTTTTCTTTTTCAGAAAACTTGACGCTGGAACTCTATTTGTTCCTGATTCCCCTGGTAATGCTTACATTTTCCCACTCTCTGAAATGGAATCGGGAAGTAACCCATCTTGCTGAGTCATATTTCTGAGCATCTCTATACAACAACCAGGCGCCAACAAAGCAGCTTTTCATAATTCAAATGTATTGTGCTTGTTACTTCTGCCCTTTTGATATTGAAGCAAGGTAGGCAGGTAGCATTTAGCCATTTTCAAATATCAATAGCTGACATGATAACTTCACCATGACAATATGCAGGAAATGGCCAGCTACACAGATATCTTACATTATCTTCAAAGTTTGGGGATATGTCAGAGGGGCATATTCTCTCAAAGCATATGTAATTCCCACAAGTGTTACAGTTACAGGCAGATTAACACTGTAAAAGGCACATGCGTCTGTGGTTTGTTCTGGGTTAGGCAAATGCAAAAGGCCAAAGCATATGAATAATTATTTATACAGCAATAGTGCTGAAAATGTGCCAGGTGCTGTCAAAGCACACAGGAAGACAACCCCTGCCCCAAAGTATAGCAGAGAAGCAAAGTTGCAACTCAGAAAAAAGAAATAAGAAATTCTTATCACATTAGCCCACCTATTCCTCTTCTGGTACAATGAGAGTTGCTACACTGCCTGTATTCAGAAATTGACATGTGTTAGTTTCCTTAACTAGTTATCCAGGGTGCTTAAGAAGTTTCACTGTAGTACCTAGGCCCTGCCATTAAATGAGAACAAGGGAGTTAGTCATATAACCCAAAGTCTGAATCTATCAAAAGGCTCAGGCATGGAATTACAGTTTCCTGTGCTGAGGAATTATATAGAAACTTCATCTCTTTTCACCGCCTCTACTCCCTGCCCCCAGCAAGGTGACAACAACTGGACTATTATTCTTTAATGATAGAGCAAATTTGGGTATTTGCCTGGAAAGAATATTAAAGAAGGGACAGATATAAAACCATAGTCCTAACAACCACCAAACCCTTCTATTTTTAAATACACTTCTAGGGGGTTGGCATGACCTTTTGCTGCTCTGCTCCTTACAGTTATAATTGTGTTTTATTATGGGGGACCCAGAGGTCAAGTTTTATACATTGTTGTCACCTGCAGTTACAGAGCTTGTCACCATTATAGGCTTTAAAATACAGAGAAACTTTTAAAGGAAAAAAATGACATGTCTAAGTTCTGTGCCAAAGCTTTAAACCCCCTGTGGACAGTATCCTCTTACAGGAGACCCTATCACCCCAACCCCTATATAGACAGTAAATGGCTTAGTAAATACCAACATGGTGATTTATAGCTACTGAGCACAGCTGACATTATAGTTGAGGAAACAAAACACTGAGCTTCTTATACCTGGCATTTTCCAGGCTATTTTTCATTGAAATGACTGTTTTGAACTGCTGGAAGCTTGATATCTGCAAAATCTTGGATCTGTGAATGCAGCTATTTTCTAAAACTATTTTCATACTTTGGGGAAGGGCGGGGGGTTACACAAACATAGTTTATGCAAAACTAAAAAATTCATTGTTCATTTCTTTAAATATGGGCAATTCTTGGCCTAGTTAATCAAGTTGCTTTTCTCACAGAAAGTCATAGCCTGTATTTCTTTTAAGCTGAAAGAATCCCACAGAAAATGATCCTCTTAGTGCCCTGAATCCAGCGCCCAGCAACCGGCACTCAATACAAACTCTGCTGGGATCATTTTGTGTATGGTTCTCCTCCATTTGATGTCTGCCAATGTATGCCATATACATTAAGGTGCAATATCGATTCATAAGTGCTGTGAAATGCATTTATATAAAAAACCCACACAGCATCTCAGGGCTATTCTTTAGAGATGTGTGAATGTTATTATGGAAATAAAAAAAGAATGCATATCATAACATTAGCTCTCACTTTGAAAACAGGACTCTTTAGGTGTAAAAAGTCACGTCTACATTAATTCCGGCTGCTGCCATTTCGGTCATTTTTAGGATTAATTGTTCAGAAAAAGAACTAACCTCTTTCACTGAATCTGCCTGTAGCAAATTTGTTTTGCTCTAATATATAAATATTGAATTTTAAAGAGAAACCTTAATCCAAGAAATATAGATCTCTTACCTTCCACTTCTTCTTCGTCGCATACATGCTTAAGGAAGGAAGCTCCTCTGTCCAGCACTGCCTCATCCTCCATTCTATAGTAATAGAAAAGAAAAAAAGAGTGCTCAGACTTCTCCTGGAGTGAGCTATTGGAACCAGCCCAGCTTCTGGGCAGGTTAACATGCAAACTATTGTTCATGTTATTGTGGATGCTGTTGCTCTTCTTTCAGTGTCTGCTGTTCCTTCATGCAGCTCCTTTTGAATGGTGTTTGGTATTAAGCTGGCCCCACGTAGCTGGATCTCTACCCTTGGGAGGGCATCAGTGGTGGCAGGTGAGAGAAAGGTAATCCCAGTTAGTAGTCTTTTCTTTTAAAAAAGAGACACACAATAGTTTGGTGTGTCTAGGCACTAGCCAATAGCTTGTGGAAATCCAGTTTCACTGAAAAGTCCTTCTAAAACACATTGCCTGCAAAACCACCTACACAAGCAGATGCACATAGTGTATATAGACCAACACGCACACAGACACGCATTCCAATGCACGGTGAGAGCTAGGCATCAGCCAGCCTCTTAATACCAGCAAAGCACACTTCTCTGTTGAGAAGCAAGCTTTGTGTCACATGTTGGCCTTACGGAAATCTGACATCTGAGGATTATCCAGAGACCAAGCTACAGTAGTCAGGCCATCACAGCAGTCATTTATGTGTGTCATCCATTCATTCACTGATTTTCTACAATTCTTTCTTTCATCTCTTTCCCCCCGTCCTTCTCCCCCACTTCCCATTCATTTCTATGGCAGACAAGTTCCAAATTTTATAACAAATGCCAGGAAGTTCTCCTGTTGCATTAAATGTAATTTTCACTATATAGTTTCACACACTAAATAAGATCTCTGAAACTTCCACAGAGAGTGTTTTTAAACCCACTTCTGACTAGCAAATATCAAAAGTTAGAGTCAAAATTAAAAGAAACCTGCAATGTACTATACTAAAAATTGTAATCATATTTAACGTAGATGCTAAGTAAACATTTGTCAATCTTCACAGTTGCCGTGCACTCTTAGTACAGGGAAACCCTTCAGTTGTAATTGTCAAATACACATCCTTAATTTACGCACTGCAAGTAGTTCCACTGAAGTCAATTAGGCTTTTCAATGTGTGTAACTCTGGAGAACTAGGGCCTAATGTTTTCTACCAACTGCGAAAGACAAGTGCATTTGGGAAATAAAACAATGCACCCTTTCCTGAATCTCCTGCAGAGGCTGAGAGGGCCATCCTAAAGTGGGACAGTCCCTGAAAAACATTAACACATTATCAGGTCTTTTAATTGTGCCCCCCACCCCCCACCAATAGCAGTTACCAGTATATTGATTTAGATCTTCAAGAGCGTAGGGCAATCTTGTGCATATAGAGACCTAGTGGACAAAAATTTGCATTGGACTTTGTTTATTGAGGTGTCTGCTTTGCTACATGATGTCAAGCTTCCTCTGAGCAAAAACCAATCCAAGATTTTTACAAGCCAATATGCTCCAGAATTCCTCCTCCCCATTTTTCAACTAATAGTTTGCCAGCAATTTTCCCATCAACAGTTTGTTTTTCCTCCATCCTGGACTTGGTTAGTAACATCCACATTATTGTAGCCTTTAGCTATTAGTGTCCAGCTAAGAACAGCTCACTTTACACAGCAGATTCCTGAATATTTCATATAGGAGTAGAGCAAGAGGAGAGGGGGCCAGATTCAAAACCAATAAGGGAACACCCGCAGTGCACTCATTTCTTCTGGACAACTGTACAACAATCACTAGAGTATTATCTGACATGTTTAATTCTAGAGATGAGCGCAAACCAAAACCCCAGATTCTGACGCCCACAAAGTTTGGATCCAATTCTGAACTTTGCAACACAGGCCAATCTCTACTTAATACAGTCTGGTGGTTTCCTCACATACTGTAGATAGCAGGTAACCAGAAGTCTGTTTTAGAGGACAAATTCCCACGATTTTAGAATGTCTGAACATTGTAGCATTTTACAAGCTGTTTCCCTGCATGATGAGCGAAGATTTAACATTCTATACAAGCTAGCATTACCAGCTAAAAATACAAAGCCAGCACATATGTACATGCACAAAAGCCTTTCTCCAGCATGCATGTTCATTAAATTATTTGACACTATTTATGATATTTTATTATGCACACAAAGGAACTGATTCCACGGTTGCTTGGGTATGTGAGAAGTATGTGTCTGCATGTGCGCCCATGTGTTTCTCTTTTTCTTTTTAAACAGCACAGCAGTTGATTGCTATAAATGCAGCTGAAAACATCTGGAACAGATGGCACTGATTTTCAGACCAAGTCAATCTTATACACATGTATTTCTCCCGTGATTACTTCACAAAGTCTATTCTTACACAGGTTTCCTCATAAACTGCTCTGCAAGATGTCAAAGGATAAAATCCTCTTTTAAAGAAGCAATATCAATTAATTTAGGCCCCAGATTGTGTGTGTTTAAACCAATAGAAATATTTTCAAAAATTCTTTCTGGTCCATTTTTAAACATTCCCCTATGCTCCAAACATTGCAGTATTATGGTAATGTATTGTAACCAAAGAGTGATAGCGACTGGGGGAAAAAAAAGAGAACAAAACTGCCTACAAGACAAGCTGAATGAAAGGTGAAAAGAAGATTTAGTTTTTTAAAGTTCTGTTTGAATAATCGAAGACAGCGTATGTAATATTGACAAAGTTTGGGTTTTTTAAAATATGGCTTTAATCTGAGAGCCCCTTTAATCTACTCTGAGTGACACCTCACCCTTACATACAGATTGCATAAGAAACATTATGAAAATCTTTAGATGTAAGATATTTAATTCTCCCCCTCTCCTAAACATCTCCCTCTACTTCCCCTCAGGTGTCCCCCTCCAGCTGCTGACTGACTCTACAGCTTTTCCAAGAGTAGCATTACCAGCTGCTAATCAGCGAATGACAAGCCGCAAGCACAAACGCTGCAGTGAACAGCTGTCTTTGGACATTACTGTTAAAGGTCCCTGCATTGCACAGTTCAGGACCAATTCAAATTTTCTCATCTTTAGCATTTTATATGGTTTCACAGTAACAGTTTTTAGTTTTAAAGGATCCTTAACCGCTTGTGGCATATTTCAACTTTTATGCTTTCCCCAAAATCGGGATAGGGCAGATGCAGAGGCAGATACAGGTTAATAGCCAGAACTTGTACTCTGGTTGCCTTGGCTCCTATCATCATCATGATGGCAAATCCCAAAGGGATGTGGTCTCCTTGCAAATTGAGCACCACCCAGATTGACCTCAGGCAAAAGGCTTAAGATGATAAACCCAGTTTATGTCCATCCCTGGCAATCCTGTCACATCCCCAAAGCTTTCAACATCCACCTGATCTCCAGCCATATAGCGGCATTTCTTGGTATACATCCTTCAGAATCCACTGGGCTCCCATTCTAATAATATGCCCACACCAAGAAAGCCATCAAAACCAAACTAGTGCTGATAGAGGCAGTTGCTGAGTTTGACTTCAACTATCCTAATTTCTGATCTTGTCCTGCCACTTGACTTGGAGCAGCTAACAAAGTCGTCAAGAATCAAAAACGTAAATCTAGCGTTCTTCAACCTTCCTCAGAGCTCACGTTTCACTGCCTTACAGGAGAGTTTGTATTACAAACTGTGGTTTTGCAGACCTTCGGCTTCATAGCAAGCTTGATGTCACAATACCCTCTCTAGAGACCGCTGAAGGGCCTGAAACATGGTGGCAGCTGCTTCTATACAAGCAGCCACATATTTTGAGTATCCTCCAGCCCTCTCTATGATGCTGCCCAAATATCTGACAATTTCCACCTGCTCAATGACTCACCTGGACAGGTTGATACTGAGCTGGTTGTAATGTGGAGCTGGAGGCTGCTTGATAATGGCTAGGGATTCAGACCAATGTGTGCTGCTTCTCACTCAACCAGATCAGCCATCAGGTGCAACAATTCACCAGACTGAACCAACACAACAATGACACTGATGTATTCAAGATCACAGAGCAGAATAACTTCCTATCTGGGAGTTCAGCCAAGCTGTCTTGACCACTGTTCAATACCACCATTCATTGATTGATGGATAAACTTAAGGCAGTAGCTGTCAATGGCACTGAACTGAAGGTCTTGGCTCCCCGTCTTGTGTTTAATCCACTGGGAGAGTAGCAATTACATCTGAAGACACCACCTCCTGACTCTGTCACAAGACTCCCTCTTGCCAAAATTTGGCAAGAAAGTTGCATTGCAAATTTTCACAAGAAAATGTTTCAGCCTCCTAAAATTTTTGAGGGGGGAATCTAAATTTGGAGCAGCAGTTGCACAAAGAAACAAAACTGGTGAAAATCTTCATATGAGTTTTATTGGAGATGGGGAAAAGGGGAATAATTGTGTATTGTCCTACCAGCATACTGTGGCTGCTAGGTAGAGCAAGCTGCGCTGGCCCATGGTGGAGAAAGTTGGAGCTACTGGACGGAACAGACAGACTCAGTCCTGAGACAAGAATGGGTCTCAACTCTAAGGGAGAAGAAGAGGACAAATGGAGCAGGCTTGCTAGTCCCATTAAGGATGTACCAGACGGGTGGAATTTTCAAAGGCACTTTGCCTAACTCTGACATCAAGGGCAATTGCTAGAACTGGGATGAAAGTTTTCATGTTGACAAAATGTTTTGTTTCAGGTTTTGAAGACCAAAAGAATATCAGTTTTCCATTTTCAATTTCTAGATTTGGGAAAACCACATTATCTAATGGGAAAATGTTTGGTAGAAAAGTTACAATCTACAAACTATTATAATAGTTTACTTCAGTGGGCGCACAATTGGGACAATGCTGAGCACCTTTGAAAAATCCCACCCTACATAAGTGAGATTTTGACAGAAGTCCAACATCATGTATCAGATACAGCATCCAACTCAGGCACTAATGCACATACCTTCCCCTGCTGAGTGCTAGAATCCACTGAAACACTTTGCTAGTCAAATTAGAAGCAGTACTGACTAGTATAAAGGGAGTATCATCCATTCCTAAATCCATAAGAATGGTGGCTGCAATCTAGGATCAAGAGGGCATGGTGTTTTAACAGTGGGCAAAAGGAAAAGTTGGAGGAAGCAAAGTAGTGTTAAGTTGGAGGGAAAAACATGAGAAGGACCCTCACTATTCCAAAAAAGCAGAGGACCTCAAGTGATAATCAGGTAAGTCAGACTCCTTATTCTGTGTAATTCTCAGTAAGACTGAAGACATACCAGGGGAAGCACCTCAGAAAGTTCAGTTCCAGTATGATCCAACTAAACTTATTTCCAAAAGGACATGAGGTGCCTCAGTATTAATTTATTTTATGGTTTTCTTCCTTTTTTAAACCTACCACAGAACTCTTGTTCCTTACCTCCGACCATTCTTCTTTATAAGTTTCTTTAGTGGTCTTCACCTTGCACATCACTTTCTAAAGTTCCCGCCAGTGATGGTCTTGCTAAAAGTACTTAACTGGGAGGAGATACAATTTTTGGTGGAATTCATAAGCTCCTGAAAGAGTTAGGAACACAAGTCCCAAATGACAATATCTTCTTGAATGACCCTGAACAAAGCACTTAACCTTAGACAGTTTCCCCAGCATGAACCTAGGGATAATTCATGCCCAACTCACAGCAATGTAGTGAGATTTAAGAGTATATCAAGTGTTCTGAGATCACAATTTCAAAGGTACTATAGCATTGAGAAGTATTAATTTTTCTGTTGTATTTGTCATACTATATATATACATTCACATCCATGAGCTAAAAAAATCACGGCTCAGTGTACAAAGCAAGAACGGAACCTTTTCAAAAACTAAGAATCTGTTTGAATGTTTGTTTCTATATGATAGGATATGGTTAGAACCTCTGACTCAGAAAGCCTGCCTAACACTAATGGAAATCACTTTCAGAATCTGGAAAGTTTGCGAGATGCAGAACAGCTCTGTTTAATACACATGCCGGAAGTTATAGTGGGAAGGTGAAGACTGAAGGAAGGTTTCTAAAACAGGCTTTGAAGAAAAAGGTTTCTCCACAAAATACGGAGCAACTAAACAGATGGAGTGCTGCCACCTTTTGGCTATTTAGCCTAATCACAGCAGTGGTGAAGAATGTGTTTTTAGCAAATAAGTCATGATACAGCAAAAGTGCTGCCTTATTTACCCGTTAAATTGAAATTGTTTATTGTAAAGAACTTAATTCAATCCTTCATGCTGACATTAATCAACACTACTGATTTTTATACCTTTATAATTTATGACAAGAGAGAAGAGGATTGTGATAAGAAGAGAAGAAAAGCTGACATGGCAGCATTGGGACTTGTCAGACTGAGACACAACCAATGCAAGTTAATAAAATGTGCAACATTGCTAGAGAACATAGATAATAAATGAGACGTTTCCAATAGGTTTTTAACATTCTTCCCATTTTAAACATGTTTTGAAATCAGAAAGAAACACAAATAAGTTTTAGACTTAATGTAGAGACAGATTCAGCCAGCTCAGCAACCTATGAGAGAGCCAAGTTTAAAATAGCAATCCTTTTGCAGTCAGTCAATGAAAGCATGCAAAGGCTCCAGGGAGGAAAAGGGAATGTGAACATCAGGTCACTTAATGGCATTGCCTATTGGCCAAAACATAAGCGACATAAATGGAACTCTGAAGGTAGGTCAGTTCAGCACACGTTTCATAGTCAGGAGGACTCCCAATCATAAAAAATAAAACCTTCACTCACTGCAAAATGAAACCTGTATACAGGAAAGCGGGAGTTGGGTACCATAAAGCCTGCATTGATCCTACACCTTCATAAAGGCCATCTGTTTTGGAGGACCTGGATTTCATTAATCTGTTAGATCTTCTCCTACAATTTCCATCTTCGATGTGTGTGAGAGAAATCTAGCACTAAAGAAAGCAGTGTGTCCCCTGCACAAGCTAATCTATGTATGAAGAACAGAGGGCAAGCTTTCAACTGAAGAGTCTGCCTCTTTTATAACAACCACATTTCACAGTCCTGAGGATAGCTGCCTTCAGACTATATCAGTCTGCAGACTTGGAGTCCCTTTGGACTCAGTGCTACTGGATACCCAAATACCAACAACAGCAAAAGATACCCTTCTTCCATTTGCGACTGCCCAACAGATAGTATCCAATCTTACTGGGCACAAACCTGGCCATCCTGATCCAAGTACTGGTTACCTCTAGGCTTGACTTCTGCTTCTCATAGATACAGCTGACACCACATACCCTGAACAGACTACAGCTGCTGCAACACTGACTGTCATGAGCATATCGTCAATACACCACTCCTGGCACTGGCTGCCCCATGGGACCAAGCCTGGCTACCTGACCACTTCTCCTTCCACGAGCATGACCTTCCATGACAGCTATGTTCCATTGGAACAATGAAACTGTCGACCAGTGTGGGAGGCTCATCAATGTGAGACACAGAACTGTCACTGGAGTGGGACCCAGATTCTGGCACTCCCTTCCCCTAGAGAGGGAAGTCACCCCAGCCCTCACCACTCCCAGGGCTGAAAGGGATCCACGGTGATTTGACTAAGCTTTTCCTCATTCTTTACCAACACAAACAAACAAAAATCCTGTGAACTAATCAAGTTGTTTCTTTGAAAGACTAATAAGGAACCAAGAAAGAAATTATTTCTACTTTTAAATATTTGGGAGGGGTTCAGATACTAAATGGGAGGAGAGGAGAGATTAAGAGGATTAAATTCAAATGAGGAATTGATTACCTTGCAGCCTGTATGTGAATTTTTGTTGAGGGAAAATATCTATATATAATGTAACCAGTTCCTCATTAAGTACTGATTTCATTTGGTCTATTCTTCTTGACAGAAATTCACACCTGGGCTGCAGGACATACAGCATGAGCACTCACTCTCTCTTCACTCTGAATGGCCTGATCTGTGTGTTTATAAATCAGACAGTCAGTTCTCTTAAATGTCGTTTTCCTTTGGTTATGAAACATTTTCTCAAGTCGTGGGCTCTCTCAGCAAGAGGCTATGCTCAGCAGGGACCAAAAATGCTTCCATTCTACCCGAGAGGTCCCCAACTACTTTATCCTTCACTGCTAATACAAAGCTAGCTCCCTTTCAAAAGCAATTCATGATAATCTACAAGGATTAAGTCCTAAAAATCATGCCTTTCTGCTATGGGAATGAGGGAAGGTATAACAGCGAGGGCACTGGATTTGGACTTAGGAGAGCTAGGTTTAACTCCCAGCTCAGCTTCAGAGTTCTTGTGTGACCTTGACTAAATCACTTTGGATTCTTTGTGCCTCAGGTTTCCCCATCTATAAAATGGGAGGAGACACTTCACAATCATTCACAGAGCTTATCCTTGCAATACCACTGTGAGATAGGGAGATGCTCAGATACTATGGTGAGACAAGCCATCTACGTATCTAGATGTATTTTCTAGACAGGTTGGAGTATCTAATTAAAAACAAAAATCTAAGAGGTTTCATGTTTTCCAATTATCCTGTCAAGGAAAAGGCCAAGATGACAGAGTCTAAGCAACCCCAAAGTAGCATGGACTATTTTTATTTCATAGTATTAAATATAGACCCCCTTACCCATTGCTTTCACAACAGTTTCTGGTTGATGTCACCAGCGACACATTTGCTGATGTTGTGTGTGTGCTAGTGTAAACACACCAGAGAAGCCAAATGCTGGAGGCATTGCTAAAGACAGTAAGATAAGGCCAGCTGATCAGTGTGACAGATCTCCCTCTGTGGATCACTTGTCTTTCCCCAGAAGGCATGTGAAGCCTTGGAGACTCACCTTCCTTTTTGCTAGGTAACACAAATGTGTTGTTCACATAAATCTACCACAATGAACAGGTCAGGACAGCTGCTAAAGGGGCTTCCACGTTAACATAATCATGGCCATATTGGATCAGACTAATGGAACATCCAACCCAGTAGCCTGTCTTCTGACAATTGCCAATGCCAGGTGCTTCAAAGTGAGTGAACAGAACAGGGCAATTTATCGAATGATCCATCCTGTCGTCCAGCCCCAGCTTCTGGAAGTCAGAAGTTAAGGGACACCCAGACATGGGGTTGCATCCTGGACCATCTTAGCTAATAGCCATTAATGGACCTATCCTCCATGAATTTATCTAATTCGTGTTTGAATCCAGTTATACTTTTGGCCTTCACAACATCCCCTGACAATGAATCCCACAGTTGACTGTGCATTCTACGAAGAAGTACTTCCTTACGTTTGTTTTAAACCTGCTGCCTACTAATTCCATTGGGTGGCCATGGTTCGTGTGTTATGGGAAGGAGTAAGTAACACTTCCTTATGAATGGTGTGGAGAAAGTGAATGATTTTATAGACCTTGATCATATCCCCCCTCAGCTTGGAAAAGAAACAACTGAACAGCCTCAATCTTTTTAATTTCTCCTCATATGGAAGCTGCTCCGTACACCTAATCATTTTTCTTGCCCTTCTCTATAACTTTTCCAATTCTAATATATCCTTTTTGAGATGGGGCAACTGCTTCTAGTATTCAAGATGTGCGTGTACCATGGATTTATATAGTGGCATTATGATACTTTCTGTCTTATTTTCTATCCCTTTCTGAATTGTTTCTAACACTGTAAGCTTTTTTGACTGCTGCTGAAAACTGAGCAGATATTTTCAGGGAACTATCCACAATGACTCCAAAGATCTTTCCTGAGGGTGGCAATTAATTTAGACTTGGTTCTTACTGTTTTCTTCAGGTTTTTCTCATTTCATGTAATTGTAGATAAATCAAGTTCAATCCAAAAAGAAAGAAAAAAATGTTCATTTATAGCAAGGCTGCATTCTCCCCAAATCCCAAAGCTCTTTTTCTCTGCAAAGAACACATTTCTTAGAAATTGTCTTCTCCAACAGCTTGTCAGATGACCTTTCCCTTTTCATTCCACTTACACCAGCACCCACTCATTCTATTCTAACTTCTTATCTTCTTCTTATCAATTTACACTGTGGTCTCCTAAGCCAGTTATTAGAACCTAGTGAAAATGCAAACCAAACCTATGGTCTGAATAACAAACATTGAACAAGACACAAAGGAGAGTGAAAGGTTGCTTGTTTGGCGATTTTTCCGTAACAGATGATAATCACAAAGCTGCCCCCCCACCCTTTTTTTTTTTTGGTAGATTATATGATTGGTATCACTATGCTACACTGTTATTTAGATCAATTAAAGTGGTTTTAGCATTTCACTGACCACAGCTTAAATTCCCTTTAAAAAAAAAAAAAAAAAAATCAAAGCCAAGACACATTACCATTTCATGAAATGTTTGATTCCATACATTTGTTTGCAGGGGGAAAATTTTAAAGAACATGTTAATTATTAACTTTTTACAAAAGAAACAATTTGCCAGTATAATTTTTTTATGTAAGTATTACGAGATGGAAACAAATACAAAAAGGAAGTGAATGCAGAGAGTTGAGTCAGTGCAAGTTACTAGTTACAGTGGGTAGTTTGTTGTTTTTAGTTTTTGTTTTTTACAGTCATTTCATTCCATTTAGCCAATCATTCCTCAAACAATTGAGTTGTTAATCTAACACTGACAGTAAATCCTTCCACTTCTCTTAATTCCTTTATTCTGGTCAACCACACTTCTATAGCTGGTGTGTGTTTTTGCAGTTATAGGGAGAGATTCTGCAACTCTTACTTGCATGGAATAATACCTTTATCTACACATGGGCCAATCTAAAAGAATGCAATCATCAGTGTGACAGATCAGAATCGGGGCCCTGATTCAGTAAAACACTCAAGTACGTTTAATTTTAACCATATGTTTACGTCCCATTATAGGATTTAAGCACGTGCCTCAGTGCTTTGCTGAATCGGGGCCTAGCTAACAGTGATTAAATACATTCACTGGCTGCAGTCTTTATCTTTTCAGCATATCAGGACATTTTCCTAACACCACAGTAATAAGAATTATTAAGTATATTTTGGCAAAAGAATGGTCCTGATCATTTGAAGTCTGGCATAGGAAAGATGACCTTGTGTCATGATAGCGTGATTATTGTCCTAAAGAAAGAAAATAGGTTTCCAAAAAGGAAAAAAAAAGAATTTCCTCACCTCCAGCAACTCCAGCAACACATTCCAAGTCAGACCGACAGAAAAAAAATACCACAAGCCGTATCATCCAGAAGAATCGTTTTTTCTCTCAACAATGCGCGTATTTAACAAAATACTGACTACGCTGATGCTAACCTCAAACCTCGGGGGAAACAAATGTACTTATTATGAATTAAATCCATCAGGATATTCTGATCAGAGGTAATTGCAGGTCACCCAACGAAATCAATAGGCAGCAGGTTTAAAAAACAAACTTGGAAGTACTTTTCCACACAATACATAGTCAACCTGTAGAACTCGTTGTCAGTGGACGTTGTGAAGGCCAAAACTATAACTGGGTTCAAAAAAGATTGAGATACATTCATGGAGGATAGATCCATCATGGAAAATAGGTCAAGGATCCAACCCCATGCTCTAGGTGTACCTAGTCTCCGATTGCCAGAAGTTGGGAGTGGATGACAGAGGGTGGATTACTCGATAATTGCCCTGTTCTGTTCATTCCTTCCGAAGCACCTGGATTGGCCACCATCAGAAGACAAGATACTGGGCTAGATGAACTATTCATCTGACCCAGTATGGCCGTTCTTTTGTTCTCAGAGGACAAATTTGTCTGCTGCACCACCACAGATTTATGATAAACCTCAAGAGCAGCAGCATATACCCATCTCAAACCCTGTGCCACCTGGGAATTCAGATCAGCCCAAGAGTGGATCTGCCCCTACAGAGCTTTGGTAAGAAACTCTGCATTTCACCAAATCAAAACAGACTAGAACTCAGCTCATTCAAAGCCTGCTACAGCTAATTGGCACAATGACCTCATGTATGAAATGCTTCCTTGGGCAAAGCGTCACCTGAGGATTCCACAGTAGTTCACGCTAAACCATTGAGGACTGCCCAATGCCACCAGGAGAAGAAAATAACCTTCTCAGCCACAGTACCCTCCTCTCTAGACTGATAGATATTAAAATACCCAGGGGATTGGTCACCAAACTTGACCATTGGAAACCGTAATAATGAATACTAATCTCAGCAGCAGAGACACCCATCTAGAGATCCACTCCATTCAGGGACTGACAGCAAACACAAAAAACAGCAGCGTCACAAGGTGACTGGAGTTACAAGCAGCAAGACCGATAATTTCAGACACTATTCAACAAAACTGCTACCGCTAGATGAGAACATAAGAACGGCCATGCTGGGTCAGACCAATGGTCCATCTAGTCCAGCATCCTGTCTTCCAACAGTGGCCAATGCCAGGTACTTCAGAGGGAATGTACAGAACAGGTAATCATCAAGTGATCCATCCTGTTGGCCATTCCCAGCCTCTGGTAAACAGTAATCCCTGCCTATCCTGGCTAATAGCCTACCCTCCTTGAACTTATCTAGTTTTTTTTTTAAACCCCTTTATAGTCTTGGCCTTCACAACATCCTTTGGCAAGGAGTTCCACAGGTTGACTGTGTACTGTGTAAAGAAATACTTCCTTTTCTTCATTTTAAACCTGCTGCCTATTAATTTCATTTGGTGATCCTTAGTTTTTGTGTCATGAGGAGTAAATAACACATCCTTATTTACTTTCTCCACACCAGTCATGGATTTTATAGATCTCTATCATATCTCCCCCTAGTCATCTCTTTTCCAAGCTGAAAAGTTCCAGTCTTATTAATCTCTCCTCATATGGAAGCTTTTCCATACTCCTAATCATTTTAGTTGCCTTTTTCTGTACTTTTTCTAATTCCAATGTATCTTTTTTTAGATGGGGTGACCAGATCTACGCACAGTATTCAAAATGTGGGCGTACCATGGATTTATAAAGAGGCAATATGATATTTTCTGCCTTATTATCTCTTTCTTAAGGAGTCTCAAAATTCTGTTAGCTTTTTTGACTGCCACTGTACATTGAGTAGATGTTTTCAGACTCCACAATGACTCCAAGATCTTTCTTGAGTGATAATAGCTAATTGAGACCCTTTCATTTTGTATGTATAGTTGGGATGATGTTTTCCAATGTGCATTACTTTTCAACACTGAATTTCATCTGCCATTTTGTTACCCCATCACACAGTTTTGAGAGATCTCTTTGTAACTCTTTGTATTCTGCTTTGGACTTTACTGTCTGAAGTAGTTTTGTATCATCTGCAAATTTTGCCATCTCGTTGTTTACCCCTTTTTCCAGATCACTTATGAATATGTTGAACAGCACTGGTCTCAGTACAAGCTCTTGGGGGACATCACTATTTACCGCACTCCATTCTGAAAACTGACCATTTATTCCTCCCCTTTGTTTCCTATCTTTTAATCAGTTAATGATTCAGGAGAGGACATTCCCTCTTATCCCATGACTACCATCTCTAACATAAATGGACAAGTGGACAGAAGAAGACAGTTTTGGTGTAGAAAACAGAAAGCCTCTTCATGTAAGTAGAGAAACAACTCTTGTCTTTAAGGTACTTCTGTGATACGGTGATGCGAGCAACATACTATAAGGACCTAGATAGATAGTCACACGTGATGCACATAACAGGTATGTGGAACCTCAGAGCTAATGTGCTGAGCAGACAATACATAATGATGGGCAAATGAAGCCTCAACAATAAGACCTTCCTCTAAATCAATGTTTCTCAACCTTTTTGATACCAGGGACTAGCTTACTGCCTTCCTAAACTGTGTCAGGGAGATCTCAGAGACCAGCATCAGTCCATGAACTGGCCATTGAAAAACATTGCTCTAAATGACATCCACTCAAGGGGAGTCCAAGATCAATTTATTTCTATCAGCCCAAATCAGGATAGAGAATGAGATACTGATCCAGAATTAGGAACTATCAGGCTCTGGCAAAAAAAAAAAAAAATGCAGTGTCAAAACATGTCCTCAGGCAACTGGTATGTGCGGTTTCTACTGATTATTACTGCCAAGGGGTTTGAGCAAAATGAAAGGTAACAAGGTGATACTCATTACCACACAATAGCCCAGGAGGCCAGAGTTCTCCAAAGTAAACCAGGTGTCAGTGCAAGGACTAATAGACTTGCTGACCAGCCAAACACACTACTGCAGTCAGAACTGCCAGATATACATGAGAAATCACAGCTCTGACAAGGAGTGTATGTGTTTAAAGCTGAGAGCATTTGTATCCTACATTTTCAGAGGATTAATATTTAGGTTCTTATAGAAATTTTACAGCTATTCAAGCAAGCTGGTCTGAGGAACTGATTCCTATGAATACTGATGTTAAGCTAGCTCCAACTGCTTCCAAACCCATAGGAGGACCTGTCCATATGCACAGGTTTCGCAGATTTGGCTGTAATCTTGTATCCAAAGGGGAGATTTCCAGCTTCACAGTGGGACACGTATCCCTCACTTCTAGCCATGGAAGGGCCTGAGATTTGACATCAGGACATTTTAAGTCTAGAAAGATTATTAAGTCATTTTAAAATGCTTTTAATAGCTCTCTGAGTCCTATATGGTAGGATTCACAATTCTGCTTTGGAAACAGAGTTACATTTAACAAAAAACAGTCACAATACATTTAAAACAGCAGTTCTGAAACTGTAGTACAGGTAACACTGGTAATACACAGGTTGATTTAAAGTACTAACTACACTGATTAAAATGGTAAAAGTGGCAGGACCAAGTACCTTTGAGTTTTAAGATGTGATAAAGTAGGTCTTCAAGTCTGAGAACCATTATTCTAAAAAATTTATCAAATAGTTTTTCCCGTAATCCACGTGGCATACACAGCATACATGATGGTGCAAAATAATGCTTCCATTCCTATCCTTAGAGGGCCAAAGAAATATTTCCCTGGCATGTTGATTAAAAAGAAAGTGGCAACTCTCTGAAGTTGTTCTGTTGTTTGGAACGTTACAGTAACTACCAAAGAAATGCGTTAGTGGGCTGGGAACAGGTAATGCAGTGAAAAGTATGACTTAATTGGCATGAACTTGCATAACTTGATCTTGATCTTGCCACATGAGTAATTAATAGGATCATCCCAATATCATGACAATAAAACCTTTTACACCACTAGTCATAGATTTCTAAATATTGGGCGCACAGAAGTGCATTCCCACAAATTTCAAATTGATTATCTTTAGCTTGGAACCTATTTTAAGAAAATAGGGGGAAGATTGTGAAAGGTACAAGTGAGCATTAGGTGCCCCACTCCCATTGGAAGTCAATGGCATTTGGATTTGTGCTTTTGAAAATATCAAGAGAGGCAAAAGTTACCAACAGATTACTTTGGTGGAGACATAAGCATCTTAAAATGCCAGTTGCAGGTAACACCCTGAAATTTGTTGCCAGATTACAGCCAGCTATCCTCCAGCTGAGCTTTGTAACACTGTATGCAGGTTTCTGGGAGACACCATTTAACAATGAACTGTTTTACAAGGAACATCTAATCTAAATAAAGCTGTTTAAAGGTAAAAGGAAAATAATCTAATATAATATTAAATCCTGGTTATCTGCACCCATTATCTTGCATTTGTACTGCTCTACTAAGTAGAATGATTGCCCTGGGACTATGGCCAGAAAACTGGATTGATACCACAGTTCAAGACTTCAGTTCTATTACAGGAATTTTCAAAGCAAGGTTCTGATGCTGAAAGGTGCTGAGCATCTCCTGGAAGATGTTAAGCACCCTCCGCTAAGTTGAAGGTACTTGTCACCTCACAGGATCAGGCCCCAAGAGAATACTAAATCCTTTGTCCCAGTTAGCAGAAGAGGTTTGCAACCCAACCCATTACTGTACCAGCAAGATTTAAGACAAGTGTGTCCTAATAGTTGGTTAAGGGTAAAAAAAGCAAAAGCAGTGTAAGACGGCTTGTTTTACTTGTACAGAAATAACAACGGAAATCTTTACCAATCCCATATATCTCTCCATCATCTGAGGACCACACTACGCTCAGCATGCTCAACCATGAATGTGATGTGCAAGAATTAGTATTGCACTGCTTTTTAATAAAAAAAGTAAGATGTATAGCTAATCTTCAGTGAATTGCATTGGCTTTGAGCTCCCCTAATTTACTTGTTCATTTAAATTGGGTAATTAGGGTAAAAGCTACAAACAAGATCTCTCTCTTTATTCAGTTCTATTGAAGATATTACAAGAAACAGGCTAGGATTTCCACAGAGTTGTTTTTCTGATTCTGTATCTTGAACCACTGAACTTTTAATGGAGCGATGGTGGTGACCTAAATGAAATTTGAAGAACAAAGAGGTTTTGTTTTGCAATGATTCCTGAGGGTCTATGATTTTGTTCAAGAGTCTAGTATGCCATTCCCAGTGTAAAATGTTAAATGATATTCAAAGTTATGTGACCATTATTTTATGTGTATTGCAGATTTGATTGTGTGTTTATTTTCAAGATATGGCTTTACTGGAGCTGTATATAAATTAATCAAACTGGAGTGCCTGTGATACAGGAACAGTGCATCAAGGACCCAATTCAAAGCCAGTTGGAGTCAACGGAAAAACTCCCATTGACATCAATGTGCTATGGATCAATCCATGAAATAACCCATTTAGAAAGTCAGTGTCATAAAAATATAACTCTGATATTCTCCCCTTCTCCCCCTCCCCCAAATTAACATTTTAGGGTTTGGGGGTTTTTTTAAGTCACATTTCTGAGTCACACAAGTAATTAAACTGATCTTATTGGATTATTCTCTTCCTTCACTTTGGATTCAAAACTCTATATTTCTCTAAAAAAGGGGTTTTTTTTAATCTGTGTAATGCACTATTTTAAAAAGCAATCTATCCTTCCTAATGGGTCAGTTTTCAGATTAAAATGCTTTTCATCACTTTTTATGTTAATCCTTTCCAGTTACACTATCCACATTAAACTGAAAAAGTAGAGAGAGAATCCAACTAATGCATTAATTAAAAGGAAGCATTTCCACATCACAAATCCAAAGACAGGCCTTTTCCCCCCACCACACTAACTGAAATCACTCTTGATTGAAATGAGAGATAACACTGGAACTCAGCTTCCCCCAAAAAGCTGTCAAAATCCATTTCTGTGAGCAAGACTAAATATAAAATACACTGTCCAACGAAGGCCACAACAGCTCTGAAAATGTTTTCATGACATGGAAAACAGATAGGTTGTTTGCATTAGATTGTCCTTGCTTCCAGAAAACCAGATGAGTCCAACAATCATAACTTATGTTTCATAACGATCACTGTTAATATTCATACAAAAGTAGGGAGGGGCCGATATTAATTTTTAACCTCTCTAAACAACAAACATGTGCTGCTGTAGGGAAATCTTTATGCATAGCTGAGTAGCAAAGACCCTTTCCTGGCCACCCATGAGGACTGCTGTGAGGGAAATCGAAGCCCCTATGTTCTGGATCTCTTGGGTGTTTCAAGCTTTTGGCACCTGAACGGAGTCCAGCCACTACCCCAGTCTCAGGTCCCTCAGCACACACTCAGGAAGCAGCCTTCTGCTTCCACCACCCCCAAGTTTCCACCACCACTGACCAGATGCCTAGCGCCTTCAGATGCAGCACTGACGCTTCAGGCTGCCCAGTGCTTAAATACACCAGTCTCCCAGAAGTCCAGCGCAAAAGGTGCAAAGCTTCTGGCTACAAGCTAACTCTTTGAGAGGCCCATAGAGGTTGTGAGGCAGTCCTCCCACCCGTCCTGCCCAGTCTAACATCTTTTATGCTCACTTATATTTAATGATGCAAAGCACAAAATAAAACATCCCCACCGCAGCATCCCTCACTAGCTCACCCGTCCCTTGGGAGTCCATGGAGGAAATCTTCAGTATTCCATCTGGAAGGCCAGTAGGATCTTCTGCCCCCCCTCCTGCCCTGCCCCTGAAGCAGCCTCCCTCATCTTAATCTGGCTCTTTCCTCAGTTTCCCCTGTGAATCCCTTTATAGACTCCTGCTGGATGGAGTCACCTGCTTCTTTTGTTCAGGCTTTTGGTAATTTCCCACTGCTTTCAACCCCCTCCCTTCAGACAAGATGAGAAAAGGTGTTCTCCCAGCTAGAGCAAACCTATTGCTCCTCAGTACTCTACTTTGAATAGACAATCGAGTGCTGACCATTCACTATTGTTTCTGGCCTGACAAAGACATACATGGCCCACTTACATATAGGCTTTTCCATGACACAATTGCCTAAAATTATCCACAATTCCAAAGTGGTGAAGACAGAACCATCCCCAATTCATCCCAACACCGTATTTCTGTAATTAGCCTACTTGCCTTGAAACAAGATTAATTTTTCCCTTTCTCCCATTGCTTTGATGTGTCAATAATGTACTAGAGAAATAAAGTGAAAGCACTTAACTTTGTGTAACCTAAATATTTCCCCCAACAACATTACTGATGCCATCTGATAGATCTTCCAAGTGAAATTCAATGCATAAGGCCTCATACACTGTTTACACCACACTTAAACCCCTGATTCAGAGTTGATGTGACACACAGAACCTCATGCGGGCCATCAGCATTGAGGGGACTTTCAACCCAGAGAACAGGTCATTTATAGCAGGGGCTAGACATAGTACATTTATAAAGTTTAGATGTTGTTCAATAGAAAGGTTTTTATGCCTCGTAAGGGCCCAGTCTGTCACCCTTATTCACAGTGTGCATTACCTTACCATGCATTTCAACGGGCTATTCAGATAGGTGCCAATTCAGAAAAGCACTTCAAACACAGATTTAGTTTTGAGTAAGAGCAGTCCCACTGAAATCAACAGACTCAGACTCATAGACTTTACGACCAGAAGGGCCCATCATGATAATGTAGTCAGACCTCCTGCACATTGCAGGCCATAGAACTTCACCCACCCGCTCCTGTTACTGAAGTATCAAATCTTGATTTAAAGACACGTCAAATTACAGAGAATCCACCTTAATCTAACCAGCAAGCAACCCGTGCCTCAAGCTACAGAGAAAAGGGGGGAAAAAAAACCTCAGGTATCTGCAAATCTGACCAGGGGAAAATTCCTTCCTAACCCAAATAAGGTTACTCACATTCTTAAAATTAAGTGCTTAAACACTTTGCTGGACTGGGGCCTACGTGAGTAGTCCCAATAAGTACAAGTAAGGGTGGCAGAATTGGGCCTGTAGTATTTCGACATTATGAAAGCACATTCAGCCAATTAGACTGTACTACTTTGACTTGTCTTTCCCAACGTTATAATATTGTTTATACAGGTGCTTACTGTGTGAAAACTCCACTCACTTCATTTGTTTTAAGTTCCTATTTCAAGAACATTATACCATTCATTTCATGGTATTGGGAAGGAATTGCTCCTGTAGATCATGTCATTTACATTTCATCTGGGACAGAGCCCTTCAGATTGACACAGTAGTTCAACATCATCACTACCCATATAGGCCATGAGATGCTGTATAATACACATAACACTGTTCTCAATATGTTTGCATCGTTAAGACTTTCAAATGAAAGTCTCCATTAAGTATTGGAGAGAATGACTACGTCTTTGTTTCCTGCTATGATTGTTTCTGGCTAGAAATAGGCAATCCACGAGGATGGTCAGTAAGACAGAACTACTGCTAAAGAGTGGTGATAGTGGTCACAGCTGAGGACAGCAATTGTCAGAAATAGAGACTGTGTCAGTCAGTTTAATTTTATAACAAGCAAAATTCACAGCACTGTGGTTACAAAGATATCTGTGCACGATGGGGCTTAAGTGAAATTTGTGCGTGAAATTCCTATTTCAACACATATGCATGTGAATTCACATTTAGCACACATGGGTTTTACCCAATCCCAGTGCACTGAGAAGTCATTCTATACACTGAAACACTACTTGTCACTTGTCTGTTAAGCAACATTACACAACTCCAACTTACACACAGAAACTAATTATATTTAGCAACCTCAATGAATGATTCAGAATGCTTGGCTTTCAACTACAAGTGTTTAATAATGTGGCTGAAGTGTTAGTTTTATAGCTTCAGGTATAATAAAAAACAGTTAACTGAAACTTTCTGATCAAGGTTAAATGCTAAGTTTAGAAACACTGAGATCAGGATACTCCAGAGATGATAAAAACTAAAATATACCAGTGGTGAAAACAACCTCATTTAAGGTGTTTAAATTCTATTTCTGTATCTACAATGAGAAACAATCAAAGTCTATACACGTTATTGACAATATACTAATTAGGGCTCAGATCCACTTCTTTTGCCTAAAGGTTACACAAAGGTTAAACTTATCTTAACTAAAGGCTAAAATTATCAGTATCATTCAAAATAATCTATTTGACATTTTCTTCAAGAAGTAGTAGTGACTTAAACCAGAGATGCAGGATACAAGGGTCAAAAAACCTTGGAAAAAGCAGTCCAAACTAGTTGCCTATACTAGCCCACTAGGATTTATGACTTAATACTGGCTCACTGTGCCAACATGCAGAAAAATGTAAAACCTAAACTCTGATACAGGCGGCCAGGGAGGGACTTTAATGGATTCATGTACAATTTTAGTCTGTTTAGTTAATTTCATCAGATTGGTAGCAATAACCTGTCACCAATGAAAAATTACACTCCGCATTGTATTGCTTAGGGCCAGATTTCAGATAGTGGATTCCATATTTGTAAGCACTGTTTTCTACCTGCACTCACCATTTATGTAATGTAAATGTCAGCGTCCTAGATTTGCAGGCAGGGACTTTGATGTAAAAGTGACAAAGTGCAGGTTCAAAACTGTTCCCAAATATGGAAGCCAACTGAGGCTAAATGGGAAACATGGTCCTTAATTAAATAAAGTAAAAAATTAGAAGATAACACACAGGAAACTAGAAGAGCTGCATTGATTGTAATTTGTTTCATAACTTATGATTGGATCATAAACCACTCAATTTTCCTTACCAGAACCCCAAAAGGAAATTAAATTCCACGAACTGATCTGCTAAACTGTGTTTAACTCCACCACAAAGACTTTGGTTCTTGAAGGCTGTAACAATCACCAAGTACATGATTTTACAAAAATGGAAGAGTAGGTTTATGCCCAGAATAGTGTGTGGCATTTGGACCAGTCTTAGTTAGCAGCCAAAGAATGAACAACTCTTTGCCATAGATAGCAATTATATGAATTTGAAAAAGTTTGTACCTAGAAACAGGACCAATTTGGATAGAAAAGAATGCCAGACCTCCATTCTTCTGAATGCCTCCCCTCCCACCTGGTATCTTCCTACCCTATTCATGTATGTCTTCTCCTATTTTATTACTGTTACTCCTACGCTAACATGTTGTTATGTCTATGTAGTATTGTCTGGTTTTGTACTATCTTGCAACTTTGATAAATTATAAAATTGCATAATTCCATAATTTTACTGGAGATTCCAAGAAGCATGCAGTATTTGAAAACATACAAGCTGGAAATCATTTATCTTTTTGTATCTTTGTTGTCTGTTTCTTTATGAAACTCAAAGAATTAATCACACACAAAAATAAATGAATAGACTGTACCTCGTAGTGGTCAGTTTGTTTTGGGGAAGAAAAGCATTATATAAAAGCTTCAAGTCAATATATTAAATCTCAGAATATTTTAAATTAGAACATTTAATTAAGGCAACAATTATGTTAGAATTGAATGAAACAATTATTATAATGGTAAATGGCAGAAGTAAAGGAATTTTAGTAATCTGCAGTCTTAAATCTGTATTTCCAGGATGTCTAGGATTGTCCAGATGTGATATTCAGGGATTAGGACTTTTTGATGTCAGGACAATTAAGAGTTACTTAAAGTATGAGATGTTCTAGAGTTTATTGACAAACATTTTAAATTGTAGCAAAGCAGAAATCTGAACCTGCTCACACTTCTAAACATTGTTTTAAAAAATATTTTGAGACTGAAACAACAAGTAGCTTATCTCATAGTTGCATATGCCTGCAATCATAAGTGAAATAATAATAGCAATCTTTGATTTGTTCCTGACTCTAAGTACTCACCAAGATCTGCAATAAGATCGGGCAGACCAGTGAGTGGCTCTACATGTGGACAAAGTCATTAATCATTACTCTCCCAAAGAAATGCAACCTGCAACTGTGTCAAAACGACCAGACTACAAGCTTAATTAGCCATCCCAGCAAAGTGTGCTGAAAGTCATATTGAACAGATTGAAGCCACAAGCGGAGAATATCACCACTGAAGAACAGGCTGGCTTTCAAGCTGAAAGAAGTACCATAGAACAGATTTTCAATCTTCGTGTTCTATGTGAGAAGTACTTACAACACCAGCAGGATATCTACCACATCTTTGTTGACTTCAAAAAGGCATTTAACAGAGTATGGCATGAAGCTCTCTGGGCAACTATGAAGCAATACAGTATTGGTCATAAGTTTATCATTAAACAACTGTATGCCAAGGCCAACAGTGCAGTTCTCATTAATGGCACATTAAGAGAGTGGTTTTACACCACTACTGGAGTCCAGCAAGGCTGCTTTCTTTCACCCATGCGGTTTAACATCTATTTGGAGCGCATAATGACAGATGCCCTAAAAGATCATACATGCACAGTCAGTATTGGGGGCAAACAATCTCAAATCTTCGGTTCGCTGATGACACTGACGGCCTGGCAGGTAGCGAAGAGGATCTTGCTAACCTTGTGAAACAACTGGATGAAACCTCTGCAAAGTATGGCATGGAAATTAGTGCAGAGAAAACCAAGCTGATGACAAACAAATGTGACGGGATCAACTCATGCATCACTGTCAGTGAACAAGAGCTGGAGACAGTGAAATAGTTCAAGTATCTGAGAGCAATCATCACTGACAAGGGATCAAAGGCAGAAATTCTGGCAAGAACTGCACAAACAATAGCAGAACTGTCAAAGTTAAAGCCAATTTGGAGGAATAAGAACATCTCCCTAAAGTCCAAACTGAAACCGCTGCACACGCTGTCATCTCCATTTTTTTTGTATGCGTGCGAGACTTGGACCCTTACGGCAGAACTTGAACAGAAAATACAGGCAGTGGAGAGGAGATATTTCCGTAAAATCTTGGGCATCTCCTACCTCGACCACGTCACTAATGAAAAGGTTCGTAACATCATCACCCAATGTGCTGGGTCACATGAAGATCTCCTGACGACCGTGAAGAAGTGCAAGCTGAAGTGGTACAGCCATGTAACAAGGTCATCTGGCCTATCCAAGATCATCCTCCAAGGGACAGTACAGGGAAAGAGAAGAAGAGGCAGGCAGGAGAAGAGATGGACAGGGACAAGAGGCAGAAGAAGAGATGGACAGCAAGGAGGGCAGCTGGGAGCCCGGAAGCCTGTGGGCCAGCCGGGTTCCTGACAGGGAGCTGCCAGCGGAGCTCTCAGCTCCCCACACTGCCTCTTTTAGGTCAGTGGAAGTGCTGCTGGTGAAGACACACACCACTGACCCAAAGAGGGTAGTGCGGACATCAGCAACTGCAGTAATTAATGCGCTGGCTGTAAGTCGACCTACCATAGGTCCACTTACCTTTGTAGTGTAGACACGGCCTAAATCATCAGAACACAAGAATTTACTTGTGAACTGAGAATTCAATAGGGTGAGTGGTGTGCCACAGAGCAATTAGAGGAAAAACAGAACATTCTCCAGACAGCTTTATTATCTGAGTAGGATCATGACAAGATGAGGAAGACAATAAAAAAGAAGAAAGATAAAGGGGAAAGTGGGGAATAAAGATTACAAACATGAGATCATTAATTAGCTTAGTGGCACTGCATGCATCTAATTTTATTCATTTATTTTAACTCCTATTTATGCATGCCTAATCCCCACTTATCACTGTATCCTGACCCCAACCCAGCCTGCCACTATTTCTACTGTTCCTTGAACACAAGAGAAAGTAGTGCTTTGAGTGATGCATCAAAACTTCTTCTTTCAAAAGAAATACTGCAATTTTACCAAATGCAGTGTAGTTGTAGCCATATCAGTCCCATCATATTAGAGAGACAAGGTAAGTGGGATAATATCTTTGACTGGACCAACTTCTGTTAGTGAGAGAGACGAACTCTGTGGGGCTCAAAAGCTTGTCTCTCTCACCAACAGAAGTTGGTCCAGCCAAAGATATTACCTTACTCACCTTGTCTCTGCAATTTTACTGGCATTTAGAGCATACTCATCACTGAGACAACATTTCTCAGAACCAGACTCTGTTGAACCAATATACTCTTCTTCACACATGGTGAATGGCATTCTGAAGTGCAGACACATGCTATGCTTCTTCAGTAGAAACTGCCAGCTCTCAGACTTTTTTGCTTTTGAAGAGCGAGCCCCATTTGATTTGCATAAATCTAAGCAAGACTTATCAGCAGGGACATATACATATAAAGGCACAATTCAAATGCTGACTTTGATATTCAGCATGTGCTATAAACAATTCTACTTGTTATCAAGAAAATGCTGACAGTCTCCTAAATACAAATTTTCAGCTACAATTCTCCTTCTCAAGATTTATGGTTAGATCTCCCCCAATATGCGGAACTCCCACAGTGAGAATTTCTATGGAATTATCCCCTGGGGTGAAGGGAGGGAAGAAACTGGAGCAGAGTTTGTCCTATGCCCCAAATAGCACTCTCCTAGCTCTTTTTTTTTTTTTTTTTTTTTTTTAAATAACCCCTCCCTGCCCTCTCCTCCATTCTGCCAAATTATACTAATGCTAGGTGCTTCTAGAATTTAGGGTTCACATTTTATTTGAATCCCAAGTGAAAAACAGATTCTCAGTTTATCTAATTCTTTAATTAACTGCTTTTCTTGCTAGAAAAATTAGAAAACAGAACCTATTCTTGCTTCTCCGGAGGTCCATGGCAGGATCACTCCCACAATATGATAGAATTCACGGGGTCTCAAACTTTTTCCACAGAGTGGATCACATCTTAACAGACAGCAGGGGCCTGATTCTCATCTTACTTATACTACCATGAATCAGGGTATAACTCCGCTGATGTCTAAAAATGGTGTAAAACATGAGATCTGAATCAGGGCCACTCTCAGACAACTCTTCTTCCATTAAAAATTGTGCAGACTATCACAATACCTCCTTGGGGCAACTACAACAATTACTTACATGAAGAAATATAAATAGCAGGAGTATTTAAGGTATTTTAGCTGTCATTCACTGCAGTGTAGCAACAGGACACAAGGAGGATAGCCATCACTATGTGATCAGCTAGCTCTTAGCAGGACACAAGTGGTCCAGTTTGGGAACCTCCAATACAATTAGTAGCCTCTACTCAAATGAGCTTCAGTCAAGATCACACAAGTACTGTGCACTTTGCCCCTTGCAAATAATAAAATTAAACCTGTTGATGGGGGAAAAGTGGAAAAAAACAAAAAACCTTTTAGGTGTGATGCAGGTGTATAACTAAAAAAAATCCTAAAAGTCTCATTTAAAAAGGCTTTATTTTAAAAGAGTAACCAGGGTATTTTCTTTTTAAAATGAGTACTTCATGTTCACGTGCAGCAATTTACCGATACGAATTTACAGTGCATTTTCAGCACCTCCATTGACCCAACAGATGTATCTTCAAACTAAAATGTCAGTATACTAACTTTGACCTAACAGACCATGATTCTTCCTTTGAAGCCATCATACAATAAATACTGAGTAAATAAGTTCTAAAGAGTTCAAGATACACATTTATATGCTAGCCAATACTTCAGAAGAAAGAGCACATTATAAATTCATCTGAATAGTTACACAAAGCTCTGTAACCTCTTATTTACACAACACACTGTAACAGCTTTTTATTATAAAAGCAAATGCTATCAGCAGACTCAGCACTGTGCTAACATAAGAAGGAATGTCCCTGCCCCAAGGAACTTGCAATCTAAAGCAAATAGAGATAGTACAGATTAAACAAAGGATAGATCAGAGGAAGGTTCAGGGTGAAAACCTGGCCTCACTGAAGCCAATGACAAAATTCCCATTGACTTCAATAGGGCCAGGATTTCACTCTTACTCTTTACACCAATGGTGCAGATCTCTATTTTGTCATCAAGCCACACAGTAATAGGACAAGTTTAACCATGGCACTTTCCTTCTCCCTACCACAGTTTTCTTTGTTACAGAAGGGCGGTGTGGTGTTTTTTTGTGTGTGTGTGTGTGTGTGTGTGTGTGTGTTTTAAAATAACAGAAGTAAATGTGGTCCCTCTATCACACTTTTCTATCTAAAACCACCAAAATTAGCATAGTGACATGAGATAACCCACACATTCCACCTCTACCAATCCTAAATTTAATTTTTCATGGTTGTGTGGATTTTAAAGTCACACTTTCCAAAGTTTTCTGAACAAATTTTAAGCCACACAACAGCTGATGATTGCTCTTGACACAGAATCAAAAGATGGACCTGATACTGGCTGTTGCAGGAACCTTGGAACAGGCTACAGGAGTCCAGATTCTGAAGCAAATATACAAAGAATATTCCTCAAAGCCAAGCCTCCAGAGCAGGGCAAGGATCTGTTATAATGATGCCACCACAATCCATGGGGCACAGTAACAGACTGGAAGGAGTAGGGTCAGAGAAAACATCAGGGCTACTGATTTTCAATAAAGTAACCCAAACAGTGAAGTAAGTAAAGAACATAATCCAAACTCCAAAATGGAGGGGAGTTTGCATCATTCCTCCCTCCTATCCCTGGCCACACTCAAAACTGCAACAGAGGGGCAAGGCGCAGGCTGTAGTTTGACAGAGCTTAGTTTGCTTGATAATTACAGATCCTTTTACCTATGCAGTTGTGACAAAAATGCTTAAGATTCACTCAAAAGACCAGCAATCTGCACTAATCGAATGGCACATAAAAACATTGCAGAAATAATGAAAGTGAGTACTGATGCATGTATTCTTACGAACTCCGTCTTACTCAATTGGCTATTTTCCTCAGGAAGTCATTTTCTACAAAAAAAAAAAAATTTGTATTTACTACTACCTGCCCGTTAAATAAGAGTCATTTATACTAAGATTTCATCTATTGAGAATAGATGGCTGATAACACTACTATACCATTTCAGAAAAATGTTGAAAACTGGTTTTTAAGAATAAAAAGATATACATTCATAACATTGAAAAAAATCCACAGCCTACATGTCATATATTAATGCATCTTCAAAATTTTATTGCAACCAGAGACTCCTTGAGATGAAAACTTAACCTGCTTTATCAACGTCACTAAAAGAAACTTCTCATACTTGAGTATGGCGCCCTCAATGACAGGCAGGCAAATCAGAGAACAACATGATTTACAAATGAACACATATTTTCCATTCTTACACAGACTTTTCCTTTAATTTGCACTTTGTGCATAAATCTCCTCTTTAGTGATCAGCACAAGGTATCAGTAGTCTTAGTATTTGCCATACACGGACAGACAGTAAGATTATCACAATGTATTTTGAAGGTTCCCCTACAGTATTTCTTTTAAAACCCAATTACTTAAAATGCCCTCCAGATGATACAAAATTAACAAGTCAGGGTCTTTACTCTGTCACCCCTTTTAAAAAAAAAAGAACCCCAAAAAAAAAAAACAGCAACATATGCCTATGCTCCCCTAGCACCTCATTTTCAACTTATGATACCAACAACACATCAGGCAGTCAGCTCTGCAAATTCTTTTAGAGAGCTGAAATTCACACATAATGAAAGTGGTGGAGATGGGGGGGGGGGGGAAATCTGTTTTCCTTTGAAGTGAAACAAAATCTATTACTGTTTCATGTTTTCACTCTGGGGGGGGCGGGGAAAAGAGAGAGGGAACAACAAACAAGGCACTATTTGAATCTCAGGGTTGTACTGCCATTCACAAAGAGCTAGAGCTGTATCCTTACAATTTAATGTCAGCAAAAACCTGGAAATGAAATGGAGCCTTCTAATATCTGTGATTCCACAACAAAACCATAAAAGTCACTTTGAAAGATACTGTATTTACTTCAGCACTAAAATACTTATAAGATATTGAAAGAGATAGACCACTGCAACTTAACAAGTCCCTGCAATACAAAATATATGCAAAAACACAATTCCATTTAAGATTCTGCATCTGAATGGGAAATAAAGATAATTACAAGTAAACTAGTTCTAGTATGAAGACTCTCGCCTCTTTTATATACACTGATAATTTCTGATTTCCAAACAAAGTAAGAACTAGATATGTTTCACAAGATAGCACACTAGCAAGTAGCAAATTCTGCTCCCACATAAAATGCTTGGCTGTTTAACATTTTGCTAAAATCATCAAGCCAAGTTTAACTATGGAAAAAATTAACCTTTTAGGCAAAATTGGAACAATTAAGCCACTAAGCAGCAAGCATGTTGTAAGTGTGAAATTTTTAGATACAAAGCAAATCGTACATCTCAGTCATTTTTATTTCTAAGGCCATATCTACACTAGCGAGCTTACAGTGGCACAGTTATACCCATACAACTGCACCGCTGTAAGATCGCTTGTGTGACTGCTCTGTGCCAACAAGAGAAAAGTCTCCCATCAACATAGCATTGTGCACACTGCCACTTATACCAGCAAAACTTGTATTGCTCAGGGAATGTTTTTTCCCCACACTCCTGAGCAACGTAAGTTTTGCAGGCATAAGTGGTAGTGTAGACATGGCCAAAGTATCTGTACTGAGTGAAATGTGTCTTCACTGGATTTGTGTTAAGCTACCACTGTACCTTAGGGTCACTGCAAATACCTAGGCACATGAGTAATTCTATTCACAGAAGTCCCCTCCAACTTAATGGAACTACATCTGTGAATAAAATTACTTAGTTCATAAGTGTCTTCAATATCAGGCCCTTGGTGGTTAAGGGCTGAAACTTATGACATGCTGAGCACCCTGAACTGCCACTGACTTCAGTGGGAGCTGAAGGTGCTTGTCACTTGTCAGGGGTGCTAAGTACCTTCCTTGCAGCATCAAGCCTGATACATTCAATAGTTTTTGAAACAGAGTCTCCATGAAGCTCCAAGGCATTTATTATGAAGCACTATAATCTTTTTTGAATACAGGTGCTAAAAAAAAATGCCCTCCTAACAAAGGAGACATTGATTAATACTTAACGATGTAGCAGAAAACAAGAATATGAGAATAAAATGATGATTTAACACTCATTTTCACATCTGTTCTTCACTGAGTGGAGCACCTGAGGACTAGAATTCTTAGCAGGAAGTTCAAGAAAGAAAGGAGAGAGATGATTGGACAAGAAACTTCTCAGCTAGTTTATGAGTGGAATATTCTCATTCAACAAAATGCCAGATGAGATACTAAGACCGTTTATGGAAATAGATCTCCTTGAAATGGTTATTGCTGACAGTTTAACTAGTAACCTTTACTTATTTATAAAAAGTTTCCGAACAAAAGCTGTTTTAAAACAGTCAGATAACAACCGGTAAACACCAGACAGATGTGAGTGAAGGAAAAATAAATTCAATGTCACTTTTTACACAGATGTTAAAAATCTCCCCCCCTCCCCAGTTTTCTATCCAATGTAAAAAGTCAGACCTAGCCATATGCATTTCCCATTTTAGGTCCAAACCAGCACTCCTTGCCAGCGCAAGGAAGCCACTTTCAGTTAAACTTACCACAGAAAGAGGGATTGTATTTTCAGTTCTCAGGGTGGCAAGCCTGTTTTTCCTCATGCAAGTAAAATTCAGCATTCATCAGAGATATGCCATCAAATTGAATGCTAACAACAGAAGAATTATTTAACCACTTGTGGAAAGCAATATAAAATTACTGTACACGCAACAGATAAGAGCCTCAGGTCCAACAATCTGGTTCACGCAGATGGACCCTTGCACTCTTTGACAGCCCTAATGACTTCAGTAGGAGTCTGTATGGCCATTAGAGTCCAGGTGTGCAAATCAGAGTGCAGGAGGCTATAACTTGTATACCTAAGTAACATACGTGTATCTTGCGTGTACATGTGTATATACACAGACATAAGCATTTGCACTCTCTAAATCTTGCATACACTCTTGAGTAATAGCTGTTTTCTTTGATACACATGCAACGAAACTCCTGTAAAATGCATGTGTTGAGCTCTTTCCTGCTTTTTAAAAGATCTTTGCCTGGGCAGGGCTCGGAGCCCCCGTTTCTTGGCTCACCTCCTTGCAGAATAGGCTGGGTCCACTTACACACACACACACACACACACACACACACACCCCGTGTGTAAAATGCACCGCCGGGACTCATGCATGTAGCTCTAACGCGCACACCAAGTCCTCTCCCTGCCCCCTAAGCCCCGTGTTGGCCGGCTGGAGAGTCCCACGGACAGACCCGCTCACATCAGGCACCTTCCGGCCCGGCCAGGCTGAGCCCCTCGCCCCGAGCGTCAGGACGGAGTGGAGTCCAGTGTCCAGGTACAGGAAACCCCCGAGAGAGGGAGGAGGGGCTGCACCGCTCCAACTGGAGCTGCCTCCCGGCTCCGTCCCTCCCTGCCAGAGCCCACCTGCCCACTGACCAGTCCCTCCACTGCCCCTGCCCCCCGTTTCTCTCCCCTCCCCTCCCCGCGCCCCAGCCCCCAGGAGCCCCCTGCTCTGCTCTCACCTCCTGGGGACGGGGTCCGCCTTCCGTCGCTCCTCCAGCTTGGCAGCGGGCTGAGGCTGCGGCTGCAGCGGTGGGCTGGGCTGGGCTGGCCGCGGCGCTGGGCGGGTTAGCTCCGGGGCCGGGGCGACTCTCTCAGCACGCGGCGCGAGGCATGGTGCGTGTCCGGGGCGGGTGGCCAGGCGGGAACGGCAGCTCCGCGGCGCGGGCCGGCCCCTGGCAGGGCAGCAGCGCAGGCGGGTGGAGCGTGGCACTGGCGGGGCGCTCCGCTGGCCAGGGGGAGCTGGAGCGGGCGGGGACCAGGCGGGAGGCGGCTGCCGAGCGGCGCTGCTGTGCTCTAGGACAGGAGCAACCTCCTCGCTCCACTTTTAAAGCCGGGACTCGCCTCGGGCCGTCCCCTTCCCCGCTCCCCCCAGTGCCACAGCGGCCGTGCCGAGCGAGCGGCGTCACCGGCCCGGGGCAGGCGAGGGGCTGGGGGCGGAGCCTGGGTGACTGAGCCGGGCAGGGCTTCTGGTGTTACAGGCTCGCCCGCTCCCCCGCTCACTTTACTTTCCCTTCGTCCCTCTGCCGGGCTGGGCGCGCGCGGCTCCAGCTCCTCGAGCCGGCTGCCGATCAGCTCCTCCGGGCTTCTCCTCTCAGCCGGTCCTGGCGAAGAGCCGGCGGGGGGCGCGGGGCGGGTGTCCCGGGAAGAGAAGCGCCTCGGGCTTTTTCTCTGCCCCACTAGGACAGATTTACCTCCTCGGGGAGGGGCCCCTGCAGCTGCAGCCCGAGCACGTTCACTTCATCCACTTGCATGGAAGCCTGGCGATGACAAGAGTCACACACGCTTTGTTGGCTGAAGTTACCACACACAACACGACCCTGCAACACGCAGTGGAGAGACACGCGGAGAGGTGGGAGCTGAGACATCGAGAGCTTGGCTGCAGAACAGCGGGGGCTTTATTTCCCCTCCCTCCCCCCCACGGGAAAATACCCAGAATGGAAAGTTTCCTGCTAAATCAAGCAGGGAAAGAAAGAACAGCACAAATGAGCTTCCTCCTGTGCTAAAGGTGCTAAATCCTAGAAGCCATGTCATTCTAAAAGGACCAAGTGCCACCTGTCTGGTCATACCACTGAAGAGTGGTCAGTCGAAAGGTCGGGGCGTGACACCTTTCATATTTGATAATGTTGCACCAAAAAAGTGACATCCCGTAACCCAGGCAGATTTTTTTTTCTCGTATTAAATTCTGAACGTGAAACCCTGCAGGCTAGTCTTGCACATGAACACGGGGAAACTGCAAATCTGTATTCTGCTCCTCCCCCTCAAAAATCTGGGGAGGTGTCAACCCTATTCAGAAGGTGGGGTAATAGTTAGAGGGCAACGTGCCTGCATGGTACATCCTGGTTGGAAAGCTCTAAACAGTTCAACCGGAGTTACAGTACAGGGTGAAAGTGGATATGATAGGAAGTTAACACTCCCCCTGGGCCAGCCTTTTATTAAGAATAGAGGATTCTTGTCAGAATTAACATTTTTTTTAATCATGATAATTAAAAATCTATAGTGTAATGAACATTAGATTAAGAACAGTTTGTTGGGTTTTTTTAAAATTTGGTTTTCAGGAACCCACTCAGGGGTTTGGCCAGATACAGGGAAGGCAAGTGAAAGGTAGGTTGTTGAGATAAGCAAAATCAAAAAGAGGTTCAAGGTCTAGCCTCAAAGGTTGCTGATCCCAGCGTTCCATAAACAGTTGTATCACCAGTATTTCTTTGTAATACAGTGATGTAGGATTTGAGTGTAAAGAATTTCAAGCTGCAGTGTTTAGCTTTGTTCACCAGCCTTCAAACAAGGCATGTGTGAAAGGATCTGTATCTTTTCCAAAAGCTCATTTATTTTTAAAGGCAATAAATTCCCCTCCTTTCAGCAGCCGTGAATGCTGGCATTCTGCTGGGGAAAATAGGTGTATATGACACAATCCAGTTCCCAGATTACTTCACCTGACTAAAGCAGTTGGATCAACAAAAACCCCATTCAGATGCCTAGCAAGTCTGACCTTTAAAAAAAAATATCCTATTTTAATCTAAGAATTCTAATCATAAAATTTTACATTTCCAGTTCCACCCACTCCCTTTCTCTTTAAACACAATAGGCTGCTGGCTGCCACATTACACTCCCAGAAAGACGTAAGACAACATCACTCTTTACATAAATTCTTTCTTGCTGGTTGGCTTTTTATACCTATTCCTTTTACCATCACATGCACAAATCCTTGCCACAGGTGCCCTATTTATCAGTTTTCCATCAAACAGAAAGAACTTTTACAGGGACAATAATGACTGTATAGGGTGATGAAGCATTAGATCCCCCCCCCCCCCCACACACACACACACACACTGCTAACATTCCACAACTATAATGGTGAAAGTTTTCAGCCATGATTATAAGAGACTGATTGTGGTCTGTACCAGCATGATCAGAGATCTGCCAATATCAAGAGAGAACTACGCTCAACGGTTCTCATTTTACAGGTTGTGATCCACTACTACAGCGTATACAGTATTTTTAAACCAGCCACTGCACCACTGAAAATATACAGCCTACCTAATATTTCAACAAAAGAAAAAAACAGGAACTTAATCATTTATTTTAAAGCAAGCAACACCAATTGGTTGGTCCACAATAATATTCATCAGAAAAAGGAAATAATTTCTTAAGTGCTGATAAAGCACTCCCTAACTTCCAGCATGGCAATGATAATATGATAACAAGTTAACGTTATCAGCCAGTTAAAGGAGTATGGGTTGGATGAATGGACTATAAAATGGATAGAGAACTGGCTAGAGCATAGGGCTCAATGAGTAGAGATCAATGGCTCCATGTCTAGCTGGCAGCCAGTCACAAGCGGAGTGCCCCAGGGGTCAGTGCTGGGGCCGGTTTTGTTCAACATCTTTATTAATGATCTAGAGGATGGGGTAGATTGCACCCTCAGCAAGTTTGCAGATGACACTAAGCTAGAGGGAGTGGTAGATACCCTGGAAGGTAGGGATAGGATACAGAAGGACCTAAACAAACTGGAGGATTGGGCCAAAAGAAATCTGATGAGGTTCAACAAGGACAAGTGCAGAGTCCTGCACTTTGGACGGAAGAATCCCATACACAGCTACAGACTGGGAACTGATGAGCTAGGCAGCAGTTCTGCAGAAAAGGACCGGAGGTTACAGTGGATAAGAAGCTGGATATGAGTCAGCAGTGTGCCCTAGTTGCCAAGAAGGCTAATAGCATATTGGGCTGCATTAATACGAGCATTGCCAGCAGATCGCAGGAAGTGATTATTCCCCTCTATTCGGCATTGGTGAGGCCGCATTTGGAGTATTATGTCCAGTTTTGGGCCCCCCACTACAAAAAGGATGTGGACAATTTGGAGAGAGTCCAGCGGAGGGCAACAAAAATGATTAGGAGGCTGGAGCACAAGACTTATGAGGAGAGGCTGAGGGAACTAGGCTTGTTTAGTCTGCAGAAGAGAAGAATGAGGGGAGATTTGATAGCAGTCTTTAACTACCTGAAATGGGGTTCCAGGGAGGATGGAGCTAGGCTGTTCTCAGTGGTGGCAGATGACAGAACAAGGAGCAACGGTCTCAAATTGCAGTGGGGGAGATCTAGGTTGGACATTAGGAAAAACGTTTTTCACTAGGAGGGTGGTGAAGCATTGGAATGGGTTACCTAAAGGGTGGTGGAATCTCCATTTTTAGAGGTTTTTAAGCTGTGGCTTGACAAAACCCTTGCTGGGATTATTTAGCTGAGGTTAGTCCTGCTTTGAGCAGGGGGTTGGACTAGATGACCTCTTGAGGTCCTTTCCAACTCTATGATTCTATGATTCTATAACGTAGAACAAACAAGGCATTTAATTTTACCAGGAGCCTTGCATGGTTTGATTACATTGTGAGCAAAGCCTCATATTGAATAGATAGCACTTCTGATTTTAGGTAAACACCTCCACTACAAAATAATTAAATTGGTGTTTATCTGAAAAATGCCAGAAATGGTTACTCAATTCGTGCTGACTTCACCACTTTACCTTTGTAGTTGGTCTATACAGGAGATGTTCCTGTTCCCAGGCTTGTATACACAAAGCAGTAATGTGGACTACTACAGGAAATGATTTCTAAAGTGTACTAATATGTTGCATATTAATTGTAGACCATGTAGACCCTGCTGGTGTACAATAAAGTGCACCACTTTAATGTAGTGCTAAACAACTCTTTCTAGATTGAGGACATGGACAAGGATAAAAATGATCACCAACCCTCCCAAATTCTCTCTCTCTCTTTCTGAGATGGTTTTTTTCTGCTGGGATTTATTGTTCAGGCCTGAGGTGAGGTGAACATGCAACAGCTTCTAAGCTCTAGAGCTTTGCAGTAGTAAAGATTGTGGCTCACCAGAAAAGCAAGGAAACAGGAAGCCAGCAGCAGAAAGAACATAGTAATTCTAAAAAGCCCCACTCCACCAGCAAAGCTTGAGATCTTCACATGGCCTCTGTCTTCTTTAGCCATGTATCTCTTAAACTGTAGCCCTTATGAACTCTGCAAAAGGGGAGGCTGAGTGGCCAGCTGTATAACCAGAGAAACAGCTGCAGTCAGTAGCAGGAGGGCCCACAGGACTTGTGGGGTTGAAGAGAGGCTGCAGCAGCCTCCACGGAGGACTCCCAGCCCTTCTTGATGCTGCCTGACCTCTTTATCATTCCCCTAACCTCAGATGAGAGAAAACTGTCTAAAAAAAAAAACAGAGGTTAGTCACATCACTTAAAACACTACGGGAAGGTGCTCAGATTGTACAGTGATGAGGGTGATATAAAAACCTAGTTCAAATAAAGAACATACTCAGTAGCAGTGGAAGTTTCTTCAACTCGCCTCCACCCATCTGTCTAGATATCAAAGGGCCTCTTATGATTGTCATTACCATACCATTTGGAGATCTGGGTTCCATTCTCTGCTCTGCCACAGACTTCCTGTTCCAGGCTGCACAAGTCACGTCTCTGTGCCTCAGTTTCCCATCTGCAAAACGGATAATAGCACTTTCTCACTCCCTGGTGTATTATGAGGATAAATACAGTCTAAATAATGAGGTGCTCAGATACTACTGAGCCAAAGTAATTCTTAAGATAAAATCTGAACTATACTTTCACTTTGTGTCTATGCCCACTACATTTTTGGCCCCTCTCTTCATCCTCAGGGCTGCTAAATAGTTTTTTGCTAGTTTGCTTTTTTGTTCTGAGATTGTGAGCTATGCTTCATCTGAATTTGTAAGAGGTGATAAGGATTTGTGTCCCTTTGCAATATCTTGAGCCATCAAGTCAATATTTTGCTTTTATTAAAATTATAAATAATTAAAAAATGCAACATTGCTTAAAGCAAACTCAAATAACTACACAATTCCAAAATATCTGTTAGCCAAGACAGGCCTCATTTTGCAAATGTCTATGATATTCTATACATAAGAACTGTTTGGGTTTTTTTATGTTTTAACCTGCTAAGTAATAAACTCCAGACCTGTAAATGTTAAGGTTCAACTCTATTTCTACATCATCGATAATCAAGATCCTGAAAAAAGCCACTTTCTTTACTTATTTCAAATAGCTATGTAGCTTCTTGCCATTCAAACAAGCAGCCCAGGTGTCAAATGTGCCTTCTCAATCAGATTCAAACCCATGAGAAAGCACATCTTTAAGCATCCATAGAAGATGCCCATTACATAGATTTGTTACTGGAACAAATTAATGGCCAAACAATTCCATTTTTCCCACAAATGATTATAACTTGAAACATTATAATTTTAAACCTACGTTTCTTTTTGCCTAAAATTTGATTTTGAATGATTATGCATTATATTAACTCAGTTTGTAAAATATTGTCCCAACTTGTAATGATCTAAAGCCCCCAAAAATCATTTCCAAAAGTCCCTATATCAAGAACCACCACAGAGACCTGAGCCAAGTCTGAGGAAGAGCACAGTCATTGTTACCTATATCAGTGTTTCTCATCTTTTTGATACCAGGGACCAGTTTCCTATACTGTGTCATGATGCTCTCAGGTTTCCTATACTGTATCAGGGAGCTCTCAGAGACCGGTGCCGGTCCATGGACAAGTCATTGAGAAACACTGACCTATATAGTAGGGAATTTGATGAAGAATCTAGATTTGCCCTCACATTCGTCACTGGAACTTTCTTTGATCATTTTGAATGACTGTGTTGTATATATTAATTATTCATATTTGCATAGTGCTTGGAGGTTCCAACCAAGACTGGAGCTGCATTGTGCTAGGCACTATGCATATACTTTGAGAGAGATACGCCCTTCCCCAAAGAGTTTACCATCTCAACAGACCAAAGATGGGAGGGGAAACTAACCCTGGTTTCTTAAGTGCCAGTTCAGTGCCCCATTCACTAGGTCACACTGTTTTCCATAGGTAACTCTCCCACCAAATCATCAGCCAACAGTCTGATGGACATACTGAGTCACTTTACCATTACATACAGAAAATTTTAATTGGTATCCTATTTTTGGATGCATTTATAGCTAAAATGTCCAAATAATCCAGTTCATCATTAGTCACTTTGTGACTGAAGAAACAAAATGGAATATATTAAATTTGATTTGCATGATGTGTTACACGCATGCAGATTTTGGTATGAATGATTGAGTTCAGCACTTATATTCTATCCTAAAATTAATTTTCCCTGTTGACATGAATATTTTTCTGTTGCATTCAATGCACCAGGGAGCCCTCTTCATGTACGGTCCAATCCTGCCAACTCTCTGCTCATAAAACTACCATTGTAATCACTGAAAATATTCCTTGCAAATGCATTACCACATTAAGGTCTTAATTCAGCAAAACATTTAAGCACGTGCATAAATCCCATTACTTCAATACATGCTTAAGTGTTTTGCTGAATAGGGATGTAAAGCATGTGACTTGTTTGAACCAAGGCCTAAGATTTCACTTCTCACTAAGGCAAAACTCCCACTTACATCAGTGGGAATTTTGCTTGAGTAGAGGCTATAGGATCTGATATTTAACATCTACTAATTTCCATGGGTGTAGTACATGATAAAATTATTTTTTTCTTTGTATCCAGTGCACAAATCCTCAGATGAATTTTTCCCATTGCACCCAGACATTGCTGTCAATATAGTCCTCTAAGGATGACCTGTGTGATGTATTTCAGCTTCTCAGGAACATTTGTTTGTGTTTGGGCCTCCAAGAATCAGAAATGTAACTAACCCTTTAACTTCCTACCTGGATTAGTGAAAGGAAGTCTAAACAGAACAGCATTTCTTAATAAAATACTACCAAAACAATGTTCTATTATGAGTGTAATATGATTAAACCTATTTGCTTTCAAAACTAGATTAGCAGGTCCTGTGTAATCTACTAGTCCAGTGTATTTTGGCTAGCTGTGAAGAGCACCATTCAACATAAAGTATAGCTGAAGCACTTTGAAAGCACTCTATTTCAATACCCGAATTCTAAGCATCTGCACACTCACTAAGAAACCTGATCCCATGCCCAGTGAAGTGAATGGTTCACTGTTTGATCTGCTGTCTAAGGTCCAGAATCCAACCTTCTAAAAAGAAGGCCCACTATTGGTCTTTGAAGCAACACCCCACATCCTTACAAAATAATAGCAGCTGCTCCATACACAAAAGTTACATTACTATACTGCAGAGCATCTCAGTGTGGGGGACATAAGCAGGTTTCAGGGAGTACTGACTATTTTTATAGTTGTGTGGGAGGGACAGCTTCAAATTTATGGGAAATGGGTCCCAAAACTTTTCTGCTGTAACATGAGGTCACAGTACATAAAAGGTTGAGAATCACTGCTATACATTATCACATGCTATTTTTCAAATACAAGATAACCTTAAAAACATCTGCAACTTTAGGTACTCATGTTTATCGTCTATTGCTGTTCGTGTGTCACACGAAGAGAGCCCAAGAAAGTCATTTATCTGAAATATTTGTGATGAATAAGGTAAGAAGCTCTTGCCAGGGTAATTAGATGGGTATGCCCTACAAAGGATGTAGGAAACACTTTTTGATATTATAGTTTTTTATTTGAGAAATAATGTGTGATTATGAAATTAGACACATATGCACATGGGGACGGAGTTAAGGTTATTTGTGCAACTTTACTTGTGACATTTTCTGGCTTTTAGTATTTTTAGCATGCAATTTTAACGTTCTTTTAACAGGACTTTTTAAAGGAATTAAGAAAAATGAAATGCCAAACCTACCCTTGACCCAAACAACCTGTCTCTTGCAGGGTGAGCACTCATTTAGTTAAGGACTTCTGCAGGCCCCAGTCCCAAACACTTAAGTATATATTTAACTTTAACTTAAAGCATGTACTTAATCATTGTTCTTAAGTTCCATTGAAATGAATGAGACTTAAGTGCTTTGCTGAATCAGAGCCTGACTGAGGCAGGGTCACAGAGGCTCCATCTTCCTATAAGGCCTGAGTCAAAGACCATTGAAGTCAATGGAAAGATTCTTATTTATGTCAGTGGGATTTGAGTCCAGCTCTCACTGTACACCAGGGAACATGCTCTTTCATCACAGTCATGCATTAATGTTTTAAGTACACCGCTAAAGTTAGCAATGCACACGCTGTGCACCCAACCTTCATTCAGAACACTGTGTGTTAATAATAGTGGTATTTTTAATGAGTGTGCTGCTTATATGTCTGAAGTGCAATTTATGAAAGCTCATAACTCAGACACCAGTTTTCAATGGAACACTCTAGCCACTGCTCCTCTGAGGCTTATATCCATGCTCTATTTGAACAGTCTATTACCAACCATTTGTTTCTAGTGCTGTTCAAAATAATGTCATGGTTGGGGAGGTTATGTAATTGAAAAAATATTTTTTCCATTCTTCTTTTATTCCCAAACAGCTGGTCCATTCTTGGTTGGAATTCCAGAAATTCAGCTTTGAATAGAAATTAGGGCTGGAAAGTTTTTTAGCCTAATAGGTGACAGTTTCAGAAAGCTATGAGGGTGTTAGAAAGGATGTGCTCGGGCAAACTTAACTCTAGCTGTTCTTAGCCATCTAACTATTATTGTTTTTCTGACTTTGATCTCTTTTCTCTTGTCCAACCTGGAGCATCTCAAATTTAAGATTTAAGACTGGGATTGCCAAAGAAGTCTAAGGGAGTTAGGCACCAAACTCCCATTGAATTTCAAAAGGACTTGGTTGTCTAACAGTCTTCATATCCTTTGAAAATCTAAGCCTAAACACATTTGTTTAATTTAATTTTTGAGAGACTGATATACAAGTTTTTTTTAGTGTGTTCAGGTTCATTTGAAAAGTAAATTGACACAACAGATTTTAATATAGTAATAATTTAAAAGGAGTGAACTGGATGGCTCAGGAGACTGGCAACAGGGTAGAAAGACTAGTGCTTTTAAGACACTAATTGGAATCCAGCCTAGATTAGTAGTGACCAAAAGTTATCACTCTCTCTTGTCTGTTCAGTGACATATTGTGAGATGAGTTGGTGGCCTTACTCCAGTTGCTAGTGGACAAGCATTCACATCACAAAACACCACGAGGTGGCAGTCTCAGAAGAGAATGAATGTAGCATGAATTACCCTCTCGTACAGAGAAGTGCTCCTTCCAGGATAGGAGTAAGGGCCCATTGGTCAAGTGGTCTGGGAAAGCCAGCATTGCCACTGCCTCTTGTTGACCATGTTCAGTGCTGATGTTGAGGACTTTGGTCTCTAGGACTATCATTCTAAGCATCTTTCAGACCCAGTCTAAACTGACTTTTTAAAATGCCTTGCAGCAAAATTAAGACACTATGGGTTTGTGTACACACATCCCTTCAGAACACAGACAGCCCCAGCGAAGGACTCTATTTTTTCTGTTATTTACCCTCAGTAATGCCTCAGTATTGCAGGGTTCCCAGCATGGAACATTTTGACAAATTTCAGACAGAGCATATTAATCTACTACATGTGCTGCAATAACCAGGGATAACAGAGGATTTAAGGAAGGGTCCCTATCCATAAGTCTGAGGTTGTTTTACTTTCTGTCTTTTGGAGATTTAAACCAGGCCCATTTATTTTTATGGATATATGTTCTAGGTCAAGAAATAAGCTAAATAAGAGCTTGCATGTAATCGCCCCAAACATTTTACAGCATTGTAAGGAAATGAAACAGAGATTGGGTGCACTTACCTCATGCGTGGTAATAAATATTAATTATTAAATAAACCACAGAAGGGGGTGTTAATAAAAGCTAGGGTGTTATCGTAGGTATCGAGAGAGTTTACTGAGCCTTAAGCCTTTGCCAGTATAAATGTTGGCCGGCCAGTTATAACTGAGCGGATCACTGGAGTGTGGCATTCTGACCTTCTGCTGAAATAAACCTGTTCCTTCTATTTGAACTCAAAGTTAGCAGTGACTTTTGTCTCTCCAACATGCAGTGGTTGTCTGTTTTGCTAGGTTTATGATGTAACTTGTGTGTCTGGTTAGTGGGCCTGAAATATCCTTAAATACACCTTCATATTTGTTAATGCAAAGGTCTGAGCGCCGTATCCTATACGTTGGGAAGAATGAAGCCTCACTCCTGTTGCTTCTGTAGTGAAATTAAAATCCCCTTTTGGAAGCATTGCACCAGAGAGTAGAATGATGCAAAAATTGCTTTGCCCTCCCTGCATAATTTAATAGCGTGAAAAAAGGCAAAGAGATTGTAAACTCTTCAGGGCAGGGATGGTGGCAGTACTAGCTGTAAAATTTAGGTGGGGCCTAACAACTTACCTTATCTGTAACTCAGTAGTTACTGGTGCTTGGGAAAGTGCCTCCTAGTCCTCTGCTCTGGCTAAAAAGACTGTTCAATTAAATGAAGGCCATATTATTATTATTATTTGCAGAGTTGTAGCCAGGTTGATCCCAGGATATTAGAGACAAGGTGGTGAGCTAATATATTTTACTGGAGCTTAGAAGAGCTCTGTGGAGCTTGAAAGCTTGTCTCTTTCACCAATCAAATTGGTCCAATAAAAGAGGTTGCCTCCCCCACCTTCTCTCTAATATTATTACTATTCCTGAAGTCCTGCTTCTGTGGCTTTGGAGCCCCCTACTGGCATGTGTCATACAATACGCAATCTGAGGCCCCAGAGAATTTCCCCCCATATTAATAAGGACATCATCTACCATTCTGTTAAATTATCAGCTGTAAAAGGCACATGGACATGAATTAGAATGAAATCCAGTTTGTCTCTAATTTTGTATTCTGGATGAGAGGAGACTTAGGTGCCCTTTTTGCAGAAATACACTGAATGAGGAATGTGGCTTTTTGTAGGCTTGCTAAAGTACCATGTCCACTTACAGCAATGTATAAAGTAACCATTTTTGTGTACTGTAAGTTTTATTCTCCTGCTGTGGCGCCAGAGGGAGTAAGGCCAAACTAGGCTTTGGTAATTGAGCCAAAAAACACAGGGCTTTGTTAAAATACAGTGTGTTTATTTATATGCCCAAAAAGAGCATCAGCGCATAGGACACTGAAACACACAATTCTTCCACCCACAACTATCAGGATACCAAAACAACAAATACCCATACCGCTAACAAACAGGTGAGGGGTGAAAAGAACAGAGTAGCCCAACTATCTTAGGTACCTTTTTGTTTTTAAACGGTGCTGCCTCTTTTCTCTGCCCTCTCATAACAAATGAATGTAGCAAGTAGGTCAGTACTGACAGAGGTTCTTGGTACTTTTTTACTCTCAGACGTCTCTGGAAGGGGAAAAGTAACAGGACTTTAACCTCAGCCTGCTCTCAAATCAGACACACGTTACCAATATGATCAAGGTGGCCAGACTGCCACATCTCACTTCCATATTAAATATATGGGTGAATTTGTATATCAGAAAGACTTATTCGTTGCCCAGTTTCCCTTCAAATTGCCGTCAAGATGCTGACTTTCCCTCTCAGCCTCTTCCTTGGGTTGGAACACTTATTAGCATCCCTGACAGAATGTAGGCTTTTTAGGACAGGGACGATGCCTTCAGATGATTTTATGCAATACTTAGTACAATGAGTCCTTGATCCTGACTTGGTCCTCTGGTCACCACTTTTAATTACAAATATTAATAATTAGTGAAGTAGCTACTACAATGCAGCAACTAAGGAGAACTTTTGCCTCTCTCAAGAAGTTTCCAAGGCCCTTCCCTGGCTAGAACACTGAAATCTGGTCCACCCTACCTGTGATCCCTGTGCTGTTGAGAGCCAGTCCATTAACTTCATCGGTATCTTATATAAAAAGCCTATAATGGACTACCCTAAATAAACAGCATTTGGGAATTCACCCTTTTAATCCCTCTGGCCAAGGAATCCTTCCATGAAGTAGATGGAGACAGATGGTGTTAGGTTGTGATGAGGGGAGAGAATAGGTTAACAATGGAATTTCGGCTTCCCAGCCTGGAATTGGAACCCCCACCTATCCTGCTCTAATGGCATCTGTTCTTGAGCCTTCATTGCCCACTGGGAAAAAGTTACTTGAATGTCAGACCAGTGATATTCTCTTAGCCTGAGACCATTTCCTTCCCTGACAGAAAAAGGCATACAAATCTAGGACATAGTGCAGAGTCCCCATATCCCAGAGAGATGGTACACCAGGAGGCAATACTGCATCAGTACTCTCTCCCTAATGCGATAGTTTACAAGTTGTACAAGGTAGCCCTGGTTTCAGCTACTGGACTCAAATTTGATAGCTTCAAAGCTAGCGAAATCCCACATCGGAAGTTATGAGCTTCCTTGAAGGATGTATTGTATCTGACACCAGTGATCACAAATACATTTTTTTGTGAATGTCTCATTAGAACGCTAGAGATGCCCAAAGGCAGCAGCAGCAGGAACTTTGGAACACATCACATGGCATTGTGATAAGGTGTCTCCCCCCTTTGGAACTCCACTATTCAGGTAATTACCTTTGCAGAGATGTAGATAACTTCAGCCCTCGCACCATAGGGCTGACCATCTAAGGAGTTGTATATGGCTCTGAGTAAACAAAGTAAAACCCTATTTTAATAGCTACTGCATACTATGTAAAAACATTTACAGAGGAATTGGCTAAGATGATTAACATAGGCTCTTGATAAACATGGTTTGAGTTTTAGGGCCTTGACATAAAGATGTGGTTCTTGCTCTTTATGAAGGTAGGATTAATAAGCAAGTTTGTGGATCCCTGGTTATAGGATAAGTTACATACAAACAGCTACATCTAATCAGACCAATGATCCACCTAATCTCGTCTCAGACAGGCCTATACCTGTTTAAATATTTAAAAGAAAGGTGCAAAACTCCCATAACACACTGTTATGCAATAACATGCCTATTGGGAAGTGTCTTCCTTAACCATTAACTCCCTGGGATTAACTAATGTCCTGAAGTATAGGGGATATCAACCCACATACATAATATCTTAGCAGATTTAACTACAGATATTAATGTAAATGTCTGTGCCTTTTTCAATCCAATCAGCTCTTTGCATCTTGTGGTAGTAACACAGGCTCTATTATGCATTGTGTACAAAAGTATCTCTATTGTTTGGCTTTAAATGTATTGTCTCTTAATATCCCTGGATGCCCTCTTCTGGTCTTATGAGAAAAAGGTATGTGGGTGCACCTGAGTTTTTCTGTACATTTGGTATTCTATTTACCTCTACCATGTTATCCTATTTGTCTGCTTTCTTAACTCATTATCTTCTTATGTTGCACAGCAAAGTTACATAAATTGCTGTAAATGATATACATTTATTTGGGAAGAGTTTAAATCTGTTATTCACTCATATGTTCTGGCTCACCACAGATGGTCTTTTCCTGTTGTACATGATGTACATGAAAAAAATAGCTTTATCACTCATCCTTCTTTTTCTATCTTGCATTCCTTCCTGGCTCTTTTACACAAACATGTTCTAAATAAAACATTTAAAGGGGACACTGTCAGACAAAATTGACCTAAAATGTAGGTTTTGTATAAATAAGCTTTTGAGATAAAGCTTAAAAAAAAAAAGTTTGGTTTTGTTTAATTCCAATGGAAATGTTTAGAACAAACAGCATTTCCCTGATGTATTTGCAACCCAAAGAACATTGCCAAATCCTGCCAGCACAGGGGAACCTCAGGAGTGAAGCTGGGTAAGAGAGGCAAATCAAAAGTGAAATTGACTAAATCTAGTTTTGTTGTCCAAGTTGAGATAAATGGAAAAAGAAAGCATGGCACAAATAGCAAGGAGAGGGAAGGAATTCATTAATTTATTTCATTTAGAACAATGGAAGGTGTTATTAACAAAGGGCCACACTCTGTCCTCCCACAGAAAGGGGGCAAGGGAGCCAGGAAACTGGGAGATTCACTTTGCAGTTTGCCCTGGGAATGCTCCCAGCAGGAGATGGCAATGCAGCCTCCAACCCCAGGGACCCTGTGGATCTACAATCTAAGGACAGTACGGCGCCACTGAATGCTGCCTCTGCCAGTGACTCTCCCATCCTATCCCTCTCTCATCCCATCCAAGGCACCAAATTCCCAATGGAGCCATGCTGATGTTGACTCCCCACTCGCACAAAAAAACCCCAAACCAACAACCCACTGTCCACAGGGGTGGGTGCAGACATAGAACAGAAATGAATGCTGCTTGCAGCATAGTTGCTCAGATATGCACTAGGCTGAAAGGGGAGCATGTCACGGAGAGTCAGCTGCTCTTCCTGCACACTGCTTCCAGTCCAGCAGAGTTGTGGCAGAGTGGCTTCCACAAGTGTGGGAGGAGAAAGAAAAAGACTATGCAGTCCATGCTGGTTCCACAGACTCAGGAATTCATCCTGAGTTCGGAGAGATGAGAGAGCCAACTCCAATCAGCAGAGAAAGGTTCATTCCTGTGTGCAGGGGGGGAGGGAGTGGGAAGAAGGGCTGACTCCAGCAGAAGACCAGAGATCCCATGCTAGGGAGCTAATCATGTATCAGAAGCAGCAGGAGATACCACACTTGGGGCTCAATATAGTGGCAGCTTGATCCACAAATGATCCAAGTTAAGGCAGGGAAGCTGGCAGCTGGGAAGAGAGATGGGAAGAAACTAAATGCCTATGTGGTGAGGCTGGACAGCCAGCCAGTTGGTGGGCATAGAGAAAGGTGGCTTGGATGGGAGTTTGTCAAATAGGAGTCCCCTCACCAAAAGCCTTACCTGGTCCTACCCTGAAACTCACTGGCTTCCTTCCCAAAATTGTGGGGCTCTACACCATTGGCCACCAAGTTCAAAAGGGACTGCACAGGTGTAACCAAGAAGAGAATTTGGCCTAATCTATCTATTGTCTTCTAAACCACCTATAGATGCTTCTTTTGCTATTGCCCACAGCAAGCACTCAGACTGCACAAGGCCACACATGCACAAAAGACAACGTGAGCAACTGGACTCAATTACACCAACTTCTAGAAAGCAAAATAACTAATGCCTCCATAACAGAAATAAAAGCACTGTCTAAAATAAAAATTCATAGAACTGGTATCTTCTGCCTTAAAAAATAATAAACTTAAGACTTCACTTCAACATTTATGTAGCAACAGGACACCATTGCTCTGAGACAACATTCTGTTCTGCTTGCTTTGTATGACTTGCATAGGACACCATTGACTATTGATATACGTGGAGGGACAGCATGTTCTGGTATGGCACGTTCGTGAAAATAGTGATTCTGTCAAAGGGCACGCTTTTGTTCTTTTGCTTACAAAGCGCCAGAATAAAATATTTCCTTTGGAGAATCTCACACATCATTTCATTAAGATAAACACACACTGATCATCTACATCTGTCAGAGCCCTGAGAACCCTGCATTTCCTCCCACCCTCATAGGCCCACATCCCAGCTTCCATCAAGGGAGAGGACTTCCTTCAGGGCACTTCGCCAGCCCTTCTGCACTGGCCAGAGGGGTTTGCTGTAGGGCAGCATGAGACTCACCCTCTCCTGGGGGGGTTGAGGGTATGGATAGCCCTTCAGTGAAAAAAAAAAGACACAATTCTTCTTTTATTTTCAATGAATGCATTGCTAGGGAAAGGCAGTCTGGGATAGGAAAGCCCTCTATTCTCTCTCCGCTCCCCCCTTCCCCCCCCCAAGAACAGATCCAGCACAGGCAGCAGCAACAGAGATTTCAACACTAATAGCGTCCCTAGACTTATTCGGCAACAACTCCAGCCAACCGCCTCCCCAGTCTAGCTAACCCCTTTCCTCCATGCCATTTATTATTAGTATTTAACAATGCAATACAGTTAGTGTACAGTGCAATACAGTTATACCCAGAAGGCCCATCAGGATGGGATCCTGTTGTGGAAGGTGCTATACAAACAGCAGAGTAGAGTGGCTCTGCCTGGGCGGATACCTCTGGGTCACCCTGCCCAATACAAATCAATCACTTTTATATATATGGTCAAATAGTAACACCCAGGCCAGTTTGCAGCTGCCAAAGTACACACACTAAAGAAAGGCAAGCCAGGTCCTAAGCCATCGCAATAACACAGGTATTCACGGAAGCAAGCGCAAGGAACTTATCAAGTTTAAAATTAGTCAAGGGGTTTGACAGGGCCAGGGGAAGGGATGGAGCTTGAGAAACAATAGGCCAGGTTCCTACTGAAGAAGTCTGAGAATTTCTGACCTAGGCCTTCGCCTGGCCAGTGCAGAGTTGGTCCGTCGTCCATCGACCAGTGTTATAAATGTAACCAGGAGAATCCTCTTTGGGCAGAAAAATGAAGATTGTCACAGGGGACATCCAAGGCAGAGGTGTAGATAGAATCAAACATGGTAGGGAAGTGAATGAAATCAAGAAACTTGTTCTACCTTCCTACTATATCCTGTTTCCTAATGTTAAAATTCTGCCTGCTCCATCTCCATCTCCTCAAGCGTTCTCACTGAATTTATGGGACGATTCCAAGGAATGTTAATTTTTGTTTGAAATAACTTCAAAGGACACCTTTCTTCAGTATAGTAACTGCAAGGATGGGCAAACTGGTTTAAATTTTATTTTTAAGAGTCAGCTCCCCAAATCTCTGTCCAGTCCTCGATCGGAATACAAACCAAACCTTTCTGAAGTGTGCCCCCCCTCGCACACACCCATCAGCATCCCATGACATTTTTGGCAGGTGAGGCACAAATCACAAAATAGTTATTTCGCCCAACCTATAATTTAATAGCTATTAAAAGCTTACTTTATTTATAATGAAGAAGCAGTAGGCAGACCTGGAGCCGCCAACACGGCGCCACTGCTACCTGGGTCAGCGCGGGGGATGGAGCATGAGGCAGGCTCGGGGGCTCGGCAGTGGCTCCTCACGCATATGCACAAGCCCACCCCATGGGGGAGGGGGCCCAGGGTACAGCCCCCACCTTCACCCCCTGTAACCTCCCTGCAGTCTGGGCTTAACTGCTACAATCCTGCCATGGCCTCACCAAATAGAGGTTACCACAGCATTGCCCTTAGAAAGTGATTCATGGGCGTGGTCAATTGACATGGTAACAAGGCAGCTTCCTGAGGCACCATTAGCTATACCAAGATTTGAGCCTCATGCAGCACTACATTCTCCGACCTTTCTGGCATTGTATTTTGCTACCGGGGAGAGCGAGTTGTGACGTTTAAATCACAACTTTTTCTTAAACCTGTATATATTTATCAAGTAAATAAAAATTAGGGAACATGTATTTTGTAGGTTTTGGGAATTCTTGATTAGCCTGTGATTCGCTTGCCTGTGCACACACCTGTTCCTTTCCACGCACAAATGGAACCAGAAATAATCACAGGAAAGGCTGCCATGAGATTTCCAGCCAAATTCTTCAAATTCAGAAGGCTTGAATAAGCCTCTGAATTTTGGGTGCTTCTCGGAGGTCAACCCAGACTCTGAGGCTTTTAAGATTCACTTATCACATATCAAACTTAAAAACAAAAACTAAAAACCTTGCATGAGAGGTTTTCATGGACATCAGACAGTAGCAGGCCAATGAGCCCTTTATTGCTCATCTCTGTCAATATTACTGGGGAAAGAAACAATGCTTGGACACTAGCTAATGGCTGACAATGCACTTTTTCATTCTCAACCTGTTTTCAGTGGCTGAGTTACAGTTAACTTTGAGAACTCAAAGCCTGATTTTCAGTTACTCCATCCCGGGGGAAAGGAAACAAAAGTGTCTCTAAACTACCTTTATGTTTCCTGTATTCCAAGACCACACAGAGGCCAACCTGGTCTCCAGTACAAGTTAGAGGAGATTTAGGGCTCATCTAATTTATCATCTGCTTCTCGGAGCCTTAGGAAGGAGAGACTATTGTCTCGGTGCAGTTCACTCCAGCCACTCCTTGATCATATCCTGACCCACCGTCTATGCTGGAGGCTGGGAGTAGGGAGGTGTGCAGCCCCTATACCCACTCTGCACCCTCCAGAGATGGTCCCTGTGCAAGAGGCCACCTCAGGGAGGCACTTCTACTCACTTTAAGACCCTTTTAGGCTGCAAGAGTGGCATAGAAGGCCTCATTGTAACTGAGAATCAGGCCCTCAATTTCCTGGTATACCCAATTCATCACTGCCTTTGTTCCTTCAGAAGTCATTTTCACCCATGCAGCCCGTGTACAAAGTGTAAAAATGCTACCAGATGAGAATTTTTCACACTCTTATGCCAGTGGTAGCATTTTACACCCATTTTGCACAGGTGTGTATGAAAGGACCCTCTGTCTTTAAATTCTCAGCCATAATCTTACATTAAGCAGTTTTTTATTTTTTTGCATTTAATAAGCCTTAATGAAAAGTGCACTCTCTTTGTACAGAGTCATACATTTCTTTGACTGACAAATCTGAACTCTGCGTATATGCATAAATGTTTTGTTCACTTGCTAGCATTTCTATAGTAGGAAAATGTTTTCTTTGTGTTTAGACATGCCCTTTAATAGTGTCAGTTATAATACAATAAATCACATTTTATCAAATTTAATATCTACAGCATGTTTCATGGCTACGTGTTTCTTAGCCTTTCTAACAGGGAGCATCAAATGACTCAAAAGGTACATTTGTCCCATATTTTTTCTAGCTAGATCGCCTCTCAAAAATAGAGCTCTTTCATAGCTCTGTTATTACTCTCCATTTTTCATTGTTTCTGGTACGTGTAGCTATCGCAGACAAATTTCGTCAATAACTATCCAGCTTTATTTTATGTAATTCTCAGAACATAAGTTCCAATTTTGCATCTCATGCTGGCAAAGGTTCCATTTGATAATCACAGGTTAAAATCACACACTTATGACTACAGATTAAGGAGTAAATAATTTTTAAAATTCTGATTTCTGGATCCATAATTACACTATTCTGAGAAACACTGGGTAGAAGTAGATGCGTAATTCTGTTCTCACACATCAAGCATTCAGTTTATCTTGCTGTCATGAAGTTCAGCGCAGATGAATATGGCAAGTCACTCAGTTTAATGGTTAAAACAGATAAAGTTGGCTCAGTAACAGCATTGCCAGTGACAATAAACCACTGCTTTGGTGCTGTCCAAACAGTCACTGTAATATGCTAGCTAGCACTGGTCAGACAGATAATTTTCATCCTGTATATTAAGTCTTACTAAATCACTGTTTAATAATCTACAAAGTATCTAATATACTAGAAATAATACAAGACAAGATAGGCATTTCCATTTGAATACCTGCACTCTTTCAATAGCGTTGTAAGGCACAAAAGTTTTCAGTCACCTGAAACACCCAATTATCTGCTATGACATGAACTTTAAACTTTTATAAGAGGCCCCAAGACCATCATGAATTAAAATAATAGAAGGTGGTGCAGAAGAGCTTTTAGTCAGAGCAGAGGGTTAAATTGGCTGAGAAAGCCTTTTGGAATTTTAAAAATCTGCAGGGAAAATTTGTGGGAAGAGTTTAGTGCTTCAGGTTTTGACTCTTAGCTGTTGCTTCCATTCCCAGTTAAATTTGAATTGCAGTTTCCAAGACTAACCAAAGTTTAATAACCCATCTCCAATCCAGCCTGGACTCAGGAGATCTGGGTTCTTCTCCCAGCTCTGCCCTGATCGGTTGTGTGACCTTGAGGGAGTCACTAACTCTCTTTGTGCCTGTTTCCCCTCCCACTCTTTCTCTGTCATATCTATTTTGATTAGTAAGTCCTCAGGACAGGGAGTGTATCTCACTATGTGTATATACAGTGCTTTGCCCAAAGAGGCTTTGCTCTCAGTTTGGTCCTCTAGATCCTACTAGAATACTGTGTTTTCCTAATCGCTCTGCTTCTGCAGCTCTCCGAGTTCCACTAACCCAACATATTTTTCTTCCTTTTAGAAGAGTGTTAAGCTTTTAAATGCCAGAGTTTTGATGTGTAAAATTGTACCTCTCACTGTTTGACAAATAATGTTTTATACATTGGCTTCCATGGCATGCTTAGAAATTGGGATGACAAATAATGCAAATGATATTGTTTGTAATAAAGTTTCTCTTAAAAAATGCTCCCCAAAGCATGAGATTTGGTTGAGACCTACAGCCACCTAAGATTTCAAGAGTCCAAACAAAGTCAAGGGTGGAGGGAAAATGAGACAGCTGCCCTAAAAATGTAAAAAAGGAATAATTTTTAATGCTTTATTGAACTCCTAAAACTAATGAAAAGGTTTACCTCCAACTTTCCAGAAAATTAAATCTGACCCTAAGAGTAAACACAACCCTAACTCTGGAATCACAGATACCACTTCTATAATAGTACCCCTCAGTTCAGGTTTAGAAATGCTAGTCCTCCACTATAAGGCACTATTCCTACCCTCCAGATAACTTCTCTATTCCTTGGTTTCTGTAAGTGCCCACAGTTATTCAGTGGCAGTGTTTGAAATAAAACTGTGGAGCACTGGGGTAAAATCCTGGCCCCAATGAAGTCAACGTCAAAACTACCCTTGACTTGAAGGCGGCCAGGATTTCACTCCTAGTCCCAGTAACGATAACAGAAATAATGTCTATTTCTTACATAGCACTTTTCATCAGTAATTCACAAAGCATTTTACAAAGGAGGTTGTGATCATTATCCCCATTTTATAGATGGGGAAACTGAGCCACAAAGCAACAATATGACTTGTCCAAGGTCACCCAGCAGGCCAGTAGCTGAGAATAGAACCCACCGCTCTTGAATCTGACACCTGGTTTATATCCACTATATCAGTGATTCTCAATGTGGGAGTAAGCTGCCCAAGGGGAGGATGGGGGGGGAGGGGGGGCGTGAGATGGATCGGGCCAGGGGGGGCAGAGGGTGGCGCAGAGCACGGGACAGAGCCAATCCAGTTCTACGCTCCTCAGAGATGGAAGCAGTCGCCGCCCACCTCCTGCAGCAGCAGCAGCCCCCTGCCACTACCGGGCATGCTGCCCGCCCTTGTGCTGCTGCTGCCACGCTCCCCAGTCCCCCTGTTGCTGCTGCCATGCTCCCCACGCTGTAGGCCCTGTTTTTTTTTCTGAAAGGGAGGGGTTCAGGGGAAGAGGGGACACAATTGTTAGGGCCTGCAGCACGGGACATGCCCCCTTTTTTTCTGAAAGGGCCCCCCCTTTCAGAAGGGGGAAAGAGGGGTGCAATTGTTAGAAAGAAGTCCACAGGGGGGCTCCATTTAAAAAGTTTGAGAACCACTGCACTATATTACACTGCCTCTCCATTGGACAACTCTTCTTTAAGTAACAGCTGCATGCCTTTCACTTCATTTACTCATCTCTTAACCATTTAGCCAGGTGGCATCTGCAGGAACATTTTTATGCGAGTTTTCCTCTCTTGGGGGGATCTGTAAAGAAATAAATGGCAACAAACAGGTAGAACACTAGCCAAAGAGACTATCACTTTCCTGATGCATTGGATAGTGCTGCCTGCATGTAATCTGAGGTAATGGAGTCAACGTGAAGTAATGTCTGCAATAGAATACGAGAGCTCGTGCTGTCAGGACAACTCTCTTCTATAAATATGAATGCAGATGCCTGATTCCAGAAGTGAGCAATTCCTGTATCTGCTGTTTCTGAAGGATTAGGGCAGATCATTTTCTTTATGAAGAGTAACCCCAGTAGAATTTCCTCTTTTGTGATTTAAGGATCCTCCCCCACATGGATTCTTTCAGACAGGAGGGTTTTTTGCTGCACAGGATTCTCTTATTCTACAAACCAATTAATCTCACAGACTTTGCAGTGGGATTTTCACAAGTACTTGGTGTGAGCCTGACTGTTCCCATTGAAGTAATTGGTAAAGCCCTCCGACTCCAGTGGGAGCAGTGAAAGGTTAACATTTTTTAAAACCTCACCCTTAATGCAGATTGGAAACCAGATTAACAAAATGGGTTTTGAAGAAACATAGTACAACTCTTCATCAGAGGGAGCGATACATCTACATAACTATATTATAGAGTTACTGACCACATGTTAAAGGGGGATTCTTGCCACTAAAACAAAGATCAGAATAGATACAATGTTGTAAACATTTTAAACCAAATGTTACATTTGGGATTTTTTTCCAGCACCCATTACTACTTCCTGGTTTGAAGTAGGGACTTGTGGCATTGTTCTGAAATTTGTGGCAGATGCCTGGGGGCTGAACAGTAGTCATAGCTTAAAACACATACTGCCAATAGGAAGAACTATGCCGTAGGGGTGGCCTAGGACTTTGGCGTTAAATGGTAGTGCAAATAATTCCCTTCTGGGCTGAGGGGGGTGGGAGAAAAGGCTTGAACAGGGCATCCAAAAATCAGTAAGGTGGTTGCAGGGCCTCTGGACATGACAAGCCCCCCTGAGCCCTGCCTTCTGACCAGAGAAGCCAGTTGTGGGGGGTGTGAGTGAGAGACCCTTAGTCTTGAGGTTTGAACTTGCCAAGTGGAGGGGAAGGCGCTTACAAAGAGTCATACTAGGGAACCAGGGGATAAACTGAGCAGTGATTTTCCTCTGTACCTGGCATGACTTATGGGCTTCTTCTCCCCTGGCAGCTAAGGAGAAACCTGGGCATGTGCCTCTTTGTGCTGGCACAGGGGAGTGGCTTCTGGGCCACGTACGGTTTCCTTTCCACCCGTAGATAGGGAGAAAAACCAATAAGGGGCGGCTGCAGCTTCACAAGGGGTCAGAGGAGGCAGCAGCTCCTGGCACTCTCAGGACTGTTCAGAAGGCTGCTCTATGCCTAGCTCTCTAGCAAAGCTTTTTACAAGCAGCTTCCTCTCCTTGCTTCTGCTCTCCACCTCTGCCTTGTACATATCCCCTGGCACCTGGTGGAGTCTTAGCCCCGGCCAGGGCAATGATAGCAGGGCAGGGAGCAGCATAAATTCTAAGATGGATCCCTAGAAGGCGGGAGGGAATGGCTCCACTTCCACTTTGTTTTCCCTTCATGGTTCAGCTAGTTTTAAAGAGACCTATCTTCAGTATTTCATGCCTAATGTGCCCTGTGGTGGAGCCAGTGTTGCACACTCATTGACAATTAAGTTCTAACTGTACCAGCTAGAGCTGGTTGTGTTCCATTAGAAGTAGCTTTAGATTATTCTGAAGCACTCTCCACCAGCTGACGCTAAATTTCCATGGAATTGGAATGGCAACCCGCAGCTGAGGCATTAGTGCTTTTGTCAGTTTCAGCCATGGCTGCAGGCTGAATTTAGAATGTACCATTTTCTAAATAATACTTAATGACTTCAGAAAATGTTTTAACATTGGAGAAAGACAGAGCAGGGCTTTACTTGCTTCCACCCCACCCCTCTCCTTGACAGGCATTAGGATTTAAAGAAGGATAGGCTAACTAATGAATCCTGACTCATGATCTGTATAGTTTTACCAGGTATTTTCACAGTTGGCACCTTCCCTTGCCTTCTTCCACCATGCCTATTTTATCAAGCCCTTTATCTTATGGGATTGGAAACGATCCAAACTTGACTTCATGCCTAAATAAAATAAAAGCTTGTTAATCTAGCAGTATATCACCACGTCCTTCTGAAGGAAAACAAAATAACCCAACAAATTAAGGAGGAACAAGTTAATCGTTTGCTATAATGTTGATGAGCTAGCCAGGGCAGTCACAGAACTCAAAATTGAATTAAATGTATTGTGCCACATTAACAGACAATTCTTGAGTTACATGGTTAACCAATTCTCTCTGCCACGTGAACAGCATGCTCCAGCATTAATGTAAAAAACAAACAAACAAACAGACCCCACACACTGCACAGGCAAACAAAGAAACTGTTGGGAAAAACTAATTCTATAGACAGGTTTATAGGAAAATCCCTTAAAACTACCCCATTAACGGGGCTAGGAATGAGGCTCCATTGCCTTAAAGGAGGAAAGATGCAAGGTGATACTGAGGGCTTGTCTACCTTAAAGCACTGCAGCAGCAGCACAGTTGTGGTGCTATAGCGCTCCGTGAAGACACTACCTACGCCAATTGAAGAGCTTTTCCTGCTGGCATAGATACTCCACCTCCCCAAGAGGCAGTAGCTAGCTTGACAGGAAAAGCCCTCCTGTCGCCAAAGCTCTGTCTACACTGGGAGTTAGGTCGGTATAACTACTTCGCTCAGGGATGTGGGATTTACTATACTCCTGAGCAACGCAGTTATACCAATGTAAGTTTATAGTGTAGACCAGGGCTGAGAGAGGAAGGATGATCGTGTGGTTAAGGCAGACGGACAGACTCAGGAGATCTAGGTTCAATTTCCAGATCTGCCACTCCACAAATTGCCTGGGGGTAAGTCACAAACTTTCTGTGCCTCCATTCTTCATCTGTAAAATCAGGATAATGATCCTTCTTTTATCACTCTGGTCTATTTAAATTATAAATTCTTTGGAGTAAAGGCTCTTGCTACCTATGTTTGTACAGCTCAGAAAGAGCTCAGTTGCAGTTGAATAGTAACAACAGAATACTATATAGTCAAAGCTGTTATCACAATTACATTTGCTAGAGACAGTATTTTTTTTAAAGGGTATTATGTGGGATGATCCATATTTGAAATGAATCATTTGCAGAAGATGTAGTAAAGGTGTATGTAGGGAGAGGGGAAGGAAGAAAATTTTCCCTAGGAAATTAAAAACAAAAACAAAACAAAAAAACCACTTGGATAACACATAAAACACAGAAGTGGAGAAACAACTGAACACAATGGGAGCAAAATTTGCAGATGATACAAAATTACTCAAGACAGTTAAAGTCCAAAGCAGACTGTGAGGAGTTACAAAGGGATCTCACAGAAGTAGGTGACTGGGCAGCATAAATGGCAGATAAAATTCAATGTTGAGAAATCCATAGTAATGCACAGCGGAAAACAATCCTGACTATACATATAAAATGATGGGACCTAAATTAGCTGTTACCACTCAAGAAAGAGATCCTGAAGTCATGGATACTTCCAGGAAACATCTGCTCAATACGCAGCCATCAGTCAAAAAAGCTAACAGAACATTAGGAAAGGGATAAATAAGACAGAAAATATAATGTCACTGTATGGTATGCCCACAACTTTAATACTGCATGCAGTTCTAGTCACCACATCTCAAAGGAAAGATATTATAATTGGAAAAGGTGCAGGGAAGTACAACAAAAATGATTAGGGGAATGGAACAGCTTCAATATTAGGAGAGATTAAAAAGACAGTGTTCATCTTAGAAAAAAAGACAACTAAGGGAGGACGTGATAGGGGTCTACAAAATCATGAATGGCATGGAGAACGTTAATAAGGAACTGCTATTTATCCCTTCACATAACACAAGAACTAGGTGTCATCTGATGACATTAATAAGTGGGTTTAAAATGAACAAAAGGAAGTACTCCTTCACACAACACAAACTCAACCTGTGAAACTAGTTGCCAGTGAATGTTGTGAAGTCCAAAAGTATAACTGATTGGAAAAAAATTAGACAAGTTCATGAAGGATCAGTCCATCAATGGCTATTAGCCAAGCTGGCCAGAGACATTACCCCATGATCTGGTGTCCCTAAACCTCCAACTGCCAGAAGCTGGGACTGGACGACAGATATCACACAAAATTGCCCTGTTTTGTTCATTTCCTCTCAGGCATCCGGAGTGGCCATTGTCAGAAGACAGGACGGTGGTCTTGCCCACTTGCTCAGGGTCTAACTGATCGCCATATTTAGGGTCAGGAAGAAATTTTCCTGTGGGTCAGATTGGCAGAGACCCTGGGGGTTTTTTGCCTTCCTCTGCAGCATGGGGCACAGGTCACTTGCAGGTTTAAACTAATGTAAATGGTGGATTCTCTGTAACTAAGTCTTTAAATCATGATTTGAGGGCTTTGGTAACTCAGCCAGAGATTAGGGGATCTATTACAGGAGTCGGTGGGTGAGGTTCTGTGGCCTGCAATGTACAGGAGATCAGACTAGATGATCAAGCCGGTCCCTTCTGGCGTTAAAGTGTATGAGGATACTGGGCTAAATGGACCATTGGTCTGACGCAGTACAGCTATTCTTACGTTCTTAATTAAATAGCAGATGAGGGGAAGGTGAGTTGATTTTGGGGAGAGGAAGACAATTAGTATTTTGAAGGGAAATTGATATATGGAAGGGGCCAATGTTGTGCTGAAGTGGTTCTTTGGGGGCACTGATTGTGCTGTGGAGAGAGAGAATGGATTGTTGGAGAGAAGTGGTGTTGGGGAGAAGGTGGGATTGGCTGCGTGTGAAGAGAAAATACCTGATGGCTATGGGTGAGGGGGCGTGGCGTGCAAGGAGAGAGTTGCACAGTGAAAGTCACATTCTCTCTCCTAAGAGTTATCAAAGGGTTTTCTTCAGCATGGGAGGAAGGTACATGATGGGAGGAGGAATGGGGAATATAAATCTTTGGGTATGAAAATTTTATGTAAATTAGATAGGCATTTGATGGGCCAGCAAAGGCAAGTCTCCCCTTCCCTTGCCCCAGCTGAAGACAACTGCAGGTAAGAGTAGTGACATCCCCCCTCCCTCAGTCTCTGAGGCCTTAAGGGACATGTGAAACTTTTACTTGCATTTCTGTGGCTTTTAGTTCCACCCTTACTATTATTTTTAAATAACTGCACTGTAAAGACAATTATAGAAATGTAAGAAGTGAGTCATACAAAATTCTCCAGGTGATCTGAATCCAAATGTTACATCTCTCTCATCCTCAATTTTCTCCCCTTCCTGCTAACTAAGCACAGAGTACTTCACTCTTAGCTCTATGGTCTCGGATACCAGTTAATTATTTTTTATTTCCTGAGAAATCACTAATTGTATTGTGGCAAGATCTTATTAAAATGGATAATAATTAGCCCTGTAGTATTTATTTTCACACTTGGAGTATAATTAATCAATAAGAGATGCCAAAACTCAGACACTAGGGTTTAAAAAACATCAAAACAAAACAAAACCAAAAAGGACTAGACAATTTAGAATGATCTTGAATGCTACTTTTCTCATCTGATGCACAGTTCTTACATTTATTCAATTGTTGTTACAATGCAGCTTAAACAGCAGTAAGGGTGGAACTAAAGCCACTGAAATGCAGACAAGGGTTTCACACCACCTTTAACTTAGTGGTTTTCTGGCAGCAGGTGGTGTGTAGTGTAAGCATCACGGAGAAGACTAGATCACTTTTGAAAACTGAGCCCAACTTCAGGAAAACAAACCCACTGAAGTCCCTTCAGGCCTGCCATGTGTTGTTAAAAACTCACCCAAGATGAACAGTCACCCACTCAGAGCAGATTGTGTAGATCTTCATACTAAGTACTTTCTCTCCTTTCTTATGGTTGTTGGTAAACTGTGAAATGACAATCTTGACATTTAAAGTAACATCTTTGGTATATGTGGCCTTGTCTACACTACTAAGATAAGTCAACCTATGTTAAGTTGACTTACAGCCACTGCATTAATTGCTGCTTGGGCTGATGTTCACACTTCCCTCTTTGGGTCTGTGATGTGTGTCCTGACCAGGAGCACTTCCACTAACCTAAGAGAGGCAGTGTGGGAAGCTGAAAGCCTGGTCTAGCTCCGTTGGCAGCTGCCGGCCGGGAGCCCCAGGCTCCCAGTGAGTTGCCCCTCTCCGTTGGGGGCAGGTGTCATCTGGGCTCTAGCTGCCTAGTTTTCTTGTCAATGTGAGATTGACAAGAATGACAGCCAACAGCCTACATAAGGAAATCAGTGTCTACACTGACACTGTGTTGCCCTATCTACGCCGACATAAGCCCTACACCTCTCATTGAGGTGGTTTATTATGTCGGCATTACAGGGGAGTTACATTGGCAGGAGGAGCATTTCAGTGTGTACACCTCCACTGTTCTGTCAACAAAACTCTGTAGTGTAAACCAGCCCTGAGTTAGCACTGTTGAAATAAATGGGGAAGTTTGCCCCTTCCAAAGCTATTGGTTCTGGCTCTCTGCAAACTCCAGCAGACACCACTATATCACTTGTGTTTTGAAGAAACTGCCTCAGCACCAATCCAACAGCTGAGTTCAGCTACTTCCCTCTCACAGGCAGTCCCTACATCTGAACTTCGGGAGATGGGGGGCAAGGCACTTTCGGTGGAGAGTGGGTGGTTTGCTGGAAATCCCTTCTTATTTGTTGACCTCTAGGACAAAGTGCAGAGCTTATCTACTTACCCAAGCATTTCTTGAGTGTGGGAAAAAGTAAGGTGCATCTAGGAGAAGGGTAGGGCTAGGTGGCAGAGCAACTATTCACACACTAAATAGTTTGGCTTCAGCTGATTAAAGAGTGCCCAGAGGCTATGAGAATGGGCACAAGATAAATCAGTATAAACAAACAAGAGACAGACAACTGACTGGGGACTAGCTTGAAATGCTGCATCATGCAGAGGAAGATGGGAGAAGTTAACCTTGTGGTCAGGTTTAAGGTGAAAAATCATCTCAAGAGACAAGTAAGTGAGGAGTAAAATGAGAAAAGCAACTCAGCACTGAATGAACCTACTGTCTCAAGTATTTCTGTGAGGAGCTCTTCCTGAGAAAAGGCCTGCAGAACCTGCATGTGAGGGGGCAAGACTCTTTTCCTTCTGTGAATGTATCATGACGCAAAAAAATAAAATACTGAATATAAAGATTCTTTGAGAGATCTTTTGCTAGCATAGTTGTAACTGAGCTGCCTATCCACTCCTGCCTAAGTGGCCCTGAAGGTCATATCGCCGCGCTTGGTCTTATTTTGGAATCTTCAGTGGACTTTGCCTGCCTCAGCCTTGCTTTTTGACCTTCGGCATCTAGTCTGAGTCTATTTTTCCCCACACACATCCCCTCCGCCACTACAAGTTCCATCCCATAGCTACACACTTCCCTTGATCTCTTTGGTGAATTATGCAATGTTTATTTGCCATTTGATCTTGGCTGATTGTGTCATAGTAACACAGGGCTGTTTGTGATGGATATCATGTGAACCCTCTCCAACAGAGTACATCTGTAAATCACACTGCTTTCTTAGGTAATGTTATGCCCTGTGGAGCAATAAGCCTATTCAGTAATATGCTGTCTTCATTTTACACTGCAATTACAGCAATTTAGCTCTGTTCATTGCAAGCTTCATGTTGTACCTAATGCCAGAAAACAAACTATTTTACAACCTCCACAACCAACCACTTCCGAAAAAATATAAGCTTATCCAAGGACTTGTCTACATAAACCTTTAACTCACGATAAGCTGAGGTATAAATCTACCCCGCACTAGGGTGCCACACATTTAGTGTCCATGTGGACCCTGCTGCTGGGGACTAACCGTTCCCAATTGTGCATTAGCCTACTCCTGTTTCAAAGCATGAGAGTGCAGGGCCAGTTAGACAGGCAAACTGCAGAATCTTAATGTGTGGATGAGACAACGGCATAGGGTGGAGGGGTTTAGGTTTATTAGGAATTGGGGAACCTTTTAGGAAAGGAGGAGTGTATACAGGAAGGATGGGCTCCACCTAAACCAAAACAGAACCTGATTGCTGGCATGTAAAATTAAACAGGTTGTAGAAGAATTTTCAAGAAAAGGGCTGAAGGAAAGCTGACAGATGCAAAGGAGCACATGGTTCAGAGAGAAAAATCCCTTAGGGGAGGATCTATTAATGGGGATTCTCTGTATCCTAGTAAGGAGGAGAGGACGGAAGTTGATAAAGTACAGCTAAGAACTGACAAGAAACAGTCAAATAAAAGAGTCTCATGCAATTACATCACATAATGGCAGACAGGTAAAAAGGACATTTTATAAGTGCTTGTGCACAAATGCTAGAAGTCTAAATACTAAGGGGGTGAACTTGAGGGCCTGGTATTAAATGAGGATGTTGCTATATTAGGCCTCATAGAAAGTTTGTGGAATGATGATAATCAATGGGACCAGTAATATCAGTGTACAAAATATATTGCAATGACAGAGCAGGTCATTCTGGTGGGGGAGTGGCACTGTATGTGAAAAAAAGCATGGAGTCCAATAGAGTAAAAATCTTAAATGAATCAAACTGTGCCATAGAATCTCTATGGATAAAAATATAGCAGTAGGAATGAACTACTGACCACCTGACCAGGATGGTGACGGTGATTGTGAAACGTTCTGGGAGATTACAGAGGCTACACAAATAAACTCAATAATAATGGGGGATTTCAACTACCACCATATTGATGAGGTACATGTCAACTCAGGACAAGATACAGAGATAAAGCTTCTTGACACCATAAGTAACTGCTTCTTGGAGAAGCTAGTCCTGGAACCTATCGGGGGGAGAGGCACGTCTTAATTTAGTCTTAAGTGAAGCACAGGATCAGGTCCAAGGAGTGAATATAGTTGAACAGCTTGGTAATAGCAACCATAATATAAGTAAACGTAACATCCTTGTTGGAGCAGGGGGGAGACACGCCAAAGAAGCCCACCACAATAGCATTTAACTTTGAAAGGGGAACTACACAAAAATGAGGAAGCTAAACAGAAATTAAGAGAGAGTCACAGTCTGCAAGCTGCATGAAAAAACTTTTTAAAAACACTATAATAGAGGCTCAAATTAAATGTATATCCCCCAATTAAAAAACTCAGTAGGACGACCAAAAAACGTGTCACCGTGGCTAAACAAAATAAAAGAAGTGGTTAGAGGCAAAAAGGCATCCTTTAAAAATTGGAAGTAAAATCCTACTGAGGAAAATAGAAAGGAACAAACTCTGGCAAATGAAGTATGAAAGTATAATTAGGCCGGCCAAAAAAGAATTTTAACTAGCCAAAGACTCAGAAACTGTAAAAAAAGAAAAGAAAAAGAAAAAAAAAATCAGTACATCAGAAGCAGAAAGCCTGCCAAACAATCAGTGGAGTCACTGGATGATCGAGGTGCTAAAGGAGCACTCAAAGACGACAAGGCAGTTGTGGAGAAGCTAAATTAATTATTTGCATCAGTCTTCACTGCAGAGGATGGGAGAGAGATTCCCACAGCTGAGCCATTCTCTTTAGGTGGAAATCTGAGGAACTGTCCCAAACTGAGATGTCCATAAAGGAAGTTTTGGAACAAATTGATAAAGTAAACAGTAATAAAGTCACCAAGACCAGATGGTATTCACCCAAAAGTCCTGGATGAACTCAAATGTGAAATTGCAGAACTACTAATTGTGGTATGTAATCTATCATTTAAATCAGCTTCTGTACCAGATGACTGGAAGATAGCTAACATGACATCAATTTTTAAAAAAGGCTTCAGAGGCAATCTTGGCAATTACAGACTGATAAGCCTAATTTCAGTACCAAGCAAATTGGTTGAAACAATAGTAAAGAACAGATTTATCGGACACATAGCGTGGCCAGGTGGGCCGGTTTTGCCCCGTGGGTCTGCGCTCCTTACGGCTATGCCGGTGGTGCGGCTGGGTGGGAGCAGGGGGGGGGGGGGGGGGGGCCCGGTCCCGCCCTCTACCCCGGGCCCCGACCCAGGGACCCTGCGAGGAGTAGCCTCAAACAGCTTAGTCCAAGGGGCTACTACCTTCCCTGGGTCGCTCTTCTGTAGCCCCCCCCGGCTTGTGGCTCTCCTCCAGTCTCCACACCTTACAGCAGCAGCAGCTCCGCTCCTCTACTGACTCCACACCTCATAGCAGCTCTACTCAACTCCCTCTCAGCTGCCCCCATCTGCCTGACTGGGAGGCTTTTAACTGCTGGGGCAAGTTCCTTGATTGGCCCCAGCTGGCCTGATTGGCCTAATTGTCCTGGAGTGCCGCAGCTGGCCTGATTGGCCTAATTGCCCTGGAGTCGCCACAGCTGGATCACCCAGGGAACAAAGATTTGCTAAGCCTGGGGCTGATATATATGCCTTCCAGCACCCTCCTGTAGCTGTCAGGGCTGGCCCCGTCACAATAGATAAACATGATTTATTGGGAAAGAGTCAACATGCTTTTGTAAGGAGAAATCATGCTTCACCAATCTATCAGAATTCTTTGAGAGGGTCAATAAATATGTGGACAATGGATATAGGGTGCTTGGACTTTCAGAAAGCCTTTGACAATGTCCTTCACCAAAAGTGCTTAAGAAAAATCAGCAGTTATGGGACAAGAAGGAAGGTCCTCTCATGGATTAGTAACTGATTAAAAGACAGGTGACAAAAGGTAGGAATAAATGGTTGGTTTTCAGAATGGAGAGAGGTAAGTAGTGGTGTCCCCTACAGATCTGTACTGGGACCTGAGCTGTTCAATATATTCATAAATTATCTGAAAAGAGGGTAAACAGTGAGACTGCAAAATTTACAGATGACACAAAATTACTCAAGATCGTTAAGTCCAAAGCAGACTTCAAAGAGTTGCAAAGGGATCTCACAAAACTGGGTGATTGGGCAACAAAATGGCCAATGAAATTCAATGTTGATAAATGCAAAATATCGCACATTGGAATACATAACCCCAACTATACATACAAAATGATGGGATCTAAATTAGCTGTTACCACTCAAGAAAGATGTTGGAGTCATTGTGGATAGTTCTATAAACTATCAATGTACAGTGGCAGTCAAAAAAGCCAGTAGAACGTTAGGATTTATTAGGAAAGGGATAAGACAGTAAATATCATAAATTGTAATCATATGAATTGACGGTATGCCCACACCTTGAATATTGCATGCAGTTCTGGTCACCTCTGTCACAGGGGCTGGTTTGAGTGGGGGGGCATTTAGTATGTTGTGTGACATCAGTATGGCAGAATCATGATAATGCGTGAGAGATATATTCTTTCTAACGGTACCTGACATGATGTATCGTGCTGAGTAAGATACTAATGCTTATGTTCATGTATTATATTAAAATGAAAGTTATGGACGTATTGCTATTTCTGTATGTCAATTTGGGCTGGCTGGGACACACCCCAGAGAGGCAGCAAGACAATAGCCTGCTTAATGGCCCATTGAGGCACTCACAGCTGGGAGGGGCCCAAGCACACCTGAAGTCATCAGGATCGGCCCATGTGACTATGGACTCCAGTTTGGGTCTTGTGACTGTCCACAGGCTGCATGGCCGGGGCAGGGGGTTTATAAGATCAAACCACAGGATCCATTTGATCTTTGCTCCTGTCCAGTCTGCAGACACACACCTACCTCTAGATCAATTCATCTTGTAACTGAACTGAAGAACTTAGACCCATCCAAATACTGGATGTGAACCAGAGGGAGCTACATAAGCCTGCAACTCCACATTTCTTCCAGAAACCTGATGTGTATGGACTTTTAATCATTTGTATATCTGTGATTTGCTTTAACCCTTTAACATTTCTCTCATGGTTTGTTTCTTTCTTTTTACAATAAACCTTTAATTTTAGATACTAAAGGATTGGCTGGCAGCGTGATATTTTGGGTAAGATCCAAACTTATATTGAACTGGTATTGTGGCTGACCCTTTGGGGTCAGAGGGAACCTTTTGAGGTAAAGAGCATAGAGTTCTAGTAACTGTTCTCTTTACTGGACCTAGTGCTGATTTGGGAGCCAGGAACTGGAATGCAGTAAAGGGGGCTGTGGGCAATTGTGAACTGGCTTCTTGATATCCAGTGTGGGGAAATCAGAAGCAGTTCGTGGCTGGTTGGGAAGCCGGGCTTCAGTGTCACCCACCAGCACTGGGAGAATCTGCTCTCCTTTTGCAGCCTGCCCTGACCTTGTCATTATCAGTTGGCTACCCTGGACACGGACGGGTCACAACCTCATCTCAAATAAGATGTATTAGAATTGGAAAAAGTACAGAGAAGGGCAACAAATATTATTAAATATTATTAAGGGTATGGAACAGCTTCTATACGAGGAGAGATTAAAAAACCCAGACTTTTCATCTTGGAAAACAGATTGAGGGGGGATATGATAGAGGTCTATAATATTGTGAATGATGTGGAGAAAATGAATAAAGTATTATTTTCTCCTTCTCATAACACAAGAACCAGCAGTCATCCAATGAAATTAATAGGCAGCTGACTTAAAGAAAAGGAAGTACTTCTTCACACAACACACAGCCATCCTGTGGAACTTGTTGCCAAGGGATGTTGTGAAGGCCAAAACTATAACAGGATTGGGGAAAAAAATACCCAAAAACTAGGTAAGTTCACAGAGGATTGGTCCATCAGTGGCTATTAGCTAAGACAATCAGGGATGCAAACCCATGCTCTGGGTGTCCCTAGCCTGGGATTACCAGAAGATGAGAGTAGAGACAGGGGATGGATAACCCAAAATTGTCCTGTTCTGTTCATTCCCTCTGAAGAACCTGGCATGGGAGACTGTTGGAAGAGAAGATACTGAGCTAGATGGACCATTGGTCTTACCCAGTATGGCCATTCTTATTCATTAGTCTAATTTTCCTGTGTATTTCTGATGTCTTGGTATCTTTGCTGTTCTACCGACAGTACTTCCTTCACCTCTTTCTTTGATCTTTTTATAATTCTTTGGACTATTGCCTTACTTCTTCTACACTGTGTTACATATTCTCTATTCATTGTATTTTTTGCTTTTTTTATAGGCTTTGTTCCTATCTAACTGACATTTTATATTCCTCGTTCCACCATGGAAGTGACTTTTTAGTTTGGGAGTACTTCAATATCCTAGGTATGGTTCCAGTACTTGCTGCTATTAATCCCATTATTACGTTATCAGTGAAATTCTGTCATTACTCACACAGTAATTATTCACAAATTCAGTACATTTACCTGTAAATAGCTCCCAGTTAACTTAAAATACCAGATGTGTAACTTTTCATTACCTTCAATCTTACTTTGTCCTTGAAAAGTAATAAGTACTGGGAAATGATCACTCCCCATTCCTTCTTCCTTATTTCCCAGTTGCATTTACTTGCAATATCTGCAATTATAATTCACACGTCTAAGCAGGAAAAATGACCATCTGCTGCATTAAATCTAGTTGGGGTGCCATTGTTTATAATCACTACATTGTTTTCATCAATGAACTTTTCCACACCAGCACCATTTATATCAGTTGTCTTACTTTTGCACAATTTATTATGACTCTTTAGGTCACCGCATATAATATATGGTCTTTTAGCATTCTTCACCATTTCTTGTTGCTCTGAACTTTCTAATTTCCTACATGGGCTATAGATATAAATTCTTAAAGAAATATTATTCTTCTGCATTGGGATCTCAGCAGCATTATTCTTCATTCTCTACTGTGATGTAGTTTCATCTTTCCTTCATGGAAGTACAAATGCCTCTTCCTAGTTTTCAGTCTTGCCTCAAGCCAATATACCCTGGAATTTTAACAGGAAGCTTCCCAACCAACTGTTTCCTGGATATATATGACATCTGTTTTAATTTTCATTTTTTCTGATTATTCTTCAGTTTGTGATGTACAATTTATTGTTTCAATCAAATGCAATAAGACTTTTGTTTTTCATTACTAGTATATCTTTGCCTATTGCTTCTGCCATATTTATCATAACTTTTATAGTCTGTCTGCAGTTCTCTTCCTATGCGGATTGTCTCTTCCCTCTCTATTTGATGCCTTGAGAGTTTCCTTACAGCTTCAGCATAAGATACGTTATTAACAATTTTTGTCTTTGATGTCTCTCTAGCTTGTTTTGCCACAATACACCCTCTATATGCCAGACCGTTATTACCTCCACAGTTACAACATTTGACCTCTATCCCTTCTGTTTTCACAGGAATTATCTCCCCCACATTCTGTTTTCCCTTTACAAACAGCAACTACATGCCCATACCATTGGCACTTATAACATCTTAGGGGAGGGGGGAATATATGATGTGGCTCTGAATATCTGAAACCCTAGTGTAACTATCTCAGGTAGAGCCCCACCCTTCAATGTAACCAGTACAGCTGTTGATGGCTTGCTTTCTCCTCCTTGTTTACTAATTAGTTGCTTGCTTACTAACCCTTGTAACTTCTCCTATGCTTTTGGTTATCTTATCATTGTCAGCTCTAATGGCACCCCATATATTACTCTCTATTTCAGTCCAATACTTTTAGTAGTTGGCAACTAATCTATTGTAACTTTCCCTAGCAATATAGTTTTTAGCACTTTATCAGTTTCTACATTCAACGGATCACCATCTCACTGCCTTCTAGCTCTTACAATATGCCAAAGGTTTTTTAAAAATCCATTCAGCTACTTTCATAGGGTTAACATCACCTAATCTTATTTCTTTGGCTAGGAATTTTACATCATCATCATTTAGGTGTATTTCCTTCCTCAGCTTTGCTTTTTTGCTGGTATCATCAGATTCTGCTCTTTTCTCTTCCTCCACCCCTGCTTTGTACACATTCTCCCTCTTAGACTCTTCAGTTTCCGGAGTGACTTCATTTGGGGACAGAAAAATCCTCCTCCTTTTCCTCTGTACTCTACCCTAACTTAACCACCTCTGCCCCCTTCTTACTCACTACTTCCTGGTTTTATAGCAGCTCAGCCTGTTCCTGTGCAGCTGGGCTTCATCATCAGTTACAGTTTATCAGCCCTGACTCTCCACCAGGAGCAGACCATGACTGGGTTAGCTGGTCCTCTCTCTACCCAGGCCTTGGGTGGAGTAGACACCTGTCAGAGGGTGGAAGCTCTCAGAGGAGCATACAGCTACCACAGGAAGTGAGATCTGTAATTTGATAGTAGCACATTTCTCTTGGAGTCAGCCTGAACAGAACAGGTATCAAACACCACTGATGCCAGGTCTGTGCTAATTAGTCAGGTCGACCCAGTTGTCACCCAGGAGTGTGAAAAATCCATACTTTTGAGCAACTTAGGTGAGGTTAGGTTAGGTTGGCTTAACTAACACCCAGTGTAGACAGGGCTAGGTTGACGCAAGCATCCCTCCTTTTACTGTGGGGAGTATTATTATTAATGCTAAAAAGGTACCACGTCCCACTCCCCGACCCTGGCCTCGACCCCTCTATATATTTTTTTATTTGAATTTTTAATTTTTTTTTTTTTGGGGAGTCCTTTAGACTCCTTATTTGGGATTAATGCAGTTGTTTTTTTAGAGTTTTTATTTTGTTTTTTTTTTATTTTTAGCCCCCCCCCCCCTTTTTTTTTTTTTTGTTTAAACCCATAAGCCATGTTGTTTGAACTAGAATTTTTAAGGTCCCAATTTTTACTTCTACAATTTTTTTTTCCCTTTTGGTGTTGCAAAGCACCACACTGCATTAAACTTTGTTTTATTTTAGTATATATATTATATACTGCTGTTTTTGTTCTGGGTTCAGCATACTTATTTGCATTTCTTTTGCAGTACATTTAAAGCAACATTTTATAAGCATTATAATTACTTGTATACACACAAAAATACCACTAATACTTTCAAATACAAGTAACATGATGTAGAAAAGTTTGGACCCCATAGGTTCCATTGATTTGTTTTATGGAGCTTTGCTATTTTTTTTTATACGCTCGGATTGTGTAAAAATATCACGGGTGTTATCTGGTATGTAAACACAACAGTTGGGTCTTATTAGGGCACATACTCCCTCCTTGCTTTACTTCTACTTCTTTTTTTATTTTTTTATTTTTTTTTCCGTCCCCCGCTCTTTCCTCGCTTTCACTCCTGCTTTTACTTTTATTGTCTTTATTTGGGCTCCTGCTTTCCTGGTGTGGCATGGCCGAGCTCGGGTGCAGGGCAGTAGATGGGGCAGCAGGGGGAGACAGGGGATCAGGAGAGGGTGGAAGGGGGTACAAGGGTTTGGGAGGTTCCTCCTGTCGGCTCTTTAATACCAAGGAGCTTGGGTTGTACGGGGGCGGAATTTCTTCCTTGGTAACAGGCATTGTTACTGTGGGGCAGTCTCCGTCAGAAAGAGCCGCCCAACAATACTAATAATCCATCTGCCTAGGCGCCACATCTTCCAGCTTAAGCCTCAGTTACTTTACTGACAATAATTAAAGGTACCCTGTGAAGGCCAAATTTGGGTACCATTGCTATAATATTTTTACTATTCCGTGCTAAGTTCTTTAGCTCGAGCTTTTTTCATTCCTTTTTGTATTGGTAACTTTTCCGCAGATCATGCTGCTAACACTGTCCCTAAGGGACTGTCCCTAGAGGGTTTACTTCCTCCAGTCCCCATATCTCCCGTCCACAACACCACTGACACACACACAGACACAAAGCGCTCCCTGTGTTAACACAGCCTCGGCTTTGTCCCTTATAGAGACAGGTCAGACAATCTGATCCGAGCCCTTATCCTAGTATTCAATACTAGCAGACATTTCTTCCAATCACACCCTGTGGACAACCTGTGCACATAACAATGGGGAACATATGCATATCTCAATAACAAACAAAATAGAAAAGGGTAAGGAGATTCCGTGCACAAAAAAACCTTGTGCCACTCAGGACTTCTGGGTAAATGAGCCCTTAGGTTCAACGCATGGCCACCGTCAGAGACAGTGCTAGGGTGCCCGTTTTGGAATCTCCTTAGAGAACAGCCTTTCAGACATAAAAAACAGACAACATACACATAACATACGGTACCTGAAATCCCTGGAGACTGTGAGACACAAAGGGTCTCGACGCTTTACAGCCTTCCACCGAGTTCCATCCTCCGTCTAAAACCCTTCAGGGTGATCTCACCCAGTGCCGGCTGAGGCGTTGGCTGGCACAGGAACTCAGGGTTGGCATGCAAGGTGTCCTGCCGCGGTCGCCAAATTGTTGGAAAAAGATTCCAAGTGTGGTTTGTTACCCTGCACTGATAAGAGACCCACACAGGATTTCAGGCTGGACAATCTCCAACAAAGTTTATTCAGCAGAAGGTCATTCCCCAAGCCCACAAAAGTGGACAGTGGAAAAAACCCCTGAATTCAGAGCTACAGACAGTTTTATACCTTATTATTACCTAAACACAAATGACAAAAGCATACATATCCCCCTTACAAGGGCACAAACCTATTTTCTCTATAACTATTGATCTATATTATTTGGCATACATTATTCATAAGATACTTTTACAGATGTTTTGCAGCTAACTACAGCTTATCTATTAAGGTTGCATAGCTTGCTGAATCCAGCCGAGGCTTATCTCCTTCTGTATTCCTAAGAACTTTCCATGATCTGTGCACAGAGTGGAACGGCCTTGCCTGTCTCTAAAAACAAAGGGGCTAGCTAAAATGGAGTAACTGTTGTCAAGTGACTAAAAATCAGCTTACAGTATCTACACTGAAGCGTTGCAGCTGTGCCGCTGTAGCAATTTAAGGCCAGGTATACCAACATAGGTCTGAATTGTAGAACTACATCACTCAGAGGGGTGAAAAATCCACACCCTTCAGTGGTATAGTTATACTGACCTAACCTCCTGTGTAAACAGCACTATGTCGATGGGAGAAGAAGGATTATAGACTTGGATTTTAAGGTCAGACAGGACCACCTAGTCTGACCTCCTGCACATTGCAGGCCACAGAACCTCACCCTACCCCGCCTGTGATAGACCCCTAACCTCTGGCTGAGTTACTGAAGTCCTCAGATCATGATTTAAAGACTTCAAGTTACAGAGAATCCACCATTTACACTAGTTTATCCTGCAAGTGACCAGTGCCCCATGCTGCAAAGGAAGGTGAGAACCACCCAGGGTCTCTGCCAATCTGACCCAGGGGAAAATTCCTTCCTGACCCCAAATATGGTAATCAGTTAGACCCTAAGCATGTGGGCAGGACCCACCAGCTAGACACCTGGGAAAGAATCTCTGTGGTAACTCAGAGCCCACCCCGTCTAGTGTCCCATCACCAGCCATTGGAAAGAGCTGCTGCTAGCAGTTACCGATCAGCTACATGCCATTGTAGGCAGTCTCATCATATCGTCCCCTCCATAAACTTATCAAGCTCAGTCTTGAAGCCACTTTGGTTTTTTGCCCCCACTGCTCCCCTTGGAAGACTGTTCCAGAAGCTCTCCCGTCAAGGTAGTAGTGTCTTCACAAAAGCACTGCAGCAGTGCTGTGCCACTAGTGCTGTATGCGAAGATAAGCCCTCAGTATAGACAGCCTGAGATGGGCACTATGGATCACTGACTGCCACTGAAAACGCAGCCTCCTCCTGCATAGCTGGAGTAGCCACAAGATTTAGTTCCTGATCCTTGTGAGGATTCGAGATTTGATAGCCCTTTTATAAGGGTACTGCTGTTAACTCCAGTGCCCTGGCCCCATTCTAATTCAACTGCATTCCAGCTATCTAAATTCTTCCAATTAAATCCCATATAGAACTCCTCTTCCAGCCCTACACAGTTATGTAGTTTTGTTCGGTACTTCAAATAGCTTAAGAATTTCACCCTAGCTGTAGCTGCATTTTAGTGGTGGGCAGTTCCATATATAAATCCATATATTACCTACAGCACTTTCAGCTTTCTGGAGGAGAGGTGCTGGTATAAGGGCAGTTGGTTCAGGCAGCATCATCCCTTGCAAGCCACACAGGGAATAAACTGGTGTTCAGTGTCCATTTATTTCATGATCAGATCTTACAGATGGTGTTGACAGTGTCCTCTGATTTCAGGGCTTTATACAGAGGAGTGCTTTTTGCCCCCTGATCACAACAGAGTTCCCCAGGGACTATTTCAGAAAAATCTGCCTTGCAAAATCCCTTTTGCCAGCAGATATTAAACCACACACTTCTCCACACCACAATGGTCCCTATTTTCAAGACTTATGCATGAGTGTGTGCAGGCAGGCTGAAAATTAGGTCTGACAAGAGGACAGCCAAGCACTTGCACACAGGAAAGGGGTTTTGGAAAGGTACTTCAGAAATACAGACTGCTTTTCCACCCACTGAGTCGGTGTCTATGCTTGATTCCTGTTGGGACATGAGTACAAGAGGGTCAAAGTATTTTATCCCTTCCCTTTGACCTAACCTCAAACATCCAGTCAAACAGCTTCTCCACACTCCAAGTAAAATTTCCTGCTGGTGTAACTTGGCACAATTCTATTCAATTCAAAGTGCTACACCAATTTACACTGATAGAGAATTTGCACTTCTGGCTCTAATATTCTATTTTAAACAAGGAGGATCCAGAGTCTCCTGGGCAAACACAATGTATAGGAAGGGAGCAGGTGAATCCAAAATACCCATGGGAAGGCAAGCAAGTTACCAAATAGGCAGACCGCTGTGCACGCTGGTGTAAAACAACCCATGGTGTGTTGAATGATCCCACCTCACAACTATTTCTGGTGGTAGGTCAGTGTCCAATCCAGGTGTCCATGAGGATTGTTTTGGGCTGATCCACATATTGTCTCCTGCCATTCAGCACCATGGCCAGAGCACAAAGAAAAGAAAGACAAAAGGTACAGGATTGCACAGGCATGAGAAGAGAGAAAGGTGTCCATTTGTAACTGTACACCCTTGGTTTTCAGCCTTGGAGGGCATGACCAGGTTATCAGGGGACATGGGAACTTGATGGGTTAAGAATATTTTCTTGTTTCTTCAAAACCATGTTGATACAATAAGAATTCCTTTCACTAGCTGAGTTTCCCATGTCAGTTTCTGCCGCTCCTCTCAGGCTGGAAGAACAAGGAGGATGAAGAAACAAGGAGCAAGGGGACATAGCCTCTCCCTGTGCAGGAGGTGTGGGGGGCCCATTCCAGCTTGCTTGTTTGCCTCTCCAGACACTGATGGGCTTGCACCACCTTGGGATGTAGTTCCTCCCTACGTGAACAGGCTCTTGTACATGCATGCTGGGGATCACCTCAAGGCCAATATATGCTACAGCCTATGAGTGATTCTGGGGAGTTCCAGAGGCAGGAGCACAAGGAGAGGTGCTCTGCCTGGCTGTCTGTGTCCTGGTGGGGCCACCTGCCTAAAGTCCGTCCCACCCAGGGGATGCTTGCAGGCCAGGGTGTCTTAGGATGCTCTGGCTGGGATGGGCTGTCAGAGCCCAGGCACCTACAAAACATTGTTTCTTAGAACAATAGGGCTACACATTGGAAAAGAATCTCAAGGGACACACAGCAAAAAAAAAAAATAAAATAAAATAAAATAAAATTCAGGCTCTGTAGAGTATTCAGATGGATTCCCTCCTCTCCTTTCTTGATTGGAAGCCTCAACACATAAGAGCACTGTCCAACTTCTATTAAAATCAATGGAAGTTGAATTGGGTTACATACTACACCAATCCAGGGTCAGAGTCAAGGTGGTTTGGGTGCTGACTATTGAGAATGTTTGTTTGATGGTTTGTGCACAAGGATTGTGTTAAGATTAGTGCCAAAATTGTTTCTGTAACCTTAGTTTGCACCTTCCCTGGTTTTATATATTTTGAGTTTTTAAAGGAGGTGCTTAACAATATCTTCTCTTGAATTGCACATAGCAACCACCACTGTAATTTAATAAAGTCTGTTTGTTTCATTTTCTAGGATTTGTTTTAAAGTATTATATTTTATTCTGAATGCTACTAAAAGGTGTCTTCAAGAGTAAATTGGATGTGATAGGCCCTATAGAATCTATAGGCTCAGTATATACTATAAACCCACTACATTTTATAAACATGATTTGTCAACAAATCCATTTAATGACAAACATTCCAATGTAAATAGATAATTATTTGTAAATTCCAGTAAACTAATTCTATACTCTTAGTGCTGTAAATTTGGGGAGAACATGCTACATTATTCATATGTAACAAATCTCTGCTTTAAATGCAAATTTCAACCCAGCCTTAACGATGCAGCTCCTATGATGCCTCCATGATGTAGCAAGGAAAGCTAATTGTGCGGTGAATTTTTAAAAAAATAAATCAATCCACATTTAGGTTGAAGCTGAAAAGCCATTTTCTGGAGGTGCGCGTGCTCAGGGATGCATGTGCACATGCTGCATGCCCATCTGAAAGCCACTGATCTTTAAAAAAATTGATCCCTCCCCATATCATATCATTCCCTTCCTAATCCTGCCTGCTCAAATTTCCTCTTAGAGATCTTTCTATCCTTACATATTAGCTAATCCTGGTGCCAAGTACTGTAGCTATACTATAATTTACAGCTGCAAGAGGCAAGAAATAGGTTACTGGATAAAATTTTCATAGCTGATACTACTGTATGATCCTCCCTAATTTCACTCGCGCTCGTGCATGCGCACGCACACGCGCACGGGAATACAGGTTGTTTCTCTTCACATTTGTCATGGGGTGCACTACTCACAGCCAGACTGGGGCCTCCTGCTAGTCATCTAGGAATTAGCTCCAGGTCCAGGCTCACCTCCATGGTCTTCGCACCGTCACTTTCCCCATAATTTGCCTGCAGCCCTTCTCGCAGGTGTCAGGAACCACAGCATCCTCTTCATGGCTCGGACCTCCGGCCGTGTCACTATCCATGTGTTCCCCCTTCCCAGTGGGGAGACAAAGGGTATCTCAGTTCTAGAGTCTAGCCACCTCCTCAGGGGCTAGTGGAGGGGTCCCAACCTGGGGACCCTGTATAGCTAGCAGCCTCGCTGCCTCTCATTGATTTCTCACCAGTGCTGCTTCAAATTCCTACAGTTCAAATTGCTACAGTTTGTGCTTTGTTATCAAGCTTTACTTGTTGAATATCAGTGTAATTAAATAATTGTGTGACCCCACCCACAACTGTGAAAATTTAATAAAAAATGCTTAAAACCTACAATTTTGCACAAACAGTGAAAATTTAAAATGCTAGGAATTTTAAAAATGCTTAAAATAATCAATGTCTATTACAATTATAAAAAATAAAAATTGAGTTCTGCCAACCCTATATAAAAATTTTGCATTGCACTTCACCTTCAAGACCTGTTGTACTGTGGTGCGGGGGAGGGAGAGAGGAAGCAGACAGCTTTCTCCATACCACCTTCCATACATGGATATCAACTTTAATTTGCTTTAGGAGCTCCACAGGCACCTTGACAATTGAGTCTGCAGTGAGGATGTGCTAGATCAATACATGTCCTAGCCATGATGTTAATTTAGCCTCGTTAGTCAGCTGAGGGGATCTTAACCTGTCATTGCATTCTCCCACTAAACGACTATTTTTAAATTCTCTTCTCATCAATGTTGAGCTATTTACACTGGAAGTTAGACATGCCCACTTCGGTACAACATTATGGAAGACAGATGTGGGTGGCTGTAGCCAAAAATACTCTTTTGGGAAGGAGGGGAAGGGATGTAGATGGAAAATATAAGTTTTATAAGTCAATGAGGAAATAAGAATTATAAACTGCTTATTCACAGCTGAAGGTGCCTTATTCCACTAAATCACATTCGTAAAGAAATGGAGCAAGCAGTATCTTTTACCAGTATCACCCTCAGCACAAGAGGTGTCTGGTAAATTGCTGGCAGCTCGCTTTAAAAAACAAGAGCTACAACTTACCCCATTTAATCATTCAGCTTCAGAAGCGTTATTTACTAACCCTCTGGCTATCAGTAGCACATTATGGCTTTTTTAAGGCTTTGCATGGACATGAATGTGATGCTTCAACCGGTCAGAGTCAGGAATTTTTAATTAAATTGGAAATTCCACAACTACCATGAGATGAAAGGCCCAGTTAGAACCTCTCCCAAGTGCCAAGGGAAAACCAGGTGCAATAATGTTCTGGACAGCTTTTTCAGTGCAGTGCACGTGAGGCAGTGAATGTGGTATATGGCTGTGCATGCGATGCAGCAAATATGGGATAGCGCAGTGCATGTGATGCAGTGGAGTATTTCCCAATTAATGTAGCAAATAAAGTAGTGACACTTGCCAATTCTTCAAAACCTTGTGCATTCTCATCTTTCAGAAATGGAGTATTGGCATTAAAATCTGTTACAAGAAGCTAATTAAAATGTGCATGGGGTTGGGGTGGGATGTTCAATAAAAAGATAGGCCCAATTTTTTACCAATTCATTTTGCAATTTGATTTCACATCCCCGAAATTTAAGTTTCTCACATCATCTTTGGCATAATGAACATTCTTCGCAGTGACATATGCAAAAAAGTCTCTTTGTATGAAAAGTCACTCGGGAATGGTTTTAAAAAAAAAAAAAAAAAAAAAAAAAAAAAAAAAAAAAAAAGCTGGAGGAGATGCCAGTTACTGTTCCTTCCCCTGTGAAGCTACACATCCTAATTTATTCAGCATAGGGATGGGAGGTAGTTCTAGTCCCACCTCTGCTCTGACAGACCTTAATACTTCATACTTACATAGCACTTCACAAACATTTAACTGTTCCTTAAAAACATCCCACTGCATACGTAAGTAGTATTGACTCCTTTAACTGCTGGAGAAATGAAGGCTCAGAGAAGTGGTGACATCCCCAAGGTCACAAAAGTCACTGTCAGAACCAGGGTTACTGCCAAGGGCCAAAGTTTCAAGAAATGATTGGTGATTTAGGATGTCCAACTTGAGACTCCTTATAGGGACCTGATTTTCAGAAAGGGCTGAGCACAACACTCCCATGTGAAAATGAGACACCTGAAAGGTGTCTCACTTGGGCACCCTAAGGCTGAGGTAACCAAAAATCACTTCATTTAAAAAAAAAAAAAAAAATCTTGGTCAAGATCTGAACTGCTAGGTCTCTACTGTTATTTAAAGAACTAGTTTTTAAAGTAATTCCTCATTATCACTGTTGCAAGCTGTACTGTTTTCAACCATTACTTTAGAATACTATAATGACTTTCACAAGGGCTATCCACTAGACCACAGTGCCACCCAATGACCCTGTTGTAGGCCAAAATTTTCAAATTTTGGGTACCTCAATTTTGGGTTCCTACTTTGCGACATCTGGACCTGACTGTCAGAGATGCAGCGCTACGCCAGCTACCACTGACCTCTATCAGAGCAGGAGGTAACCAAAGTCTGAAAAAAATCAAGCCCAGGGCCAGATTTAGGGGCAGGCTATCCAGGCAACCACTGGGGTGCCATGCTCAGGGGGCTGTCTCTGTTAGTGACAAAAGGGAAAATAGAAGGTTTGAAGTAAAATGTTTTAGGTATTCCATATGTGGATTCATTTTTCCACTGACCTCCTAGAATGTTCTGGACCTTTGTAGAATCTCGTGAAACCTTCCAGACTTTGAGAACTACATTTTCCTCAAACCTCCTAGAATGCTGTCAGTCAGGCCCTCGTGGGTATATAAGGGCGGGGTACCGCCAGTCAGTCAGTGAGATATAAGAATGCAATTTTTGATGCTTGAAAATACCATTGGCCAGTCTCTGGACCTCTCGGCTGCTGTGCTTCAGTTCACGAGGGCAAAGGCGAGAAAAGCAACCTTTTCAACTCAAGGATTAGGGTTAACATTTTAAGGCTGTCACCTACTATAACACTATTTAATATTGGTCCACCATTGTTGGTGCACAGTTCAATTTCTTGATGTTAGTATCTTATATGACAGAGATAAATCATGCATGGGAATCGTGCAAAGTCATGAAACAGGCTACAAATGCAATAAAAAAATAAGGTATTAGAAAGTTTAACAAATGGAGGAGGGTGGACACGAAAGATGCTTCATTTGGTTTAAGGCCAGTTCTGATCAAGCTCCAGGCATATCATAGCTGGACACCCAAAAATGAAAGCACCCAGCATCAGTAGCCACTTCTGAAAGTTTAGGCCAGAGTCTTCTTTTTGGAGAGTGGCAAGAACTCTGTCCCTGGCACAGACACACGAGAGAAAAGAGTTACTTACCTTGTAACTGTTATTCTTCGAGATGTGTTGCTCATGACCATTCCATTCTAGGTGTGTGTGCGCTGCATGCACAGTTACCACAATTTTTTTTTCCCTTTAACAGTACCTGTAGGGCCGGTTCCGGCGGCTCCTGGAGCCCCATGCACATGCCACGGTATATCAGGTGCCGGCAGCCCTACGCCCCCTCAGTTCTTTCTTGCCATCAACTCCGACAGCGGGGACGGGGAGTGGGTAATGGAATGGTCATGAACAACACATCTTGAAGAACAACAGTTACAACGTAAGTAACCATCTTTTCTTCGAGTGCTTGCTCATGTCAATTCCATTCTAGGTGACTCACAAGCAGTACCTCGGAGGTGGGCCGAGAGTTCATAGATGAGGTGTCTGCAGCACCACTCTGATGAAGCGGACATCGTCCCACGCCTGTTGGACGATGGCATAGTGGGATGTGAAGGTGTGCACCGATGACCAAGTAACAGCCCTACAGATGTCCTGCACAGATACCTGTGCCAGAAAGGCCGCCGAGGAAGCTTGCGCTCTAGTGGAGTTGGCTGCAATGACCCCCAGCAGAGGCGCCTTCACCTGCTCTTTACAAAACTTGATGCAGGAAGTTATCCAAGAGGAAATTCGCTGGGAGGAGACAGGTAATCCCTTCATCCTATCTGCTACCACAATAAAAAGGTCTGTAGTCTTCTGTAATGACTTACTTAGCGTTCTACATTGAATGCACTATGCCTAACATCAAGCGTGTGCCACCTCCATTCCTCTTCTGAGCCATGCGGCTTGGGAAAGAACACTGGAAGAAATATATCCTGGTTGTATTGAAACTGTAACACTACTTTGGATAAGAAAGCAGGATGAGGCAGCAATTGGACCTTGTCCTTATAGAAGATCGTGTATGGTGGTTCTGAGGTAAGGGCCCTAATCTCAGAAACTCTTCTTGCTGAGGTAATCGCTACTAGAAAGGATACCCTCCAGGAGAGCAACAGCAATGGACAGGTAGACAAAGGCTTGAAGGGGGGGTCCCATGAGCCTAGACAGAACTAGGTTCAGATCCCAAGGGTGTATGGGGTCTCGAACTTGAGGGTAGAGATTCTCTACTCCTTTCAGGAATCTAACCATCATAGAATGGGAAAAAAAACAATTTCCCCTCTATCGGAGGGTGAAATGCTGAGATGGCCACCAGGTGAACTTTCAATGAGGCAATAGGTAGGCCTTGAAGCTTAAGGTGCAATAAGTAATCTAGAATAGCCTGAATCAATGACTGTTCGGGTGGAATTCCTTGGGATGCTGCCCAGCAGGTGAACCTTCTCCACTTGGCCAGGTACGAAGCCCGAGTGGAAGGCTTTCTGCTGTCCATCAGAATCTGCTGAACCTGCGACAAACATGCCTGTTTTTCCGGGTTCAGCCATGCAGTTTCCATGCCGTCAAATGCAGAGACTCCAGAACCGGTGCAGAAGTTGACCCCGATCCTGGGAGAGGCGATCATGCCACCAGGGCAACTCCAGCAGGGGGGAGGGGGTGATTGACAGCTCTAGTAGCATGCTGAACCAATGCTGGTGGGGCCATGCTGGTGCAATCAGGATAATATTCGCCCTGTCCCTCTTGATCTTCAGCAAGACTCTGTATCAGCGGAATGGGCGGGAATGCAAGCATCAGAACCCCAGACCACTGTAAGAAGAAAGCATCAGGCAGCGACCCCTCAATGAGCCCGCAAATCGAACAGAACTGGTGATATTTCTTGTTCTGTTTGGACACAAAAAGGTCTGCTTAGGGAGAACCCCACCTCTGGAAGATCATACCTGCCACCTTTGGGTGGAGTGACTGTTCATGGCAGGGTAAGGACCTGCTAAGGCAGTCTGCGGCATTGTTCTTGATGCCCGGGAGGTGACAGCTGAGGTGAAAGTTGTGGAAAGCAAGCCACCTCCTGCCTATTGATATAGTACATTGCGGCAGTATTGTCCGTCAGATCCTACACTGCCTTGCCTGAGATGAAGCCAGGCGCATTGCCCATAACTCTCTTACATTTATGTACATCTCTTGCTCCTCCTGCGACCAAATCCCTTGAGTGCTGTGGCTGGAGCTGATATGGGCCCCCCCCCCAATCCAAAGCGTCCGACACAAATGTGATCAAGGGGACTAGTTCCTCAAATGGCATACCCTGCAGTACTGAGTGAGAGTCTTACCACCATTCCAGTTAGGACAGGACGTTTGGCGGGGTGGAGGAGTGAGGGACACGACACCATAACCACTTGGTCCAGGGAGTGTCTGCTTGGGGCATACACTGAGGCCAGCCATGACTGGAACAGCCTGAGCCCTAGGCATGCAAACATTACTGTATACACAGAAGCCACCATATGTCCCAGCAGCTGCAGACAAGATCTGGCTGTTGTGAGGGGGCACTCGCGAAGGCGTGTAATAATGCCTGACATGGCTTCGAAGTGAGGCTGTGGTAGAAATGCCTTGTCCTGAGTGGAGTTGAGAACCGCCCCAATGAACTCTATCTGCTGCACTAGCATTAATGTTGATTTTTGCTCATTCATTAACAGACTCAGACAGTGACAGATGATGCATATGAGATCTAGGCTACTCTAGACCTGAGACAGGGACCTGCCTTTGATCAGCCAATTGTCCAGGTACAGATATATCTGCATGCCCTGGCGCCTTAGGTGCGCAGCCACCACTGCCATGCACTTGGTAAACACTCTCAGGGCAGAAGAGAGGCCAAAGGGTAAAGCTATGAACTGGTAGTGGGAACAGGCCACGATGAAGCGGAGAAAATGTCTGTCTTGGGAAGATCGCGATATGGAAGTATGCGTCCTTTAGATCCAGGGCGGCATACCAGTTTCCTGAATCCAAGGAAGGGATGATGGAAGCTAGGGAGACCATGTGGAAAACAAGGTTACTTACCAGTAACTGATGTTCTTCGAGATGTGTTGCTCATGTCCATTCTGCTATAGGTGAGTGCACGCCACCGTGCACAGTTCCCGGAACTTTTTCCCTTACCAGACCCCAGAGGGCCGACTCTGGTGCCCCCTGGAGTCCCACGCACATGCCACGGTATATGAGGCACTGCCGGCCCTATAGCCCCTCAGTCCCTTCTTTTCTGCTAGCTCCGGCAGTGGGGATGGGGGCTGGGTTGTGGAATGGACACGAGCAACACATCTCGAAGTACATCAGTTACTCGTAAATAACCTTGTTTTCTTCTTCGAGTGATTGCTCACGTCTATTCTATTATAGGTGACTAACCAGCAATACCTTGGAGGTGGGTAGGAGTTACCGGTCAGCTGCCCTCAGCAAGTCTCTGCTGAATCCCGCGTCCTCTCTCGCCTGCTGGACGATGGCATAGTGGGACGTGAAGGTATGCACCGACGATCAGGTGGCGACTTTGCAGATGTCCTGCAGGGGCACTCTTTCCAGGAAGGCTGTAGACGAGGCTTGAGCTCTGGTTGAGTGCGCTGTGATGGTTCCCAGAAGCGGCATCCTCGCCTGCTTGTAGCAGAACTCGATGCACGATGTAATCCACGAGGAGATGCACTGGATGGAGACAGGTGAGCCTTTCATCCGGTCCGCCACTGCGAAGAAGAGCTGCGTCAATTTCCAGAACAGCTTTGTACGCTCGATGTAGAAGGCCAGGGCTCGTCTCATGTCCATCTCCTCTCCTCCTCTGAACCGTGTGGTTTGGGGAAAAAAACACGGGGAGAAAAATATCTTGGTTACAATGAAATTGGGAAACCACTTTGGGCAGGAAGGCTGGATGAGGCCTCAACTGCACCGTATCCTTATTGAATACAGTGTAAGGGGGCTCCGAGGTCAAGGCCCTAATCTCGGAGACTCTCCCAGCTGAGATAATGGCCACCAGGAAGGCTACCTTCCATGAAAGCATGAGCAGAGGGCATGAAGCCATTGGTTCAAAGGGGGAGCCCGTGAGTCTCGAGAGGACCAGGTTGAGATCCCAGGGAGGCACCAGGTCGCGGACCTGTGAATACAGCCTCTCCACCCCCTTGAGAAACCTGACTGACATGGGATAGGAGAACGGGGATCTCCCCTCAAGCAGCTGATGGAAGGCCGAAATGGCTGCCAAATGAACCTTCAACGAGGCCAGCGCCAGACCCTGGAGCTTTAGCTGGAGCAGGTACTCCAGGATCGCCTGCACATGCGAGATGCTGGGCGGGATGCCCCGGGACTCCGCCCCAGAGGTAAACCGTTTCCTCTTAGCCCGATACACGACCTGTATAGAAGGTTTCCTGATGTCAAGCAGGACTTGTTGGACGTGCACCTGCTCTCTCCCCCTCCATCAGCCACAGAGCCTCCAGGCCGTGAGGTGCAGGAAGTCCAGATCCAGGTGCAACTGGCGACCATAGTGCTGGGAGAGAAGGTTGTGCTGCCTTGGGAGCTCCATGGGCAGGGCAATCGAAAGATCCAGCAGCATGTTGAACCAGTGCTGTCTTGGCCAGGCCGGAACGATGAGTATAACGTCCACCCTGTCCCTCTATTTTCAGCAGGATCTTGGGCAAGAGCAGAATGGGCGGTAACGCGTACATGAGGGTCCCTGTCTAGTTGATAAGGAATGTGTCGGAAATCGACCCCGTCTCGCGACCCTGGAGCAAGCAGAACCTCGGACACTTCGCGTTCCAGGCCGACGTGAATAGGTCCAGTTGAGGAACACCCCACTTTTGGAAGATCGTAGTCACTACCTCTGGGTGCAGCGACCAGTTGTGGCGGGGTAGAAACAACCCGCTGAGGTGATCCGCCTCGTCATTCCTCACTCCCGGGAGGTGAGGCAGTCAAGTAGAAGTCATGCCTCACAGCAAAGTCCCATAGACGAGTAGCTTCCTCACAAAGAGCCGAGGAGCGCGTCCCTCCCTGCTGGGTTAGGGTTAGGGGGTGCCCCGTGCACATGCTGCAGTACATGGGGCGCTGCCAGCCCTACACCCTCTCAGTACCTTCTTTCTGCCAACTCCAGCAGCGAGGACGGGGGGGGGGGTGGGTTGTGGAATGGACATGAGCAACACGTCTCGAAGAACATCCCTATCCCGCTGTTTAGCCGCGTCTACTACCAAGGTTCCTGGAGCCGGGTGTGTGAACAAATACTCAAACCCCTTGGCTGGGACGTAATATTTCTTCTCAGCCGCCTTAGATGTCAGGGCAACCGAGGAAGGGGTTTACCACAGGGCCTTCACAATCTTAAGGACCCCTTCATGGACTGGGAAGGCCACCGCCAGCACATTAAAGAGGTTATCTGCAGCCTCTTTTAGCTCCTCCACCTCCAGCCCCAAGTTGGAGGCCACCCTCTTGAGCAGCTCCTGGTGCGCCCTGAAATCCTCCAGTGACACAGAGTGGTCCTGGGAGATTGTCTCATCAGGTGAGGTGGAGGAAGACTGCAGAGGTGCAGCCTGCAGGTGCGCCCTCCTGGCAAAGGGTTGTACCCTCTGAGGTTCCCTCTTGGGGGTCCGACTCCTTGTCTGAGGAGTGGTGCCGATGGAACTTCTCCTGTGCCAGAGGCACGGACTGCACCCCCAGTGACTTAATGGATTGGGGGCTCTGGTCCCACCTGGAGACCCCATGGGGCCCAATAAGGCCATTGTTACAGCCATTGTCCCTGGGGCCAACCTGGGGTTAACTGCGCCACGAGTTCTGATGCTTTGTGAGGGCATTGACTCGCCTGACGATTGTCACCCTGGGAGATTCCAAGGCATCATCGGAGTCAGAGGCCCTGGACCAGTGGTACCGTGCTCATCCCCGGTCCCCGGCACCCTTCCGTGCCAGGGACCACCCTCTCGATGCCTCCAACCTGGAGGACGATGGGGACTGGCTCCATCGCCACGAGTGGTGCCAACGAGCAGGGGTGCGCTCCCAAGAGCTAGAGGTACCAGAGCACCGTCTTGGTACTGATGATTTCCGCTTTCGCTTGCCTTGTGTCTCTATGGATGCCTTCGGTGACCAAGGTCGGCGCTGTCCTGAACTCCTCAGTACCGAGTCAAACTCTGGGTGCCGGGTCTTCCTCCAACGACCAGGTTCCGTGCCGCCTCAGTGCGAGCAAACTCCTCGGTGCCGGGGAGCTGGAACGGGAGCTGTCCGAGCGCCGCCTGGCAGACCTGGACCGGTGCCGCCTCCTGGCTTGTGCTGCCTCCAGTGATGGGGATTGACGTCGGCACCGAGAGGGAGACTCCACATCCTGTGCCAGAGCAGGTCGACTCGATGACGCTGACCTGGAGTGACTACTAGGGGAGCAGCTCTGCTCTACCCTAAGTGACCGTCCGGCAGGAGATCTTCCTCCCTGTGCCAGAGATCTCCTCCGCCATTCAGGGGGACCCAAACGCAGGTTTCCCCCGTGACACTGGCCCCTTCTCTCTTAGCGGAAGGGCGGGGTGGAGGTGGCGTAGGCAAGGCCAACAAGGCTCTTGCCGCCTGAAAAGCTTCCGGTGTCGACGGCATTGGCAGAGGCACTCTCCCACTCCCAGGAGTCGGGGGAGGCTCCCTGACCGGAGATGCAGTCACTGGAGAAGTCTCGACAAGCCGGGTCCAGTGCATCTCCGTACTCAACCCTGCCCGTACTGATGGTGCAGAGGAGTGTCTGTGCTCTGCACGCTGCTTCTTTTTCTTTGGTACCAGTGATGTTCCCTGGTGCCGAGTCGAGGGCGGCGCTGACTGTGCTCTGTACCAAAGTCACACTGAGTACCGAGGTGGAGTGGGTCAGCTTGGACGCCAGGCAAAGTGCTGCCTCCATCAGCAGGGCTTTCAACCAGATTTCTTGGTCCTTTTGAGTCCTTGGTTTAAAAGCCTTGCAGATCTTGCACTGGTCTTTTCTGTGGGCTTCTCTCAAGCACTTAAGGCAGCGGTCGTGGGGGTCACTGAGCGGGAAGGCCTTCCTGCAGGAGGCACACGGCTTGAAGTCTGGAGACCGTGGCATACCCCGGCCACACGAAGTCCCAGCCAGGACTGCCTTATCGAACTACACTTAACAACTAAAACTAAATTCAGAACACAAACGAGTCCAACAAGGGGAATTGTGCTTGCTGAGAGCAAGGCTAGTTCCAGCAACCGTCACGGGCGGAAAGAAGGGACTGAGGGGGCGTAGGGCCAGCAGCACCTCATATACAGCGGCATGTGTGCAATGCTCCAGGAGGTGCCAGAGCCAGCCCCACAGGATCTGCTAAGAGCAAAAAAAAGTTCCGGGTAACCGTGCATGGAGGCATGCACACACCCATAGTGGAATAGATATGAGCAAGCACTCGAAGAAGAACATAGTACTTTTTTTCCCCTGCCCTCTTTGATGATGATGGCAAGGATGATGGCATCTGCCACTGGGTTTTCACCACTTTAAGCACCCCTTCACGTATAGGCAGGGGAACCCAGGCCGGCGCCGCCGCTGCCAATACATCAAAGAGGTTGTCCAAGGCCTCCTTGAGCTCCTCTGCCTCCAATACTAAATTTGAGACAAGCCTCTTAAGGAGTTACTGGTGGACCTGAAAATCATCCAGAGGCATGGATAGCCCTGACACAACTGCTTCGCCTGGGAAAGACGACGAGTATTGTGCTGGCACAGGAAGTGGCAGCATCCCCTCCTGCTGTCAGGGAGCTGCCATAAATGTCCCTTCTTGGGGGGTCTGAATCCTCCTCTGAGGATGAATCATGAGTCTCCTCTGGGGCCACCGGCGCTGACTGCCTGCCAGAAGATCTGTATGAGTATGGCCCTCGGGTCCCTAATATGGCCACTGCACCGGCCACTGGCCCCGAGGCCAACCAGGAGCTGAAGGGCAGGGAACTTGCTTCTGCATCCTTGGAGGACGGCCCTGTCCAGAGTGGGTGGCAGTCTGTCTGTCCTCCCCCGAAGAAACCAGCTCATTGCCAGATGACCATGGGGTAGCCGTAGCTTGCTCCCTTGCTGCAGTGTGGTGCCGCGGAGAGGGAGACCAGTTCCACGGCACCCAAGTCCCATGGTGCTCCAACGAACACCGTCTTGGCATTGGGGAGTGAGATGACGGCGACCGGCAGTGCCGCTCCCCTGACCGGTGCGGGGGTGCCAAGGATCTGTGTCTCGAGGATGAGCAGGACTGGTGCCATGTTGAAGATAGGCACCTCAGTGCCTAAGACCTGTGGTGTCACTGGTCTCCTTTAGGCGAAGATTCCCTCACCAGCGACCGGGTTCTGCGCCGTGCTGGTATGGGCGAACTCCTTGGTGCCAGGGAGCGAGAACAGTGCTGACTCCAATTCAGCGAGCACCTGCACAACGATGAGTGGGATTGGTGCTGCCCCTCTGAACACGAAGCCCTCGGTGCCGGAGACTGGGATCAGTGCCGCGATGGCAACAGAGACCGCCTCTGTCGTTGGTGCTTGGCCACTGTGGAATGCCGCAGAGACAGATCAGGAATGCACCCTCGTAGACCTATGCTGCAATGAAGACTCCCTGTGCGGTGACTTGATTTAAGGGGATGAATGCCGCTGGTCAGGGAATTGGTGCAGCCATTGAGGGCCCATCATGTGCTTCCTACTGGATACTGGAGCCTTCTCTTTTGGTGGCACCAGGAGAGGTTTAGGAGAAAGGGGCAAAAGCAAGGCCATCAGGTCCTTCACTGCCTGAAATGCCTCAGGCATCGATGTCACCGTGAGCTGAAGAGGCCCCATTCTGCTCCCAAGAGTATGGGGTGGCTCTCTCAGCGGGCTTGCACTTCTGGGTGGCAAGCTCCTTTCCTGCTGACCTTGAACCAGTTGGTCTGGTATGGCCCATGCTCAACCTCGCATCCCTGGTTTTCTTTGGTGTGGGTGACCAGTCCCTGTCTGATCTCCATTTCCTCTGCTTCTTCTTTGACGGGCAAGAGGTCTGGTGCTGCGGTGGGTGCTCTGCACCGACGCGATGCTCAGCACTGAGGTAGAGTGGGACGGCTCTATGGCTGAGGTAGAGTGAGAGGTAGAGTTCGGAGGCTGGTCTCAGCGCTGCCTGCATCAGCAACGCCTTCAAGAGGATTTCTCTCTCCTTTTGAGTCCACGGCCTGAATGCCTTACAGGTCTTACACTTCTTCCCCAGGCACTTCAGACAACTGTCGTGGCGGTCACTAAGAGGGAAGGGCTTGCTGCAGGAGACACAGGGCTTGAAACCCAGAGACCGGGGCATGCCCCGCTCCCGGGCAAAGATCAGAATTGATGTAAAATGTTGTTGAAGGTGAGTCACTGTCAGGCTAACTTCCTCCAAGGTTTCTTATAAGCAAAAAGGTAATAGTCCCAGCACTATGGCAATTAAAGAGAGGTTTATTTATTAGTTGTAATCCTTAAAACTAAAGAGTGATTAAAAAAAAAAAATCACAGCAGCTGTATGAAAATCAGGAGTGAGAACTACATAAGCTTACTACAGAAAGGTGCTTCGTGCCTAGCACAATGAGGCCACAATCCCTGACTGGGCCCTTTGAGTGCTACTGAAATACAAATAATGATCACAAGAAAAGTATTTTTATATACAGAAAGGCGGTTTAAAATCCTATTGTAATTAAATGCTGACAGGTTCCTAGGCTAAAACACTTCTATAAGAGCAGCATGATCTACATCACCCCATCTCTCAGATCCCAGCAGTTCTGTCACTAGCCTGTCTACACAGATGTTTTATACTCCCCAGCAATCAGGTGGTACCTCTCAGGAGTTGGGTAATCTAAGATGTCAATTCTACCTTCCTTAAAGGTTCCCAGGGCAGAATACATTCTCCTCACACAACAATCCCCCACCACCCAGCCTGCTGGAGCACACCTGCTCTGTTCAAAGCCAAATTCCCAACTGCACTGGAGCACACCTCAACTCAATGCCAGCCAGCCAGCTAGCTAGCTGTGGCTCCTTTGGCTTGTGGAGGGAAGACCAACTCTTACTCACACGAAGTTATAATTTATTAAGCACATACACACACCAGATTGGTGGAAGTAGAAGCAGCCAAGACATCTGGAGATGTAACAAGATTGCATAAAGATCTTATCTTGGCCCAAAAGACCCAGCCAGGGCTGAGGGCCCAACTGAGGCCCCAAAGCATCATCAGCTGTCAGGGGGCCAGATGAAGCAGGCTCCATGGCTTTGAAGTTGTTCTCGCTCAGCTTCACAGTCACTGGAGAACTGAGGGATCTGGGCTGCTTGTCAAGAGACACAGCCCCAACCTGCCCTCGAGCACCAGAAGTCTGTTTCTTCCAGCATCTGACACAGGCAGGAAGCTGTGCTGCATTTCTTGTACTGGGTTCCTCCCCTGACCCTACTGCTGGCTCTAGCAGGGCAAATTCCTTCTCTCCTCCTTCCCCCGCAGTCCATGACGATGGAACAGGCTCTCGAGGAGGGGCAAACCGAAGAGCTGTGTGACTTTAAAACTGAACGGCAGGCAGGCAGAGTGAAGGAGGAGAGGCAGAGACAGTAAGTTAGTAATGTTGGCGATCATTCCTTAGGTTGGCTAATCTGCTGCCTCACCTGTTATCTGTCAGCCTGAATCCTCTGTGTGCAAGGGGACTAATACATACACAAACCGCAGCACTAACACAGCAGCGCTCTGCAAACCTGCTTCACCATAGCCAAATACTGCCCTACTGAACCTACAGAGGACCCCCACCAGAAACCATGGCTATCTACCTCCACCCAGCATGCCCTGCAACAGCACTTCTCTCAGCAACCCCCACCCCACTACCTGATGCTGTCTTCTTGCAGAGAGGAACAATGACTTGTAGCCTCCTTGTCCACCAAAGACGCTAAAGCAGGTTCTGATTTTAGGGTAGCTGGCCTTCCCAGACTCACCTTTGAGGAATATATATAGTCCCCCCAAGAGGAAAAACACAGAACATACTTCTCACTTGGAGCTTCTGATGCATCCTCTGCTTCTCCTGTGATCAAGGCAGCCTCCTTCCCACGTGAGCCCACAGCTGCTTCTTCCTGCCTGGTATATAAAGTAGGTGGGCCTGGTTAGCTCCAGCTGCCCTGGCATCCCAAGTCCTGTCTGGTGCCAGGATCCTGACAATATGTATGGGAAAGAAAGGGCAGACCCTACCCTTAGTCCTCTTGATACCCGAATCAATAGTATACCCTATTGCAGCTCCCAATAAGTACAGGATGAGTGAGACAGAACTGCCAAGAAAAATAGCAGATGATAACCTGATGCCCTCTCAACATGTCTCACCATGTTTTTTTAACCAGGCTATGACACCTTCATCTGTCCCAGTTACAGCAAAGGGGTTAAGCTGTATCCATAGAACAGTTTTTTCCCCACAACATAGCACCAATGAAGTTAAGACGAGAGTTCTGTAGCACTTTAAAGACTAACAAATTTAATTTCTGCAGGCATAAGCTTTTGTGGGCTGTAACCCACGTCATGTAGGTTACAGCCCACAAAAGCTTATGCCTGCAGAAATTAAATTTGTTAGTCTTTAAAGTGCTACAGCACTCTCGTTTTTGCTGTATACAGACTAACACGGCTACCCCTCTAGAACTTTTCACAATGAAGTTAAGGTGTCCCCAGCTACCTAGCTCCTAACCATTGCATTTGGGAAAGTTAGGGCTATGATACTACCTCAGAAGGGAATAGTGCTCTGATAACATGCACAAAGATGTATGTAGGGCAGTTCATAATGGGATGTCCTTCTATGGAGGGAGCTGGGAAGGAGGGGGGCTGGTCAGACTGGTTACACAGGCACAGTTAGGGGTTTCTAGCTACACAGGTACAATGGGGTTCTTTTGCTAACAGGTTACAGGAAAGCAGCTATGAGACAGGCTAAGCCATAACTACTGTGGTACTGAGTAGTAACCAAGTCAAGTGTGAACACAATCCATGTTCAGCGGCAATCATGTCAGTAACTGGTTACAAATTTGGTTAGTAGTTGCAGGACCACATTTTCAAAAGAACTCAGCACTCAACAGCTCACAGTTAGGCATCCAAATGAAGTGGTCCAATACTGAAGTGGCCCAACAGGAGCTGGTGGATGCTGAGCACCTTTGAAAATCCAGCCCCAATGATGCCGAGCATGTGAAAATTTGGCCCAGCATGTAGACAGGGCCAAGTGTGTAGAATTTATCCTATGTCTCTTTGGAGGCAGGGGGACTAAATCAAAGCACACAATGGCTGGAGAAGCAGGAACATCTGGATCCAGGCCAGAATACAACTCTGTATTAGGCAGAGTCAGAGACTAAAGAGCAGTGAAACAGCATGTCAACACAGGCTGCATTTTTCTTGTAAGAGAAGGAGTGTGCTGCTGAAAGGCTTTTTTCAGCAGGGGAAAAAATGTGTGTCCAAAGGTTGTGAAACTCTTACCACACCAGCTACTGTAATGATGGGAAGTGATGAGTAGTTCCTGGATTAGGAGGACAAAATAACCAGCTTTTTCAGGGTGATTTAAAAGAAATCCATATCAAAACATGAACTCCCCAAACTAACCTCAGCTACATATGACACATGAAATATGATGAGAGACTAGTGCAAAAGAGAGCCACTAGTCATATCCTGCAGTCCTTACCCAATCTTCTAGTGGAGTCAGCAGTAAGGATTACAGCATTTTACCCTAGGGAACTGAAGGGCAGGGCTTAGAAAGACTTTCACAACAAAAAGCACCACCAGAAACCATCAAGTGGTTTGAAGTGACCACTTGAGGCTCAGTGGCAAAAAGAAGTCAACAAATGGAAAAAAATTCATAGAAAAGAAACAAAATGTGGAAGAAGCTGCAGGGAGGGAGTTCTGAGAAAACGATTAAAAAGGGCACAGGCAGAAGTAATGAAAATACAATCAGCAAGCTGGCCAATACATAACATTTTGTATGAGCAATATCTGAGACCATGGAAGTGGTGGACTTTCCTGCGCTTGAGTCATTTAAAACTAGACTGGACCAAAATTATTAGAATTCCAAAGGAAAAGGAGTACACAGTACAGATCTGGAAACACTATACGGTGAGCTACTCAATGTCTTCCTTAACTTCCCCAGACTAATTTGATAGCACCTATTTTACCACTAGACAATGACACTTTTAAGTTCTTAAATACCCATCTTGTAGCTCTGAAATTCCCCTTACAGCCTCTTGGAAAAACTTTCTCCAACTCATATAGAACTTATCTTTAGACAAACATCATTTACCAATTTTACCACATATTGCTGTGGGCCAGAGACCTTTCTCTATGTAACATTACATACAGCACAGAGTGCATTGATGACAGCCGATAGTTATAAGTGCATACATACGGAAAAGAGATCCAACATTCAAAAAAGGCAATCATTGCATTAGTCTTTATGCAGAAATAACTTTTGCATGAATTATAAAGTAACCATTAATTATAAAGAAATCATAGTCCCTTTCCTTTATTAAGAGCACTGAACTAGATCATATCTCCCAAAGCCAGAAGAGAAGCAGTTTTTGAATGACAGATGCCTAGATAGTATAGTGATGCATGCTTTAGAGATTAAGAAGTTTCCATAATACTTTTAATTTACATAGCAATTTAGGATCTCAAAGCACAGGTCTCTTCAAAGGGCTAGAGAATTTGTCCCCTGACTTGCTGTGTTATAGAAGGCTAAGTTACTTGATCTTGCTCCCACAATCTCAGCTACATTCTCAAACTCAGCAGAATCCAAACTCAGAAAGAATGCAAACTCCCAGCAAAAGCAGCAATAAAAGTATAGTAAACGGAATGAAACTCCGAACAAAAAGTTACATTGGTCTTCATTAAACATTTATAGACAGTTCTACTCTACAGTACGGTCACAAACCAATCCCAGCTTCAAGCCAGACTTGTTTAGTTAGTTGGGGTGGTGGGGGGGTGCCATTTTATTCTGAGAGTGAAACGGAGGTCAATGTTTTAAACAAAGGCCCAATTCCATTATTTTGCTTGGGAGTGAAAATAATTATTCTCTAAGCTTCCACTGAGCAGCAGTTCTCCTTCATGCTAAGTGCTCAGAAACACAAGTGATAAATGCTGTAGAAAATGGATAGTCAGCTCATCCCTGGCAATGTATGTGCTAAGAAAGCCTTCAGCCTCTTACAACAGGGACAAGTGCTCAGAGTTCAAACAAGAGTCACATCCAGCCCTTCATTCTGTCTTTTTCATTCCCCGACTTGCATCCATATTGCAGATGGGGAGATATACAGCCTTCCCCCAAGCAGTTACTATCCACCGTCTACTTCAGGTATTTATATGATCTCTCTTCCCCCCTTGCCCCGCCCAGCACATTAGTGTAGAATCTGAAAGTCTCACAATCTTTGATGTATTATTCTCACAATATCCTTCTGAAGTAAGGAAGTGCTGTTAACCCTTTGCACAGATGGAGAACTGAGATACAGAGACTAAGTGATTAACAACACAGAGGAAAGTCTGTGGTGAACCTGGACTTCCCAAGTCCCAGCCTAGTGCACTAACCACTCATCCATCCTTTCTTTCCTATGCAAATACATAATACATGTTGTGCCTGCCCTCTACAGGAGGCTGAGAGCATGAACTTTTTATCCTATGCATCCTGAGAGCAAGCATTTCAAGAACACTCAGGAACCCAGAACCCCTGCGGTGGTCTCTCTCGTTGTTTGCTCAATGGTCTGACATTCAGTTCCCAAAACAGAAGTCCAAATTGCATCATGAGCCAGGCTAGAACTCAAAACCACCTGTTTCCTGAAACACAGATTGCGATCTCTGAAGCTTAAAATGATGACTTGCCCAAGATCACACAGTGAGCAAGCACACTGGTTCTACTCCCTATACAGTCACTCAATGTTTTGTCACCTTGTCTGTTTCACCCGCACCCCAAGCAGCCTTCCAATTTTCCTGTTTTCTGGAGTCACTTTCGTCAGGGACATAATATGATCCAGTGCACAGGGCTGGGAATCAGGTCAGCGCTCTGTTCCCATTTTCAGTGTGCCCTTAGCAAGTCACACAACCTTTCTGTTCCTCAGCCTCTCCATCTGTGAAAATGGGAATACTAATACTTACACATCTTTGTAATGCATTTTGAAATCGACAGATGAAAATATTATGTTAACACTTGAGTGTTCTGGTGTCTGAAATCTGCATCCATTTCCCGTGTTCAACTCCAGTAATATTTCATATGTTTGCAAAGAAGTATGATTTAACTCCAGTCTAGTAGATTGTAAGTTTACTTGGCTATGTGTGTAGAAAACACATAGTTCAGTAAAAGGGGGTTGAGTGTAAAGGCTATCTCCCAGTCCTTTAGAACTTTAACTGGGAAACGCCTTATCTTGACATTAAGTAAGTCTCCTCTAAATTAATTACTTTCCACATCTCTGGTTCAAAAGGAGGAGAGTCAGGTAATTTTCCACATCCACAGCAAACCCATCTGGTCCCATGCAGTCGTGACCCAGTCCCTCTTTCTTATACCACTCTACTTTTCCTCTAAAATGGTCTAAAAATTCCAAACATTTTAACCATCATCGATGACACAATTACCTGTGGACCCTCAAGAATCTATAAATTCTTTCACTTCTACTAGTCATATGCAAGAAAATACAGTTGTATGGGCCTGATTCTCCTTGCTCACCACGTTGTAAATTGGAAGGAAGTCAATTAAGTTATGCCAGAGAGACAGAGAAAAAATTTGGTTCTACATTTCTTCTCAGTTAATGGAAATAAAGGGCCAAATCCCCAGTAGGTGTAAATCAATATAGCTCCATGAAATTCAATGGAGCCACACTGGTTCAGCTATGGATCTAGCCCAGTTTCTGATTTCTCATGCTGGTGCAAATCAGGAATAACACCTCTGAAACTGATGCAGTTATAGTGCTGAAAAGCCAGCATAAGTAAGATCAGGATCAGGCTTATAACACCTGAATCTCCCTTTTCAATCTCTGTTCGTCTCTCTAGATCATGCCAGAGGGGTAGGCAAGCTAGTCTGCATACAGCAAAAACAACGAGAGTCCTGTAGCACCTTAAAGACTAACAAATTTCTGCGGGCATAAGCTTTCGTGGGCTGCAACCCACTTCGTCACTTAGTTTTTCATGCATCTGACAAAGTGGGTTGCAGCCCACGAAAGCTTATGTCCGCAGAAATTTGTTAGTCTTTAAGGTGCTACAGGACTCTCGTTTTTTCTCTAGATTGTGTGTTAATTCCAACATGCACAACTTCAGCAAGCTCATCTCCAATTCTCTTGACTAATTCATCAGTCTTCTCTAACTTTTTCAAACCTTTTGTCTCTAGTAGGTTAGTCAATCTCCTATAGTTTTTTTTAATGGATACCTCTGCACAAAACATCAGGCCTAATTCTGATCCCACATATAATAGTTTAATATCGATGTAACAATTGATTTCAATGGAGCTATTCCGGATTTACACCAGTGTAAGTGAAAGTCAGGCTCACTATTGGAGTTCCTAAATCCAGCATATTTCTTCGTATTACTTTATTTTTCTCCATAGATGGTCTGCATTGTACATTCCCATTCTCTGAATTATCCTCAGTGACATCTAATGCTACAGATCTACCTGTGACCTATCACTGCTTCATTCATCTCTTCATTGCACTGCCTCCTTCTTATTCCCTTCTCCTTACCCTTACGCAGTCTTGTTTCTCCCATGCTGGGCCAGTCTAAGGGGCAATTGTTCTTCAGCTCAGACCGCTGCTCACCCTCCTCTTTCTGCTGCTGTGACTGGGTGTAAAACCAGCTCTTGATCATTAATGACTATCATTTTCACTGGTTATCCTGAAGACAGAATTAAGAGACTAGTTGCTGTTTATTTGATTCCTTATTACCACAGCCAACTGATAGCACTTTCAAAAAGTGTCCTCTCAGCTCTGCTTAACAATTAGAATCATTGCCTTTAAATGCATGCACCGCACACTCAATACAAGAATTGTCAATGTGGCTGATAATTAAAACTAAGATTTTGGCACAGGTATTTTCAGTAAAAGTCATGGCCAGGACGTGGGCAATAAACAATAAATCACAGAAGCCCATGCTGGAGTCCCACCACCTGGAGCTAAAGTCACAGAGGTCACATAAAAACACAGAATCCATGATCGACTTGTAGCCTTACTGATAATTATGGGTCATCCAATAGATTAACCATCTTTTATATAGTGGGATAGAAACATTTTCTTAAATTTTTTAAACTTGAAATGGTTTGGCTGCTGTCACTGAATTATTAAATATCACCATCAAATAAATTCTTGTTATTGGGTCAAATGCATCCTGATGTAAAGCCATTAATTGTAATGGAATTGTTCAGTCAGCCCTCAGTCATTCTGAAAGGGAGCTATCCAACTGATTGTACTCCTTCATGTAATATAGACATGCCCACTGATGGGAATTTCTGGCAAACAGCTGATACTACAGGTCCATTGCCATTTGGCAACATTTTATTTTAAGTTTTCTAGCTAGTTAGTAGTTGATTGGATGGTGCTAATTTTTTTTTTTTTTTTTAATATGTTTTGGGGACTGGGAGGCTAGCTAAAATTACTTTGTTAATAAATTTTGTTGGGCTATAAATATGTATTTGTATAACTCAGAAAAGCAACAACTAGAAATAGAAGGACTTTTGAATTTGTCAGAGAATTCAACAAGCTCTCATTTACCCATTTTATAATCAGTTACTAAGATTATTCCAAAGTCTCCAGTTCTGGGAAGTTGAAACACTAAGATTAATTACTGTATAATCTGGTAAGGACAGGTTGCCAGCATCTGGTATAGCATCAAGAAGGATATTTTAGGATGCTATTGTAGATTTAATTGCATTTGTAGAAAATCTGCAACAATTTCTGGGTCGTGCACAAATTTAACTCAGTTTTTGCAATTCAGACAGCAGAATGCTGCCAGTTCTCTTCCCCCCCCCTCCCCCCAGGGTGTGGCTACATCTGGAAAAATAGGCAATTAGTAATTCCAAAAGCAGTTCTTTGACAGTAATTCAAGACTAATGTAAGAAGGTGCAGCCCCACTGAAATCAACAGAGCTGTGTTAGCTCATGAAAAGGGTGAACTTGTTTCCCCCGTTTCCTAGTCATGGACTACTCCATTTGGAGATTTAGGATAGAATTTTCAAAAATGCTCAGCCCTGATCTAAATCTGCTCCCCCACTGGAGTCATTGGTAAAACTCCCACTGATTTTAAAAAGGAATAAAAAGATAAGCCAACACAAGTACTTCTCTTTTCACCTATTATGTTCTAATGTTACAATAATTCTGTGCCACTTTACTGTACCCCATTGTTTTACTGTAGACCATGGAAAAAGACAGGACAGCAAACTATGGCCCATATCCTGCAATTGGAGCCATACGGGCAGACTCCTGTGCTCATGCAGAGCCCAAGTGGGGTCCTGCTACCTGGAGCGGATTGCAGGATCAGCACTTGTATAGCTATGAGCCTGTGAAGCCTCCAGTACCTAGTTCTTACCTCCTCCCACTGTCCAGCTTTCATAGGAAGGAATACATATCACTGAAAAATACAAGGACCTCCCATCCTCCCCCCCACAAATTAAAAATACAAATTCCAACCCACCACTAAAAAATACAAAGAGACAGCAAAACAATCAGTTATCATTCAGAGGTGGCTTCCAGAATCCAAGGGCTGTTTGTCACAGTCCTAGACACTTGATCCATTTTATGTCCACTGCCACAAATGAAAGGGTACAGAAAACCCTACAACTAAGACAAATCAGGGTTCCCCCTTTTCCACACCATCTGGTATCTCCAGGAAATGCAAACATTTTACCTTTTACAACCTTTTCCAGACACCCGTTTTTTTTAAGAGACACAAGATGTTGGCAGAATGTGTCCTCCATAAACTTCTGTGAGCTTCACCTCGCCTTTAAATAAGAAATTATGTTCTGTTATTTATTGTTTCTTGTTGTCACCCTTTTATATCTGACTTTCAATTCCATCTAAGCACCCATTATGCAGGGTCTGATTCTGGTCTCACATCAGCATAAATTGAGAGTCATACCATTTAAATCAATAAAGTGTCTGGCATAAGTCAGATAAAGACGCTAAGTCAACTTCACTATCTGTAATCTCCATTTTTACCTTTACACATTTTTCCAAAGCTTCAATTGATCTTAATAGTTCTCCCAAAGACCTAGATTGCTCCTCTCCCCAAGTCAGACTAGAGATTAAAATTTCTGAACAGATTGAATTAAATCCAGAACAGAAGCCTGAAATGAAAAGTACATTTCACAATTTTGTGGTGATTTTTTTTTTTGGGGGGGGGCGGGGGAGAGAAAGAGGGGAGAGAACCATGTATTTTTTCAGTGGGTGTTTGAGGAAAAATTTGGTCAGGGGGTGCTTCTCTCGCATACTGACCTCTCAGTTAGGATGGGGAAAATACCATCCTTTGGCCTGACTGCAGTTCTAGTCTGGATAGCGAACAAGCAAGCTCTTTTTACTTTCAGTAAGCATCTTCTTCAATGGTTCTCTCCTATCTATACACTGGGTGTGTAGCAGCAGCTCCACTGTTCATTTATCTTTTATGTCAGACCTCCTTTATTCAGACTCAGACTCTAAGGTTAGAAGGGACCGATATGAACATCTAGTCTGACCTCCTGCACAATGCAGGCCATAGAACCTCATCCACCCACTCCTGTAATAAATCTCTAACTATGACTATTAAAATTATCAGATCATGGTTTAAAGACTTTAAGGTACAGAGACTCCACCAGCAAGTGAGCTATGTCCCATGCTACAAAGGAAAGTGAAAAACCCCCAGAGCCTTTGTCAATCTGCCTGGGGGACAAATTCCCTCCCGACCCCAAATATGGCATTCAGTTAAACCCTGAGCATGTGAGCAAGACTCACCACCAGACACCCAAGAAAGAATTCTCTGTAATAACTCAGAACCCACCCCATCTAACATCCCTTCACAGGCCATTAGCATATCTACCACCAGTAGACAAATATCAGTCAACTGCCAAACTACCATCCCCTCCATAAATCTATCAAGCTCAGTTTTGAATCCAGCTTGGTTTCCCCCTCCCCCCCACTGCTCTCCTTGGAAAGCTATTCCTGAACTTCATTCCTCTGATAGTTAGAAAGCTGCATCTTATTTCAAGTTTAAACTACCTCATGGCCAGTTACTATCCATTAGTTCTTGTGTTCACATTGGTGCTGAATTTAAATGATTCCCCCCCCTCCCTGGTATTTATTCCTCTAATGCAGTGTTTCTCAATTAAATTTGGCCACAGAACCCTTTTGAACTCCATAAATAATTGCGGAACCCCCCCCCAAATTCTTAACAGTCTTCAAATGTTGAAATAAGCAAAGGTCAGCATTTCTCAATTACATTACACTTACATTACACTTACTCTCGGCCGAAAACTCCGGGACATCGTCCCTTTTTCGGCGGCGGCACAGAGAACAGCTGCTCGCGGAACCCCAACAGGGTTCCTGCGGAACCCCAGGGTTCCGCAGAACACCAATTGAGAAACACTGCTCTAATGTATTTATAGAGAGCAATCATATCTCCCCTCAGCCTTTTTTTGGTTAAGCTAAATAAGCCAAGCTCTTTGGGTCTCCTCTCATAAGGGAGGTTTTTCATTCCACAGATAATCCTAGTAGCCCTTCTCTGCACCTGTTCCAGTTTGAATTCATCTTTCTTAAACATGGGGGATCAGAACAGCTCACAGTACTCCAGATGAAGTCTCACCAGCACCTTGTATAATGGTACTAACACCTCTATATCTCTACTGGAAATACCTCATCTGATGCATCCAAGGACCACATTAGCTTTTTTCATGGCCACATCACATTGGCAGCTTATAGTCATCCTGTGATCAACCAATACGCCCAGGTCCTTCTCCTTCTCTATCACTTCCAACTGATACATCCCCAGCTCAAGCAGAAATTCTTGTTATTAGTCCCTAAGTGCATGACCTTATACTTTCCACTATTAAATTTCATCCTATTTCTATTACTCCAGTTTACAAGGTCATCCAGATCTTCCTTATATCTCAATCCTTCTCTGTATTGGCAATATCATTCCTCCTGGGGCTCTTATTTGGTGGCATCTCCATTGGCTCATCCACTCTTTGTACAGGACTAGCTGCTCTTCTCTTCTTCCTTGCCCTCCCACCTTCAGTAACCACCTGCTGTGCCCCTTCGTTTTCCAACTCCGCAAACCTGTTTCTGAGCTTTATTTCCCCTTCACTAGCCTGTCTTTTCCTCTGCCAGGTTCTCGCAGTCACAAGCTTTCACTGGTCACTTTCCTCACCCAGCATTCTCCCCACAGAGTTCTTTGGTCCTGCTTCCATCTGCAGGTCTGGGTTTTCCCTTCAGCTTCCTCATTCCTTTGCTCCATCATCTGCTCAAAACCCCTTCTAAACTCAACCAGAGTTTCCACCTGCATCTCCAATCCTCAAATATTCTCTTCCACCAACTCTATGAGGCAGCATTTCATACAAACAAAACTCTTTTGAGGTATCCCCTCCAGGATCACGTACATCCTGCAGCTTCCACATCCAGTCATCTTCATTGTCTCTTCCACTGCTTGAATGATTACCACTACCGCCCCTATATCTGTCATAGCATTCCCCCCTACTTCCTGTCACACAAAAGCAAAAAACCCACCAAAACAACCCTCAACAATACCAGAACACCACACGCTCCCGCCCCAAACTCCCGTTTTCAGCCCTGTTGGCTGGCTCCTGTGCTGCTGCAGCTGTGCCACTGCACGATTGAGTGGCTGCCTTTATAGGCCCCCTAATTAAGGTCAGCTGATCTCAGTACACCACCCAGTACCAGCTCCTGCAAACAGAAGGAGGGGGGAAAAAAAAACCCACACAAACCAAACCAAACCAAAAACAAAGAAAACTCCACAGAACTCACCCACTGCCCCTAAGGCCCACTCAAACTCCCCTGTTTTTAGCTGTTTGCTGGCTCCTGTGGATATCTATGCTCTGGCTCCACCCACTTAAGAATTTTACCATGGCCTCTTAGGCTGATAGGCAATTGCTTCTTTGCTGTGATGACCCTTAATTAGTGGAATTCACTCCACGTAATATCAGTCTGAACCCCTTCCTTCTCCACTTCAGGAACTCCAAAAAACATTGACCTTTCTCTGCAGAACATTCTCTTTCACGCTTCTTGCCCTGTAGTAACAACCTTTGCACTCTTACAGTACTTTAAATGTTCAGATTAACTATTTAATATCTATACAGTAATCAATCAACACCATTATAAGGTGGTTCAGTCATCACAGCCCCATTTTAGAGATATGGAAACAGAAAAAGTGACTTGTTCATAGCCACACATTAAGGGTACATCTATACTGCAATCAGAGGTGTGAGTGTAGCTCAGATAGGCATATCCTGCTAGCGTTAATCTAGTTAGCACACTAAAAAGAGAGTGATGAAGATGCAGCAGCGTGGGCTCTACGAGCCCACCTGGGATCCTGAGCACATACTCCTACTGCTAGTAGAGCCCTGATAGACACAAAGGCGATATGCTGATAAAAAAAAAAAAAAAAAAAAAAAGTGCTACTGGCTGAGGTCTTTGGAATGGAACGATTCCAGCAGTTCACCTTTGGGCACAAGGTGGATGTGTAGTCTGCTCAAAAGCCATTAGAAAGCACTTTGAAAACACCATTGCTAAGTGCATCCAAGCAAATACAATGCATGTTATTGAGACTCCAGCACTATAATGTAAGGATAAACTACTGCACAGAAAAGTCATTACTGGTGGCAGATACGCTGAGCAGGGCACATCCTCCAGAGTACAGCTTTGTGATTGGAGATAATCAACATGTTCCATTACCTTCACTTCTCTGATGGGAAACCCCAGACAATCCAACAAAACCCCAAACAGGATGTGGTGCTACAAGTCGTAAAACAGAACATACTCCAGGGCTGGCCAGATCACAAGGAGCAAGTGCCACAGGAGATTACCCCCTGCCACCAGGTGAGGGATGAGCTGTGCGCGCAAGACAGCATTTGGTTTAAAGCAGACCAAGCAGTAACCTAGCAGATTAAAAGCCAAAGTCATGGGACAGATACACGGTTTGCACCTGGGGGATAGAGGCATGCCTGGGATGAGCCAGGGAGTTTATCTACTAACCAGGCATACATAACTGAGAGAATAGATAGAACAGTGTGAGGTGAGCAGAGTACAGTGATCAACAACAGGAGACTAAACAGCCTCCTGGGGTATATCTACACAGCAGCTAGGTGGTGTCATTTCCAGACTGGGTAGACAGTGTGCTAAAAATAGCAGGATGGGCCTTGCGGCACAGGTGGCAGCTCAGGCTAGCCAGTTGAATCCAAGCCTGCACCACCCTTTGGGTCTGAGCTCAAGTGATTAGCCTGAGCCCCACCTGTGCTGCAACACCCAGACTACTATTTTTAGTGCACTAGCTTGAGTTGAATCAGTGCGCATCTGTCTACCTGTGCTGGGAATTGCACCTCCCAGCTGTAGTGTAGACATAACCATAAAATCCCAACTGGACCCTGATAAGAGATCAGAACAGACCAGTTCACTTTTAGCAACAAGAACGCCATGGTCACAGTACATTACTGCTCCAATTTCTGGGAGGCGGACTATGTGGAAGACACTCAGGCAAGAACCGTAATCAGAAAGCTAGGAGGTTTATTTTGCAAGGTCTGGCCACATAGCCTAACACACCATGCTCCACAGCGGGCCACAGTAAACACTGCAGCAAAATTCAAATGATTCAGCATTAAATGGGAATTTGAGCACAAGACAACTTCCTCCCATAAAGCAATGAGAAGGCAGAGTCAGCAGCAAAGACAGCCAAGAAACTGATGGCAAAGACAAAAAGACAAGGGATCCCTGCCTGGCAATGCTGGACCACCACAATACTTCCTCCCAGGGTCTAGATAGTAGCGTAGCAGAGGGACTGTTGGACTGGAGTACCAATCCTCTGCTTCCATTGAAGAGCAGTCTGCCCCAGTTCAGTGGAGGGATGATAGCAATTAATCACAGAAACAATTAAGAGAATGCAAAGCTAGGCAGGCAGCCTGTCATAGCAAAGGAGCCATGCACACGAGGTCACTATGCACAGGTGAACAGGTCTAGGTCCAATCATCAAATATCCACACAGAAGCAATACAAAAGACAACAATCCAAGGCCAAGCTGCAGTGGGATATACGCCAGATGATGTCACTAGACTCAGGACAGCAGCAGAGAGGAAATCAAAGGTAACTGTGGAGTTGCAGCCCACCCCAACAAACATGAACAAGGCTAAGCCCAGAAGGACATAGAATGGCCCTCAGCCATCAGATGGCTTGACCTAGAATCAGAAGAAACAAGGTATATGAACAATACAATGGGCCAACAGGATGCTATCCAATAGAAAAAAAAAAAAGATAGCAACAGGGTGGAAACAAGTCCTCCTACAGCAGTGATAACAAACAAGTAGGGGGAGGCTGGTTATAAGACAAAATAGACCTTACCCTCCTTTAAGTGTAACACAATGGGCTGGCAGTAAAGGCCCTGTCCTATGGTGGACCATGTACTAGTAATCTCTGGCCCCAGAAAGTCAGCCAACACTTGCACAAGGGACAACAATCAAAATTGTTAGGAGGAAAGATGTAGCAACCTAAATGGAACTTGGAGGGAGCAGCACAGGTTGCTGGAGGGAAGAGTACCGAGCAGACACCAAGAACTCAGTCTGTATACTCCTGGCTAGAATGCTAACTACCAATATAGCATATCTGTAAATGGTTCTCTTAATAAAGAGCCAATATAGTTTTATAAGCATGGAGTCTTTTCATGTTGTCATCCAGCACATGGTACACTAAATAGTTAAGCAGCATACCCGCACTGATGTGACATTCCATGGGCATACAGAGGAGTATAATTTACACTCAGGATGGAACTGCAGTAGAAGCAACCATCAGGAAGGTGCATGAAAGATGTAGTTGCTGGCCACTTCTACCTTTCACTGTCCCGTTAGTTCCTTTCCTGAGATGCTCCTTACACACCCAAGGTGAAATCCTGGCCCCACTGCTGACAAAAGGATCAGGATTTCATCTTCAATGTGTGAGTTGCACTCATTTTATGCACTCACTGAATGTCAACCTAATGTAAGTTACACAGTTCGACCATTTCCACCCAACATGAAACTTAACAGTTTGTCACTGTTAACTTTGGTCATCCTTCCACGGGAGCCTTACTTATCCATGGGAGCCTATTTACTTATTTCAGCCCTGTATTTGGCCACTAAGTGTAGCTTCAGTTAAAAAGTCCTAATTGCTTATTTTTGCTGGTACACTGCCTGCATTAGTACTGCTTGTTGCCTTCATTCAGGCCTGTTGGTTCAGCACTAGAAGATTATCATCATTCAGACACACCAGGATTAGTACTATCCATGCACTAACATCTAGTCACAGAACAGAAGCAGCTGGGGGCTGCATAGACCTTCTGGTGTTAAAACAGCTCCCACTAGCTCAGCCTTTTGATAGACTCACATTTAATCTAATAGGGCTTCTTTTCTTTTTTGTTGGTTCACATAATGAAACTTCCCTCATTCAATAGAGTATTTATTAATCAGTTAATGCCTTTGCTCTGATACAGCAAGTGACCTCTTCCATCGCTAACTTTTCCAAAGCCTGGCTCTGCCGAAATGCTAATGCTCTGCTTGCAGCCAGCTCAGCAAGTAAGAACTGAGGGTACAATGACCTCCTGTGGCAACTTCTGCACATAACTGAACATTTAGCTTCACCTTATCACTAGTAAGAGACCCTAGGGCAATTTATGCCATAGGTTTTCATCCGAGTATTGAAATTCCTAGTACCCATTATTTTCTGAAAGGGGGAGTTTAAAGAAATGACTGTTCCAAGGGGACTATTCTTTAATGAATGAACCAGGACATAAATGGAGTTTCACTGATGGATTTTAATCCGATTTAAATCAAATAAATAATCTCTGCTGGCCATGACTTTGGGACATTTGCCATTTTTATGCAGGCACAAAAATACTGCATTGAAGAAACTAAAAACATTGCTTTATTTTTGCCCCTTATTTAGCAGAGCACTTTTTAGATCTACAAAGCAATGCATAAATATTAACTAAATAATCCTCACAACCTTCGTATGAGGTAGGAAGAGATCAATATTTTAGAGATGAAAAAAGTTAGGCTCAGAGTGACTTACATAAGGTTACAGTGAGTCAGGAGCAGAGCTAGGAAAAGAACCCAGGAATCCTGATTCCCAGCTGTGCTTTAACCACTTAACCATGTTGTTTCTACATGGTTCCTTTTTATAGGTTAGGAATTGATTATGAAAAGGTATATAAAGTTTGCCTGCATTTAACAGTTGTGGTGTGCAGTTTTCCTCTGTCATTTTTATTTAATAAAACAGATTTATTTTTAAGAGGCCTTAATTCTGTATGCAGGAAAAGAAGAAAATCAATTCAACACTAAATCACATTTTACATACAATTTAATTATTATGAAACCTGCTTAAATAAATGTAGAGTAAAGGAAAGAGTTATGCCATTATTCAATTAAAAAAAAAAATCTGTAAGCTCTATCACCAAAACTGAATGAGCTGCACACAAAAGGCTGCAATATATAAAAGCTAGGTATTAAGATATGTTAGAATCCACATCATTCAAAACATAGCCACAGGGATCAGTTAAAGTTTCTGAAATGAATATCTATTTCTAAAATGAACATCTAATAAATGATTTTGCACAATGATTAAAATACTACCTGTTATTAATATTTGAAACTGCATCCTAACCGAAAAACCACAATAAATTCTACATGCCAATTTTATTTTCAGGCCCTATGGATGTGTTCAATATTAAATGAATCAATATCTCAATCCTGGGTCACGCTCTCAAGCAGTATCTTAAAGACAGGCATTGGATAAAACACTCCAGAACCAATAGAGAACTGAAAGGCACCATTTCAACAGCAGGGTCCATTTCACAAACTTTCAATGATTCTCAGCATAGCAAGGAAGACAACGTTGTGACCTATCAAACTATATATTGTGTCTATGCCAGGAACAGGTTCAATAATGGAAAAGATTAATTTTAAAATCAAAACCAAAACCATCGGTCACTCTTGAGAATAATCGACAAGGAGATCTTGATTTAAATCTTAATTAAATGTTTTTAGTTGTGACTGCATCATCCCTAACGCCCGTTTTTATCCTCCACTACAAATTTCATTGTCCAGTGTAGTATAATTGTTAGTCCCTGCTTGGGGTATGCATTTTTGAAAGGACAGGATGCAATGACAGATGAGCAAGAAATATGAGCAACACTCATAGTTAATCAGGCTCAAGTTTAAAATTCACCTACAGTTTATGGGAAAAAAATAGACCACCAGTTGCTAAAGTCGAGATTCTCAGAAACAGGAAACTATAGGCTCCTACGTCACCTGATTTTCACAAGTGCTGAGCACTCCATAGCTACCCATGAAATCAAGGTAAGTTCTGAATAGTCAAAACATTTGAGAATCAGTTCACTTAAGTGTGTAAATGTTTTGAAAAGTTTGATCTAAGACTCCTGGAACAGCCTTATGGAAGTCCTTGAAAACAAAGGAAAAACACACACTGCAGTCTCTGAAATCCTATATTTAATACACATTTGTTGATCCATTTTTTCCTAATACTCTTAAAAAGTAAAGGCTTTTTTCACCCACTTCCCCAATTCCACTAACATGAGACTGCTTGTGTAAATGTAAAAATGTCTGTTGTGACATACATACCAGTTTGCTTTTTCCAGAGTGAAAGGGTATATTCATTCCATTGTTTCATAACTGTACTACAATAGACTCCATAGTCTCAAATCAGGATCTACATCCTACTATGTACTGCGCGCACGCACACCTGAATATATGACCTCTGCCCTGAAGAGCTCTCAATAAGATAAGTGAAACAAAAAAGTCAGTTATGCATATACAATTTTTAATCATAAAATCCAGCAGAGCTCTAATTGTCAGTGTCAGCTGAGACCAAGGATTCAATGGAGACAGAGACAATCAATCATTCTTGCACTGCTAGAGAGAATTCCTCTAGGTCAGAGTTGAGGCACAGACAGTGCAGTGTAGGCAAATTTGATCGGCTGTTTGTGCTCCATCTCTTCTATGCACTATCAACTTTAGCTTCCAGTGCTGCCAGTCCAGCTACCACCTAACACATTTTTTATGTTCACAGCAATTAAAACTGTTCTTTTAAGTTGCAGAGACTTTCTCCTTTGAATTCATACTTGGCTTTCAATGATTTTGTACTGCATTCTGGAACTGGTTGCATACAATCTCCCCTAGAATTCTGATGTGATCTGTGATGTGTTTGAAAAATATTCATTATAACATGGACCTGCTGATAACATGGAGTATTGTTATTCAAAATCTTATGATAATTAAGCTCATGATCACTCCAAAGTATTAAATCCTGGCAGCTGAAACCTTAGTGATAATTGCAACTTGGTTAAAAATACGTTGCTAGTGTCTGGCGTAGATTTGGCAAAGAATATTTTGAAGATTTCTGTGGCATGTTTAATTTAATCATCAATCTCTGACTTTGGCTTTAAATGAACTCAGTTACTGGAGCTAAGATATTAGCATGTCTTTCCTTTTGCCTCTGCAGCAGTGGTCAAATCTGGAAAAAATAAGTAATTAGTCATTCTAATGGAGAAAAAGATCAATAACCACTTTATGACAATTGTCTTTGTGCCTCTATCATCAAAGCAGGCACATTTCCCATATGTGAGAAATCTGGACTCAGTAACGCAATATTTAAAAATTATTAATGAATTTATATCCTCTGAGAACTTGGCATATATTGACATCAGCTCAGCTCTTGAATGAATATTACATATTGCCAACCTACGCACAACTGTTACATCATACTGAAAGCCAACAACAATTTTAATAAGTGCAAAAAAAAGTTTCTCTATCCATTTTTATTTTTCAGTCTAAAGTCGGATTTTTTCCAACATTATTTATTCTAAGTCACACAGTATGAGATTCCATCTCAAAACTGACTAGGAACATGAGCACCGCACAATAAAATCCTGTGACATTAGAACATTTGCATTCAAATGCCAAGAGTATAATTACATATTAAGAAAAAGTATTTAATGCAAAACAATGCAGCACAAAATACAGTACATATTTAAAGATGTGTGTACTAAATGGTTGATGGTGTTTTCTGAATTTGAAAGAAAAAAATCACCATTACAAAGATCAGTGCATTAAAATAGTGGTTGCTCCACAAAGTTCTCCCGTTTCCACTGCAGAAAGACAAACAGTTAACCGGAGAAGAAATTAAAGCAGCAGGAAATTGCTAGGTAAGAACAATGTAGCTCCCCACATGACAACATTTAAAAGTCTATTCATATCACATTTAAAAACACAATTTAAAATCTAAAGACAGCTTACATAGTTTTAACTTCTTGTTTCAGCATTCAGCAAGTGGATGCTGGCCTCTGCAGGAAAAAAAAGGATTCACTGGCTACCAAAAACCAATTACTTAATTTCAGATATAAACTATCCAATATGAAAAATAATCCATACAGATCTTACAACTTGGTATAAGAAAAGTTATAAAACAAAAAGAACAAGTGCTAACAGATGGAAACTTTTAAATACCTCACTTTACTAAATGACACAAAAATGGCAGAGACAGAAATTTGTTGAAGGAACACTGTGCTTTAACCATTTTTGATCCAACTCATTCTGGGCAAAGCCCCACCAACCTACTGGAATTATCAAAACATGGTGTTTTTGTACTTTGATATATATGACTTTATGGTAGATTAATTCACTCACCAGCAGAAATCCCTTCCCCTTAATAATCTCTTCCCCAATTGGGAAGAAGCTGATACAGAATGTATGATTTCCCTGGCAGACTCTCAGATTCCACTGAAAAACTTCAGGCCAGTTCTGATAAAACCTCTAACTACTTGGGAATTAAATACATTATTAGTGACAAAATAGGAAGACTGCTCTATGGGAAGATACTGCTCTGGTCAGAAACAGGAGTAGCAATTAAGGACTCCTGGGACTCTTTGTAACTTTGGGTAACTTGTAAACTCTTCTGTATAAACACTGAACAGGACAACTGGTTTATGAAAATAATCTATACATAAATTTTGTACGACAAATATTACAAAGTGTTTGTTCCTCACAATTTGTTAAAGTAACAACACTGAACCCCCTCCTCTTCAGACACCTTATAAGAAAGCCAAATCTGAATCCAAACTCTGATCTCACAGATGTTAGGAAGAGTGATTCTGTTTGCTCTTCAAAAGGATTATAAAGTGCTCAAAAATTCTTTGACCTGCAAAAGAAGCAAATATTTTGAATCAAATGAAATGTATTTATAAAACAGATATATGAAAACTGTCTTTTCACCTCTCCACTGCCTTATACTGTATTACAAGGTGTAATTACTGGGTGAAATAAAATCTCATGGCTAAACGTGATTTTGTGGCCAGAGTTGCAGAAAGCCAAGATTCCTGAAGTTCAGCAGGTGCAGAACCCTAGGGAGCTACACATCATACTAATGTGGAATTCTCTAATGAGTCTAATACATGTAAAAACTGTCCTAAGCCACAAGAAGATTCTATCTAATCAAAAAGTTATTAGAGAAGAGGATGAGCAGTTTCAACATGCATGTAAGTTCAGAAAAAAAACATTCCAAATATATGAACACTAATGAGCTCCCACTCAGCTATTTGAGAATCAGGATTAGAGATATGCAAAAACAAATAAAAGACTATCCCTAGCAAAATCTTGGCACATTTTGAGATGTGTGTCCAATTACTTGATTCTGTAGCACTCTGCTAGTGCTATGCAGGAAATAGGTTGAATTCCAGGTCCTAGTCTCTTTACCCCTGGGCTGAATCGGAAGCATATTCAATCACTACAGTCAGGGTGTTTTAGGTTGCTCAGTCATATAACAGGCTCTAAAATCATCAACCATGCAGGCTATTTTAACAGATAAATGACCTTATCTCCTAATGCATAAACTAAGACCAAGGGGTAAGTCAATGTGTAAACAGTGAAGTCTCTTATGATTTTTAAAGCAAACATCTCCTTGCATTAGTTCTATTTTTTAATAAAAATAGTTTTTATTTTTTAGTAGTTTTATTTTTTAATGACAGTCTTTCAATGGGCTTATATACCGCCAGTTTCACAATTAAGAAGATTTATATATTTACTCCAATATTTTCCTTTCTCCAAATGGTAAGGTCCAGAGAGCCTATAATGTGTCTTCTGTCTGCTGTTGCTTTGGGTTAGAACTCAGACATGTTAGTTACTGACTCAAAGTGGTGACAATAGTAAGTTGCAGGGGAGGTGATTCATGTTGCTCAGAGTATCTATTTGTGTATATTTGTGCATGAACACGCACACATAGGCAGTTATCAGTGGTGGTCTCTAATGTATCTTTAAAAAAAAGCTTTAGATTAAATATTGCACAGAAAAGTTATGGCAAGAGATGGTTATGAAGTTACAGACTGCTGTTCCAGATGTATATAGTTTTCTTTGAACATAAATGTGATCTTGTATTGAATGTATATCAACATGTTTAAGCAGCAAAAAGTTGGCCTTTCTTGTTAAGTATTACCTTTTCAATCATATTTTCATACTTGTCTTTGTTGCCTTTGAAATCTTCATTAACATCCAGTGTTAAGATGGGTATTTCTTCCAGGTATTCAAAATCCGTCCTATGTAGAAACAGGGGTGTAGGAACAGGAAAAGCAGAGAAATTATATTAATTGCAAAATAAAACTAATTAAGTCTTCATCATAGGAATCTTAATGAAAATCGCCCGAACTGGCAGAACTGGAGAGCTTAATAAATTATACCATATTTTTAAAATATAGGACCCTAAAGCTAAATTCCTAAATCCTTTGTCACGCTCTTAAAATCAATAACCTGAATATTCAGTGTGCTGAGTGGCCAGCATCTCCAAGTGACTTCAGTAATGTCCAGTCTACATATCCTAATGAGTGCAATTCAGCAAATTGCTGAGTGGTCTCAGCTCCTACTGAAGTGAACAGGAGTTGATGGGCATACTGGACCTCCAAATGATGTTCAAAACCCTGTGAGACTGAGCCCAATAAGACATTTACAGATATAGTTATAAGAAACCCAAATGCATAAGATATTTGATTTTTAAAAGCCATCATGGTTTGACGTGTCCAAGGACAACTGAAGTCTTATTTGAAACCTTATGAAAAGACATTTGCAAACACCTTCACTGTCAAATTTTTCCAAACATGCATTGGTCACTCTCACCCACACTCTCACAAAAAAAACCTACCGCAATGTTCTATGCTGAAGCCAGCTTTCATGTTTGTAATGAAGCTTCTCGAGATATTCAATAGGAATTTCTTGTTCTTCATCTCTTCCACGCAAATAAATCCTATTTAAGCATTTCTAAACAGAGGAAAATAAGTGGACCAATTTACAACAGTAGAATTAAAGATAAAGTCCAATTTCTTTTCCATCCCCTGAACCTTAAAAAAAAAAAAAAAAAAAAAAGCCAAATACCCCATACTCTTACCAAAGATCACTACCCTTAAAATTAGTGAGTGAATTTTAGGAGTACAGAAAGACTTCTCCATATTTAGCTGATGGATGCCAATGAGGTGCTGTAGGTTAACTGGGAGAAAAATTGTTTGTTTGTTTTTTTAAAAACCATCTAAGAGAAACTTTTGCATCAGTTCTTCATCATTGGCACTTAAAGGGTCACTTGATTATTAAAAACATAATGTTCTGTTGTGGAGCAATGTACCTAGACAATTTTATCCTTTTATTGGGGAATTTGAACAACTGTCCTTGAGAACTATTGTTGCCTTTGAAGACTCAAAAATTAGAAAGGTAAATCTTTTACTTAAAGACAAAATATAAAAATGAAGGTTACTTACAGTAACTGGAGGTTCTTCAAGATGTGTAGTCCCTATCTGGATTCCAAACGTGGATACGCATGTGTGCCATGCACCAGAGCCAGAACAGATTGTAGCAGTATTTGTAGACCTGCGTGTGCGTCGGCCACGTGGTGCGTCCAAGGTCTTATGAGGCTGCACGGGTTGACTCCTCTCCAAGTCCCTCTTACTGACAGGCACAGAGCCCATAGCAGAGGGGAAGAAGGGCAGGATTGGAATCCAGATAGGGACCACACATCTCAGAGAACCTCCGGTTACAGTAAGTAACCTTCATTTCTTCTTGGAGTCGCTGGTCCCTACGTAGATTCCAAACATGGGTAGCGTAGCAAGCAGTGCTCAACATGGAGGTGGGAGCAAGGGCTCGCCAGAAGTAAGTGTCTGCAGGACTGCACGGCCAACTGCTGCATCCACTGCTGCTGATGGGGCTATAGCATAAGTGGTGAAAGTGTGGATGGAGGACCATATGGCTGCTTTACAAATGTCCTGTCATGGAACATTCGCAAAGAGAGAGGACATGGTCGCTTGCACCCATGTGAAATGAGCAGATACCAGGCGGCGGAGAGACTTGAGAAAGGGAGTAACATTCCTCAGTACAACGATTCAGATTCCGGGAGGGCGGCGGCTTTAAGATTGACAGAAAGGTGTTGAGACCACAGAGAAAACCGGTTGAGATAGGGTGGCTAAAGACGGAGAAACCATCCACTGTCGGGAGGAAGGCACTATGCGCCGCTAGGTGGACCCAGATGGAGGAGTGGGCAAGACCTGACTGTCGAAGGTGGAGAAAGTAGTCAACACGAGGGTTGACTTGTCCTATTTGACACAGATCCCCAGGCTCACGAGGAAAGTGTTTATAGGGTGCGGATGGTCATCAGGAGACATTCCCAGCACAACTAGTAGCAGCTAGTAGCCAGTCATCCAGATACAGGAACAATGAGTGGCCAAGATGTCGCATATAGGCTGCCACTACCACGAAAACACATGGAGCAGTGGCTATTCCGAATGGCAGAACTCAGACCTGATAGGTGAGTGGCTTACCATGAAGCAAAGGAATTTGCGATGGGCAGGATGTCTCCGTGAAAATAGGCATCTTTCATATAGGGAGCTGCAAACCAGACTCCAGAGGGGGAAGCAGAGGACAATCTCGGGAAGGGAGACCACGCAGAATCAGAACTTGCTAATGAAAGGCTGCCCTCTTTCTTCAGTATGAGGAAATTGGGGGGGGAGGGGGGAAGGAGAGTAAAAACCACATCTATATTGATGTGGAACGTTTTCTATTGCACCCTTCTGAGGGAAAGCAAACATTTCCCTACGGAGGAGATTGTATTTTGATGGGTCTCCTGTTTCCCCACGGTGGGGATAATGAGGGGAAAAGGAAAGAAACTCTATGATCTTCCCCACTCCCGATGTAGGATGTCCTACACCCAGTGATCGATGGTAGCCTTGCTCCACTTAAGGGCAAATTGAGCAAGATGGCCCCCGAAGATAACGGAGGTACTGCATGAGAAGGGGAGGGTGGTTCATGGGTCTCAAGGGAGGAATCAAAATGGGTGTTTGGATGGGCGTTGCAGGAAAGAAGCAGCGGAGGAGGTAATGGCAGCAGGGTATCGTGGCTGTTGTGAGCGTTGGTGGTGATGAGGCGGCAGCAGTGCCCCACAGCCATAGCATGGGTCCCAATGGTGCCATAGGTCCAAGCCTATGGATCTTCCAGACCACAATGGTACCGGAACCATGCATTGGTGGGAGGTCCATATGCTGGTGCATACGGCAGGCATCACTGTTCCAGACTGTAGGATCATGCCGCTGAAAAGGTGGGCTCCCATTCCAAAGACCGCTCTGAGTCAGAAGGTTGTTCAGGAAATGGTGGTGTCATAAGGATGGCTGGAACTGGCAAAGAGCAGCTCTGCAAAAATGTGCTCGTTTGCTGCGCCAACAGTGTAAAGAGGAGTGGCTCAGGGCAGTGGCTCAACAAGAGCGGTTTATCTGCCAGTGATGGAGAACGTATAATTCCTGGCAATCTGAGATGCAGTGGGGAACCGGGATACAGAAGAAGCTCGGCCATCGCTGTCAGTGGATAGGCAGCCAGGTGTGTGTGGCACCGGGGAGGGATTCCTGACGGTCCCAGCAGCATGCATAGAGCCAGGGGTGGAGGCAGCAGTTCTGCCATAGAAGTCAAAGACTATGCTAGTTGGTCCCTACGGTGTTGAGACTTGTGCTTTGTCCGAGACTTTTTGAGTAGAGGAGGAGCAGCCGACTTCTCGCCTGGCGTGGCGCAGGGAGGCAACGCTGTACTTTGAAGTGGTCCCTTTCAGGGATCTGTCCTTGTGCCCATGCGTGTGCTTCTTATGAGCATGGTGCTGCTTCAAAAGTACTGCCGGAACCGAGGATGCTGCTCTGGATGGAGCTGAAGAAGTACTCACCAGTGATGAGGCCGGATGCTCCATGGATCCACCAGTGTGCTATTTGGGTGCAAACGCGGGTGCGTTGCTTCCTCCACGAGACATATGAGGAATAGGAGCTCATAAGCCTCATGGGTCTGCGGCGGGAAGGAGCAGCGGGCAACAAGGTGGACTTCACCCAAGCAAAAAAACAACGCTGGTGTTCATCGCTCATGGAGAAAAAGTGTGGACACAATGCACAGCTTTCAAAGCCAGGTTGCTGGGACATAGTCCCCCTGAGAGGGTGGGATGCCCCGCATGGGGTAAACGGACAACTACTACTAAATTCCTAACTGTAACTACTAAAATTATGCTTACCTATATACAATAATGCTAAGAAGGCTACTAATACAGAAATAGGAAGAGGGTTCCATCTCTGGCCATGTGGTGGTAAGAGGAAACTGGAGAGGTGTCGACCCGTGTAGCCTCATATGACTTTGGACACAGTACGTGGCCGACACACAATGCACATGCAGGTCTATGAACACTACTACGAACGGTTCTGGCTCCGGCTCATGGCGTGCATGCACACCTACGTATGGAATCCACATAGGGACCACCACTTGAACTTTTGTTCTGCTTCAAGTTCATCCTGAAACTCAGGTACACTAATAAAAAAGGATTCTTTTTCTGTAGTCCATACAATAAGAAAGTGATCAGTAAAGGGATAGGTTCAATTAAATGTTTCACCAACATTTTCTTGATCTTTCAGACCTTGGGATATGTAGAAAGTTTTATTGCTGACTTTTATTTAAAAAAAAAAAAAAAAAAGTTATTTACTTATATTACTTTGCACTCACGGCACCTTTTATTAGAAGGTGACAGTGTTACAAGTGTTAATTAAATTTCAGAATGCCCTGAGATTATTTGTATCATCCTTTATAGGTGATGTGCAGAAGAAAAGAGATGGGTTTGTATCCTTTGTTGCTTTATTATGGTGTGTGAAAAGGGCCTGAACAGTTAAAATAAAAGGCAGAAAAAAATTGTGTCCATAGCATTAGACTCATGTCTTGTCTAGTTCCTGGAGAACTATGATTATGACATCTGAAGAGCTAAGAAACTGGAAGCAAAGGAATTTTTAGTTAGCCTGTTTAAAACTTGCTTGTTTTGTTACCATCTACTTAATTACAAAGACTCACAAGCCCTTTGGGAAAAAAAAAATGGTGTCTCAGCACTCTCAAACACTTCATTTTCTGAACTCTTACCTGCATTGTTTTTGAAGCATACTGGCAGAACAAGAGAAGACCAGACTTGAAATTCCTGATTTTTGTAAAATAAAAATTAAGCCTATTTTTCACTCACATCTTTTAGCTCTCTTTATAAGTCATAAAAAAAAAAAAAAAAAAAAAAAAAACGCCAAAAGCTAAATTAAAAAAAAAGATACACTTTACACAGGCACAGAAGTCAAATTTGCTCAATATCAAATATCAATTCTGTTGGAGAGTCAGTAATAGAACCGAACCAAGGATTATTGACTCTTGGTCCAATGCTTAAGTACTAGTTCGGCCATCACTACTACCATTTGTCTACAGCTTATCTAAGTATCTACAGGTTTAAAGTAGCATAGCACATTCAAGTAGTTCAGGCCAAAACCTGAGATTTTCTTAAAATGTTAAGATTGAAAAACTCAGTAAGAATAGAATGTGTCAGCAACTTATTTTCTGATGTTGGTGATGGGGCAAGTCAAACTTTTTATTTAGACATGCCACTGTAGTGATAGAAACTAAAACATCACAGCATTGTGCCAGTGCATGCAGTGCACTTGACTGGTCTAAATACCCAGGGCTCGCCTCCAGGTGAGGGAATGGGCAGGGGGAAGGAGAGTCAGAACCCAAGTTGCCTTCCGATGAGGAATTAAGGGATGGGGGAAGGACAGCTCAAGTGGCAGGGCTCTGGCTTTCCCCTTTATGCCCACCTCCTGGGTGTGCACTGCCCTTCTGCACAAACCCCAGACATCCAGGGCTGACACCGAGCTCTTTTTAAAAAAACAAAAACAAAAAAAAACCCACAAGCGCACCCAACTCACGCCTCCCTTGACCACATTCCCATGCCCCGCTTGGGAGGCCCTTCCCATAGTCTGAGAACTGCTGTTCTAAAGTGAAAGAACCCCTCCATTCATGCAAATACTTTGACAATGCTAATCTGCCCTTAACAAAAAATATGTCCCAGACAGGCATAGGATTCCAAAACAGAGCACTCTTCCCCCTATGAAATAGGTACAGCAGTAGCAGAAAAGTGCAATAACGAAAGGAGCTGAACAGACTTAAATAACTGGGGTTAAATGGCTATAGCAAAGGACTGGAAATTAGAACAAGGGTTCTACTCCTGGCTCTGCCACTGACTGTGACTTTAGACAAGCTACTTACAGCCATACTTTCCGCTAGTCACGGAATAGATGGGCCTATAGTCAACATCAAAAACTAGCTAAATGGCATCATACTACGGGAGCAAATAGCCTCCCCCATTCCCTCCACGCCCATTAAAATCACTCATCATGCATCATGCACCCAGGCAGAAGGAGAGGAGTCAGAAACAGGCCACCCTGCACAGCAAACGCCCTTCCTCAAGGCAGCAGTAAAGATATTTGCATTGGAAGTCAATACTGACTAGGGTTGGTAACAAGTGTCAAAACTATATCAATAGAAAACAGGAAAATTTGAAACCAACACCTCAGTCAGCTCAGGTTTTCCAAACACTGAGACCTGGTCTACACTCGCTGTGAAATTCAGCGGCAGTCGACAGGAAATACACAAGCTATGTCGAATAGCTTGCATATCTCCCATCGACTTCCTAAATTCTAATTAGCGTGGCGTCCCCACTACACTGTGCTGACAGTATATGACCTCCCATTGATAGTGCCACCCTGACTGAAGACATACCCCGACTATATCAGCAAAAACTACACCTACATATCACATGAACCACACCAGAGAGGGCATAAGCCTGAATACCAGAGAGCCTACAAGGCACATCAAGCAGCAAGGCTTGCATTGGCATAGGCTTCAGAATGATTGAAGCCAGAAAGAGGCACTTCTGACACCATCAGTGACCCAAGATCCACAGAATTTCCATGGTCTTTTTCCCTTGTAATCTCCATCCAATGTGTGGATATTTGGACATTGCTCCCTGCCCACTAGTCCGGTGGTCTTCTGGACAAAGTGGCTGAGCTCTGAATCCAAGTCATACTACCTTTTCATGCATAACAGTCATATTGTCTCCTTAATCTCTTTATGCTTCAGTTTTATTTATCTGTAAAGAACACCATCTCACAGGAGGATGGTGAGGCTTAACTACCATTTGTAAAACACTTTTATATCCTAGATGATAAAAATGGGCAAAATATTATTTCGAAACAGTTTTCTGGACAGAAACCCATTTTCTCTGCCGCAACTTTATTTCCCAGGCAGCTGTGCTGCTACTAAGTAACATGCCTGACATTGGTGTTTCAACTGTGAGCAGTCACAAGTTTGAAGATTCTGACACAGACAGCTTGGGCTGAAGATTCACTTGAAAGCAACTGAGATTTCTCAAGAAAAAAAAAAAAAAAAAAGCAGTTTTGTGGATACCTTAAAAATACACAAAAATAGTCTAGGAGAGTATTAAAGAGTGCAACTTGGCAAGGTTCTGAATTCACGTAGGCAAAGATTTATAGGCAAGGATCACAGCTCAGATTGGTCAATCTGATCACACTCTCATTCTTGCTTAATCCATAAAATTTTATTTCTCACCTCAGGAGTCGCTCTCAGATAAATGATTCCATCCAGTTGAAGGCCTTGACCAAACTGCTTACTCATCCATTCATGCCAATCTTGGTAGATAGTCCATTCCGTCTCATTCATGCAATCAGACTCATATAAGTTAGAAGCAAAAATATACCTAAAGCCCAAAAGATTTATTGAACAATGAGGAAATGTAAGTCATGTCTTCACTGTATCCAGTTCAATATGCTCTGCAATGTCTAGGAAAAGATGGATGGGCTACTTTTGTAACCAGATATATGTTTTGATTGCAAAAAACTCAAATGGCCACAAATAGTCACCAGACCTAAGAGTTTTGCTCTATTGGCTCACATGGAGGAGTCATGCGACCTTATAACTAGCTTGTATTTAACCCTTTGCTCTCTTTCTAGGTGGCTGCAGTCTTGTCACCCACCTGGTCCTCTACCCCATGCTATTCCAGTTGCAGTTTGCCACAGAGTCATGTATAGATGCCATCTTCAGGGTTCAGACAAATGCTCTGTAAGCTCTCTGCCAGGTACACCACTTCATAGAGGCTGCAACAATCCACACAAACTATCTTGTGGTGGAGCATTTAAGCCAATACACATGGCTCCTCCACCAAAGCACCATGGTAGCTGGCTAAGAATATCCTTGGGCACTATTAACCCCAAGATTGCAGACATGGGGGCTCAATGGTGAAGTTCAATACCCTGCAGCCAAAGACTGAGAGGTATGGGATTTAAGAGTGCAGATATAGCAGCTCTCAAAAACATGGGAATAACAAAAAAGATAGTGAGGGATGAAGAATTTGCTCTTCTTTCTCCCTACCACTCCCCCTCTTTTTTTAAGATGACAGAAAATTACATATAGTTACTAGAATTCAGTCACTAGAACAAAGTTATTGTCTCTTGAGTTAGTAAAATGACCTCATTGTACACTAGTGTGGACAAAAAGAGTACAATGGATTCACTGATAACATCGTAAACCCACCAGAGCCAGTCACAACCTACTAGCTCCAAAGTGTTTGTGAAAGCTCATCTGTGTTCTAGTCATTACAAGGATTCTCCTACTCAGTCAAGCGTCCATAAATTAAACATACCTGTCGCTATACACAGATCGCTCAAAGAAGACCACAGGGTTCTCCATCTCTTCGATTTTCCCATTAAGGGATTTGAGCTGAGCCCGGATTCTGCTCAGGCAGGCGTAGGTCTGGAAGGTGAAAGACCACCGATCCGGTTTCTCATACATCATCTGAAGCACATTCCCGCCACTTTTCTGTGATGTTGTCAGCTCCTATTTTTAACAAAGTAAGTTGCCCTGTGATTATAGGGTACAACTTTACCTAAGTTACCGCTAAAACATCAGAATTGCTTACCATGACAAATGGCCTAGAATTGTCTCGACCTACTCTTATCTCCATTTATGTGAGACTGACAGCTACACAACACCCTAACTTCCCTTGTTCTGCTGAGGTGCTGAAACACACAAATTGCATACTGTGCTTTTCTGAGACCCCTGCGACATTGAGGCACAGTTTAGGTGAACATGATGTAACCTGTTTTTATTTGGGAAAATAGAGTTATGAACTGTGCAGCATCTTACCTTTATTCACCTGTGAGGGGAAGACTTCATACCAGGGTTTGCACTAGATTTGCAAGTCATATCCACCTCAGGCATATTTTGAGGCATGAGGCATTTGACCGTTGGTGTCTCAACACTTGAGTTAAATTTAACAACCAATTAAGTATTTTGGACAAATAGTGTTCTGTTCCTATTGTCCTCAGTGCTGTTGTAGCCATGTTGCTCCCAGGATATGAGAACTACAAGGTGGGTGAGGGAATATCTTTTACTGGACCAACTTCTGTTGGTGAAAGACAAGCTCTTGAACTACACAGAGCTTTCATCAACAGAAGTTGGTCCAATAAAAGATATTACCTCCCCACATTGTCTTTCTGTTACTATAACACTTTAGAAACATCTTACTCATTTGATCTTTTGAAGCTTGGCAAATTATTTCTTTTAAACAAATCTTCCCAAGGCATATCAGCTTCTCTTTGAGGAAGAGCTTCAACCCTTAATTTCAAGAATGGCTATGTCTACATTAGCCCTTTTTTTGTTGCTAATACTAATGTTGCAACACAAGTTAGTCTCCACTGTTAGTTAGTCTTGGCTGTCTCTGGTGAAGCCATCGTTGGCAACAACTGGAGACTTTTTTTTAGGGGGGAAAAATGCCTATGGCTATGGCTGAACCTGGATGCTTTTAGCCTAAAGTATTTAAAATGCTTAGAGGTCTCAGGGAGTTTTTAGTCACTATTTACAAACAATGTTTTAAACAAAATAAATACCTGGCAGTACAAAAAGCCAAATCCCATGCTTGCAAGCACCCCATCTGCTCTGACACATATGGGTTAAATTTAAAATTCAGCTGGCTTAGCACGTGCCATCTGTTATAGTTCATTTGATAACAGCTGCTGACATGACATCTAAGCAGATGGCTATATATACTCTAAACATGTCATATGAGGACAAGAACATACTGCCCCATATGCAGAATTAGTTCTCTTCCTCTCTCAGCTGAAAAAGAGTTACCTTTAGATTACTTCATTTAATAGGCAATCCATGACAATAAAATTAACAGCTGGAATGCCACTAGATGCAAATTCAACAAACAGAACTCAACTGCAGGACGTAAGCGCCACATACTTTACAGCTTTTCTAGTAAATATGTCCTGACATTCAAACACAAAGCACTTAGTTTGTGCAGATGGACGTGGCAGCAAAAGGATTTAATCCATAATTTCTTTACATTTCAGTGTTTAGACTTCAAGGAAAAATGCATGGTTTAGGGCCTAATAGCACAGCACAGTTTAGGAGCTAATAGCACTGCCATTGGAATGCAGAATACTAGGCTTTATTCTAGACTCTGCCACTGACTTAATATGTGACCTTTAGCAAGTCACTTAACTTTTCTATGCTTCAATTTCCCTACATGATAAAGAGAGAGAATACTTTCCTACTTTATGTGGATGTTGATGTTTGTAAAGTATTTTTATATCTTTCAAAGGCAGGCATTATATAAACACAAAGTATTGTAGTCAGTACTGTTAGTGCCTGCTATATTTAAGGTCACAGCACAGCCTTCTTTAGAACCTTGTGTTTTTATAAACTTAAAAAACACAACAGCTTTCCAAAACACATATATTTTGGCCCAATGTGCTTCATGCATAGTCTGTTCCTGAAGGCTCTGGAAATGTATGTGGAAATTTTGAACAAAACCCCTTTATCTGTTTGAGTAATAGGACTGCAGGGGAGGAAGGGTAAATACACTTTTCCATTTGTAAACAAATTTCTGCCTCACTTATTTGGCACAGGGCTATATAAAGAAAATGACAAATGTTGTCTGGTCATAATCTACTACCTTCTACTGTCATAATCCTTCTACTGTGTGTGCAGGGTGAGGGTGGAGTGCAGTGGAAAGGAGTGCCTTTGTTAAATCAAATCCACTTCTCATAAAAAAACAAAGGTATAACTGAAAATGGAAAATGTAATGTAGACAGTAGAAAATGTACTAATGATAATTACTATTTTGCACTTCTATAGTGGCTTGCCTTTAGGACCTTTATAAAATGAGTACACAGGCAACTTTTATAAACAGAGAAACTGAAGAGCAGAGACTTACCCAAGGCCACACAACAAATCAGTGGCAGAGTTGGGAACAGAATCCAGGCCTGACCCCCATACCTGTACATACTGCTCCCATCTGTCTTAAGGTGAGCATATAAATATAGATTTAATGTGCATGTGCAGTATGCTCACTAGTTACGCAAACATTTGTTGGATCAATGAAATGACAAGCTCCAGCAGCAAAATAGTTCCTCAATGTCTGTTTTTTTTCTTGAAATAAAGCCTAGAAAATTAAATGCAAATGCACTCTGCAATAGTTGTAGCTTTATCAATGCACAGGAATATTAACTTGGCCACATAGGTCATAATAATTGAAAGCAGCATCTGTTTTTCTGCATAGAATGTGTAATTTATTATTGTTTATGTTGTAATACACAAGCTAGAATATGCAATGTAGTCTAGTTATTGCCTTTGGGACCTTCATGTCTGCATTTTATAACCGATTTTATAAGCAACTTTAAGGTGGCATTAAACCCATTTTGTATTCATTAACTTGGGCTTGAAAGTGGATATTTCCCATGAGTTCCAAGGGAAATACATAAATTATTCCATTAGCAGTTCTGCACCTTAAGTGCTTGATGTAAAAAGCCAGCATCATAATTTCATGCAACTTCTGTGACAGCGGCATGCTTCTACCATTGAGCAAACCAAAAACTGATCCTCAAGTTGTGAGAGTGTATGTGATATGGGCATTTCATAATTAATTGACGTATGCTACTTTAAAAATTACAAATTCAAGTTCTAGGAGTCATTTGCTGTAACTACTGTACACTGAAACTAGATTGATTTTTAACTAAAGAAAAACAGAAAAATAATAAATGCTAGCAAAAATAAAGTTAGAGATTTGCAGTTTTGTTGTAGCAGGATATCCCAGGATATTCAAGAAACAAGGTGGGTAAATTAATATCTCCCCCATCTGTCTAAAGAGAGAGATTGTCAGATTTTAAATAAAATTCTCTTTAAAATAAAATGTAAGAAAAACTATGTTACATATAGTGAGATTGTAAAAACTGAAATAATTAAATTTTAAGCCATAGCACAATGCTACAACATTTGGGTTGGAAACACTGCAGAGGAATAATAAACAACATTATTTCCATTAGAATGGTAATTTCACTGAAAAATGGGTATTGGTCTTTTAAAAGTAAGCTTTCACAAAACCTAAAATTTTTGCCAAGTCTTACCTGACATTGGCCCTTTCAACAAAATCTAGAACATATAATAAAATATTAGCAGTTGAAACCCACTGATGTTTTGATATGTTTCAATAATTACATCAACAGGATACTCAATTTACATTCCACCTCATGATGCATTTAAAAGGATATCTAGATTCATATTAATGCACACAAAAAAAAAATCAATCTAAGATCTCTACCAATGATATCAACAGGAGAAGATAGGACTGCTGCCATGCCTAAAGGGGGAAAAAAAATCTGTTCAGCAAGTCCGAGTCATGAACCAGGACCCCTTTATCTTAAACCCTTCAGGCTGACTTCCCCTGTAAACTAATTTAAGAGCAATTTTAGATACCCCCGGTTGATTCAAGTTTGAATAGAAAAATTCAGAGTGAAATGACGGATTTAGAACAAAAGATTGGTGAAATACGAGAACACTACACATGCATTGACTAAATTCTCTTCTTCCATTAAAGACTTTCTAGCTAACTTACTGAAAACCTTCATGCTGAAATAGATCAGGAGGTACAATACACAGGTTTTACTCCTTAAAGAAAATCTTAAGTAAACTGAAAGAGGGGCATTTTTCATTCCATCTAAATTTAGCAGTTATTAAACTCTTGTCTAAGAGTGCACATTGAATTTTTGTACTTTGAGGAAGTTTGTGGAATCCCCCATCCTTGGAGATTTTGAAAAACAAAATTAGACAAACACTTGTCAGGGATAGGCTAGGTACACTTACTTCTGCCTCAGAGCAGGGGGATAGACCAGTGATCTCTTGAGATTCCTTCCAGGGCTACCATTTATATTATAACAGAAATATATCTGCTTAAGTCACACAATTGAGCAATATTCACTTTTCCTTTTAAACTTTCATTATTAACTAGCTGTAAAACTATAGTGGGGGTGTCGGCATTTCAGTTGTAAATTTATCAGTTTAAAATGCTATATGTCAAAGCTAAACTGCACAGGATAATTTTATTATAGGTAGCTGTTTTTCAGCTATAATTAAGTAATGTTACCATTTCAATGGTCACAGATACCAATCCTTGACTTAAAATAGGCTGTTTGATGCTCAAAATGGTTGAGATACTCAATCTCCGAAAATGTCTTCATTGCAGCCCAAAAGGGCTGTGAAAAGTTGCTTGTACTAGATTATCAAGACCAATAACAAGCATATACTTTTCCCCAGAAATGGTAGCTGAGGCAAAAACCTTCACTGTTTAAAACTTTTGTTTAGTGTGTCAAGATAAAAGGAACTTTTTTTTTTTTTAAAAAGCAAAAGTACAATGTATGGCTCAGAGACAGCACTGCTGTGCACAGCCATCATGACTTGTGCCACTAGGTGGCAGCCATGAAGCAAGTTGAAATAAAATTAAAACGCAAAAATCAAAATCAAAACCAGATTAAATAAACAATTTAGTTAGTAGTTCATAATCTTTTGCCAAAGGTTTCAGAAGATCTCTTTTGGGACATCTGAACTATTCTATATTTCTTTACACAGATGGCTCAGATTTGGTAAAGTGTCTTTCGAATGCTTCCTTGTCGCATGTTTTAGGTGCACAAGTGGGAGAGGCTACACAACCAAGGACTGGCATCTTTCCATTATTTGTGCTGACTAGGTGTAAATGATGTTTACTCTGTAGTACACTTGTCAGTCTAGAGAGTAGGAAGGATCACTACACTCCCCAGATCTATTCTGTCCTAAACATGCATGAGTGTAAACACCTTCCACTTGAGAATCACAGGCCTGCTTAATAAGGGTCAAAACCTACAAAGGTGAAAGGAAGTCAAATGAATATGGTGAGAGTTGGTGAAATTGTTATTATTACATGTATATATAAACAGATCATATTTTTATTACTGTTTTATGAGATTAGAAGAGGCCTTAATCCCAAAGAAGCAGTTTCTCCTTGCTCAATAATGGGCAAATAATATGAAATACTAAAATAAATAAAAGTCAAAGCCAATTATCATACCTCATAGTCCTCTTGGCAGCTTTGAACATTGCACCATCTTTCTACAGGTTCAGGAACAACTTCCCACTGCTGGCTAGCTTGTTTGAGAATATTCACAAATGTTGATTTTCCTGCAGCTGTTGGAAAAGATCACAAAAAATACACAAGTCAGAAAGGGATGGATGTGATTAACTGTTAGCCATTAGACACACCATTTTTCAGGTTCCATGAAATGCAACCACCACTTCCCATGTATCACTGGCTTGAGAAAACATCCCTAGCATGTTCTCTTCCTGCAATATTACAGTATCCACAAATTAGATCTTGGAGCAAGGAACACCAATGAGATACAACAAATCTCTTTTTCCCTTCCCTGTAACAACCATCAATTCTATAATATTTTCTGTAAATTCTAAATTAGGAAATCTTAGAGCTGCTGAATATAAGGAGGGGAAATATAACCTTACCCTGACCTCATGTGCAGACTATAGTATATTCTATAGCAAAGTAGTGGAAGCATGCTGGGACATATTAAAGAGAGAAGTTAAGGTTTACAGGGTGTTCATTGTGGAGCTAAAACAATGGAAATAAGTTTATATTAAATACATCACTATATTAGTCACCTGGAATGAAATGCTATACAATTTTCATTAAGAACTTTTTAATTATTTATAACTTTCTGGAAAAAATCATACTTGCTAAGCAAAAGTAAAAGTTTCAGGAAAAAAAAAAATCAGTAAAATAATTTTCACCATTTTTCTAAGGGTGAAAAAACCTCTTCTCACTATTAGTGTTGAACTTCCCCCCACCTCACTCACACACACACACACACACACACACACACACACACACACACACACACACACACACACACACACCCCCCCCCCCCAAGAACGGATGAACATTGAAACTTAGCATATGAATTATCCTTACTAAAAAGAAGTATGAAAAACTGGACATTAAGTTATGAATGAATGGAAACTCGGAATTGTGCATGCACTGCAGAAAATGTTAAGTCTGAGTTCTTATATCTGGCAACAAACTGCTAAGTGAGCTCTTTTGTAAGTGCCCATGTAATGCAAGTTATTAGCAGCGTAAATTCATATCCTATACAATACTACGTACGGGCAAAATAGATAAATTATTGTGACTATGGACTCTAAACGTCTGCATTTTCTGATTTATTTATATTTTAACTGTGTAACACTAATTTTATACCTTTTTGTGCATTTGTTAGTGTGACAATGTGTTCTATTGATACACTCTGGTGCCTCAAGACTCTTGGACTTTGTCTTCCCTAGGAAAAAAAAGTAAACCAGAGGCTACTCCTAGAGTTTACTTACAGCAGCTAGCATGGATTGAAAAACTACAACTGCCTTGTTTTCATTATTTTAACATGATTTACTTTAACATGGGTTAAAATACATCTTTTCGCAACCTTGGTCTATGCTAGTATTCTAGGTGAAGTGGAATTTAGGCACTACCAACACCTTCTACTTCATCTTCTTGTTTAATTTTTAAAGAGTAAATTTCATTTCTCAGAGTGTATCACCAAGTTTTTCTCCTGTAACTTATTTTTAGGCACGTAAGAAAGCTTTTAATTAAGAAATTTAAGGGCAACTGGTGGTCTCCCTGGTAAAGTTACAAAGGCACCATCATTGTGTCATTTGTCACCCCATAAGGAGCATCAGGCAGATTAGTCTGCCACAAAACAAAAGAATGGAATGTTTCTAAACAAAAAGGGTATATTAAAATGAGAATAAACAAGGCTACCAAGAGCTGGCAGAGCAATATATCAGTTAAGTAGTAGGAATACTGGGAAGCTCTGATCTCAATTCCCACACACAGCTCAGAGGCCAAAAAGATTTAGCACATCCTGTGAACGAACAACTCAAGGCACTTTGTGCCCTTCAGATCAAGTTAAACAGGTTTCTCTTCATTAGCATAAAAAATTCAATATATAGAAAATCCTGAGAAACAAAAAAAGGTTGGGAAACTAGCTTGGAGAAGGAGATGGTGATCATTATTTATGAGATTAAAAAGGAACTAAGGGGATTTGAGCTGATTATGTCTTTTTGCCCAAAAACATTTTGATGCCCTAACTCATAAAAATGTTGAAAGAATACACTATAATAAGAGCTAAATCTGGTCAACTCAGAAACTACAATATAGCAAAAGAAAACATCTTCCGTTTTGCAATCCAGTACTTGTAACATTACTAGCAATTCCTCAATTTACTTTCTGCTTTGTTTGCATGATGCATATGCTTATTACATAAAATTCCTTGACCTAATTAAGGCCTTGCCTAAACCAGGAATCTGACAGGAATATCTGACTTGAAGAAGAGCTCTGTGCAACCTGGAAAGGTTGTCTCTCTCACCAACAGAAGTTAGTCCAACAAAAAATATTACCTCACCCACCCTGTCTCTCAAATATCCTGGGACCAATAGGGCTACAATACAATAGTAATAGCTATTGTGGAATAAGCTAGTCTGTGGAATAAGCTATTCTCCCCCTGTGGACGCTATTGCAGAACAAAAATCACTTTATTCCAGAACAGCTTTTACATGGGGAGCTGTTCCAGTCAATTTCCCCCACGTAGCCAGGTCCCGACAAGGGTGTCAAAAGGGTTGATATTTGTAAAGCACTAGGAAGACATAAATCGTTACTGGCGCCTTTGTGTATTTGAGCCCCGCACGCTTTTTTTTAAGAACAGCCAAACCAAAGCGAAGGCCAAAGAGTGGCACGGCTGCAGAAGTCTCCGGCAGGTCTAACCGCAGACCACAGCAGGGCCCCAGCGGCCCGCGCAGACCCGCCCTGGCATTGCGGAGGCAGCTCTCTGGTTTGCGGATGATGAAAGCGCGCGCACAGGCCGGGCTGGGGACAGAGGCGCGCGGAAGGAAAGTGACCAGGCCAGCGGCTCCCCCTCCAGCCCTGGCCAGACATCGCGCGGCGCTAGGGAGAACGGGAGGCAGAGCATCCCTCCCCCGCTTGGGGCTTAAACAAAAACCAAATAATTGTAACCAATACATCGATTTTTAAAAAATAAATAACCCCAGAGGCCCATAGCCCGCCCCCGGCTCCGGGGCATGACCCAGCCGGTAGCTGCCGGGCTCGGAAGGAGGCTCTCTGGGGGCAGGTGATCTCAGGACGGCAGCGGCTGCGCTAGCGGCCAAAGCCGGAGCCTGGCCCGGCAGGTGCCCGCGCTTCCCGCCAAGGGATGGCGGCGCAGGCCCCGCGCCAGACCGGTGAACAACGGCGGCTCCTCAGCGCTGGTCCCGGACGGGAGAGACCCGCGCAGGGGAGGGAGGGAGGGAGGGAGGAAGGAAGGAGTCCCGGCCCCGGGGCCTCACCGATATTGCCCTCTATGGCGATCTTCTTGATACAGCTCTGGGCCCGTCCGCGCTTCGGCGGGGTAGCCATGGAGACGCCGCGGCTGCTGGCGCGGTGAATGATAGCCGAGCTTTAGTAGGTCGCGCCGCCGCGTTCGAATTTGGCGCGCGCCGCGGCGCCCCGGGGGTAGTCATAGAGAGCGTTGACGTCAAGAGCGCGTCTCATCACTCCTCCCTCTCCTCCTCCGCGGGACAAAGCCGGTGGAGGGGGAGGGGACTCAGCCGCCAGCTGTTCCTGCTTTCGCGGCAAAAGATATGGGTGCCTGCAAGAGCCAAGGAGCGTCAGCGAGCCAAATAGCCCCACCCCTGCCTTGTTTCGCGAGCTGGGGGGGGAGGGATAAGCAAGCGGCTCCCTCCAGTGCAGTGCAGTGCAGTGCAGTCCGTTCTCCAGCACATCCACAGCGAGCGCGAGCCTCAAGCGACTCAGAGCAACAGAGGCAGGGACGCTGCGGAGCGCCGAGCGCGTTCACGGGAACCTGCCCGCGCCGGGGGCGCTGACTGAGCAGACGGAGGCGGTGAACCAGATAGACCCCAGCGCTGGCGGCTTGGCTTCCCTGGGCCGGGCGCCAGCCAGACCTGCGCCGCTTAGCGGCGGGAGCCGAGCCTGGGCAGCCAGCCCGTGCGGCCTGCGCAGGGCAGGGGTGGCAGGCCAGGCACCCCCTTCAATGCAGCGAGGCCCAGAGTCCCTGCGGGATCTTCTCCCCCTCATCGCCCCTGTGAGCCCCGGCCGGCCCCTCTGGGCTAGGCAGGTCATAGCCCAGCCCCACGGGGCTTGCCGCATCAGTTCCCAAAGAAAAAATGGCGTGAGGCCTAGCAGCGCCTCCCGTTATAAATTAAGCACTACCTGTGCAGCGGCCACTCCCTTCACCCCCATACATGACGTTTATTTCGCCCCTCCTCCAATCACCCCTCCAAAACTCTTGCCCAAAGGCCACAGCTGGTGTCATTTCTGCCCACAGTTCCTACTCAATGTGGACAAGCCCCTAAACAATTCATCCCGCCTTATGACTGCTGTCACACTTCAGAAACCAGCTTTGGTAACCATGGAGTAGCCTGTTTTTCAACTCAATCCAATTTTCCAGTAGTCCTTCTGTCCCATGCTCCTGCCGGCACTTGAGGGGGAAAAAATCATCTATTTGAGTTTCGGTGAGCAAAATTAGCTTTGATATGAAAAAATGTTTATTTTTTACACAAGCAACGCCCATTACTCAAGAGACAATTGATCTGATTTTCTTCAGTCTTTCTAGAATAATTCACCTTCCGGCTGAGATACACTATGGAAAATTTCAGTCCCGAAAGAGAATTGTTCAGAGTGAAAACAGAGTTACAAACAATGGAAATTTAATTGAAAGCTGCAACTATAGCATACTCCACTGCAAAAACAACAACACAAAGGGTCAAATTACAGTAATCATGAAATATATTCAAGTTCCTGGTTGCCAATACATTATGTCCATCAATCACTATATTTATATGTATGATATATTTGGTCTTAAAGTGAGGTTTTTAAGAATTTCTCCCAATCAAGGATGGAAACAGCCAGTGAGTCTTTCCAGGAAGCATTTATAAATTTCCATCTCAGCACAATATGAAGCTCACTCATTTTTACAAATTGTCAAACAGCAGCAACCAGCCAAAGATAGATAAATAAAGGAAACAGCAAATAGAAAAGAAAGAAAAAGACAGTGAAGAAAAAGTTACCTGGGGGCATAAGGTGAAGACCACTTTTAACTTTTTAACCTCTGATATTGAAAAATCTTGATTTGCCAGACAGGGAGTGAGAGGATTGGTTAACGTGTCTTTTGAGATTACAGCAATGTTTTGATTTTTTACTTGTGACAAAGTTGCATGATATTTTTGGGGTTCTAATACTGTGCCTAGGAAGAGACTGAAATGGGTGTTTGAATGGGTTCTTACATCCATTTAAGTTAATGGAACATGATCAGGCCCTATTATTGTGCTAGGAGCCCTACACGCACAGAAAGAACAGCAGATACTGTACAGCAGAGTGAAAGCTGAACTGTTACTTCTTAAGTACTTAACATTTCTATTGATACTTTTATGTTTGAGCTTCATCACAGGGAATTTGTCTGAAAAATCAACTTGCCTTCACTTAGGTGATTCCAGAGGCCAACCTGCAATAGGAAGTAAAGGCCTTGTACCATCTACCTTAATAAAGGAGTCAAATATTTAATTTAATATTTTAATATAGGCCAATGAAACCTGGGAATTAAATAATTTAAAAGATAATAGAGTGGGCTACAGAAGGGCCTTGTGTGCACACCCTCTTTTAAAGGGATTTCTATGATGAAAACTGATGTTCTCTATAGTTAAAAGTGGATGTACATCTACACAGATAAAATTGCTGCTATCAACTTTCCTTTAGTCTGCTTTTAAAGGAGAGGGGATCAGACAGACAGGTTTAAACTGTATGGCCAAGAGTGAGTGGTGCTGATACAAGCTGTAGACAGCTGTTTTCAGTTGTTTAATTTGAATATTTTGTTCAGTTATCAGTTTCCAGCTTGATTCAGAACCGTATCTCCTCCATCTGATGGGTTTTTGCGTTCTCATACCACCCAGTATTTTTTTTCCCCAGAGGTGTTTTTAAATTACAACCATGGTTGGTGTTTTGTTCTTGTTTACCCATCTTGTTTGTAATTTTGGTGAGTCAGGGTGGTTTTTATTAATGAGAAACTGTTTTTATGATTTCTTTAGAGCAACACAAGTGCTTCAATGGGGGGGATACACTTTATAAATAAAAATTATTATATTAAGTACTGGTTTCCCTGGTTTTTGTTTTACAAAAACCTTGCCCTCCTGCACTTCTAAATAAATTTGCATTTTAAGACTTTATTTTTTGAGGAAATGTCGCCACTCCCATCCAGCATGTTTGGTAATATGATATTGGTTATGGTCAATGGCTCAAGTGTTAATGATCGAAACTGTGGTACAGAATGGGCAGAAAGAAATCTAACTTCCCTTTCCTATCTCCAAACCCTTCCAAATAAAACTGCAGTGATAACTGAATAAGTCACAACAAAATTAAATGTCTGATGTCAGGACAGACATGAGGTAAGGCATGAAATAAGAGCAACATTATGTACTACCATCTAAATCTAAGGCATATATAAAAACATCACTGTAGTATGTACAGGGATATCATAATCTCTTCTGAAGAGCTGTAACTAAAACAACCAAGTTGGGTCATTAATTCATACAGAGACCATTGTGAAAAGCTAAAATTGTCTCTCTCTAAATCTGACAAAAATTGATTTTGCTATGGCTTACTACTTTAAATTCATAGAGATTTAGAAACTACCAAATATGCAGAACACTAATTACCTATATTAAATCATCATATGCAGCAGTTCTGTTTCTGTGGTTCTTATTACTGCCAATAAACCTCAGTTCTAAAGTTTCAAATTTTAGGAAATCATTAAGACTTTTAACTACCTCCTAAATATACCTATAACTGATATAGTTAAACAGGTACAACTTATATGTAGACATGGCCTAAGAAAGCTACTCAAATAGCAAAAGCTAAACATAGTAAGTTCTGTACATAGCCCTATTGGATTTTAGAGATTAGGTTTTCTAATCAGCACAGCAATAATGGACACAATTCACATCCAAGACCTCAGTTATTCAAACCTTAGTAAATCCCAGACAAATACAACTGGAAGAAACGCAGGAGAAACAAAATGCTACTATAGCAGACTTGGTAATCCACTGTCCAGACTGGCAGCCAGGCAATCATTCACTCTGAGAACTGACAGCTGGTGGTCAGCAGAGTCACCCTTATTCATTATGGAAACAGACTACCAGCTGTAATGGAAAAATAAACAAGATTTACCTGAAATACTGTAGATATACCAAATACCTGTTGATGAAACAGAAAAAAGTAACTAAATTCTTCAATGGATTCTGAGGGAATGAAATTTGTATAAGTGATTACAGAACCATCATGCACATCAGAGCCATCAAAACTATACCTGTCTGAATACAGTCACAATATAATTAGTCTGGAACAACAGGTTAGCAGCTTCAAAAACAGCCTTCAAAAACCCAGCAATACATACATTGCTATTGACTAAGGCCTGGTCTACACTGACAGTGCGGCTTCCGTCGACCACATAAAGTATGCATCTCCACTGGCATGTCGGTTCTGCCGACCTAAATCACGGTAAAATTCAACTTACTAAAACCACTTCCGCAAGTGGGGTAGCACTGAAGTCAAATTGTATGGGTCAAATGAGCCTCTGTAGGCAAAGCACAACGTAAATCAATGTCATTGGCATCTGGGAGGTATCCCATAATGCTCTGTTGTGATTGCTCTGGACATTCCCACTCTGCTGCACTGCGACCACATGCACAGAAACAGCCCCTCTCCTGAAACCCCAGAAAATTTTGAATTCCCATTTCCTGTTTGGTCAGCATGGAGAGAGCTTTGTAGCTGAACTGCTCATGGCAATTGCATGCCCCAGATGCCCTCCAGCATGGAATTGACCTGAGATCTTGGATCTCATCAGCCTGTGGGGCAAAGAATCTGTTTTAGCTCAGCTCCGAGCCAGCAAAAGAAATTTGTATATCTACGAGAAGATATTGTATGGTATGGAGAAGGACCACAATAGGAACACGCAGCACCGCCATGTTAAAATCAAAGAGCTGAGGCAGGCATATCAGAAAACTAGGGAGGCGAACAGTCATTCTGGCTCGTCACCAAAGACATGCCACTTTTATAAGGAGCTGCATGCGATTCTTGGCAGTGACTCCACCACTGTACCACCAAGCAGCATAGATCCCTCTGTAGAATCCCAGTCCAGGATGAATGAGGAAAACTCTGTGGACGAGGAGAAGGAGGATGAGGAGAATGGGGCAAATGAGCGGGATATTCATTCTCCCTGAGAGCCAGGACCTGTTTGTTATCCCAGAGCAGCCCAGCCAGATGCAGGACAGTGTCACTGACAGAGATGCTGGGGAAGGCACATCTGGCGAGTGTGTATAGCAAATTGTATTTTTGTGGTTATAGCCCCAGTCCAGCTACTTATTTCTGTGAAAAAAGGAGTCTGTGTGTTTGTGGGGATGGGCTTCCGGGGTGTTGGTCCACTTAAGCAGGGGTTTACCCCCAGAACAGACTATTTATGTGCACAGGGATGCTCCAAGAATCCTCCTTGGATATCTCCTGAAAACTTTCATGTAGGTATTCTGTAATCTTTTGCAGAAGGTTTCTGCGGAGGGCAGCCTTATTTCTTCCGCCACGATAGGACACTTTTCCTTGCCACTCTGCTATTAAATGAGGAAGGATCTTAGTGGAATGCAGCATAGCAGCATAAGGGCCAGGCCTGTACCCAAATGCTTGCAGCAAATCTTCCCTTTCCACCTGTGTTACCCTCAGGAGACTGATATCACACACAGTCACCTAGGGAAGATGGCGCAAGCTTACAACACCCACCCAATATAGTCACTGCGTGTTATTCCCCTGCCATGGATAGTGTCCAGGGCCCCAACACAGACAATTTCTAGCCATGACATTCTTATCATGGGTGTTAGGGGTCCGGGAATGGGTGCCTCTATGTTTTCTCCAGCAACACTTAACCCACCTCCTTCTCCAATCCCTTTGGACCACCTCCTCCCAAAACAGTCTTTGGGACAGTAAAGGGGAGCCCAATGATCCTGTTCCTCAGATAAGTGTGGATTGGGGAATTTAGTGCTATAGAAACTTCCCTATAATGGATGCAAGGGCCCCTTACTTACCATGGCTGAAACGCCACTCCGACCTGTGTAATAGGTACAGATTGGTATGCAGGTCTGGAGTTGCCTTGTGAATATGAAGGGGAGTTCTTTTTACATTGTAACATTGCTTTTTGTCCATGGGATCAGCTAACTGGAAACTTTGTGCTTTGCTTGCCTTACAATGGACAGCTCAGCCTTCATCCCAGTTTCTATTCCTGCAGAGCGTCTTTCCCAGATTAGAAGGCAAAAAAAAAACCCACCTCAGGATGACATTTTCAATGAACTAATGAACACCTCTGCGGCTGCTGACACATTGCTCAGAGCCTGGAGGATGTCATTGTCAAAAAAACTCAACATGGACATGGAAAACAGAAAATCAGCCCAGGAGCAGGAGCATACAATGCAAGAGGAGATGCTGCATAGTATGAGGGATCAATCTGACATGCTGAGGCGTCTGGTAGAACTCCAGGAAGAAAAGTGGCAGGAAACTCTCTCTGCAGCCCCTGCAAAACGCTCAGCTAACAAGCTCTTTCCCAGCCCACAACCCCAAACGCCCGAGGAGGAGGTTGAGCAGAGTGCAGTATGTGCTCCACTCCATGCTAGTGGAGGGGAGCAGAAATAGGCAGGACCCTTTAAGAACTGGGAATGTGCATGGTTTGTTGTTTGCACAGTCACACTTTGCTCTGGATCCCCTAACAGCCTTATGAGAATGTTAAATTATCTTCCTTTCCCCCCACTGTAATGGATCACCAATAAAACTTTACTGCTTTAAAAAACATTACCCTTTATTCATTGAGAGCTCGGGGATTGTCAGTGGGGGAAGAGGGGGAGGGGAATGATGGTGCAAGGGTGGGGGAAGGGAAGGCCCAGCATTGATAGACATACATTACTGCGGTTCATTGCAAAAATGGGGTTTCAGTACTTCCCTAAGGTGCAGCACTCTGAAGTTGGCTCTCACTGTTGCACTGGTATCTGACTACTCAAAATTTGCTGTGAGCCTAATGTCCTCCATGACCCAACCTAGTGGGAACTTTCCTCCCTTTCTTTTACACGTTATGGAGTACACAGCAGGCAGAGATAACAGCTGGGATGTTGTGTTCACCAAAGTCTAACCTAGTGAGCAAACTGTGCCATCGTATCTTTAAGCGGCCAAATGCACATTCCACCACCATTCTGCACTTGCTAAGCCTATTATTGAAACGCTTCTTCTTGCTGTCTAGCGTAGGGCTTCATTAGCCAGAATAGCAAGGGGTAGGCAGGATCCCCCAGGATCACTATTGGCATTTCAACATCACCAATATTTATTTTTTGGTTAGGAAAGAAAGTGCCCGCCTGCATCTTTTTTAACAGACCTCAGTACCTAAAGATGTGCGCGTCATGCACCTTCCAGACCACCCTACATTGATGTTGCATCTTCTGTGTTTCATTAGGGCCTGCAACACCCTTGAGAAGTATCCCTTTCAGTTTATGTACTCTGTGGCAAGGTGGTCTGGTGCTAAGGTAGGGATATGCGTGCCATCTATCACCCCGGCACAATTTGGGAACCCCATTGCGGCAAACCCGTCCACTATGTCCTGCACATTTCCCAAAGCCACTACCTTTCTTAGCAGAAGTAGTTAATTAATAGCCCTGTACACTTGTATCACAGCAGCTCCCACAATGGATTTACTTACTCCAAGTTGATCTCCAATTGACCGGTAGCAGTCTGCAGTTGCTAGCTTCCATGGAGTGATGGCCATTCGCTTCTCCACTGTCACAGCAGGTATCAAGTGAGTATTCATGCATTTCAGGGCTGGGGACAGCTCTGCGCAAAATTCCATGAAAGTGGCCTTTCACATATGAAAGTTCTGCAGCCACTGCTCATCATCCCACATCTTCATAACAATGTGATCCCACCAGTCAGTGCGTTTCCTGGGGCCAGAAGCAGTGCTCCACTGACTGAAGATGGTGCGTGACAGCATGCAGCAAACGGGAATTGTTTTGTTCTATGGCTTGTAGCAGGGCGGCTTCAGTAACATCGCAATTTTCCGCGCTGCAGCTCCTGTCTTGGTCATGAAAATACTGCAGGATAAGTCCTGAGTTAATTGTGATGCTCACAATGGTAGTGCGCAGCTGAGTGGGCTCCCTGCCTCTCCAGCAATGGCATGTGCGTGGCAGAGATGGGTTTGGAAAAATGGCGTGAAAAAACATTTGTCTGTTTGTTTTGGGCAAGAGGGGAGGGGGGGAGGGAACACGTTGCATCATGGGAGGATGACAACCTTCCCAAAAGGCATTGTGGGTAGTTGCACTGTGGGATAGCTACCAACAGTGTACTGCTTTGATTATCAATGCAAGTGCGGCTGGTGGGGACACAAACTCCTGATGCAATGCGCATGGTGTGAACATGCTCCTCTGACTTCATAAGTTTGGCAAGTGAAAGTCGACTGAAATTAAATTGACTTCACTTTGCAGTGTAGACATACCCTAAGTGTATCATTTCCAAAAACACCTAGTGACTTAGGAGCCTAGATCACATTTTCCAAAGTGACTTAAGTACTTTTGAAAGTCCATGACACTTCCACTCCTAAATCTTTTAAAATGGCATTTAAGTCACTTTTGACAATTTTACCCTAAGTGACAAATTATTTAATATTATTACAAAGTTCAAGTGTTGCCTTAAATAGTGGAATTTAGAGTAGCTCTGAAGAGAGGGGAAACTTAAGGACTGTAGTACCGAACTTGGCACAATAGGCTCCTGCTCATGACTGGACTCATTGGTGCTATGGAAATACAAATAATAAACAACAGCCACTACACTAGGTTGGAAGTGACTTTGCTTATGACTCTATTAAACCTCAAACCAGGCCCATTGTGAACTAAATGTTTCCAAAAGCCTGCTCAAACTGCAATTTGGCCAAGTGCTCAGGCGATTAAATAGAAGTGACTCCTGCTTATTACAGATAATGGTCACATTTTCCTCTTTCAATTTGCTCAAGTGTGAAATTTCTCTGTTTACAAATTTAGCAGCTGGACTTAAATCCTGTAGTCTGTGTCAAGAACTTTATCTCCAATTTCCCGATGGGTTTCTTTCTCAGATAATATTTTTTAATAATGATATAAATCTGGCTTTACGGTTGAAGTATCATCCTTAAGCATTTGGAATACAGTAAATATTGAGTGCTTAGACTCATTCAGGACACAAATTATTTTACCTGATTTGATGCTCTTATATTAGTGTCCCAAAATGCTTCTAGATAGCACATGTAAAATACATGTGACCTGTTTTGAAATCAATGTCAAAAGTTAAGAGATCAGCGAGTCTTTTAATTCTTAGCAAAGAAATGTTGCAGATTTTATTTAAATTTTTTAACATGATTCTGTGTTAACTTGGATATAGCAGCATGAAGATATAGCAACTAAAATCGAATAAAACATTTGGCTGCCTGTAGATGCAGTTTTTCAGTAAGGTATTTATTTCTTGTGGGTTTTTTGCTGACCCCAGTAATTGGATTTGTTGAGAGACGTGTCCAGATGCTGAAGTCTATAAATTAAATGCTAAAAGCTTACATGCAATTTGTCCCTACTGAAGGAAGTTTTATGGAAAGGATTACTAAAACACATGTGGATTAAAATAGCGATAAGGCTTTAAGAAGCTCTCTTGTATACTTCTCATGAAAGCTGTTTAAATGGTTGCATATTGGCTCCTTTTGGAAAGCTCCAGGTAGCCTTCAGTTTAATTTAGGGTTTTTAAATGTATTCAACAATTTAAATTCCATCCCCCTAAAATGTGATAGAACTAAAACACGATTTGGATTCAAACAAAATGAGATTAAGAAAGCTTGTTTAGAATGTCATTGTAGAAAACATTAAAATCCCTAACACTCTGCAGGCTTTGTCCTAGAAAATTTATGTTTTCTAATGAATGGCTGTGATACTGATGCCACCTCTGATTAAAACTGTAGACTCAGCTGAAAACTGACAAATTCACAACTGGAAATCAGGCCAATCCACTTGTGTGTTAGCAGAAGATCAAAAAAAGGCTGTTAAATGTATATGAATGTGTTTGGTTTTTTAAACTTCATTAAATTAATGAGATTTTTCATGCATTGTTTTCACTTAACTGTATATTAGTATTTTGCATTGTATATGTCCCTCAGTATCTAAAATAACCTTCCAAATGTGAAAGAAACCTTGTATAATGCAAATGAAGGACTCATCAGAAAGGTAATGCATCTTGGGCACTTCAAAGCAAATGGTCATTGTATAGAGCAGGGGTAATCAATTATTTTTTGTCATGATCCACTTTTCTTGGTCAAGATATAGTCAAGATCTTGACTCCAGAGAAAATAATAATAAAAGTAAATTTAAAAAATTCAAGGTCCGTTCAAAAGCATCTGGTGGTCCAGATTTGGCCCGCAGTCTGCCTATTGACTACCCCTGCTGTAGGGCATTCAGAATTCAAAGACTCTAAAAGCAACCATCTCTCACGACTATCAAAGAAGAAACGATATAATAGCTATACCATCAGATTGTTCTAGGAGAACAAATATAAATATGGATGCAAAGGAAAATCCATCTCTTGCCTGTTTGGATTCTAACAGGGCAGAATAACTGACTGAGAAGATGGAGATCCCTAGAACTATCGTGAGAGACTTTTGGGAAACTGGCAGATTACTACATCTCTGCTACCATTTGGGATTATAGACTGTACATATTTTTACCTGCTTTAACCTCTCAGTAACTTTCATTTCTTTTTCTTTGCTAATAAACCTTTAGTTAGTTTACTATAGAATTGGCTACCAGTATGGTCTTTGGTGTGAGATCTAGAATGCAATTCAGCCTGGTGAGTGACTGGCCTCCTGCAACTGGGAGTAACCTAAAATATTTGTGATTTTTGGGGTAAGTGACCATTTATCATGTAGTCCAGCAATAGTTTTATAATGGAGTCACAGAAATCCTCTTAGACACTCCCATCTATCTTGCCATCCAGGCAAGCTGGACTACATGATAGGAGTTCACATTTGTTACTGGCTTGGTAAAATCTAATTATAGAAGAGATGGTTACTCACCTTGTGCAGTAACTGAGGTTCTTCAAGATATGTGTCCCTGTGAGTGCTCCACTTCAGGTGTCTGGTGCGTCCTCGCATCAGGATCAGAGATTTCTGCAAGCAGTGCCCGAGTGGGTTGCGCATGTGCGACTCGTCTCATGGCACCATTGTTGCCTAGAGTTGCGCATGCCCAACCCGAGTCCCTCTGTTCCTTCTTTACCATGGAGTCATAATGATAAACTCTGAAGTAAAGGAAAAGGGGGGGAGGGTAGTTGAGTACCCACAGGAGGACACATCTTGAAGAACCTCAGTTACTGCACAAGGGGAGTAACCTTCTTTTCTTCATCGAGTGGTGTCCCTGTGAGTGCTCCACTGCAGGGGACTATGGAGCAGTGCCCCTCAATTGGAGGGGGGTTACTTGGGACTGTCATCCCCAAGGCAGCATCAGATCTAGCGGCTTGTCAATGGTGTAATGATTAGTAAAAGTGTGTATAGAGGTCCATGTAGCTGCTCTACGTCTGTCTTGTATTAGAATATTTTTGAGGAAAGCCTTGGTTGTGGCCATTCCTCTGGTGGAAATGAGTTCTAACTCCTGAAGGAAGTGTTAGGTTATGTAAGTTGTAACACAGTTGAATACAGCTCTTGATCCATTTAGACAGTCTTTGGCTGGATATAGGAGCTCCATTGGATCGTTCAGTTATGAATATAAAGAGCCTTGATGTCTTTCTAAAAGGTTTAGTCCTGTCTAAATAGAATGCTATTGCACATCTCACATCTAGGCTATATCTACACTGCAGCACTAATTCGAATTAGCTTAATTCGAATTACAGAAAGCGATTTTTAGAAAGTGCTGCAGGCTGTCCACACTACAGTGTTTGTGCTGGTTTCTTGCGTCCACACTGGCCAGCCTTAATTCGAATTAGAAAGCAATGCAATGTGGGAAGCTATCCCACAGTGCAACTAACCATAGAGGCTGTTGTGACGAGTGTCATCATCCCAGGATGCAGCGCTGCTTCCCCCACCCTCTTCCCCCACCCCCAGACAAACAGGAAAAGGATTTTCATGCCATTTTTTTACTCCCCTGATCACCATTGCTGCAGGCACATGGAGCCAGCTGAACTATGCTCTCATTTTGACCATGACAAATATATCACAGCTTATCCTGGATTACTTTAGAATTGTATGCTGTTTGCCTTTTATGCTCCCCCCACAACCCCCTGTATATTGCTTGCCTTTGATTTTGTTTCTACAGGTGTCTGTAGAATGTAAGATAAATAACAATGGAGTCAGTTAGTATATTAATACAGTGATACAAATGTTTCCATTTCACTGATGGAAAGCATGATATAACGTATCCACATGTAGCACTGTGAATAAACTCTTAAGAAAGTATTAATTTCCATGATTGGCCACTGAAACAAAGTAGCAAAGAATTTCCTCTCACTGCTGGCATTTAAAATGCATTCACCATGCGGGGAGCTGGGTGGGTGGTGAAATCTTTCAAAGGGACAAATCTTAAAGGGACAAACTGCAACGGGGTTGCTGGGCATTTAAAACGCATTCACCACGCGGGGAGAGGGGTGGTGAAATCTTTCAAACCCTTAAAGAGACAAACTGCAAAGGGCTTGTTGTGTGTGTGTGTTTGGGGGGGGGGGGATGATCGCATCTTGGATTTTAAACCCATTCACCACAGGAAATGAAGATTTAAATCTGCCCGTGGCTACTTTGGGGGAGGGTACTGAAATGGGGCATCATGGGATACAGTCTGGAGGCCAATTAATTCGAATTAAGTCCCATTGCATCCACACTCACACTAATGCGAATTAACTGATGCGCTTCAGGTGCTAATCTACTTGCAGAGGTGGTTTTATTAATTCAATTTTAAAGGCTCCTTAATTCGAATTAACAATGTGCAAGGACGCGGGAGTAATTAATTCAAATTAAGGGACTTTAATTCGAATTAAGCCACCAGTGTAGACCAGGCCCTAGTGTGTGAAGTAAAGCATTCTCTGTGTTACTGAGGTTTAGGGTGAAAAGTAGATAAATGAATTGGCTGATTAATATGAGAGGATGAGTTGATTTTTGGTATGAACTTAGGGTGTGAGTGGGCAACGTTACTCTATCCCAGTGTTTCTCAATTAAATTTGGCCACGGAACCCTTTTGAACTTCGTAAATAATTGCGGAACCCCCCAAACTCTTAGCAGTCTTCAAATGTCAAAATAAGCAAAGGTCAGCATTTCCTCACTTAAATTACACTTACACTGGATACCCTCCGCCGGAAAATCCGAGACATCTTCCCTTTTTCGGCGGCGCGGTGGAGAACAGCTGATCGGTGGCGCGGCAGAGAACAGCTGATCGCGGAACCCTAACAGTGTTCCTGCGGAACCCCGAACACCAATTGAGAAACACTGCTCTATCCCCATGAAAAATGGTGTAGGGTGGGTACACCATAAACGCTCCAATTTCCCCTACTCATCTGGTGGATGTTATGGACACTAAGAAGGAACTCATAGACAAATGGGTCAGAGAAGAAGTTGCCAATAGTTTGAATGGTTGTCTGGTGATAGTACGCAGAACTAAGTTCAGGTCCCATGGTATTGTGGGCAGTCAGCTATCTGGTATATGTTCTGTATACCGCTAATAAAACGTTTAACCATTGGGTGTGTAAAGATTGTTTTGTCACCCATTTTTAGGTGGAAAGCAGCAATGCCTGCAAGGTAGACCTTGACAGAGCTGAATGAAAGACCTGTCTGTTTTAGTTGGAGGATGTAATCCAGAATAATTGGAAATGGTGCAGATACAGCTGGAATGTGTTTGACCTCACACCACTTGGTAAATCTGGTCCACTTTTTGAAGTAAGTTTTACAGGTTGCAGGCTTCCTGCTGTTTAATAGTATGTCTTTTACTTGTTCTGAGCTGTCTAACTCTACACGTTGAAACCATGTAGGAACCATGCTGTGCGGTGAAGCTTGCCTATGTGCTGGTGAAGAGTTTGACCATTGTCCTGATGTAACAGATCTTTGCACAACAGCAGTGCACACCGACAACATCTGAAGCAGGTAAGGATACCAAATTTGTCTCAGCCATGTGGGTTCAATGAGAATTACTGTTGCTCTGACTAGCTGTATTTTGTGTATGACCCTGGGAATCATAGGGATGAGGGGAAGAGCATATAACAGAGGTCTGCTCCAGTTGAGGAGAAAAGTGTCCCCTATAGACTTGGTCCCCAACCCTTCACTGGAGCAGAATAAAGGGCATTTTAGATTCTTTTGAGTTGCAAATAGGCCAATGATCGGGTTATCCCATCGTCAGAAAAGTCGTATAGTATGTCATTGTTCAACTCCCAGTCATGTTTTAGTGTAAAGTGTTGCTTGAGAGCATCCGCAGTTGTGTTCTGGCACCTCGGTAGGTATGAGGCTAAGATGTTGATTCCATGCTGAATGCACCATTTCCATAATTTCATCACCTCTCTGCACAATGACTGAGATCAGGCTCCTCCTTGTCTGTTTATGTAGAACATGCACACGATGTTGTCTGTCGTGACTTTTATTGTTCTGTTCTTTATGATCGGGAGGAAGTGTACATATGCATTGCGTAACGCATGGAGCGCTAACAGATTTATATGTAGACATGCTTCTGATGTTGACCATCTGCCCTGGGCAATGTGGTGCAGTAGATGCGTTCCCCATCCCATTAGGGATGCATCTCTAGTGATGAAAGTGGAAGGAGGGTCCTGAGAAAATGGGATTCCGATTGTCATGTTGTTTGGATGTACCCACCAGAGTAGTGACTGATTGTGTTGGGTATCGTCAATATTTTGAAGAGGCTGGGTCTGCATGGTTTGTAGATTATTGCCAACCATGCCTGTGCAGGCAGCGCATGTGTGTTGCACCACGACGTGGTGGCTGCCATATGGCCCAGGAGCTGCAGACGTGTGAACTGTCAGAGTAGGACTGTTTCTTATGGATGAAATTAGATTCACAATCGTGGCGAATCTCTTTTCTGGTAGTGATGCACGTGCGGACACCTATGAACTCTAATGTGGAATCAATGTGGATTTTTGCTGATTTATCATTGGACCTAGATTTTGGAATATGGCTGTCATTTGTTGGGTAGCTTGTACTGCCCTGAGCTTGATTGTTTGCTCTTATCAGGCAGTCGTCCAGATATGGGAATATTATTATTCTGTGTCTGTGAAGGTAAGCAGTTACCATGGCCAACATTTTTTAAAAGACTCTTGGTGCAGCAGAGAGACCAAAAGGTAGTATGCTGTATTGGTGATGATGTTTCCCAGAATGAACCTGAGGAACCATCTGTGTGCCGGATGTATGGTGACATGAAAGTAGGCGTCTTGTAAGTCGAGAGCTAAAGTCGAGAGTCCCCCCGTTCGGGTGCTGGTATTATAGTCGATAGTGTGAGCATCTTGAATTTCTGTTCTCTTACGTATTTGTTTAGTTTCCTGAGGTTCAATATGGGTCTCCATCCTCCATATCTGAGTAAAAAACAGTAGGATCCCTCCCCTCTGTATTGATGTGGCACGGGTTCTACTGTGCCTAGAAGTACTAAATGATCTACTTCTTGTTGCAGTAGGGGCTTGAGATGGGTCCTTGAAGAGGGATGGGGGAGGAGGTTGGATAGAAGGGGTGGAAATAAAGGGGATGGAGTGTCCTATGTGAATGATCTCTAGCACCCATCTGTCTGATGTTATGGACTCCCAGATGTTTAGAAAGGGGTGGAGATGATGGCCAAATTGGTTCGTGGTTGTTCTTAGCACTGGATGAGGGAGGTCATTCAGGCCCTCGACCAATTTTTCAAAATTGCTGCTTTTCCAAAGATGATGGCTGTGATATTGACTGGTTGGGTTGGTTCTGTTGCCTTCTCTGAGGTCTTTGTCTGTTCCTATCTTGCTGTCTTTGGTGTTGCGGATATTGGGGATATCTCTGTTGATACAGTTGGTATCTGTATTGTCTCCTTCTCATAGGAGTGTATATCCCAAGAGTTTGCAGTGTGGCTCATGAGTCTTTCATTGTATGCATGACCTCGTCAGTCTTTTCACCGAACAACTTGGATTTGTTGACCAGGAGGTCTTCAATAGTAGATTGGAGGGTCTTTTGTTAGGGCTGCTGAATGAAGCTAGGAGGCCCGTTGCATCACAATGGTGATGGCAGTAGTTCTGGTGGCTGTATCTGCTGCATTGAGGGCAGCCTGCAATGCTGTTCTGGATATGAGCTGTCCTTCATTGACGAGATTGGAATTGTTCCTGTCTGTCCTCCGTGATGATTTCAATAAAGTATGCTAATCTCAAGTATGTATTATGGTCATAATTGGACAGGAGTGCTGCATAATTTGCCACGTGCAGTTGCAATACGGCCGAAGATTACACTTTACAACTAAACAAATCCACCCTTTTCCAATCCTTTTCTTGGGGCATCCACTTGTGGTGAGTTTGTTTGCCCCTTTGTTGGGCTGCCTTTACTACAAGGGAATTCAGCGGCGGATGAGTAAACAGAAACTCAGCCCCTTTAGAGGCGACATATTTTTTGTCCACTCTTTTGCACGTCGGAGTGATGGTAGCTGGAGTTTGCCAGGTGTTACTGGCAGGCTCCATGAGCGTCTCATCCGTTGGTAAGGCTATTTTGGATGCGGTTGTCGTCTGTAAAATTTTCAAAGTTTATGGTGGGTTTGAGAGACTTCTTCCAATGGTATCTCCAGGTCTTGTGCCACTCTTTTAAACAATTCTTGGAACTGTCTGAAGTCATCTGCGTTTGTGGATGGTGGTGGTATTATCACATCATGCGGAGATGAAGAAGAGTTAGAACAGGAAGAGTCAACACCACCTGACACCTTTTTCAGTTCTTCAGTGACTTCAGAGGGAGGTTCTCTAGGCAGATGAGTTGAGCAGGATGGTGATTCAGTCATGTCTCTATAAGAGCTGGGTGGTCTGGTATGCTCTTGCATATGATGACCATGCATCCCAATTGTGCCATGATATCAGGAATGGTATAGGCGACCCAAGTTATGGGGACACATACCATGGGTGGCTGCTGGTGTCTACTACTATGCTCCCTATGTCTAGGTGGAGGGGAAATTGTTCTATGTGGTGAAGAGTGTTGCAGAGAAAAAAACCTTCCTCTTACATCCTCATCATCTCCACTGGATGATGGTAGTGGTGACATTGGAGGTGGAGAAATGTCTGTGCCAAATAGAGGTGAGTGGGGGTAGGGAGGATTCTAGATCCTCCGACTCAAGGTGTCAGGTCTTTGCTTTGTGTTTCCCACTCCATGCTGCGTTGTTACTCAGTACCGATAGGGGAGTTGGTGCCGAGAGTTTGATCGGCTCCGCTGTAGTCAGTGCAGGCGCATGGCCGGGTACCGTGTTTTCTGCCGGTGCCGTGGTAGTTGTCCGTGCCATGGTATGCGTATCTTGCGTTACTTGGGATTGGTGCCACCTTTAAACGCGGTGCCAATTTTAACATTGGCACTGTAGTTGCCAGTGCCAAAATGTGTTTCAGCAGTACCAAAGAGGAGGTGGTTGTGTATTTAGACCTCAACTCCACACTGGTGTGCTGCTTATCTTTCGGGGTCGTTGCAGCTGTGGTACCAAGCGAGTTAGTTATTACTGCTGGTTTTATCGGTGCATTTTTCTTTTTTGGTGGGCTTTTCGATGGGGTTGAAGCCCTTTTTTGGGAATCTTTCCCTCTTGGTAATGGGGAGGATTCATGTCCCTGGTCAGAGAAAGGTCTCAGGGACTTTTCCATGAGGATCATTTTGAGCCTGAGCTGTCTCTCTTGGCTCATGCCTTTAAGTTCTTACAGTGGGGGCATTTTTGAGAAATATGTCCCTCACAAACACAGTGAATGCATTTGGAATGCCCGTCAGAAACTGGCATGGCATCCATCCATGATGAACATTGTTTAAAACCTGGGGAACCAGGCATGATAGTTACTACAAACAACTACTTTAAGCTATAGACTAAGAAAAAGACATTTTTTTTTAGGAAGGAATAATTGAAAAACTGACTAAACTACTAGAAAAAACTAATGCTAATTTATCCTATCTAACAGCTAATGGGCTACGAAGAGAATAGTTGTGCACTCTGTCTCAGACTGTGGACTGTTGAGAAAGAACTGAGGGGCTCAGATTGCACACACAACTCTAGGTGCCAACGCACCACGAGACAAGTTGCGCATGCACGATCCGATCAGGCACCGCTTGCAGAAATCTCCGATCTGGACGTGAGGACGCGCCAGACACCTGGAGAGGGGCATCCCCAGGGACACCACTCGATGAACATATCACCAATTTGGGGTGTCTGCCCTGCTTTTGACAGTCTGCCCTGAGCTAGGCACTCATGGCTGTGAGCCACTCCAGACAATGTGACAACGGCACCAAAGCATGGGATGATAAAGGAAGTCTTCAAGGGGCAGTCATATAGTTACCAATCAAGATTCATCAAGAAAAATCTTAGAATCTGTGAGTCACATGCAGGTGGTGACAGTTATGACAACATAAAACTCTTTCTGAAAGCACAAAATTTGAGAACGTTATATAAACTCAGGTGCACAAAAGGAACTCTAAGACAATATTTTTGGCTAGCCACTCAAGGTGACCAACTTTCTTGTACAATACCATTACTAGTTATCATATGGGTTTATGATGTTATTTTCTTGTTTTTTAGTGTCTGTGATTTTTTATTCTGAATCTTTTAAAATTAACTCTAATCTGACAAATATTTATTATTTGTAGTAGGGTAGTACCTAGAAGCCCCAGTGGAGACTGGGGCTGTATTGTGCTGGATAGCATATGCACCTAGTAAAAAGTGATCCCTATCTCAAAGAGTTTACAGGGTAAATAGACAATACAAAAGGCAGAGGAAGGGAATCATTCTTGTTAGCTGGGATTATATGAGGTGGGTAGGGAAAAGAGGAGTGGTTAGGGGGCTGGAGTATTGCAAGGTTAGGATGCCATTAGGCTTTGGAGCCCAAGAGATATGGTTGCTGTCATGCTTAGCTGTGGACAAAGATGAGGAGGTGTGGTTTGGAGTAGAGGTGTTAAAAATCTTAAATCTCAGATGAGTGCACACACTGAATACACCTTGGGAATGTGTATTGCTCTAATTCGCATAAAATGCATGGCTATGACTTAAATGATAATCTGTATAAAATAATCTATGTAACAAAGCTTTCAAAATGACCCCAGTACAGATGCCAACACTTCAGTTAATGAGTTCCAGAGGGGTAGCCCTGTTAGTCTGTTTTTTAGCAAAACAGCGAGAGTCCTATGGCACCTTAAACACTAACAAATTTATTTGGGCCTAAGCTTTCGTGTGCAGAAACCCACTTCATCAGATGCATGAAGTGGCAACTTCAGTTTGGTAGACATATATACACATGCACATATATATCACAGTGTGGAGGGCAAGTGTTAACGAGGTAAATTCAGTCAGGGTGGATGAGGCCATTCACAACAGTTGATGAGAAAGTGTGAATGTCAAAAGAGGGAACATTATTTTTTGTAGTGGGCTAGCCACTCCCCCAGTCTCTGTTCAGACTTAGTCTGATAGTGTCAAGTTTGCATACGAGTTCCAGCTCTGCATTTTCATGCTGGAGTTTGTTTATGAAGTTTTGTTGTTGAAGTATGGCAACTTTCAAGTCTGTTACTGAGTGTCCAGGGAGATTGAAGTGCTCTCCTACTGCTTTTTGAATATTACCATTCCTGATGTCTAATTTGTGTCTATTTATTATTTTGCGTAGGGACAGTCTGGTTTGGCCACTGTACATGGCTTCATTAACTTCAGTTAATGGGACAGGAAGTCTTTATCAAGTGCTATAGTGCTGTGTCCAATTTGCATTTTGGGTTTCTCCCACCTTTTCTAAGTTAATATTTCAAGCCATGAAATAAGGAAATGAGAAGACATCAGGTTCTTTTATTGCTATTGGGTATGCCTGTAATACAAATATTCACAAATTCAGGCGAGGTAATTACAAAAACCTATTATGTAGGTGGAATGTTCATATGTGTACAATATACAGCCACACAACTAACTGAGTTCTATCTACAAATCAGAAATATAAGTCAAACATGTCTGGGAAGAAAAAAGACAATCATGGTCAAACATAGCTATTTATTTTTTTTCTTATAAACAGCATTTAGTTTCTTACTGGAAAAACCTAGAATTTAAATATTTTTTCATCCAATCACAGCAATCTGTATACATTATTTACATCTCTCAAATAAACATGTTGCAGATTTTCAGACATTCAACTTTTTCTTTTTAATCAAAAACTGTTTTGCTCTAAAACTAAAATACCAATCAATAATTACTACAAACTGAAGCAGTATTGGCACAATTAGCTTACAGTACGGATTCCCATGTTGCATTTCAAACTTTACACTTTTTTTTTCTTCCAGCTGCTTTAAGATGTTTAAAGAAGTGAATAAGAAGGTTACAGTGTTACTTTTGCAATATCCTTTTGCCTTCAGCAATTAATTTTTATTCAAACCTCATTCACTTTTATTGCATTCTTCTCTCACTTCCATTGCACATCAAGGTATTGCTTCCAGTGGTAGTATTTAGCAACACAACTCCAGCATATAGGAAGAATCAAAACAGCAAAGAATTAAGTGTTCCCTCCAAGACTTGTGTCCCAAAATGTCCTTGTTTCACATGTACAAAAATAATGAGTACAGTTTAATGGCTATAAAATTTAATTTCCCCCTAAAAATACAGTAATTTATGAAGAACAATTTAAGGAGAGAATTCTTAAAACCAAAACGCACATACTGAAATTTAGTCTTTTTGCAGTCTTCAATTGTTAAGAAGTTATATTTTAAGGAGCAAAAATGTGTGTAACACTCAGAATGATCAGTGTTAGTTATCTATTAAAAAGATAAAACACCAAAACTTTTACGCAGTTTTAAAACATCACCACTAGAGGTTCTAGCGATGCAGTTTGGAAAACCTAAGTGAAGTTACAAATCAAAAAAACAAGGCTCTAAATAACAGTGGAAGTTTTCTAGTGGAAGAAACAGGCAGCTCTATATCCACGCTGCACCTTTAACAGTTCAACTGAAAACTGTTGTTTTACATACAGTAATATAGCACTCCAGAAAAAAAAATCACCAGTGTTTGCTGGCACCAAAAACACCTCAAAATGAAATGTTTTTAATAAAACTGTGTATGGTGATTCAGGGAAAGGGGACTAAGGAAGAAAAAGGAGGAACCTGGACAGTAAAGAAAGTCAATAGCAGCAAATAGGCATCTTACACCTGTGAAGTGAGTTTCAGAGGGAGTGTTCAGTTCTAAAATAAATAGACAACAGTACCCCTCTATTTTCTGTATTAAGGTAAATGCAAAAGTTCAAAGTTCTACATTGCATAGTAAGCAGTAAAAGAAACTTGAGACACTTGCAAACAGGCTGTGTACCCTTTTAAAAATTGTTCTCTTTCTCCCCCTCTACCATGTTAGACATCAATTCAGCTACTAGCAACAGTGGGATGTGGCACATTTTCTCCGCTTAGCCAGTTAACTTGGATCCCTGGCTCGACTATGAAAAACTTAAAAAGCTTTCTGTGATTAGAATGCATCTACCATCCTAATAGTGTAAATTCCCTGGTCCAAATTCACCTCTGGCATAAGATAGCAGAACACAACTGATTTCAGTAGAGTATGCTAGCAGTGAGTTTTGCCCTGTCTCATCTCAAGGTAGATTACTTCCTGAAGTTACCACTCAAATCACCAATATGATCGAACATGCTGGAGCTGAAAAACAGCAAAACCTGTTAAAAATTGTATTACACTGGAAGGCCTTCACCACATTAGGAGCATAACCAGGTCAGTTGTGGCTTGCATGGTTCTGCTTTCAGTGTCAACAAGGCCTAAAGCTCCAATGTTTAATATCAAAACAACGAAATATCTAACAGAGTATCCTTTTATAACATGGATCTAGACTAGTGTTGTGGTTTGTTTAGTTTTTTAAAATATACTGTTCTGTTACCAAGTTTTTACTAGATTCCAGCTGAGTTGAAAAACCAAGATGACTCTTGCTTAATATTTTGATGTGCTCTACAAGTGGAAACTCACTCAATTCTGGTCCCAAGTCTTCTGCAAAAACATTTTAAAATTAAAAGCTGCAAGTATAATAGAAAAGAGATACTCTAGTCTAGCCTAAACACTGCATTAGTACCATAGATGCTGTTATCTTCACAATTAGAATAATTAAAGTGTATTCAAACAGCTTTCTGTTAGACAGTGATCTCCAGGCTTTTATTACATATCTAGAAGTTAGTGTTAAAAAAGGTTTCCACCAACTATTTTTCACAATCTACATTTCATACTTAGTGCACTGTACCCATATCTACTGCAAAAGGTTTGTCTTTCCTATTCAAAGGATATATAGTTTTAAGAGCTAAAATTATTTATATGAATATTGTTGTGACAGAATTAATGGCCTTCTAGATGCCAAGTAACAAATATACAGAATAAGATGCCCATGTAAAACTAATATTCCACATGTTAAATTCTAAAATATGAAAGTGTAAACTGCAGAAGTGTGTCCTGAATTTTTATACCTGTGGTTTTAAAATTGAGATCAAATATCCAGAATGAGGAGTAAATCCAGCTACCGTCTGCAAATTCTCACTTTTATGTTTTGGATTTTTCAGTATATTAAAGCTTTCTAATCTATTTCTTATTAGATCATATAAAAACACCTTTTACTGTTCCATGTTTTTTAAAACAATTCTTTACTGTGCCTGCAAGGTATTCATAGAGAATGCTAATCCAAACAACCATAAGTAAACTTTTTTTTTTTTTTTTTTTTTAAACATCTCTTGCACATAACCCCAAACTGAACTGGTCCTCCTCTAACTTTTTTAAAGGGGCTTCCTGGTTAACACCTTCCTCATTTAGATATACAGCATAGCACTGACTATTGGCCATGTCTACATTACAAACTTACATCGGCATACAGCCTCTGCAGTTAGTACATCACCTGTGTGCATGCATACTTGTCTCCTTGCATCAGCACTGTGCATACTCACCAGGAGTGCTTGTATTGATGAAGAGCACGGTGCACCATGGGTAGGTATCCCACAGTGCAATGTACCACCATCCAGCACATTGTCTTTTGGGAAGTTTTGACAATGCTTGATGGGGCAGAAAGGAGTTGCACAGGGTGACTGGGAGCACAGGATCAACTTTCCAGTTTGCAATTGTGTCCATCACATAATGTCATCTGTATCCCATAATTTTCTAGCTTTTTTTTTTTCCAAAATTCCACAAACCCACGCGGCCCTCCTCGCTCGCCATCTCTGAGGACAACAGATTGTTGTGGGACTTTGCGAGAACCAATTCAAAGTTGTTGGTGTTGCTCTGGATGGCGGAATGCCACTTCTGGGTCCAAGAAACAAGCACTGACTAGTGGGATTGCATCATAATGCAAGTTTGGGATTACGAGCAGTGGCTGCTGAATTTCTGGATGTGCTAGGCCACATTCCTGGATCTGTGTGCTGAGCTTGCCCCAAGCCTCCTGCACAGGGACACCAAAGAGAGAGCTGTCCTGATAGTGGAGAAACAAGTGGCAATCGCACTGAGGAAACTTGCAATGCCAGATTGCTACTGGTAAGCTGGGAATCAATTTGGAGTCGAGAAACCCACCGCAGGGGGCAGCTGTGAGGCAAGTGTGCAAGGCCATTCATCACCTCCTGCTACACAGGACTGTGACACTCGCCAAAGTGCAGAACATAGTGGATGGTTTTGAAGCAATGGGGTTCCCAAACTGCAGTGGGGTGATAGATGACATGCATATCCCTGTTTTGGGACCAGACCACTTTGCCACAGAATACATCAACAGAAAGGAGTACTTTCCTGTGATTATGCAAGCACTAGTGCATCACCAGGGACGTTTTATCAACATCAGCATGCACTGGTCAGGGAACGTGCATGACGCTCGCATCTTTAAGAACACAGAACTGTTCAGAAAGCTGCAAGCAGAGACTTTCTTTCCTGACCGACAGCTTATCAATGGGAATGTTGAAATGCCTACAGTGATCCTGGGCAACCCAGCCTACCCTTTGCTCCCCGGGCTCACGAAGCTGTACACCAGCCACCTTGACAGCACCAAGGAACGCTTTAACTACCAGCTCAGCGGGTACAGAATGACAGTTAAATGTGCCCTTTAGTCATTTGAAGGGTCGCCGGTGTTGTTTACTCACAAGATTGGACTTCAGTGAGAGAAATATCCCAATGGTTATAGCTGCCTCCTGTGTCCTGCATAATATCTGTGAAGCAAAGGGAGAAAAATTTCTGGCAAGGGGCAGGTGAAGCAGCTGTCTGCTGAATTTGAGCAGCCAGATATATGGGCTATTAGAATAACTCAGTTTGGAGCTATATGGCTCAGGGGGGGCATTTCAAAGACCACATTAATAGTGAGCCAGCGTAGTATGTGTTGTAAGAGAGTAGAACAGCAAAGATACAAACACCAGAGTTACGAACTGACCAGTCAACTGAACACCATGTGGAACCGGAAGCAAGCAATCAGGCAACAGCGGAGGGGGAAAAAAAATAGAAAGCAAATACTACACTGTACCTATTTGCATCTTAAAGGTCGGCATGCAGAGCAAAAACAGTCTGGGGTCTGTGTTGTTTCCTGTAAGTCAAGGGTGCTGTTTCACCCCCTCCAACCCCACCTCACTTGGAGGGGGAAGCTGTTTTCACCACCAACCCTGTAAGGAGGGGGACAAGCTTGCAAGTTCAGTCCGAGCCTGAGCCAGGAAAGAAGCTACCACAGCAAGTGGCTGACTAGACTGGGAGCTCATGCTGCAGCCAAAGACTGGCCTGGAGCTGGAGTAAGAGCCAGAGTCCAAGCTGCTGCCTGCATGTTGCACTCTGGAGGAGTTTTAAAAGGCCACGGCCTGTGCACCTATGCTGCCCAAGACTGCACTCCTGGGTCCTACCAGCACCTCTGGGAGTGCAAGGGGCAGGGGAGGGAAGGAAGCTGGCAGCAGGATGGCACCAACTCCCTGCCACATGCTGCTTCTGGAGCATGGCAACCAGCAAACAGTGTAGTTAAGCAGGGCGAGCCCTGAGGAGAGGCGGCTGAGGGCTGGGGCTTGTAGTGCCAAAGGTGCAGGCAGTTCAGCTCTCCAGTTCAGCCCAAAGGCAAGAAACAGGAATAGGGCAGGGAGCTGCTTACAAACCAGACAGTGCTGCCAGGTGCCACCTTTGCAGAGATTTCTCCCAGCCTCAGCTGGAAGACACTGACTGCAGGTACTGTGCCATAATGTTTTGTTCAGAGTTACAAACAGCCTCCATTCTTGAGACGTTCATATCTTTGAGGTTCTACTGTAGTATGCTCTACCTTGCCCTACTCTTTTGCAGCCTGGAAGGAATTGTGCAATATACGTAGGAATATAACATTGTTCATGTACCTATTAAGTTTTGTTTGTGAATGATCTTATGAGTTGTGTGATACTATGCAATAACAGATCATTGGTCGCTTTCAGAACAGCTGAGCAACAGCCAGCATACATTGTTAAAGAACAGATGAATTATATTCCAAATAAAATAATTTTATTCTGTAACAAAATCTGTACAAAAACCCAAAAATCCAGGCAATTCAAAACCAAGTACATTTAAAACTTAATAAATTAAAAGAACAGAACTTCTAAAGGGGTAAGAACATTCATGTTCATTTCAGACACACACACACAAACCAGGCTTTCACAGGTCAGTGTATGTGAAGCTGTGATTGTCTTTAATGTCGCCCAGGGTTGAGTGCTAGGAGTAGAGCCCAGGATTGTAGAGTAGAGCCTGCAGGTGCAGCAGAGTCGTCAGCATCTCTGTTTGCTGCCTGAGAAGCCTCATTATGTCCTGGTGTATCTCCCTTTTCTTTTCCCGCACCTTTCTGCTCTCCACTCTATTCTTTTCCTGGCTGTCCACAATGTTCATCCTCCAGTGCCTGTGCTCATTGTCCGATGCAGGCTTTCAGGATCTCATGGAGCATGTCATCCTGAGTCCTCTTTTTTTCTCCTCTTCTGGCTCAGGTATTCCACAGGTGTCAAAGGGGAGCCCCTGAAGGCCACAATGGCAGCAGATGCAGATAAAACACAGAGGCATTGCCACGTATTCACTACGGAAAGTGAAACTGAAGATGCTGAATTCACTCCCTTTGCTCCCCAAAAGTTTTAAGCTCTATATTTTCACTTCTGCTTGGGATTGCTTGTGCACTGTGCTAACCACAACACCAGCCATGGTGAGTACAGTCTGACGGGGGTTGCGGAAATGAGGAGGGAATTGCTCCACTGCATAATTCTAGTAGTATAGGGCAATGGCACTGAATATTGGCACCATTTTCCACAGGCGGTGGTGATTTTAGTTGATATCTCACTTCTAAGGGTAACAGAGGAAGAGAGAGCACAGCTGCTGCTGGCATCCGGAAGCCAGCCAGGCCTGTATGCTGCTCGTCTGTGGAGCCTGCTGAAGTTATCGTTGAGTGGTGTGGGAAAGCGTCCTACCATGGCAGAAGAAATAAGGCTGCCATCCCTAGAGACCTTTGGCAGAAGATTGCAGATTTTTCCATGAAGTTTCACGGAGATCTCCCCGAAGGATTCAAGATACATCCCTGTGCAAATAAACAAACTACTCTGCATGGCGCCCTGCCTAACTCTAGAGGGGAGTGAAAAACAGACAGCAACTGTACCTTTCTTGGTTGTACCGCTACCTCTTCTAGCACAAGTAAATTAGTAATAACTCAAAAGATGTGTCCTGCTACTTTTGGGGGGGTATCCCTGTTACTGAAAATTAAACTACACACTTACCTGAAGTTCCTTCCCCTGCATCAGCTTTCCTGTGCTCAACTGGCGGGATTGGCTGGACTTCACTGGAGTCCAAAACAGGTGCTGGCTCATTGTGCAGCTAGATCCCTGTCGCCTGTCACCCCTATTTCTCCTTCTCTTCCTCATCCACCACCTCCTCCTCACTGTTCATTGCAGAGGTCTGTAACGTGGCTCCTCAGAGGTGTCCACAGTGCTTTTAGGAGTGGTGATGGTGTCACCACCAAGTATAAGATCCAGTAATTTGTAAATGCAGCAGGTCTGCGGCTTGGCACCGGAATGATTTTTGGCCTCCTGGTATGCCTACTGCAGCTCCTTGGCTTTCACATGACACTGCTGCTGATTCCTGTCATACCTCTTCTTCTGCATCCCCTGAGCAATCTCCTCGTAGATGTCCACTATGGCTTGTTCTGAGCTGTGTCTGCATAGCCTCTTCTCCCCGAAGGCCCAGGAGATCCAATATCTCCTATGTACAGGCAGGAGCACATCTGGAACTTGTAGCCAGCATTATCAGCTGGGCAGTTGCACTGAACAATGGAGAGCTGCTAGGTGTGCTCGCCAAGCCAGGAAAAGGAATTTCAAAAATTTGCAAGCTTTAAAAGGGAGGGGGGTGCTTCTGGTCTCTCTGACAGCTGAGCAGTAGAGTTCACATGGTGACCAGAGTGGTCACTGTGGGACAGCTGCTGGAGGACAGTAATGGTCGACATAAGTAACGCAGCGTCTACACTTGCACTGCATTGACCTAATCACATTGATCTTGGCTCTAAGTCACTTGAGGAGGTGGTGGTAGTAAGTTGGCGTAACAGGGCACTTATTTTATCGGGAGCCAAATTTAAGTGAAAACACATGCACAATGAAGTCAATGTAAGCTGCCTTTTGTCGATCTAACTTTGTAGTGTAGACCAGACCAAAGCTTAGTGCCATCTAGAGGTGCAAGATGATTAGTACTACCCAGGGTCAAAATATTTTTCCTCTTGCCAGAAGTATAATCTGCACACTGAACACCCACAGCAGATTGTAAACCAATACTGCTTACAGTAAACTCAGCAAAGCAGTTTTCAGTGGAAATTAAAATTAATGATGCAGATGTCATTAGCTATTAAAAGCAGCATCATTTATGCCTCCATATGATTAAAAGCCTGTCAGTATTTCCTTTACAATTTTCAGCTATAAAACATTCTTTAGACTGAAACAAAGCATAAAAGGCCAGAGACCCAAGAGCAATTAAAAAATTTAGTTTTCATATCTGAAGTGCCTTAAAACAGTTTGTTCACTTTAAGTTTATGGGGATGACTTTGCCCTCTGTCAGAAGGATGCCTTTATGTGACCCTATAACTCAAAACAAAAAGACTTCAGAGCCATTTAGTCTGCTGAGATAATTATCCATGAACTCAAAAGGCCCACGGACCATAACAGATCTACAGTTAATTAGAGCTAGAGTTCTGAAACTTGATTTAGTATCTGGATCAGCTGTCAGCCCCAAGCCACACACATGAACGGTCCCAAGGAGCCCACAAATGCCAGGAAATAAGTATTAAGACCAGTACACGCACTGACTTGTGCAGCTGAGCTTAGATAAGTACTGAGGTTCCTTACGATCTTACTTAACATAGGAGACCAAGACCAGCCCCTTTTATGTGCACAGCACAGTGTACTAGGAGGGAGGGGCATAAGGAACCTCTTTCTCCAACTCTTGAATGAGAGACTGGGGGGACCGGCTCTTGCACAAGCCAATACACCACAGCCTCTGTGTGGGCATGCTCTGACACTAGGGAGTGCATTCAGCCATATAGCCAGCTAAGTGCACACACTGCTGTCTGAAGCACACATAAGCTGCCCTTCCTGTGGAACCTTCTACTGGCCACAGAGGATCCTGAAATAAGTTACACATTGCTGGGCTCTTCCTAGTAGTGCTGGCTCAGAGCCTATGAACTCTAGGAACAGTGAGTTAGTAAAATGTTAGGTGTGAATATTCCAGCTATAAGTGACTATCAAAGGAAAACAAATGGTGTTCATACCCTTTTTACTTCTTTCTGATGTAGGAAGATCTCAAAGATCTTCTTCCCAAAAGCAGGTAAGAGGGTCTGTTTGTTTTTTTCACATAAGGAAGAGACTGGAATCTCAGCAATTGAGAGGAGTTGGGTTTTCAGTCTGAGTTTTTCAACTTCATTTTTGTTCAAATACTTGGATGAAAAAATCTCTGCCTGAAAGATTCAAACTATGGGCTTCAACTATGGGCTCAGAAAGCTCCCAGTCCAGTTTTTCAAGGTGGCTTCCAGAAAAAACAGGAAGACCAGACCTGATATTTCTACTAGAAAAGAGCAAAAGAATGGCAGCTTCTTCTCCTCTTCACCCCCCATTTTTTGGGAACATACATCACAAAGTACTAAAGAAAGGCATAAACCCAACTGCTCCCCCCACCTCTTCGCAACTCTTCTTTAAGGCCGATAAAACCCTGGGCTTTAATTTGAACTATAAATCCAAGACATAGATCAGCCGAGATACACACAAGGGATTTGTATATCTTAAAGGAACATTTGATGAAGCTGAAGGAACAATGTCTGAATGTTAAATTATATATCTAACTTTTCTGTTGCTAATAATTTTTCATTGCCATATTAATTTAATCAGTGTTAAGATATGTGAGCACAGCTTATCTGAGATTCCCTTACTATTTTGTAACAGCTATCTAAAACTAGATTCTTCTATAAAGGAGAAGCAATGAACAGAATGTATGAAAACAGTTTGCTAGTCCATAGCTGGATTCACAGAGCTATGCTCATTTCCAGTAACAAATAAGGTTATGATATCAGTAATCAACGAAGCAAACAAAAAGTCAACTAATATCAGCTTCTGCTGCACTAGAAACCTTTTGCCCAGTGGAAGGATAACATTTGTTTAAGGAAAAGGTCCTTTTCAAGCTTCAGACAATTTTGCAAAGAACTAATAGTGAAGTAATAGTGTTTCCCATTTCAAGAATGTAGGCCTGACTTCCAAAATTAAGTGTGTATGTAATTTGTATATGCAAATACCAAAGTTACATATGCAAATTAAGTACCTGCATGCATAAATGGCCAGTTACAAGTTTTACAGGCTATTTGCATGTGTAATTGTGTTTTTCCATGCATAATTATAAACTCCTAACGGTCAAAGTAAAACACATGTCAAGCAGAGGTATGTGAAATGTTTGCATGGTTTCAGAATATCCTGAAACACTTCTATTGTTTTGTCACAAACTAAAAAGAGGTTCAAGAGCCATTCTAGTGTGTAATACAGAGAGAGAGCGCTTTTCATCTTCAGCTCTCAGAGTCATGTAAAAACTGTGGTTCTGCTAAGTTTTAATGTAAGAGCAGGTGAACTAGCAACTTTTTCATTTTTATATTTGGGATTTGGCACATAGATACTAATGATACTATGAGGATGGCACATTACAAATGTATTTGAAACTAAAATTTGACAGATACAAAGATACACAGATTGAAAACAAAGACAAGTTCCATATGAATTTCTGAGACGGGAACCCCCATTTCACATCGCTATAGCACAGAGAGATGTCCAAATAGTAGCCTGTGGACTACTTAGTGGTGGTCAAGGGAAAGCTGTCTTGTCATATGGTACTGGCTCTCCTAGTTTCCAGTATGAGAGAAACAGGACCAGAGACGGAGGAAGCAATGAAATAAAAAGAAAAAGGAGACCGTGATTGTTTTCTCAAAAAGAACAAAAGCACTTGCCACACTAAAGACTGCTAAAATACACAAATATTACTTAATATAACTTTCCCCATGTAAACAAGTGCTGTAGTTGGCAAAGGGACCTCATGCTATTATGAATGAGAGGGGCTGTGGACCGTGTGATTGCCAATGCAAAGTGGTGCACAAAACAATCTTTCTACAAAGAGATGTTCTCATTACGAAAAAGCTTGAAAATCTGGGCTCTAATCTTGAGTTAGCTTTTTACTGTTAAATTTTAAATGGCATCAAACTAGTGGCTTTTAAACAAGATTTTTCTTAATACTACTTGTCATTTTTGATGATGACTAAATATACCTTGCCTTCTCACTGAAGATACTTTTGCAAAATGGTTGGCTCATTTGACAAATGCTAGGTAACTTCTGTTTTACCTTATAGCACTTTAGGCTGACCTGAATTGATATTTATATTAACAAAATAAATATAAGTAACAAGGAATGGAGAACCAGCCCTCTGGTATCCTGGGTTGTCCACAGTTTTTAAATCTTTATCATTTAGGTCTGGTGACTAGGACATGATCTGAAGTGCCACCATCACTATAATTTTTACTTTTTTGGAGGTGTTTTTTTTGTTTTTTTTAAAGAAATACCTAGTTTTGAAAAGCTTATATTAATCTCTTTTAAAAATTGTGATACTTTGTATTAAAACCTGGAGATCACTGATTTAAGTAAGTTATGGCTTTTTTACTTTAAGCATATATATTCTAAACCAAGCATCAATAAGTGTCCTGGGTAATAGGTTATATTTTCTGTTTCCAGCAATGTTTAGTATTGTGTGTGCTTTGCACCTCAGAAGTGAGTCTGCCAAGGCACTTAGAGAATGTAAGTCTTTTAGGGACTTCATGAGAATGGGCTACGATTGATACAATACAGAACCCATTCACCAGCAGTGTCAAATCACCCAACAAGCATATTTCCTTTATAAACACTCAAAATCTACTAAAAATCCACAATGAGAAAAAAAGGGGGAAAAAAGCCATTTACTGTATGTCACTAAAAGACAAAGATTTCCCCTAATAAAAGCACAAAGAATGGATCTTGGCTGCCTGTAAGAACAGAATAAGGTTTGGTTTTGTTTTCAAAACAGAACAAAACAAACAAACAAAAAATCCCAGAAATACCACACTCTTGTTTAAAGAAAAGTGATTTCCACAGATCCACTTCCTTTTATCTGTCCTTAGAGGTGAGTTTTTCAATCAGTTCTTGAAGTGGAGCCAGTTCTCTTCTATCAATAAGGTTGAATTCCTGTAGAAGGGGGGAAAAAACACTTTACTTGCACAGGCAATGTAGCGTTAGTACCAGTTTTACATTTAAAGTTACTCTGCAGTTTACAATCTTAAAGCCCAGGCTTACCTATTAGCCATTTTCAACTTCTTGGTAAGGTAGAACACAGCCAATGTATAAACATGTTACTTCTAGGTAGCTGATTCAAATCCAGTCTAGGTCACTAATAACTAAACATCATCATTACCATCATCAGAAGGCTGTGAAATGAATTAGTGTGCCTAGTAGATCCATATTAAAAAAAAAGATTTAACTTCACACCGAGTAAACTCCCTTCCCCGATCCTGTTCTGCATTAAGGCCATCCAACAACACAGCTCAAACAGTTTTCCCCCTTTTGTAACTTCTAAAGGGCCCTTCCTTGATGGAAAAACAGCAGCATCCAGTAAATGCAATCTCTGCAGCTTGATTTCAGTTTTCTTCTTCTACTGGCTGTGAATTAAGGTTTTCTTTACTAATTTTCTGTCTTATGGAAACATGCCATAATTTACTGTTGCACTCTGTCAATACTTACAGCAATAATTATACATTAGAATACCAGTAAGGTAGTATCTTGGGCTTGGAACTACCAAACTATGAAAAAACACCTGCTTCTATAACAACTGCTATAAAACTCAAAAGAACGGTATTTTTATATATCAACATTTTAATATATCTGTCTTCAGAATAGAAGGCAACCATTACCATAGTATTCTTGGGCTAATTTACCTGAACAAAAAAAATAAAGTGCTTGAAGGATGTGTTAAGATGTGCCTCTTCTTGCAGCTGTATCACTGGATCAAAGTGCTGGTGGTAAATGTGAGCATAAACTCTAAAGAGACGCTTTAGAATGGTCTTTGCCACTGACATGAAGTTCTTTGGGAAAGGAACACCTAAAATTAAACAAATGTATGGTAAGCTCTTTGAGGCAAAGACGGTGTCTTCATAGATTTTGAAGCCAGAGGGACTATGATGATTGTTTAGTCTGACCTCCTATATAACACAGCCCATAGATTTCACCCAGTGATTCCTACATCAAGCCCATAATTTCTAGGTGAGCTAGAGCATATGTTGCAGAAAGACATCCCCTTCTTGCTTTGAAGACTTCAAGTGATGGAGAATCCCATGTCTGTTGGTAAGTTGTTCTAATGGTTAATTACCCTTGCTGTAAAAAACAATTGCATCTTATTTCTAGTTTGAATTTGTCTAGCTTCAGCTTCCAACCACTGGATCTTGTTATGCCTTAGTCTGCTAGATTAAAGAGTCCTCTACAATCAGAAATCTTCTCCCCATGAAGCTAATATTGACCATGATCAAGTTACCACTCAACCTTCTCTTGAATAAACTAAATAGACAGAGCTTCTTTTGTGTCTCACTGTAAGTCAGACTTCAAATCATTCTTGGAGCTCTTTTCTGAACACTTTCCAGTTTGTCAACATACTTTTTACATGGCAGACACCAGAACTGGACGGAGTATGTTAGTAATCCGTTATACTGGGGTAATAAAGGCTCCTTACTCCTACTCAATATTTCCTTGCTTATACATCTAAGGATTGCATTTGCGCTCTTAAGCTACTGCATCACATTGGCAGAAGGTGTTCACTTGGTTATCTTCACATATACTTGAACAGGGCCAAGCAAATGGAGATCCGAGCCTGCTGTGCACTACAGTAAGATAAACATTAAATAATTAAAAACACTATTAACATTACTGACTATTATTATTACTATAACATTACTATTAACATTACTGTTAATAGTAAAGCAGGTTCCCTTTCCCCCACTCGTGCCCAACAGCTCTGAATTGAAGCACTAAAACAAATGCCCTATTGGTAACAGGTAACAAATCTACGTTGCCACCTACTGAGCAGGGATAGCTGGGAAGAAGGATGACTTACAGAACAAAAGACAAAAAAACCTATTAGAGGTTCATTGTTCCAGGCTAAAACCATGAATAAGTAAAAGCAAAAGCCATTTGTTCTTGACAGATGGTCCATTTTTTAAAATGGACAGTCATTAAATGTTTGCTGAATAGGGCCATACATTTAAAGAAGCTTCCTCAAAACATAAAAGACTTCCATAGTTACTTGTAAGCAATAAGTTCTGTATTCATGAGCAAGGGTGCAATTCTGATCCAGTAGGGGAAATGCCTTTTTGGGGCTATGCTTCTTTTCTGCACAGAAACTTATTTTGGTAGTTGAGGAAATACTATATTCTGCAAAAAGATACTTAGGATAGGGTACAGAGGTAGGAATTACTTTCCCTTCTTTCTCTCCTATTTCTCCAGGAGAAACACCCCACTTTTCAAAAGGAGAAAGCTGAAGAATCAATGAAAATACAGTTGCTTATTAAATAGAAACACCCTTTTTCTACATCCTGAATTTTAACAAGTTTTTATTAAGGATTGCTCAATTATGTATCATGTCTGATAGCCTGGCACATAAATTGTACCTGCTTAACCAGGTGAAAGTATCTTTCAGTGTACTGATAAATTGTTCTTTAACTATGCTAAACCAGTCAATAATCATTTAAGGAACAACTTACTATTCTATAGCTCACTATTTCTATTTATTGCTGAGTTCTCTTTAGGGTACAATAAATATTTATTCCTTCCTGTAAGTTCAGAAACAAACCCACACAAGCTTTTCAACACTAAGAGATCTTAATATTCCTGTACAACAGGATCCCAATTTCACTGTTCATTTTTACCTATTTTGGATGGAAATAGTGTCTCATCATCCAGCTGATCCTGGACCCAAGTCATCAGGTAATCAATGTACTTTGGTGCTGAGCATTTGATTGGTTTCTTTATGTTTGTCCCATCTGCCCAGTGATATTCGTATCTGGGTTGGAACAAAAAGGGAAGACATCACTTAAACACACAACTGAGTCATTCACATAAAAGCCTTTAAACATAAGAATGGCCATAGTGGATCAGACCAATGGTCCATCTAGCCCAGTGTCCTGTCTTCCGACAGTGGCCAATGCCAAGTGCTTCAGAGAGAATGAACAGAACAGGTAACCATAAAGTGATCCATCCCATTGTTCATTCCCAGTTTCTTGGAGGGGTTTTTATTTCTGTTTAAGAATTGAACTTGATTTTCATAATGCTTTCAGAGATTTTGTACCTGTTCTGTGCCCATGAACCCATGTCACCCAATTATGATCATATTTTCGCTGGCCCTTCTTGTGTTTTTAATACCTTGCATATATCTTCCTTCACATCACAAGGACCATTCACACTTAAGGCCCAGTCCTGCAACCTCTGCTCACTAAGTGTTTTCCATAACAACTTGCAGTGGGATTACTAGGATTTAGTAGGATTAGGTCTCTAACCCTTATATTGAATTCTCCCTCAAAAAGATAGCAACTTCATTTATTATTTAGGCTCAAGTAACATTTTTAATACAGTGAATCATTACAGGGAAATACTGAAAAGTTACACAAATCCTAGTCATATAAATAAAAATTAAGTCCTTTAAACACATACCAAACAGTGCTGGACTTACCTTTAGTTCTATTTTTGTGGAACAAAAGTGTCTCTGCCCCTCCTGCCAAGGCCACCACTGTGGTCAGTATGTGAATAAAGGGCTTGGTTTTTATTTATATGAATGGAAATAGTGGAAAAAAAGAATCATCACTGTGGGGAACTCAAGCACATTTGACCAAAGTGTGTATGGAACTGCTTTAATATTCTTAGAATCAATATGGTTCTATGTGTTTATGCATTTCTATCTAGTAATACTAAATTTATGCCTCATTGGAGATACCATTCATATAAAATATATTTTTAAAAACCTGATAAAATTGTTACAACAATGTATTAATGTATTAAAAACAAAGATTAATATTAGAAAACTAGAAATTCTCCTTATTCCCAAACACAGCCTTTTGGTACATGAGTCGAACGGAATTACTTAATTTGAAAAAAGTGTATTTTAGCCAACAGAAGAAAATTTTCATGCTATATGGTTCTTTTAAAAAGATATATGTTATTAGAGTGTGGCCTCGCTCTGTTCCCAGCTCTGCTATTTGCCTACAAGTGACCTTCTGCTAGTCATTTCCCCTTTCTGCCTCAGTTTTCCCATCTGTAAAATGGTGATAATGATACTTACCTCCTTTATAAACCATATTAAGATCTACTTAAGAGCTAGGTGCTACCTTACTGTTTATTTACAAAGTATTAACAAGTTCACAAATCTTTGCCATGTAAATATCAAAAACTTAACTATCATTACAACAGTGAGCTTTTGTTTAAAAAGACATTATACAGGAATATAGCCACCCCTCCCTCCCTCCCTATATATATATATATATCCCTATATATGAGAGATTTCACTTAATTAAATGAAATCACTAGAAACACAGATGTTGTAACGATGCTCACTCTGTAATATGGTAACATCACACAAGATTTATTTATAAAATAAATATTTATTTATATTTATATATAAAAACACAATAGACCAGGCATATCTATACAATTTAATATTAAAAAAATGAACAGGTGTGCTGGCACTGTACTTTGAATATTGAATTAAAAAAATAACAAATACTTAAGCATCTATTTGTCCTCTATTTTGCTGGGTATGGAATTGATGTGTTAGTTTTTCCATAACAATCACCTCCATTTTTCTTTTTTTTTAAACTATTCCTCTATGGTTGGATTATTTTTCATTTTCCAATGAAAGACTATTATCAGTAGCTTCCTTTCCTCTTGTGTGACTCTTTCTGCTAGGAAGCCCCAGGATCCTTTGGTAATAAATATCCAACAATTTGTGATATTTGGTTATGGATTATATTCCAATACTCTCTAATGACTGGATATGTCCACCATATGCATAATATCTCCTCTTTCACAACAATTTCTCCAATATTTATCCCCATTCATTCTATATTTCTTTTTAATCTGGTGTGAGGTACTATTTAAACAGTATTTTAAATAAGTTTTCTTTTATTGTGCTACAAATTGAAGTTGCTGGTCCTCTTTTCCAGCTTAAACTCCATTCCTCTGGGTATTTGTCTATCCAGGTCCTTTTCCCATTGGACATTTTTTTTGTTAGGAAAGTTGTTTGCAAAGATGGATATAAACAAGTTATTAATTTTTTTCCTAATTGACAAGATGCTATTGGTTCTATTAAAGGCAGCTTTCTTCGTTTAAAAAAACATTTTTAGAAAGTTGAGAAACACAATGCCTAACTTAAAAACCAAACACTGGTACGATAGGAGAGTGGGCCAGTTAAAGTGAGTTTTGATTTCTAAATCTGTTAGAAAAGTCAGTATGTATTCCATGGCCCCCTCAATCTTTAAACCTCTCTGGTTCATGATTTGGGTTAAAATCTGGATTATTGACAATGGAGGTCAGTGGCAAGGGAAACAAATTTATCTTATCTCTAGTTCTACCCCAAACTCATCCTTTGCTAAAGGATGTGTATACATTTCCGGAAGGCGGATTATTTTTATTAATCCAAGGTAGCCTACACCAGCGTTTACACTGCCACAATTTTCTTGTTCAATAAATACCCAGTGTTTGCCTGGGTTAGTGTGACCCCAATGTATTACTGCTTTGAGCTGGCAGACTTAATAGTATAAAATATTTACAACAGCTACTCCACTTTGTTTAATGGGTCTGTACAAAGTATCTGCATTCACTCTTGGTCTTTTCCATATAAATTCTAACAACATCCTCTGTATTCTTGCCAGGGGTTTATTTGGGTTGATGATAGAAAAATTTTGAAATAAGAAAGATATCCTTAGCAAAATGTTTATTTTGACTGTGGCTATTCTGTCCAACCAAGCAATTACATACTTCCCCCTCTCCTCACACTCAAGATCTTTCATTTGCTGAAGTAGTGGTTTGACAGTTAAATCATAGAGATCTTCTAGGTTGTTTGAGATTTGAATTCCCAGGTAGATTAGAGAATTTGTTGTCCAAATGTTTTCTGGAAGAATGACTTTTCTGAGTCTGGCAAATTCAGATTTGGTAGGTATTATTAACTACTCAAGAGGAAAAAAGTACAAAAAATCGTGCTCTATTGTTGTGTGGGGGTATTATATTGTTCTTGCATATTAGGGTTAATGTTTTAACTTCAGTTGTATTAATTATACATATAATAGAAGACAGCATAAACATTTTTCCCTCTTATAAATCCTATTTTTGCAGCAAGGAAGAAGTGAGTCTTTAAGGATTCAAGAGGATCAGGTAGTGGTTTTATTGACTAGTCTGGGGAAGGTGTACCATGCATAAAGGAGACCATGAAAAAGATGATTTTAGGACCAGGTAGCTAGAAAAGAATGCTTTAGAACATTGAAAGTCTGGGGATCTCACCTTTCAAGTAGAATATAGTATTTGTTTTCAGCACGTTTAGGCTATAGGAGTGTGGCTCTTAAGACTTTTTACCAGTCCTTCAGGAGAAAGCAGTTCTTTGTCATCATGAGTCCAGAACTGTATATAGCAATCTCCTGAATCTGGGACCAGCCTAATTTTCACTCCCTGCTCTAAGTCAGTCAGGCTTGCTCAGTCAGCAAGGCAGAAGGCACTGCTGGAGAAAGACTGAAGCTATGTCTACACTTACAAGCTTACAGCAGCACAGCTGTACCAGTATAGCTGTGCTGCTGTTAGACCGCTCGTGTAGCCAAGTTATGCCAATGGGAGAGCGTTCTCCTGTCGACATAATAAAACCAGCTCAACAAGTGGCAGTAGCTATGTCAGTGGGAGAACATCTCCCGCTGACATAGGGCTGTGCACACAAGTGCTTATGCTGCCAAAACATATGTCGCTCAGGTGTGTGAATTTTTCACACCCTTGAGCGACAAACGTTTTGCTGACATAAGTGCTAGTGTAGACATGGCCTGAGACACTCACATCAAGTCCTTCCCCACTATCAAGCGAGTGAACATACTGTCAACCCAGGAATGAAAAGGACTGCTGAGTGTTTCAGTGCTAATCCTCCCAGAGGAACAAATGAGCTACATTACAGGCAAGCACCAGTATTCATCTAAATACAAAAGAAGGATAATGCCAGTTTAAAATCACGTGTTTTCAGAGGAAATATTGTTGCCTATCCTACAAATCTGATCTTAAATGCTTACAACTGAAAGAATGTAAGGAAATCTTATTAACTTTTAACAGTTTAAGTTTACTCTTCATTTTTTTCAGCTTGGACTGAAAATAGCCTCATCACTTTCATTTTCTATTCTTAATACAATAGCAGAATGCTGTGATGTTTGAGTTGCAAACAGCAGGGGAATGTTTGTTTTATAATGTTTCCTCCAGAATTAAAATTACGAGAACATTTTTATTTGTCATACATCTTTGTAAAATATGTTTAAAATACATATGTTTTATACAAGAGCAAAATTTTGGATAAAACTTAATAAGGCAGTGCCTGTTTTAAATACTTTACAGTATTTTGTCAGTTAAATAAGAAACTAGGAGAACCTTTTCACAATAATTTTTAGAACAGATAGTTTGGGCAGTAAACAAGACTAACAAATTTATTTATATATTTCTCCTGATTTATCAAATCAAAAGGTTCAAGTCACTTTATAAGTTTATATACAACTGATACTCAAGGATCCCATATACCACCATTTCAGTGCAGCCACTTCTGGGATGAAATAACTCAATTATTTAATATCACACATTACAACTATAGTAAAGAATACCATATCATTGAAATTAACAGGCAGGCTGTTATTTACCAGAAGCAGAACTTGGCTAAGAATAGGGTTAACCACCCTACTCTTGTGAAAGCCACCATGAGAACTTTAGTGACTACAATCAGACATAAGCAGCTCTGTTTTAAGTCTCTTCTGAAATACTGTACACCTACAAAAACTCCTGCTATAGAGCCAATTTATTCAATTTATTTATTCAGAGTGAAGAGTGCCTTCTACTGTGTCATAGTTCAGAGCAACTGCACCTGTATTTTCCCTCAGTGGGTCAGCAAGGACACCTACTCTCGACTTCCAGCTACTGCCTTTTTGGGTCGTCTTCCTCTCTTATGACTGGGGTAGTCTCAGACAGCACAGTTCCCTGGCTTCATTGTGTATTTTTCAGCACAGACAGGATGCCCAAGGACACCTGTCTGCTTTCTTTTTAGAGACTGATAACAGAATTACTACAGATGTAAGTTACCTCACAGACTGGTAAAAGCAAAGTAATGCAAAAAAAAAAAAAAAAAAAATGAACATTGAAAAACATAATCCCAACTATTCAGGCAAAATGAGGGGATCTAAATTAGCTGTTACCACTCAAGAAAGAGATCTTGGAGTCACTGTAGATAGTTCTTTGAAATCATCCACTCAACGTACAGCAGCAATCAAAACAGCAAACAGGATGATAGAAACCGTTAGGATAGGGATAGATAATAAGACAGTAAATATAATGGCATTGTATAAATCCATAGTAAGCCCACATCTTGAATACTGCGAGCCGTTCTGGTCACCCTATCTCAAAAATATATATTATAATTGGAAAAGATACAGAGAAGGACCACAAAAATGATTAAAGGTATAGAACAGCTTCCATAGAAGGAGAGATTAAAAAGACTGACTTTTCAGTTTGGAAAACAGACAACTAGGAGGGGATATGATAGAGGTCTATAAAATCATGAATGTTGTGGAGAAAATGAATAAGGAAGTGTCATTTACTCCTTCACATAACACAAGAACCAAGGATCACCCAATGAAATTAATAGGCAGCTGGTTTAAAACAAACAAAAGGAAGTACTGTTTCATACAAAACACTGTTTGCCTGTGGAACTCATTGCCATGGGATGTTGTGCAGGCCAAAACTATAACTAGGTTCAAAAAAGAATTAAATAAGTTCATGGAGGACAGGTCCATCAATGGTTCTTAGTCAAGATGGTCAGAGATGCAACCCCAAGCTTTGGGTGTCCCTGGCCTCTGACTGCCAGAAACTGGAAGTGGATGATGGGATGATCACTCAATAAATTGCCCTATTCTGTTAACTCACTCTGAAGCATCTGGCATGGGTCACTGTCGGAAGATGGGATACTGGGATATAGGAACCCAGTATGACCCAATATCGCTATTCCCTTATGTTCTAGCTTTACAGAGAAAATATATTGAAAACAATAAAAGAGACTACCTGCATGTTAATGAGTTTATAAGGAACCGCCCAATCCCAACATGGATTCTGGCAGGAACAGTCCTTCATCATCCCCCAACCCTAGGGGAGTCCCAGTAGTTACCGGGTCATCACAGCTTCAGCTCAGAACAAGCACAATCATGACATGTTCATCCTTTATACAATGAGCCTTTTATCTGGTGTTTCCAGGAGTAGATAAGTACACAATGGGTTTTTCTCCCAGGCATAGCTTCAAAAGGTTCAAAGTGGGTCACTTGCCTTCCCCAGCTACTTCCTAGGAAATCCACTTCATAGGTATTGTCCCAAAAAGTTCTTTGAACTTTCTCAGACCTTCCAGAGATTGCATTAGTCTTGTCTTCCCTCTAAAGCAGTTCCATATAATCTCACAATAGTACATAAACATTTGCATTTCTAATATAATGTACCCCAAAGGTATTAATTAACCTTAATTCAGAAAGGTTTAACTTAATTCAATGAAGTTCATTCAGGATATTACAGGATACTGTCACATAGTAACTCTCACCATTTCCTGAAGCACCGCCATGTTCCTTCGAGGTCTTTTGTGCATGTATTGACCCTGCTTGACTTGTGTGACCTGACACGCTCTCAGTATGAAGTGGTATGACTTATAAGAAACAGTAAAGATATACTCTCTGGCACAACACATACTATAAGTGGAAATGTGCAGAGATAATCTTTAAATACTCTAGCAATCCCCACATTTCTGACTTGTTGGGTGCAGTATTACATTTGGAACTTCTAAGGGGCATGCAGCTGATAAAATCAGTGTTTTCTGAATGATGAACTATATTAATGAAAACAATATTCTGGGACTGAAACTTCTGTAGATGGTTCCTAAAATACAGAGTGGCAGCATTAAGGTAGTTATGGAAGATGGTAGTTTAAAACAAGACCCACACATTGATTCAAATGTGTGAGCAAGTGCCCGCATCTCTAGTAATAAAACAAACACCATGCCATTGACTAAAATTCAACCTTATAGCTGGACTGGGCTTGTTTGGGAAAAAAAAAAAAAGAAAAAAAGAAAGAAAACTTCCAATTCCAGCTCACAGATCATGTTATAATAGGGACAAAATGATATTTAGTGGGTAGAGTAGGAAGTATAGCATTTACAGTGACTAACTGTAGGTTCAAACAGCATCAAATAACATTGGTAAGATTTACCAGGATTGAGATAAAACAATTAATTAATCTTTCTATTCACATATGCTAATGATCCTACCTAAATATGAAAATATGCCTACGCATTAAAGATAAAAAGACCAACTCCTCCTCCACAAAATTCTCTCTCTGTATATAGAAGCACCCTTGAGAAGATGTAGAACAAAATTATCACCTTAGCTAAGCAAAGCATGCTACGTAGCTAGGATTAAGATCTTTATGGGTATTAGTACGTACATAGAAACTGACATCTTTATATACCAGTGAAGAGATATTAATTTGGACACAGTTTAAAATACTTTGGCTCACGCATTTGCCAAGGACACTGGAGCAAAGGAAGAGGTCAGAAAAAGATAAGTGGGTTGGCACACTGCTGAGAGAGATGAGCTATTTAAAGAGGCAGATTCAAATGAGGATATATAACTGTTCTCACAGCAGACATGTAAGGCAAAGAAACAGTAAATTCATATTTAATTAAGTTAAGATTTTAGGCCAAAATTGGGATTTGTGGATACTCTCCACTTCTAAAACTCAGGCCTCTTTTGTTTAGGTGCCTAAATACAGAAGTGCTGAGCACCCACAAATCTTACTGAAGTCAAAGGGATCTTGCAAGTGCTCACTCAGCATTGCCACTTTTATGTAGCTACCTAAATTTAGACTAAGAAGCCTAACTCTAGACATCCAGATTTGAAAATTTTGGTCTTCATGTTTTTTTTTCTATGTAAACCTATTGGCAGACATGAAAACCAAGAAGGAGAAAAAGGGGAAATAAAGCAATAACTCAATTTCCCCTTCTTCCTAGTACCTAGTAAAGGTATTACTTTAACAATATATTTTATACAGACCAATGACTTTTCAATGTGCTTATACTGCTGATGGTTACATTGTAATTGATGTGGCAAATACAGTAATGAGGACTGATGATGGAAAGCAGGTGTAGCTTGTTTTGTTTGGGTTGTGGAAAGAACATGGGTATGAACAGGAGAAACTATATTTTAAGACAAGTAAATTTTGGCCTAAAATCATAACTTAATTAAATATGAATTTGCTGTTCCTCTGCTTTACATGCTTCTGTTGCCACTCAGTGTGGTGATCCTTGGTGTCCCAGTGTGCAGTGGAGCGACAGACGGCGCACACATACCTATTTTGGCTCCAAACCACCTTACCAGCGTGTACAGCTACAGAAAGGGCTATTTTTCTATGGTTATGCAAGCGTTGGTGGGTCACTGAGGATGCCTCACTGGCATCAAAATGGGCGGGTCAGGAAAGGTGCATGACACTCCTATCTTTAAGAACACAGGACTGTTCAGAAAGCTACAAGCAGGGACCTTCTTTCCTGGCCAATGGATTACCACAGGCAACACTGAAATGCCAACAGTGATCTGGGGGACTTTGCTGTCCTGGCTCATGAAGCCATACACTGGCCACCTCGATAGCACCAAAGGAGGATTCAGCTCAGCAGTTGCAGAATGACAGTTAAATGTACTTTTGGCAGAATGAAGGGATGCTGGCATTGTTTACTCATAAGATTGGATCTCAGAAAAACATTACGAGCATTATAACTGCCTGATGTTTCCTGCATAAGATCTGTGAAGCAAAGGGAGAAAAGTTGCCACCAGGGTGAAGGGCAGAAGCGGAGCGACTGTCTGCTGAGTTTGAACAGCCAGATGCAAGGTTATTAGAAGAGCTCAATGTGGAGCTATATGACTTGGGGAGGCTTTGAAAAAACACGTACAATGAGCCACAGTAATGTGTTGTGATGTACTGTGCTCTACCTGGTCCTGCTATTTTGGGGCTTGTTAGGAATTGTGGGGTGTTTAGTATACATTTATGAATATAACATTGTCAATGCATGTATTTATTTTGTAGTGTTTGCCGTACATGTTTGATTATTACATTGTTTGTCTCTGATCCTGAGAGTTGTGTCACATAGCACAACACGTGGGTGCTTTCACTACCATTAGGCATTCTGCAGCACATGCTGGGAACGAAAAGATTAATTATTTTCCAAACAGTAGAATTGTATCAATTAAGGCAAACATTGCAAAAAAAGGTCTGTCCAAATAAAATTAACAAACATTAATACACTTATGGAACAGAACTTGAGAAAAGGAAAAAACATTCATGTCCATTTTAGCTACACATACACCAGCCGTGGCTTTCACATGTCAGTGAATGTGAAGCTGTGGTTCACCCTAACGTACCCCCAGGGAGGAGTGGTAAGGGTAGGGATATGGCTGCTGATGCCATGTGGAATGTGGGGGTGTAGGGAAGTGATATAACGGAATTCTGTATCAACTGCAACGGGAGGTGAGCCCATGATTGTTGAACTTGTAGGTTCACAAGCCTCCGCAACATTTGTGTTTGTTGCCAGAGAAGCCCCATATTGTCCTGGTGCTTTGCCCTCTCCTTTTCCATCTGGGACTCCTGAGCCGCTCTTTGTCCAGTGTTCACCCTCCAGGCCCTCTGTTCACAGTCTGATGCAGCACTGGCTTGCAGGATCTCACTGAACATGTCATCCCAAGTCGTCTTCTTTCGCCTTCTTATCTGGGTCAGGCATTCCACGGGCGTGGAGGCTCAAGGCTGCAATGGCAGCAGCTATTGATAAACAAAACACTTAGAGGTACCATTGTGACAACGGCAGGCGAAAGTTAAGGTTCAGAACTCCTCTCCCTTCCCTCTCTCTCCTAGAGTTTTATACAAGACATGCTGATTGGCACTTCTGCTTCAGAGTGTTTGTATATGGCACCTCTCACAGCACCAGCCATGGTGAGTACAGCCCACCTGGGAGAAAGGAAATGAGAAGGAAACTGCTCAGTTGCATGAAACTAAGGGTATAGGGCAATGGCACTGAATACTGGCACCGTTTTCCCGCAGGTGGTGGTGATTTTAGCAGATCTCTCATTCCTGAGGGTAACAAAGGCATAGAGAGCATAGCCACTCCTGGCGTCCCAAAGCCACCCAGGCACGTGTACCGCTAGCCTGTGTGCTGCAATGATGCCTACCAAAGTTATTGTTGCCTGGTATGGAAAAGTCCTATCGCAGAGGAAGAAACAAGGCTGCCATCCTTAGAAACCTTCAGGAGAGGATTGCAGAGTACGTCCATGGAAGTTTTGTCGAGATACCTGGAAGATTCAGGGAACATCCTGGTGTACATAAACAAACTGCTCTATGTGCCCCCCTTGCCTAATTCTACAGGGGAATGAAAGCAGATAACTCTACCTCTTGTTGTTGTACTGCTATCTCTTCTAGCATTAGTAAATTAATGAAAAGTCAATAGCCGTATCCTGTTAGGCTGGGGGCGCTACTACCACATCATAGTAATGGGAAATACATTTACACACTTACCCGAGACTCCTTCCCCTGCATCAGGCTTATCCATGCACAACTGCTGGGACTAACTGGACTGTAGTGCAGCCTCTAACAGGTCCTGTCTCGTAGCATAACTGGACTCCCTGGTTAGATGTTCCCGCATCCTCCTACTCTTTCTTCTTTTCCTCTTCCTCCTTTTCCTTGCTGTTCACAACAGGGGCCTGTGAGTTAAGCTCCTCAGAGATATCCCCAGTGGTCTGCAGGGTAGTAGTCGGATCTCCACCAAGAATGGCATGCAGTTCTATGTAAAAGTGGCAGGCCTGCGGCTTGGCACCAGATTGACTGTTGGCCTCCCTGGTCTTCTCATACGTCTGCCACAGCTCCTTCGCTTTCACACAGTACTGCTGCTGATCCCTGTCGTAACACTTCTCTCGCATCTCCTGAGCAATCTGCTCATATATGCCCACATTTCTACAGCTTTTCAGTAGCTGTGCTTGCTTGCACAGCTTCTTCTCCCCACAGGGTCAAGAGAGTCAATATATCCTGTCTACTCCAGGCCAGAACGTGTCTGCAGAGTGTAGCCGGCATGGTCAACTCGGCAGTTGCACACAACAATGGAGAGCTGCTAGGCGTGCTCACCAAGCTGGACAATCAGGAAAAGGCATTTCAAAAACGTACAAAGCTTTAAAGGGGAGGCGAGGCCTTCCAGTCTCAGTGACCCCTGGGCAGTGGCATTCACAACTGTGACCAGAGCAGTCAGTGTCAGGCATTGTGGGACAGCTGGTGGAGGATTGTTAGGGTCGACACGGGTAACACAGTGCTTGCACTCATGTTGTGTCAGCCTCAGTGCATCAATGACTCAACACTTCTAGGGGAGGTGGTGTTACTGCTTCGCTGTAACAGGGCACTTACATCACCGGGAAACAAATTTAAGTGGAGACATGTGCAACTAAATGGACGCAAAGTAGCTTATGTCAACGTTTCCTTGTAGTCTAGACTAGGCCTTAATTTTGTATGGAAAGGGGAATAAACTCTGCCAGTATAAGGCACTTTTATACTGGTATAGACTGGTCGTGTGTATAGACAAGCACTCTTCTAAATCTTGACCACTAAAACCCTCCAAGTAAAGGCAGCATGCTCTCTTCTAACCAGATAAACAGTATTGCAGATGAATAGTTTCACAATATCACTTAATTACATATTACAAATTAATGTTTATGTTGCATATGTAAGTAAAAGCAGAGAGAGGGGGACAATGCGCACACACACTTTTTATAAAGTATTTGTGTGTAATATCAAGCACTTTACAGTATACTGAAGGCTGGTTTCCCTGTTTATTTTACATGAGAATTTCAGGTATTTTCCACTCTGGAAGACACTGGACAGCTGCAGAACTAGCTGAAGTACAAGATGATAAGTATCAAGTAAGTCAAACTTCAGCAATTGAGAGGGGGAGGGATTTTTATTCAGACTATGTTTGATTATTTTTTTAACATCTAGTGAACTAAAACAAATGAAATAAAAGTTTTCAGTATCCCTAACCCTTCATTTAGGAGGTTAAATGGCTACCAGTCTGTCTTTCAGAGACTTTTTTGTTAGAGAACTCACTGGGGAAGACCAAATTGGACATTCAGGATATTTCTAAGGTTACAGGGGGGCGGGATAGGAGAATCTCACCCCCCTTGCATAGTGTCAGGCCTTCTTTTTATATCATAAAGCAACAAAATAGGGCACAACATTTTCTCCATCTTTGTAAGTAGCCTTTAATATAAGAGGAACTAATCATTATCACAAATAGAGATTGATCTCAGAAGTTTCACACTTTCAATGATGTGTAACAAGTATTCTTACTTTGGGCCAGCTGACATCACTGGGCAGCTCTCTTCTGTACAGAAGTCTGTAATAGTTCCATAAAGCATATTGATCTGGTTGAAGAAGTCCACAGCTGTAAAGCATTTAAACAGTCAGTTAGCAGTCTGGCAGCAGCTTACTAACAGCACAAACTTCATGCAGTTCTAGTTACAAAATACCCACCGGTGAGTAGGTGTATACAGTTTTATAATGAAGCCTCCTCATTGTTAATTGCTTTTTAAATGTTATAAAGGAAATGTGGGGCACAGACAAAATAGACAGTTGCATGTAAATGTTATAATAGAATCCACAGGCCTATGATGATTTCTGTTCTGCTAGTTATGAGCCAACTATTAAAAATGTATGTTTAGCCCTTAAATGTATTTACCCCTAAAAACAGTGTGCTACTTGTTTATTTTGGGGGTATGCTTATTACACATTCTGGTGGAGACACATCTGAAATGTTTAATAATATTACACCTTTTGCAATGAAGGAAAACAGTAACCATATATAAACTATCGTGGCCAAGATTTTTTAAAAAAGAGCCTAAACATCTTTTTCAAAATTGCTGGATAGCAGCTCCCATTTTAATGGGAGATGCTAGGTACTTCAGTGCTTTTTAAAGATCAGTCCCCTTATTTAGGACCCTAACTTTAAGCTCTTGTTTTTGAAAATCTTGGTCCCTGCAATCAGTTTTATAAAAGTAAGCCTCCTTTTTCCTCCATTCAATCACAAGCTGCATTTCAGACAGCAGACCTGCAACTGGTAACAGATAAATACTTCTGGCTATATAGCACTCCATGGGGATAAAAGGTTCCATCTGTCTTCCCTCAATTATTTCCATCTGCCTTCCACCCAGGAAGAATCCAGCTACCACAATAGTCTCTGCAGGCAACCTCAAGTCATACATCCACAAGAAAAGAAGATCTATGATATTCTACAAAGAAAAAAGTCTTTGTGAAGTTCAGGACTTATGACAGATTCGGCTGCAATTTCCAAAATCCACTATTTCATTTTGTTGCTGCTCCATGAAGTTTCTAGCCCTTTTGGCTGCATGGCTAGTTTTGACAACATGAACAGATACAATTAGTCTAATTTCTGTCTGTCTGCAGATTCAACAAAAGCATTAAGGGTACTTCTGCACAACAACCAGCAGCCTGCGGCAGCATGTCTCAGAGTCCAGGTCTACGGACTCAGTCTCATGGGACGCTCTGGCACAAAAAGAAGCTGTGTGGACATCTGGGCTATGGCTGGGACTCAGGCTCTGAAGCCTAGGGATGGGGGTGGGCTTCAAAGCCCAAGCCCAAACAGCTAGACAGCTATTTTTAGAGCTGTAGTGCAAGCCAAAGTTTGTAGACCTGGGCTCTGCAATGGGTTGCTGTTTGCTGTGTAGACATCCCCTAAGAGACTTATGACCTTCCATTATTTATCTTAGCTGGGCAAGGTGTGGGAAACCAAATTAGGGCCACTTTAATGCCCGTGTCATGCTGAGTTGGATCCCAAAACTATTCAACTAAAGCCTTCATCAGTGAGGTTGACAAACCAGTCACATCCTTAAATGCCACTTGTTATTTGAATGAGTGTTCAGTTGAGAATAAGGCTCTTGGCTCCCAATGGACAAGTAGCTGACTATTCTACTGACTCATCTTCGGAGCATTCAGACAGACAATTTGTATTGATAGCCTTAATAAGAGGGTGACATTTACAGAGCTATCAGTTACAAAATGCTGCACTCCCACAAGTACAATCTGCAGGACACCAGGGAGCACTGTGGGTTTTGCAGTGTTTACATGCAACATCATGCTCAGCCAGTTCAGTCTCACTCAATGTATTATCCAAGGCTGGGGCACAGCAGTAAGAAAACAACTTGCACTGTTCAGTAACGAACTTCAATGAATGGTCTTAACTTACTCTCTAGGGAATTCTCCCATGTAATTCCCTCATGGAAAAGTGATCGACACACCCAGAATTCAAGGACCGTCAAGATAAAATGTATTTTGAGTATATGAGATAGGGGAAGGGACAGGAGAGATTCTTTAAGCTCCATAAGTGACACTTAAGGAAAGTTATTTCATAGACTATGTGCAGAGCATGACCTGCAAATTCCTGCCAGTTATTCTAGTTCACCCCACTTTTCAGCTGATGTAGTAAACAGGCTATATAAACTGCACTGTTCAAGCACCATCACCAAGGAGCAAATCAGCTCAAGACTGGTGAATCATGTGTTTAGTGCACATTCTTTAGCAACAGGCTCCTTTTGGAGATGCAGTAGCAGCAAACAGCAAGATATCATTGGGAAATGGGGAAGAGGGAGGTAGTCATAGAAAAGAAGGGTTGTTAACACTTGTTGAAAAAAACAACCCCATACATTATTCAAATCTTAATAGGAACCTTTAATATCAAAAGAACTGCAAGCAAGTTTTGTATATTACAGCCAATTTTGAACTTTTCAATTTTCAAGAGCTGTTAATTAGGTTTCCAATCCTCACTCCCAAAAACCCTCACAAACCCTGATGTCTGCTTAAATGCAGATATGTCCAAAACCACACAGCCTTTGACAGGATGTCTGTTATTGCTTTGAAGCCCACACTCATAAGATTCAAAAAAAGTTTCAAAAGGGCAAGGAGCATAACTCCCAACCTCCAAATTAATCAGCATGTGACAAACAAGCAAAATGTGGGCCACTCCTTTTTCACATATGTAATACAGTGCCTTAGCCTTTTAATTTCCCCTTTTCAGTCACACAGATGTAGGTTGTAGGGTATTTTTTAAAAAGCAGTCTTCAGTTTTGGAAATGTGTGTTATCTGGTGATTAAAACAAGTAAAGAAACTGGGTTTGTGAGTTTTATTTCCAGATCTGTCATTGCGTCCTTGGGCAAGGCATTTAAAATTTCTGTATCTCAATTTCTTTCTTCTCTGAAAAAAAAGGGAGAATACAAGGGGTTCTGAAGCTCATATGTTTATTGAGCATATAGGATCTTTAACCCAATAATTACAAAATATTTTAAATGTTTTGCCTTTGAACTTCATTGAAAGTTCCCACAATAAAACTTTTGTAAAATGGATAAGCTATTTTTAAAGACACATATGTAACCCACTGCCCCAAAACATCACAGAGGTCAAGATCTGGCAAGATTCAGAAAAGGGTTAGGCATCTATATGGATAATGAGAACATCCACAATTACATTAAAAGATACACAAACCCTCATGCATCAGCCCATCCCACCCACTGGCTCAGGATAAGGAAGAAACTTTTATGGGCAAGTTACTCCATAATTGCCCACTTCAGGGATTCTACCACTTTCTTCTGAATTATCAGATACTAGCCACTGTCATGAGACACGACGTCAGATGAGACAGATCACCAATCTTATTTGGCAGGGCAATTCCTAGGTTCCATTTTTCTCCTCCATTGTTCTTTGCTCAGCAGTTTTAGAACGTTGCCCTCTCTGCTCCCTCAAACTGAGGCACACTGCTTTTCTCTGCACAGAAGATTGGAGCACAGTTGTGCCTGCAGCGTGAGAAGAACATACACTTCTACTATGATGGGCATACAACATTAGTACATCCTAAAAAAAGGCAACAAACATAATTTTTGTCCTTTAGAGGTTACTTTTAATAGGTTTTGATGGTGGCAAACTAGAGAACCACTAAAAGCAGGAGTAGTAAAATTGGTATATGAAGCATCCGTGGTAATGTTTAGTCACCAAAATTAGTTTGCTTTTTAGACATTTTAAAAATACCTATTCATGCTAAATTTTGTAAAAGACCTGTTTTGATTATTTAAATATTCCCATGTAGTGTTAGAAACTTACCATAGCATCGTGCTGATGCATGGGAACTGGAAGGTCAAGCTGAGCAGTATAGCTTTACTGTTCAAGCAGCACAAAATGTGGAAAAGAAACAGACTGTGCTATTTATACTTCACACCAACATATACAACATTGCACAACAGGGGAAGCACACCAAACCACCAGGTTTCTGCCCTGAGGAGTCCACAGTCTAAACACACAACAGATAGGATACAAAACCACATGGGGCACCTGGTTATTACAGCCAAAACGCTCCATGAAATGTAAGGCTGTAGGAATTTTGATGGAGGGGGCTGGCTCATCATCTGGGTGTCTGTTCCAAGATGATGGGGCACCAGAAATGGCAGTACAAAGGAAATAAAATGAAGGATCAGGAGAGGCATGTGCAAAATGTAAAGGGTGGGAGTTATAGGCAGGGATGATATTCAAGAGAGCTTTGTAAGTGAGGACAAGCTTGAATTTACTACAGAAAGGAGAAATATGGTCAGAGCAGCTGGAAAAGATGATAATTTTGTGCATCTCTGTTTTGCAGAGACTGGATGGGAAGAAAGATATAGGAGAAACAGCAAGGAGGAAGTTATAGTACCACGAAGTCAGGAAGTTACCAGAGCATAAACTAACAACTTGGCAGGAACAAAAGGAAGAGATTAGCTTTGGAATTGTAAAGGAAAGGCTCAGGATTTGGTGAGGGCAGACGAAAGACATTCTATATATATATATATATATATATATATATATATATATATATATATATATATATATATATGACTGTAATCTTCACATCTGTTTTAGACTTAGCCCTGAACAGTATTCATCCTAGCAAAGGTTTTCAAGTCAGTGTGGAGAAGCACGTGCAGTTGAGAAACACAGCTTTAGCTGGAATCTGAAGGAGTGAAACACACTAGGATACATAACTATTTGCTAAAAACAGAGTTGGTGTTTCCCTTTCACTGCTCATCTGGTTTATCAATGAGCATTTAGATTTTAACCACGAAGAGAAACAATGTGTTTTGGAAAAACCCATAATTTCACCACCTGGAGCAGAGGGGATTTTAGTTTGAGCCACTTAGCTGCTGTGAATTCTAAATGGCACCATGGCTCTGCTCTTTCAATTACAGCACATACAGAGAGACTGACGAGTGCATTAAGAACCACACACTGCACAAGAGACAGCTATGCAGTTGTCCTTCTCCATTATCAGTCCACATCACTGCCCATCTCATGTAAAAAAAAGGTCAGTCAACTTACTATTAACTGCGACCCATTCATTTAAATCTTCACCCTCTGGCAGCATAACGGCCATCCGGAGATTACCGCTTCCAAGTGTGGCTTCTGCATGTTTTAGCAGCTCATACTGGTGAGACCCCTCCGGAATGTTTTTCTTTGGCTTAAAGGTTTTAGAAGAGCGACTACCACTGTGAAGGGGAGAAAAAAAAGATTTAAAAAACTGGTAGGAATTGAGGGGAAAGAATGAAGAGCTGGGTAGTTAAGAAACAGTGTAGCACTAGTGTTAATATCTTTTCCCCCCAGATTTTTATTTAGATAAAAGAGGATGTTTACAAAAATAAAGAGATACAAATGATAGAACTGACTCATATTTGTTAAACAATTGCTTGGAACCCAAATTACTTCCTATTTCACTGTATTTTCATCTATGAATATTATTGCTGAGCCAGCTGGAAGACAGGGATATACTACCCATCTCACTGAAAGCTGGGTCGAAGTCAAAACATTAAAAAAGCACCTCACCAGAATCAAGATGACCACATTTTAAAACCACTAAAAAGAAATTCTCTCCTGCCTTCCAAAGATTAATCGAGGAGTAGAGCTGAGCAAATAATAGATTTTTTGGTTCAGGAGCCAAACTGGAAAAACTGAAAAAAATTCCAGTTTGATTTCAACCAACAAACTTTTTCACTGAATCAGAAGATTCATAAAAAATTGATTTTGAATCAACTGAAATGTTCTGAGTTGACCTGAAAGGAAATTTTTTAAGTTTTTATATTCATTTTGAGTCGACCAAAACATTTCAGTCAAACAAAACAGATTTTTTTCCCCAAGTTTTTAATTCTGTTTTTGGCCTTTTTGGTTTTATTTTAACGGGTCAGATTCTAAATTGAAATGCCATTTCAAAGTAATAAGTCAAACTGAAACATTTTGACCCTTTGACTTTTTTTCCCCATTACTGAAACTATCCCCCAATTAGGTGAATAGTTTCAGATCCTGAAAAATGCATTTTTTGCTGAAAAGTTTTGTCTTGCTCTACTGAGAAGGCCACTTCAGGGTGACAAGGGAGAATAGAGAGAAGATAAAACCATTGTATCTAAAATACTTTCTTTCTCTGCAGAAGAAGGGTAATATTGCACAACTCTGGGAAAGTACATTTAAAAGCTAAAACCAGCCTGATCAAAACCAGCTGAAGTTTCACTCTGTTTTGTGTACTGTACAAGGTACATTGAAAATATAGTACAGCATGCTGAAGTGACTGTTATTTATGAAGGTACAGCCCTCAGGGTTCTCAGATGATTAAAAATAGTGCAATGGTCATATTAATCTGCCACTAACCTATTTACACACAAATATTTACCTTCCCTAAAAAGATGGTAAATCTCACACAGCAGCTCCAAATACACTTAGAATTAAGATTGCTTGGATCACTATTAAAGTATTTAAAATATACTCAGCCACAGAATTGCTAATGCAGTATATAGTTATAGCTGAGCTGACACTTCCACTCCAAACACCTATTTTCATACATTTCTCAGAACATTTCTTTATGAATTTCATAGAGGTTTTCACATCTTCTTTCAGCCTAGAAGTTACATTTAGGTGGAAGTTTTTATAAAAGTTGGAAAAAATTTCTAGCTGGAAAATTCTTGCTTTTTCTCTTTTATGCAAATCCAAATTATTTAAAGTTTGTGCTCGGATAACTAAAAATAGCTTTTTAAAAACTTTAAACTAAGTATGCATGTGTTGGCTGAACAAACAGCCTTAGAAAGAAAATTTGGATCGAATTAGAGGAAATTTAGTGACTTCAATTTTAAAGAGAGGCAATGAGCCAGCACAGCACATTAATTTCCAAAATGTCAGACACATGCACCACAATGTGATGCTCCAAATATTTGCAGAAGTGGATTTCATAGGAACAGACAATATTTGGAGCCATAAATGATTTCTAAGTGAATTTAAAGCAGATTTCTGTTGGAAAAGGGAAATAAGAGTTCTTTTTACTTCTAGTGACGGGGAGGGGGGAGGGGGAGGGGAAGGGGGAGAGAATAAGTTAAATCTAGACACTATGGCGCATCCAAAGCAAACACCACCAACCAATGCCCTTCTCTTGTAACATACAGCCCTTTAATTTTTCAACATAACATCTGTGGAGGAGGGTTGGCTTTCATAATTTTCTAATGCTACAAACTATTGTTATGCAGATGTTTGAATGTTACAGGAGTCACAAAAAGATGAGACTGCCCACTGCTGAGGCAAATGATGCTTGGAACAATGTTTGGCTACATTTTACAACCCGAAGCTTTGTAAATAAACTGTCTCTTTTCGCTTGTATTTTCCCCACCTCACCACTTTGCAGCCTGAAGCATAACAGGAAAAAAACATGAAAGACCACACCATTGTTTCTACAAATTCTAAGTATTAAGAATGCACATGAAAGAGTGCAATGAAGAGAAGTTTCTAAACAGTTTGAGGAGTGGAGAATTACAGGGACTTAATACTATCGTGTACACCAAGCATATGATAAGTTGCCAACTGTGTCAGTTAGGTCTTTTACAGCTAATTCTGAACAAGGAAAGGGGAAGAGAAATTGGAGTTTACTAATCAGTTGTTTAAATTCTGTTGAATGGGAAGCCTCTTAATGTAAGAGGAAATCCCTTGGCTACTTGAACATTTACTAGAGACCATGACTTTGGATTCTAAGCCCTAAATGGTGTTGAACTACTCTGCTTTTCTATAAAGCCACAATTTTCTTCCTTGAAATCTCCACAAGTGTCAACTTTTTAAAAATAATCTGAGATTCATAAAACTAAGACATTTAAATATTTGTCACTCCAACTTTTGGCATTAAAGTTGGCTTGCGAAAAAATGTATTATTGCCCTATTTTGCTACTTTATGATTAATAAAATACCTGAAGGTAACAGTTTTCTTTCCTGTAATTTTGGCTTCTCACAGTAGAGAGTCAGGTACTTTGCTGTTGACTGTTGGGTTCTCCCTACCCAAATTGCTAGTTTGGAAGTAACTGCTTAAAGTTCTTCCTTTCAGCTGGGTTCAAAAAAGAATGATATAAATTCATGGAGGATAGGTCCATAAATGGCTATTAGCCAAGATGGTCAGGGATGCAACCCTATGCTCTGGGTGTCCCAAACCTCTGACTGCTAGATGCTGGGTCTGGACAACAGGGGATGGATCACTTGATAATTATTATGTTTTTTATTCTCTCTGAAGCACCTGGCATTGGCCACTGTCGGAACACAGGATACTAGGCTAGATGGACCATTGGTCTGACCCAGTATGGCCATTCTTATTTTGTTCTTCTCTTGGCATTATCTTATGGAGCAATAATTCAATAGAGTTTCCTGACAACTCTTAACTTGAGCAAGCTGATGATGAGATTCTGGAACAGGTAGTTTCTCCTGATCTGTTGAAGATTCCTTTCCATTTGGGATTTCCAAAAAGGCTGGCAACCATTATTATCCTTATGGCCTGAAGGTCTACTAGGAAGATTTTATCTGGACATTCATCAGGACAAGAAGTGAATTACCAAGGACAGGGATAGCACATGAGATATGTGTCTTGTTTCTGGAAATACCAATTCTTAATAACAAAATTCTGTATATAAAAATATATACGACCATGGAACTGTGATTTTGCACAGTATAACCATGCTGGACAACTCAACACATTTGTGAGATGGAATTTATATGTATCCTGGGAGGAGGAGGAGGTTTGCACTTGAGGTCAGATAGACTTTTCCTTTTATAAGGTTATAAAAGAACTACGCATGCAGTAACCATGCATACTGTAAGACTTGAGGTTGTTTTGAGCTAACAAGTTTTAGGTCGAAACTCATTTAAATGGCTAACGAAAATACCTGAGCCTCAAGGACAATAGCTACTGTAAACATCCGATGGGTCAGGAAGCCAGATGTCCTCTTAGTGATTCTAATTCCAATGAGAACAGCACATTTGCTTTTAGAATTTCTGTCTCACCTGCCACCTATCTGTAAGGCTCCCCGTCTCCTTCTTCCTCCACCCTACCCCCGCCACAAGCATAGCCCTAGCATCCTTGATGTAAGTAGCGTGATTAAAGTGTCCCTGCATGTATGTAACGACCATTATCACTGTTGTTCTCTCCAGATGGGACAATGTCTGTATTTGTAACTGAACAGATAAAGAATTTAAAACGTATTATGTAATTGATAAGAAAGCATATATAATTGACCACTGCAACAGCTTCTGTTATCAGACCTCCCAGTATTGTGAATAAATCTCTTCAGTATTGTCTATGCTGCCTGATTCTTGGAAAAAGAATCCTTCATGCTTTACAATACCATAGTAGCTCTCAAGCCAATGGAGGAGTTTCCAAAATCACCTTTGCAAGAACTTTCAGTTTAATGGTTTAAAAACAATATTTAACTTTCAGTTTAATGGTTTAAAAACAATATTTAAGGGCACCTGCTCCACCCACTGGAAAAAACTTCCTAGATTGGGAATAGCCTTGACCTTCAGTGCAGAAAGGAGGAATCCATCCTTGGTACCAAGAAAAACTTACAATCTTTGTAACGAGGTACTTTGTATCACTACAGGAAGGCCCTACTAATTAACTTTTTCTTATCTGGATTCAGGAGAGACATGGATGGCTCTGTGATGGCCACCAAACTATCAGCTTGACCAAACTATCCAGTCATTATCACTGTAGAGGTTGCCAGCTTCATCTGAACCAGAATGTTATGAGGGCTTGCCCTCTTTGGACGGAGGTTTTGTGCTAGCTTGCATGAGTTCCACTGGTGCTTAGATTTGCAAGAGGAGATATTGGGCTTGTACTTTTTCCTGTGTGGCTTTCTTTTTCTCAGCATTAGGCCCAAAAGAGAAAGATGAGGAATCCTGTTTCCTGAGCAATGATGAAAGCAGATGGCTGGGTCTCAGAAGAGGGGGAGACTTCTCCAATGAAGAGGCAAGAACTTTGTCCACGGGAGAGTGAAGTAGTATGGATGGGAACCTGTAAACCGGAAATGGAAAATATGGAACAGCCCCAAATGTGACTGGGGCAAGAGAAAAGATTAGAACACCCAAGTCTTTCAGTCAAAGAGGATCTCTTGAAGTACATGACCATCTCATTTGAGAGGATCAGGATTCAAAACTGGTGAGAAACGCTAAACCCTGGTGCACTCCTGAGCTGAGGAATCTAAAGGTAAGTTGGTGTGGGGAAGTTGGGGATATATAGAGGGAGACTGTGAAGATAATCAAAGACTCCTGCCAGAGCCATTTCTTGGGCATGAAGGGCAACAGGCACCTGTAAATGTGGCTCTCTCTGGAATCCCAGAGCTACCACATTTCCTGACCTCATTTGTTAGCTTGGGAAGCACTGTGGTAGGTTCTGGAGGATAAGCAGACTTTGCAGGGTGGTCTCAAATTGCAGCAGGTATTGGACATAGGTATTTGTAGTAGCAGCTGGCTGCTACTGAAATTAAGAGTCACTGAGTAGGAACAGGTGGCTCTCATGTAGGCCACTTCTAAAATGCATTCAATAATATTTGCCTTTCACCTAGAGCATAAAGATCTGAGAATTACACCTCAAATACAATAGCTGCTGTTCATGGGGGGTGAGTAGGAGGAGAAGCCACTGCTGCAAAGAGAATCCCTGAAGAAGTTCTCCACCTTCATTTATTGCCAACCAAACTGGGTTCAAACTAATGCAACAGAAGTGAAAAAGGCTCCAAAAACGGCTGATAATGGAGTGCTCTCAGGAAAAAAGAGGAAGCTGATGCTCCCCACAGTACATAGACCTCACACATGCTGTACAGTCAACATGCCAACAGGGGGATTAGCAAGCAAAACACCCCAAAAAGTTCCCACAATTGCCTCTGAATGAGCTCAAGTAGACAGGTAACCTGGTAGTAATAGCCACAGTGATGGATCCAAAATACAGGAGATTATAATCTTTAAGAGTCTATCAATTTAAATTAAAATAGGTGTTAAGTGTTAAACAATGATTGAACATCATTTCCTCTCTCAATCACTTAAGTTTCAGGCTCATGCTGCCATCATCCCACTATTTCTCCAGTATGGACAAGGAAGGCAGCTTCTGATATTTTTAATGTAAAACAAACCAATGCCTTTTGAAAAACTAACAACAAAACCACCCTTTTAAGTCTTCTTTGTTCATCATAAAGCATCAACAATGACAACAAAATGGGGCATGGAGGAGTGTCAAAAATACACATTTTGTAGGTTTCCTTTTGCCTTCACCCACTCTGGTTTACAACCCTGGCCAACATTTTACCAATATAAGTGATTAATACTGAAAAACCATAATTGCTGTGACTAATCTGGTGATTGAGGCAGGATGTACACCCTAGATATATAGACTGTGCGACAGATGGATCTCTGTGTGGGATGTAAACAACTATGGTTTATAACTTAAGTTACAAAGAGTGGATCTTGGCAGGCAGATTTAGAAGCAAAGAAGCTAGCTGTCCAAAAGGTATATAAAATTCTTCAGTGCCCCAATCAAATATTTCAGCTTCATCTTTGTGCTGGGCGAATGAGAACAGACAAAGAAGCAAAGAAATTCAGTATTTGATCAGAAGGATCGGTGAATGGTTTGCTTTTACATAGTCATATAATAAGTAAAAGAGAAAGAGGAGCCTTCTAGAACAAGAAATGTGCAAGTGTAGATAAAGCATGGTGTGTGTAGAGGGGGCAATCCTAAAAAGGAACTGCAGCCAAACCTAGTTTAGGCTGTGAACTCATCAGCTACGTTATACTGATTCAGGCCTGTTCAATACCTGGATGGGAGACCATTCTTTAGAAAAGGGAACAGGATGCAGGAGGACACGTTGACGGTTCAGTAGGTAGCAGGCTGAGTCAATAAACTGTTATGCTGGTAGGATCTCTCTTTTTAAATGAAAAAGGTACAAAATTGTAGACTTAAAAAAATAAAGATTAACCAAGCATCGCATTAGCCCCAAATATGCACCCTCAACCTCCAACTACATACAATCACATCTTGATTTCTTCCTCCTGCTTACCAAGTTGGTCAAAAACACACTGATAAATATGGTACATATGCTTACAAGGCTAAATACAATCAATTCCCTGAATTACAGATTCCCCCACACACTTCCATTCCTCCATTCCAACCCACAATCTCTGTGCCACTACACAATCCAGTCATTTCCAGACAGCAAGAGACAGCATAATGTAATATTTGGGGGAAGGGAAAAAGGGGGAAGATTCAAAGCCAAGAGGTAAAGGAGGACGGAAAATCCAGGACAGTGATCACAAAACGCTATGGAAGTCTTTGCAATGTTGAAGCTGATTTATCATTCCCATGCAACTGGGAATTAAGCTTTTGATGCAGTCTCCCACAGTATTCTTATCAGCAAGTTAAAGTAGTATGGGTTGGATGAATGGACTGTAAAATATACAGGGAGCTGGTTAGATCATCGGGCTCAATGGGTAGTGATCAATGGCTCCATGTCTAGCTGGCAGCCGGTCACAAGCGGAGTGCCCCAGGAATCAGTCCAGGGACCGATTTTGTTCAACATCTTCATTAATGATCTGGAGGATGGGGTAGATTGCACCCTTAGCAAGTTTGCAGATGACATTAAGCTAGGGGGAGTGGTAGATACCCTGGAAGGTAGGGATAGAATACAGCATGACCTAAACAAATTGGAGGATGGGGCCAAAAGAAATCCGATGAGGTTCAACAAGGACAAATGCAGAGTCCTCCACTTAGGATGGAAGAATCCCACGCACAGTTACAGACTGGAGACCGATGGCCTAGGCAGCAGTTCTGCAAAAAAGGACCTGGGGGGTACAGTGGATAAGAAGCTGGATATGAGTCAGCAGTGTGCCCTGGTTGCCAAGAAGGCTAATAGCATATTGGGCTGCATTAGTAGGAGCATTGCCAGCAGATCGAGGGAAGTGATTATTCCCCTCTATTCGGCATTGGTGAGGCCGCATTTGGAGCATTGTGTCCAGTTTTGGGCCCCCCACTACAAAAAGGATGTGAATAAGTTGGAGAGAGTCCAGCGGAGGGCAACAAAAATTATTAGGGGGCCAGAGCACAAGACTTACGAGGAGAGACTGAGGGAACTAGATTTGTTTAGTCTGCAAAAGAGAAGAATGAGGGGGTATTTGATAGCAGCCTTTAATTACCTGAAAGGGGGTTCCAGGGAGGATGGAGCTAGGCTGTTCTCAATGGTAGTGGATGACAAAACAAGGAGCAATGGTCTCAAGTTGCAGTGGGGGAGGTCTAGGTTGGATATTAGAAAAACGTTTTTCACTAGGAGGGTGGTGAAGCACTGGAATGGGTTACCTAGGTGATGGAATCTCCATCTTTAGAGGTTTTTAAGCTGCGGCTTGACAAAGCCCTGGCTGGGATGATTTAGCCGAGGTTAGTCCTGCTTTGAGCAGGGGGTTGGACTAGATGACCTCCTGAGATCTCTTCCAACTCTATGATTCTAAGCATACAAGAAGTATTCCAATTGCATTCATGAGGTCACATACTATATATATAATATAGGTTAGAGCTGCAAGAATTTCTTATAACATCTCTAAGCCAACCCCTTTCAGGGCAAGTTTGTTCCACGCCATACATTTTCTTGTGCTTCGTCCAGTCTGAATTTAAATGTCTATACTGATATGGTTTTGACTACTTTATCTGTCCAGTTATTCTCCTACTTACACAATCATCCTTTTCTTAATTTCAAATTACTCAGTTATACTCCCCCACCTGCTTGCCATGCTTAGTAACTCCTCTTCCTCTATGAAATTAAACAGCCTCAAAATAGACTGTAAAATCCACCATCTTAGTCTTTCTTTGCCCATGCTTTTATGCTCTCTAATACCGAGCAACAGAAGGAAACTAAACATCCACTTCACCTCTTCTATTTTTTATAAATTGGTTTGTGTGAAATGGGATTAGAAACTCTTATTGTCTCATGACTACTTAGTGTTTTGTTGGTGACCACTGAAATGATTGATTTATCATCGTGTCATCCAAGTATTATATTATACTTCTATAAACACTAAAAATAAAGCCAGTTACTTCTGTGTCCCAATTGTCTTTAAGGTTTAAGATTGTTTCATTGTGAGCCAGTATGTGAAACTCCCAGTTGCCTGTTTCATTCACTGAACTGTCATCAAATTCAGGTGCATTACATTTAAACATGGTCATGGATAAAGAGGAAATAAAGGGAAAATAAATTTCTCTTGCAAATGTAATACTAAAGCTTCCATTTTTCTTTTAAATAAAAGAGATGGATAATTGTTCAGTAACCACATTAAATACATCAAGCAAGGAATGAGGAACATATCCAAATGTCATGCCCTCCCCAATACTTGTCACAGTCAACTTTAATTATTTTCTTCTTAGTTGACCTATGTTTCTAAAAATTCTTGAAGTTTTAGTTCACTTGAGTTTCTCTTCAAACATTTCTAGAAATAGACACTCCTAGTTTGGAGATAACTGCAGGGATTCAGCTTCCAGATGCAGCTTTAGTTCTCACTGAGCCAGGAAATATGTCTAATGGAACTGACTCACTAGCCTAAAAAGTTACCAGGCAGCCCACACGCCCAAGCCAAACAGGCTCTTCCCACTCTCTAAGAGTCTCACTCATTTTATTGCCTTAGCAACACCATCACAACATTCCTGTGGTCAAGATTATGGATAAATTCCTCCAAAGATGCAATTCCACCAAGTCATCTGCTGATGGGGAGGTCCAAGTGATAGAACCCACACCCTTTTCCTCCTAGAAATATGAAAAACAGCACTCTCAGGGTGTCTTGCAAACAGCAAACACCATAAGCCATTAAACCATATGGATAGTCTATCATAGTAATCTAGGATCAACATTTGATGGAGGCAAAGCTACCAAGATCCAAGTACTAAGTATTTAACCTAAGTTCTTTCTATCCTTCAATTAACAACACTGGAAAGGGACTACCAAAAAGAATTCCTACCTAAAACATCTCACTCCTAAGGGAAAACTCTAGGAAATGTTGTCAGACTCATTCAGTGAAAATACCCAATTATATTTTAATTATGTTCCATGGGTTGGGTCTTCAGAGTTCAAGCCACGTACTCCTATTACCCGTAGGAGGCTGGCAGTACATCCAGGGAGGTTTGCACAGAGACTGAGGATAGACTATAGCTCTTATGCAATAACTAAAACTTGAAGGACATTTTCATCGCAGATTTAACTCAGACTCTTGCTTGGGTGTTGCCCCTACCAACTCCCATTCACGCACACAGCTCTCTGACCTGAGTGTGGTGCTTTACCGGCTGCCTGATCCATCCTGAGGCATAGGCTGAAGACCAAGTGGTGCTTATACTCAGGCTGGTAACCTGGCCACTTTCCAGTGAGGACACACTGGTAGTCCTCCAGTGTGCCCAAAAGGAAGACAAGTTCTCCCACAATTCCCACAATTGGAAAGAATAAGAGCAGATTAGCTTACTGCAGCATTAAGAACCAAAGAAATACATTACGAAGTTCCAGAAGTCCTAGTTCCATTCATGAATGAGTACAGCACCCGAATGGGCCCTGTAACTCAAGCATGGCTTTGCAGTGCAGCTGCTCACACCCAACATAGGCTAACTGGCATACTCCAGCCTGGTGCCCATCGCTGGGGTTAACTCTGTAGTAAAGTCACACCCTTAGAGCATATCTACATGGGAGATACTCAAGAAAGTTAAGGTGAACCAACTAAAGGGGTGAAGTCAATGCACATAAACTAAAGCATGTTAAACCCCCATGTGCATGCTCTCACTCAGGAACAAAGTAGCCGTAGTTCACAGTAATTCAATCCTCAAGGAGCTTCATCTTCAGAAAGTTTTCTTTGAAATCATAAGAGCCAGAAATTCACTTTAAAAAAAATTAAAGCCTTGCATCCTGAAGAGTTTGATTCTGTTCTAGGAGCCAGCTACATACTTTAAGGCGGACAGATCCAGCCCATAGACTGTGTGTTTGATATCACTTTCTCTAGGGTCATACTGTGCATTTATATGTTGTTGATTTGTGCGTATGATTTGCTGGGAGGATGACGTTATCTTTATTTTTCTTCCCAGAGATGCAACGTCAGAGATAGCAACTTCAACAGGGCCAGCTGCAGGACTCAGGAAAAAACTTTCAGAGTTTACTGTAGCAGTGCAATTAAAATGAGCCCCTCAAAATAGCTTTCTAAGCAAATATTTCTGAGTCTGACTCAATCTGAATAAGCATAACTCAGACAGTTCACAAAACATGTACCTGGGTCTTGGATAGTTTGTTTTTTAAATAATACTTAGAACTCCTGCTTTTCATCTTCAAAGGACTTTATAAACATTAATTAATCCTTACAACATTCCTTTGAAGTGAGCATTATTACTTCCATTTTACAGACGGAAAAACTGATGTCTACACTGCAATAAAATACCTACAGCTGGCCCAGATCAGCTGACTCGGGCTCGCAGGGGTCAGGATTGTGGGGCTACAAAATTGCATTGTAGACGTTTGAGCTCGGGCTGGAACCCAGGCTCTGGGACCACTCCCCCTCGCAGGGTCTCAGAGCCTGGGCTCCAGACTCAGCCCGAATGTCTACACTGCAATTTTATAGTCCTGCAGCTCAAGCCCTGTCAGCCCAAGTCAGATGACTGGGGCCAGCTGTGAGTGTTTTACTGCAGTGCGGACGTACCCTTAGTGACTTGCCCAAGGCCAAAGAGGAAATTTATGCTAAACACAAAATTAGAACTCAAGTTCCTGGCTCCCAGTCTCACTCATACTGTGCCTCTTTTTAAAGTGATGCACAGGAACACTAAAAAGGCAGAACTAAACTCCAGATAATTAAGCATTTTAGACCATCAAACAATCATGCTGGATTTCAAATCATACAGCCTTGCCAAAAATAGCCACTCTGAAAAAGTACAATATTGTAGAAAATGTTAGGCCCTGTCTCGACTAGGTAAATACATAATGTTTTAACACACACTAGCCAATGTGCTTTAACTAATGTGTTTTAAATCCTTTCTACATGAGCTGCTAAGTGATGTTCAAAAACATGTTTTAAAACTCCATTTATTTTACTAATCTAGACTGAATCTTTGAAGGTACCTCTTTCTACCTGTAGCAAAAGAGCTCGGGATTTCATCTGCCATTGGTGGTTAGCAATGACAATGATGACATTTATTTCCAGTGACATCAAAACTACTTATGTTAGCTTGGTTATGTTCCAATATGCCATCTCCCAATAACTAACATATCAGCACTGGGTAAATATTTTAATAACTTTTTAAAATATCAATAGGCTTGGCATTTGGATGTTTTCTCTCCATGGCAATGAAGGTATATTTGGAAGACAGCACGGAAAAAAAAACTTTACATGCTAAAATCTATACTTAGGAATTTAATTTAAGCATTTTTATTTATAACACTGAACAGTCACGACATTTCTACTCTGAAGAGAAAAGGTAGGTAAAGCCAGGTGTTTCCAGCTTCCATTTAGCTCATTATAAGCCACTTTATTCAGCTCACAAAGACAGAAATCTTAATCTTTTCAGCCATGCTCCTTCATGCTAAATTAAATCTGTTCCATCTGGCCCTTTTAATATCAGTGTAACAATTCAATGCAAGAAGTTAGAACAATTGCCTAACTTTACACATCATTCATTCAACTGGTTAATCACCATGTAGTATGTCTTGAGACAAATTTAAAAAAAGAAAAAACAGACCACGGTGAAGCAACAATCCCTTGTTCTTTATGGCAGTCACCAGGGAGCTAGCTACCACAGAGTCCTCAGCTGCATGTTTCTGACATGCTGTCCATAACAATGGGTTAAAATTCTTCATCTTTGTTCAGTACTAGTCACCCAAGAATCCAGAAGTACTTAAATTACACAGACAATATTTGATGTATGGGTTTATTTACCAGTAACACTTTTATTAAAAGCGAACATCAGACACGTTGAACGGGGGAACTAGCTGTTCCAAATATTATAGTACTACCAAGCCAGTCAGCTCAAAGCAATAGTGGATTGTGGATGCTCTAATAGCCAAACACCAAGTCTTTATTGAACAAAAAATTGTTGCACTGTATATATTGCTAGGTTACCACAGATTAAATATAAATATATATTTAAAAAAAAATCACACCCTCCAGAAATTTATACACATCCTTTAGCAAAGGCTACTCTGTTAGTTTGGAACAGAACTAGAGATAAATTATTTTCCCTCCCTGACAACCACCATTACAAATAATCCAGATTTTAATCCAAATCTGATACCAGAGAGTTTTAAAGGTTGGGAGAGCCATGGAATACATATGATTGACCGGGTTTTCACCAAAGAAGCTTTTCTAAATTATTTAGAAATCCAAGATAACCTTAGCTGACCCACTTCTCCTATGGTACCATTACCATCAAGACAGACATTTTTCTCAGCTTCCCAGAAAACTTGTTTCATACAGAATGCCAACTTTAATAGAAGCAATGGCTTCTAGTTGATGAGGAAACAAACTAATTTATATCAATCTTTGCAGACAACATTCCTAAAAGAAACATCCATGTATAACACAGTAGGAAAAGATTATGGACAGAGAAATTATCCCAGAGGAATGGGCTTTGATCTGATAAAGAGGACCAGCAACGTCAGCCTATCACTCAAAAGAAAATTTCTTTAAAGATACTGTTTCAATGGCATCTCATGACAATAAGATTAAAAATTCATTGGAGAGCATCAAGATGCAATTTGTAACCAAATATTACAAATTGTTAGATATCAGTTACCAAACGATCCTCTGGCAAACCTCTGACCTAAAGCTTCTTACCACAAAGATTACACTCAAAGAAATGAATTAATCTCTCATCTGCTAGTAGCCGCCAGATTAGCAATATCCTCTCACTGGCAAAAGAAAAATAGCTTAAAACTAGAGGAATGGTTCAAAAAACTATGGGAGATTGTTGTTATGGAAAAATTAACACATCAATTACATATCCCGCAAAACAGAGGACAACTGATACTTAGATATTTGGTCACCATTTATTCAATAGTCAGAGTATACCTGTCTGCAAAAAACACAGCCCTCCTGTACAATTTTCTTGAATATTAACATTAAATTGACAATAAAAATAGAGTCAGTAGTTTCACTCAATTTGATAAAACCCACAGAAACACACATCCTGGATGTTGTAAAGAGGCTCCCTCTAGTATAGTAACACCTTGTTAAGTAGAGAGATTTGATTTTATTAATGCACAATGTTTCTCTAAACAAAGCTATTGTTTCTGATATTTACATGGCTGTGATTTGTAAAACCAGCTAAAACTTCCTAAATAAATAGCTAATAAAAAGGAACATCAGGTGAGTGGCAGTGTGGCCTATTATGTACAATAGATTTTTTAAAGTTTTGAATATGTTTTAGGGACCCTGCAATTGATCTTCTTTCTCTTCCTCTCTTCATGCTGAAAACCCACCCTTGTTCAGGTAGATTCCTACAGCACAATGGGCCAGCGGGAGCATCAGAAGGGGATGCAGATCCTTTAACAAAAAAAAAAAAAAAAAAATCACAGGAGAGGGAAAGGTGACTCAGCTATGTCCCCCACCCCTCTAAGAATCTGGGGCAACTCTGGTGTGTTTGGGGAACAACCTCCCCAACACTAGGGGCTCAACTGAGAGTCAGGCAGGGCCACCTATACACATCACATACCTACTGAGAACCCACCCACGTACATTAAATGATGGGATACACAAAAGGCATGAATTGCGACATGTTGTAGTTTTCCTACCAAAACCCTTTTTTTTTGGTTAAACTATTATTTATAAATAAGAGAGAAAATTAAGTCACTAATCATGGGAGTGATACCTATATTTCATTTCAATGGAACAAGTATGAGAAGAGCGACTATCACCCCCAAATATTTCAATAGGCTAGTATTGTTTTTAATTCAGTATGTAGCTCCTGAGCAAAAGCAAATCTCTAGTTCTGTTATTGTGTGACTGGGAAAAAGGAGCAGAGGGGGAAGGATTTAGAGTTTCTGGAAATTGACCTTCTCTGAGTCTCAAGGTCTTCTTCGACTCACGGTGCTCATAGAGGACCATGCATCAGTGCTATTGAAGAATGATTTCCTCAATCCTTGGCTAGGCAACAGAACAAGCGAGCACATGTTCATCTCAGACCTAGACAGTAATGCACGTTTTTGCCACCTCTAGATTTGTAACAACACACACTAGTTGGGACTGGCTGTATGGGTCACTCAAACTCCAACTGGGGCAAAATGATGTTGCCTACCTTCTAAGCAAAAAAGAGACTGATGAAAGCATGTAACACCTGTACTATGCTTATTACACTGCTTATGGATCCAGGTCCCTGTGAAATTATTTTTATTGCAATGCAAGCTTGGCAGCAAGTACTGCTTGATTCCACATGTAACCATGTAATCATACATTAAGTCAGCAATTCAAAGGATGTGGATTAAAAAGAAGATTCACTTAACATTTCCTGATGACAAAGCAACATGAGCTTGACACAGCATGACATAGTCCTTGCACCAGTCTGTTCCATTCAACCCCCAAAGCAGCACCACCATACGTCAGCCTTTACTATAAACTATATCTAACTGCTCAACAACCATTCAGTCTGTTCTCAATATCCTGGGTCAGTGCACTGACTGGAGGCAATCAAGACATTCTATTACAAGTCTCAGATGTCAAGATGAATATTCAGCGTAAAATCTGCCGATAGTTTTAGTTAACGGACAAATTGGACACTCTGTGAGCACACTGTCCAAAAGGTAACAGCAGTTTTCTTATTTCATTTGTTTCTGAATTACCACACTCTCATGGGCAAGGTCTGTCTGTAGTTGGAAAGACGTTCCTGACATAATCAAAAGCATTATTTAAAAAAAAAAAAAAAAATGTTTGTGATTAGTCTGCTGAGGAACCATCCTTGAAAATTAAGAACTGATAATTCTGGTTGAATACATGCACAGAGCAGATGAACAGTGTGCAAGACATGAAAAAAGGCTGAACATAGAATAGGCAGAGCTCCATCTTTTGTATTAGTCTCCAAATACAAAGTGTCTGACTAATTTGAAGCCTACTCGCCATCACTTTTGGCTTCCGAAAGCAGTGCTGGCAACCCCAAACATTCAAAATGGATGAGTCAGGTTCCAAAAAACCCACGAGATTTTACAAATAATAAAATACATTTTGGGCTTTTAATTTGCTGTTTGTTATTTGTGCCTTCAGGGTGCACTAAAATCATATTTTCAAGCTTCTCTCCACAGCCATGAAATCTAGAAATGTGCTTTATTTTAAGAAATGAAGGCTGGGATTCTTCCATAATCTCCTCTCTCTTGGTTTTTATGTAAAACATCAAATATTGCGAGACATGACAAAACTGCAAGTGTTGACAACACTGGGGGGCATTCTCTCTCTCTCTCTGTTCCTGCTTCCTAACTTAGGAGTTTCCAGGATGCTCAGAGGAGAGGCAGAGTCTGTGCTAATCTACCCAGCCTCTATTTTTAAGTCACTAAAAACTGTTTGTCTGCAGACTCAAAGTTCGTATAGTACTGGTTTATACTCAGTTCATGTTTGGAAGGCTTTCACCACAACTATAAAGGCCAGAAAATCCTATTTTGTGTGTGAGAGAGCGTGAGAGAGAGATGGATGTAGTAAATGCTTAGAGTCTGCATAAATTGATAGCTCTCACTTGGAAAACCTTCCTACCGGACAACATGTGGGGTTCCTCAGGCATCAGCCACTATATCTATCTCCATCTTGAGCGATATGAATAAATGGTGCTTGTTGCCACAGCACATTTCCACCCAAAGAAGAGAATTTTATACCACACAAACAAGGAAAGTATGTATCAGTCCCATTTCACAGGAGACTAAAGCACAGGGAGGTTAAGTGGCCCTGCCAATATCACATGCAGAATGTTAAAGATGCAAAGTCTGGAAAATAACTCAGAATTCTCAACTCCCATATTTTGACCACTAAAATAGACTCTGGCATAGCCCTTATTCTATGCCAGACCTGGACTTTCTAATGAAGAGAAACTACCAGTTGCATCAAACTAGACGGTAGTTTTCAGAATAGCAATATATATTTGAACCTGGGTTCCAAAATCCCAAATCATTTTCACTTGTAATCCAATTAGGATTTGAAGCCAGGTCTTCAAAGATGACAATTAAATTAATAACCTACTGCACACTCTTACTATTCTCCTAAATTATTTAGGAAAAATAGAACATATGCATGGCCATTTTATTCTGCTTCCAGTCTCAGTACTAAATATCAGATTCCCTTCCTTCTGTTTCACATCAAACAGTGGCATTAAACTGATGAGGCATACAGATGTAAGATACATATCAAGAAAAAAACAGCCAATGAAAACTTTTGATTTATGACAAACAAAGCTATAAAAAATGCATCCCAATATTTTGGGGGAGGGGCTTGAGACAGGGAACATCTGTGGAAGTGAACAGAACGCCATACTATGCAAATTATAAACAAATTCACCTAGACCTCCCTTCCATTCACCATGGTTTGTTGTTGTTTTGTTTTTAAGATGTATGTAATTCAAGGCTAAATGTTTTTTATTCTAAATTGCAACTGGCAAAAGTATGGTATTAATTTTTAATCCCTTGTATCCAGCATCTTTCTTATTACACACACCTCTGGATACAGACTATTTGCTCTTTATAGTTTCATCTGCCATAAAATAAAATGGCAGCAGCAAGCTCTTTGATAAATGTCTTGAAAAGTTGCCATTTCCCTTAGCTGCTAATACCTGGTATAAATGTAACCATTATACCTAAAGTAGCATGTGGGAGCTCTAGATAGAGTTCAAACAATAACTTGTTGGGGGGTGGGGGAGTGGGAGAAGGTGTGCTGTTCCACTAGCCAAGGCTAATAACATAGCATTCTTAACCAGAAATAGCAGCAGCCAGTTTTCAACAATCTCCTCATTCAGGAATGCCTTTTACCCTTTCATGCAAGGGGCACTCCTATTGTATACCAAGGCTTCAACCAGTTGTTGACGTTACAGAAGAGTTGCACCAGCTTGCACCTCTTCCTCATTCCAATTATTTTCCTAGGACTTTAGAAATTGTGTGACCCACGCAACAAGAATCAAGATTTTCCCCTTAGCTAGGTCCATCCCTTTGTAGCAGTGTTATTTCATAAGCCTTCTGACTAATTTTCAAGAATAGCTATTTGATACTACAGTGAAAATACTGATTTGGCTTCCAAACGTTTTCAGACAAACTCAGCCACACCGTACATCACTCTCTCCTGCCCCCTTCAAAATAAGACAGCTTTCCAAATTGTCATTTGAAATGTTTCCTGTAGATTCTGTTGTTTGACCCTACTGTGCCAGGAAGGGAGCTTCATTTCCTGGTTCGAGCACCTGCTCTCGCCCACTTTAAACCAGAGACAATGCATAGCCACACCTTCCTTTCTGGCTTGGTGCCCAAAACTTAGGTCACGGAGGAATGTTACAGTATGCAGTCTGGAAAAAGGCTGGTCAGGATACCCAGAGTGCGTGTGTATATTTATCAGCTTTTACTTCCCAGTTCCAGTCTGTTCAACTCCTATGTACATTTAGAATTGAGCAAAGAAATGCTGCCAATGCTCTCAATTCAAGTCTTCTGGTGTTTTTCTTAAAGCCCCAGCTCCTCAAAGTCATGTGATTCTGAGAACCTCAAATGTCAATGAAAAAGTTAGTTTCTAGCTATCATGATTGCAAAGAAAAACTCGAACATGTGAACTCTAAAGCCTCAAAAACTAAAGGTAAATAGAAAAAACCCCAATTTTATCATTTTTAAGTCAATCATGATTTTTGAACACTTGGGGTTGGCAACACAGAGGTTATTTGTTACGGAAGGTGTTCTTAAATTTCTGTTAAGAAAATTCTGGACTTTGGCTTTGCTTTTTTTGATGTAAAGCAAACCCCAAGACTAAAATTCACCTCATAGAACTTTAATGAACATACAAATGTCAGAAAGGAGCAGGTGTTGTCTTTAATATTGTGTTACTGAACATCTTATCTTAGACCAGGACTAAAGGATGGCTGTGTGTTTAAGGAACTGTACTTGGATCCAGGAGATCTAGGTGCAATTCCTGGCTTGGCCATATGCTTCCTAAGCAACACGCAGCATATCACCTAGGCAATATCTTCTACACTATGGGCTAGGGGTGTGAGACCCCTGCCCATGTACACATACCCATGCTAACTCTCAATGAGCTAGCCCAAGTATAAATAGTGTAGCTGTGGTAGCACAGTCAGTGGCAGCAGAGACATGGCTGAGCCATGACAAGTACAAATCTGACAAGGTATGTACTTGACAGGGCTCAGCGGTCCCTCTGCTGCTGCTCCCATGGCTACATTGCTATTTATCCTCATGCTTGCTCACTGAGAGCTACTGTAAACGTGTGTATACAAGCAGCGGACTCACACCCCTAGCTCGTAGCGTTGATGTAGCTTTAGTCTGTGCCTGTTTTCTTCTCTGTAAAAAGGGGGATTACACTTTCCCCTACTTTTCGGAATACTTTCATTAATAATTGTGAGGTGCAGTTACTATGGTGATAGGAGATCACAAGTTCCTAGACAGAATTGTGATATGAATAAAATGTATAGGGTTCTCCACAATGCAGTGGAATGCAGCAGTTCTCCACAATGCAGTGGAATGCAAACAAAGTGTGGCTTCCAAACTAGGAAATAGGCAAAGGTTTCATATGCTTACACATGAAAATAAATGCACCCATGTTTGTTATAACATGTGATCATTTAATACCCTTGTGACCTCTGGGGAACCTTCACAGAGCAATGCAAGTCAGAGCTGGAATCACAGAATATTACTGTACCAAGTTCCATGCATTGTAAAACTGACTCTCTGAAGAGCCTATTGCTTGTGAAAGTGGCTTGATTTTATAAAACTCTGTCCACAGTAGCACAAACAGCAGTGCTGGAGAAGGGGGAGTGAAGAGAAAGTGTAGTTGATAGGATGATTCAACAGGGAGGAGCTGGGATCAAAAAGGCAAAAAGACAGCCGGTCACAACGAAAGACTACAGTCTTACTTAGATCACCCAGACAAGCAGAAATGAAAGGTGGGGGAGGAGGAGGAAAAAATGGCCATGTTATTTATATATCTATCAAGGTTCTTCTGCTGCTTCTTTGTCATGGCCTTTCCCAAAAGAAGACTGCAACATAACTGATCTAATGGTTATGGTTATTTTTAAAAAGGTACTATATATTTAATCATTATATATTAAGATGAAACAGATGGCTGTAGTAGAAAGTAAGAGCCTAAAACAGAAGGCCTAACATAACAGGCCAGGTATAAGGCCTGAGGTCTAGTATAACAGGTCAGATATGAGGCCTGAGCTAAAAGAATGCTCAAGTCTGTTAGCAGGAGTCACATTGGGAAAGCTGGCAGGCTCATAGTAACTGGCAAAGTACAGACCTAATATAAACACACATTCCATAGAAGCACTAGGCACAAGCACATTCCAGAAAGGAATCAGGACATCCTAATACCCCAGAGATAACGAGGGCTCACTGACCTCTTCAAATGACACTATAATGGATAGAAATGTCTTGTTAATATGATGAATAGAGATGTTTTGACCAAACCATCCAGTACAAGGTAATGGGTGGTATTATACAACATCAGAGGGTGGCAACTACATGCGTCAAAGGGGCAGAACAAAACTGTATAAAAGAGGATGTCAGAAGAAACAACTTTGTCCGGCCAAGGGGATAATGGAGAGTCCCACCATTAATGGAGCCGCTCCATTGCAAAAGGAGCGCTTGTATGTTAAGTGTACTTGTAAGCTATAGGTCACTTTTCATTGTGCTTCATTGCAATAAACATGGCTGGGTGCCTTTGTTGCTCAACAGATCCGTGGTCGTGTAGATTCATTCTATTGTGGGTGTCGTCTCAGTTACCTGTGCAAAGCCGGGACAACACATACACGGGGATGCATGCATGCAGCCAACAACTGATAACACCACTACTGACAACAATGGCTATTCATTTAATAGACTTTCATTCATTGCTTGATAGCAACAGACTATGCTACAGCTTTAAAATAAAACCAGCAATAGCCTGTTCATTAATTAACACAAACTACACAAAGCCTACTGACTAGGCAGACTGTGGGCCACAAGTGACGTTCACAACAGCAGCCAGTAGGGAGTAAAGTCTTTAAACAGTGTAGGTCTCTACACAGCAAATATTGTAGCAGCAGAGCACTACTTAGTGGTGCTCCTATTGTCACAGATTAAAAAGAGAGACAGGAAATAAGCCAAACACAACGTGGAGATGAAGTTTCCTTGTGACACAACGCATATTTAAGAACTACAATAGACCAAGAAGTCAAACAGTTGTCTGGGTGTCATGTCAGGAAGAGAGCAGAGGGCTCTTGAAGTCACTCTAGCAGCCAAAGTAATTCAAACTTCCCACAGATTTCAGCTCTTGCAGGTACAGAAGGTAGGGTTTATGTAATATGCTGCTCTTCTTATCCACAACAAATTGATCTACAATACAAAATATCATATACAAATAAACAAACTTACTTCCCTGTATTTTGAAGGAAGGGATGAACAAGACAGTTTAAATTTTCAGTGTTTTTTGTCGCTCTGTGTTGAGCAGCAAGTGCTGTAGGTGGAAGCAACAACTGTTTGCAGAAGTACAAGTTTAATCTCTAAAAAGAATCAAGGGCAGGGGGAAAAAGTGTTTCACTGGGATACAGGAAACCAAGTTCTTACAGTACCTCTATTACTTAACTCTGGAAAGTGAACAATACCTTATAGATTCAAAGTAGTTAAAAATAGAAGAAACTTGTCACCTAATCCATCTCCCTGCTAGTGTGAGGCAAACTGAGAAGTTCCAAGTGATGAGGCTTCCACAATTTCCCTTGTGATGTTATTCCACAGCTAAATAAATCTCAGTCAGGAAGTTTCTCTCTTAGTTGCAGGCTCTTAATTAAACCCTTATATATCACACTCTCTCTCCCTCCCTTTGGTGTTTAAGTCCACTAACATATAAAGGATGTAATATTTCCTGCACCTCTTTAATTGTCTTCGAGGCTATATGTATTTTGCTCTTTTACACTTTCCTCGTAATTCAGACTTTTCTACACATCTTTCTAATTCAATTTTATCTAACACACTTACTTCTAAAGTCCCTTTTCATTACTTCGCTATACTTATTAATATATGCAATTCCCCCCTATTCAGAAGCATGTTGATGAAATTCATGTATGCTCTGGAAAAGGTGGAACACTTTAAAGTATTAAGACAGACCACTCCTACCACTGACACTTCACTAGCCGCCTCTTCTCCCAACTCAAATGCATTGCTGTTTGTCATTACTTTTTCTTTATGGTCTATCAGACAGTTTTAAAAATGATCTGGAATAATTTTTAAAGACAATTTAAATTAATTTTTCAATTTAAACCTGTGAGACAGTTCCAATTCTTTTACTAGAGTCAAAATATGTCTATTGAATTCTCTTCCACTAATTCTATAATTCTGTTATAAAAAGCAAATCAAGTTTGTCTGGCATGATTTCTTAATTACAAACTCCATGTTTCCTGTTGTTCATGATTTGACTATTCTCTAGATGTCCTGTGACTTTTCTCTTGGTATTTTTCCTCATTTTACTGCAAACAGAAATTATATTTGCAAGACGTTGAATTGCCAGGATCAGTCTTTGCTTATTTGAAAACAATTTTTTAAAACCAGTACTTTGCTTTCTTGAAAATGTCCATGATATTTCAAATAGAATTGTCAGCGGTCCAATAAATTTGTTGGACAATTCTCTTAATATGCTAAGATGCTTAAGGTAAGTCAGACCACCTGTGTAAGCTCATATTTTTCAAGTATTTATTTACCTACTCTAAAATTGATAGCAACGTCTTTATTTTTAAATATAAGAACAGAGTTGGTTTTCATAGAATCATAGAATATTAGAGTTGGAAGGTAGTTCCTAGTTTACTGTTTAAACTTTGATTTTTTTTGGACAGATATAAAGGAGGAGTTCAACATCTCAACTATCTGAATCACTAAGTTAATTCTACTCATAATTACTGGGGCTACTTTCTCCCTAATATTACTTTTCCCACTTACCACGTTTGCAGAGGTCTTTTTTTCTTTTCACTAGCATTAACTTGCTTTTGAAAAAAGGGCACAGGGCAAACTCAAAACAATAGTTAAATTTTCACACAGTTTTATTTTCAAAATTACTTAGAGTCAGATGATCTTTGCTTCCAAGACAACTTGTAGATATTAAAAAATTCAGAACAATGTCCTTCCCTCATTTCACTGAAGAGGTTCCGCAAATTAAAAGATTTAAACACAGCCAAATTTTTCCACCATAGGCATCTGGGCACGCAAACATTTCAGAGGACTCTAGGAACCATTCTGTAATGTTTGAATATGCTAAACAAATCAGCCAAGGAAGGTGAAGCACTACTTCAGACTTCTGTGAAGCGCATCTTTCCATAAACATAAAATCTGACCTTAAAAAAAGAAATAAATTGGAATACTGCAATACTTCTACTGTACTGTAAAGCACATTCCCCTTTACAGAAGCAGACAGAGCACAATACAGTTGTAAATATCAGACGATCAGAAAAGGTCCAGATGTCACTTAGAAAAATTCCAAGTGCATCCTGCAGCAAGAATGAAAACTAAAGCCACAACCCATGCAATTTACACAATGGCAAACTGAGATTAGTTGTCAGCAAAATTAGAGCCCTGCCACAGAACAGTATTTTTATAATGTTAACAAATACCAGCAACATGCTCAGTGCTGTATAGAACAGGGAAGAAAACATTGTCAGTGCTCTGCAGATTACAGTCTAAAATTAGATAGCAGTTCTGTTAGTTTGTTACATACAGATTAAACACACAGAACAGAAAGTGTAGAACTAAGGTTTAGACTGCTTGTGGGATTATAATGTCAATATACTTTCAGAAGTCTTGACACTGATATGTCTTGTAAAAAAAGTTAGTTCTGAAGATATTTGAGTGTAGAGAGGGAGGACAATTGGCAAAAGAGTTTGGGAAGGCACTCCATGCAAGAGTAGCATGGGTGAAGTGACAAAAGGAGCAGGCAGTAAGAAAGATGGAGAGATATAAGCATATGCACAGACATTTATGGATCTGAGAGGATGAGGAACTTGAATGTAATGCAATGGTAAGAGTGAGACAGTGGAGTGTTTCAACGGTGGCAGTAATATGATGGAGCCATGGGATGAAGGACAAATGGGTATAAGACAAACAGGACAACACATTGTGATATACCAATGTCCACAAGAGATCAGATAGGAAGATTATGAATCACCATTGCTGAAGATAAAGTTATGAAGATTCAAAAAGAACCTTAAAAATAAAAAACCCACCATGCCCACTTTTGATACCAAGTCTGACTTAACTAGGCAATAGATGAGAAACATTTAAAAAGGAATACGTCATTTACAGCCTCATATACGCCTAGACTAGATGAATAACAATACTTTCCCATCTTTAACTTCACAGTGCTGTAGTGTTCACTACACTACTTTTCCCCCTTTCTTTATCCAGTCAAAGTGAAAATGTTCCATACAAGGGGGTTCTACCTCTTCCATTGAGAGACTATTCTATAAATTATATAGATCTCATCAAAAAGAAATTTCCCAGTATTCAAGCCAAACTATTCTTAATGTCACTTCATTATTTCTAGCTATTTCTCTTTGCAGCCTTATATCTTTGTAATATTAATATCCTTCAAATCTATTCAGACACAACATAATGGAGGGCAGGAAGAATCAAAACTGTACACAAATTCTTCAAGTTAATGAATTAAAGAGCAAATTAGAAACAGCAAACAAAACTGGATTTAAGAAACTGATTTGATATTGTTATTGCACAAAAACAACTGTAACTGATCAGCACTTTTTTGAAAAACGCTTTTGAATGGCTAAGGTAAATCCAACCAGATACACAAGTGTCTGACTTGCAGAGTCAAAGCATGATAACAAAATAAACTAACAAGATAGTTTAGAAATGGGCTTCAAAGCTTTTTTTTTTTTTTTTTTTTTTAAAGCTAGCAATAAAAAATAGTTAAGAAATTGGAGAAATAGAGCTGCATTTCACAAAGGGTCACATTACTAAATACATGTTTGTAAATGGTGCCTCTTTCTATAAGGTAAACAAAACTGGTTGATGCTACAAACATGGAAAACCAGAAAAAGTAGTGCAAACACCATGGAGAAACCTGAAGGTATACACTTAGGCATGTCTACACTACAGCAGCACAGCTCTGTAGCACAGTAATGTAGATGCTGGAAAGTTTTTTCTTTCAATGTACTAAATCCATCTCTCCAAGAGGTGGAAGATAGGTCAATGGAAGAATTCTTCTGTCAACCTACCTGCATCTACAATGGGAGGGTCAGGCTGACCCAACTACATCACATAGGATATGAAATTTTTCACAGCCCTGAGCCATGTAGATAGGTCAACCTAATTTTTAGGTATACACCAGGCCTTAGATTACACTTCTGAATTGCATGGTGTTCACTTAAGGAAATAAAATTAGGACTGAAACAATCAGAGGCAAGAGACTAAGGACTTATACTGACATAAGTGGTTGTGTTGTAGAACTTATGTCACTCAGGGGTGTGAATAAACCACATCCCCGAGTGACGTAAGTTACACCAACCTAAGTGCCAATGCGGACAGCACTTTGTCAGCAGGAGAGCTTCTCCCACCACAAAAACTACTGCCTCTCACAGAGTTAAATTTATTATGCCGATGGGAGAGCTCTCTCCCATCAGCATAAAGCAACTTCACCAGACATGCTGCAACTGCATCACTGTAATGCTTCTAGTGTAGACTAGCCCTAAAATAAAGCACAAAAGAAAGACTGAAGGGATAGAAGGTGATCATGAATAACCTATCAGAGATTCTATAAAAACAAGCTATACTATAATGTGCTACCCCAGCACAAAAGCTTCACTACATAATCCTCAAAAATTAATGCAACATGTACCAGATTTCATATGATGATATAACTAATGTCAACTAAAATTGCTCGACTCCTGAAAAGAAGTATCATATTGTTAAAAAGAAAATACAACTGCCTCAAAAAGTGTAACTTACTATTCTTACAACTCACATGACAACAAAAAAGAGACTTGGAAAAATATATCTATTTCTCTTTTTCTGTTTTACTTTATGCTTTTGACAGCACTTTGTACATGGTTGGTTTCACAGTTTCTCCTGCTTACTCATTCAGATTCCCCTGCTTGCCACTCACATTGCAACAGAGGAAAGAATTACATTATTTTTAAAATATAGGAAAATTATTGTAAAATCATAAAAATTAGCCAACAGAATCAAGGACAAGGGTGCACCTGAAATTACTTTACATTCATGTTTGGAAGCAGAATAATTTTAAACTTTATGGTTTTTAAGTTTAACAAGATCTTTGTGTGGCAATAAAATGTGCTGAGAAAAATGCATGTGTACTAACTACCAGTTTCATTTCTGGGTCTTGAATGGAAACTTCTGAAACCCTAGAAGTACTACCACTGTATTTGACAATGGAAGGCTATAAATGACGCTTTAAAGTAAAACAATGGCTGAAGAGTGCAAATTGGTAAAACCCTAACTAAAATCAGAAGTAGTGAGGCCAAATGTCGGTTATTTGCAGTAAATTTAACAAAGGGAGCCCACCAAAATGTGCTTTGGGCCTAAATCCTCTTACTTCTAAAGGAATCCCCCTTAACTTTTGGCAAGAGAATGTCTCCACTGGAGCTAGTTACTTGACTATTTAAACGTAATTTGTCTCTCCCTGTCCTAAACAGAACAATTAGACTTGTAATAAGGACAAGAAGTTCAGGGATTTTGAAAGTGTATCTATTATTTAGTTAACTTTGCCACTGAAGGTGGCAAATTCCTAGATTTAATAGGACTGTATCCCCAGTATGCAGATTATGATCCCTGCCATATTCAAAAAAGGTGCGATAAGGGGCAACTAAAATAACTGAGGGAGAGGAATGAAGCTATGCAGCTAAGAATAAAGAGAACCAAGACAAGCGTAGGATCACACTAGTAATAAAGAGTAAAAATACTGAAAGGGATGGACTGATGATGAACAGCAGCTGTGGACTGCAGTAGAGGGAGAGAGAGAGAGAGACTAACAACTAGAGGGTAAACAAGTGAAGCAGAAACCTCTTCACACAAAAGACAAATGGAAATTTGGAACCAGAAGCAGTTCAAGAGGAAACAGGAGTTGTTGGTTTTTTTGGTGGGGGAAGGGAAGAATGCCTAAAGCCTTTTAGATATTTGAAATTATCTTGATGTGATATATGTCAATGTATTTAAGGTCAAGGTTTAATAGACCAAAAGGCTCTTAATGTTCCTATTTTTTCTTGAAGGCAAGTAGAGGGAGAATGGGAGAAGAGCACGGAAGCCATTCACTTCTGAATCACCAAAAATTGACTGCTTATAAACATTTAGACACATGTCAAGGGGGGGGAAAACGACACGACCTTTTACATTCATTAATTTCAAAAGAATGGGTTTTTTGTCTTTGTGCATTTGAGATAATGATTTTGTATAATGAAAAAATGAGGAACTGCTGAGTCAATTCACACATTTACATGGAAAGAAAAGCTCCAATTTAACAGAGCACTACTAAGGTGTGTAGTAAAGCTGAGAACTACAGAACATGGCACAGAATTAGAGACTCAACCCACTACTAGAACCGATATTTCCAGTCACTTAAAACACAATTTCTGGTAGAGCTGATGTAATATGTGGAAGTGGAACTGTGAGACTGCTAACAATTTAGGAGAACTTTAATCAGTAAGTTAGTGATTATATTCACAAGGACAGAATAATGCATTAGTATCAAGATGATACTCTGAACACCTTATATAATAGCAGAAGGAGATGCTCCTGCCCTTCCAGCAGAACTAATAGCAGCTCTGTGGCACTAGAAGACTGTAGTGCTATTTTGTAGACAGAGGTGGGGAGTTCATAAAAATTTTTAAAGGGAGGGAGAAGGTGAGAATTGAGGTCAAGTTTATTTGATGTGGGGATTGAAACATCCAACACGTGTCTCTCGATCCTCACCCTCTAGCTCTTTTTTCCTTCTACCACACGTCTGTTCCCACTCCCTTAACAGACTTTAATGTGTTCTGGATGCACCTGATGTGTCAACATGGGGAGTGCTGCTGGGCCAGCCTTGGGAAAGTGGATGTAACAAGATAGTTATGCAGAAAAACGGGTTCATCAATCTAGCAGAGAAAGATATAACATGAGCCAATGGCTGGAAGTTGATGTTAGACAAATTCAGACTAGAAACAAGGGATACATTTTTAACAGAGTAATTAACCATTGGAACAACCTTCCAAGGATCCTGGTGGATTCTCCATCACTGACAATTTTTAAATCAAAATTGAAAGTTTTTCTAAAATATGCACTCTAGGAATTATTGGGGGTTCTACAGGAGGTTATACAGGAGGTAAAACTAAATGATCACAATGGTCCCTTCTGGCCTTGGAATCTATGAATGAAAAGGCAGATCATATGAAAAGCACCTGGCAAGAAGTAAAATGAATAAAAAGCCATTTTGTAATCGTTCTATTTAAACTTGTCCATACTCGAAATGGCTGGACAGTTTTAGAAAATTCAGTCAGAACCACTGCATGTTACTATAATACATCTCTATAGGACTAATCTCATTTTTAACGTTCAGTATATTCCTTCCTGAAGAGATGAGTCATACAAAGGGCTTACTCAGGAAGAGCTCCCACTAAAGTCAGTGAGGAAAGTAAAAAGGAACAAAAGAACTCTCATCCACACTTTCAAAGGAGTTTTTAGATTTTTTTCAGCTACCTTTTAATAGCTCAGTCTCTATTGACCTATATGTTCCCCAGAGCAAACTAGAAACCATTCAATGGTGCTAGCAGTGTCATGAAACAGATGATTTAGAGCAACTCTAGCCAGTTATGTGTTATTGCCACAAAAGCTCGACCAGGTGCTGAGGAGGCAGTGTTAAGCCAAACGATCATTCTACAAGATGCTTCTAGATGACTATGTAAAAAAACCCCATGAGAAGGCAAAGTTAAACATTGGATTCATGCAATCCCACCGAATATAAACTTAATGGGAAGAAAATAAAAGATGTTCTACAGGATGTGGACAAAGGAATATTCAATCACTGCCAGAAAAGGATTCTGCAACTACTGAGTCAATATGACTGATGATCTTCCTTGCACTAATCCTGACAGTGAAGTTTCTCATACAGTTGCATCTCATTTTTTCAGCAGCTCACTGTTCCCTAGATTTAGTAGGAACATTTTGGTTAATTAAGCTATAAGACATGCCAAGGCATATGTTGCAGTTTAGTTGATTTGCGGGTAAAAAGGTCTATTAATATCTCCAATACCACAGTATTTCCTGTTGTATACTACAGCAGAGCTAAGAAAAACTAAATTAATTAAAAATAGCCTTCTAGTTTTTCTTTTTAAACTAAAATCAGGAGAGTTTTATTTTCCTAATTATGTTTTATTTATTTATTTACCTTAGAGTAAAAATGAGCATTGAGATTGCAAGTTAAGTACTAATGGAAACAACAACAATCTAGAGCCAAGGAAGGATAAGCAGAAGGTCTAACACTTAAGGAATAATATTGCCAAGATCTGCTAATGTAGGCAAGCACTTTCATGAACATATCTGATTTGTGGCAATGTAACAGGATATCACCATGTTTATGAAGCTTACAAAAAGTAATATTTGCAACAACGGTTAATAGTCACTTCCAATATCCATCTTCATCCCTCTGCAACAGGGGACAAAAAACTGTACCTCCTTTAAAATATTTAAACTATTAACTGTGGTAGAGACCCTCTGGTGTCTTGTTACCACAATCTTCTGTCGAATGGTACAGTTCTAAGTTCAAGGACTCAGTACAGACTTATCAAAACACTTAAGGTGTACTTTCAAAAGAAAAATTATTACAGGATCAAAATAACACTGCACACAGAAATCTTGCCTTTGAAAATGGTCAGGGTTCTTTTCTTATTTTTTACTTGGCAACTATAATAGCTAGTAGTTATAGGCTCAGTAAAATAATAAACATCAAGGGGAAATTAGAAGAATGAAACAATTTTGGCATAAAAGTACACATTTAGGAAGTAATTAAGATGCAATAGTTATTGTGATGGTGAACATGTAAGATGTTTCCACAATGAACTATGCATTTCTGTGTCAATGAATTTTTGTTTGTTTGTTTGTTTTTAAAACTAATGGTTCTTTACCCACAGGTATAAATAAAAAAAAATCCCAGTCAACAATAGCATCCATTCAGTCCTTCATTTATGTACCTCACAAGATAGAATTTTATGTGAAAAAGTCTTTCAGATGTGATCTCTGGATTTTAAATTCATTGCAACATCACTAATATCACGAAGCTTTAAAGTCATTCCCATAATTCTACTACTCTCAGGGTGGTACTATTTCATCCTGCAGCTGGGAGTTCAGATGAGCATACCACGCAGCTTTGGCTCCAAAGTCCACCAACAATAACCTGAGGGAGAAGGAGCAAGAATTCAAGCATGGTAGGCACAAACCTATTTGAAAAATAAAAAAAAAAAAACCTAAAAAACTTATAGTTCTTTATAAGAGAACATGGGGTTCCCTGCATCAGGAGGTATTTCAGTTCTTATTTTGGTTTGATGAATGGAGTAGAGGTAGCGGCACTGATGAAGAAGAAAGTCCGTCCAAGCAGCTCAGTGCTTGGGAGCAACCCTATGATAAGGCAGCATGTGTGTGTAATACTGAAGAGAAAAGTTTCCTAAAACTTTTCTGAGTTCCCAAGGGATTATAAATGGGAAAAATAAAGCAACAAGCATTTTAAAAGTCTGAGAATTTCAAAATAAACTATATTAAATATGTGGCAACTAGAAAAATGGAGGGTTTCATTTAGGTTTTAATACTTTGTTCAGCACCATGGCTTCCAAAAGCTTTCAAAGAATGGATCACATAGGGATACAGAGTGAAAGACCATTGGAACTACCAGCTTGGTAGCAAATCCTTGGACGCTGAACCTTTGAAAATAAGAGCTGCATTGAAGTGCTGAGTACTTTAGCCACAACATTTTACATTATTTTGTTTAAATAATGTTAAACAGATTTTTAGTAAAACTATACATTTAAACAGCCCAAATCCAATGATCTTTATAAATACTAAAAATCCTTACTTATTGCGAAATTAAGTGTCACAAACAGGTTCCATATACCACAACCTCCTCAAAAGGATGATTCTCAGGACTCTTTGGAGGATGCTGTGGTTTATGAAACTAGCTGTGACACTTAATTTCACAGCAAGTAAGGTTTACCTGAGACCTAGCACTGCTGCCACAAGGGCTTGGAAACTTCCCTTGCGTATGTTGAGTAGGATGCTTTCCCAGCTAAGTTTCATTAGCTTCAGTAGAATCTAAACTCTCATTAATTTGTTTTTTTTAAAAAGGAAGTTTCTTGTACTTATGGTTACAAAGAAAGTCTTCCAAACACAAACAGAATATAATCAACACGGGTGTCCTTCAGCATCTGCACACGGTGTTCCAATGCCTTGATTGTAGCTCTGAAGTCTCCAAAACTGTAGCAGAGTGAAAACTGAATAGATGGTGCGTTTTCACAACTGCTATTGGAATCCCTAAGAGCACCCATGAAACTGTCCAGAATCAGTTCAGTTTCATTCTGAAGTACCTTAGGAACCCTACAAGAAGCACTACTGGAAAGAACCCCCAAAAGGCCTGGTCTACACTAGAGAGTTTTGTCAACAAAAGATACCTTTCGCTGACAAAAGAATCCTGGTGTACACCCTGCAGTGACCCTTTTGTCAACAAAACTGACCTGTTTTGTCCACAAAATAAAACCATCTTGATGAGAGACATAGAGCTTTTTGAGACAAACTTTTAGCGACAAATCGTCAGTGTAGACACTGCTGTATGTTTTTGTTGTGGTAAACGGTCTCCGGAAATGTCCCATAATGCCAATCCTGACCACTCTGGACATCCATTTGAACTCCGTTGCTCTGAAGCCACCCACGCCTCCCCCTTTACTCTCGCGGTAAGTTTGAAATTTTTATTCCACTTCCTGCTTGGAACACACCAAAGCTGCTAGACCTAATCAGTATTTGGAGGGAGTCTGCTACGCAGTCCCAGCTCCACAATAACCGAAGGAACTTTGATACCTACGGCCAGATTTCTCGTGCCATGACAGAGAAGGGCTATGAACGGGACACGCTGCAGTGCCGAGCTAAAAATCAAGGAGCTGTGACAGAGTTACCACAAGGCCAGGGAGGCAAGCCATCACTCTGGTGCATAGCCAATGAACTGCTGCTTCTACAAACAGCTGGAATCCCATCCTCATCGGCGACCCCACATCCACCCCCAAGATGCCCATAGACACCTCTGTGGCCCCAGAACCACCAGATACCGGACTGAACCTGGACAAAGAGGTCATCAACGAGGAAGTGGAGCTGTAGGATGATCCAGAGCTGGGGAACAGTTCGGTTGCTGAGTTTGGGAGTCAGGCGTTGTTCTCGACCTCAGAAGGCTACAGCCAGCCCCAGCCCTTCAGCCCAGGCACTCGGGATGCAGGAGAGGGGAGCTCTGCTAAGTGTTTGGAAGCTGATGCTGCTTGTGTAGTGGAGGCATGGGGGTCCTTTGCTTTGCTAAATGATAGAGGTAGTTCAAGGGATAGAAATGCATAGGAGTGGCTGTGTTTGCATGTGCTTTCCCATTCCCTTGCACATCTAAGCAGTATGGCTGAGAAGCATGTTGATGCATGCTGAAATTTCGCAGATATCCTCCACTGTGACCTCTAGGAAACTTTCTTGGAGGTACTCCCCGATTCTCTGCCTCAGATGTCTGGGCAGAGCAGCTGTGTTTCTGCCCCCATTGTAGGTCACTTTCCCACACCAATTGGCAATCACTCAAGCAGGGACCAAAGCAGCGCAGTCATGCAGCATAGGGGCCTGGTTTGAAACTGCTCGCATGGAGATGCAGCCTAGCATCCTTGCTGACTCTAAGGAGCAAGATATCTGCTTCTATGGCCCCTGCCTGTGGAGAATGGTGGCACAATTTGAAATTTGTTTTCCCTATATACCTGCATTTATGCCCCGAGTGAACACCCACCCAGAACCCAGACCTACTTGTATGGTCTTGCCCCTCCCCCCCAACTCACCATTCTCAGGCTGATCAAGGAGTTGTACTCTGCGCAGGGATACAGTGAGAATGAGGTGTGTTTCACAGTGATTCATGTGTACTGTTAGAGCACTCACAGTAACGGTTTTGTTCATTGTTTCTTGTTCTTACATGGATGTGACCTTAGCAGCCGAGGCCTCTATGCCAGCGCCTACGACTCATAAGGAAGTGACCCCGGAGAAGCAAGGAGGACATGTTCCAAGAACTCCTCCTGCCCTCTGAGGCGTCCAAAAGAGAGAAAAGGGCATGGAGACAATCGATGTCAGAATCACAGAAGATGGACAGACAGGACCAGAAAGAGAACCAGGAGAGAATTTTAGCTGGCCTTGAGCACATGATCAAGGCCTTGGAGGAGCAGACAGAGCTTCTAAAGACAATAGTGGCATTGCAGATATAGTTCTTGCAAGCTCAGCCCTCCCTTCAGCCGCAATAGAACTTCTTTCCCGGCACTCTACCAACTCTCCCTACACATTCCTACCAAAATCACAGACCATCTCACTACCCCCTTCATTCCATCCCCTCAGACAGCTATGAGAACGACAGCTGGACTTACATTCAGCTGACATAGCTGGCTCTGCCCCCCACTACTTTCTCCCTGTAGCCAGGAGGGCTGGGCCCCCTCTGAGGAGGACCCAGAGAGGGAGCCAGACCCACCCTGGCTGACAGAGGCCTGCCCCAGGGAAGCACCTGACCGGAAGCAAGGGGGCGGGTCTGGGCCTTTAAAGGCCCCAGTGGCCCCACCTGACCGGAAGCAGGGGGGTGGAGCTAGGCCTTTAAGAACCAGGCCGGTGAGCTCAGTTAGTGGGAGGCAGCTGAAGGGGAAGGACGTACCTCCTCTGAAGCTCCTAGCCAAGGCCGGGCCGGGGAGCCAGGCTGAGAGGGAGTGGCCGGCCTTAAACCCAGCCCGGGGATCGGCCGAGGCCTTCCCCAGGTACCCTACAGCCTGGGAGTCGGAGGGACCATCGGAGACCCCCACGGTCTGGGAACCAGAAGAGGGCCCGTCAGGGCTCCCCGAGGACTACATGCCTGAAGAGCACCCCCTGGAAACACCCGGGGCCTGGGAGCCGGAGGCAGATCTGCCTGAGCCGTGCCGAGCCTGGGACCCCGAGGACCTACCGGCCCTGCCTGAGGCCTGGGGACCGCAGGACCTGGAGGAGCTACCCTTCGAGGATGAGCCCATGGAGCTCCCGGAGCTGCCACCCGTGGACGAGGAGGGCCTAGCCGGTCTACTGAACCCCAGCGACCCAGAGGAGGCAGGTACCGGGGGTTTCGGGGAGGAAGAAGCCCAGGGATAGCCGCACGATAGTGGCTGAGTCAGGGGCAACCTGGGCGGCGTGTTGCGGCTGGAGCCCCGCCGACCCAGTGGCAAACGCTGTTGCCGCTATCAGAGCCCTGGGCTGGGACGCAGTGGAGACGGGCGGGCCTGCGTCCCTCTTCCCTATCCTCCGTGAGGAAGCCTTCCCTGCCGTGCTGTTCCAGAGAGCGGCTTACTCACTCGCCAGCCCTGCCTGAGGGCCTGGCCTTTAGACTGCTTGCCTCGCCAGCCCTGCCTGAGGGCCTGGCCTTTAGACTGCTTGCCTCGCCAGCCCTGCCTGAGGGCCTGGCCTTTAGGCTGGCCTCGCCAGCCCTGCCTGAGGGCCTGGCCTTTAGACTGCTTGCCTCGCCAGCCCTGCCTGAGGGCCGGGCCTTTAGACTGCTTGCCTCGCCAGCCCTGCCTGAGGGCTCCCAGTGAGAGGTAGCCGGGAGGGCTGGTCCCCCTCTGAGGAGGACCCAGAGAGGGAGCCAGACCCGGACGCTGCTCCCCGATTCCAGGGGCACGTCCACACTCCCCTCTAAGATTTGTTTGTGTTGTGTGCTGTTTTGTGTTTAATAATAAAAGTAAGCTTTTAAAACAAGAAGCACTCTATTTGTGTGTTATGTGCACCTATCACTGACGCACATATACAGATGTATAACAGCCATGGAATGTCACAGCGCAGTTTCAAAAAACACCAGATGGGTTCTCATTGTCAAAATGAGCCCTCAATGCCTCCTTTATGCATATGGCCTCCTGCTGTGCCCCTCTAATACCCCTGGCATCTGGCTGCTCATATTCAGATGCAAGGCGATCCGCCTTTGTGGTCCACGCAGGGGCAAACGTTTTGCCCTTAACTTCACATAAATTATGGAGCACACAACAGGCGGCTATAACCACAGGAATAGTGTCCTCATTTAAGTCCAGCCTGCCATAAAGGCATCTCCAGCGCACCTTTAACCTGCCAAATGCACATTCAACAGTCATTTGGCACCTGCTCAGCCTGTTATTGAAACATTCCTTGCTGCTGTCCAGGTTGCCTGTGTAAGGCTTCATGAGCTGTGGCATTAGTGGGTAGGCTGGGTCTCCTAGGATCACTATGGGCATCTCAACATCCCCTATTGGAATCTTTTTTGAGCTTCCGGTACAGGCCAGTGTTCCTGAAGATAGGAGCATCATGCACATTTCCTGACCAACCCACGTTGATGTCAGTGAAATGCTCACGGTGATCCACAAGCGCCTGGAGTACCATAGAGAAGTACCCCTTCCTATTGATGTACTCCATTGCAAGATGGTCTGGTGCCAAAATTGGGATCTATGTGCCATCTACTGCCCCGCCACAGTTAGGGAATCCCATTTTGCTGCAAATCCATCCACTATTTCACGCACATTGCCCAGAGTCAAAGCCCTTCACAGCAAAATGCAATTAATGGCCTTGCACATTTGCGATAACACAGTTCCAGCGGTGCATTTGCTGACTCCAAACAGATTAGCAACTGTCCAGTAGCTGTCTGGAGTTGCCAGCTTCCACACAGCAATTGCCGCGCGCTTCTCTACCGAGAGGGCAGCTTTCATTCCGGTGTCCTTGTGCTGCAGGGCAGGGGCCAACTCCACACAGAGTTCCATGAAGGTGGCTTTGTACATTCAAAAGTTCTGTAGCTACTGTTCATCATCCCAGGCCTGCATAATGATATGATCCCACTACTCAATGTTTGTCTCACACGCTCAGAAGCGGCAGTTCACCGTGTGCAAATGCTCCGTGAATGACAACAGTAATGTAGTGCTGTTTGTCTGCATGTCACTCAGCAGGTCAAGCTCTTCAGCTTCCTGTTCTGATTCAGAGCTCATGATGTACTGCGTGACCAGCTGCGATGTGTTCAGAACGCTGAAAGCAACAATGGAAAGTAGTGCGGGATCCATCTTTTCAGACAGAGATGGTGGGCGTGCAGTAAATGGCAGGAAGCCGTTGAAAAAATGGCACGAGTTGCTGCCAGCAACGCAATGAATGACAGCACGGAAACTCAATGAACCATGGGACATTAAGCCAGCATCCATGCCGCTCCGCGCTCCTCTCCCCCATCCCAGAATTCCTAGTGGCAGAAGCTGCCGAGTTGCATGGTGGGATAGCTGCCCACAATGCACTGCTCTCACTGTCGATACTACAGCACCAAGAGTGGATGTGTTTTTGTGACAAAATGAGTGCCGTGTTGACGGGCGTGAGTGCTGTAATTATAGCACTTTTTTTTATCACTGAAAAAAAAAACTACCATCAACAAAACTTTCTATTGTAGACAAGGCCTTTTAGAGGTTAGGGACAGAAAGTAGTGGAAACTCCCCTTCCCTCCCCCCAATCACAGCATCCAGGACACTCTACAGTGGGAGGAGGGAAGAAAGAGAGCTCCTTCTGTTCAGGTTCCACATCCATCACCATGGTACCCAAATATCTTTTAGAAGTATAAATTGAACAGGAAGATTCATGTCTATCAAAGACAGTTATTCTCCATTCCCCACTCTCATTCTCTCCTCCAGTAGTCACAGGGTACAGGGGAGAGGCTTCAAATTTATCAACACTAGCCCAGGGCTACAAAAAATAGATCCCTCAAAAACATACACCCTACCTCTTTCCCTAGAATCTTGGGGGAAGGGTGGCTTCTCATCTGAGCATTGTTCCTGCATAACGGCCTATCCATCTTTCATATTGGTTTCTGGCTACTAGATTTAATTTTTTCAAGCCCTGGCTGCTACTGTCCTTTTAATGGATTAATGAGATTTGTTTTGTAAGCCTTGAAGGGAGTTTGGAAAAGGAGAATGATCCTCTGAATTTGCAATGATCTTCCCCAAATTCAAATTCAAAGACCTTTCATTGAAGCAATTGTCCTTCCAAGCCAGAGGAGCTGGATGCAACACTCTCAGTAGTTGGTCAAACACCAGGTTTTGTGACAAAGCAATGGAGTTCCCCTATAGCTCTCTTTGCCCTAACCTCTTAGGAGGGAAGATTACTGAATGGTACTGCTACACAGCTAGGCTAAAACCCAGAAGCTTCTCATATGCTAATATAAAATATCTGTTAACAAGGTAAATATTCGTGTTTTAAAATACTTGTAAGTGTTCTGTGAACATCCATCTTCAATTTTTATTCTGACCAGTTTGTAAACACCTAACACTTACATTTTCACCAAAGAGTGAAAATCCAAAGCTCAGTTTAGAAGTGCCTGATAGTTTCCCATGGGATCCCTGGATAAAAAGGAGATAACTAGTATGTCTCCAACTTTAAGCAAAGAAGAAAAGTGTACACAGAACACTCTGTTGCTATCTAACAAGAGCTGACTTAAGATAATTCTATAAGACTAGAAAACATGGGGCAGTTTAGAAACTGCCTTTGTATAATAAATATTATTGCAGGAAGCAGAACAATAGACTGGCTTGACTACTAGCAAAACTGAAAAAGTAGAAAGTAGCTCTTCAAGAGCATGAGTGGGCTAGTGGAGGCACTAAAGACATAATACTTGTCAGTTTAGAAAATTATCTGAAGTATATGTATTCTGTAATTTATCTGCTATGAAGTGTGCTTATGATTTTTATAGCTCTGGTTTTGAAGTGAACCTGCAAGAAGTAGGAAGGGGAGGAAGGTGGGAGAAGAGTGAGCACACGCTCCCTTTTTGGCTTCCATATGTATAAAGGAGGCCTGAATTTAGTATATTTAAAAACAGAAAAAACGTCGGGCCTTATTTATACAATCACAAAGAAACACAAGACCACCTCAGAAGCACATTTTTCCCTTTGTTTACAGGTCACCTTCACACTGATGTTTATTGGAAGATTGCTCATGTAAATTTTACCAATAATTAATGCATAAATATAAGCTTATCCCTCTTCACGCCCAGAAATTATTTTCTACAGCTTTTTCTCCAGAAATCTGTACTTTTCCATTTTGACTACTCACTTTAATAAAAAAATTAAAACCCATGAAACTGTAAATTGGCCTTACTAATGAGGGCTTACATAAATCTTAAGGGTACACAACTGTTAGACTATAAAAAAAACTTGAGGATCCTGAATTATCACAGGGATTTTTATTCAAAATCATTTTTTGGTGTCACTTCTTTGCTAGGGCAGTTTTAGTAATTCAGGATAGCAGTAGCATATTGCCAGATGGTACGCCTACCAGAACTATCTTTAATTTCTTCCTTGGAGATGCAGACCATGATTTCTGCAATTCTACTGTAATTTAGCTTTTGATAGCACGACCCATTAATGAGCATATTCTGTTTTTTTTTTGTTTTTTTTTTTTTTAACTCTAAAAAAAAAAAAGATTTTGCTCCCCTTTAGGTGTTTACAAGGGTCTTTACAACATGGGAAAAACTGATTATACAGAGAAAACAGTGAAACTGACAAAATACAAAATTGCTGTCAAATGCAAGCAGTAAATAAAACATTTTTTTTAAATTCATTAACTTCTCTCAATGATAACATTAGCTATTATTTTGATAACAGTAGACATACTTATTTTAAAAGAAATGCAATTTTCAAGTTGAAGATGTCCTTTGAATTTTTCCCACGTAGCTAGATAAGAGTCAGCCCAATCCATTCTATGCTGATCACTCATTGACCCTATCAACAGAATGGAATAACCATGGATCTGATAAATGGAAATTGAGAACACTCTCCACTTTTCAGAAGGCCATCAGCACCCTGCATGATTAGGTCCTATAAGAAAACAACTGATGTGTTATTTGGAAACCCAGTTGTGCTTCAGTGGCAATTTGGAGAATTATAGCAATCACTGAAGATATAACCTGTGCTTGGATAGAGGATTGGTACATCACCATATGGTACATCTAACAGAAGTATCTTTATAACACCTTCATAATAAAACTATACCAGATAAATATAAAAATGTGTACCCAATTAAGGAAAATAAAAAGAGTACTGGTATGATTGGCTTGGAGAAAGGAGGGAGGGAAAAATACTTTGTTACCTGCAGCAGCAATTAAACCTCCTCCTGAAGGTATGTCTAAAAAAAGTGTATTTATTTTGCAGCCTAAATAATGAGTGAGCTATTAAATATATAAAAACATTCATGTGTTATACAAGATTTTGTTTTTGACAGGTGTAACCAGGATAATAAAAGATAACTTCCAGGGGAGTTAAACGGACGTAACATTAACCTTTTTAGGAAAATGCTTGAAAAATCTACTTGCCAGTAGAAGCTGAAGCCTGGGTGGGGAAGAGAACAGTAATCAATTTCTGCTGAACTTAAACCTTCCTTTTAAAAAAAAATTAAGTTTCTAGATCTTGAGATTTGAAAGAAAACCTTTCAAATATAAGCGAATGTAGTGCTTTCCTCCTGAATCTGTAAACAGCTCCAGTAACTTTGCTGCTGTTCCTAGTTTGCCAAGCAGCAACAGAAAAAGGCACTGAAGTTGTTCATACAGGAAATTGACCTTAAACACTGTAGGCTAGGAAGAAATGGTAGAATAGCAGAGACTTGCTTCACCCCTTTCCAGAAATCAGGAAGCTCTGGAAAGGGAGAAGAGACAGAAAGCTTATCTTTCCCTTTCAGCAGCCAAAGGAAGATGGACCTTCATATCGTTCTGACACCAAATAATCATGAGCCAAGGATTATGAAGCAACCCCTCACCTCCTGACACACCAGAATCCAGTGACAGCATTTTGGTGTCACCCTCCCCCTTTTCTAGCAGCTAGGGATGGTGGAGGAGGGGCACAATTAGGCTTCTCACTAGAACAGTACCCTTGCCACCCAATAGTCTTATGTATCTACCTCTGACTATCACATTTAGTCATTCAGCTGGTAAGTGTCTACCCATTCTACCCTGGATTAAGATATTGCATGTGCAATTTCAGGTGAATTGGGTTGGTTCTTGTAAACTTAACCAATTAATATGTAAGGACTAGGTTTATAAAGGGAAGCTAATATCAACCTTAATTGCAGAGAGAATACCCTCTCTTCACAATGAGGGAGTCACTCCAGTTCCCAAGAGGAAAGCATCTCCTTCCATGCTCTTTAGAATTAGGCCAAACATATAATAGTAATCAGTATAATCCTTCACCAACTTTCAGATACTATGGCACTAGTCCAGCAAAGAACTGTTTATATGTGCTTAATTTTAAAGTACATAAGTAGGTTTTGTAGTTTGGGATCTAAATGGAGTTTAACTATTTAATGGTGTCTTTTTTAGCTGTGTAATTCCACCCTCTCCTCCTTTGGAGTGTATCTCAGCTTAGTTAATAGGTCACTGAACTGGTTTATGTTAATTGTCATAAGTACCTTGTTTCCACTCCCAAGGGGAGAAACAAGGATCATTCAGTTCCACTCTAGTCTATGAAGCTGAATAGCAAAAACATAGGTATTACATGTGTCTGATTTGTCACTAATTCCTATAGGATCTTTGTATCCTTGCAGTAAATAATTGCCTTCTCATTAACAACATCCATCCAGTCAGCACCTTCTTACCTACTTGGTTTGCTATAGTTATACCAGATGAAAAGTAGTCATCTACACATGGAGTATCTGAACCCTTAATTAACTTTTAATTCCTACTGTTTTATAAGGCTGAATAGACTACATTCACACATCAGCCAAAATACCTCATGTTAAAAGGTTTTTGCGGCACATATTTTTTAGTTGCATTTGAAAAGAAAAAAGTATAATAATTTAGTACCTACATAGTGTTTTCCTCGACCAATTGTGTTATAAACGTTTATCCTATTCCCACACCAAATATTACCAGTTGAGCAAATTCAGAATAGTCTTTGCAAAATAACATTTGAGAAAGTCTTACTTCTCTATATTAATGGAGCGCAGAAAATAAATCCCTGTATTATTTTTCCTTTAAACCCTTTTTTATATACAGTTTCAAGGAACAAAATATGGCAACTTGTTTCCCTCTGCGAAAACAAACTGTGCCCTCTACATGCCCGAGACACATTTACAAGGCTGTCTGATGGTCCCAGTCCTATCTAATCATCAACTTCTAATTTTAGAAATCTACTCTTTAAAAAAAAAAAACAACAAACGTTTAAAAAAAAAACCCAGGACTCTCAAGAACCACTCCTCCCCACTGCCCCCAACACGAGGGTTGATGTTAAGATACATCTAACAGGATTAATATAACATCATGTTACACCAATACTTGTATGGCTGCTTGAGGGCAAGAATAGGAAAGGAGGATGGGGATTTCTCAGGGTTATTGTCCAAGATGTCTTTCTCTACAGCAACGGCTAGGCTCTCCGCTGGCCTTAGCCAAAAAAGAAAACCACCCTGTGTGCCTTTGGCACAGGCGATAATGCTGTGCCTACAAACCCCACACTTTAATGCAAAGCAGCGAGGCTCTCTTCAGACCGGCACAGCAAGGGGAGCTGGGAGAGATAAAGGGGAGCAAACCGCCGGGAGAGAGGGGCTAGCCGGGCTCCTGTGCGGCAAGAGGGGCCAGCTCATGGCTGTGAGGAAGCACTAGGGAGCCTCTGAGCTGCTTCCTAAAGCACAAGCCAGCAGACAGGGGAGCTCCTGCAATGGACAAGCCCGGTTTGCATGGGAGAAAGGGGGAGGGGGAGAGACAGAGGAAGACTGAGGGGAAGGGGAAAGAAGCCCCCAGAGACGGGGAGCAGGACGAACAAGGGGATCGGGGGTCCCAGGCCCGGCGGGGGCAGAACAAGCCCGGCGCTACTCACAACAAGAAGCTCATGGCGCAGGCTGCGGGACCAGCGACTGACTCCTCTCGGCTCGGCTCCCAACGGCAGCGGCCGGCGCAGGGGGGCGGGCGGGCGAGAGCGCGGGGCGGGGCGCGGGGAGCCGGGGCCTCCCTCCGCTGTGCGGGACGGGCTTCCCCGCGCAGCCAGTCGACCAGCGGCTCCCAGTCCCCCCCCGCACGCTGACCCGGAACTGCCCTCGGGCCCGCTTCCTCCACAGGCTGTCCTGGGGCTCCTCCATGCCCACACTGCCCCGCCGCCGCTGTAGGGCCCCCGACATCGCCTCAGGACACTCCGCCTCCTCCCCACAGCCTGTCATTACCCCCCAAACACTCCCCAGCCAGTCCCAGCGCCCCGTCATTTCCCACCCCACCACCCCCTGCCACTACCGCCAAACAGCCACACACCCCCACCTCAAACACTGCCCCTAGCTTCCCCGCCACCCTCTCAAACCACCTCCCATGCCTCTCCAATATCACCTCCCTCCAAACATCACCCCTACTGCCCCCCAAACCACCTCCCACTGCTCCCCCCACACACCAGTACCCCCAGCGCTTCCCTTGCCCAACACCCCCTCCCCAAACACCACCCAGAGCACCCTACTGCCTCCCATCCAAACACTACACCCCATTTCCAGAGCACCTCACTTCCCAAAACCTCCTCCTACCGCCTCCTCAGCACACTCTTCCCAGTCTCAGCACTCCCCCCCCCAGCACCATTCCTCCAAATATTTCCCACCTCTCCCCCTATTGCCTCCTCCCTAACCTGGAAGAACCCACCTGCAGCACCACAACTGTCTCTGCCAAAGCTCCAGTAGTACTTCCCTCATAACAAGCCTATCAGCTTTCCAGACCTCCCCCCAAATTTTTATTAGTGCTTACCCCGTCCAAAGCCCTACCAGCATTTTCTTCATAAAAACACCTCCCCATTAGCATTTCTCTAAACTGAAAACTCCCACAACACCCACCAGTCTGTACTATCTCCCAGTAAGGAGAATAGTCTAGTGGACAAGCCACTGGACTGGGACTCTGAAAACCTGGGTCCATTTCTCAACTGAATCTCAGACTTCATGTGTGTCCTTCACTAAATCACATAATCATTGTGCCTCAGTTTCCCATCTGTTGTGGAAATAATAGTTCTCTATCTCACAAGGGTGCTGTGAGGATAAAATCCATTAATGATTGTGATGCACTTAGATGTATTAGTGAAAATAAAACAAAACTATTTAAGTAGATAGCTAATCTATCCAAAGCCCCCAACATACCTTAAGTCCCCATCTCCCTCTCCACACTTCCCGCAACAGTCCCACAAAATACCTGGACCCCCTCCCCCCCATCCCAAACCATCTCCTAGCTTTCACTAAAGCCAAATGCCCTTTACACACCAGCATGCCTCTTAATAGCAAACCGTCCCCAATTCACTCCATCTCAGGCCATCCCAACAGCAAGGTCTCACAAAGACCCCTTCTTCCAAACCTTCATTCCTCAGTCCAGTCCACACTACATATGCCAACCTGTGTGTATAGTATTCATTACTTTAGGTGAGTCAGATAAATCACTGAAATTATCTGACCTCTGTTGTTTGTACCCGAAGTTCAGGCCCCTCTTTTAGTTTATGTTTCATATAAGGATGCAGCGTTCCCCACTAAAACAACAGCTGCAGGAACATTATGAGAAAATGGGTTTAACTTACAAATTGCCAAAGGAAAATATGCAACATTTAGCAGCCTATCTGCCCTCCCTCCCTCCCCAAAAGGAATTTAATAACCCATTAATGACCTATGAGTTAGGTTTGCAAGGGATATAATACTTTGCACTTCTATTGCACCTTTTTTAGCCTCACACTGAAAGATTTGCTCTTGTTCAAATGGGAATTAATTCAGGGAACTCCTATGTCCTATACCAGAGGGCATACTAGATGATCACAGTGGTCCCTTCTGGCTTTATAATCATGAAACTATTAACCTTTCATTCGAGGAACTCAAAGAACATTATCCCCATTTTATGAGTGGAAACTATGGCACACAGAGGTTTATTTACTTGTCCACCAAAAAACAAGACTGTGTTATTCAGAAATAGAACCCACGAGTAATGGCTCTCATGTTTCTGCTCTATTCACTTAAAAATTCTGAGTAAAGAAATCAAAAGAACTCTAAAATATTAGGACAGGTAGCAACCTTAGTTTAGCATGCAATCTTTATCCAAGCAGGCTAAACCCTGCAGTCAGTTAGGGCCACACCTCTGAATTAAAGATCAAAGTAGTTACAATCCATTCCAGTCTGTGCAAACTGTTGCACTCAAGATTCTAGGAAATTGCCAGCATTGCCCTTACCTAACCACTGTCTTAGCCATTTTGTTTTCCCACAGGAAGATGGAGAGATAATCTCTTCTCTCTTGATGTATAAAGTGCTAGGGGTACATTTTGGAATAAAAATAAATGCAAACAATTGTAATATTTTGCTTGCAACGTGTATGTTGATTAAATAATGGGGAAGGGGGATGTTAGAGATAGGAGCCTAATCCTTTGAGGTGCTGGATGGAATTCAGGATGTGCAGCACCTGTCAAGAGGTGCTCAGCAACTGATAAAATCAAAGTATTGGAGAAAAGCTTCAGGCTGCATTTCTGGGATGTTTTGACTCTGCTTTGGGTGTCCCTACCTTACACGACAACTTCTAGATCAAGCAAGAGGCTCTTACTTGTCTTGTGGGTCTCTCACCAGTTGCTGCTTGTATTCTAGTCTAAACAAAAAATTAGAAGTGCAGTCCAAGGATATAGGCAGTTGATGAAATCTTAGCCCTATTGAAGTCAACGGCAAAACTTCTGTGACTTCAGAGGGACCAGGATTTCACTCCTGTATTCCAAAAATTGTTGGGTGCAGGCAGATCCCTGCCCTTTTGTGGAGTCCCACTGATGTCAATGGGGCTCCAAATGGCTGTAGAGTCTGTCCAAGTGAAACAACTTGGGCCATAGTTTGAGAGAAACTAAAAATTGCAGTTTAGCATTTGAATGCATGAGAAAGGCAGGAGACCTTCAAGGCTGTTGTACTGCAAATTAGATTTTGTCAAAAGATGTTAGAACTTAACATAGAGTTTTAAAATTTTTACAGGATAAATTCTAGTTTTTTAAAATAATTTGCATTACATCTTTGAAAGTCTCCTGTTTTACTTATGCATTTAAAATGTGAACTGCTTTTTCTGTATTCCAAACTAAGTCAGAATGTCTCCTTGTTCTATTTAAAATTATATTGTAATAGTCTGTATTCACAACACTTTTTAAAAAGAATGGTTTATTGGGGAGGGTTGTGGTGTAATTGGAATACATTTAAGATGACATTGCACTTTTCCCAGTACATTTTTTTAACAATCTGTATCTAGAAGATATTTCTGAATTGATTGGCCCTATGCCTCAAAAAAATCTTGGGGGAAATAACCCAAATGCAGGTATATTCTGATTTGGACTAGAATAATCCCCATTCCCTCCTCACACTCAAATACACTCTTCTGCCTGCAGAATGTTGTATTTTAATAGCAAGCTAAATTTCAAAATCTTTCTGCAGTATACTACAGGAAATACTTTGTCTTGGTAACTTGTCGTGAGAGATGATTACATAACCTGTATACTTTATGCAGTATTTTTCAATTCCTAAAGGCAGCAGAGATATTTACTCCAGGCACTGGGGATATGAGGAATCAGCAGCAGACTGCAGCATTACATAAGCAGAGAACCGCTTGGCTACGCAAGTAAAGAAGACATGTTGACTCTAAAGGATAGGAGGAGTCAGAGGATTAGACCCTGGGGTAGCAGGTTCTTGGGCTTCACCCACATCCATCCACACATCACCATTAGTGCTTGGAGAATTGAGAGCCAGAGGGACCTTTGTGACACTGTGTCTCAAAGCAGCACTGCAGAAGCCCTGTTCCCCACTGTCATATAATTATGATATGTTTTGTACAAAGTTTGCCTTGTGAGGTATCATTCTAAAAGTCTTGATCTGTTGAACATTAATATCCTGTTGGATTGTATGTGCTATCGCTGTATGTGCAGTTATGAAGTTTTGCTATGTGTGTGCTACTGAAACGTTGTGAGGTAGGAAACACCCACAACCAGCTTTTCAAATACAACAATGGAGAAGCCAGACATGCTGACAGCCCATTAAGGAATCCACTCTCCCAACTGCCATCCCAAAAGACTTTACAGAAGAAGCACATACACAATGGAGACTGCTTGACCAACGGGGACAACCCCCCTCCCCCCCTCATATCACATGCATAGATCTTTCCCAAGCTGGAAGAAGTTATAAAAGAGGGGGGAGTACCGTCTTCACTCAGCTTCTCTCTCCTCCCACAACTCAACGCATGAAGGAACATTGGTAAGACAAAGGACTTTCAATGGGGGAGGAGGTCCGAGACTGCAAAAGTAGATGCCGCCTCTGTATCAAGAATCTGTAGCCCGCTTGTATCATCTGTCAGGGAGAGATATTGCTTGATTTATATAAAAATCTATCTTTTTGTAGTTAATAAATCTGTTTTATAACTTTACCTAGAACAATGTGTCTTGGTTGAAGTGTTTGGGAAATCTGCTCAGTTAACAAAGGCTGTTGTATGACCTCTTCATATTGAGGAATACGTGGACTAAATAATGAACTTACTCTGGCCAGTTTTCTGACCAGAACACAGTATAATTCTGGGGTGTAATGCTGAAAAACTGGGGGGAGTTGGCTGGTGCCTCTATAGGTGGTTCCTGAGTAGCCGGAAAGCACTCATGTAACTCAGTTGGGTGTGTCCCTGCCTGTAGATGCCTGTGTGAATACAATACCTGTAAGAGGTTTGTAGCTTGCTGACAGCATCACAGTGCCAGATGCGGCCCAGGTAAACATTCCTGCTATCTATCTGGATGTGGGGCTCTGCATGTTGCTGTGGCTAGACGATAACAGTGCCTCAAGGGGCTTGCTGCTTGTCACTGGCATTGCAAGAGCCATCCCAGGCTGGAGATTTAAAGGAGGCATAGCATTCCCCTGGTTTACAGGTTGCACCTCAGGGGAACCCATCACAGGCTTATACTCCACGAAAAATACTGCTCACAGGAGCCTGATCGGAGGAGCTCTGGAGCTGCTGATTGACCCAGGTACACAATTTAAGCCAGAAAGACACACAGAAAGTCATCTGTGCTGCAACAAGATTCATCTTGGTTTCCTGCTACAACATACTGTGCTGTCAGTTACTTGACTCCTGCCCTGTTCCTGGTCCCTGTCTCCTTTTCTCTGAGTCAAACCCTTGGCTTGACTCTCTGGGTCTGACCCTTGCCTCTGGCATCCAGTCTCTGACTCTGGTTCTGACATTCAGTTCCATTTCCTGGCTCCTGTTCTGACTACTAATTCAGACTGCCTATATCCCAGTCTCTGATAGCAGGGACCTCACGTCTGTTATAGGTGATTATCCACTATACCACAAACCACAAAGAATTACTTCAAAAGGGCCCTAAAGCTGAAACTTGACAAAATACTTTGGTTCCAAATGCAAGTTTCCAGCCTCTATTCACTGATAAAGATTAAATTAGGTTGATGCTTTTTATTTGTACATATAACAGATTTCCTTTTTCAGATAAGCTTTCTTAAACATGGGTTCTGAAGAGTAAATAAATACAAGGTGCATTTGACATATATAATGAACCTTTTTTTTAGCACAGGTGTAGGGTCTTTGCTTCCTAAAAACATTCATGTTTACATATAGACTAGGCATTACTCATTTGAGACAATTACTCTTTTTCTGCTGTTTTCACTGTTAGTTACACAATTTCTTTCTCCACAGTGACCAAGCTTTTCAAGATGGGCAACATTATTAGAAGGAAAATAGGGAGGAACTATAATTTAAATAGGAGATGACAATATGATTAAGGCAGGGATGTGGGAGTCTGGATACATGGATTCTTTTTCCACCTCTGGTAGACTCACTGTTGGAGCCTAGAAAAGTTACCTAGTGCACTATGCCTCAGTTTACCCGCCTGCAAAATGGATATATATTACCTATTATAACATCACCTCACATGTAGGTAGCTCTTTTCATCAGTAGAGCTCAATACGCTTTACAAAGAAGTCAGTATTGTTAAACCAAACCATAGGGAGGTGAAATGACTAGGCCAAGGTCACCCAGCATGCCAGTGGCTTAGCTGGAACCAGAACCCAGGTGTCCCGAGTCTTGGCCCAGTGCTCTGTCCAGCAGGGAACACTACCTCCCTCTCTCAAAGAGAATGATGACTAAGCTAAAGGGGAACAAGGCTCCCTTACTCTGGGTCAAGAGTGTCCACACACAGTTACTTACTGGGAGCAGCTGCTCCCGACTAACCCCTGGTGCAGGCAAACCCTAACCCTTGCCTTTGCTGGGTCTAGTCGGTCTCTTTGGAAGGGGTTTCGGCGAATGCGGGGAGTGGGGAGGGGAAGACCCTCTCTTCTCCTGGGCTCGGAGCGTCCAATGAGTCCACACGGGGAGCTACCCGGCACGACAGGCGACGCCCGAGCCCTTAGCGCGCTCACCCTCCTTAGGCCCGGTGTCACCGCAGTGGCTTAGCTGGGGCTAAACCCATCCCGCCCGGAGCAGCCCTACGCGGGAAAAGATGGCAGCACTGGCGGGAGGCGCTGCGCTCGGCCGCGCACGCCTAGCGCAGGCCGTCCCGGGGCAGGTGGGAGGGCACCAGCCCTGAGCACACAGACAGCAGCAAGACCTGGCCTGGCCGGCTCGTTCCCTCCCTCTTCCCGCGCGCCATAGAGACAGGCCGTGCCGCGGCGTTCTGGGAAAGAGAGGCGGAGCCGGGGCCGGCCGCCGCGCTGGCCTGATTGGCGAGGCGCGCAGCTGCGCGTCCCTGCAGTGGCGCATGTGCCAGCCAGGCCCGCTCCGACCTCCTCGTCCTCGGCCCTTCCTCGCTCGAGCCTCGCCGCCGCCCCATGGCCGGGACGCGCTGGGTGCTGGGTGCGCTGCTCCGGGGCTGCGGCTGCAGCTGCTGCAGCTGCCGGCGCACGGGAGCGGCCTGTCTGCCCTTGCGCCCCGCCGTCGCCGCCTCCTCCGGCGTGTCCGGCCACCGCCGGCTCCCGCTGCTGCTGCTGGGGGCGGCGGCCGCGACGTCGGCCGCGCAGACCCGGGGCCTGCAAGTGGCGGTGGCCGCCGGGAGCCTGCCTAGCCCGGCTGGGCCTGGGACCGGGACCGGGTTCGGGGCCTTGCGGAGCCCACTACTGCCCCAGGCCCACCCGGGGCGGAGCTACGGTCAGGTACGGGCCCCTGCGGGCAGCATGGGGGACACAGGCCGTCGGCCTTCACCTCACCCCACCGTAGGAGTCGCTGCCCCCTGGTTCGGGGGGAGCTTTAAGAGGGATCGCTGACCCTTTCCCTAATTGACGTTCTGCTTTCAAATCCCTGGGGTATTTTAAAGGGGGGGGGTCACTGTTCTCTGAGTGACCCTGACCCCCCAATCTCTGGGGGACCTTGCAGGTGTTGTTTCATCCTCCCCTGACTGCCCCCTGCCCCCAAATCTTTGCTGGAATTCTCTGCCCCAGTCCCCTGCACCCCCAGATCTTCTTCCCATCCTTTCAATCTGCAGGGCAACCTTCTGTCCCTAGTGTCTAGAGGGCCACTCCCTTTTCCATCAATTCTGCCTTCGCTAGGGTCAGAAGGTGAGGGTGATACTGTGTATCTCCCACTAAGTGAGTCTCCTCCCTGGCACCCAATCTGCGTGAAACTAAAGATTATTCAGGAGAGAGATGCTGTTTTTTCCCTCCATGTTCTTGCTCCTGCGTATAGCCCCCAATCTTTATTGGCCACTTCATCTGTTTATACCCATGAGGTCAGTGGAAAATCCATTTATTGGAGCCTTATAGGGTTAAGGGGGGAACTCCTGTCATGATTGGGAGAACTCCCTTGAGCCATGTTGAAGGTCACCTCTGTTGTCTTCTCTGTCATGTGGCTTAAATTGGAATGACATTGTTTGAGGAGTTATGTACATATCCTCTAGTCCAGGGTGTCAAACTCGCTGATGGTGACGGGCCAAATTCACATAAACTGCACTTCACAAGGGCCATGCAATACCCTCATCTAGTCCAACCCCCCGCCGCCGCCCCCTCTCCTCCCCCCCCCCCCCCCGCGTTCATAGCAGGACTAACCTCAGCTAAATCATCCCAGCCAGGGTTTTGTCAAGCAGCATCTTAAAAACCTCTAAAGATGGAGATTCCACCACCTCCCTAGGTAACCCGTTCTAGTGCTTCACCACCCTGCTAGTGAAAAACGTTTTCCTAATATCCAACCTAGACCTCCCGCACTGCAACTTGAGACCGTTGCTCCTTGTTCTGTCATCTACTACCGTTGAGAACAGCCTAGCTCCATCCTTCCTGGAACCCCCTTTCAAGTAGTTAAAGGCTGCTATCAAATCCCCCCTCATACTTCTCTTTTGCAAACTAAACAAACCTAGTTCCCTCAGCCTTTCCTCATAAGTCTTGTGCTCCAGCCCCCTGATACTGAAAAGCAAACTTCCAGATATAGTTCTTTTTGTCCAAGTCACTTAATGCTACTGGGACTGAAAAAATCTTTATAAGGAACAATCCTACAGTTTGACTGGATAATCTAATAAACAGTTTTTATTTGTTTACTTCTATGAGCTGTTGGTGAGAGTCAGCACAATATACATTTAATAAATTTAACACAGAAAGGAATTATTACTGAAACAAGTTGTTGAGCTGCTGCTGTTTTTAAAAATAATACTGTTCTCCTTTTTCAAAGGATTCAAGCTCCTCATTTGAAGATGAATATCCTCCACTTTCTGAGTATGAACTAACTTCATCCAAGAAAGAAGAGGAAGATGTGTTTCTCATCCGAGCCCAAGGATTGCCATACTCTTGCACAGTTGAAGATGTGATTAATTTTTTTGCTGGTATAATATCTGATTTTTTAAAAATCTATTAATCAGCCAAATGTGATGTGGCTGAATGTGTTTTAAAATATTGAACCTAAAACTTAAATCCTGTGTTTAGTCTTCAGTTACATTTTTATAAATATTCAATATGGTGGAGCTATTTGTTCTCTGTTCAGTGTCTCTGTCTCATAAGGGTACAAATAAATCATTAAACTTTGTTTTTAAAATTATTTTTTAAAACACACTCAAATTATTTGAATTACCCCAAAAAAAAAAAAAAAAAAAAAAAAAAAAAAGTTTGCCAACCAGTTAAGGCCTCAGTGCTACAATCTGATCCAAGTGGGTAGATCCTTGCATCCATGCAGAGCTCTGCTAACCTTGATGGCACTCCACGTGGGTATAAATGTCAACCTGTTTAGCACAGATTGTAGGATCAAGGCCTTAAATTGACAATCAGTTGAAATCAAGGCAATTTTGGATTGATCTTGAAAATGTCTGATCCTTGTAGTGTGTGTGTCTAGATAATGGCATCTATATGGCATTTACTGTCCTGTGTTTGATATACTATACCATGCTGCTTAGATGAAACTTTTATATAAGATCAGAATGTTCAGTTTTATTGGATCAGCAGATTATGGTAAGAAAGATAAGCATGATATTGATTGTGTGTGTGTTTCTTTAACTGTATCTTGTGTGTGTGACTTTCTAGACTGCAGAATTCGAAATGGTGAGAATGGGATACACTTCCTTTTAAACAGGGATGGCAAACGCAGAGGAGATGCTTTTATTGAACTAGAGTCAGAACAGGATGTGCAGAAGGCCTTAGAAAAGCACTGGAAATATATGGGTCAGCGGTATGTGGAAGGTACGTTTAATCCAAATTCATCTGTTTTGAAGGTAGCCTGCATATATTAAAACAGGTAAAAATATTTCAGAGCAAAACCTAAAGATGTGTACTATGTGGGGAACAATGGGGAGAGCGCCTTAGAGTGTAAAAGGATTGGAACAGTAACTACAAGAAGTTACTATTCTATATCAACAGTGTCAACACAGTTTTACTATTTGGTGCCTATAAGCAAAAACCTCTAGGTATTGCTCAGTGGTGGTGGTTTTTATAACCCTTTTTAATTCTAAGGAGGGCCTGGAAGGTAACTAGAGTTAAAGCTAGCTTCCTGTTTTGAACCTTATTTTCAAATACACTTTTCTTCTCTGCTCCCAAATGTCACCAAAACCAAATTAATCCCCTTGAAAGCTCACACACTACATCTTATCCCTTTATTCCATTTTATGAAGAAGGCTAGGCAAATAGTACAAAGAACTTTGGATAGAAGGGGGATTGAAAAATCATTTGTTCACTCTCCTAAAATTTCCTTGCATTTTTTGCTTGTCATTTCTCTTAAATGGATTTACACAGTAGAACTGTTTCTCTTCCTGTCATACTTCCAATAGAGCTGCTTGGAAAATTGATTCTTTTCCCAAGGAAAATATCAACAAAGAAAATTTTGTTTTTATCAAAGTTGTCCACAAAAAATCAAAAACAGACATTTTGTCCAAAAATAAAAATTTAATTTTTGAAATGCCTCTATGGTGTGGGTGCCTCATGCTCCCATCTTCCTGTATAGGCTGGGATCTCTGGTTGGATTACATCTTTCATGATTCACCATTCTCACTTCTTGATGAGGGAGGCTATGCATCATGGCATTCACATGGCTGCAGTGCCTGGGGGAATTCTGCACCAAAAATTAAGAATTCTGTTCACAATATTTTAAAATTCTGCATATCTTATTTATCAAAATAATATTATATCATGCCATTTTCAGTTATTTTGGTAATTTATTTCAAAATGTCTGTCAGCAAGTATGTCAATACTTGATTCAGGAAATGTATTTTGACAAATAGATTAGTTACTAGGCACAGAAATATTAGTACAGAACTTTCAGTAATAATTCATTGAAACTACAATATAGAAATGTATTTCCCGCACCCCTCAGAAGCAGTGTAAAGGCTTGGGGGAATCAGGGGTAATGGAGGAGCCATGGGAGAGGGAAGTAATTGCTGGGAAGGAGCCTGGGAGTGAACCTAGAGGGTTATTGGGTGTGGGTAGGAGAAGTATGGAACAAGTTTCTTTGGGGGAAAGGAATGTTAGGGAGTTGAGGAGCCTCACCCATGCAGACTCTGGCTGACCCCTGGTCTCTCCTAGTCAGTCAGGCACATTTGCCTGTGACCCCATGTGTCCCTGCACCGCCATTCAGCCAGGCATAGCTGCCCGCGTCTCCATGTGTATCTGCACACCCTCTCAGCCACACCTTCTTTCCCGTCCCCATATGGCCCTGTGCCCCCACTCCTGTTCAGCCCTGTTCAGTGTTGTCACCCCACTAGCTCCTGTGTCCCCACACCATCCGTCCGTCCCTCTCACTAGCTCTTCTGAACCCCAGTCTGTGTGACACCCCCCCCCCCATATCCCATGCCTCCTCATCTGGCCCCACGGGCAAGGTGCTGTGAGGAAGGCAGCCTCTGCCACCTCCTTCTCTGCAGCTGGCTGCTTTGGCCTGTGAGTCAGCTGCCCTCTCTTCTGGCACCACATCAGCTGCTGGTGGGCAAAAGCTGTAATAACCGCTTCCCTTTGCCTCCCCATCAGAATCAATTATTCCGTGGGGGACATTAGTTCTGCGCTTGCACAGTTGCACAGAATTTGCTCAGGAGTAATTATGGGAGATGTAGTCTGGCTGGTAATCCCAGCCCATAGAGAAAAATGGGAACATGAGGCAACTGAGCTACATGTCTCATAGGGCACTGCAGCAGGATTTCAGACTCCAATCACTTCATTTTTTTATTAAAAATATGAAATTTCCTGTAGAAAGAAAACTTTGTTTTGTCAAACCCAGTTTTCCATCAAGAAGGTGGTTTTTCAGTGGAAAATCTTCAATTAGCCAGGCTTAACACATAGAAAAGCCTTTCCCAGATTTTGGGAAGATCTAGGTAGCATTTAGATCGTTAGAAGTGTGGTCATGTAAACACCACAACATGGATGATGCTTAAATTACATGGATTTGCACTCCCTCCTTGTTAAAAAGAGTGGCTGATGGAACCGTGGAAGGATCAGGTGAGTCCACTCTGGGAGGAATATGAAGGAAAGCCACATTGGGGAACAAAGGCTCCAGGACGGGGAGTGGAAGAGAGGAAACTACATGTGGAGGCAAGAGAAGCTGTTTTAGAAGGAATGGGGTCTCCCCTTGTGCAGCTTATGAGATCTATCAGTCGCTGTGTGGCTTGCAGGTTCAAAGGTGATGCCTTTCCCCTCTCACTTAGCAGGAAAATTTATAGTTTTGTATTCTTTGCAGTTTTTGAAATACGTAATGAAGACGTAGATGACATATTGAAGAATCTGCAGTCCAGTTCATCCCCTGCAGTTAATGATGGAGTTGTCCGCCTCAGAGGCCTTCCGTATAGTTGCACTGAAGAAGACATTTTAGAGTTCTTTGCAGGTGACTTCAGAACAGACTTTTCTTTTCAGCTTATATCTTCTAAATATCATCTTTTGCTTAGCTAATGTAAATTTAAGTTGTAGAAATTCTCAAATGCAATATGGTGATGTCTTGTCATGCTGTCTACAGGGCATGTTGATACTTATGGCTGTCACAATTACTGGGTTAACTGCACCTCTGATCCTTCTGGGTCTGAGTGCATTCACTCTCAGGCTTTGAGCAATCACCTCTCTTGGGGTGGAATAATGTAATTTTCCAACTCTTACTGAGCCTTTAGCGGCAGTCCCCTGGTACTATCCATGATTAACTTAGCAGGTCCGATTTAATTCAGTACCTGTTGCCCTCTCCTCTGTGGTCTGTGACCAGTGGTATACAATGACTAGACAGCCTTCTTAAAGCCAATTGTTTCACAGAATTTAAGGCCAGAAGGGACCACCAGATCAATTAGTCTTACCTCCTGCATCTCACAGGCCACTAGCACCACCTGGCACCCACACACTAAACAATTGAAATTAGACTAAAGGTATTGCATCTCATAGGAGACTAAACTACTGGGGTGTCACAGGCAGAGACTATGAAACCAAAAACATTTCAGAGAAAAAGATCTTAAAATAAACAGACTACACTTGTCTGTCCACTTTCTACATGGAGATCCTGGTAGGTCTAAGCTTCCTGTAGACACTCCAAAACCCATAGGTCTGGCTGGCAGTCTTTTCCTTAACTCACAAACCAATTCACCCTTTTACTTCAGGCAGTATGTCCTCATGCTCAGTCTTTTGATCACCTCCTTCACAGCTGCTAATTTATTTTTTAACAGTTTATAGCCCTTTGATCTTTTAGCTCCCAGCATTGGTAAAACAAGCCTTGCAGCTCTGTAGGAGACAAAATGTAGAATCCTTGAATCTGGGATACCTTTCCTACTGTCTTTCCAGTGTGTGGTGGGATGTGCCCTCACTGCATTAAACCAACATAGGCATATGATAAACATTTCACTAGCCCTACTATAGTTACACAGTCTATCTCAGTAACTAGGTCACATACAATATTTTTACTTACAGTTACAAATTCTGCCAACAGCTTCTAGAAGAGGAAGGAGCAGCACCCATTAAGAACTGGGATGCATGCCCATCACCAAAGCAGAGTGGACCCCTGCTGCTGAGGGGTGGCCTGTGCTGATTGTGGAGAGAGTTGGCTTCCCTTCTGGGCTCTGCAGGGATGACATCTACTTTGTAGAGCAAGGATTGGGATGAAAATAAGATGCAAAATCTTAAGCCCATAATAGATACATTGGTGCCAAAATGAAATGTCACTGACAGTAAATTGGGCACCTCTTCATAATATGATCATCGCTCCTTTATTGTGTACTTTGAGCAGTGCAATAGTTAACATGTTGACATTCAAATGATCCTCAGTAGGCATCTCAGTTAACACATGGTTGTGATGAATGTGACAATTCACAGTTCTCAGAGCCACTCTTTCAGGCTGTCTGCAAACTCAGGCGGATGTTACTATGTCACCTTCAAATGTGAACAGAATGGGTTCAAAATCATAACAGCTAGATTTGTACTTGCTAGTGTGTATAATGAAGGAGAACAAGATGACAGTCTTCCAAAAACAAACAACAACAAGTGAGCAATTCAGCCCAACCTGGTCCATTTCAAGCCTGGGTTTAGAGTTAGCTTAGAGTTTTGGAAGCTGTAGTCAAACAAAACATACAAACATGTTTGTCAAACATCATCATCATATTTCTGGATTCTCTAGAGTGTGACAGAAAGGATTGCACAGTGGAAAAATGATTAATCATATTTTAAGTATAGTTGAAAACATTTCCTGACTTCTGCGTAGGCTGGTAGAAATTGAGAATAAGTCTCTGACAAACTGAGCACCTTCCAGATATGTTCATGTGCTTTCAGTCCTCTAAACAGAAAAACAGAGAATTGAAATTTTCTAGTAATCACTTTTTCCCTTTTGAAACCTCAGGCAGATGAACATTTCAGAAACTAAAGCTTATATGAAAATAAACTTTATGTACACATCAAGGAAAAGATAGAAAAGGAATAATAAAAACCATTTAGTACTTGATCAGTTCTGTTCAGGGCAGCTTGAGCTGTCATTTCAGAAGTAGGTAAGTTTTCAGCTATTTAAAACAAGAGAAGGAAAAACGCATATGTTACAGCTCACATAGAAAATGCTTTTTTTCCCTAAAGGTTTGGATGTAGTGGAGATAACATTTGTCATGGATCAGGGAGGAAGAAGGAAATCAGGAGAAGCTTTTGTGCAGTTTGCAGCACCAGAAATGGCAAATCAAGCCATGTTAAAGCATAAGGAGGAAATTGGGCATCGGTATGTGCTTCAGTGTGGTTAATAAAGTGTTTGTGTGTGTCTTTTAAAGGACACAGAATAATTTAAAGCTGGTGTATATAACGTGAATAAGCATAAATGTGTGTGCTCACCTTTTCTTTGTTCCAAATTGTTCATTGACTCTGTGATCTCTTACTTCCCATCTTTTTGTTGCCTTCCCTTTTAATTTGAACATAGCTTGACAATTATATTTCTCCTATTAAAATTCTTTCCTAATATCTTTTTATTTTTTTCCTTCTGTTTAGTATTTGTAGACAGTTGTCATAGCTATGTTTTTATCTTTTTTTCTGGGTTTTATGTTCTCTTATTTTCACCTACAAATCATACTGGCTAATACCTCAGGCATCTTTGCTCTCCTTTGCTTTCCCTGCAGTTTATCATTGTTCTCCCATAATGAAGCGACCTTAGTTGTATACAGTACTAAGCATGGCTTCACCAAAGTGGGATTGGTAACTGTCATTACATTTAAAATCCCTGCTAACACATCCCAGTATAACTGCTTTTGTTTTTCTTCCTTTATTGTAGTTTCAGTATACTGTAAGCGTCTAATTTGACATCCTCCAGCCCCTCTCTCCCCTAGATTTTCCTTCACATTATTGCTTTCTGTATCCCCAACTATACTAGGAACAAACCAATTTAGCAATCGTGGTTAGACACCATTGAGGCCAACTTTAATACTGTTTGGTCCACCCTGAGTGAACAGGGCCAATCATAATTTAGCTAGGTTCTTAATAAAAGGGTATTAATCTAGAAAGAGGCTTAGACTATACTGTGATACTGATTTTCAAACCTGATAACCCTTCCCCCCTCTAATGTAAATGGAGCCTTATTAGTATTCCTTGATGTTGGTCCATTTTTCTGGAACCTTCCATTTATATGAATTATGTCTTCATTCATTTTCACTCAATTCTTTAAAGATTCAGCCCCTTAGCAATTATCTTCCACCATGTTCTTGATTCCCTACTTATTTTGTTCAATCTACATGTTTCAATAATTAACTTCTTCCATATTAATATTTCCTTGTGTTACTTCTAATAGCACCTTAAATTATTGAGAGAACATTCTGAGTTACTTTCCACTGTCCATGCACTTTGCATCTAGCTCTCTGTTTAGCCACTGACAACAGACTAAACCAGCGGTTCTCAACCTGTGGCCCCATCAGCATACAGCTGCGGCCCACGTGACATCCTCACAGCCACATAGGTGGTATGTGTATTGTATGGATGTGGCCCACATAACACACACAGCTGCATATGTGGCCCACAATGGTAAGTAGGTTGAGAACCACTGGACTAGAGAGTTTGTTTCCTGCAGTAGTACAGTGCTGATCTGATGGAATTCATACTGCTGCAGGGGAACTTCAAGTTTAAAAAAAAAAAGCATTTAAAAAAATGCAACTTATCCCTTATTTCTGTAACAAAACGTAAGTTTTGGTTCTGAATTAAGTTGACACCATCTTTTAAACCAGTGAAGGTTGACTCCATTTAAGTGACTAGTCTAAAGATCTTATCCATAGCAAATTGATGTTCTGCGTCTCTTTTATCATCATGATTGTTATACACCAGGAATGTGATTTGTTTCTTCCCTGGTGGTTCCTGATGCCACCAGGCACCACCTTTGAGTTCCCCAGCTTGCTGTCTTTTAGATGCCTTTCAGAAGAGGCTCAGCATGTTTTACTGCCATTTTCCTGATCTCAGCACTCCCATTTAACTGCTCTGAGACTTAGTGCCTTGGATTGCATGATATCTAACAGCTTGCAAGGTTTAAAGACCCAGAAGAGCTACCAGGCCTCCTTGGGCTCCTTTTTATTCAGGTAGAGAAAGAAATATGTGAAGGAGTGACAGTAAGGGGCATTGGTGCATTTCTTTTTTGAAGGATGAGGGCTGCCACTTTACAGCAGCTTCTAGTTAGGATAAAACACTTGTCCATCTTATGCTTGCATCTTTTATCCTGCTTAATTTGATTCTGGATCCTTTGCAATTACACTGTTTATGACCCAACCAGTTTTTTAAAAACCTCCGTATTTCTAGCTAAACTTTAACTCTAGGTAGGATCATACTGAAAGCTTTAATAAACTATAGATGTATGATATAAATGCATGCATACCCTTACAGCACCAAACTTATAATTGTCTCAGATGAAGAAAGTGGGTTCATCTCATATTACATGGTTTTTGGAATTATGCTTGTTAATCATGAAATTATTTTCTTTTGCTTTCCTGATTTGTTCAGCTATTTTTAGTATGGATTTTCAAACTGACTGGTCTGTAAAAGCGCAGCAAATGTTAAGACCATTAAAGTGGCTATATAGTCTCACAAGTGTTGAAGAGCAAACTGCAGGGTTTTAGAGTTCCATTAACACTTTAAATCACTGTGATCATTTTGGATTTACTCCTGAGAAGCAGCAAGTAGCTTCAGTAGTTAATAAAGCTTTAAAAGATTCGTTTTAAGTTACAAAGTCAGACTTACGTGGTGCAATTGAAAACTTAGCTTTAAAATGACTGTTCAGAATTCTCTGCTTCTTCGTGAATCTCATGGTAGCTGCAAGTTGTAATGCGGGATTTCATGCTCCCATAAGCAGCATCCAGCACTGCACTTTAAAGTAATTGAATATTTTTGAAAATTCAGTATTCTTTCTATAGGGTGTAAAGGCATACCATGTAATCTTTTTCTTTTAAATCTAGATATATAGAAATATTTCCAAGTGGGAGGAGAGAAGTTCGAGCCTATAGCTCCTTGTACAGGAGGAAGATGACTACATCTCCAACTGCTAAACTAAAAGAATCGGAATCAGTCTTTGAAGAAAATAAATTGAGTCAGAGCCTAGAACCAACTGCAGCTTGTAAAAGTGAAAAAAAAAAAGGTGAGTTCTTCCTTGTTGCATTTGTTCTTTGAAGCACCTTTGCATAGCTTTCTTGTTTGTCTGCTCTGCATACACTTGCATACACAGTTTTCATGGAAGAGTATAATGTCACAAGTACTAATGCTGCTTTTGTTCACCTGTGTAGAATCTTATGGAGAAGTGACTGAAAAGCCTCCGAATACTTCAGAATTTGGGAGTACCTCATTATCACTGCATTTTGTCCATCTGAGAGGCCTGCCTTTCCAAGCTACAGCCCAAGACATTGTAAATGTGCGTTGCAGTAAGATCACATGAATAGACAGAGAACTGGTGACAATTTAAACCCTGATTACCCTTTGAAGAGAGAATCAACATTTTGTGCTATAAATACTTAATGCTACCTAATTTTCAGAGGGATTGCATGTGGAAAAGGGGGATGTTCTAAAGAGTTGGAAGGACAAAATTCATGCACATTGTGGGGGGATGCTAGAGGAAGTCATGACCATAATGGGGATGTGTTGGTAGAATAGGTTCAGAAGCTAATTAAATCCTTATACTTAAAATAAAGTGCCCCATTTTCTGCTGCAGATTTAACTTTTGGTAAATGCATATACAATTTCTACAATCTTAAAAAATCCTCTAGCTCTGTTACAAGTAACTTGGCTTGTGGTATCTGAGGCTGTGTAATACAGATCATTCTTCCATAACTGAGACTTTTTATTCTGTATATGTTTAACATTTATGGTACAGTAGAGTTTAGAGGCCATGGTGGTATCCATTATTCAAATTGTCTGTTCTAAATTGCTGCCAGGTCTTGGTTTTGTGCTAAATTATGTGAGCTAGTACTGCTGTTAGCAAAAGATCAGAGTGTGTGGGGGAGAACAGAAAAGTAATTTGAATTCTAAGGGCAACAATAATTGCAGAGCATGAAGCTACACGAAGAGAATATTTTTGTGTAAAGATACGAAGAACAAAGTAGACGATCATACTTTCTTCTCCCCATTCTATCTTTCATGTGTGTTCATTAAAGGAGAACTATAAAAAACAGATTTTTACAACAGTAGGAAGCAAAACCACTGGGGGTGACGCTGCTCTTGTGTACATGTTTGTCATATTTTTAAAATAAACTTCTCAAAAGATCAGTCCAAAAAAATCTTGTTTTAAACCCTGAACGGGTTTGCTAAGATTTGTCAAAATATAACCAAAAGCCTCCCTGTGTAGCTGTAAAGGTGACTATGCAGTGGGTGAGCTGGTTGTTTTGAAGAAGTGCTTTAGTTTTTGTTTTTTTTTCTGGTGAGAGAAACAAAATACATTTCATTTAAATAGAGATAGGAGACTTGGAGTTGATTCTCACAAGCAGGGAGGGCACTTTTCAATGGAAGTTGATACATGTTGGTTACATTAGCAAATTTGGCTAAAGCGTTTTTAGAATAAAATAAGCACAATCATTTATCTGAGCCTATCGGAGCAGCATAAAAGTTAGCTGACCATTTTATTACAACTTGGGTATTCCTTCATAGTGAGAAACCAAGTTGTAATAAAATGGTCAGCTAACTTTTATGCTGGAAGGAATTTTGTTGTATATAAGTAGAAGGAAAAATGGTAACTAACTGTAAAACATCTTAGTTCTATCAAATAGGCATTCCCAAGGTTTGTTGAAATATTAACACTGCAATAAATTTGTAGAATTAAACTACATAGCTTACTTCCTCCCCACTGCTCCATCTTGCTTTTTAATTTGAGACTCTTACATGATCAGAGTCAAACTAACCATATATATTTGATCTTTTACTTTCTTTAGTTTTTTGCTCCACTGAAACCTGCAAAAATCATCATGGAATATAATTCCACTGGGAGAGCTACAGGAGAAGCAGACGTATATTTTGAGACTCAAAAAGACGCAGTTGCCGCTATGGCCAAGCACAGGTCACCCGTGGGTAAGTAGTGCTTGTATCTTTTTCTGCTATGTGGTATTGCTGTTGAGCACGCTAGCTCCAGTCATCTGGAACATTGTCTGGTCTTGGGCTGTCTACTGATGATGTAGAACAGAGTAACTTTCAATTTTTAGGCCTGGAATTGTTCTGGCCTGAAATTATAAACTGACTGTTACATGCACTGTGTAGACTTACTTGTTTTTGTTGTTCAGAAACTTTATAAACAAAACTTTAATTATTCCCCAGAGAACAGATATATTGAATTATTCCTGAATTCATGGCCAAAAAGAGAACAAGACTGCTAGTGACAGTGATAAAATCCCAAACTGGGTAAGTGTATTAACTCCCACCCCCTTGAAATGCATGCTGTTTTCAAAGATGGGCAATTTGATCCTTATGCCGCATACTTGCTAATATAGCACAGTACCTGTATGCAGTACTTCAGCTATTTAAAACAAGTAGCTTAAAGTCAAAAGTCTAAGTCCAGAATGTTCAAACAACCATACCTAAAGTTAATCATCTAATTTTATAATAATTAATTTCTCATGGATATCTTATTTCAGGCACCTAAATTTGAACATTTTGACCTAAGGACCCAATCCAACTCCTCTTGAAAACATTCTTTTCACTAATGGAGTTGGATCATGCCTAAAGTTAGACAACACCCAATAAAGCGTGACAGAATGGAGTGGGATGCTATGGCCCATCAGACTCTTCTCAGCTGGACAGAAACTTAAAGGACTATCCAGTTAAGCAGTGAACTCTTGCTGGAGTTCATGTTTTTAATTTTTTTTTCCTGCAGCCCTAATACAGATTCTCTACCATGGAAGGAGACGTTAAAGTCTAGGCTCATTGGTTCCACACTGAGAAACTCATTTTTGTGAGTTGGGTGTAACTGAAAAGTGTAGTGATTATTTCTACAGCCATGGAGTCCCTGCAGAGACAAAACTTGTAACCTTTGCCTGTATTTGAAATAGCTGACTGTTACTGGGAGAAATGTTGTCTACATCAGAGGTGAAGGAATTGGGCGAACTATAGAATGTATTTGAGGGAGCTTTCATGACTTTTGATCCAGCCTCCTCAGAATCAAGTATGCTGCTGTCAGTGGCCTAGATCAGAATTTGTAAACAAACATCTTGCAAGGCTTTTCAACAAGTGTCTTTCTTTCAGTCATCCTTAAAAAGCCCCTGTGGTGGCTGTGCTTGGACTGTGAGCCTGCTATGTAAAGTCCACCTGACAGAGTAACCACGGGAGTGTGGTGGAAGAAAGTAAGATGCTCCATCCACTAGAATGGCTCTTCTGAGCCAGGAAAAAGGGGTTGGAGATTAAACACATGCAGTTGGAGTTGTTAAATAGCCTTTAGTCAGCAACCTGATAGAACATAGTTTCCTGTAGTGAACACATGGGGCTGCTGTCTTGCTGCAAGGAGATTGTCCTCAGGCCTCTGACACAAAATTGTGGATTCTTCTATACTTTGGCTAATTTTTTTAAATAACTTTTGATTAGGTAGAACTTTAGACTATATTGCCTGAATAGGAAAGTGTTCCTCTCCCCCTTCCTCCACTTTCCCAGTCTGTGCACTATAGCAAATGCAATGGAAGATGAACCCCTCTCAACTGCTATGTTGATTAGTTTGGAGGTGAGGGACTAGTTGAGTTTCAAGGCTTTAGTCTTCCTTGCCAAATATAGCAGACGCTTATCCCATGCATAGTTTGAAGACTCCCTCCACTATTGTTTTTCAGTTACTTGAAGCAGTAAATGATCTATTCTTGCACTACCTATTTCCTGCAAAGTCTTATAGCAGTATTTAGTACCATCTGTGACCCCTTCATTATGCATGGTGGTGAGCACAGTCTTCTTAAATATGAGTTAATTTGCAGAGCATGATGTGGTTCAGCTCTGTGCTTGGATCTCCTGCAGTTCAGCAGACTTGAATACATGCTTATGCCTTTTTAATGTACATTTTAAAGAGCTGCTCTTTGCAGTGGTGACTCAGAGCTTACCTAAACTGAGCGTTCCTCACAGCTTGTTCATTCTTGAGAGCCCCCAGTAGAGAACTCTCAAACCTCACAAGGGGAAGGGTTTTGGGGTTGAAGGAAAAACTAGCATTTGCCCAATGAGCTTCTGATGCCCAACATCTTTCCCTTTCCTTTCAGGATGAAGGAAGAAGTGTTTCATGTGCACGTCATTCTTGGAGCTAGACTACAGATGTACCTGTTCGGTAACAATGATAAACCATCAAGGACCTCTTTTTTTCAAAGGCAATTCAGAATCTAAAATTGAATATGGCTGGTGCAGTAAAGCATGCAATAAATTGTGTTCATACAGTGTGAATTTGTCTAATGTAAAAACAGAATTAAGGTTGAGTCTATACACGGTCCTTGTATTACAGTATTGTTACTGTACAGGCAGTGGTAAGTTCTCTAGGTTGCCATGACTTGAAATATCAGCATTTCTATGTTGTGTGCCTTCCTATTCAACAGCTTACTGTTGACATAAGCTGCTTATTGTTCAATAGGTAAGAACCCTACATTTAAAGATTCCAGCAATAGTAGAGCACTATCTAAATAATTGATGCCATCTTACCATGAGTTCAACTACGTCATAGCTTTGTATAATTTTAATAGCCTAGAAAATGCTAGGAAAGGCAAAAGCATGGTATTTGAGTTTAAAACAATGTATTTAATAGAGATTCTTTGTATTAGTTCCACACCCCTTACCTATTGTCTAACAGGTGCTTTGTCATTTACAATGGGCACCCCTCCTTCCATTGTGCTTAAGGATGGAGTTAACACATTGAAGTTGTCAGCTTGGTAAACTTCTACAAGTGTACATGCGAGCTGTGAGATGAAAGGTACCAGGGTTTAACTCTCTACAATACTTAAAGGCACCTACACAAACAGTTAGGGCATGTCTACAGTAGAAATGTGTGTCAACCTACCTTAGGTTGTAATTACTGTAGTGGTTTATGTCCACATGACCCTCCTTGGGTTGGAAGTGCATGTCCTCCCGGGGAGTGCTTCCACTGATCTCAGAAGGGCAGAAGAGGGGGGCGGGGGTGCCAGTCTGGCAGGAGCCCTGCTGCCCACTCCTCCCCCCACCATTCCCTGCTGGGAGCGGCTCCAGCCACCCAAGCTTCTCACCCCAGCTCCCAGCCAGGAGTGGGGGGCAGCTGGGCTCTAGCTGCCTGGCTATGTCAATTTCTGTCATTGACAGACAGCAGAGGTAAGGAATGCAATGTCTACATCAACACTGCATCACCTTACCTACACCTCTCATTGAAGGGGTTTTATTATGTTGGCAGAGCAGGGGAGTGAGTGGCAGAAGGAGGATTTCAGTCTGTACACTGTTGGTGACAAAAGCTGAGTTTTGTTGACAAAACGGGGGGTGAGCAGGACTTAATCAAGGATGTTTCATAGTTGCTTTTAGTGGATAGTTTCTAAACTGCATATTGTATAACAGCACTACTTTTGTTTCCATTTACTTTGCACGATACAGTAGAAGGCTGATTGTGTACTGATTCTAGCTTTGTGTAGGCATCACATCACACTGTTGAAAAAGGCTTAAAGCATTTTACTATTACTCCTTAAAATAACAAGCTTTTATTGTGATCAACTAATTTCACTTCCCTTCTTGTATGAGGGTGATAGTCTATACTCTTCCCATATTCTCAGTAAGACTTTTTCCACTTCTCCCTTAGTTAAGCTGTTACTAAAAACTGAAGTGTCCAGAATAGCTATTAAATTTTAGTAGTACTGTAAATTCAAAGCAGCATAAATACTCTTAATATCCATCTGATCATCATTCAAACTAACTCAACTTCAGTTAAATTACATTTTTTTTCCCAAATGGATAGATTGCTTAATGGTACTGTATTCAATATATTGTGTTCTGACATATAGCTGAGGACCACACCAACCTACATCTACATAAACTTCCACTGTTTTGAGGGAGCAGTACACTGGAATCTCATGCTTATCACCATCTGCCTGTGAGATAGGCTAACAGTTTAAAATTGACTTGCGAGGACAAATGTTCCAGTATCTATGTTCAGGAGACTGTAAAACCACTTGAGATTTTAATAGTAGGGTTTAGGCCTGGTACTGAATTTATCACTCTTTGAAATGGTTAATCAAGAACTACAGGGGATCACTTGTAGGTGCTGCTGCTTAGTTAAATGCGCTACAAGAGGACGGTTGGACAGTCGTTCACCCAGATCAAGGCTTGTCTGAGTTCCATTCCTGTGCCCCAGCCCCACTTGCTCCACGCATGTTCGTTGAAGTTCACGAGGCATGAGAAGCTGTGACCTCCATATGCAACTGTGATGTATATAAAGTATACATTATCCTTATTTTCTCAGTCCCTTCATGACACAAAACAAAGCACTCTGATGATTACAATACCTACATAATACCAGGAAGTCCTTACATAGATTTGTTCTGTTTATAGGTCAGTGATTTCTGGTTGAAAGGTGCTTCATTACTGATTAAGCTCTACCACCTCATCCTAAGATCAAGAGTCAAGATGAGTTCCCTCACAGATTATCATCTGTAATAAGTGGTAGAGGTCAAAATATCCTTATGCTAACAGCTGTGTAATCCACCATCTTTGATAAAGAGGCGTTTAATAAACAACTCCCACCCCAGGAGGAGAAACAGAATCCAGCTCACTCTTAGCTGCATACTGTTGTAGTGCCAGTAAAAACAGATTATTAAAATAAGTAGGTGACTTACACGCAACCAGCAGAACCCATGAATAAGGGGCCCACTTGTGTAAATTGTGATTGTCAGAGCTAGCAAACAGGGCTTTTTTAATGCAAGTGCCAACTTCCAGATGGTGCATTTATAAGGCTATGACAGCCTACTACAGAAGAATATACAAGCAGAAATGAGGAACAAGTATGATGCAGAAACATTCTTTAAACAGTTTTATTTTGTGTAGAACAACAGTGCCAGAAAATACCTACTTCCCTCACACACAGCTTTCAGGGCATAAACCCAAGAGCTACATCTACAAGCAAGACCTGAGCAAACATGCTTGAAGAATTTACCTTGGAGGCTATATCCAACATTCAGTGTACAGTAGTGTAGCCAGTACTTCGTTTACAAGTCTTTAATATTGGGGATGACATCAGAGACAACTATGGAGGAGCCAAGTTGGAAATCACGTAATTCTGACCTCTTTAATTTTAGCTGTCTTCCTGAATCTAAGTTGTACACAAATATGTAACCAACTCAACATGGCTGAAGTAAGCTTGCTAAATCACTGAGCATAGTGCATTTTGTGACTTAAAGAACCTGCTTAAATAAGTGACTTTACTCTGCTTTTTAAAATGGAGACTTTAGAGTTGCAGCATTAATATCTAACAAGGGTAGCAGCAATTTTCCCTTTTGTGAAAGTCTAAAGGAAGTAAGAAGAACCAATGAATCTGCTACCATCTCAGAGCTTCTAATCACTCATAAGGGAATGTGGACATGTCAGCATTTAACACATTAAAAAATTAATATATATCCAGTTTAATATCCAAATGCTGTCAGAATTGCCTACTTAAATTTCAATTTCTTCTCCATCTGACAAGCAGAAAAACAAAACCAACAACTAGCAGATTTTAAATCCTGTAGTTTTGTACAATATATACATATTGAATATTTAGCCCTCTTGCAGACGCAATCAACCTCACCTTCAGGCAAAAGATTAATTAGTCGAGTATCTTTTCTGTTCACTCAGTGTTGTCCCTGACTCTGCACTGGGGACACTAATTACAAAACTAACGTTTTCTTCCTGGAAAATAGAAAGTGAACATATGAAAGCAGCATATTTCCCCACTTAGATTCAAAATACAAAGCTATTTTACCTTTTCAGAATCATTTACTTATTTTATTCCTCCTAAGAAGTTGACTATAATTTAACTGCAGGAAAATAAGATAACTACTATTCCAAGGAGAAAACATAAGAAGAAGAACACATTTCAAGTTGCTCTTGTAATGTTTTCTTCTCTGTTCCCCCTACTTTCCTGAATCTCATTCACTCCCTCTTGTTGGCTTCTACGGAAGAGGCCCAGCTAGCTCATTACATTCAGCAAAGGAAGAGTCGGACTAGATTATACAGGACCACCATCGCTGGCCCTAGCAAGTGGCCTGAACTCTCATCTGCACACATTCAATGTAGTTCTAACAGATTTAATTTGCAGATCACCACCTTTGGAGACAAACCAGGTTTCCCTAAACACAGATTTGCACAAAAATTAATGCAACACCCCATAATACATATATACATTCATTAGTTTTCTAAAGACTACAATACATTCTGTGGTCTTAATGATTTAGTTAGGTTTCCAAGATGAAGTAGGCCAAATAAACTAAGCTCTGCTCTTTGGGGAGGGTTGCATTCCAGCATTTGTAATTTTGCAGTTTAAATGTGGTGGCATGGGAGGGTGCTGGAGTCCTCTCTGTTTAAAGATTGTGAGATACAGATGACTGTGTACTTCAGAAGGAAGGTGTCACCTTTTGGTGTAGTACAGAAGCCTTAAATAGGACATCTTACTATGTAAGATATCTTTATGTGAACTGTAAAACCTATTTGAAACTGAATTTCACATTAGCTCATTTTGAATCTCCTGGTGACAACCACCACCTCTTGTGGCTAAAAAGTGATCAGTCTTAGCTGACTAATAAACTTGCTGCTTGAGTAACAGCTGTATTATGCCACTGCTGTTTTAAGTGCACAACATTAGCAGGAGTAGCATGTTGGACAGTGCAAAAACATGCTCCTAAATATTTTGTTTAAATAAAGATCAGTATTTCATTTCAGAATCAAGATCCTCCAGTTATCAGGTCAAGACAAAACAGATTTATAGTCTTTAGAATGTCACAGCTACCATAAATTACGAGAGCCTCTCTTATAAAATTCAAAGGCATCTGTTTTTACAAAAACAGCGATATTTAAATGTTTTGAGTATTTTGCTATGACAACTTCAAGCCTGCTCTGCTTACCGAAATGAGCACTATTCAGTTCTCTCATCACACACACACACACCGAAATGAGCACTATTCAGTTCTCTCATCTCACACACACACACACACACACACACACACACACACACACACACACACACACACACACACACACACGTACGTCAAATAAAAAAAATCTTAAAATTTTCTTCGATGTTACTCCACACAATCAAACTGGAGACAAGGAGACTGAATTGAGTAATAATGTGCCGACACACATTTTTAATTCCTAGTTCTTTTGTGGGATTTTTCTCTTTGAACCAGAGCATCACAGTTCAGTAGAACTGCCATGGACAGAAGGGAAAAGGGAACTGGTATTTCAAGCAGAGCCACACATGCTGGTGAAAAATACCTTCTTATTCTTTGTTCAGTTACTGTCCGCTTCATTCCATTGTATCTTCAAACAAAGCACTTAAGTAAATCTTTGCATGTGTTTCTGCCTCTTCTTGCAATTGCCTTAATTGGCTTCATACATGTATTAAGGTTATTTTGACACAAAACTCTGAACAACTCTTTGAACAGCAGCTCATGCCTGAAAGTGGGTGTTTTCTCCTTAAAGGCTTAGATCAGTATTTCAAATTTTGACAGTTGTGAGAGATTGTAAACGCAATAATGTACTTCCTCTCTTTGACTTCGCAAAAGCAGAGGAAAAAAGAGATTCCTCTTTATAAACTCTCCTGAACAGCTTCAGAGCTGAGCATAAGCCACAGTATTTTATAGCTGGACCAAGCCTTGATTGGTCATCGCTGTCCACATGCTATGTCCTACAATGGGCTTGTCGAATATTGCTGTATCAGTTGTTTGTGACATGTGTTGCAAACACGCTCTGGGTTAATGCTGGATGGAAGGGGCAGTTCGTTAGCTGAACAGGTCTCGCAGAATATTCCTCCACAGTTCTTGCAAACGTTCTAAAAAAGGAGAGGCATGAAAAGTGGAAACTACTGTTAATGAGAGGATAGAGACCTCGACAGTGAATCACAAGGGGCCCAATAACACTACATGAAGGAACAGTGTTTTCTCACTAACATTCAGTTGGCCAAAACACTGTACTTTGGCCTCGCAAAGGGCATCTGAAGCTTCTGTTCCTCACCCATCTCTAGAGACTACCCATTGTGCCCCTCCTCCACAATTTGAGGGACAGAAGGTTCTTTCCTGAAGGATGAGAATGTTACTTCTGCAGAGTTCCTAAACCCCAGAGTAAAAATCAAAACCAGGACTTCATATCACAACCACAAGAACAGACTGGAGAAAACGTCCCAAACTGTACCCAGCCATGATTTGGCACCCTTCAAGATAACATTAGTCTGGTCATTCTCTGAGCCTGAGATTGTTTTAAAGAGTCAATTAAAGCAATCAATACCTAAAACATTCAAGTGCTAGTTAACATAGTCTAATCAGAACACACAGCTACACGTGAAACCCTAACAGGAAAAGTCTTATCCACAGTAGCTGCATGTGTTTTTTTAATTTCATACACACGTAAAACTATAATTCATATATGTGGGGGGTATATAGATGTGTGTGCGCATACGTTACATTATATAGACATGTATCTACAACCAGACACTACTTACATGTATTTGGGGATTTATAAAAAACTCGTATCAGCCACACGCTGGAATTTGCAGTCCTTTTTAATTAATATGCTTCCTGAAGGCAAACTGAAAACTTTTTATAGAAATCCTATTTGAGACTTCACACTATTAACAGCATATATTCAAAACTAAGACAGATGTAGTTTACACCAAATGTTTGAAGATAAGTTGCTGTTTTACCTACCCGCCAAGACCAGAGTTCAGGGCTGTGTGTGTGTCTCCTGCTATCAGGGCTGGTGTCCTGGATATCTAATACACTGTCAAGAAGACAGCTCCCTGCTCAATTCCATGTGTCAATAGTTTCAGAGGGTACAAAAGCCCTCAGTTCAAGACATGGCAGATAAGCCTTTCAAGTTCGCCCTGAAGTATCCATAATGAAACTGGGACTCACGCTTCTTTCTAATAGCAGTATATTTTAGAGCTAATGCCCAACATAACATGGGACAAATCTTTATGGAACACGAGCAAATCTCAGAAAAAAATGCCAATTATGCAGGAGGATGGGTGGGTTTCCCAGTGATGCTACCAGCTTGCCCTCACCATAGCTGGGCAGAGGAAGTAGGACAGCAGGGTCCTCTGTGGCTCCTCCTTTCCCTCCTCAGCTCCCAGGCTCAGAGGTTTTCTATGCAGCTTTCTCTCACCCAACAGTATTATTGGAAAGAGTTCAGTAGCCCTACACAAGAGAGAGGACCTGGCAGCCTTAGCAGCAGGGATGTTGGGGCTCTGAGAAAGGAAAGCTAACTTAATTAGGGCTCAATTTTCCCTGAGTGAGATCAGTCTCCTTGTATGGCACCATTTCTGTGATTATGGAAAGGAAATGGAACAGAAGGAGAAAGGGGAAGAGATGGGTTAGGCGAGAAAGGGCAAGGAAAGAAGGGTGACCTGTTGGAAAGACAGAACAGGGGGGAGAGAGGAGAGAAAAAAGTGAAGATAAGGGAGAAAAAAAGGGGAGGTGGCAGGAAAGTAAAGGGGAAAATAAAGTAATGAAAGGAAAACTTCAATGTGTTCACATGTTCACTATTGACTTTCTCTGGCAGAAACTGGGGAGTTTAAGGAAGGGAGAGGGCTGATTGTGCTCCGAGATGTGGATGAGGGGTGAACCGAATGCAGCTCTTGTGGGAGGGAAGCATACCAGCATTTATTATTTTCCATTGCCAACAGCGGTGGCATGGAGAATCCTGGAGCCCTCTCTGTTTAACAGTTTTGTCCTAATGGAAAAGTGGGGACACACTTATCTCCTGGTACCCATGTCATTAAAGGGAAATCTACTTGAATTTGTCAGCCTTTAGAAAATAAAATTAGAGGGAACACATATGCTGTGGGCCTGGCCAAGATGCATACAAAAGCCTCCCCTTAACCAAACTTACCTTTCTTTTGGTGAGGCTGCCTTCCTCTTGGCACAGTTGGCATATCTGTGACTTTCCAGGCCCAGATGGCAGTTCCTAAATCATTTAAGAAAAACAAACAATTGTTCAGCATCACTCTTCCTGCACCCTCCACTGCAGCATTACTGCTCCCCTCACAACGCAGCTTTCCATTTCCTACTCAATTCGAGGCACAGTCAGATTGCTCAGGAAGTGTGCAGCCTGCAGGAAGTGTTGATTTGTATCAGCTTCCAGAATCCACATCACTGAGTACAATCGGCTCCCGGAATGTTGGCTTCATTCACAGGGTACTCCGAGCACAGAGTCCTGGAGTGCCCAAATGCAGCAAAGCAACAATGCTGTTGGGGGAGACTGATCCTGCTCTCCTGACCTGGAGGCAGGTCACTGAGCACCTGCTCAGATGAGTTGCGGGGATGGACGTGCACACACACATGCACACTCTCTGCACTTACACCACACTCATTGCTGAGATGTCTGAGCACCTTACACAAATTAATGCAGATTATAAAGAAGCCATTCTTTTGTCTAATCCAGTTTGCTCAGAGCTCCACCTCTGCGCTGACACTCTATCTGCACTCTGAGGATTCCATGGCTGTGGGGCCTGGGAGGGTCTGGCTCACGACGCTGAAATCCTTGCCAGCTCCATTCAGTCAACAGTTACACATTCTCGTATTTGTTTTGCTTCATTTTCTCTTGCTTTCCATTTATCCATATGCACATGACAAACACACCTATACTAGATCTGCTCAACGAATGCTTATCCTACAACCGAGCTATCTTTAATTAACTTTTTCCTGTCAGTCCAAACGATTTTAGAAATCCCTCATTCAAAACATCTAATGCTAGCATTACTGAAGTACTTGCAGTGACATATTTTACTGTTATTAGCGTTAAGGTTTATTTATGATCAGAAAAGGGACTATAAAATGGCACCATCTTATTCAATATTTCTGCTCCCAGTGTGTTATCGAATAATATGTTACTTTCCCAACAGAGAATACTTTTACAGACATTAACCCTGCAGGCTGAAAACTAGATGGACGAGTGAGCTGGCCTCAGGCATCAAGGCACAAATACCACTGCCAGCTGACTTCCAACTGCAGAATCTCTAGCACTGGTAAGGATGCAGGAGCCAGGAAGAACACAGCTTGACTCTCAGAGCCCAGGCTGAGTCTGTAAGCATTGGAATTGAGAGGGGAGAGGGAATCAAACCAAACCATCTTTCTAATTGTAAACAGGACCTGACTGATCCTGAAGGGTCTGATGCAGACAGAACATGAAACTTTAATGTCATCTTCATAATCACTTTTCTGATCTTAGCTGCACTTTACCAGGCATAATATTTGCATGAGGGTGGAGAAAGATTCAATTTTGATCGTATCTTAAGGGTGCATGGATCAAAGAAGAAACTGTGATAATCCATAAGACTTTTCATCACATATATACCTGAATGTTTCAACATAAGCAGAAGGAATACTAACCTGCTCTTCTTGTATGACAGACTGTATCCTACAATAAAAAAAGAACACCGTAGCTTAGCAGTATTATTTTATCCACATCTCCCAGAAGAAAATATCTCAAGTATCCAATCCATTCTCACTGAAGTCATTTCTTGTTCTTCTTTTGTCACCCCCCCACTCATTTTCTTTGGTTATTTCTTGAGGCTTATAAAAAAACTTCTGAACTCCATGTGCTTGCAAAATGTAGAAACATTCATATACACATACATATTAGGCTTTTACACCACAGCACATAATCATGTATTCCCTATCAGCATGAATGTGGGATGGTCACCTTACACGTTAGTGGCAAAGTTGTTAATTAATTACACTTTGCTACTAGAGTGTCATGTACCCATCCCAAACTTATCCTAATATAACCTGTAATCACACCACCATGTGTTTTATGCTTATTAAGGATGATCTGCATAAGAAAAATACAAAGTTACGCTCACCCCATTTCTCTCCTCCTTTATGACATATGAAGACCCAAAAAGATATTTCCCCTCCCCCAAAAATATTTTCTTCTCTGCATTATTTTTACATTAGAAATTCAGATCATGTCTAACTGGGAAGACTATGAGGAGAACTAGTGAAATCACATCACAAGAGTCTAAAGCAAAAATAGAAAAAAATGAGAAGGGAAGGGATTTTCAGTTAAACTGTGTAAAATGTTTTTTGGTAATAGCCCTTTAGCTTCAATAATTAACTAACATTTCGGAGAAAAGAAACCTTTGTTAAAGGTTCAACATTCCTACAACTTCAGCTAACATAGGAAAGCTTACTATATTCTTCCTCTGAGATTCTTCCCCATAAATCCTCCAGCAAAACCAGGGAAGACACAAGTTCATACTTCTGATATATTCCAGGTAAAAATAAGCAGGGGGAAAAAATCTTAAAACCTTCTAAGCCATTTTATACATCATAAAGCAGCTAAAAAGGGCACAAAAAACAATTAATTAATTAAAAAAAAATATTTTCAGGTCATCTGTAGCATGTAATAAATAGCCTGTCCTTCACACAGTATTTCTTTTTCAAACTGATAGAGATTACTTAAGTGTCCTTTACTGTGCTTTGAACAAAATCCTGATTATAGACATGATTCTCTACTACAGAAATACAAATTTAAAACATCCACCTGTTTGAACACAAGTCATTACCTTATCTCCAGTTTTTTAAAAATAAAATCTTCCAGATAAACAAAAACCCAGCCAAAACAACCTAGTCTTACTTTCTGCTGTGATGTTCAATTCACTTTAGAAGAACATTTAAATAAAATTAAACTCCTCTTACCAGAACAGGATTTTAAAAGTACTATGTTTGTGTTTTATTTTATTATAGAAGCTCTCTCTCTCTGGAGCCCACACCTCAATCTTTAGGCTCCAATACATCTTATTCTTGGCCTTTATCATTATACTATACCAAAATGGAATACAAGAATAGGGCTTTTTTCCCTGAGGCATTAATACCAAAGGGGAATGTCCTCACAATATCAGATTTGTGAATGCAGAGCTCCTACCCACCAAGGTTAAGTCAGCCTGACTAACTGATACATTCCCCAAATGAAGAGAAAGAATTACAGCTATATATGAGGTGGCTTGAAGCTAGCTGGGAGAGGAACAGGAATCTCTTCTTCACCTCCCCCATTTCAGAGCAGAAAACCTGATGTCTGGCAATAGAATCTGTTTCCTGACTCAGCACTGAGAAGTAGGCCCTGTGGAGAATCCCCAAACTGTAAGCACAAAGACCGTTGCAAATCTTTGTTTGATTCGACAAGTCCCTGAATGCGTGTTACTGCCCTACAAACCCCTACCCCCCCAAAGCACAGTGGGAAAGGCAGTGCTGGAGTCTTTTCTAAGAGTCAGAGAAATAAATGATATTGTGACCTTCTTGTATGAGACAGAGCACCAATGAAGAAGCCCAAAACAACCTCTAAAACAGGAACCTTCAAGTATCCCTCTTGTGCACCAATCCCAAAACCTCCCCCAAATCCAGAAATGCAAGCTTCCCACACTTACATTTAAAAGTGAACTCCTTGTGTCTCTTCCAGGTTACTATGTAATTGAGAAGGAGCAGATCATACCACCCCAGAACTCTAAAATCTCAAATTACAAGTGTCTTCACTTCAACCAGAAAAGTGAAAACTTCACTTATAAGATTTTAGCATATTGTTTTATTTAGGAGAAGAGAAAAGTTTCTCATTTAGTGAGGGGCCTTTATTTATTTATTTTTATTTTTAAGTGAAAGGTTAAGCGCACAAAGCACACAACAAAACTAAATTCTTACCATCACAGTAATGTATACCTCTAGCTGAGAGCATAACAGACTGCTTTTCACATTGCAGAGAAGAACAGAGACAGGAGAAGGAACTATGAAAGCGAGAGAAGGGGAAAGGGAATATTATTCAGTCCATACTTGTTTGGAAGAACAGCATTTTCCCCTCTTCCAGGCTCTCTCATTCTGGCATTTTCTTCCTGGATTTTGTACTTCCCATCCTGTCAAAAGAAAACATATTTACGAGTCTTTGAGTATTTCACTAACTGTATGCATTCTACACATTTAGGCTGGGATATCCAAGACCGCTTAAATGACTTAGGGAGCATAAATCCCATTGACTTTCAATGGAATCTGTACCTAAACCCTTTGATGCTTTTGAAAATCTACCCTCTGACCTCTCACGCCAGAGTAGAATATGAGCACTAATCCAAGCACACTAGTTGTTTGCCTTCCTATTGCTGGACAGAAAAAAAAAAAAACCCCTGAAAGATGTCCAAGCTGGCCTCAGATTTTTGGAGAGAGAATGTAAAAATATTCATTTTTCTTATTGGGAAGGAGGAAATATAACCCAGCCACATGGACTGGTACAGCAAAAGCAGGGGGAGGGTAAGCATTACTTTATAGATTTATCTGACAAATATCAATGAGACAAAGGCAAATCCCCTACCATATGTAGCATTACTTTTCAATGTAACTAAGAAAATTAATTGCTACATAATTAGTGAGGGTGAGCACGTTAGAACCTTCTCAGCATTTTCCTTGCCTATAATAGTTGCTAGACATTTGAACTACATACAGCTTAGACAGGGCCTTAAACTGCTGTTAAAATGATATACCTGTATAAAAGTAAACCTTCCACAGACCAAGAGACAAAATAAAAGGAGCAGATCTGTTACAGAAACAGATATTTCTGTAAATTAAAGCCATTTGTTTCTAAGACGAAAAACATGAATGTCCCATTCTAACAACAGTGTCCCACAGTGACATATAAATGGAGGAGGGTAATTCCATGAAGAAAAAGGCACATCATAAAATCAAACACAACCCTGAAGCAATGAGATATGTGCAATGAGAGAAAAGAACTATTTTGCCTTTCAGCTGAACAGCTTGCTTTTTGTTTGGAAAGATCAAACAGCAGCTGGTTTTGAGAGCCAGCTACAATACATTTTTTATTCTGACACCTTTTGTTATTGTAGTGTAACAAGCTATTTATACATACAATGCTTTTGACAACTAAGTCAAAGATACAGTACTAGCTTTTTAAAAAGTTATCAATGCTGCTGGTTGAAAAAAAACTAAAGAAGCCCTCAATAGAAAGAAATGCTACTGAAGTCTCATGGGGACACCCAGTAAAGATTAGCCACCTGAAAGAACAGGTGCTGCAATGTACACGCAGCGTACAGAAATACCTGTACTATTTCACAGTCTTCATACTTCAGAGTTGTGCTAGTGCCTCCGTAAGAGCTGCCATTTTACTGACACTTCCCAGGAGACAGCCTCGTCTAATTATGCACAAGGCAGAGACACATGAGATTTTCAAAGTTGTTTTAAGACAAGTTTACTTAACATGAAAACCAATTTTTTCTTCAGGACAGAACTTGCAACAATTTTGAAATTCTGCTCTCTTATGCATTTAAAAGGCAGCTTCATTTCTTGAGTTCTCCTCTATCTCAGACTATAAGGACAGTAACTTCCTGTTCATTATGATGTGAAATTGTTTTAAAGTAATTTACTTTTCATTAGATGTAGTGATTATAGTATCTTTTATATGGTGTTTTTCTTTAGTAAGTAGTGCCGATGAACCCAAACAATTTCAAGATTCTGTCAAACACCAGGTAGGGAGGGATACTCTCGTATACAACTAAACGTATTGCTTTTAAGAGAGATCTCAAGCTGAAAATGAAGAAGAATTTCAATTTCATGGTGTGAATTAAATCAAAAAATGTACATGAGTTTTTCCTATCCTAATTTCTACTCCCATACTTTGCTACTGCAGCATAAACAGCAATGCATATGTGCACTTATATGAAGCTCAAGGTAAGAAAGTAGCTAAAATTAAACCACATTTAAACGTGAACAAAGGAAATGAACCAACAGACACACTACCATTTTTACTTGCATCTTCTGGTAGCCCTTGCCTTGGGGTAGTGTGCTTTTGTTTTCTTGGATGCCTTGGTGGATATGAGACCATCTGTCTCTTTCCCATTTCAATTCTTGTTCAAATTGGCCCCTACAGCATAACAAGAGGGAACTGTGGATAAATGAACTGATTTTACAGCACCCAATACACACAGCTATTAAAAAGTTGATTAATATTTTTAAAAGGGACAAAAGAAATCTCCATTACCAGAATTTTGAGAACTGTACACCTTTGAACAAAAATTATCCCAAAACATGGCTAAAAAGCCCCAGTGCATAAAGCATGAATCTAAACTCTGGATCTAATCCAATGGTTCTCAAACTTCTTTGATTGCACCCTGCTTCTGTGTGTCTGTAGTAGTTTATGCCCCCCATATATACTGATATGTGTAGCAGCAGTGCTTCATTTGAATCAGTTTGGTCTTTATTTTTCACTTTTTTTTTTTCTGTTGCATGAATGAGCCAACAATCCATTATAATAAGAGCAAAAGCAAAACTGATTGTGGTCCATGCTTACAATTAAATGTGCATACTGCTTCCTAGCTAACTGATTAATGTACAGATGGTAATGGCTTTGTATAATACTATGCAGGCTTAACAGAAATCTCAAAATGCACAGCGCCATCTGAGGACCTGGTATGTCTGGAGAAATTAGCTTTGCTAATTATTCATTGCTGTAGGTAAAATGCGCACAGTAAGTTTTTTCCCCAAAAATTTTCTTGTGCCCCCCAGAATATAATTCTGTGCCCTGCTAGGAGTACCCCCCCTCCAGTTTGAGAACCTCTGGTCTAGTCTAGTCTATCTTAATTTTGTTCAGATGTCTGAAATATGCACCCGTTCACCAAGTATGCAGGTCCTTAATTAAAATATACAACCATATTTTTAACATGCTCCTGCCAACAGTACACTAGACTTCCCACAGTAAAAACAGTATGAAATTAGAAGCAACATTCTCAACCAATTCCCAGGGATATCCTTAAAGAAGCTTCCCTTCCTGCCTCTTACACAAAAGCCTTTGAAGACTGATGTGCTTTTCACCATGCCTGAAGGTTAAAATTAGGCTCTGTTAGAGCAACTGAGTTCTCAAGCACAGGGCTCTCTGCTGAGAGCACCCTGCCAGCAGACCCCAGGTGTTCGAGTCCAGGGAATGTGAAGCAACAGCATGTCAGCTGATTATAGTGCCATGGTGCTAAATGGAAGGAGGTGTGATCTCAGGTAGCTGAAGCAGAGATTACATTCTGTTCCATAGATAGATAGATAGACAGATAGATATCAACACCTTGAAATCGAGTGTAATCTATGGTGCAGAGGTGTAACGTGTTCCCTCTAGCCAACTCAGCAGTCAGGCCACTAATTTGCACACCAGCTGCTGCTGAGGACTTGAAGGTTAGCCCCACGATATTGCAGTAATCCAAGATGGAGGTAACAAAGGCATGGGTGATTGATTGCAGTGAACTCACATTTGGGTGAATTAAATTGTAATCAGCAGGCCAAGCACTGATGGAGGAGATCATTTTACATCACTGACACCACCTGAGAAGTCAGAAATTAAGTGGGATCCACCAACAGCTACAGATCCTCAAAAATGGGGATCCTCCCAGACACTCAAGTTACCTCCCCCAATCAATCAGAATAAGGTTGGTCTTATCTGGCATAGAGTTCAGCCATCTTGCTCTCATCCAAACCTGTCTTGGCCAAGCACTAGAAAAGCCGTGACAACAAGGTGTCTAGGTCGAATAAAAGGAGATGTAGAGCTGCATGACTGATGACAACACAGCCCACGCTGTCTCACTTGCTTCCCCAACAGCTTCATATCCTCACTGAACGGGAGGAATGATAACTAAAGACTACAGAACACTACAAGAGAGCCCTCAGAGCAGATAGACACTCATTCAATGAAAGTGATGGAAATCCCCTCTCTCAGTACTTTTAGAACTACACTGGACAAAACATAACATACTGAAGGGAACCACCCATGCCCCAAAAGTGAAGATAAGTGAAGGCAACAGGTAGCAAAATCAATGTCAAGGGATTATTTTTTGAAAAAAAGAGGCTAATGACCACTCAAGAGAGACACCGGCACATGTGCTCCTTAAAAAAGCATGCACTATTTCCAGCAGTAGTGCCAATGCCTCTCCAATAGCTTTTACAAGATGTGAGGAACATGAGTCTAGCTAGCTATCACATAATAACCCAAAGCTTCCAGGGCACATCCAGGACCTCAGTGAACAAAACTAGGTGAAAAAGAAAAATTACTTAGACACAGATCTGTGCCCACGGATGCACTCAATACCATACAAGTCACAGCAATCTTACTTGTAAGACTGTATGAAAACTCAGAGCAAACAAGTTTCCTAATATGGCAATCCAGTTCAAACAACCAGTTCACAACCAATATAGCTACTGCAAGGGCCTTGTCCATGCACAGAAGTTGCGTTTAATTAACTAAATTGGCTTAAAAATCAATCCATATAAATCAACATACACAATTCGATATAAAAGTGTCCACACAAGGGGCTTGCACTGATTTAGCTGAATTAAATTCTAAACCAATTTAGTTCAATCAGTGCAACTTGCATGTGTGGACGAGGTTTAAATCCCCTTTTGCCTCTGATAATATTGCTAGCAGCAAAGATATAAAGGCTAGCATTATCCTGTTGGATGCAGTCTAATATACTATGGGCAAAATTTTCAAATGTGAGCACATAAAATGATGTGCTTACAAAATGGTCGTGTCCTTTGTGTGCACAAATGGGACCTTAACATGTATTCTTTAATGAAAGCACAGTGAGTCATCTCACACATATCCTCACTATAAACATTTTGCTTTGTATCACTTCGCTTTATTGAGGACCCTCAGATCTCTCTTTTTCCTACAAGGTATCTGCTAAAGGGAAAGAGGTCAAAGAAGGCAGCATGAGAAATCTTTTTATCCAATGAGGCTTTCATGCAGCCCACCATAGCAACCTTGTCATGAGATAGAGAACGCGTCATGTGTACAAAATGAGAGGCCATCTTCTATTTCATGGTAAAAGGGTTTGCATTTTCCTGATGTTAGTAAACTGACAACTCTGGAAGAGGAAGATGATAGCTCTTCAAGCTGAGTTTTCTGTACTGGACTTCCAGGTCTTTATTTTGTTCCCAACAAAATGATGGCTGTTTGTGGATTTAAAAAAGACAGGTTTATTTAGTAGGTTGGTGACCAAGGACATTTATTGTCACAGTCTCCGAAAACAATGGATTTACTTACTGATGTAAAGGAGAAAGCTGTAGATGATATAATAGCTCTAGTATTCCTGATTATGAATAATCACATTGTTTGCTGTCTAGTCTCTCTCTCTCTTTCTTTCTTTCTAAGCCTTATAGCCTAGAATACAAATTACATTATTAGAGCAGAACTGCATACTGCCAGTCTTTATGATCTTTTAAGTGCCTGGGCAACATTTGTTTATTTAATTTCCATCCAGGGTGTTCCACAGACTGTTTTTATAGCAAGATTTTTCTTTTTAGTGTTCAATAGTGCACTGGACTTGTATTGTTTTTGTCATCTTTCCTGATTACATAATTTGTAATTTTCTTCAAAAAAGTGCTAAGTTTAAAAAAAAATTGCAACCCAGATGTCCACATTTGAAAATATGGTCCTCAACACATCAAAGCACTTTCCCATTCTAAGATTACTTCCTTTGTGTCTAGAATAAAACACGCTCCCCCATTCACTTTGGGATTCCCCCCCGACATTTCCGACCTGGCAGAGAAAGCACACCCAATAAATACATCAGAAAACTGTTTCTTCACCGCTGCTTGGTGAGCTGTTCCACTTCCATCTGAAGACTGTTGATCTTGTCACCAAATTCCTGCTTGAAGAGCCGGTTGTCCTCCTCAGCAGACTGACGTTCTCTCTCTGCTTGTCGCAATCTGGATTTGAGCCACATGAACTTGTGATAAAAAATAAAAGCCATGGTGGGGAGGAAGACTGAATTTAAACAATAAACAAAAATAAACCCAATGAAAAAGAAAACAAATTGTATGGTAAAACAATGGGAAGGATGAAAATATTCTAAAGAAAGACAAAATGTAGGTGAACCAGGCAGAAGAAACTCTGATTTTCAATGTTTTTTATTCTATTTCTATAGTTTACAGCCATTAGATTAACAACCATTATATCCATATTAAAAGCAAACCTCAAGTACACAGAATTTTAAGTCAAATTTTATTTTAATGTACGTTACATTTCAGCTTTATACATGTAACTAGAACTTGCAACATAGGTTATTTACTATATTTAGAATTAGTGCGTTTTCCTGGTCTCTTCCCACAACTATCACATCAGATTAAGCGCACAGGCGTTTACACCACAGCAACCTATGCTCTGGATCAAATATTACAGAAGTTGCCAGATATTTAAGACTTCCGTTTTACTACAGCATTGCTGTTATTTAGGAGAAAGTTTATTGTCCACATGAAGAATTTGGCAGGGGGTTGTAACAATCCTAAATAGCCATTTCGATACCCTGATGAAAGCTTTTATTCTGCAGATAATTCCAATAAATTCAGAATAAAAGGTTACTCAAGGTTAATCGTGTGTTTTCAAATATGTGACAACAGCCACCCTCAAATACTTAGGTGTGATTTTTTAAGTGGGTCTTATAAAGTCTGCCACTGTGCAATCATCAAATTTTACAACCTAAGGGGTGATACCCATTCTGTGTACTAAAGGGCAAGATTGAGCCTCACAGATTTTTAAGTGTGTGCAGTGGGAATTATTAATTTTTCCAGCTACATTATGCTCCCATAAGTCTCCCACTGTGTGTCAAAGAGTCCTATTCTACATGACAGGGTGGGAAATTTACACGAGAGAATTTTTGCAAGCAATTCACAAGGACAAAAAATACTCTTAAAACAGAAAAAACCCAAATTTGATTTCTTGAAGCAAAGTATTTATAGAATTATTTACAACCCCTAAAGCCTGTAAGGGACCAGCAGGGTGACCTCTTGCGACCATAGGGAAGAGGACACTAACTTACAATATTCCAATCTACAGTTTTTAAAAAAAATTGAACTGAGATGTTAAGCTTATGATTATTTCTCCTATTCAGTACCATTTCTAAGCTTTAGTTGGTCTTTCATTATTTTGCCAGAACTCCCAGCAAATTCCCTATTTGTATCATGCAACAGAAAATTAGAAGCAAATGTAACAAGTGTACTAGTAAAAGGCAGCTATTTCTTTTTAATTGTTGTAGGTTAGCTTACTCGGAGTCAAAGACTGGCCAGCAGAAAATTACCATTTGTTCCACACCTTCCCCCCTCTCTCGTTTTTTTCTTTTTTAACCCTAAGGTATAAAAAGCAGAATTTTTTGTAAAATGTGTAACTATTCCTTTTCTAGAGAGAGGAGAGACACAACAAAACAACTGTCTCTCCTCAGCTTCCTTCAGTTAGGAAGAACTGGGGTATATTTCTAAAGGGAGTTATGGCAGAGGTAGAAGGCAAATGCAAAGATAAGGAGGTTTTACTGGATATACCACTCTGTAATGTTACTCTAAGACATCTAGTTACTAATTTTGTCTACATGAAATTTAAAGGAATCTATGGATGATTTACCTCCCCACCCCAAGTCACTAAGACAAAATTGTTGCAAGCAGTCTTGGTTAATGAGGACTGGATCTTCATGATAAGATGTTAAGATGTAATGCCCATTTGTCCTTGTCTTGGGGTTAAACCCAAAGATCGAAAGTGAAAGGGTAATGGTTTGGAATATGCACATAACTACTTTCAGCTACTTCCAGGGACACATTTTCTTTGTCTACTTCACAACTTTGTAACAGAGAAAACTAGTTTGGCTTTCCCAGAACTGGCCAATCAGATGTTGGTATGAACCACATCTCTAACACTCATTCATGTTGAAGACTTGTGCTGTATACAATATGTATCAAAGGTATGTACAGAGCCATAGATCTCTTGTTTCTTATGCTTTTCTGGTGTATTTATTGACCAACTCATCTGTAGTTTAACAAAGTTCATGTGGCAAATTATATACTAAATAGTTTATACTAAATTTTTGTCTCTGAAAAAAAACCTCAATGGTCTTAAAATTCAGCAAATTCCAAATCAACTTTAAATGACAATTAACATTTAAACAGTTGCTTTTAACAATTCTTAAGTTTTTCCTCTCATAACTGAGTTTCGATGTCAGAGTTGTGAGGTGACCAGTTGCAAAAATGCCTAATGATGCTTTTGGATCAGTTTGTTTGCTGCACTATTTAAGGTTTTTGCCTGTTTCACCAAATCCTTTTCACTATATGAAAAATGTCAGAATGATGATGTGGGGGAAATGGAAAAAAAACAGCAAGAGAAAAGTTCAGATCAGTTAACTGAACAGATATTGTAGTACATTTTGAATACAATATGTTTGTATAAATTATGAAAGGGCAAACATTCCACAAAGAGCCATTCAAAAGACTACAGAAAAACAACACCTCAGAAGAATTTGATGAAAGTTACACACTCTACAATAACCATTCTTTTACTGAATAAGGTAATAATTATAAACCCCCCCTATTTCTGTTTTTATTTCCAAGTGGAACAACATTCTCTTTAGGAAATGAACTTCTTATGCAGACTAGTAATCATTTTTGATCATAACAAGGGGGTGGATGCACAGGTGGAGTTACTGTGCAGTAAATAATTACAGTTCCATTTGAAGTCAAATCATGTCAGCTGGAACCATCTGTGAAAACAACTACAAGAGGCTCAGCTCCAAAGATGTTACAGAAAAAAGAATGCATCCTCTCTCAGATCCTCCTCTGAAAGTGAGTGGTTTTACATCCTCACCTCAGAGTCTATCCCAATTATGTGAGAGCTGGTTGTGGGCTGGCAGCAGTCTCTCACTAGGATAGGTATTAGAGAATGTGCCCTCATAGTGCTAATGGATATTGTTGCCAGCAGCCACCTCTGCCAATTCCTAGTGCCAGAATCAGTCCTCTCTACTCCCACCCCCAAGTTAGTTTCACTGTGCTTTCTTTCACCTCAGACCTCCTAAAACCACAGGGCAAAGGGTTCTCAGTTATTCATCAAGACAGAAGTTCCAATTTTAATATAGGATAGTTTTAAAAATAGAACTAGAATTATATGCAACAATAAGCATATTTCAGACCTGACACTGTTGTAATTCTTGACCTTCCTGCCTCCACTACTTTACTGCCATCCCTACCGTATTGTCTCTTCTATAGATTGTATGCTTCTGATTGTCACCTGGTAGTGGTGCTGTACATGCCTATTTAAATTAATAGGCAATTAATTATCCAACATTATGTCTTCACATTCAACAATGCTGACAAGAAGGCCAATAATTAGAATACATATGCTCTGTTTGGGTGTATAAAATATGAATCTACAATAACTGATATATTTTAGTGGGATATTCTCATTTGTGGAGAATTTTCTTGAGCACCAAAAACACATCCTAGCTACCAGTCTATCATGGAATTACTGTCCTGTTCTCTTTACTCATCTGAATAGTTCCACTTACTTCCACAGGACTGTGGATAAGAGCAACAGGATTTGACCCATTGTTGTAATGCCCAGCTGTGTTTCCATGCTACTCAATGGGAATTTTGCCATGGACGTCAATGAAAGTAGGCTTAGGCCACTGAATGCAACTCAGGAAATACTAACATTTAAAAAATGTCTATAAATGACTCTTCGGAATAGCATAGTGTGTCTGGGATGTTGGTTTAGCTCTACGTAACAAGTCTGCATAAAAATATGCATTTTCAGCACCTACAAGAATATAGCACACACCACAGGGACACATCTATATTTTGAAATAAACAATTTCATTTTTACCTTTGTTCAAGCTGTTTAATAGTAGCAGCCATCTGATTTGTCTTCTCCTCCAAACGGCTGTTTAATTCACTCTTCTGTTTCACACCCAAGTCTGAACTCTGGAAAGGAAAGTTATCTAATGTCTTCAGTAAAAAATGGTAAATATGAAATAAGCTACATTGGAAAATGAAATGTAACTGGTGATACTGAAACAGGTAAGAAGGAGTGGTCCAAAGGGCAAAGATCGGAAGCAAAGATGAATAGTGAGGAGAAGTATTTCCCCATCTCCTGGTAAGTAAGCAAGCAAATAATTGTATTCTATATATAAAGTATCATATCTGAACCACATGGTATAGAGTAGGACACTACTGATGTAGTACTTATCAATATCACACCATCAGTTGTGTAGCACAAGAGTGCCAGTTACCTGAACCAGTCATCTATCTGGCAGCAAATTCTGTTCATAGTGTTCAAATTAAGTTGAAGACTTGTTTCTTTGGGCATTAGCTGTCTGGTTTTATCTTAGTAGTCTGTTCTAGTAGATTTCAGTGATAAGCGGAACTGTATAAGTTAAAATAATATATTTTACTGGATACACACGATCATGGTTTTGGTTTTTTAAATATGCAGTTTCTGCATATATGTTTACTTTTAGGTTGGTCATTAGAGTTTTTCTTTAGAACTAACTTTGGCTACGTTGCATGCTGTCTTCCAGATGCAGAAGTTATAAGGACTATGATTTTGTAATCCTGTCTTTTTCCACGATAATTTGTACCCATCCAAATTATTTTTTTGATCATTATATACCAGGTAACTGGGCACAGCAAGTGATATTGTGTGTGTGTTACAGTAGAGAACACAAAAGGTAACCTCATATAGGCTGTGACTGAGGAAAGCCCAAGTCTAAATTGGCCAATGAAATTAGGAAATAAAGCCACAGGCTACAATGCTGAAAATGTTGCTGTATCCACACCAAGCTCCTTGTTTCTACCGTTACTTAAAACCTGTGCTCCAGTCTAGAGATAGGAGATTATACACTGTTGTACATAGTTATTTGCACTAATAAAAGTGAAATGCTGCAGAAAGGGAGCTTACCCAAACATCTCCCAAAAGTGCTGGGAAAGATCCATCGCTTTAGTTTCTAGCATGTTAAGAAGGGAACAGAAGTGGAACTGCTGAACATTGACCAGCTAGGCAAGCTGCTGCAAAAACAGTTTTAGGTGACTGGTAGCATGCTGCTGAGACACCCTTACCCAACAACTCTCAAACAGCCATGTATTAGCAGAAAACTATCTTCTTGCTATTCAACAGGTAAATGTTTAGATATCAGCTGTTGCTTTTTTCTCACAAGTCCCTGCATCTGATGAGCATTTTTTTTTCTTTTAAAAAGGCATGAACCAGTCTTGTAGCGCTGGCAGAACACACAACTACGTGAGGGAGCCAAGAACAGACTGACTTTCTACAAACTCTACAGCTTTCAGACCAAGTCACATTCAGCTTTCCTCAGTGAGGAAGGTCAGCCTCAATGCAGGCTGAGTATGCAGGGAATCAAATGGAATCTATAGTGAGGTTAGGAGATGGGGAAGGATGGGGCGGGGGAAAGAAAAAGGTATACAAGTGATCCTCTTCTTCCCTCATGAATGACTTTCTGATAAGAAAAGTAGGACTGTACAATATAGTTGGTTCCCACATACCATATCTATAATGGGACTATTTCATTTCATTGGCTTCCTTCCCTACCTGCAGCTTGAAGGAGAGTTCATGCTTTAGTGCCCTGAGATCATCTAGTTGCTGTCTGAGTGCCACTAGTGCATCTTGCTTCTCACAAACATCTTTTTCCAGCATCTTCATGGCCAGCTCCATCTCCTGTCTCATTCCAATCTGCACCTCTAGTTCTTTTTCCACATCCTGAAACACATATGTATGTTTTATAACAGGTCTTCTGACTAGAACACAACTGAACTAACATGGATAATCCACCCTGCCCTCAACCCCATCAACACATACCATTACACATGTTGCACTGCAAACATCTTATTGCCATCATAAATTGAATTGAGAAATTAATTTAAGGAAAACAAATGCCATGGTAACAGCTGCGTATTATAGCTATGTATATGGCTTCACTGGAAACCAATCAGAAAGCTCTATTTGGGCTCACCGTTCTAATGCCAAATTTATATTTTTCATTAATGAAATGTTTGCAGACCTCTTACTTCATAAGAATACCCTTTTCAACTATTTTCCCCACTTTTATCACATGTGACATATAACAACAGTTGACAGGTGTCCATGTTGTAGGCTCAAGGATATCATTTACATTTCTTAAACACAAAAATGGAAACTCAGTGCATGTTTTCTGTGTAATGTTCACCCAAACCTGGTAAGTATTCTGCTGCAAAGCAGGAAAATTACTTCTGGTAGGATTGTTTTAAAACAAAGTGAAGTTATTAGGCAAGTGTATTAATAATTATTAAGCAAGGCACTTTGGAATACTATCACCCTACTTGGGTCCTGGACCATAACACCTACCCTTTGCAAAAGGTGATTGTTAAGACAATGAAAGTACAGAAAACATTCATATTTTACCAAATTCTGAGTTTAAACCAAGCTTACCAGCCGTAACTGAGTCTCCTCCTTTAACTGTTTTCGTGCTTCACTCAATGCAAATCCATCTGCAGTTCTGTCTTGCTTAGTTACCTAGAGTTAACAAAGAGAAAAAAATCAGGTGGAAATCAAACATTCAGAATCCTCATATTCATTGATTTGCTTCTGCCATTTTTCAAACAAACATCTGTTGTCTTCACTTAAGTTAATGCAGTAACTTCCTAGTGAAATTACTATTTCTCTCTGCCAACAAATGTTATTTAATGTAATCGCGTGTAATCAGTCTAGCCATTTTCACAGGATGTATATAATAGGATTTTAAGTATGAACAATTTATAAAGTCTGATGTAATATCTTTATAATTTTAAAAGGTAGAAATAGGTTCCGTAGTGGATACATCTTTTATCTGGTTAAGTATAAACTTTGAAATAGTTCTATGGAGTTCCCTTTGATTTTAGAAAAAAGATGGGGTTAGGTAATGGGTACGCCAATGGCATAAGGAAGTGTGATTCCCAGTTTTTTAAGATTCATAACATACACGAACTGACCTTACGATTAGTTTCCAAGATGTAAGAACTTTCTTCTTTAACTCGTTCCATCTCTTCTTGCAGTGTTATAATCCTGTTGTTTGCGACTGCAAGCTGTAAACAAAACAGGAGAACTTTAATTTAGAGCTCTCTTTCTCTCTCCTCCCCCCCCCCCTGCTTCTCCAGTTTTCTTCTATATATAGTTCTTTTGAATCATTAAGCAGTACGTGGACATAAAGGAATTTACTCATTCAGCATTACTGAAGCCACTGGGAATACATAACACAGAAAACTGTTACAACTGATTTCACTATTCCCCGAAAAAACACCAATTCTCAATTATTTGCCAGTACATCTAGGTGCTTAAATCACCTAACAGTTACAGCATTTAGGTGCCTACGTTAGTTAAGCCCACAGGTTTGAAGAGTGGGCTCTCAATATACTAAGCCAGATAAGCAAGACTATGTATCTGAAACATAGGTTTGTTGAGACCTTATTACATAAATGGACTATAAGCATGGTATGGGAATTGCATCACTGAAAGATTTTACAGATGGGAAACTGAGGCAGAGAGATTAACTGATTTGTCCAAAGTCACACAGGAGGCCTATAGAAGAATTGGGAAGACTAGAACACAAGTCTGGCTTTAATGTGAACTATAAAGCAAAAATTTTACAAATGAGCTATACCTAGATTAGTGTACTGACTGACCTCCGTGATCAGTCTGTGGGGGTTTTCTGCAGAGTGACACTTTTTTATTTATATTTAGCAAATTTTGAGCAGATACAGGAAAAGTCATCATTACATCTCAACGTGCTTTAACACTACGGCGACACTGAGTAAGAGCTGATACAGAAGCAGGTATTTACCACATAAATACATTTTTAAAGAACAACAATATCCTCTGAAAATTTCTTCATATTTCCCAGTTCATTGAAAATACTGAGATTCACAGGTTTCAAGACCAGACCAGACCATTGTGACCATCTAGTCTGAACTCCTGTATAACAAGCCATAAAACTTCCCCTAAATAATGCACTAGACCATATCTTTCAGAAAGATGCAATCTTGATTTAAAAGTTGCTACTGAAGAAGAATCCATCATCATTTTTGGTAAATTGATCCAATGATCATTTACCCTCACTGTTAAAAAAAATTATACCTTATTTCCAGTCTGAATTTGTCTAGTTTGACTTCCAACCACTGGATCTTGTCATACCTTTTTGTCAGACTGAAGAGCCCATTATCAACAATTTGTATCTTACATAGGTACTGACAGACTGTGAGCAAGTCACTCCTTAACCTTCTCTTCATTAAGCTAAGAATGGTAATAGACTGAGCTCCTCAAGTCTAAGGCATGTTTTCTAATCCTTTAATCATTCCTGTGCCTCTTTCTTTGAGCTCTCTCTCATTTAACAACATTCTTCTTCAATTGTGAACACCAGTACTGGACATTGTATTCCAGCAATGGTTGCACCAGTGCCAAAATATTGAGAAATAAAATAATTTCTCTACTCCTACTTGAGATGTCCCGGTTTAAACATGCAAGGATTACATTAGCCCTTTCGGCCACAGCGTCACACTGGCAGCTCCTGTTCATCTGATTATCCACTATATCCCTCAAATCTTCTTCAGAGTCACTGTTTCCAAGAATAGATTCCCCATCTTATAAGCATGGCCTACATTCTTAGTTCCTAGATGTATATATTTGGCCATATTAAAATGCATTGTTTGCTTGCGCCCAGCTTACCAAGTAATTCAGATCACTTTATCAGTGACCTGTCCTCTTCATTATATACTACTCCCCCAATTTTTTGTGTCATCTGCAAACTTTATCAGTGATGATTTTATGGTATTTTTCCAGGTCATTGAAAAAATATGGTAAACAATGTAAGGCCTACAACCGATCCATGTGACACTCCACTAGAAAAACCACTTGGTTGATGATGATTCCCCACTTACAATTACATTTTGAGACCTATCAGTTAGCCAGCTTTTAATCCATTTACTGTGTGCCATGATAATTCTGTATCATTCTGAGATTTTTTTGGTTTTGTTTTTAAATCAAAATGTTGCATGGTAACAAGCCAAGAAGTCTAACTACAGTACTATAAATTATATGGCTTGGGTTCATACATACAGAACAAAGCATTTTGGGACACCTTCCAATAAGCAGAAAGTATCAATAAGACTTTAAAGAGGAGAAAATGTGTTTTTAATAGTTCATTTTTAAAAAGTATTCTTTTGCTGAGGGTCCTTCACTGTCTAGTTAGTGGCAACAAAATGCAATTCTGTTTATAACTCAGTTTCCATTTCAGCTTTCCAGTTCACCTTTAACAATTGTCGTTACAATTTAATTCAGGAGTCATATCACTTCTGCCTTATTTCTGGATTCTACAGGGCAATGAAGATGCAGAAATTTCTGTTACACCTACCTCCTCAGTGAGTTTAGTGTTGGATTTTTCTAAAGCATCCACCTTTGCCTGCAGATTGTTGACAGTGGCACTGTCAAATTAAAGAGAAAAAACTACTGGTTACTTTAAAAATAAAACAATCACTCTGTGTCCCTTAGATCATACCATAATAGAAAAGATCTTGTTACCTTAAGTGTCTATTCAGTTCTTCTACATAATTTTTCTGGTCCAGAATAGCAGTAATTTGACCATCTCTGGAAAACAGACACCGTGAATATTCAATGCTTCCTGATATACAGTTCTCTGCCAACCTACAAACAACAATTGTCTCATGCTACTACAGGACTGGCTAAAACACAGCCCACAGCCAACTCATCTCTAATCCTTCAGACACTTGTCAGTTCTGTGGTGTTTCCCTAAGGCCTTAGGGGGCAATTGTTCTTTACAGAAGGGAAGGCCTGTTACCACTAAGAAGAAAGGCCAGGACTACCAGGCAGAGCTAGTTCTACCTCACCCAATCTTCCCTACCAAGAATGTCTCCCCTCCACCTTGACCTGTTTAGGTTGTCTCTGAAGGTGGGGGATTCCTGGCAGGGAGCATAAGTGGTTCCATCATGTAGGGGCTGTCTGAGGCAGAGGTAACACAGGCAAGCTGTCACTGCAAATGCTTATGGAGCTAAAAGAAGAATATAGAGTGGGATCATTCAGCAGGTGAAGAAGAGAGGAGAGAGAGAAAAAAACATTTCTCTTTGCTCCCATCTCTCACCTTCACATTCTAAAGTCAAGGATATTCATCTTTAATGTTCTTCGAGTAGACAGATCAGTTCAGCCAACATTGCTATCTAAGAACTATCTGTACCTGAGCAGAAGGCTGTTTGGATTGTGATGGAGGAATTCATACTCAGTCCTGTAGAGCCCATGTGACACATATGTATTTTGACAGATGAGAGTAGTTGTGATCTATGCCTTTATATAAATTAGTTACAGCTCTTGGACTTCAGACAAGTTGTCAGTACAACCTTTAGCAGGACAAAGTTTGCATAACCTGCACGACTGAATGCCCAAATCAATCAAGGAAGACATTTTGATTGGCATGAGAAAATTCATATGAACAAATACCGGTATTGTTCTGCATGCTGCATTCACGCTTAACAAAATAAAATAATCTCTTCATGACCTACTCAACAAAAGCTGAAAACAAACTTTGTTTCATGCATTTCCAGCATGAAAAGTTAAATAAAAACAAATTAATTTTCAAAAATGACAAATATAGAGGAAAGTGTAGACTCTCACTCTGAAGAATCAAGGTAACACCAAATGAATGGAAAATGATAGAACTTCTGATCTATGAAGAAGAGCATTTAGTGCACTTCAGAACTACAGCAAGCCATATTTATATGTATTGTATCCCCCTGTATTTTTCCATCTCCTGTTCCTATACAGTGTTATACATCTACATGCATATATGCAGGTACAAGAACTCAGACTAACCCCATAAGTACATTCAGGTTCATTTACACCATGGAGGATTTATTTCATATGCATCCTCTTCTAATGCTAGAAACTGAAGACCTCCCCACCCAACATTTTGCATGCTTTCCTGTTTTTCCCTTTGGTAGCTTTCTAATTTGCATCCCAGAATTATAATTAGAACAAAAATGGAATTCAGCATGACTGCACTGTTTTAATTAAAACGACAGGGTTATGGGGCAACTTGTAATAAATACTACTCAAAACCAAACAAATAACTCAAAGAAAAAAAGCACACAGTTTCCCTTTGAACTTACCCTTCATTGCCCTTACTGCTGTTCCCATCCTTCAAGTACATTGAAAAATCAATAACTCCAACCTACAAAAGAAGATTTTAGTATTTTACATATGGCTCTATAACTTCCTAAATATTACATTCATTTTACCTACACAATTTCAGTGTCATTGGTGTGTTTATAAGATCAGTGCATTTCTTATTATTTACAATCTAGGATAAATTAATTATACCGACAATCTACCTAGAACTGATAAAAACAAGGATTAGCTCAAGTGAAAGATTAACTTGCTACTCTTTGTAGTGCAAGTTGACTACTAGAAGGAAGGAAAGACAGCAGATCTTGATCAACACACTCCTATACACACCAGCCACGTAAGCTGAATCAGACATGCATATTAACTTACTTCCCTTTTGTTAACAGCTATAAAAAGTTTCCTGACACACAGTTTCTGGAAAAACTAATACTCCTGACCTCAGTCAGAGAAGCACCCTTGCTCCTCTTTTTCGCTTCTCTTCCCCAGCTTCATTTCTCAGTTTTCACTTCCTCATCCTTTGCCTTATAGTAAGTTTCACTCTGCTGTTTGTGGCCTATATGCACATCACAATGAGGAGCAGCAGCAAAGAAACCGAAGGGATGGTTTCTCAGGCTGGTCATTTAAAAAAAAAAAAAAAGGAACAAAAGGAACAGAGGCAGTGGCACTAGGCCGGAGAGAGAGGCAGCTCACTGCTGCACAGCAGGTAGCAGGGGAAAGTGTTCTGTCAGCATTTTCATGTAAAATGAGTTGCTACATCTAAATGACTAACCACGTACAAAGGTTCATTCACCTCCACTGGCAAATATAAAGTAGGAGGAAAGTAGAATAAAACAAAACCAGCAGCAAAGAAAACAGTAAGAAAATATTTAAAGTCCTGCAAAACCCAGTTTCACCATTTGTAGCCAATACAACTCCAAAAGCAAACTTACAGCATTCCCTTCATTTAACTAACTAATTGGTATCATCTAAAACTATACAAATTAAAAACCAGCATCATTTTACTGAGTGCAGTTCACCCCAGAAATACATATAAGAGCTAGGTATTCATATTAATATCCAATACCTGTGAATCCAAGTCTTCTCCTTTCATGCAGAAGTTTGCATCAATGACATTCAACCCTACTAGGAGGCCAGCAATTATGTGACCTTCTTCTTCCATTATGAGAGCATTAGGCTCGTAAAATTCACTGTAAGATACACCAAAAGAGAGAGTATAAAGTGTTGTATCAATAAAACCTTTAAAAAGCAGTTCAAGTTTGAAGAGACGCCCTATTACCCCACTACTCTCCTGCCTTGTGATCTTCTAAGACAACAATAAAGTGTTAACACCTCCCCTTGCACCTAGTTAGAAGGCTGGCCAATAGCCAACAATCTGTGTATCTGCTGTACAGCAAACATGGCTCTATCAACACACTGCTGCTCTGACCTGAGAGAGGTCTAGACAGGAAGACCTCTCAATTTGGTAAACCATGAACGTGAGACAAAGGCCCAACGTAAGGGAGGCTTGATAGCTCTGCGGGCGTGTCCTGCACATGGCAAGTTACTGTACACAGGTCTCAGATATCCAGCTTTGACTGATGTAATATCGCTCAATTATTTTTCAATTCAAAAGCAAAAGAGTCATGAATACTAAACTGATATTAACTTTAAAAAGTATTACACACCCTAATATTTCTCTCTCACAGACCTCACCTCTGACACTAGACCACCCTGTATTTCCCCAGTGGTAATTTTAAGCTTCCACACCCCCACTCAAGATAATTGAGGGAATTAGAAAATGCATATTCATAAAACCAAATATTCTAAAATCTTATATAATTAAGAAAAATATGCATGCAATTATACATTACTACTTAGTGCTTTTCATCCACAGATCTCAAAGCACTTTACAAAGATGAACAAGTGTCATTACTCCTGCGATGGGGTGTCTACCCCACACAGGACTTGAAGGGATTAAGGTGGCCAAGCAGGCCTATTAACTCCTCAGGCTACCCCTGGAAGAAGAACCAGAGAGCAGGGATTGATTGTAAATAGGCTCAGCTGGGAAGGAAGAGGTGGGGCCTATAAAGCCAGGAAACTGGCTACATACAGGGGCTGGGCTGCTGGAAAAGGGTAGTCAGTCCCTGGGAAGAGGGAGGAGAGTTTGGAGGCTGCAGAAGTGTATAGGCAGCAGTTCCTCCCTGAGAGGAGGAAGTGGTGAAACTGGCAGACCCTGGGAGAAGGAATGGTGAGCCAGAAGAGTAGGAAGTACCCCAGGTAGTAAGCAACAAAATTGGGGACTGAGCAGACCTTGGCTGCGTGTTGCCAAGTCCCTGGGCTGGAACCCAGAGTAGAGGGCAGGCCCGGGTTCCCCTACCCATCACTGGGGCAGTGGCAGCGGCAGGGCAGTGAATGGGAAGACTGCTTGTTTCACTGTGGGAGTGACAGAGAATTGAAGGACTGTACCCTGGAAGGGGGGAATGCTGAGTGACCTAGCTGGAGGGCTGAGTCAAGAAGAGGACACTCCAGTTCCTGGAATGAGAGAGAGGCTGCAGAGCAGAGAGAGAGCGAGCAATGGCGTGCAAACCACGGAAGGTGGCGTCAACCTCGAGAGTTAATCCCCAGAGTGACTAGGAGGCGCCAGACAAGTGGTGAATGGTGCACCCCGTGACAATTCCCATTTTACAGATGGGGAAATGTAGGTACAGAGAAATGAAGTGACTTGCCCAAAGTCTAAATAAAAAAAAAGTCCAGGTCTCCCGATTCCTTGCCCTGCGCCCTATGGACTGGACAACACTGCCTCTCCACTATACAGACCCCTTACTCCAATTACCTATGCTACAGAACCTCCTTATAATAAATGAAATGTTTGAATTTTTTGCATGCTGTTATTGTAACAGTGAAAGGTGCTTTTGCATTACAAGCAGAAAGCTGAACAGTATCTCATCACTTAAAACAAGCTCTAGATTTCACCACTGCCACTGTCCCAAAACACAAATACAAGTATAACCATTATTCCGGTGTTGCAGAGTAATAAAATGTCCTTTGAGAGCAATGGACCAACGTCACCTGAGGACAGAGAGTGAAACAAAACTCTCAGATGCAAGAGAGAAGGAATTGCTCACCTGAGAAGATCCTTTCTGTTAATCAAGGCTTTCATGTATTCTGAAAGCTTCTTCTGCATTAAGGCCAAGCGAAGCCAGGCTCTTCCTCTACCTGCAGGTGTCCTACCAAAGCCCAGAAACAAAACAAAGAAATTACTCATGTTATAATGCACATATTCACACAAGGCTTTAAATTTTTACTCTGCTTGAAATCTCTGCAATCTACACATTATCTCAAAGTTCCAACTTTGAGCAATTTCTGTGGGTGGAAAACTACAAGTGCCCACATACAGTGTTTATCCAGGCAATCATTTGTCTTCCATTTCCCATCTTCCCTTTTCTCTCCTTTTGGGTGCTGTTTCTGCAAAGAGCTAGCAATAATTATCTAGACAAAGATTATTAGAAATATTCAGAGAAATCAGGTAATGGGACATGGTACAGAAATGGGGACTTCCTGAGTCAAATGCAATTGTTATACTAGGCAAGTTAATACAGCAATTCAACCACACTCATTCTGGACTTTAACACAGTGCAGGTGCTCAAATATCTCAGATAATCAATCCTCAGTCTGTTCAACAGCTAGAGGGGGGATTTGGAGTATTGATTACATATAGTTCTCTCAATGCTAGGGAATGTTCTAAACACAAACAAGAATGTTTTATGGTTCTGATATTTAATCTTTCACACTTTCTCTTCCCATTTATGCCAGCAGGTGAAGCATACATGGAAACATAGATTGACACGCTAGAACAGAGTGGCGGCTCACCTAGTCTGGTATTCTCTACAGCAGCCAGTACTCCATGCTTCAAAGGAAGGTGTAAATCCCCCATATGAGCAGTAGCATGATTGGAGGGAAATTTCTTTTCAGCTCCCAATACTTAGTCAATTGGCTGGTATCAAAAACCATGTGGACGACTTTATTTTCTTATTCCAGTTAGTGTAACCTAAGGTATTATTGTTATCCTTATAAGTGTCCTTTTTTAATCCTACAGTGCTCTGCGTCTTAGTAACATTTTGTGGCAATGAGTGCCATCAGTTTACATGTGTACAAACGTTGGGTTTTTTTGGTTAATCAGTTTTAATGTTGTTGCCATTTAATTTTATTGTTTGTCCCCTTGTTCTTTGATAAAAGGAAAGAGCAAATAAAATCTCTGGCTTGACCATCTCAGCACATACACCCTGATCCTACAAGCGGTACCAGGCAGGCAGACTCTGCATAGAGATCCAGTGAAATCAGGGGGCATGAGCCTCTAGACACATGGAATAATTTTCAGGATTAGAGCCTCAATTATGAATACAGGAGACACTTTTTCTATGTGCTTTGTTATTTTATGTCTCTCTCATGTCACCTATTCATCTCCTCTCTGAACTAAGAAATCTTAATTCTTAGTCCCGGTCTTCTTTTTATTTAAACTAAAAGAAAAAAATTGTTAAAGTAAATCACCTCTGTATCTCCAATGTTCCAGGATAAGACAGAAAATTCCTATCTAATGTTCTCTCTTTTTTCAACCCTTCCCCTTTGATGCTACTCTTCTTGAGCAAGAGTGAAAGAGATTCAATAAGGCCTGTTTCTAGTCCCTCCGCACATCATTCATTTACTGCCAGTACTAAGTGGGCAGTTGTTCAGGAAGCCCCCTTGCTCTTTTATAACAAGAAAACATCCTCTCCACAACTCATTCCTTTGGTTGTTTTGGTTAGAAGCTGCAGATAATGCCCTTACAATTGCTTTCACTTTCATCTCTTACCTACAATTGAAGCTTACAGTATTGAGTCAATAATGCAATGATGCTGCTGCAAAAAAAAAGCAAATGCAATTTTGGGTTGCATTAACAGAGGCACAGCATGCAAGTCACAGGAAGTGATAGTACCGCTCTGTTCCAGCTGAGGCCTAGCCAGCACCGAGTACCGTGTCCAATTTTGGTCACCAATATATAGAAAGGATGTGGAGAAACTGGAAAGGATCCAGAAGCAAGCGACAAAGATGATCAAAGGGATGGCACACAAACCATATGTACAAAGGCTAAAGGCTCTGGATACGTTTAGGTTGGAAAAGAGGAGATTAAGGGGGGATATGATAGCGATCTTCAAATCTTTGAAAGGCTGCCATAAAAAAGATGAAGACAAGTCGTTCTCTTGTCACAGAGGGCAAGACGAGACAGTGGGTTCAAACTACAGCACAGCAGATTTAGATTAAATCTTGGGAAAAGCTTCCTAGCTGTCAGAACCGTAGGACAATGGAACAGACTGCCTAGGGAGGTTGTGGAAGTTCCTTCACTGGAGGTTTTCAAAAACAGGCAGGATAGCCATCTGTCTCGGATGGTTTAGATACAACAAATCCTGCATCTCGTGAAGGAGTTAAACAAGATGACCCTTGTGGTCCCTTCTGAACCTATGCTTCTATGATTTTACCTGGAAAGCAACAGATCAGCGGACAGGTCTCCACTGCAACAACACATCAGCAGCTGGCCCATGTCAGCTGATTCAGGCTTGCAGCGTTTGGGCTGTGGGGCTATAAAGTTGCAGTGTTGATATTTGGGCTCTAGCTGGAGCCCAGGCCCTGGGGCCCTCCCCGCTCGCTGGGTCCCATAGCCCAGGCCTCAGCCTGAACATCTACACTGCAATTTTATTGCCTTGCAGCTTTGAGCCCTGCAAGTCTGAGTCAGCTGACACGGGCCAGCCACAAGTGTTTCACTGAGGTGTAGATATACCCAGGATTTCACTTACTTAAGCCCTGGCAGATCTTTAACACTTGCTGTGATCTCTCCAGCTTCAGGAACAAGCTTCTCTACCAGCTCCAGTGGTCCCCAAAATGACTTATTTTGTCCAAGAAAAGTCTTCTTGGCTAGAACAAGAAGATATAAATAGAACATTAGTTTTTTCTAAGCCAGTACAGACATAAAATACATTGGCAAATTCATTCAAAATGGAACTAAAACCAGCTATGAGACTGATCCAGGGTGGCTGGCCCCTGTGAATGAAGCAGTTCCAGCTCCCCTGTGCCAACACAGGGGCTCCATTTGGCAAATTAAGGGGGCAGGATAGCACCTTGGCGCTATGTGGTCAGGGAAAGCCCTGATGCGAGTCAGTCAGGAGATGGAAGGAGGTCTCTTGAGGAAAGCTGCAGAGAGCAGAAAGCTCTCTGAAGGCCCTCCCTCTGAAGGAAGGGGGAGGAATTGACAAGAGACTATATGTTTGGGATATAGGAGAAGGCTGAAGGTGGGAGAGCAGCAAGAGGGGTTTGCTGGCTGGTGTCCCCAAGCCAGAGAGCTATCACTGGAAGAGGCTGAAGGCAGGAGCAGCAGCAGAAGGAATTGCCTGCTGGCTCTAAGCTGGAGAGGGCTGATAGCAGGGGAGCAACTTATCTACTGACATCTCCAAGGCCAGAGACCTGAGCCCAGAGGAATCATGACAGGCTCAGGGGGAGTAAGGGATGCTCCCTGCAGAGGTGCTGTGGGGGTTCCCACTGGGAAGGGCAGGTTTGCACACCAGCTGGAAGGGCTGTGCTGGAGAGCCAGAGCATGGGGAAGGATGCTGGAGCTATATACTGAATGTACCATTTGGACTAATCTGGGAGAAATCTGAACTATGGTTGTGAGACCTTTGTTATAATTTATGTGCATGGAACTTTTGTAATAAATGAACCCCACACGGACTATATTTATACTTGGGACGGCTCCGTAAACTATTTCTGGGGACTCTGGAGGAAAACTGAGGCAGGTGTGCCAGTCATGCCGCGATCTGCTATAGGAGGGCACTCCAGTCCAGATCTGTAGAAAGTTCTGTTTTCAGAATTATTACTGGCAATACTCTCCTGCCCTTCATATTTATCGTCTTGTAAATAGCTGGTTCAGGGATAGATTCAGAAACAGAAAATTACACACTGGGCAAGTAGTAAGTATGACTGATTGCTTTTTATGTTTTCAAGCACATGAGATATTGGTATCAGTATATAAGGACACTGCACTTGCTCAGAGCTTGAAACGGACACTTACCAAGCAAAGGCAGATACCAAATATGGTACTTGGGGCCCATCTGAGAGAGCCAGGGACAACTTCCAGATTAGCATCTTAGCCTCATCACCAGTACCAACTGCTGGGCTAGAATTTCTATCAGGATGCTGTCATGGGCCTTTCTTCAGGGTGTGGGGTGGCTCTATCTGTCAGATCAGCATCTTTGCTAGTAAGTAACAACTCCATCCCCTCTAGCTACTGGATGAGAGAAGCTTTCTGTCCCTTTACTCACCTCTGCAGCCTCCAAGAAGGTAGGGTCTTCACTGCTCTACCCCTCTTCCTGTCTCTCCCCAATGCCTGCCTCCATTCCTGCTCATAGCTTTCTCAAGCAGCAACAGCATGAAATGAATTTGGTTGACAATTTCACAACTATTCACAGGCTTCTAAACAGCAGCAGTGAAACTGATCCAAAATTCATTAACGCCAAAGATATGGACAGCACTCAAAGTAAGGAAGCCGTCTTTCTGCAGAGTTGGGTAGACAATACTGCGTTGATTTATATTCAGGTTACTTAAGCAGGTTATTTTCATAACCATAACTACCATAAACTAGTTTGTTTCTGTTTTTAATGTGAAAGCAAAAGTTAATAATTTAGACATCCACACTCACCGTGGAAATCTGTTCACTTACTGCTGACTGGACAAGTTAATTTAATAAACCTGCACTATAGCACCACTTTGCAATGCTGATGCTCTTCTACTGTTGAAAAATAATCCTCCAAGCATACTGCTGCTATAACCAGCATAAGAATGACTAATTCAGTAAATACTGCACTATAATAAGCCACTAAAACAGAAGTGCAGGAGGTACTTACAGAAGCTGTAGGGAATTTAGACAACCTCCTGTCGATTTTTCAAAGCAATTGCAATTTTCGATTCAAGAAAGTAACAATATTTCGCAAAGGCAGTCAAATCAGTGAAGATTGTTTAACATTTGTCCACTTTTGATTATGTGTACAGATTATGAAGTCAAATACACACTGCTTGCCCATTTTAAAAGGTGCATTTCGGGTTTAAGCCACACAACCCCTAAAGTTTACCAACTTAACAAAACAAATGAGAAAAGCTGATAAGGTTACAGTAAGCAAAAGGAACAATACTACATTTCCAATGCATGAAGAAGAACAGAAAGTTAGGAAATCATAAGAATTTTTCCTCACCAACCACTCAGCAACAGTTCCTATTTAATTGTATTCAATCCACATTTGAAAAATGGCTTTAAAAGTTAAAAGAATCTGTGCAAGACAACTCTATACACTCCATAGAGATGATCATGCCCACGAGCATATTTTTTCAATTTATACTGTCCCAGATCAACAAAGAAAAATGGACAGTCTTTCTTAATCGTTCCAAAATTATATTTAAATCAGACCAGAGGCTGGGCCGCCCAGTGTCACGGCCTTTTCTGTGGAACTCCCTCCATGAAAGGGAAGTCAAAATCCCTTTACTATCTATTTTCAGAATTCTTAAGTCTCTTCTGTTGGGGTCATTTTAGAGAAGATTTTTTTAATCCAATGATCATTCAACTAATGTAACATGCTTAAAAAGTGCTCACTTAAAAATATAAAGTGTGCTGGTAATTAATAATATTGGCTTTTAATGTCAAACTGCCAACCACGCATGTAATTTTGGATATGTGCACGCACAACGAAGTTCCACTATGCAACTCTGGTGCACATGAAATTGTGTACATACCTTTTGAAGATTTGTCCTTTAGGTTTTGGAAAAAGTAAATTTAAACAGTGGCTGGAAAAAATACATCAGTTCAAATGTTTCCCCAACATTAAGAAAAAAAAAGACACACATATACCACATAATAATACAGCACATCTGTGTTGGCTCCTTTAAGAAGTACAGGTACTTTGGCTTGGTGCATGAAACATTTTTATTCTTTTATCAGGGATGGGACTCCAGCGGGTCAGATCCTCAGTGACAAGAGGACTTTAAAACTGCCTTACAAAAGCAGCTGAAGATTCTCTTAACTGTGGACTGACGTGGCCAGTCCAACATCAGCCATTTCTGGCCCTGATGGCACTGTGAATATCCTGGAGCACAATGCACTTGAGCAATCCTGGTTGGCAGAACAATGGGAAATGGCATCCACTGGCATAAGTTAAGAGCAGTCTTGAAGCTACTCAAACTTGCGATGGGGATTGGCTCAGCCCCAGCAGCACTTAGGTTCAGAGGGGCAAAAAGATAGGTGACTTTACGCTAAGATTCCTTGTCCCCCTTGTGGCTGAGCGCTGCTCTGGCACACCTGAGGTCTAGCCCATTTTATTTTATTTACTACAAGGACAGCACTAAGACGCCATAACGTGTGACATTCTGAAGTCACATTTTCAGTTACACCATGTCTGTGTCTTATGTTGCTTAAGGATCAATTTTTTCACCATTACTGCTAGAATGAATGCCTCTGGCCAGAACATCAATCATGACTGATTAATGTAATCACATAGGAGGCACTGTGTAATTCCAAAGGGATTGCACTGTTATTTACCTACAAAACTGATCATTTTAACAGCAATGCTTAAGAAAAATGTAGCAATATAGTATCAGTCTTTTATTTAGTCTAAGTTGGTACATATAATTAAAAAGTTTTTTTTAAAACAAAATGATTCTTGTCACTCACATCCCCTGTACACAACCACAGAGAAGTCAGCTGTAACATTCTTACCTTTCAAGCCATGTTTAAGGCAATGTTCCATCACTACAAAGAACTGCTGAAGCGGTGCATAGTCAGAGTCCAGTGTCCTGCCCAGATTAAGCGCTGATTCAATCAACCCCTTTATACTCAGCTTAGCCATATTCATCAGGTTCATGCGTTCATTAGCCATGAGATAATTAGGATCTACAAGAAACCAAAAGACAGAATTTGGTAACAAGAGTTACTTTAAGGATAGTATATCATCATTCTATTTCCTCAGTCTTCAAAACAAAAGAATTTAAGGACTACTTTTTTCAAGTGGCGGTGGCCCAGTTTACCTGAAGCACACCATTCAGGCTTTTGTTGAGGAAAATTTTCTCTATCAAAATTGACCAGTTTAAAAAAAAACAAACAAAACAAAAAAAACACCACTTTATTGGCAAAGGTGGAAAACTACATAATACAGACAGCAAGATAAACAGGTACATACCGACACCACCCCGATATTTAATTAGTTAAAAAGAACTATGAACTTTAAAAGGAACAGTGCTGGAAGACATGCATTAATGTATTACTTAATGTCTTATAACGCATTACTGAATGTCATTACACAGTCACTTGCTCTGAGGACTCATGTAATGTGGCAGGAAGTTGTGCCTTTTTTGCACCTAAAGAAGAATGAGTAGAAAAAAAGCAGGCAATTAAATCCCAAAAGAGTAAGAGAAGAGCAAATTACAAGCAAATTAAAGATAAGGAACTCTAAATTCAGTTCAGAAACTAAGTGACACACACATACAGGAGAATGACGTCTTAAATCAGAATATTGTACATATGGTAACAAAACATGAAGAGCAAAGCCTCTCAGTGTGGTACTGTGCTGATCCTTCAAGCTCTAGTATAAAGCTCAGGTAGAATTATCTAAAGCACCACACAGTTGACATGTCAGAGAATTGTTTAAAAGTGTAAAAAAAAGCCTGTTTGCTATGAGCACTACAGATATTTGCCAACATGCCACTCCTCCTTTTGAGGATTTATCCACCAAACCATCATCCTCAGTGTAGTCTCACATCCTCAGTTCTGAGGTCTTCTTGTTAATTCAACTGCAATACATCCAAAACTGAGCTGCTTCCCACCCCAACTCTTTCCATCACACTAACTAGACAAACTGCAGGTCATCTGAGGCCTTTTTCCCATTCCCACTGCATTCAGGCTTTTTTCTCCTACCTTATCACCAAAGACAGATTCTCCTCACTGCTAAAACCAGAGTATGGACAAATTATTTCCCACCTCAACTACTACAACTTCCTGTTTTCAGGCCTCCCTTTTCCTTCTTCTTCCACCTTCCAGCCCATCCAAAACGCCAGTGCACACAGTATCATTTTTAGCCACTCTGCCCATCTCTTTATAGCACCATATACACCATAATCTTAAAAAAAAAAAAAAAAAAAAAAAAAAAAAAAAAAAAAGAAGAGCCAGGGAGCCTATTTATGACATGACTGTCCCCTGAAAATGATGAAAAGTTGCCATGTACCACTACACTGGAAATCTGGATTGCTAAAGCTTTAACCCATTTATGGGTTTGGGTCCTAGCTACACTATTGTTAACTGTCGTAACTGAGTCCCTGAACTGTTATATTTAAGCACAGATGGTGCCTTAATGGGGGGGGGGAGGGAGAGAGAGAAGCAATCACATTTCACAGCTCCCCTCCTGCCAACATCACTGCCTTAATAAGCTCTTACACTCCCCCTTCCAGCTGCCTACCTTCCACCCTTTAACTGCTCTTTTGTCTCGGTCTTCTCACATCCTATTCCTTTCACTTGAAACTGTGTGCCAACTAACTTATGTCCGTAAGCACTCTTCTTTCCTGCTTCAAAACATTCCTGGAAATATATCTGTTCTGCAAAGTTTTCCAGCTGTAATGGGCACCCACAGCTGGCTCTAGGACCCTGTGAAGTGGGAGAGTCCCAGAACCTGAGCTCTAGCCCAAGCCCGGAAGCGAATACAGCAATGCAACAGTCCCACAGCTCAAGCCCAGTGAGCTTGAGTTGGTTGGCACAGGCCAGTCACAGTTTAGACATATCCTTTGTGACTTAATATGCAATTTACCATTCACCATGTTTGTTAGTCGTTTTACTAAATTTAGTGGCAGAAATGACTGAGGATCACTAAGTGTCTTCTATACAGAATGGCATTCTGCCATACAGAAGCATGCACTTATTCAGTAAGCAAGTAGCGAACAAATATTTGAAATTGAAGCAAGATTAAATATTTCTGTACTTATATACTTGACAGCTGCGCAGCTAAGTATGGTGATGGATGCCATTTAAGTACCTAGATGGAAAAAACCTAAGCAGTATCAATATAATTCAGAACACTATTTCCTCTCTTATACCTATCACTAATATCCAAATACAAATGACAAATGTCATGCTCCATTTACTTCAAAAGAAAGAAGAAATCGGAGGGAAAAACCATATTTCACATTATCCCTTAACCAGTGGATAATGATGGGAACTGGAATTGTCCGTAAAGTAAACAGACAAAAATTCAACATGAATTCACCGCAACACACCAAAGTAACCAATGCACTTTCAGGAAAGTTGGGACAGAACAGACCTGCTGTTAACACAAAAAATACATTTGCTCTTTCATTAACTAGTGTGACAGGGTTTGCTCCCTTACCTTTGTCGCCTAGCAGTCAGGCATGACAGGTGCTCGTCTTGGTGCCCCACTCCTGATAGCTGCTCCGGCCCTGCAGCAGTCTGCCCCCTTCTGAGATTCTAGTTCTTTTCCTCCAGCAGGTCAGGTAGACTATCAGACAGGGGCCCTGCCAGCTGGGCCTCCCACGGTGCTCCTTTTGCAGAGTTCAGAGCATAGGTCACCTCCACTGGCTGCCTGCAAGCGATCTACGCTGCTCCCTCTTTTAATCTCCTTCTCCAGCTTGTGTATGCCTTGCAGGTGTGGCACCAGGCCCAGAGCAGCCTCCCTAACACCTTCCTCTCCAGTGTGGGGTTTGTACACCCCATCACATTTAGTGACTCCATTCATTCAGAATATTTAGGTATTTCTTGTCATTTCCCCCCTCCCTTAACATCAAGGATTAGCAGATCTCACTCCAGTTCCCAATGGACTGCTGTCTACATTGCAATAGATACTAACCGACACTTACTGCAAAACAGTAAAATTGAATGGGCACAGGAACCAAGTTTCCTCTTTACCCTAAGAGATGCTCTCTTCAGGTCAGGGCTGAATTAACACCTATGCACGAGGGAGGATACTATGCACTGCCAATGCCTGCATTGGACCTGTTTTGTGGGCAAAAGGCTTCATAGCAGACACTTTTCATCAGTCACACACACACACTTCATGAAAATTCTGCAATGTCAAGAAGCCCTGCACAGGGACAGTCTGTACAGGCAGGTGGGGGAGCGTCTAGTTGTCAACACACAGTCCAGACAGGTCATTATGGATCACAACAATTGTAAGTCAAGATAATCAGAATAGTCCTGGATGTTTTCAGAAAATGTGAGAAGGTTTAGCCAAAGCTAGGAACTAGTGGGTCAGACAATCGCCAGGTTCCATCTCTCTGTCATGGGCAGTAATAGGGAACTGGGGTGCGTGTGCACACACCATTGTCTGGCCCTTTATGCCCTGATATGGGAGCACAAGGAAGCATAGGATGTATGCGTGGCCCTGATGGACACTACTATTACACTCTGGTCTGATGCATATGTGAACCTACAATTAGCTTCAGACTGACAGTCAAAGAACTAACATTTGTGCAAATTCTCATACAGCTAAATAAATTAGAACTTTCTATAACCTCTCTGGAGGATAAGACAGGACTAATGTCTACTAGACTTTAACTGGATGAGAAGCTGCAGGACAAAGGCAGCACAAAACTGGTACCACAATTCATCTAACAAACCAATGAAGGCAATATCTAAGATTATTACAGAGAGGAGAGCAGAACTAGAGAGAAACAGATCTGGTCTCGTAACTGAACTGAACCCATTCAAAGTTTATTTTATATCCAGAGCAGCAAGAAATGAACTTGTAGATCTGAATGCACAACAACTATGGCTCAATATCTGACTGGAACTGAATATAAAGCATATTCCTCTGTGCCACCAAGTGTTATGGAATCCTCATATGGTGATTTGACAAGAGAAGCAGTTCAGGAAACCAGGAATATAATAATGCTGGCAGGTAGACAACAGGAGAAACAGGAGTTTTGAAAGAACCAAGGGGATTTTTATTTCCACCAGGAATTTGATCAGGTAATGCAGAACTTAACTGAAGAGGAAGGGGAAAGAAGCTTTGCTTTTCCTAGCTAACTTGTGGGTGCGCAATAAAAAAAATAAATCTTTTCTAAAATTCAAAGCTTAAATCTCATTATCACAATTTAAAAAAAAAAGTCTTTCCCATCATTGGAATGACTGATTACCAAGCTATTGCAGGTAAACAGAAGCTTACATCTTTGCAATCAGACACTCATTCTACAGGTCAAGTTCTTTCAGTAATATCCCAATGTAATACCAAAGCATTACTGCAATATTGAATTGTCATGTCACAGTAATTTGTTGAATCCGCTGATCAAATTAGCATGGGATAACAAGGTAGTTACCCCAAAGAGGTTCTATTTACAACACACATATATTGCTAATGGAAAAAAAAAATCAAAGAAACTGTGCAGAACAATTTAATTACTAACATTTCTACTATTGCTATATTATTTAAGCTCCTGAATAGATTCAATTCTCATAATATATATTGCTCTAGTGTTCACCACTCCCACCTACTATCTCAGCATGCAATTCAAGTGAAGTGCTTTTTCATATAACTAGAACACCCAGAGGGATTTATGGAACTGCCGCCGTTCAAGCTGGAACACAAATGCTACAAGCAGGATTGTTCAGCTAAAACCACCACATATATAGTTAAATTCAGGATCTTAGATCTAACCCACATACTCTGCAATTCTTCTCCTACTGCCACTGTCACTGTAAGTAGCTAATGCATTTTGAAATGCTAAGAAGAGATAAACATTAAACTAGAAGCTTGATCAAGCACAGGATGTGATGGGATGTTTCTATAAATGTGATCTAATCTATTTAGAGTAGCTTCCATTCATTAGAATACTTTGAAATGCTCTCTTGAATTTCATCTAGATTCTAAATGTACAGGGTGAATCTTAACCAAAACACCAAAAAGACTGTTTTCATATATTCAAAATGTCATGGAAACCATATCACCTAAATATTTTGAAGTGTATTTAGTTTAGCCCAATTATATGTTTGTGAAGTACTATTTTTCCCCCCAAGTGAACAAGCTCCCACACTTCAAACAATATCACTTTGTATCTCAGGCCTGGTCTACACTAGAAAATTAATTCGGCTTAACTATGTCGCTCAGAGGAGTGAAAAATCCACACCCGAGTGACACAGTTAAGCCAACCTAGCCCCCAGTGTAGACAGTGCCAAAATCAACGGAAGAATTCTTCCATCAACCTAGCTACTGCTTCTTGTGGACATGAATTACCTATGACAATGGGAGAACCCCTCCCATTGGCATAGGTAGTGTCTACATTGAAGCACTACAGAGGTGCAGCTGTGCCAAGTAGTGTTTTAAGCATAAACATACCCTCAGTCAGCATCCTGGTTCATTTGTGTAAAACCAATTAATTTTAGCAGCTCAAACTACTGAACATTGAATTCTGGTATAATTTCAAGTGCATCTAGAGAGACTACATCCGTTGCTAGTCTAATAAATAGAATTTCTACCTGCGGAATTTCTCTAATTTTAATTTTTCTTCTGGCAGCTGCTGTTGTGACACTTTGCACCATGTCAAAGGTGTGTAAAGTCCTCTGGAAACACTGCAGGAGACTGAATCAGCAGGACAGGAAAAATTTATGGAAAGTATAAATTTGCATCTCTCTTTTGAAGAATTCTTGTATTTCTCCTTCTCAACATGCTTCGCTTCTTACGGTTTAAGATCTTTTATCTGCCTCCAAATACAAATACAGTTTCTGCCAGTTAACAGTGTACACTCTATAGCAGTGATCAATGGCTTGTTCAAAATGCACTGAAATAATTTAGAAGATGAGCTTACATTAGCAAATTACAGTACAACCTCATTTTTCTAGAAGTAATGAAGGGCATCAGATAAGTTTGGACAATCAAGGGAATTTTTCAATGTAATTAAGAGACACTCAGGGACATGACACGTCTAAGTTACAGGGAATTTCAAATAACTGAGGCTGTACTGACAATCTCTCCAGAAGAATATTATGCAAAGTACTAGTAGTTAGAATGGAAAATAAAATAGCTGTAACAGAGTTATAAGAAAGTTATAAAATCCAGTGTCTTGCAGGTCCCCATGTAGACAAGCCAACTCAAAGTTAAGATTAATTAACTAAAGGAGTGAAGCTAAAACACATGACACCCATGTGGACATTCTCATTCATAAGTAAAGTGGTCTTACATTCGCTGAAGGAGTAAACTAGACTAAACTATAGCCACTTTACTTGTGAATGAGAGCAGCCAAAGAGCTACAATGCTCTTTAACTTCAGTTAATTCAGCTGAACTTCCCTGATGGTCCCCATGTAGACATGTTCTCAGTTTCTAATCTTTCATCAAGCACTACAGTTCACTGGCTGCTATTTTAGGGAAAAGGAATACAAGTGGGAATAAACTCTCGGTGCACCACATATGCAAAGATGTTCTCTTAAAGGTGACCTGTAAAGGAAAAAAAAAATAGGCTTGTGACTTGTTTCTTTACAATGGAAGAAAGCATGTGTGTGTCTCTTTTGCAAAAAGTTCTTTTTCTTCCTTCTTCCTTTTTTTACATTATAAATTCAAGTCTTGTCTACCCTGAACAACTAGGAGTAATTGGGAAAACAGATAGGATAACAGCACAGATAGGAAAGAAAGGAAATCTGATTTGCTGAGAGGGGAAGTAATTTTTATTCAGACTTTTTTTTTTTTTTTTTTTTTAGGATTTTTTAATTTGTTTTTTGTTAACGTCTATTTAATTTGCACACATGTCCTTTGTTAAGGATTTAGCAGTCTACCTCTTCAGTTAAGGATTGGGAAAGCTTCCTATACATGAGTCATCCAAAAAGAGTCTTTTCTCCAAAAAACAGTACAGGGAGAATGGGGGGGGATGATATCTCTAATATATCTCAAGGAAAAAACAAGCAAGAGAAACCCGCAAAACGACAGGGTCTCTTTTTTTACATCATGATTGAAAACGTGGCAAACCCAGTGTTTTTTCCTTTGAAGGTGCGACCTTGAATATCCTCTCCATGAAAATATTTTCAAAATCTAGATAACTTTAAAATTATGGTGTGATACCTTCCCCATAATAAGAAGGCACAGATGCATTTAGAATACAATGTAGTTAGAAGCCAAAATATGTAACAAAATGCAACATTAACAGAAAGCCTTATTCACAGAGGGTATGATACACTATTAAAAGCAGCCAGTAAATGTTTTTGTGCCTCAAAATTATTTTCCTGAGCAGCTGTACTATCTGAAAGGATTTACATGATCTGGGACTGCATAACACAGCAGATAACTGAATTAACCCCCTTACCACCCCTCTTAGCTTTCCTTTCTATTTTTCTCCTCACCCCAACCCCCCCCCCTTCAGGAAAACATTCAACTCCCTCCCACCCCCAAGAAGTGAATATGAATGGTATAGTATACACATATGCACATACACATCCCCACGTTGAGAGTTTGTGTTTAAATAATCTTATTGAAAACAGGGAAATGATAACAACAATATTCAATGTTACTGAATATTGTTAATTCTGTATTAAGATATGTACCTATACATGTCAAGTCGATGTAATTGTAACGTCTTATTGTAAATGACCCAAAACATCAATTAAAAAAATCTATTCCTAAAAACAAACCAAAAAGGAGTTTAAAAAAAAAAACACTCTTACACACTTAAGAGGCTCTTATTTTACACACACACACACACACACACACACACACACACACACACACACACACACACACACCCTCCATCTCTCATCAAGCTTGCCTTGGTATCTTGCCTTCATTGCTACAAATTATCAAGGAGGATAAAAATCTTGACAGTTTATCTAAATCAATTTCTTATTTAAATACAATTTTTGTATTTACATGTAGAGTTCTTTACTTTCTTCCTGTTTTATAATGTTAAATTGCTAAACTAGATATTTTATACTTGTTTCTTTAATTAGCTTTCTAATTGTTTGTGACATTTCTGTCTACAATCTGATATTCTACTCTTAAAATGCTAATCTAGGCTGTAAAAGACAAATCCAGGACCACCTCAGCCTCCTTACTAGGAGAACACCACAAACTCAAAACACAACATTGATAAGCAAATCAGACTGTGCTTTATTCATAACCAATATGAGCTTTCAATATACTGAACCTCCACAAGTCAAGAAAGCTGAAATGCTTCCACAAGGCTATCCTTCTCTATAATGGTGTGCAGTCTGAAAATAATGGAACCTGAGCTCCTACGTCATTTACGTACATTCAAAAATCCCATCCTCAGGTGCCTAACTTTGGGCTCCTATTTCTGAAATACTTGGCCTGTGTGTATAAAAAAGTTCACAATTATTGTGCTAAGATAGAAAAGGTCTAAAAAAATTAATTAATGCTGAAGCAATTTTGTTTTAAGTGACAAAGATTTTACCCACTAAGAAAAGATTTTAATAAAAATACATTTTTTTAACCTGGTATGTTGCAAACATTATGCACAGACTTAAATTTGAGTATGAGTATCCCCTTTTTTGAGTAAAGTTATGTACCTGCTTAAACATTTGCTGAGTTGGGGCGTTAATATTTTGTGTTTTGCCTATAGCCATTTTATAACACTCAAATAAGATGCCTATGAGTACAGGTATTTCACAAATGCATTTGTAATTTATTTTGTTATAAATTTTAAAGTTACAATAGCACAAGTTTTCAAGTTTGTTGTAGAAAGCCTCAGCCTGATTCAAATCCACAATTGATTAAAATTGAGAGATTTTAATCAATTATATAAATTGCTTTGATTTATATAGCTCTACCCTGTAAATTTACATTACAACTATTGTATGCAGTGTTGCTGTAGCCCTGTTGATCCCAGGATATTAGAGAAACAATATTACAACCGTTGGCTCACGAAAATGACAGCATTTATCAAGGTAAAGAAGTTACTCCCACATCTTTTACCGTTTCCATTATTGTCTTATCTTCATTTTATGTCTTTACACACAGGAGCCTTAGCTGCTTGAGAGGTATGACAAATACAAATTTATTATTAAGCAATATTAATTGCTCTTGTTTTTCATTTTTTTTTTTTTTTTTAAATTAACAATAATTTAGAAGGCAAGACTGTCCTGATAGGACCAATGTCAAGTTAGAGCAAATTTGGAACCAAAAAGCCTTCACAATATCTTTTCAAAAGTAAATAAATTACACTAAAAATACATACACATATGCTTATTGTGACCGAGGATATTTTCTTTAGAATCTTAACAGTAGAACTACACATCAATATCAGAAAGCAACTAGTCCAGTATATTTAGTCTGGGAACCCAGTTCAATCAGACAAGCACATTTGCAGAGCCACAGTTATTGCCTTTGCATAGGAATAGTGTAGCTGGTGCTCAGGATCAAAGTAACACATTAAAAGCCAATTAAAAGCGGAAATAATAGCTGAAAGATGTTGGTGTGGCACGCACCTTCAGTATCATCACGCAATTGCTCCACCAAATCTGTCAAATCCTCCCAAGAGTCTTTGCAAACAGCAAAAAGAAAGGAAAAGAAAGATAAAATGTCATGCAAGCCATGATCTAAAGGAAAGATTCAAAATCAAGATATAGGAAAGGGAAAAACAGAAAAGGAGATTTCTGTAATAATACAAGACTCACTTTGCAGTAGTAAGTTTTGCAATTCAAAAGGATTTATTACTCGGCACAAAGTAATATAGCAAGGCTTTATTAGCAAAGAGAAATATTAATTACAGTTAGTAAGGTTTGGGGATTTCTGTTTAAGTCTTAAGGCTGATACTTTTATAAAGCATTTATTAAAAAGAAAATCCAACAAGAAATCTGTATATTTTTATTTTAGAACTATAAAAATCAAAGTACTGTAGTTCTCATATTAACTTCATGCAACTTCAGCATCTGCCTCAGTCCTCTTTCCATCTGACCACCTAAATATACCTACAAATGAAAAACAAGCCCTATAAACATTTTGGTTTTTTAGAACAAAATGCATGCAAAACAAATTGGGCTAGAAAGGACCATAACTCAGATTTCTAATATGCTGCATATATGCCCAAGGTGACTTCAATCATGTCACAATTCAAATTGTGTCACACAAATGAGGGTGCACAGACATCTTCATAACTGACATGTCTCTTACTCTGTGCTGCAATTCTGCTCAGACAACTGACAGGCAAGGGGGAGGAGATAGAGATCCTGGCAGAGAAGTGAGGAGGACAGAAAAAAAAAACCAACCCTGTCTTAACATGCCCAATACTTCTCTGTTCTCAACACTATAAAACAGTTACCAAACTCCAGCATTTATACTCAGCATAATTCTGGGCTTCATACTTACATTGTCTTTCCTAGAACACCAATTTGCAGTTATGTTGGGTGTTTGAGGGGTAAAGAAGGTTGAATTCCTCTTGTAGGCCAAACTCTGGCAAGATACTGAGCAAAGTACACATTCCACTAATACCTCTTTCCTGCCCCCGTCCCCCCAGAAAGCTACAACTAATCTCCTGTTGATTTGTAAATAGCAAAGACAGTCATAACCTGCATATAAAATAAAGTGAAAATGTGGTAGAGATCCTAAAATTATTGGGCACAAGATAAGTCTCCCATATCATAGTTTTATTGACCAACCTTCATATTCTAAAACTCAACAGCTCATTCTAATCCTTTTTTGCAAATTAGTTTAACACCCGAATTCTTGTATTTTCCAGATGTTCAGTTTTTCTTATTCTAAAGCAAAGCTGTTGCATATATTGAGAGTGATGGAGTGAAGCTGCACTTCAATTTTCTTAGGACATATTCTTTATAAGTATTGGAGTTAGTGTCATTCAGTAATTTAATATTTGTAAAAACAACAAGAGTTCTGTAGCACTTTAAAGACTAACAAATTTAATTTCTGCAGGCATAAGCTTCCGTGGGCTGTAACCCACCTCGTCAGATGTAAAGAATAGAAATCACATAAGAGGCATATATATACATATGCAAGGGAAGTAACAACAATGGGGAAGGTGGATGAAAGCAGTAGTTGAGGCCTATTCACAACCATTGATTAGGAGGTGAAAATGTGTGATCAGTGGCAATTCTTAATATTTGTAGGAAACACTTTATATAAATAAACTATATTATTTAAAATAAGAAGGGGCTAATAGCTATTGGCATTAAGTTTTTGGTTTAAATAATAAAAAAAGTCTAGTAATTCTTGTTAATTAATAGGATTTACAAGCATGGGTAAAGAACAGCTTTAGCCCCTTATAATTCCCTAATCCTTATTTACATACATTTAAAGAAGTTCCAGAGGTCTTGAGTCACATACACATCAACATCAGAAACAGATGACTAAACAAAGATTCATTTCTTTGTACAAATATTCTTAGTAACAAAGAATAAATGAGGAAAAAACCCATGTTAAAAATTTCCAAATATAATAGTTAAGAAAAATGTCCTCTACTCATCAGAAGATTTTTAATACACTTTTTCCTTTTCCTCTGCTTTGATTTGTCATTTTCCTCCCCACCCCATTTAACAAATGCACACTACAAGACACTTGTGAATCTCAATTCTATACTTGCTTTTTCTCCCCAAACCTCTGTAAGACTTGAGGTTGTTTTCAGCTAACAAGTTGTAGGTCAAAACTCATTTAAATGGCTAACGAGCATACCTGAACCTCAAGGACAATGGCTAGTGTAAGCATCCGATGGCTCAGAAAGCCAGATGTCCTCTTAGTGATTCTAATTCCAATGAGAATGGCACATTTGCATTTAGAATTTCTGTCTCTTCTGCCACCTATCTGTAAGGACCCCCCACCTTCTTTCTCCACCCTATCCCCACCCTGAGGGTAGCCCTAGCATCCTTGATGTCAGTAGAGTGATTAAAGTGTCTCTGCATGTATGTAATGACCATTATCACTGTTGTTCTCTCCGGATGGGACAATGTCTGTATTTGTAAGTGAACAGATAAAAAATGTTAAACGTACTATGTAATCGATAAGGAAGCATATATAATTGACCACTGAAATACCATGAAGTTGAAGCTGATTTATCAGACTTCCTGGTATCGTGAATAAACCTCTTCAGTATTGTCTGTGCTGCCTGATTCTTGGAGAAAGAGGTGTAAAGCACAAAGGATTCTGTCTTCTCATGCCCCCCATATCTAAAACCCACGATAACAAAATACTTTCCTCCAAACCCTAGGCTTTGCTGTTATGATCTTCTGGTCCACATGCCTGCTGATGACTGCACAAACAACAGATTCTATTTCTTATCACTGTTTTTAAAGTTAGATATTAAAGAGTGTCTTCCTGCTGTGACCTTGAGATATTTCCACTGTTTTCTTTAGCTATTAATGCACAAAAATATCTCCCAACGCCAACATATGAACATAGGAATCACCATATCAGGTCAGATCAGTAAAGTCCAACTAGTCTAGTATTCTGTCCGATGATGTTAGCCAGTATACTTCAAAGGAAGGTGCAAGAAACCTTTCAGTGGACATCGCATGGGCCAAATCTGGCCCACTGGCCATATGTTTGACACCACTGAGCTAGAGTTTTTCATAAAAGCATAGATATTAAAAACAGACGCACAAAAAGTTTGCATGGAGATGTAAAGATGAAAAACCTCATTTCCAGGGAATTTTTTCATACACAACCATAAGTATCAATCCTACTCACTTTCAGAGCAGGGAGCAGCATGTGAGCTGCATAAATTTGAGCTGACAGCTGAAGCTAAAGGGACCATTAGCTGCATGAAACCAAATTAATGAGAGCGAGCGTGAGAGTGAGTGAGCAAAAGAAAATTGGTACTAAGAGAAACTGAATCAACTTAGAAATTACACTTTTGTCTAAAATCTTATTACTACAAGTAACACCTAAAATTAGTTTTAAAAAGTTAGAGCAAAATGTTTCTATTTTTCCCGTTTATTTCTTTGTTCACTTGACAGCAATGTGTGTATTGTCAGTTTCTATGTTAACATCATCAGTAGTTTTCTCCCATTTCTGTGGTGGGCCTTTCACACAGCAAAAAGGAAGAGAACATTTTTTAAAGACCGGAACATTCAAAATCGGAAACACTGTTGTAGTATGTGAAAATACTTAATTTTTTTTTAATTACATTATTTCATCTTCATGGCATCTAACAATTTCTAACTTTGACTGCTTTTGCCAACATCAATTTAACCCTATCACAATGTTCCAAGTCTTATTTACTGTATAACAACCCAACTAAAAGTATAGAAAGATTAAGACTTCAAGACTGAAAAAAGTTTCACAGTTCAAATTAAAATCTTGAAAAGTCTAATGCTATGGATTTTTAATATTAGATAAAAAATAAGTCTACTGTGAAGCTTCTTTGCTTTGGAAAAGCATAGGAAGAAAAAGGCTTTAAGGTCAGATTCACATTACAAACATTTAATATACTAAGTATGAGTGCTGCCTGTATTATTTTAAAGAGAAAAAATATGGTGACATTTTAAATTAAGTCTATCTTCATCTATTTTTCAAACCAGAGAAGTGTTGCTACTTCAATACACAGTAGAATTTGCTGGAGGGTAAAAGTTACTAACTGTGCCACAGAACACACATGCACACTACTTAAAAAAGTTAGAAAATTAAAAGGCTGTATGAACTGAATCAACCCCAGGACATAAGTGATAATTTCTGGCAATATGTGTATGTTTAATATATCTACTTTGCCTATTAATGAGTAATAAACGGCTCCATTGCAGCACACAGTACTGCATTCATCAGAATTTTTTCCCCCACTATCTTCACACTAGTGTCAAAGAATCTTCTCCTTTTTTCAAGTTTTCCTTTAGTTACTTAACACAGTTTGTAAAGACAGTTTTGTCCATTGTATAAAGATGATTTTAAATAAATTCCACCCGACTGTTTTAAAAAGTGTTCAGAAAAATTAAGTGAATGAGTAAGGAAAATGTGCAGGCAATGAGAGAACATGAGTGTGTATGAAAGGACAGCTGTGCCACCATTTCGTTTCTACTATGCAGAACCTTATGAAATGGTGGCTACTCCTGAAGGGCCTGCATATATTTCCATTACAAAATCCTTTGTCCCATCCTTGCCTTTACAAGGGTGGATCATTCAAATTTGTTATTTTTTCCTTTAACATTCTAAAGCAGACATAATATTTAAAGGTCATGTATAATGAAATTCATAATAAGCATTGGAGGTAATAATGGAGCTTGATCATACGTATGTTCTCCTGTATGAGCAGTGGATTTAAGCAAAAAATTTTAAAAAGCAGAAAATACTAGGGCATTAAAAAAAGCTGCATTTTCACAAACAAATAAAAATTAAGATTAAAAAACCGCAAAAGGGACTCAGTCTCCAATAAGTTTATGACAGCTCTGTTGACTGTTAACATATCAATATTTAAAAAAAAACAACAAAACAATTAGTGATGAGAAATGATAAATAACAGTTGGGTACAGTTTTCTAAAAGACTGAAATTATTATGAAGCCAGACAAGGGTTGAGATAGAAACCCCTTAAAAATATTTTAAATCAAGGAATCTACAATGCCAGTGCCTACGCCCAAGCCCATTGTGGCTCTATCCACTTTAGTGTAATGCTTTCACAAACACAGAAGTTCATTCATTCCCTTGCCCTGTGTGCTGTGAAGAAAAGACAACGTAAATTGTGACAGACTGGTCAAGAAGACCGCACAAAGGGAAAACTGTTAAGTAGCAAGATTCCATAGCACTTCACAGCCTCAAACCATGCACACACAAAGAAGGAGTTGACTAAAAATTGAGAAAGGAGTGTTTATGACCTGTAACATGGTGGGAAGAACTAGTTAAATGAAATATCTGGTTTGATTTATGTTTTTCTGATTAATGATTTGTGGGAGGAAATGGATAGCAACAAAGCCTAAAGCCTGGAACATGTGTTCCTTTCAGTTTCTTCATTTAAATATCTAACATATGCCCCTCATAAAAAGCTGGGTAAAATCCCATAAGCACTCTTTTGCACACAAATAGCTATATACTTCAAATCAAGCAGACTTCAAAAACTGTAGTTTTAAAAAATGAACACAGGGCATGGGATAACCCCTCTCTGCTTGAGTGCCTATTCAAAGGTATCAAGGGGACACGGCAAGTAGTATTAAAGTTCCTTTAAGCCGCGACTTCTTGTATCGAGTCCACATGGTAGAACACTGGGCTCTGTGGCTTCCACCACGATTTATTATTGTCATCTATCTTCTGTGGCTCATCTGTGCAGACCCACTGTATTTTCTAGCACTGTTTTCTGCTGACGTAAGAGAATGGCTCGTCACAATTTAGTACAACACTGTGGCATTTGTGAGGAATAGAAGTCCTCATGAAAATTCACAAAAAAAAGTGTTAGCCTTAAAATGTAATGTCAGAATCACATTCCTCTGAACATGGTTTAAATGGAAATAAATATTGTGTACATCTCTTATGCCCTTAGCAAACATTTGAGAACCAGAAAGGTATGCTACATTTAAAAAGGACAAACACAAACAAAAAACCCACCATCATGCTGGAAAATGAAATTTTAATATGATGTGGGAAGTATTTAAGCAAACGTGAAACTGAGGGCCCTTAAGCCAGCTTGTTGTTACCTACTATGAAATGCCTGACCCGGAAACATTCATTTAAAATAGCAATAATGAATATATACAAAATTGAAGAAATACTGCTGACAAAAAGTGATCAGGGAATCTATGGACTAAGCTGGAGAAGACAGCAAGTCTAGGTGCATTTCAAATCAGAATTCACACAAAAAGAATGGTTGGAAGAATTAAGGGTTTACAAAAATCCAAGAGATTTGGAGTTATTTTTCAGTTCCTTTTCTTTCCCTTTCACCACCATATGCAGGGTGGATATATGAAAGTTAGCAGACTGCTCAACATTAAAGTTACGCAGAATTCAAAAGTTTTCTTTCAAAAGATCTCATTTCAACTTATTCAAAATACTGAGAAAATACCTATTTTTGTATTAAACAGAAATTAAGAGGTTTCATATTTTATTTATGTAAACTTACTTTATGCCCGACAAGTCCCTTTTCCACTTAAAAATAATCTAAAATATTTTAAGCCTGGGCAATTTTCTTGGAAGTGGGCCAAATTTTCCTATTTGTAACAAAACATGAAGAAAGCATGAAGTACTTTGCATTTGTCTATGAATATTTTACATTCGTCCACTTAACATCTGTGTATATCAAACTGAGTTGTTCTGTTACACTTTCACAGCAAGTAAGTAAATAAAACAAAAGAAAAAGGATGGAAACAGAGTGGAAAAATTATATAATCGAAAACACTAGTAAAATGTCATTACAGGCCAAAAAGGGTAGACTGTGGAATTCTTAATTTTGTTTATACAAACAAAAATCAAAAGCTTTCCTGAACATATATTAAGGACAAAAAGGAAAAATGCCTTAAAAATCATTAAGTTGGCTACAAAGTGTCAATTACAAAAACACCACAGACTTTTGAAACCACAGACTTTTGAAACCATCTTCCTTGTCTCACATTATAGTTTGTAGAGCTTCCAAGAGAAACTCTACAAACTCATCCTCCATGAACCCAACGCAGGGACCTTCTACATGCTTCCCAAGATACACAAACAAGGGAACCCAGGCAGACCCTTCATATTTGGCTCCAACACTCTTCCTGAAGGAACATTAGGACTCATAGAAACCATCCTCTAATCACTGACCAAACAAAGAGCCAGCTTCCTTCAGGACACAACTCACACTTCCTCCACAAACTCCGCAACATTCACAACATCCCTTAGAACTTGCCATCAAGAATGTCACTTACCTATACAATAACATCATTCACGATGGCATAGCTGCCTGACTCCAATATGTACAAGACACTAGACAACCCTCAGATATTCACCCCTCAGACATCACCAAACTCATCCTCACCCATAACAATTTTACATTCAACAACAAACACTGTCTAAATTGTGGGCACAGCCATGGGTACGAGGATGGCTCCCCAATATGCCAACCTCTTAATGGGAGACTTTGCAGAAGAATTTCTGGACAAATGCACCACGAAACCAATGATATATATTGATGATATTTTCATCCTCTAGACAAATGACCTAAACACCCTCAGTTTTTACCACAACTTCAACAAGCACCGATCAACCAATAAGCTCTCTCTAGAATGCTACCACACTAACATCAACTTCCTGGACACCATGAACAATGGAACACTTCAGATATCTGTATACAAGAAACCCACAGATCACCGCACCTATCTTCATAGATCCAGTAACAAACCCAAACACATGGAGCAATCTGTTTTCTACAGCCAGATGCTCAGATATCACACAATAAGGAGAGAAGAAAATCCAGGATACACATCTTCGCACCACATTCACCAAACAAGGACACACCACCAAAGAAGTAGACTGCATCATGAAATGGGTCACCCAAATACCCTAATAGAACTTGCTTCAATACATAAATAAAACCCCCTTGACTGCACACCCTGAGTTATCATCTACTATCCTACTCTGGAACCCATAGGGGTATCATCAAAAAACCACCACCCATATTTGATGGGGATCCCATCCTGATAGAAATCTTTCCTGAACCCTCTCTTATGGACCTCAAACAACCCTTGCAAACCTTTCCAAGCTCATCACCACAAGCTAGCTCCCCACACACCAGGACACATCAACTGAAAGCGGCACTAGATCCTGCCAGAACCACAGATGTAAAACCTGCAGACCTATCTCCACTGCTTCAACGATCAATATCCACCACAACACATCTTGAATGAACTCTCACAGGAAAATGACAGAAAAAAAATCACGTGGGTGAACACTTTTCACAAAGCAAACATTCTGTATCTGACCTATCAGTCTTCATCCTCAAAGGAAATCTGCACAACATTTTCAAAAAATGTTCTAGTATTTCTGGTGAAGACATACTGTCTCAAACTAGTTTTTGCTTTTCTCACACAATGTTGTCACCCTTTGTTTTAGTATACTTGTTGTTTAGCATGCATCATTTTGCTTTTAGAGTGCCATGATCATGGACTTGCACTTGACATTGAGCAAAGATTTGCACTCTGTATATAATTCAGGAAAGTCATACATCTGTAATAAAATGAAAGGGAATGAAAAAAGCTGTTTAGGAAAGAATGAGAATCAGTACTCTCATCATCCCCTCAACCGCACACATGCAACTCCTTTTGAGATCAACTGGAATTGTCCATTATGGGCAAGTAATGGTATAACTGGGCTCCTGTTCTATTCCCATCTTTACCAATGACTCACTGCATGATCTTAGGCAAGTCACTTAACCTCTATCCACAATCCCCCCATGTGTAAAATGGAGAGAACAGTACTTTCCTATACTACAAATTGGAGGCTTGATTCATTAGTGTCTGTAAAGATCTTCACAGTCCTTGGATAGAATTGCCATGTAAATGCAAATATTCTTTAAGAGATTCTTCAAAAGGTGTTTTATCTTGCAAAAATGCAATCAATTTTCTTTCAAGAACACAGAGGCTCCCTCCTATTGTTTCAACCAAGAGTTTAGACTGCACTCATCACCATCAGCAAAACATGTTGTAATTTCCTGCATATCTTTTTGGGTATGAATAACCAAAGCCAAGTCATCTGCAAAGAGACGCTCCCTAACATACTCTTCTCTCACCCTGGTGTTAGCACATAACCTGGCCAGATTGAATAGCTTGCCGTCACTTCTTGTACGTACATAGATGCCAGTGCTGAGATTTGCATTCATGCTTGAGAGCACTGCTGCAAGGAATAAAGTGAAGAGGATTGGAGTAAGCACACAACCATGCTTCATCCCTGTCAAACACGTCAAAAGCTTTTGCGAAATCGACAAAAACCACATAGAGGTCTTTGTGCTGCTTTACACATCTCTCTTGTAGTTGTCCAAGAGAGAATATCATGTCATTTGTTGATCTTCCTGCTCTGAAACCACACTGACTCTCAGGTAGCACTTGCTCTGATATTATCTTGAGTCTATTTAGTAGTATCTTGGCAAGAATTTTTCTTGCTACTGATAGAAGAGAAATACCATGATGATTTCCACAATCTGATCTATCATCTTTGCGCTTGTATATAGTGATGTTTAATGTGTCTGAAGTCCTGGGGAAGTTCTTCTTTCTCCCAACCCATGTTGTATAAGTGAGTAATTGGGACTTCAATTCTTGTCCTCCATGCCTATACATATCGGAAGGAATCCCATCTTGTCCCGATGCCTTACCACCCCATGCGCTCTTAATAGCCTTTTCCAGTTCATCCGTACTAATTGGACAGTTGAGATCACATTGGGTAGATAGTTCGTTCAGAGTTTGTTACATCAGGATCCACATTTCTTGTTTGGTTCAGCAAGGTGGCAAAATGCTTTTAAGACATCTGTTGGTGATGTCTTATCTGTCAGTAGTTGGTTTCCATCAGCTCTCTTTATTGGGGTGATGGTGTTACTTCATGGTCCGTGCACTTCTTTAAGAGTGTTATAGAGCCCCATGGGGGCATTTTTACCAGCTAGTGCTTCTATTTCTTCTGCTTTGTTACTCCACCAGTTACATACAACGTTTAAGACAGAAATTACTTTTAGAGGCTGAAGAGTTATACTAAAGCTAACCTGGAGTTTGATCCTACTCTCATTTAAGTCACAGGGACAGATTCTGCTCTGTTACACCAGCAAAATTCAGAGCAATTCTTCTGAAGCAAATGGGGTTACTACTGATTTATACTGGTATAACTGAGATCAGAAACTGGCCCCAAAACTGTTTTGCCTTTGGCTTAAGTAGGAGCAGAAACAGGCCCTTTGTTATTATAGAAACTAATATTTCTGCATGAGGGGGTGGTTTTGGTTTTTTGTTTGTTTTGTTTTTAAATATCAGTGGCTGAGCAATGTTTTGGCTGAAGCTACTGCATTACCATGATGTCCTTATATTCCTGAAATATTAGCTCCTGTCTGCCCCTCCACCTCAAACCATAAAATCAGTTTGAAACTAGAATATTTAAGGGAATTCTAATGCAATTCAGAGGCTCCTGAACAGAGGAATGACAGAAAATCTCTCTTCATTAATAGTGAGCACCCACCGCGCTAAACCTCCGTACCTCACTCTGTTTGATAAACTAGTATTACACCCATAAAGGTTCCACTTTTATACATATTCTCCGTCTAGTCAAAAAAATCTTAACATCCTGTATATTCACATGATATTTAGTGCTACTTTTAAACTGTTCTTCTGATGTTTGTCTCACTGAAATTATCAATATGCAATGTTTTGGGGGGACATACAAAATCAGAATAATTGATAACTGCCTTCAGTTGCCTGCTTTATGTTTAATACACATTTTCTAATTAAACTTGCAGTAAGGCGTCAACAGCAAATGACAAAACAAAATGAACTTACACTGCTTCTCTGGACCATTAAAAAAATTAACATAATATATTTTGTAACTTGCTGGTTACCACAAATCCTGGTCTCACAGCTTCAGAACAACTAAAAGAAATCAGGAACTTTTTAGAAAGAATTTAAATAATTTTGTAGCCAGTCACATAGAGGTAAATTTGAAAATTAAGATGCTCTAGGACAAACCTCCTGAGAAAATTGGGAGCCTAAGAGAGGAGATGCTGGAAACTACTAAAAGCTCCAATACAGACCAGCAGCAGAGTCCTCACAGGAAGTTATAGGAGGGCAATACAACATATAGTATAGTCTACATAAATAATAAATCAAAATTCACTAAACTAAAGCTCTCTTCATTGAGTTTTCTCTTACTGTGTCTGTCATTCTCTCTACTTTTCCATCCTTCTTTTTATTCCCTCTCTATTTACTGTCCCTTCTTTACTCTGTCATTGGAAATTAATACATTTTGTTCCCTAGCTTCCCTTCCTTTACAAATACAACACTCCCTCCTGTTTCTTATTTCCACTCCCACTATTTTGCTGTCCATCTGTGACATGAGGACACCATTAACGTAGGGGAGGAAGTTATTACTTATGTTATCATAGTGCCTCTGAACCCCAGTCATGGACTAGGACCCCCATTCTACTAGGCCACTGTACAAACAGAACAAAGGATAGAATGTGAGTTCTTTGGGGCAAGGACTAAGGAGAAGACAAGAGACAACAGATGGACCCGATGAGTCCAGGTAAAGGAAAGAGACAATATTGGTCACTGTGCAGCACACCAGCAGCCTAGCCATTGTCAAGTTTTTTGTTACCATCACAGCAAAGGAGCGTTTAGAGAAAGGATTTGAAGGAGGATAATGAGGTGGTTTGTGGATATTTACTGAAGAGCTCCTCCCAAGTGCGAAGGGGAAATACCACAAAGTTGCTTATTTGACTATTTAATGGATGAGCGAGTTGAATATTTAACTAGTGACCCCCATTGGCCATTTAGAGGTGGAGGTTGGCCTTTCAATAGAAAATGAGAGATGATGGATAATGTCATGATAGGGTGTGAAGGGCCTTGTAAGTGAAGACAAGTAACTTATGTTTGATGCAATAGATAAGAGGGAGCTAGTAAAGGAATGCAAAGAAAGAGATGAAATGGTCTTGGGGAAGCAGTCTGGTGCCAAGGCAGACGCCCATCCCGCAGTCTAGGTTGCCAAGCCTAATGTCTCTGGAGCAAGGTGGGATTAACTATCTACCTTCATTTGTGGTACTGCATGATAGCTATTTTTGTGGGTGTAGCTGCAGAAATGCATAGTAGGAAAGAGGGTGGAGACTACACTAGCATAAAACAGCTCACTTCTTACAGATGGGGAGAGATTTTGGAAGAAACTCTTGGGAAAGAGCAAGGGTTTGAACGACAGACTGGGATTCTCAATACCCTACTGCTTGAGGACTCTCCTATTTTTCAATTATTTGGAGCTTCATTTTATAAAGGCTTTTTTTTTTTTTTCTTTTCTTTTGTACCGAAGAATTGCCGCCTTTTGTTTTTGTCATTGGGTGAAATACACCTTTTAGTTTGCACCAAAATCCTCATCTCCCTACTTCATATTTAGGGAGATATCTTCAGCAAGTGTCACCCAGTACCACACCTATATCTCTCCAGCTTCCTTTCAGCATTGCCCAGTCTTGTTCTCTCACCTCCACTCTCATACCCAGTGTCCGAGTGTTTGCAGCCTTCATAGTTCAATCCCTCCCAGAGTCCCTTTTTTCATTTGGGAGAGGAGAGTAATGCCAGTGCTTTGACAGCATACTAACACTATGGTAAATGTTGTGTCAGCACTTCCATTATAAACCAGGTTTTCCTGGGATTCTCACCTCTGCTAAAAAAGTGATCTGGGCCCGGACCCAAAGTGTTGTCCATCCCCCGAAAAATAAACTAGTCTTTTTAAATTACAGAAATATAGACCTCTATAGAATGTCAGTTTTATGATACGAATGTATCTCAAAAAGAAATTTAAAAAACTGAATATGTCTATGGAATGTTCCATGATATTTTCTAATAGCTTCTGATACTTAAAAGATAGTTATAACAACTAGATTTGAAAATTAGTTACTGTGCATGCAAAGTCATTACTTTGGTAGAAGATTTTCTTTCAGTATTAATGCTTCAAGTTGTCTTTAGAGGTATTTACATTGTATGAATTGGTACACAAATCATATTAAGTAAGTAGGATATATTTTCAACATATTATGTGAATAGTACTATTGAGTCAATATGAAATTTGTTAAGCAGATAACAGCCAAAATTAGAATCATCCAAATTCTACTCTAACATTAACTTTGGGGTTTATATGCAATGGGACCTGGACCTAAACAATCTATGGGTTACAGAATCAAGACCTGACTGAATAGATTACAGAATCAAGACCTGACTGAATAAGTTTTTCAAAGCCAAAACAACTCTCCTGTTTTCCCATCTCCACTACTAGAAATATCCCAAGTTTCCCAAAACAGCATTAATATGATGTACTATAAACAGCTGAAAAGGGAAACTATGGTCTATCACACCAATCTACACTACTACTACAAAAAAAAATGTTCTACGAAAAGCAAATACCATGAGAGAAAAATAAAAAATTCAAAGAGCAGTTGAGTAACATTAAGGCTGACACACAGAGACAAGAGTAAAGAAATTCAAAGGCAAGTATGTCAGTTCATCCTTACATCTCCCATTATTTGTACAACTTCAGGTATTGTAGGAGTCTGAAACGTGTGTGCTGCAGCACCTAAGCACAATGGGACACACTTAAGATGGAGTTTCAGTCTCTTATTTTGAAGCTTCTTGCTATTGTCAGCCTTTGTGAGTAAATCTGAGATAATGGCTTTCTGTCCCTGAAAATGTTGACAGGTGAAGTTTAAATGATCTATTTTTATCTGGGAGAATCTTATTCAGTTTCAAGAGCAATTCCACACAAAAAAAATCCCGTCTAGAATAAGATGTTACTATTTGAAAGTGGCAATGTAAAGTGGCTTGGCATGGATTTACATTATGATAATTACTGAATAAGGGTTAGGGGCCTAATACTGAAAGGTATACTCCAATTGGGGTCAGTCATTTCAATGGGAGTTCAGAACTTTGCAAGATTCTTGTGATGACAAATAAACAGAGTAAGATGCTTCCATGCATTATTTACCATTATTATTTTTTGGAGGAGAATGTATGTGGGTTTTGTTTTGTTTTTTATTTTTGCTGGTTCTTTTTATTTCCCAACTTCACTGTACTTGTCCTGGACATGAAATTGCTTTCACCACCAGCTAGAACACAACTAATTATTAGTTCCCTTAGAAAATTGAAGGCAGAAATATGTTTTATGTATCCATATTCCAGGCTTCAAAGCCATCTTAAATAATGGCACAAGATCCCTGATAGTATAACCTGATATGAGATACAGTTGCACAATCCCTTGGAGCTTTCCAACATTTCTCCTCACATCACATATTAATCAGAATTTTGTTGATGCTGTCAGTTTACAAGACAGCTGCAAATTTCTTAATAACTGATGTTTAAAGAGGGATATCAAGATAAAATGCATCATTATTAACAATACTCAGGTTGTTTTCTTCATGTGCTAATATGATAATACAGAACCTCATATCTTATGATGCAACTTTGGGTTTCTAAAAATCAAAAAACCACAACAACATATCTTTGAACCTCTAGAAATAAATGTGATTTTAAAAGATAAATCCTGACAAGATTCTGAAATATTATATATATAATTTTGGCTAAGGCATATACAATTTTTTTCATATTTTCCAGAATATTATGTAAGCCCTTGAATGGTGAAGCCCCACCCCCTCACACTCTGTAGTTGTAACAATGAGATGGCTGCGGGGCTCACAAGGTAGACAATTTGACCATACCTTCATGGGTAGGTTCTGGGTCGGGTGTGAGTGAGATGTCATCCAGCTCACGCAGGCAGAGCCATTCTCCATCCATAGACACTCGGAATTTGCAAAGATAGATAGTCTCCATGGCAGCCTGCGTGATCTTGTCTGTAGTGGGGGTTGGCATATCGCTTTGAGGCGTCAGGGCAGACATGATGACTCAGCTGGTGCAACAAAAAAGAACTAAAAGGAAAAGCCTTCTGATGAAGGTACTAAGAAATACCTTGCTGCGTAAGAACAAATATGCTCAAATCACAGAAACAGCAGTAGCTTTTTCATATATACAGCAAGGTAAAAATGATGTTCCTCTTCTCAGTCTTCTTTCTCTCTCTCTTTCTTCAGCTGTTCTAGATGATATTAATCCTAAGCAACTACAGAAAACCCAATCACTGCATAAAAAAAGCTTCCTTTGCTAGTTACCAAAACTAAGGAAAAAACCCCAAAATAATAGAAGTCTGCAGAAATAGATATCCAGAATTGCTAGAATCACTACTAGTCTCTTTCTCCCCCAGATAAGCCCGGACACAGAGTGCTAATAGGATTGGTTGTGCGCAGCAAGCAGGGTGTTGACCAAAATGGCTGACTAATGAACTGAACTGAAAATTCAGACTCATGTGACCAGCTGCTCAGATCGTAGGGCAAGCAATTCCCAGGATGCTTTATAGATGCTGCTGATGCAGGGAGAGCAATTAGGCTGATCTTGCTCTCATCATCCGCAGCCTCTTTTCAGGCTGTGCTAGTCAATCTGCGATCAGGCGTAATATAATGCACATATTTCTCATCAGTCCCTCATATACTACAAAGGAGTATGGAATATCTATGTGAGGACTACAAAGAGAGATTTGTACTCCTCTCACATGCCCGAGTGCTTCTGTATAAATCAAACTGGAGTACCCACATTTTTAAACTGGGTGTGCAAATTACATCTGAGATACAGCTTCTAATCATTTTGCAAGTTTCTCAAAAACTACCTTTTAAACTAAAATTTCCCATCTAAACAAACAGTACATAGATTTACCCTCTCAGATAGCAAGACAATGTGAACAAGCCTTTTAGTTTTAAGTGTTTGCAGTAATTCAGATTTTAGCCTCCACTTTTTTGTGTGGTAATATACATTATAAAGGCCAGACTGCTAACTAAAAATTAAAATTCTCCATTAAAAACTGGTGCAACTTTGGGTAAGCCTAACGAAAAACTGTTACCACTGAACATGTAGTAAAAACTGAAAAATACTTTTTAAAGAACAAAATGGTAACCCTGCCTGGTACCTTTCAGGTAATTTGACTCCTTGTGCAGTCAACCTTAACATTCTTCCTGTGAGGTGGGAAACTATAGTCTACTTACTCTGTGCCTGATAACTATCAGCTTTGGTCCAAGGTAACAAGTCAGTGATCTCGAAGTCACCACCTAACCAGGATAGTCTACAGGACAGGGACATAGCCACCAGTTACGCAATAACACCAGACAATAATCTCCTCCTCATGTGGTTTTCACTCTAATTTTAAATAAGATTTACATTAATTTCAGTCCTCAGTGGCTGCAGTGTTATGTATGAACAAATTGCCCACATCAACACAAAACAGTAACCTAGAGGTATTTTACATTTAAAACAACATGAATAAAAAGAAATTACATAGAAAACTGCCTTTCCCACCCCCCCAAAAATCAAATTTAAACAGAAACACCTGAATGATGGATGTAGGCTGCACAGAAATTTGTTACAGTTTAAAACAGAAACACATGACATTTCACTACAAAATTCAGTTCCCCAATAAGTATGTCTCATAAAAGGGAACAGAAAACAGTCACCAAGTTAGTTTTCTCCGGATTCACAGAACTGGGAAAAAAAAGGTCAGCAATAGTTTACAGCAGTTATTTCTAACACAGACAAAGCAAAGAAGATGCTTACTGATATCGATGAGGAGTGTGACAACTGACTAGTTAGAATATGTTCACAGTCCCCTTTAAGCTAAAATAAATAGTTCTATAGCATATTATAGTGATGTAATACACATGGCAACAATTCCGGATAGCTTTCTGAGAAAGCAATTTTTTTAAAAACTCAATGTAGTTTACCATGATCATGAAAGAGTATAAAACCATGCAAATATCTCCAGTTTCAACGTTTGGATTTTATCATTACCATCACCCTAAAAACAGAAAATGTCTCCATATTCACGGTGCAAGTCTAGAACAGGTGAAACTTGACCCTTTTAAAGTTTTTGAAAGACAAAGCTGAAAAACTCAGTAAACAGCAAATAATCCTTCAAACTATGTGCTGCAAGATGCTTCAGTTCAACAAAACACCACAGGTATACGCAATTATCCTGCAGATTTGGTTATCCGAAGGTTTGAGGACTTTGTAAAATATAATCAGATAAAATATTTTTAAAAAGATTTATCTTCCTGTATTCTTATAGCCTTAGCACCTTAAGCCAATCCTGCAACTTTACTATCTTGGCACATGACTTACATAGAACATGTTGTCAGCATCTCAATTTACAATTATTAAAAATTATTTTTTTTTAAATCAAATTAATTTCTCTGTATTCTGGTTTGCTTCCTTTAAGCACTGCTCTTTCTGGACAACAAAACTACATGGGTCAGTCTCTCTTTTTCTTGTCAGTCTCTTTTTCAAGTTCAAATACAAGGGCACAATACTTCAATGTTTATATTTTAAGTACTGCAGAGGAATGTTTGAACAACAAACCACTCAGAATTAACGATATAGAAAGCATTGGTATTAGCAATAATTTTTGGTTAAACCTAGTTTTGCTTTGTTGGTACTTTTAATACAAAATCTGAATTTTGGGCACTCAACAGTGGTCCTTAAATGACACTTGTGACATATGACACTTAAAAGGTAGGACAGCTTTACAAAGGTAAAATGCATCTTTTTTTTTAAACTATACCTGGCCTAGAACTCTAATTAGTTTTATCCACTTATCTTCAACAAAGAATAGAGCCTTTGAATATTTTATTTGAAAGATTGGCTGAGTTGTTTTTAAAAGGGATTTCATACAGGTTTTTGAATACATGAGAATTCTTTTAGTGTTCCCTGGAATTGGTATACTCCAAAGTTCTGGTGGAGTCCTGACCTTTTATTTAAAATAAATGTTTAGACCTTTTCTTTGCAAATACATGTTAAGTGTAAGTTGACATCCACAACATTCAAGAGTTCTGAAAGAACAGCGTGGCAAAGCTGCTCACAAAAGTATGTAATGTATGACAAAAATCAGCTACTATACTGGAGGGCAAAAAATGTAATCATCTTTAAAAGAGCACTAGGGGTGGACATCTTGGGATTCACTGCCCAGATAACCTTAATTTAGTACCAACAAAATTGGCTGAAACAACTAAAAACAGAGCTATAAAACACCTAAGTTAACACAATACAATAGGGGCAAACTCATGGCTTCTGTTTAGGAACATTGTGCCTCAAAGTTATCAGAATAGGGAAAAAAAACTGATTTTTTTTGTTTTTCCACAAACACTTTGATATTAAAAAACAAAGCAATCAATCATAGGGCAAGAGGTAAAGCTCTGTCATGGCTCAGAAACTGGTAAAGGGACAGAAAACAAGATGTAGGACTGAATGATGGAGGCAACTAAAAGTGGGTATCACTTTATTAAGATGAAAGTGGCTAGAAAATGTTAAATGTCTTGCAAAAATGCTGGCATTATCAAAATAGTTGAAAGCTAGGAAATTCAGACTAAAGATTATAAGCAACTGACAAACACGGCAGTTTGTAAAAAAAAAATTAAGACAAGAATTTAAAATTTGAATGAGCTTTTCCTAAATGAATCAAACATCTGAAAACAAGCCAATCCATTCTATTTAAAATTTTAACTTTAGATGATAGGACTTACTTTAAACTTTGGTCCCGTATACTAACTATCAACTAAATTAGTCCAATAGAATAGATCAATATTTTCCTTTACTCTCCTTTCTTTTTTGTTACAAAGTGAAAAAAGAAGAACTTTTTAAACTCCAGCAAGTACCTCTACTTTTAAAGTGACAAATCAAGAATTTATCTACTTCAGATGTAGGGGGAAAAGTTTTTATGCACAGACCTCACATATTAATTTTGAGGGCAATACTCTATTTTCTTTGAAATTTTAGTTCAGAAGCCAAAATCCAGGCTTTCAGTAAAAACTGAGCCTTAACCATGGAGAGCCTACCAACTCTCCATACAGATTTGGAGACGGGGTATAGACTAAAATGGCAAAGTTTGGGGATGACAAAATTATTTTGGTTATTCAAGACAGCAGAAGATTGAGGAATTACAAAACAACCTACCAATACTGGGTAAATGGACAACATTGCAGATGAAATTCAATGAATATAACTACTCATGCACAATAATGGCTTCTAAATTAACTGTGACCACTCTGAAAGAAGAGCCAGGCAACACAGCACACAACAGAATAAAAAATGTACAGCATATATATCTCCATGTTTCATGCCAATAGAAAGCCAACCGCTAACCGCCAGGAATCAGGAAGAAGCTTCCCCTATAGACAGTCCATACTTTCCATCACAGGGTTTCTTGTGTGTCCCTCTGAAGAACTGGTATGGCCACAGACAGACGATCAGTCTGATCCACTATGGCAATTCCTATGTTTCCAAATTAAATACATTCTGATAAAAATCAGATTTCCCCATTCCCCAGCTATACCACTTGCAGACAGAACTAAGATCTTGATATTCTGTTCTTGGTGTGCAAAACTTGTTCCTTCACCTTTTAACATGGCAGGATACAGAAAGGCAGGTGGCAAAATAATTGCCCTTTGCATGATATCCCTCATATCTTTGCTCCTGCTTTCAATATCTGTACCTCAAGTGACAATGGCCACATGCCCACCCCCAGTTCAAGAGCTAATACAGCTTCCTCTCCATACACATACACTCCCCAAAACTATCTTTTCTGCACCCACTCTGTAGGTGATATGCTATAAGGCAGAGGTTCTCAAACTGGGGGGCAAACTGGGGTGTATTCTGAGGGGGGCATGAGAAGCTTTAGGGAAAAAAAAACATACTATGCACATTCTACACACCGCCATGAATAACTAGGCAAGCTGATCCCTCCAGACAGATCAGGTCCTCAGCTGGTGCTGTACATTGGACACAAGATGGCACTGTGCATTTGGACAGATTTCTGTTAAGCTTGCATAGCATTATACAAAGTCGTTGCCATCTGTACTTTAATCCGTTCACTACGACGCGGTGTGCACATTTACTTGCAAGTATCGATCACCAGGGCAGTTTTGCTTTTGCTCTTATTACAATGGATTGTGGGCTCTGTTTCAATCAATGCCTTGCTGCTTTTCATATTTAGTGAGAGTTGCATGTTGGTTTTTCTTTATTGGTATATTTAATTGTGTGGTGGGGGAGGGGGGTCTAAACTACTCCAGACACAAAGAAGGGGGACACGATCAACTAAGTTTGAGAAGCACTGCTATAGGATAATCATCCCCCATCCTTAATAGGGGCATAAGCAGGAACCAACTTTTCATTCTCTGTGGCAGTAAGACAGGCAGACAGGATTTTCACCTTCCACATAGAAGGCACGTATCTCTTGTAGAAATGGCAATTTGAGCCCTGCAGGTTGAAAATACAAATGGGCAGGAGTGGAGAATTTTCTAGGCTCAAGGAAAAAGATGGAATCCATTACTTCCATGAATACAGTGACAGACTTTTCTCTCTACCAGTTTGCACAACACAAAGGTGCTTCAGAATTTAGAATACCCAATATGTTATGAAAAGTACAAGCGAACAAGGAGAAGGAAGAAGATATCAGAACCATCATGATCAGATGGCCTCCCACTGGAAGCCAACAGGAATTTTTCAGAGTAAAGGCAGCTCAATCAGGCTCTTAGTTTTTGTTTTAAAATCCTTCATGGATTTATTGCAGCTTACCTCACCTAAATAAATTTTATTCTCCTATCTGTTCCCTCTGCTTATCTAGCACTGGCTGCATCTTTGCTTCTTGGATGGACAGTCTCACTTGCATTCATTCAGGAGCAACTCCCATTGCCATGAATAGCTTTCATCTCTGCTTTAACTCTTCATCTCAGTTCAAGTTTTAGCTGAAGACATATGTTTCTGGTCTTTCTTTGTCTTTAGTGTTTCTCTCTCCCTATGCTACCTTTTTGTTTTAAATTCAACAGTAATGCTGTCTGGGATACCATATGTATAAGTCACTAGACAAAATAAACCTGTTATACTGTATGATAAATTCTTGGTGTCTTCATTCTTCAACATCGCTGAACATCGTTATAGAATTTTTAGCACACCTGTCACCAGGGTATCTAGGCCCAATATGTTATCAGTACATGGCAAGCATGGAACTCACACCTGCAGCTCTGGTATTACTAGCATTATGCTGTAACTGACAGACCTAGATAGCCCACACTTCAGTTTAGTTTAGTTGTAAAACTAGCAGCATTTTGTACAGTAAGAAAAAAAATCACAAGATTATTTGGTATAGATTGACGCTGTAGATATCTAACAGCTACCAAGACTATAGTTATTTATTTATCATGAACATACTTTATATTTTCAGAATTTTCAACTCTAAACTTACGTAGCCTTACAGTTTAAAGGCCTCCTTTTCCCCAGTCTCCTTAAGTTTACCATTCATACCCTTAGTGTCATCTACATTTGAGCAGGGAGTTGTGATTCCTAGCTTATGTAGATGTACTCATGCTATCACCCCTCAAGATAGTACCTAAAAATAACAGTGTAACAATGGTGGACCAAGCTATCCATCTGAGCAGGTACCCAGTTATTTGTAGGCGCTAGCTCAAGCAGAGCTAGCACAGGTACGTCTACATGAGCTGGGACTCAACTCTCAGCTCAAATGTAAAAATACCCTTAGTCTCAATATGTATTACTTTCTTCAATTTCTAAAACACAGTATGTGTCTACAGCCTTCCCTCTTCTATTACAGCTTTCCCTCACAGCCAGAGTCTATGAAAACCACATGGAATTTACAAAGCTTATGCTACCTCATTTTCCAACTTGACTGTAGACCAGTATAAAGTTCTCCCTTTATTAGAACACAGAGAATTAAATGTTCCTTCAAAGCATTTTGAAGTACAGTTTTTCTGTTGATGTGTGTACTGGTCATTTACTAGTAAGAGCCTTGTAATATACACAGAATGCCATATCCATGACAAACCACATTTTCAGCTGAAAGTACTTATTTTCTTTACTTTATCGTTCATAACAATCATAACCTCCATGTCAGGCATAACCCAGCTGATCATTGCTGGGAAAATGGCCCTTTATACCCTCAAGCCCTCAACTCCCATAATCATTAATTGCAAGGAAATACCATTTCTGTTAGTTGTATTTAAAACTCTTCTCTCAATTTACTGCTGTTCTGGAAGGGATTACAATTTATAACATGCCTTTAGATTCTTGTATGAGAGGCACTGTAAGTGCAAAATACAGAAGTCATCTTACTACTCCTTAGTTTACCTTAATTTCTAAAATGATGTGGGGTAGCAAAGGTTAAGGAGTCCGGCAGAACCACACACACACACAAGCAAAAGTTTCAATTCTGGTTGTGTAGGAATGCCAAGCAGAAAAATATTGCCTGATGCAAGGGCTGTCTCAAGACATGATGATATGACTAAGGAATATTTTAGAAGTCTGAGTGAAACAAGGCTGGACCTCACTGTCACATATGGACTTCCCTATTATCAACACTGTAGTCTTCTGTGATAGGGTGACCTGCTGGCTTTGTGAAGTATGTGTATTAGGGGAGATTTCTGTAGCCTATAAAACTCATGTTGCATGTAGTATGGCACAAACGGCTTATGAAAGATCATATTTTTTTCTTCTTTCCTCCTTCTGCTTTATGTAGAGTTATGCTGAATTCTTTTTCTGTCTGAGTTCCTTTCTCACTTTCTTTTGGGAAACAAATGACCACCAGAGTGTCCTGACATATGGGAATGGGAATAGATGGTCTTATCAACAAATAGCCGAAAGAGACAGGGACCAATTCCCTAGGTTTAATCCTGAAAATCTAGGTGAGGCTTGATGAGGAAAGCAGAGTCAGGGGCTAATCAGGACCAGATAAAAACTGTTCTAAGTTTGGGGAGAAGGTAAATCAAACATGGTAAACTATTGGCCTGTTGAACCCACTGACTCTGGAACAATTAAGCTTCCTGTGCTGGCACTAAACCTCAGAGGACAGCACACTGGGGGAAAAAAACCTGGCTGGGGAACCTGAACGTTGACTTTGGGATGTTTGTGTTTGGAATATTTTGACACATATCCTTTTCCAGCTCAGGAGGGGACAAACAAAACTTTTATTTCACTCTAGAGAGTGAGTGAGAAAGCACATATGAATTGTTTTATGAAAACCAGATCCACCACTCAAGGCATCCCTGCAACATCTTTACGCCTTTATAGACCACCCCACCAATAAAAACACCGACCTCACAGAGCACTGTACTACTACTATAATAATAATCATAACCACTCAGAGATACCTCAGGAAGTGGTAAAGCCTCTGAGGCCACGGAGTCCGCAGGAAAGTAGGGCTAGTCCCTGCTCTGAAACATAAAGCAAATCCCTCCAGAAAAAACTATAAACACTTTAATTGTTAATTCCAAAGGAGTGAGACTTGGCAGAAGAGTCTGCTGCTACTGCCAAAACAGTGAATGAGCAAGTGTTGCTACTGCCTGTGATGAAGAAAGTGAGAATGAGATGAAGATTGCTAATCTGCATGCAAGTTTGGCCCTGGAGAAGCAGACAAGCAGCACCATGTGAACAATTCGTATTTCCTCTTCCCATTACTTCCTGCTATGTCACTACATTAATATCTCAGTCAGTGAATAGGAATTGAACTCCTGACACAGGGTGTCACATGAGCAGCTATCACCCTGCAGGTAGAGCACAGTGCACCTTTATATATATTTTAGTAGGTTTCTTCCAAAAACTTCTGTATTACAAACAGCTGCTGCAGGGCAACACCTCAAAAAGAGAGGAGGGCAATGGACTAGGAACTCTTGAGTTCTTATACTGGGGCTTTGACTCTTTCAGCCTTGGGCAAATCCATTAAGCTCTCTGCTTCAGTTTCCCCATTTGTGCAATAGAGACCTACCTAAAAAGGGTGTTGTCAAAATCAGCATTTGCAAGACATTTTGCAGATCAAAAGCACTATATAAAATGTTAAGTATTAACAAGAAAACCTTGAAATATGCTAAATTCCTCTTTGTAAGCAGTGTATGCATGTAATAGGGCAGCTTAAACACTTCCACACTATAACCAGCCTTTGCTACACACCACAAATAACCCATCCCCTCTCACAAACAGACTGAAAAACACCACCACACAGTTACATCATGCAGGAGGGTATGTACATATATATTCCTTCAACCTTGTCAAATGGAGAAAAACACCCTGTCTAACTTGTATTTGCTTTAGGACCCAGCCACAGGAGACAGTCAAAGCCAACCTATCGCTGAAAACCCACACCCATCCTCTCATCCAAGGGTGGCAATTAAACTTCAAAGGACTGAGCGCTGCTGGTTCCCCAAAACAAAAGGAGTGTGGAGTGAAGAGGCTCATGATTATTTTTGAAGGGGTAGCTGAGTTTGTGGATAGCATTTCATGCAACTGAGCATACCGAGCATCTCTTCAGTGTGGCTCACACAACTTCCAAGGCCCCACCAGCATCCTCCTGTCTCCCAGCTTCAGTTCAGACACACACATTTTACTCTCCTGTGGGAGAGATGACAGGGAAATGACAGCTACACACCCCCTCTTCTGAAGAAACCACCACCAAATTAAAGGGAGTTCTGGTGTGATTTCCCCATATCCAATGGAGTCATTCCTCTCTGAATACTGCTAACTCATTCCTGCCAGAAATAACTGATCCCCCTAGGTTCACAAAAATATGAATCAGAGTACCACAAGTGATAAATCAAAACTAATTTACAGAAAAGCATATCCCCAAAACTACCTGCAGCCTCTTTGCCCTCACCCCCTCTTCAAATTACAAAGTCAGTCCACCGTGCTATATTATAGATATAGTCAATATATTTTTCACAAACAAGGTATAAACATTTCCACCAGACTAATGCAGCTTAATGTCAGTTCCCTTGGCTAGTTGTGTTGCCTCCTTAGCAACCAAGCTAGTTTTCCATTTAAGTGGGAAATCAATAACCCCTGCCTCTTACCCCTCTCTGACACCCGCATCCCCATGCATCAGGGGTTATTGACAGGCCAAGGGGATTCTGTTTGAGAGATGCCCTTGTCGAAACAGCGACAGCAAGTCTCAGGGGTGCGGGGGGGAAGGAAGGCTCTACAGCTGCACCCACCAAGAAGACCCAAGTTCGAATCCAGGGGAGTCTGCGGGGAGAGAGAACTGGGGAGGGAAAGGGGAGGTGTGTGTAGGGAATCCCAGTGTAAGGGGTTGTTAAGGGAACTGGAAGGTCCTCAGTTGAGGGGGGAAGGAGGGAGGGAGACAGGTCTGGAAACCCATGGCTGGAAGGGAGTAGAGAAAAGGGAAATGTTGGGGAAGGACAGGACACGAGGCATACCAGGGTGGGGCCTGGGGGATGGGGGAGGGCTGGCCCCAAGGAGAGTGGGAGCCAGGCGGGGAGGAGAAGCCCCGGGAAGGCGGTGCTGAGGGGGGCGGTGTCGCTACTCACGGGTGCCGGCTCTATCCTGCCCCGGGGAGCTCAGCAGCAGCACCGGCAAGGCGGCGGCCCCGCCGCCGGGGGGTCTCCACAGGCTCTGCGGCTGCAGCCCGAGCGGCGCGGCGCCTCCACGGCCGGGATAAAGCAGGAAATACGGCGGGGAGTCGGGGGGCGCCTGCCGCCCCGCGGCTGCTTCCTCCCCCGCCCCGTCCGCGGCCTCCCCTCCCCCGGGCGAGGGGCTGCGCCGCCCCTGCTGCTCCATGGCGGGGAGCGGCCGCGCGCCGGCTCCGTCCGGGCAACTTTCTCCGCCGGGCAGGGGGTGCAGTGGCTGCTGCGAGTCCGCCTCCGCCATGGCCACCGGCGGCAGCGCCTGGCTCCGCCCCGGAACGTCCCGCTCCGCCCAGCCAGCCCGCAGCCCGCGAGGACTGGCCGACCGGGGCGCCATCCGCCTTCTGAGGGGGTTAAATCTGCCCCCCTCACAGCCGCCCCGCCAAGGGTTAATGACACCTTTAGACCCACACCGCTGGTTCCGCTCCACCCCACACTCTCAGGGGTTGAGCCCTCACAACACTACCCTCCCCAGTGCCCCCGCCACGCCTGGGGCTGTTAAGCTATTAACCCCCATCCCCCGAGGGGTTCACCTCTAAGGGGAGTTCGCCACCCCCAGCACATTTAGCCCCTGAAGCCGTCTGAACCACACACACACAGGTGGGAGGGTGTTACAAAGTCTCTCCTGGGGGGCGGCCCAGCCCCCCACACTCCTCTGCACACTCGCTCACTATGTCCAGTTCCTCCGTCCCTCCCTCTCACTTGGGTGGTGTGAAGATACAGATTTCTCCCTTGTCTTTCTTTCTCCAACTCCATTTCTATCTTTTAACTCCTTCCTTGTGTGATTTAACGCTGTAAGTCAAGGGTTTTTTGGAGCAGGGGGCAGTTTGTGTCCAAGATGTTCTATTAAACAAAGTTGTACTGCACATACTAGGTAGTATTAACAAGTGTACATAGATCTAATAACAAGTGTACATACATTTAATTAGTCAGAAGCTCTCCATTCATCTTGCAAACATGATTTCCAGCAATTTTCATTTAGTTTACAATAGCAAAATGTATCAAGTGCTGTTTTCCCCCTAAATATGTACATTTGTAAAATGAGAGATACAAGAGTTTGCTGTACCTCTCTCTGCCAATATATTAATGTCCTTATATGGCCCTCATCACTGTAGCATATGACACACAGTGTCTGATAACTATTTTATCTTTGTCTTTCCATTTTTCTGGTTAGATACATAATATTAATACTTTGCACTCCTATTGCACTTTTTGTTTTCCAAGCACATCATACATATTAATTTCCTTTCTAAAACAATATCAAACATTCAAATGACAACAGTGGAGCTATAAACATGGTAACTTTAGTGCATGTATATTCAAACCTGAGGACTAAACCACTATTTGTATCAGTTGTCCTTAATCACATGAGGAGTGTCCCCCTTTGTAAGGAATACTTAGATGAGTAAACTCTGCAGACTTAGGCCTCAGTTATTTTCTCTCATATGTTATTTACCAATACTGTAATACCAATTAAGGACTAATATTAAGAGGTACTGTTGACAAAAGTTTTTACCTTTGTTAATATCTATAATACTACATAAATATTAAGAATTACTTTCAAAACTTCAGTGACATGGGGAGGTTAATTTATACCTGAGTTATTTGAATTCCCAATATATCTATTCCAAATAAAAGCTAAAGTTGATTGTTTACATTTTTACTTGACTAGACAAAGTGTCTAGTATAAATAAATGCAAAGTAATGCACATTAGAAAACAGAATCTCAACTATATATACAAAATGATGGGGTCTAAATGAGTTGTTACCACTCAAAAAAGAGATCTTGGAGTCATTGTGGATAGTTCTCTGAAAACATCCACTCTATATGCAGTGGCAGTCAAAAAGGCTAACAATGCTGAGAATCATTAGGAAAACGATAGATAAAACAGAAAATATCATATTGCGTCTTCATAAATCCATGGTACACCGACATTTTGAATACTGCATGCAGATCTGGTCACCTTGTCTCAAAAAAAAAAAAAAAAAAAAAAAAAAATTTGGAATTGGAAAGATACAGAAAAAGGCAACAAAAATGATTAGGGGTATGGAAAAGCTTCCATATGAGGAGAGATTAATAAGACTGGGACATTTAAGCTTGGAAAAGAGATGACTAAGGGGGAATATGATAGAGGTCTATAAAATCATGCCTGGTGTGGAGAAAATAAAAAAGGAAGTGTTATTTATTCCTCATAACACAAAAACTAGGGGTCACCAAATAAAATTAATAGGCAGCAGGTTTAAAATGAACAAAAGGAAGTATTTCTTCATACAACCCACAGTCAACCTATGGAACTCTTTGCCAGAGGATGTTGTGAAGGTCAAGACTATACAGGGGTTAAAAAAAGAACTAGATAAATTCATGAAGGATAAGTCCATCAATGGTTATTAGCCAGAATAGGCAGGGATTGCTGTTTGCCAGTAGCTGGGAATGGCTGATGGGATGGATCACTTGATGATTACCTGTTCTATTCATTCCCTGAAGCATCTGGCATTGGCCACTGTCGGAAGACAGGATACTGGGCTAGATGGATCATTGGTCTGGCCTTGTATGGCCATTCTCATGAGCACATTCATCTTTTCAGAGGGGTTCACAGACTTTTTTCCCCTGCCTTGTTATGTTAGTTTCTTTTTTCCCCTCTAGATTTTCCTTTTTTCAAATCATGTCACTTTTCCATTCCCATACATTTGACTCTGCTTCTAATTAACTTCTCCCTTCTCCTTGTTCCCCATCTGTCTCATGAAGAAAGGACTTTCTGCAGAGCCTACACTTTCTTCTCTCTCCAGTGCCCAAATTTAACTCAGTCCCAACACCTGGAGAAAAAAACAAACAAACAAAAAAAAACAACACCCTAATACCAATTTCCCTTTTCTTTTTCCTGTTAAAAAGACATCACTTAACACACACTATTTGCTGGCTGAACAGCAATTTAAAAGAAAACATCATTTCATGTGCACCCTATTGTGTCTTCCCAAAACAAAGGTTAACGTATATAAGGAAAGGATAATCTTGTGATTAAGTGCTCAATCCTGCAAGGTGCTGAGCATCATCTACTCCCAATGACTTCTGTGGTAGCTGAAGACATCAGCATCCTGTTGGATCAGACCTTATATGGAAAGATCTACATTCTATTTCTGTTTCTGCCACACACATCCTTATTCGACTATAGAAAAGTCACAACTTTTAGCTTCAGTTTCCTATCTGCAAAAAGGGGATGTTAATATATACTCCTTCATTACAGGAGTGTAATGAGGCTTATTTTAGTAGGCACTTTCAGATCTTTGGATAGAAGTGCAAAGTTATTTTTTTATTTAAAACAAATAACTAGCTCACATATTAATTAGAGTTATAGCTAGGTAAAAGATGGGCATAAAAAGTTTTTATTAAGATTTTCAGAGGTAGAATAGATTTTGGTGCTGATCTTAAAATTCTCACTTTTCACCAGCTTAATTTTTCTTGAACCTTGCCAGACAAATTCACAGGTTCTGAAAAATATCCTGGGTATAATCTCTTTTTGCATTATGTTGAAACATTATGTCATGTTGCAATGTAATAAATATTTTCTCCCACAGGACAAAATTGCAAAAAGTGGTAACCTCAAGACAATACATTCCTGGAAACTAATTTTTTTCTAGTGATGCCATTAATTATTTGCTACCCCAGTATAGTAGAGTTTTTAATGGGTTTTGTCAGTGATGGGAAGAGTAAAGCAGTATAACCGGTATTTTGTTGCTATTAGAAGTTCCATAGAGAGGAGAGAAAATGCAATGAACTCAGATTATTTTAGGCAGCTGCAGGTTTAACTTTTACTTCCCTATATTCTTGGTTCAGAATGGCCTGTTGGGCTTCCACCCTCCATTGTATTGTTTGTTCATTCATCCAAATGCCTGATACAGTCTGGATGATTACAGGATGATTACCAGGCAACTAGACAGGATATTGTGAGTGAGGGGTGTAGATGTTTACAAGAAGATTATTTAATTCTAACTAGGTAGACCTGTCTGTATTTTTCTCAGCTTTCTCTCTCTGTTACAGAATGTATGCTCAGTAACCAGGATCACATATACAAAAATAAAGCTAACCACAATAGGTGCTGGTCTCCCTTGCGTCTGAAGTTACCAGAATCTTTGGTGTCTCTCTTGCTAAAAGGTGGTTTCTACACCCTTTTTAGTACTTTTCAAATACATATTTTTGTACAAAGAATGTTAAAAAGAAACAAATAAATGCTGGTGAGTCATGCAGCTTCAAGTGTGTAACTCCTGAACACAAGGAATGAATAGAACTTGAAAATAGTCTGGTCCGTTTACTCATGGAAATTACAATAGCCAGACAGGAAGACATATTACAAGTCCTCAAGCGAGCCCCATCACCAAAATCTTGTTTGCAGAACAGGAGGGGAGTAGACAATGGCTTTCCATTGTAGGCAAAGTAGGCAAGGGTTTTCCAAATTTGCTGTTAGTTTACAAAAGTTTCATGCTGTATTTCAGAGCGCTGGCATGGCCATTTGATCATTCTTTTCTCTGCTTCTCCAACTCCTTCCTATGCAGTGCATCCTGCCAATCACTAAACTGAAGTACTTTGTGGCAGAGGTATAATGTCACATGATAATGGTAAATAATTTAGATGTGTCAGTTTCCTTTAACTGTGAACAAGGAACTTTGTTAGAATAAGGAAAACATTATCCATAAACCCACCACCTCTCTGTGTGTCACTGCGAAGTGTTTCCCTAATTTCTTCCCAAGCTTCCCTCCTGCCTTGCTTCCTGCTATGGAGTCAAAGACACAGTACACACATCCTCTTTTATGAGGTCTTTAAAATCCATTTACCATCAGTGTTGGCTATCCATAGAAGTGTCTTTTAGTTCCATTTAGAGACATAATTACATTACTTTCCTCACAGTGTTCAGTAGCACTTTCTTATTCAAATGATTTAAAAGCCCCTATTAAAATTACTTCACCTTTCAAAAATGAAGACTGTCCAGTGTCTTGAATTAGCAAACCATAAAAAAGTTCCCAAGAGATTGAATTGAATTAGACTGAATGGGTTGGCACTACTTTCAAGTCTAAAAGATCATGTGCACCATCTACTGTCTGGAGTGTGGTATAATGTTTCCTAAAAGACTAAGGTACAAACTAAAGTTGGTATGCTATATTTACTGTTGTCTTAAGTTTTAAGTCTACAATTTCTAGAGAAGAGGAATTTTTTGATGATGAAAAAGGGAGGAAAGCATTACTATCATCAGTTTCCACTTCCATAAATCTGCTTGTTTTCAAAGGCCCATCAGTTCTAAACATTAATACAAAGTATTCTGTATACTTTCAGTTTGCCCTCAGGTCTTGTGCATTAATTTGTTAGCTCTGTATGTTCTACGCTTTTAAGGACTGTTAATATGAAAATAATCTTTACAGGAAATGAGCATTTCAGTTAAGAGGCCATATGAATAACAAGATAAATTTGTTTTCAAAAGTTTTACACACTGGTATAATCACTCAGTTGGCTGAGGTTTTGATACGCCCGTCTACCTCTCCCCACTTTCTCCCAAAAAAGTCATAAGCCCTATTAAATCCTAAAAGTTACCTACAACTGAGGTCTTTCCAGGAATGTAGCTAATGTATTGAAACAGTACCAGCTGTGAAATGCACAATGATATTCTTTGGTGTTATCATGCTCCCAGCACACTTAGTAAATAAAGGTAATAGTTATGAAGGAGCATTACATTCCCTCCATCTTTAAGGCTAAAACTGGTTTCCCATCATAAGCCTGATTTACACCAGTTTTTAAGAGGAGCAACACTATATAAGGAATACATTTGTATCTGCCACAGGAACAGAGGACTTCAAATTGCTACACTGTTGACATTAACCCTATTCTTATTCAGTCTCACTTGCAGTGATGCTCCCAGGACTGACAATGTACAGCCCAAGCATTTGCCATTCATATGCAGGCAGGCTTTATAATTTACAACTACCATATTAGAGAGGACATAGTTCAGAGCCAGAATACCTTCAAGGGTGGGATTTTCAAAAGCACTCTGTTTGGCCCATTTCTTCTTCCACTGAAGTCAATAGCCAACAGCAAAATTTCCAGTGATTTCAACTGAAACAGAGTTAGGTCAGCACTGATCACTTTTGAAAATCCCATTCTATACAACTAACGTAATAAATACATCTTTCATAATAAAATCCATAGCTGAAGAAACCTACTGGCTCCACAGCACCACCAGTCCACTAATATTTGGATTTTCACACAAGACCCTTTTCAATGGAAATTTTGTAAATGGGTGGTACCATTGTACCAGCAGAAAACACAGAGCCTCACAAATAACCTTTCCAGGACCTGAGAGATCCCCTACTTCATTCCTACACCAACCTACCTGTAGTCCTCCCTCTTTCTCTGAGATGTTGCTGCATCGTGGATATCAATCTCAGGGAGAAGCCAAAGTGTGAAAATCACCCCCACTGCTGCCAGCAACTAGTGCTTCCTGGCCCTCTGGAGTAGTCTGCATTAGCTCACCTCCTGCTTCTGACTATCAGGTGCCACTGCTCTGTGGCCAGATCATGCTCAAGTTCTCTCTGCCACACCTACTACTGAAACACAAAAATACTAGTTTGTTACCAAGGTCAAATTAATTATGAGTTCTCATCAGAACACTGTTGTGTGGTATGAATGGTATTCATATGATGTAAACATGTATTCCTGTGCTACATTTAATCATCAGCCAAATCATTAGTAGGTGCAAACAGGTGCAGCACCACTGAAGTCAAAGAAGTTACATGGATTTACACTGAGTATCTGTCCCTGCGTATCTACATATTGAACTAAATTCTGTCTTTGGAATCACACTGCATAGCTCCAACTTCTGCAGTTATTTACAAAACTAGAACATACACAAGCTGAAATCAATCTGATTTCATATATTCTAGTCTGACTATATTTTTGCCATGCTCATTTTCCCACCCATTTCCCTCCCCTTTCACAAAAGCTTATGTACATTACTCTGGGGAAACATGACTGGTCACTAGAAGTGGCACGTAACTTCTGCACTTGTTCCTTTAGGAAAAAGTGATCAGACTGAGCCAAACATACATATTTAATATACAAAGAAGTGTCACCTTTGCAGTATTATTACATAACCAAAGACTATGCTAATGAATATGCAAAACAGTTACGTCAGTGACATGTTACCATTGTGCAGCATTGCTGTATTTCAGCTGCTTGCCTCCCTGCATTCCAGAGGGAACACAGTGATGTTGTATGCACTGTTTGTGGAATGCTCATAAATTTAGATTATTGTTACCAACCTGTCACAGCCTTATAAATCAGAATATTTATTTAATTACGAAGCACATTCAAATCCTAGATTCCTCACTGAGATTGCCACAAGGTTACTAATTACAATAGTGATTTTGTCATGTGGACATACATCCACTAATTCACCAGAAACCATCTGCTCATTTCACATAAACCACTGGACAGATTAGAATGACTTTCATACACTGCTAACCTGGGACAAAAATCAAGCCAGATTTGTCATCGTGAGACATAAGCACCCACAACTAAAACTTACTTGGACTTGTATACACTCAGCATCTCTCAGGATATGGCTCACAGGTGTGCAAGTTACATTGTCCCTATTTACAAACACCTGTCACTATTTCAGCAGAACCAGAACTGTGAGTGGTCTCTCAAATGAAACCACCACTTTATTGATATTTCCCAACAGGAGTTTCAGTCTGAGATTCAAACAGAGGAAATGCAATTCTCCATTACAATGTATGGGGAAAACAGGAGATTTTGAGAGTTGTAAGATAAAAAAGGGAGCTTTAAAAAAAAAATTAAAGGCCTTGTCTACCATTGTTGAAACAGTACTGTTTCCTAATTGTTTTTGCTGCATCAGTGCTTAGTATGATTTAGCTATAAGTACAGACAAGGACAAACCAGAGCAAGGATTATAGCAAAGGTTAATGATTGTTAAATCAGCTGGTGCTGGCCAATTTGCCCTTGTCTATGCTTATACCTTAACTGTCCTCAGCACCAATGCAAATAACAGATTGCTCTGACAACCATCTACTAAAATGGTAGTGTAGACAAGGACAAAGAAATAAGGTAACACTAGGTTAAACTGTTTAATCACTAAATATTTTTAAAAATAAATTGGCTTAGTAAGTATAGAAAATACATAAACTTACAAAGGTAGCAGCTTTCCATTGAATTGCTAATTATTGTTTACTAGACTATGTTTTTTTCTTTTTAGTGATTCATTGCATTGTATAATTAGATTCTTATCTAAATCTTATCTCATCTGCAATTTTTCAAAGAATCAGAGGAGTCCTACCCAACCTGCTTCCCACCCCATCATTAGTATTTCACTCCCTTCCCTCACCATAACTTTTTCAGCTGCTTAGGCCATGTCTACACTAACTGTACCGATGCAGCCGTGTCCCTGTAAGATCATTTGTGTAGCTGCTCTATGCAGACAAGAGAGAAGCTCTCCCACTGACACAACACTGTGCACACTACCACTTATGCCAGTGAAATTTATGTTGCTCAAGGGTGTTTTTTTTTTTCACACCTCTGTGCAACAGAAGTTTTGCCGACATAAGTGGTAGTATAGACATGACCTCAGAGTGAAAAAACACAGTACAGGGAAAGTTACAGTATAGTGATACAGGGAATAGCTCCTGTATACAACATTGAGTGTTCTAGGTTATTTTTCAGAAAGGAGTACAACTAAAAGGCTGGCTGAACACATTCTCTTTAAAAAAAATCAGTATTCTCTCTACATTAATAAAATATTTTAAAAAATCCACAATGTTCTATTTATAAATGATTTATTGTGTTCACATCCACTATCTTCAGGTCCTTGAATTGCAGAGAGAATCATTTAAGCTTAATGCTTTTCTTAACTCCAGCACGAATGCCAGACAGTTCACCACCATATCTTTGCTCTTCTTTTCGAACCTCACGAACCTGGCCCTTTCTGCGAATTTTGGCACGCCTGAATTTCTCACGATGCTTGACTCTTGGGTTACGATCAATCTTCTTCCTTTTGGGTGTGAGGCCTTTATTCTTGGCAATCTGATATGTTATACCTCTCTTTTTATTTGGATCTTCTTCTAGAACCACTTCCTCTTCCATAGCATTCTGATCTTCTCTTCTCTTCCTCTTGAGTTTCATTTTCTCCTCCATCTCCCTGTAATATTTCAAGGCAGCCTCTTCATCTAATTCTGAATCATCTCTTGGTTCTTTAGCAGCAGCCTCAGAATTAGAAATCTCAGGAACAGCTTTTGGTTTATTTTTATTAACAGTCCTCTGAAGCAGCGTTGTGGGTTTCTTCTTCCTTCCTACATCATTTCTCTCATTACTGTGGAGTTCATTAAGGAGCCATTGGACTTCTGAGGATAACTTTTCATCCACAATCCCCAAGTCATTGATTAAATTTCTGTAAGTAACTAGTCTTTCAATAACAGGGTGGCCCTGAACTGGAATTCTCTTTGATTTCAGAACCAAATAGAAGCTGATATTGGTGCAATAATTCAAATAGAGATGATACTTGGTCTGCAAGTAGCGGCTGCCTTTTCCCTTTGGGATGATCCCATTCCTGACCATGTGCATGAGTGGATCCAGTTCATCCTTGAGCTCAGTTAACTTGGCTTCAAAGTCCTGAATCAACTGCAGCAGCTCAGGTGATTCTTGCTGCAGCAGCTTCAGTTGCTCCTTTCTGGAAAGTGCCTCCAAATCCTTGGCGATCTTTGGCCCCGTCTCCATCCGCTGGGCACTGCACTGCTCATCCGCATAGGCCTGCACCAGGTCCAGCCCGTAGTCCTCCTCGCCCAGGGTCTGCGCTAGCCGCTTCTGGATGGCCTGAGCCTCCTGCTCCTCCTCCAGCTCCTCCGCCTCGGCCTCCTCGCGGCCCTGCTTGTTCTTCGAGCGGGCAGCAGCTCCGTAGTCCGTGTCATAATAGAGCTGCTTGCGCTGCCCCCAGGAGAGCTCGTGGGGGAGGCCGGAGCCCCTGACCGGCTCTTCCAGGTCGCTGTGCATGGACAGGTCCCCGTCCTCCTCCTCCTCTTCATCCCCATCCTCCTCGTCGCTCTCCTCCGACAGCTCCAAGCCCATCACCTCCTCCTCGCTTTCCTCCTCCTCCGCCGCCTCGTCCTCCTCGCTCCTCAGCGCCCCCATCACCGCCTCGAACCGCGCCTCGTGGAAATCGTCCACCTCGTCCGTGAAGCTCTGCGAGGCCAGCAGCCCCGGTTCGCGCCCGGCGGGCTCCTCCCCGGCGGCATCCTCCTCCGCCTTCGGCAGGCTCCGGCGCGCCACGGCCCGCCGCGGCCTCCCCATGCTACGGGCAGCGCGTGTCGGTGCTGCGCGGCTGTGCAGGCGCCGGGCGGGCGTCACTCACACGCGCGAGTCTCCTTCCCACTTCCGGTTACGGAGCGCTCCTGTGCCATCGCCGTTCTTGTCCCCACGGCCGGCTCCTCACTTCCGGCCGCCGTTCCGGAGCCAACGCGATTCATCCCCGTCACCACGCCGCGCCTTCTTCCGGCAGCTGTCATGCGCAGCGCTCTTCCGGTCGCTCGCTGACGCTGTGCAACCGCCATCTCCTTCCCGCGTTCGGCTGCCCAGCGTTCTCCCGCCCGGGCCAACCAGCGCCCTTCTGCCATCAGCCCCCCTCCGTGGTGTAGCCCTGCGCTCTGGCCACGCAGGGGCTGGCAGGGGGCGACACTGTGATGTCCCTTTTAGCCCCGCCCGCGTCGCCTGAGAAACGGGCCTGGTGGCCATGAGGGGGCGCTTAGCGCCTCAGAGCGGCTCCTGCAGGATCCACTCTCCTCCCCTCCCCCAAAGCGAGCAAGTGTGCAAAATCCGGACGGGGTGGGGGTAATAGGCGGCTATATAAGAAAACCCCTGGAATATCGGGGCTGTCCCTATAAAATCCGGAGAGCTGCTCGCCCTACCCAAAGCTCCGGTCTTTCTAGGGACCCTACAACAGTGGCTGGTGGGGTTCTCCAGCCAGCACAGGTGGGTCCCAGCCCCCAAGGGACACCTTTAACCAGGCGCACGCTGTAACCGGCTCAGCTGAAATGAAAGTGTTACCTGGGCTTTAAGGACAGTTTTCTAGCATTAAACCAGAAGGATTGTGCTAACTCCATGGGGAACGCGGCGGTTTCGCCTGTGAAGACAACAGACAAGCCTTTCAAATGCAGAAGATTTTAAAAGGCCAGGGCCTTTTTTCAGCTTCCCACCCACTTCTCAGCCTGTGTGGAGCTTGCTAACAAAATGCAATTACAAAAGAAGAAGGGACAGCCTGATTCAATGGATGGGGCACAGGACTGGGAGCCAGGAGACCTGGATGTTATTCCCAACCCTGCCAAATGAATGTGTGATGTTGGATAAATCAGTCTTATCTCTCCCTGTCTTAGCTAGCCACAGCTGTAAAATAAAAATGACAATGCTTGCACACCTTTGTAAAGTGCTTTGAGCTCTACATATATAATAGGAGTACTAAACATTATGATTAATAACAAAGATTTCATACTAAAAATGGCGTCTATGTATTTCCAGATTTGGTCAGGGTGGTTCAATCAGTGAAGAAAGCTGGGAAACACTGACTTCAATGAGATTACACTAGGGATAAATTTGGCCCAGGGGATGATTTCTGTCATTAACACTGTGCTATTCCATTGAGGTTACATAAGTGTGAGAAACAAAATTCAGACCTCTTCTATATGTAATAATGAGACTAAAACATCCTAAGGAAAAAGCACACAATGAGATGTAACTAATAATTGGTGCCAAAAAAATAAGAAGTGAAATGACATATAGACTCAACATGACATTGCACCGTAGCAGAAATTGGCAGCTACTTTGTCATTAGTGTATCTCCACCACAGCAGCACAAAGCTTTCAAAATGTCAAGTGACATAGTCAATCAAGTCTACAAGTGTTAGCTGCCATTGCTAGTGAAACTGAGCTGATAAAATAAAGGCACTTCCACAACGGATATTTAAGACATCATTGTAACTTCTGCCCTAGTTTGCTAGTTTAAGTGAATAAAGAATAAATGCAAATCTCTCAGCAGAGCACTACTCACATGCTTTCTGTATTACCGATACACAGCAGTCAGCCACATCTAATATAGGTTCAATTTGTAGCTGCAACATTTTGGTTTGATAGTTGCTTTCTTTGCCACTATCTTGCCCTCCTGTCTCCTGAAAGGGACTGGTATACATTAATTACAGAGGGAAATAGCACTAGATGAACCATATGGGTGAGAAAATTAATTGGCTACAGTTATCATTCCATTGATCATACAGGAGGACAAGTTTGGATTCAGCTCATAGCATTGTGGTGTTGCCATACAACATCATCATGTCATGCTGCAAGTTTGGAAGAAGCTTGTGGTCCAGGACCCAATTCCTAGAGCACAAGGGAAAGGTTTTGATTAGTAACATATTTGGCTTCAATGAAAGTTGTAGACTGAAGCCAGAGTTCTCTGGGTTTCTCCTCCCTAGTTGTGAGTTCAAATCTGGGCTGAGTTTCCCATTCCCCTCCATCAGCTATGGCCCATCCACTGACCTTGTGGCTCAATTAACACAGCTGGAAAATTGGTTAGAAGATGACAGCTCATTTAAAAATCAGACATTGCTGTAAGCTAAGGGAAGCAGGACTTTGAGCGATTTACCTCCTGACCTGGCCAGAGGAATAGTCCAGTTTGTCCCAAGGGCACTTGATAAAAGCTGCTGCTTTCATGCTATGAAGGCCCTGGTTTGAGTCTTGCCTGTGACAATATACATGTTGCCTACTCAGGGCTAAATTCTGCTCAAGTTACTCAAAGGAAGTCAATAGGGTACTTTGTGTTAAGTAACCCAAGCAGGATTTGGCCCTCAGTAAGCCTATTCACCATACAGGGACTTCACTAATTGGCTAAGTCCTTTCTACTGTATGTGTTCTCTGTTTGGCAGACATAGGGGCAAACAGTCAAATTTTCAGACGGCTTCAGCCCAGCTTTAAAACTTGACTGTGTGTGCAAATTTTGCATTGATGTGTCAAGTAACTGAATGCAAGTGTAGTGACTGCAGCTACATAAGAGTGTGTGTGTGCAACTTGTGTACACCCAATAGTCAAGGCCATATTTTGAACAGAGGGCCCTATAACTGCATATGAAAAAAGTTTCCGTACATTGTAAGCTCTTTGGGTGAGACATTCTTTTTTTTCTTCGTTTGTATAGCAACTAGCACAACAGGGCCCTTCTTGGTTCCTGACTGGGGCTCCAAAACATTACCACAATACAAACAATAATTTGTATTCCTTAGGGCAGAATCAGTGACACAACTCTGAGAAAGTATTGTCAAATGCTGACTCTGCAGACAAAATAATGTCTTGAAAAAACTGTGGCTTCAGAGTTTACAGGCAAATTTAAACTTCGCTGCTGGTGGAATAGAAGCTAGATCAGGTATAGAATTACCAGCTTGCTCTGGACTGTAAGTGATGCCATTATTTATAAAAGGAATCCTTTTTAATCAGAACGACTGATTTAAAGAGGCTTAATTATGGTTACAGCTGGCAGCTCTGTTTGGGCGAGCATCTCTCAGACCATGCAGGGAGCAGTAACCAATGCTGCCATGTGGAAGGGGATTTTTGAAGAGGAAATTAGGAGCTTCCCCCCCCCCCCCCCTTCGTGTTAAAAGTAGGTGCTCATTTTTAGGTGCCTTTTGGTAACAACCATTGCAACACTTCCCAGTGATTCAGCCTAACAGAAAGAAGAAGATCTGAAGTGCACCTGGCATCTGACTGCCTGTTAACTGAAACTGCTCACTACTCAGTTCCCTGTAACCAGACTGCTGAAGTATCTCTCACTCTAGGTCACAAAGGAAGGACAAGACAATACTTGAAAAACTATCTGAACATATAATAGGGACAGAACAAAAACTGTCCCGACCTCTTGCCCTTTACAAAGACCTCCATTCACATGTAAATATCTCTTATAACAGGCATGAGAGTGCCCCTTGCAATTCAAGTTTTCCTTTTTATGTTTTTTTCTGTGTGTATATGCACTTAGATCTCTCTGGCTGGTAGATTATGTTCTTTGGGGCAGGGATTGTGCCTTCATTTGTATTTGTACAGCACCTAGCATTCTGTAGGTACTACTAGAAACAATAAGCAACTACTAGATAAAGTTGACCTCTTAGGAATTTTCATTTTCCCGAATTATAACTCACCTGAAATTTTGTTCCTTTTCTTTGCTAAACTCTGTAAGCTATGGAGAGATTAGGACTGACAATTGTCAGAGGTGCCTTAATGCGTTATGGGCCTGATTCTTATCTCACTACACATTGGTGTAAGTCAGGAGTACCTCCATGGAAGTCAATGGAATGGCATGGTAAAATGGTGTGAAAGAAGAATCATGCATGTTGGATTTCCTGCAGCACTGCCCACGGATATACGTATTAGTCATCTAAAGCTTATATTTTTATGGTAGCATCCACTACATGCTAAGTGCTTTCCAAGCATTCAAGAAGGGTTAGTCCTTCACCAAGGTGCTCACAATCTAAAAGGGGACAGAGATAAGGAGACAGAGTCTGGGAAAGGGGAATAACAAACAGAGAATGTATATGCAAGTCCAATGCAGAAAGCCTTAAATGTTGGCAGGATAGGGTCCTCACAGATGAACTCAGGGAGGTCCCACCACAGTAGGAAGCTTCATGAAAGGAGGCACAGAGGGGATTCTGTGAATAGCTGACGTAGAGAGACAAGGACCGAGTGCAGGTCAGGAGCCATCCCTCTGTAGCTCTCTCACTTCTCTTTACTGACGTCACACAATCCTTCACTGATTGCAAACTTCAGTTAGTAACCATTTCTGGAGCCCTGCTTGTTCTGAGGATCTAACTGAGATGTAAGTGGCGCATAGGCCTTGTGCTACCTGTGCACAGAGATGAATTTCACCTTCCATCCACTACTGAAATGCATCGGGGGAGCAACACAGTACCTGGCAAAGAAAGCACAGCAATGTTACACAACAGTGCAGGGCAGTAGCTGAAGAAGCAGACTGCATCCAGTTGAGACTGCAGAGACTAGTTAGGAGGATGCCTATAAGTGACAGTAGAATGGAATTTGGCCATAAAAAATCTCTGCTTTTATTAAAGTGCCAAGGGACCTTTAGTGTCATGAGAGATCAGAATCTTCATTTTACTTTCTCATCTGAAAGAAAGTATCTCCAGCAGGAGAGCACCCCATCACAATGCAGGAAAAAGTTCTGCCAGCACCAGTTACGGTACCTTTGCAACTCCTGGCAGCATTTTCTCCCTGGAGCTGGAGTCTCATCCTAATGCTGTCCAGTGCTCAGCTTATGAGAGCCGGTGAGATTATAGGATGCCAGGAGATGCCTACAGGGATATTGGGCAAATTAATACCTAGAATAACTCTGATTTCAGCAGTTATGCTAGATTAGGCCCCTTGGTTGTATTATGTAATTTACATAATATAACAAAGTGCCTAATTTGGCGTAACTGGGTAACGTAATGGGCCTAACGTGGTGCTCTGTGGGTAATGCCTAGACTCCTTCGACTTTAGCTGTACTGTTTGAACAAATTCTGTTTGGGGATTGGATATTCAGGGCCAGATCTTCAGCAGTATAAACTGGCATAGCTCTATTGAAATCTATGGAGCTATGCTGATTAACACCAGATAAGGATCTGGCCCTTCGCCTGTGCAATTTTTAAGCCATCTTTATTTTCCTTCTTGTCTACATGCATGTTTCCTTTTATAGCTTCCACTCTGAGTCACGAGAGGCACCTAATCTACCCTTTCAAGGGGGAGGGAGAAAATCAACACACACTGACTGAAATAATTCTGTCATTAACAAATGCAGAAAGGTATGTCATATGGCAGAATGAGTCATAATAAATTATGTCTGATGCACTCAGATGGTGAAACCTTGGTCTGGTAAATTAAGCGGACATATACCATGCCCAGCAACAGTTCTATGTGAAACAAGTGCAGGTGCTAGTTTATTTAAAAACCAAACCACGGAACAGGTGCAGCTTTTCTTATTAATATAAATATTTAACCACAAGGAGAAAAACAAGAAACTTGTCAAACTAACATTAAAGTTGCCTTAGTTGGAAAGAAGGTTCAGTAATATAGATTTAAGGCTGAAAACTCAGGTTGACACTACAGCCTTCACTCAGGGCTTGTGGACAGTAAACAGGGGTGCAAATCTAACCCACACTAGCTGCCACTCATTCATTGTCCATGTGGACCCTGCTGACATGCGCTAACAGTTCTTTAGTGAACTTGGATCTTGCCCTATTTCAAAGGAAGGTAGCTCAATGTGCACTAAGGAATGGCAGTGTGTGGCTTCAGGGGTCCATACAGACCATTAATGCATGGCAGGCTAGAGTGGGGACAATTTACACTCCAGCTCGCCACAAGCTAAATGTTCCCATCATCTTCTCATGTCTAATAATCATAGTGGATGATTCCATTGTCATGTTGTCACAGTTTCCATTGTCATCCTTTTTGCACATGCTCAACTTCCCAGGTAAGGGTTGGCAAGATTCCCCGGGGTGCAGTTGCAAAGGCGGCCTCTTGCTTGGAGTGGGGAGGAGGAGGCAGCAGCACAAACTGAGGTGTGGCTTATTTCCTCCCTCACACCAGGCCAGCTTGCTGGCTGGCACACCAAGGGGGCTTGGACCCATGGCTGTCCCCTTCCTCCAATCCACCCCCTCCTGCCCACTTGGACACAGGGTGGGTGGAGGAGTAGCTGCTGAGCTGCCCCTGCTTTCACCCTGCCCATGCCAACATTATGATCCATGTGGGTCTTACGCGGCTGTGAATGGGACAGGGGATGGCCTCTTACAGCCTGCAGAGGACCAAGGCCCTAGAGTCTTTCAAGTGAAAAAAACTGTAAGCTGGCACCTGAGGTCAGAGGCAAATCATGGGGGTGAAGTCTGGCTTCATTGAAGTCAATGGCAAAGCTCATTGACTTAAATGATCAGGATGGGTCAATGGGCAGGTGCCAGGATTTCACTCTCCAACTTTAGTGGAAGCAAGATCAAGCCCTATATGGTCAACACTGAAGTGCTGCCAACCCCAAGAACTCAGAAATCATGAGTCAGGCTTCCAAAATTATGAGGTTTTTTTTTAAATCAATAACAGTTGGGTTCACTTTCTTTGTCTTTTTGTTTCTGAACCTTTAGGGCTCATATTTTAAAGCTTTTTTGCTATGAACTCGAGGGCTAGAAACTTACTTTAAAAAAAAATTAAAGCTGAGATTTGCCTATCATCCCATGCCTCACTTCAGAAACAAAGTTGTTAGGATATCAGTATATACTTAAAAAGTAAAGCACCTGGCATGAGGATGAAGCAGTCTAATCCCAATCTAAGGGTCCAATCTGAGTGTGTGTGTGGGGGGGTGGGTAGAGGTATGTGTGCAGTCAGGATCAGACTCTCAAGAATGTAATTTGCCAGGGTGCCTAAAGTTACTGTCCTAAATTCATCTTTAGGCTCCTAAATATAAGTGGCCTGATTTCTAGGGGTGCTCCCTAGTGAAGTCAACGGATCACACAGGATGTAAATCAGCACCTCATTTTACCCTCAGGTAAAACATTCATGAGGTTGATCTTTGATTTTTTTTATTAAACCCTGCTGCATAGGCAGAGTTGGCCAGAATCAGCCTCCTTTGCATATTCTGCTTTTTGCTGCTTGCGTTTTCCGCACTTGATTTTTTTTTGTTTTTAAACCTATCTTTGGATTATAGAACAAATGACTGAAACAAATAGCAATTGGAGAACAGAAACTCCCTCATGGTTAACTCAAGCTTATTTTTAAACCTGTGCTAAAGGTGGAGTTCAGTAGACATCCCAACAGCGAGAGCAATAAGAAAGCTCCATATAACATCTAGATAGAAATGCTTTCTAGACATCTTGCTATATAGAAGAAAAGACAGAATGGCAAGTTCTGCTTTTACAAATGTGCAGCCCAACTGATTGTACTGAGGTTTGCACAGATCTCAGAAACAGCAAAAGAATTTTTTAAGACAAAAGAATTGTGACAAAATGAAATGATGATGGAAGCTGTGACGGACACCCATCCATCCTACCATTGGTGGACCCTTGCATGAAGATACTTGTTAGTCCAGTGCAAATGCTCTTTGCATTGTGCCAATGTCCCAAGACACATCGGTGCTCAATCCAGCCCCTCTTGCAGTCAATGAGGAAACTCCCATTGACTCTAATAGGTGCAGAATTCAGATCACAGTTAGTAAGATGTGCAGTGAGGGAAGAGAGCCTGTGAGTTAGCTTATCTGGAGCAGTATGTGTCCAACACATATCCCACTGACAAACACTTTAAATATAGATCTCCCTGGCAGCAAGGCCTAGTGGGTACATCTTAAATTGGGAGTGAAGAGATTGAACGAAGTTCTATTCCTGGCTCTATTATTAATTTGTTTTGCTCTGCCTCATTTTTGCTATCTGTAAAATGGAGGTGGGGGGAATCATTTTTAACATCTCTTTTGTAAAATGCTCTGAGACCTATGGATGAAAAGTGCTATGAGAAGGTGTCACTGAAGAGCTCTTTTAATGATAGAAATGGAGTTTCTGTATATGTGCATAGCGTTCCAGGAGGGTGGTGTGCTGTATTAAAAAAGCTTTACCAGAATGAGTTGCATCTTACCCCACAGAAGTGCCAGTAATAACTCATTACCACCCCACACCCTCATGTATTCCATATCAGCAATATATTTGCCAGAAAAATTAACGCACAGGTATCTTAGGCTACGTCTCCACTGATGGCGGCAAAGTCGCCGCCGTCAGATTGACTTATCTGGATCGACTGAGCGGTCAGTGAAGACCCGCTCAGTCGATCCAGAAGTCGACGCTGTTAATCCACCCCCTCAGGTGGTGTAGCGCTGCATCGACAGGAACACGGTTCCCATTGGTGCAGTGCAGTGAAGATGGTGCACAGAAGAGAAGCACAGCAGTCGACAGGAGTTACGCAAGTCGACTGCCGCTGAATCGCCGAGGTAAATGTAGACCAAGCCATAGAGTGTTTTAAAAATATTTCCTGTATCCTTCCACCTGCAGTCAGCTGCCTTGGACCTTCTCCAGTCCCAGTCAGATATAGGTAGTAACTGAGGTAGGAGAGGAAGGATGGCCCAACGGGGGAGGGGGTTTACTACCCAGGGACCTGCATGACCCAGGTTCAGTTTTCTGCTATGTCACAGACTTTCTGCATGAGCTTGGACAAAGCCCTGTTGTGTCTCTGTTCTCTGTAGATTAGGGGGGGCTGGAGAGTAGCTGGACACTGGTGAGACACCCCTGTGACTGAACTGATCATGGGATATATGACTGGTAACTGACATGTATTGTTATCCAGCAGGGTAGTCAGAGAGGAACAGGGGTTCCCCAATCTGCCTATGCAGACATTAACAGGCAAGGAGAGGTATAATGCCTAGTCATCTCTTAGCTTTCCTAAGTAAAGAGGCAGTGCTCTTTAGCAGATAAAGCACCAGGCTGGGATTCAGGAAACCTGAGTTCTATGTCAGCCTCTGTTTACCCTTCACCTTGTCTATTTGGATTATAAACTCTTTGGGGCAGGGACTGGCTCTTCTGTACAGTGCCTAGTACAATGGGGCTCTGAGCTTGGATCCTCCGGCTGCTACTATAAAACAAATAACAGTAGCCCAAGAAAGCCATTTTAAAGTCAGATTTCACAGGACATCACAGGACAAGAAGCAAGAGCTGTGTGCCACTGTCATTCTGGGAATCCCCACCTCCATCCCTAGCCCTAAGTGTAACTGCCTGTAAATGTGCCACTGGTCTAGGAATGAACATTATCTATCCTGGCCCCGTGGTCAGCATAATTTTGTGCCCCTTTTGGGATCAATTGCTGTTTTGCTGATTGCTTTGCAGCAAACAGAGTTAAAAGTGCTGCAATAATTCTACCCATCAGTACAACTTTGAATGAACTAAATCTTCATTTGAGCATTAAACCAACTGCAGTGTCTGGTTTCAATACCCCCAACCACATCGTACAGCAATGTTACAGTGCTAGCACTCTGGGCTGTTATTTTAGGAAACAAATAGCTCTATCATTTGCACACACCCTTATAGGCAGATGACACTCCTCTAAACTCAAGTTCTTCAAAAGAAGGGAAGGCAGGATGAAGACCTCTTTGTTATTGTGGGGAGCCTTGGCAGTTTTCTTTGGGGTTGCTCTTGTGTCAGGTAGGTGTGAAATGAAATGAAGACAATTATAGATCATGCTTAAATGTAAACTTGCATTTGGGTAGCTCTGCTGAACAGCCTTCTGTCAGCAATGATCTTAATAGGCAGGCAACAAAAGCCTGGGTCTGCTGGGTCCTGACCCAATGCCCACTGAAATCAGTCTTCACTGGATTTGGCTTGGGGCCTTGGTCTGTCTCTGCACCAGATGAGTTGCATTTTGAAAATTCCTATTGCAGTACTAAGAGAGTGATCGCTAGCTACTCAGTATGTCTTAGTATTCGCTGTTATTAATAGGAGTTCTGCATCAATGAGCTGGAAGTCCATGTGTTTTCTCTTCCTCCTACTTAGGAAGCTCACAAGGCTGACTTCTTGCTAGAATTAAAGGCTTCTTAATACTTTCTGAGTGTATCTGGCTGTTACAATAGGGCTGGATTCTGATCTCACTATAGTTTTATACCACATAACTCTGCTGACTTAAATGGAGTTATTCCTGGTTTACATTGGTCTAAGTGAGATAAGAATCTTGCTCATAAAGAATAGTAAAAATGGTTGACAGGATTATGGACTATGGACTATTTTGATGCAACTTCTTTACACAGAGATGGGTTTGGCTCATTGGGTCAAATTCTATTCTGTATTTGATTCTGCTGCTAGCTGGAAGAATACATCCCCATGGTCCAGTACATCCTGCATTTTCTCTAATCCTGATAACACCGAGGGCAACATTTTGCATTAATTTATAACTTCTTTAAAAGTATTGATTTCAGGGAGATGTAGCTGAGTGCAGAATTTGGCTGTAGGAGTGTGAAGTAAATGGTGACAGTAGTCAATGGTCAAATATGCCAGTTCAACCAAGAACTGAACTTGCTTCTTCTCACTGAAAGTATTATGGCCTCTAATGTGTGTGCAACTCACAGTGAAGTCTATGTGAGACAAGTGCCTCTCTGACAGCATAATTTGACCCATTTGTTTTTAAATTAATACATTTTGGGTCTAATTGGATTTATTCTTGCTTTAATAATAGAAACGGTTTAAAATTCAGCAGCATGTGAGCAGCCATTTTGCCATTTCTTTGCTTTAATATGCTGCAGATGATTATTTATTGATTTTATAGAATGCCACTCCACATAGCATGGTATTTTACACAACAACCCAATGTTAAAAGAGACATTTCTCATGAAAATCCATTTTATGCTCAGCCACATGCAGTATAGATTTATCCAACCTCTACGGCGGCATTCATATGTAGCTCTCTCAACGGTCTATTTAACCACTGCTAAACTTTGCTTCTCCTAAGGAGTTTTTGTTGCTCTATTGGGAATGGAGACATTATTTATACAGCCGGAGTGTCTGGTATGATGGCTTATTCTCACTTTTGTGATTTCTAAGATGTTTCAAATTTTACAAAAATTACAGAGCAACTATTGTTAAATATAATTACATTCATTATTATTATAGGTGAAGTCAGTGGCGTTACACCATGGATTAATTAGGTCCATTATTTTAGTGTACCATAATAGTCTTTAGAGCATGTCTTCCTAAGTGTTCAATAATGCTGTGGTATGAATAATACATAAATAATCCAGTTACAGAATGAGAGCCCGATCCAAAGCCTGGCTACACCGGGGGAGTCAATGGACTTTAGATCAAACCTTTAGAGAGGAGAGTTACATTGGCAGCAGAGGGAGATGGAAAGGCAGAAGAAAAGGCTACAGAGATGAAATCTGACAAGAGATCAAGAATCAGTGAGGCAGAGACACAGGACAGCTCTAAGTTTCAGAAGAAAGAATTCTTGTTTCATCAGTTAACTAGATTGCGGAGGGGCAGAGAACAGAGAAAGATAAGGGCTATGAAACCTGAACCATAGTTATATCAAATATGATTCTGGAGTTCTGTACTTTGGGCATACAGTAATGGGCTATTAAAATACTATGGCATCAGAAGAGTACAGTGTAAAGAGTTATACTCTATCTACATTATTTGCAGATAGGTCCCCAAATAGGTTGGGACCCCCATTGCACTAGGTGCTGTACAGACACATAGTAAGAGATAATACCTGCCCCAAAGAACTTAATATCTAAATAGACTGGCCAAGGGTGGGAGGGGAAACTGAGGCACAAGGCAGTGAAGTGACTTTCTCAAGGTTACACTGCAAGTCAGTGGCAGAGCCAAGAACAGAATGCAGGGCTCCTGAGTCCCACTCCAGTGCTCTATCCACTAAAGAACACTGACTTCATTTCTAGTGAAGAACAGCCTTGCTGAGGCTTCAGTCAGGATTAAAACAGCATCAGAGAGCAGTTAAGAATGGAAAGTCTTTGGAATGGGCAGGAATGGGATCATCTGATTTCAGATGTGGCCTCTAAATTTGCACTCGCACACTGAATACGATCCCCTTCACACACCACCCACGGAATTTATCACTTGTGTGAGCCCGTGACAGTGCACAAAAACTGCTCACGCACATGTGCTCAAGTGCAAAGTTGTGTGTGCAAAGATGGAGGCCCCATTGAAAGCCAGCTTTCTGGTAACTCAAAGACTGCAATTCACCAGAGCCACTTAGGGCCTGTGCAGCTTTTAAGTCACAGGAAAGTCAAAGTAGGGCGTAAGTGGGATGTAAGGATATGTCTACACTGCAGCTGGGTGCGTGCATCCCAGCTCAAACACACGTGCGCTAGTTCTGCAGTGTGGCCAGGGGTAGCACAAGCTAGCCAGCTGAGTACAAACCTGCCCAGCTGCCTGGAGTCGTGCCGGGGTGGCTAGCCCAAGCCAGTGCCCTGCTGCTGGGGCCACGTTGCTATTTTTAGCACGCTAGCTCAAGCCAAGCTAGCTCTGACGTCTGTCTACTTGAGCTAGGAAGGGGTATTCCCAGAGATGGGGTCCCAAGTCTCAGCCACGTGCCTCTGCACAAACAACAACCCTCCGGCCAAAGAGGCTCAGAGTCAAGCTGGTGCTTGTTCAAGGGGTTAACAATAGAACTACACTTGTATCTAACCCAGGCAAAGCGAGGAGCAGACCTGAGTCAGGATCTCTGGCAGGAGTTACAGTGTGTGTGTGTGGGTGTGTGTATTTCTCATTGGGTCACTTGAATCTGTCCACGCACTCTGAAGCTGACCTGCATTGTGAGCTCAAACTGATGGGTCTTGCTATGTGGTCTCAGCTGTCCTCTTAACTCCAGGTTGTATGTCAATAAGAGTCCCTTTGTCCAGGCAGAAGCAGCTGGCTCTCCTCCAAGCAGCTCCTAGACTCAGTATCTCCCCAGCTCAGGGATACTGCTGCTACTGCTCTGCTCAGCTCTTTGTTTTCTCTCTCCACATCTTCCCAGTCTTATTCCACATCCCACCCCCTCCGTTAGTTGGCTCAAATCCTCCCAGCTGGTCCATAATTAATTCTGTGTCCGCGTTTTAGAGTGACACCTCCAATCAGGGTTGTGTGTATGCTAGGTAGACCAGATCTAATGCATGCCTCTGTCTACTCGTGCTGAAAAGCACTCTCCCAGATGCAGAATAGCTGTGCTCTATGTGGCATGCAGGCCCTGTGCTTGCCTTCCACATGTGGATGAATTTCACCCTAGCTGCTAATTCCTCCTTTGGTGCTAAACTAAACAAACAAACCCAGAGATCTCAACTTCCATTTTGTGAACCACTTAGTGATGAACAGCCCCCCTTTCCCCCTCTTTTTCCCCCCCCAAAAAACAAACAAACAAACAAAACACCAGGTGGTTTAGCCAGACCCCCCAGAATTCTGTTGCTTACCCAAGCCTCCTGTGAACTATCCAAGCCTCTTAGGTCTGCAGAGTAGGATGAGGCCATGTTCTTTCTCAAGGATCCTGGTGCTTCCAGCCAAGCTGGAAGTGCTGTGAGAACAGTCTCTCTGGTAGTGATTTGGCAGTTGTGCGTCTGGTCTCGACAGGGAAGTGCAGAACGATGTGAATGTGACGGGAGGGGAGATTAAGTGAATTTTATGTGTGGGCTGGTTCTTCCTTATCTGAACTAGCGCCTCGATCCCTGATCCTGAGCTCATTTAGACAGGGAAGGTCAAAAGCCAAGGGCAGAGGTTCGCTACAGGGTGTGAAGAGATACGTCTGCATTCCTTACAACTGGGAACTGCATGTCGCAGGGCCCCAGACCCATCCTCTTCCAGGATACAATGAGCGAGAATCCTTCTTGTGCTGAGCGATGCAGCCTGCTCTCTGCTGGGCTCAGGGCCAGCCTCGTTCCCACCTTCTTCTTGTGCACACGGACCACCTCGGTCTGGTAGACAGACTTCCTGCTGCTTTCGCCACCCAGGCTCTTAATCTTTTCATGTCTGTTCCCAGCCTGCAAACAGGCGAGAAATGAGAGGTGTTCTTGAGGCTGACTCCTACCAAGTGGCCCCAGCCCCAATGGCCAGAGTCCTCTTTGAAATCCAGACAGGCAGTGAACCCTCCAGCAGTGCATAGATACACTGTAGGATCTGGCTAGCTATTCGTAGCTCTGTTTCACCAGTCTGCACACACAGCTGCCGTTGCGGCAGCACATGGAAAATCAGGTGCCCAAGGGGTTTTGTTGCACTGACGTTGGTTTCTGCCTTTGGAGAATTTGGCCCTGAGTATTTGCGGGTCGAGCCCTGCTGTCGCCAACAGACACAACGCTGTCAAAGTCCATGGCTCTATTTCTGCGATGGGCAAATATCATTGTGTAAAGACAAAGTAACTGTTTAGGAGCTATAAAAATGCCAAAACTTTAGCAGAAGGGTTTCAGAATTGCCAGTGGGAACCTCCCCCTGACTACTGCGTTCTCTCTCTGCTTTTGAGGAATGACTATGAAGTTAGGACAGGTTCTGACAGTGCTGTTGAACTGCCTAGCTTTGGAGGGCTTCCCCCAGCACTGAGGAGAGGCTGGAATGCCGGTGGGGTTGTTACCGCTCATGCTCCAGGCAGCTTTGGGATGGCAGAGCTCTGTGTTGGTGCTAACTTGATGTAGTGTACAGGAATGGTGGGTGGGGAGGTGTTCCCTTTAAAGAGCTATTGGCCCTGGTGGTCTTCTCTTTCAGTAGCCAGTGTATATCTGAAGCTAGGCCTTCCATGTTATGTATGTGTAGGAAACACAGGTATTTGGACCCTACTTGGCCCATGGATTCCTTCATATTCTGCTTGCTGTATAAAGAGCAAAAGACAACCCTGGAGCTGGCTGGTGTGGAGCAGAACGTATTCTTTGGCTCAGTTTGGGGCATTCATTGGCACCTGTTTAAGAGGAAATCTGCACCTATTGTCTCCCAGACTCTCTTCAGATACGCATCATTTGTGGCTTCCTTCCTGACTGCCTCCCCCTTTCATGCCCAGCTGGTTGAGCAAGTGGCGGAAGGAGACCACACTGACTTTGGGGCTGAGCAGTGAGGGGTTCAGTTTTTCAGGAGGGCCTGGCCGTGCCTGCACTGGCCTGGCCTTACCTTTAATAAATCTAGACTTGTTGACAATGGCTGAACAGATGATAGATGAGAACCACCCCGGCACATTGTACAGTGCTGAGCAGTTGATAAGATAACTGAAAAATACAGTAAATCAATTAACGGAACTGAAAAGAATTTTCTTATCTCTTGTTTTTCTCTCCTTTTAAAACCCATCCTGTGTTCCTAGGTTATGAGGATGAGGATGAGGAAGAGCACGTCCTAGCTGATAACAAGTGTAAATGTGCAAGGGTGACCTCGAGGTTTGTCCCTTCTAAAGACAATCCTCAGGAAGAAGTTCTGGAGAGAAACATACGGATCATGTAAGTGGCAAACAATTCTTGATTTTAAGCAGGTAATGATGAGGTAACATGGTGCAGCAGGTTCCTTTTCTTTGTCTCCCTTCAGCATATTAGTTATGGGACATGAGAGGGTTTCATTATGTCCTGGTTTTCATGTTATAGTGTAAGTAATGCCCTGTAGCGTATAGGGCTAGTGAATGGCCCATGTCACACTAAATGTTGCTGTGTCACTCGCTGAATTCCAGTTGGATGGTGCTTCTTCCATCAGTCCAAAAAGCAGCTCAGAAACATTTCTGAAGGGTGACAGTCGCTTTGTAAGAGACACTGAAGGAGACAAGAGTAGCCTTTCTCCTGTCCTGATAATTAGGGACACTGGCTGGCACAGAGCATAGGATTGCCATTCCAGAGTGGACCCATGGTCCACAAGTCTGATATTTTGCCCCTGGGAGAGGCCAATGCCTGATTTTTCAGGGAATGCCAATCTCCCATGATACAATTAGCTAATTAATTATCAGCTCACAGGGGCTAATTCCGCTCTCTTTACTCCCACTGAGTGAGGGGAGCTTTCACTGAGTAAGGAGGGCAGCATAGGAGCCATGGGAGTTCACTCACTGCAAGGAAGTGAGGTAGTCACCCACCCATCAGAAAGTGAACTAGTCTCATATGTGTCATGTCCCAGTTTCCACCAACTCAAGAGAGAGCAGGAGGAACATCAGTGCCATGATGTCATTACTGAAAGCATCACCCCTGGCTAGTGGCACTTATAGACATTATTCCATCACTCACCAGTGGCCCAAAACATTGCAGTGCTTTGACACCATCCAGTCTTTCAGTGCTGGTGTCTGGCAATGATCCAAGAAAGACCCTGTCACTCTTGAGGGTATGTGAAGGCTCAGTGCAAGTATAACACATATCCATTCTACAGATCAAGTTTCTGAAACTTCATGGGGGTGGAAAGGAAAGAGAGGAAAATATCTGAACACAGAACACGATAAGAACTTGGATTCTGTCAGTCAGAATAATAATGGCACATTGTGTAGCTTGCAAAATTCGTTAGAGCAATTTGTGGTAACTTGATAATCCTGTTCTTTTTCTTTTCCCCTTAGAGTCCCACTGATGAGCAGACAGAACATCTCTGATCCCACCTCACCAATCAGAACCACCTTTGTCTATCGGATGTCTGAGATGTGAGGAATTTTCTTTACTGCATTAATTTCAGAACACTTTGCCCTTCCATCCCACCGTGCAAAGCATCTCACAAATATTAATTAATGAATCCTCACCACATCCCATTAGACAGATATGGAAATTGAGGCAGAAGTTAAGTGGCTTGTCCAGCATCACAGGAGTTCTGCTATAGAGCTTGGGAACAGAACAAGTTCTCTCAATGTCCACTCCTGTGATTAAATCACAACACCATCCTTCCTATGGAGAGGAAATTGAGGATTTACCCTGGTGAATTTAGATGTAGAATCTAAACTAACCCCTTAATAAAATGTCATTTTTTTCAATAGTGCATTGCTGCAAATAGCACCAGTATATTAAAATCCAATTACCATGTGACAGCATGGGGCAAGAGCTGGACCTTAACCTTCTAGTACAGACAGGGGTGAAGCCGGCAGAAATCTCACTTCTGCAAAGAGCCTGCTCCTGCTGAATCCAAAGAGAGTGGGATTCACGTTGTGTAAGTGTGAGCAATTGGAACCAAATTCTCTGCTGGTATAACACATGATTTTATCTGAGTCTTGCAATATTTGAGGTTTTAAGTGGAGTCCCAGCTCCTGGAGTCATGTGATCACAGGAGACTCTCAGCTTTCCTTAGAGACGAAAGTGAGTTTCTAGCCCTCCTGGTTGCAGAGAAAAACTTGAAAACATGATCCCAGTGCACACTGAAGGCTCAAAAACCAGAAAGCAAATAAAAAGAACCCTACATTTATTGTTAGCCAAGCTCAGCATTTTGGGGACCTGATTCCTGATGGTTTGGGACTGGCAATGCTGCCACAGAGAATTTGGTCATTGGCTCCTAATTCAGGATTAGGCTCTGGAGCAGTCAGGCCCTAAGTGACAACAAAGCCCGACTGATGTGTGACTGCCAAAGTAGCAATGAGGACTTGAGCCCTCCCCCGTGAGGTGGCCTCTTTCAGTGACTACTGCCTAACATGCATTCCATCCTGTCTGTCTTCCAGCTGCAAAACGTGTGAACCCAAAGAAGTGGAGTTGAGTGACCGGATAGTTACTGTTGAGCCTAGCAACAACTGCAGCAGTCCTGATACCTGCTACACTTATGACCGGAACAAATGCTACACCACGACCTTCCCTTTTCTCTATGGTGGGGAGACCATGACCATCCAAGCTGCCCTGACTCCAGCATCCTGCTATGCGGATTAGATTAAACCACTGCTGTTAGAGTGCTTGTTATACTGTAATCTCCCCCCATGAACCAAAGCACGTTTAAATTAGCATGGTAGGAAAAACAGTGTCTGAAATATCAGCTCCTCACAGTTAAGGTGTTATCTGCATTAAAAGTAATTCCCTCCCTCTGTAGCACAAAAATAAACTGAATAATTAAACTAGTTATGCATTGTGGGCAAAATCCTATACTATGGGGCGGATCCTCAGCAGGTGTAAATCAGAGTAATTGCATTGAAATCAAGGGCGCAATGCTAATTTACTCCAATGGGGGATCTGTCTCTGTCAGTCTTCATTCAGTCCTGACTCAGACAATGTTCTCATTAAAATCAATGGGAGTTTTGCCCAAGTAATGAAGACAGGATTTGGTCTTTTCAGCACATAGAAACAGTGAAATCCAAATGTCATGCAAGCGTTTGGATTTAGATTTCCATGACCATGTTTTCCAAAGCAATTTCTCCAGTGTCTTGGTCTTCTTAGTTAATGCAAGACCTTTAAGCTGAGAGAGAGAATGCTACTGCACATAAAATATTAATGTGTAATTTGAGATGGCCCCTTGTTTGTGTTCTTTTGGAAAACCTCACTTAAATGATCTAAAATAATCCTCTGCACAAACTTTAAGTAACACATAACCACATTGCTACAGTTCCACCTATAAGCATAATAGAAATCAATGCTATTATTGAGAAGGAGACAATTCAGGGTGGGGCTTTCAAAGATGCCCAAGGGATTTGGACATCCAATTTCCATTGATTTTTAATGGGCATCCTAATCCCTTATGTGACTTTGAAAATCACATCCTCAGTGTATCCCAGCATATTTAGAGAAGACAAAGGATCTTGCTGCTCTTGAGTATTTTTAAATGGTGCCAAAATACCATGTGCTATGGGAATGATAAATTATTCTTTCACTGTCTATTTGAGATTGAGCTACCTACCAATGATATTTCGCTGGCCTGTGTTTCCACACTGATAATTTTGAATGCTTTCTTTAGTTGATCTGTCACTGTGGAAAACAAGTTATTTCTTTCAGTTTAAGTAAATAAATGGTCTGGGTCCTGATTCTGCATTCAGATGTGCATTGGCAGCCTTTGGGCCTGCTTTGATCTGATTGCAAGAGTGGGGCTTTCTTCTGGTCTTCTACATCAGATTCCTTTCCTTTGTTGGTAGAAGGAATTCTCACCCATCAAACAGGCTGATATTGCATTGTACATCACATTTGAGTGCATCATAACTTGTATTTTCACTAGGCAGTCACGTATGCAAGTCCATAAACTGTGTGCAGCATTACCCTTGGGAAGGCTGATACATTCGTCCCTGTTATAAAAACTGATTGAAAACCCCTAGGCTATTCTGTGAAACCCTGGCATATTTTATGTTGTAACAAAATAGAGCAAGAGCCATGTACCCATGATTTCTGCTTTGTTAGCAAGAGTGAAGAAATTAAATAGATTTTTCTGCAACTATCTGCGTGTGATGTTTAAATGGCATTAAAAGGAAGAGTCTGCTGTGTAACGGTTTTCCTCCAATCTTCAATGTGAAGAAGAAAAATTTGCACTAAATAACTGATTATAATTACAGGCAAACCCATCATAAAGTATTAATTAGGTGCATATACTTTCATCAAGGAATTTCAGTGATGCAGTAAAGCTCAATTGCTCAATCCATCCTACTTCAGCAAGAATGTTCGAAGTGCTTAGCATGTTGTATGAATGGGCCACTATGATCCAGTTTAGACCCTAATCCTGCACTATGGCACAGAGGTCCGCCCACATGTTATAAATTGCAGGATCAGAGTCTTACCATGTGTCTGGCATATTAGGTCTGCACAGCAGTGCCTTTAAATAGAAACCAAAACAGTGCTTTTCACCAGAGCTGCCAGTTCAAATCCAAAACACCCGCCCTATCAACAAGATGGCAACCTTTAAAGCGCCCACATTTGATAAACAAAATTAAGGCCATAGAAGATTAAAATATTCCATTTAGCCAATTTTATATCACAGCCTGACATTAAATGACATACATCTCTAATTTTATTTTTCCCAGCTTATGAAATAAGATTAATTAAGAAACAAAAAACACATAAAGGAAGAAGAAAGCCTTCAAAATAACCATGTCAATACACTTTGGAAATATTTTAAGGAGAAACCACTATTGACAGTGTCTTTCTGGGTACACAGCACTTCTGAAAGCCAGACCACTTATTCGGGGGTTAAAATGTGGACACCTTCAAGCACCTTATTGTGAGGCCTTTGCTAATGTCAGTGTATTAAGCAGGTAGGAAGAGACTGAACTTTATTTCCTGGCGTCAGTCACCTATTAGGGTCAGGGTTACAAGAGTTCAATATTCCTTGTCCCAAGGCAGGGGTCCGCATCCACTGTGGCCCTTTCTGATTCACTGCTGACAAATTCCTAGAAGTAAAATATGTCAGGGTAAGGCCATTAACTCAGTGGGAGTTTGGAATGTGCCTGGGAGTCACACTTGAATGAGAATGAGGAAGGACGGTCCAGTGGTTAGGGTTCTAGCCTACGAATTGCCACAGCTGAGTTCAACTCCCTGCTCTGCCACAGACTTCCTGTGTGTCAGGGGAAGTCACTTAGTTGCTCTGTGCCTCAGTTTCCCCCTGTGTATCATGGGGATGATAGCACATCACTATCTCGCAGGGTGTTGTGAGGATAAATCTGTTAAAGCGTATGAAGTGCACAGGTAGTGAGGGAATGGGTCCACATTGGTACTTAAGAGAACAAGTCCCTACAGCCAACGTTGTGTTTGTCTGTGAGTAGGAAAGCAGAAATTGCAACAAGAGCATGCAGACATTGTGGAATAAGCGGTAAAGGTGTTGTCAGGGCTGTGAGCTGCAGGATTCAAGTGGACCTTACTGCAAGTCTCCTGGCAAAAGCTGGTGCAACACTTTGAAAATTTAGGAACAACGGTTCCCAAAGCAGGTGCTATGCAGCAAAAGGAGAGCAAATGCTTTCAGAGGGTGTAAAAACCCTCCCAAAATACCGTGCCCAGTAAACAGGGGTTAGAAGAAGGCACAAATTTGGTTTCAATAAACAGGACAGTCCTAGAAGACATGCAACAAGCCTACACTCACTAGGATACCTTCCACATCACCCACTAGAAGCCCTATACGGCTTCTGTGAAGTCCTTAGGAGTTTTCCCATTTATTTCCAAGGGAGCAGGACTGGAGCTTTGGTCCCCAAATCCCTGTTGAAGCACAGTCTGAAGTATTCAGTAATGCCAATAGAGGAATCTAGTCTGGAAAAAAAGTCAAAGCAAAGAGGAGCAGGAAGCTTTGTCTAGCAGCTTTACATGCTCAGACCCTCTCTTCTCTTGTAATAACCATCTCTAACAGAGCAAGCTGTCCCTGGAAAGCAAGAAGGGACTTAAGGAAGGAAAGGCCATGGGTGAAATCCTGGCTCCATTGACTTCAGTAGCACCAGGCTTTCACCCCACATTTTTAAGAAAGCAGGACTTTCCAAATTGTTTATGTAGGACCCTGAGGCTGAAGAAGGGGTGTCTAGATCTCAGATACCCCCCTACCACATAGAGGTGGCCTGGGTTCAGGCAAAAAGGCCCAACCAACCAAGCAAACAAAACACAGGCCCTGAGAGATTGTCCTTCCCCAGTGGAAGAAGACACCAAGGGCAGTAATACAGAGCTTGTTCATGCTGTTGAAAGAGTAGGGAACAGAGGTCTTCCTATTCATCTCCTCTTAACACCACATGCTGGGGTTCTTTATATCACAAGCTCTCCTATCTCTCTGTTAGTTAGGGTGACCAGATAGCAAGTGTGAAAAATCGGGACACTTTTTTTTTTTGAGGGGGAGGAAGGGTATGGTTATATAAATAAGACAAAGCCCCTAATATTGGGATGGCTCACATAAAGCTCATATAAAATTGGGGTATTATCAGGACCTCTGGTCACCTTACTGTTAGTGTCAGAGGAGGAGAGCACTTGGGTGCTGCCTAAGGAATCCTGGGAGAGGACCATCGCTGAGGGATACTTTCCTGCTTTGAAAGAGCCTATTGGCCAAGACTTCTGGTCACCACGCAGCTTACGGAACTGGACTATATGAGAGTACATGTCTGATGTAATCGATGTGCCCGTCTTTAAGAAAATATTCTATCTCTGTTCTTGATCTAAGCCCTGCCATGAGGCAGGACTTCCTGCCCCTGCCACCACTGTATCTGGTTCCCCCTCCTGATTGCTCTACCACTGCCTAAGGAGAAAAGTTGTTCTCTCTCTTGCTACAGAGGACAGGACAAGAGGCAATGGGTTCAAACTTCAGCACAGCAGATTTAGATTAAATCTTGGGAAAAGCTTCCTAGCTGTCAGAACCATAGGGCAATGGAACAGACTGCCTAGAGAGGTTGTGAAAGCTCCTTCAGAGGAGGTTTTCAAAAGGAGGCTGGATAGCCATCTCTCTTGGATGGTTTAGACACATCCTGCATCTTGGCAGACTAGATGACCCTTGTAACCCTATGGTTCTATAATTGCATATCAGATCAGACATGGTTCTTTTCCTGGGCATATCCCATTTGTAATCATTTCTGTGTCAGGACCCACAGGGATGTATTGACCAGAGCCATTTTTGTCTTTAGACACTGCACGAAGAAGTCATAGCTTAGCTTTTTAACAAACTGATGGTGTCTTATGCTCACCTGCTCCAATTACTGCAGTGGGTAAGTTTTTTAGTCCTCATTCTCATTTGTAAGTATGTGATTTTTGCTAGCTTTTTAAAGATCCTTTCAGTAAAGGGAATGCTATACTTATTCCAAAGCTGGAAGCAGAGTTGGCTGGAAAATCTGCAGTAAAGGCTGAAATATACATTAAGATGAACTGAACAGAGCATTGCTCCTCAAAAATGCTGCCAGACTGCAGCGAACTAAATGAGGACAACACAGATCAACCAAAGCTGCCAGATGGCAGTAAAAATCTGTGAGGAAAAAGCTCATTAAGGGACTATAATGTAATACAGATCTTGCACTGACAAGGGTTCAGCTCTGTCCCCAGAACTCCCTTCAGCCAGTTATTCTGCTTTTCCAGCATTCTTCCCCTCACAAAACTATTCCTTCCTCCTTCATTCTGCCCCTTCTGCTTCCTTCTAATGTGCCTGGAAAGCACAGGTCCCTGCTGGAGGTAGTGCAGCACTTCCCCAGTGGGAGATGCAGACATAGACCAGCAACAGATTTCTATCTCCTCTACGTCCCCGCTCCTCCTCCCTCCCTCCCTCCCCCCAGTGCAAAGAGTAAACAGGGAAGGAATTCTGCCTCAGAAGGGGCTCTTTCAGGCCTCTTGCTGATATAGCAACATTGGTTAACAGGGGTCATTTTTTCCTTTAAAATGAATTTCTATACCAGCAGAAACCATAGTGCGGACAATGTAGACATTGGCACAAAAGTGCTTTTGCCCTATATCTTATTTCACTTGCTGATTGTATACGCTGTACAGCCAAGAGCACGAGGAGGGTTTGCTAGCATTGCTCTACAGGAAAACCTTTTCTAGTGTAGACTTGGTTTGAGAAACTATGCCTACTGGGGGCTACCTGGATTAGTAGCAATCTAGTCCTTGGATTGCAAGCTCTTTGGGGAAAGGACAACTCCTTTATGAGCACTGAGCAGAACGCTGGTACTTAGCAAGTAATAAACCAGGCCAGGATTCTTAACCAAATTAGTGCACTAGAGTTGAGCTGAAATCTCTAGAACATAATAGGGTTTCCCAGCCAGCCCTGACCATGGCTGAGCAGCCAGGACAGCTGGCATGTGTCTGGAATTCATTAATCCAAGTACTGCTCTTGAAACGATATTAGATTATCAATTTCTAAAGAAGGAAACAATCAACCTATCTTCAAGGTTACTATTATGGAAGCTTCCAGAAACAGTTTCACTAGAGTTTCTGTTTCTTGTGAGTAAAGTTAGAACTCTGTATTAATTAACAATTGTGGAGGAAGATCCTTCTCTGATCTCCTTGGGTCTCTTCAGAAACTCTTTCTTGTAGCTGTTTGAAGTCCCCTCTTGTGGTCCATTAGCATCTCCTGCAGCCAGCATCTGCAGAAGGAACTAAAATGAAACATATATATAAGTACAATTACTAGCAATGAACTTGAATGGCTGACTGTTTAATACAAAAAATATTTAAAAGAAATTACAGGGGATCAAGAAATCAATGTACTTGGTGTTTATATATAGAGATTTTTTGTTAATAATATGAATTTAGACCTGATGAAATGTTGACTGACTGCGCAGGATAATGAGATCTTCTGACACAGTTACCATGCAGGTAACAACGCAATGAAAGCTTCCCACAAGCTTACACCTTTTAACAATCCTGTCCAAATGACAGCAGCACTGTGCTAGTTACACTTGTGTTCCAACACAGCTGTTGCCAGCACGGCTGAAGCTCAGTTTCCCTGACCAGTGAGAACTGCTCTATCCAAGCTGCGTTAGCTGTCCTGAGGACAAATGCAGACCTGATGTTAGTTGGCTGGCTGAATGGAGTGGCATAAACTTGCATCACGGTTTTGCATCTGGTCCCCGAGCTAAGAGTACTGTTCCTTAAGAAGGCGTGGCATGGCCTGCTTGAGCAGAACCAAACCACGCTACGATACCCGGATACGCTATATCTTGTTGTGGGGTGGGGCCTATAAATTACACCCTTAGCTAGCCCATAGCATGGCTATATAATCAGCTTCTCATATGGGTCTGAGACTAAAAATCCCTATCCACGTGGGTCAGGGAGACTGTGCTAGAAACAATGGCGCCTGAAGAGAGTTGCAGCAAGCACAGCCCTGATTCCTGAGTGCACTGGCTTTGGACACCATGGCCCATGCTGTTGATCATGTAGACCAGTTGTTACTCTCTCCAAACTTACCTCAGGCTTCCTGTAGCCCTTCCTTTCGAGGAATTCCTTAAAAGCCTGTGTTCCATGGAGCTGCATGAGCTCTGCCTCCTAGGAGAATTTCCAAAACAGACTTGAACAACCTCATACTAAGGGGAAACTTAAAATAAGTCTGTGAAACTTATTTCTATTTACACCCTCATTGGGTCAATAGGGACCACAAAGGGGATTGCTATGAAATTCTCACAAATACAGCAAATACCAATTAACTATTAGGAATTTTAATTAGCTTAACTGATTTCTGATTTGCTGCTTTTATAGAAATCTGGTTACATTCCAACCCTGCAGAATGATTTTGTTTTTAATAGCTCATAAAGGTTAATTTACGATCACCTGATTTGACCTCCTGTATAACACAGGCCAGGGAACTCACCCAGGAATTCTTGCACAGAAGGAAATTATTCTTCCTTACTATGTAAGTGAACATGACCGAGTCCAATAACTTGTGGTCGAACTGTACATTGTTTTCCAATAAATGCTTTATCAAAATGATGATCAACAGATTTTGTAAAGCTTTCAGATGCAATACACTTCCCAATCTGCTCCTACCACAGGATCTGTTTCAAACTTACCAGTCCCTGAGGTTTGCCTTTATTGTTAACGTAAACAGTACTAACAAATCCAAATCTCGGCCTAATTATTCTCTTGACCTTGGTTGTCTCCACTGATTTTTCTTTGCAGCATTCATTTGTCTCTGCCCTTAGTTCTTTCTATCTCAGAGACGTTCAAACCCTCTTGTATTCCTGGGTTGGAGCTAATAGGACCCAACTGGTTTGACATCAGAATGAGTCAAAAGAGGCCTCTGCATCTCTCTACAGGACCCTAGAATCTGATGCTCTCTGACAATTTTAAAGTAGAAAACAATGAGACTGCTACTTATTCACTATAAACCGAGATTGTACAACAGTCATTGTTTTAATAATCTGGTCCCCTCTCTCTCAAAGTGAGCAAGTGGCAATCTCTGAAATTTAACTTTGGAAGCGCTGCCCTCTAGTGGGCCCAGAGTATCTTTACCATTCCTTAACCATAAATCTGTGGAGTCTGGGAGATATCAGTATCGCTTTGACACTTTGCTAGAACAAAATAGAGAAACTAAATGTGTATGTAAATGCAGTGTCTACAAAATAAGCCCCTCTGCTGTTCATCATCAGTCTGATAATAATGCTCGGCCTTCTGTAGCACTTCATCATAGCATTATTTTTAGGACTCATCACATCCTTTAACATATGTAAGGAGAGTTGTTGATTTACATCAGTGATGAATTTGAGTCTAATTTTATAAGGGTGGATATTGCAGCCAAAACCCAATTCCTTCTGAGCTGAGATTTCACATGCCTGATCCCGCCCAGGGAATGGATTTTTGCCACATTTGAAAGTATCTGGTTGATCTGCTTATTTACTGAAGCAGAACACTCTCACCTGCATTAAAAAGTCACTTAAATTAAAAGAAAATCCTTCAAAATAAACACTGGTTTGTATGTAGTTTCCTTTTAGAATCACAGTCCACATACAGGCACTGTTGTGCCACCATTTAGTGTGATCTAAATTAAGTGGCATGTCTGGACCACATTTGTCCATAGGGTGGATAATATAAACCACTCCTCCTACTGTGACTGTGTCAGATAATATATCATGTGCAGGCATATTCCAGTATTCCTTTAACTCAGATAAGAATAATACCACAGAGATTCCAGGGATGCTTACAGTACCTTTTCACTAAATTGCTTCCTTAAATTCTGAAAGGTATCAACTGCTGCATTTGGATCCTCTAAAGGTTCATTTGCTTTCTGTTTTCTCCATGTTTTTGGGTCAAGGTACCAAGCTCCATACCTGATTTTCTCCCATTTTGGTTGGGATGGATCCTGTAAAAAGATAGTTAGTAATACTCTCTAGTCATGTTTGTGTTTGCCTCTACTCCCACCACATGTATATGAACCACTGCTTTCTACTGGGAAGAATGTCAGACCTGATAACTGGATAGGATCTGGCACTCATTGAATGTGAGATGGATTGAGTACAGCAGATCATGTCTCCGTTGGTACCTACAGCAGGTATAAATCCTAACTCTGCTATCAGTGTGAATGTTTCACTGATTATCTCTAACAATTAACAGTTCTCATTGATTTTTATTTTGCTTTGTAATGCAAACACGCTACCCCTTGAGACTGTGAATGAACACTTGCCTCCTGCCCCCACTGACTTGAATGTTCATAAATAAAAGTTTGCATCATTTCAATACATGTCTCTTTATTAATTCATAGCTTGTTTGGGGAGGGCTTTGGAGGGTCCTGATATTGATGGTAAGGGGGATGGTAAGCAAAGGCACAAAACATACAGGAACAGAAATCATTACTGCATCTCATTGCAGAACCTGGTTTTCAATGCTTCCCGAATGCAAAGCGCTCCGCGGTTAGCTCTGAGCATATTGCTGACATCTGGCTGCTCAAAATTGGCGTCCAGTCTTTCTGCCTCCACAGCCCAACCCTGGGGGAACCTTTCCCCCTTCGCTTCACACACATTATGAAGAACACAGCACACAGATATAACTGTTGGGATGTTCTTTTCACTCATGTCCAGCCTAGTAAGGAGACATCTCCATCTGGCCTTTAAATGCCCAAATGCATATCCCACCACCATTCTGCAAGTGCTTAGCCTGTTATTAAAATGCTACTTGTCACTGTCGAGGTGCCCAGTGTACAGCTTCATTAGCCAAGGGAGTAAGGGGTAAGCAGGATCCCCCAGGATCACTATTGGCATTTCCACACCCCTGACGTGAATTTTTCGGTCAGGGAAGAAAGTGTCTGCCTGCATTTTAGAGAAGAGCCCCGAGTTCCTAAATACATGTGCGTCATGCACCTTTTTAGGCCACCCCACATAGATGTCTGTAAAATGACCCCTGTGATCCACAAGAGCCTGCAGCACCATGGAAAAGTACCCCTTGCAGTTTATGTACTCAGTTGCTAGGTGGGCAGGCGCTAAGGTAGGGATGTGCGTGCCATCAATGGCCCCTTGCAGTTTGGGAACCCCATCGCGGCAAACCCATCCACTATGTCCTGCACGTTTCCCAAAGTCACTAGCCTTTGTAGTAAAAGTCTATTGATGGCCCTGCACACTTGAATCACGGCAGTTCCCACTGTAGATTTACCAACTTCGAACTGATTCCCAACCGAACAGTAACAGTAGGGGGTTGCCAGCTTCCACAGAACGATGGCCACTCTCTTCTCCACTGTCAGAGCTTGTCTCAAGCAACATGTGCTTCAGGGATGGGGCCAGCTCCGAGCAAAGTTCAAGGAAAGTGGCCTTTCGCATACAAAAGTTTTGCCGCCACTGGTCATCATCCCACAGCTGCATAACGATGTGGTCCCACCAGTCTGTTTCCCGGGATAGAACCAGTGCTCCACAGACTGCAGATGATGCGTTACAACCTGCAGCAATCGGGAATTGTTCTGCTCTATGTCTTGTAGCAGGGCAGCCTCGGTGACATTGCTGTCGCCTGTGCTTAGGGTTCTCGCTCTCCTTTGAAAATACTCAAGGATGCTCACAATAATAGTGCAGAGTTGAGCTGGCTCCATGTCTCTGCAGCAATGATAAGTGCACGGCATAAGCAAATGGCGCGAAAACCAGTTTCCTGTTTGTTTGGGGGAAGAAAGGAGGGGGAAGGAGTGTTGCATCATGGGACAATGAAACTCATCCCAACAGCCACCGCGGCTAGTTGCACTGTGGGATAGCAACCCACAGTACCACTGCTTTGTATGTCAACACAAGCATGGCGAGTGTGGATGCACGAGCCCAGCGCAAGAAGCATGGTGTGCACATGCTCCAGCGACTTGTAAAAATTGGCAGGTGAAAGTCAATTTTAAGTAAGTCGACTTCACTCTGCAGTATAGACATACTCATGGTCTCTAAAGCAAAACTAGCTACAATATTGGAGAAGCAGTAGCCTCTCCATAGCTATACTTGTGATTAGCTTTCTGTTATATACCTATATCTGGCCCCAACTCTGCCCTCTCCCCTAAAATTGTCACTTCCTCTTCAAGTTTGACACGAGTGGTCTGTGGCTAGTAGAACAATATTTTGCCCAAGTTTTAGGTGATTAAGATGAAAGAGTGTAGCAAGAAAAGCAAGGAAGAGGAGGGGTAAGAATTTGTAAATTGAAAGTCATTCTGCACTTTAACTTGCACTTTCTCCCTGCTCCTCAGTCTGTGAGTTACACCAGCACAGATGTAAGAGCTGGCATTTAAGAGAGTCTAACTATGCCATCTCACACCACCTCTGAATTTGGCCCACTGGGTCTGAGCCTGCAATTCTGGATCTGATCCAAAGCTTACTGAGTTCAACTAGTCTTTTAATTAACATCAGCAGGCTTTGGATCAGATACTTTATACAAGCACAACTTCTGAGAGTCAGTGGCAGCTTGACCGGTAAAGGGACTGTAGGATTAGGTCCTAAATGATGTTCCCAGATCTGATCTTCCCCTTGTTCTAGTGGATTGCACCGTGCAAAAATAAGGGTCCATAAATGTTCAAAACAGACAGCGATTTTGAGTGCCTCAATTTTTGGTGCCCAACTTCAGAGGGGCCTTAAAGGGGCCTGTTTTTCAGAAAGAGGGTGCTCAGCACTTCTTGAAAACCAGGCCCCTTTAATTTATCAAGTTGGGCACCCAAAAATTGAGGCTCCTAAAATAACTAGAAACAACTGAAAACGCCTGTTTACCTTAGCAAGGCTTGGATGGCACCTGGTGCGAAGAGGTCTCTTGACAGCAGTCTGTGGAGGTGAAACACCCACATACTTTCTCAGCTCTGCTGGCACATTGTTTAGTTCCACAACATGGATGGGCACAGAGAACACGGGCTTGGTTTCATATCCAGTGTCAAACAAGCTCAGAATGGTGTCTTCATCGACGTGGTATTTTTCTCCTCCCTGTAATAATAATCCAAGTGCACAGTGTAAGAGTGGGAGAAAGTGGCTTATCTCACTGTCACTCTGGTTTGGTTAGTGCAGCACTGATATCTCCAGACCTCATGTTCCTTAGGATAGCCAAGGTATATCTCTAATGCCACAATTGATTGCTACTGAATCTATCGATTTTTACATGTTTAAAATGTACCCTTCATAGTAAGGCAAATTTAAAGTTCATTTAACAACAATACATGAATTGATAAACTAATGTTGATCAAATAAATGGACTTGACTCCAGAATGGAGCAGTTAAATGAAATCTGACAAGTACACTGTGTGCCCCCTGCAGGGAAATGCTCTGAGTAAACAAAGTGAATTGGCAGTATTCCAGAACAGGCGATTCTGTTTGCTTGCATTCTAACTGGTTGAGCTCAGTCAGACTCCAAACATTCCTAACATCAGAGTGGTAAATTAGGATGAAAGTTTTCAGACTTGGGTGCCTGAAGCTAAGCATCCAAAGTCATATTTAAGGTCCCAAGTGTGGAGAACATTGGCTTTAATCTTGATCATTGTATTTCTGGAATGAGAGAGTGGGATTTTACAGGTTCGTTTACTTACCAAAGAAGCCACCCAGTCACAAAACGCCTTAGTCACTCGCCTTACGTTCTCATCAAGGGGAGGAATGTAGCTCAGACTCATCTCCTTTTCCCTTGCTGCTACCTCTTTCTTGGACAGGCACATGTACCGCAGATTCTTGCCTGTCGACTCTTTGCTCCTTAAGATATTAATGTTATAAAATAACATCTGAAATGTCTTTGATTAGCACAAATAAGATTGGCATGGCACAGTCACTGCTATAGAGGACAGCATAAAACCTGTGTTTATCTTGTTTTGGATCACAGACAGTCCAGTTTATCTCCAAATTACTTGTACTTTTGGGACTAAATAGCCCAGTGATTTCATGCATTAACCTTTCAACTCTGAAGGACTTGGTTCAAATTGGTCTCACAAACATAGGGAAGCTGCCTATCCTGCATCTAGCAAGACAATCCCAAGTTTTAAAGACCGGGCTTATGTTCAGATCTGCATTAAAAAAAAAGTAATCTGGCTAAAAACAAACAGCCCTTCAAACTGGCAAATGATACATGTCTGTCACCTGCACCTTTCTGTCACTGTTACCTTCATCCTCCCTTACCTGCTTGTTCTATCACTACTTATGTCTTGATTTAGACTGTGGACTCTGATGCGTAGGAACTGTCTCCTTATGGTTTTGTACAGCACCCAGCACAATGTGACCACAGTCCTGAGAGTGGCCTCCAGGCAAGACTAATTCATACACTCTGGACATCAGTTTATAATCAGTATAATTTGAAGAATGCAAGTGGGGGGGTATTTTGTGATAAATACTGTCCCTTTGGATTAAAAAAGTTGACCCAAGAAATATTTTTTCAGTAAAAGACACAAGGTGTTTCTCAGAACACTGACCACCTTAAACTATATTACGTGGGTCTAGCTGACTCCCAAGGTCTTTTTGGACACGCCAGTAAATAGTACTGCACGAAGGTAACAAATATGGACAGGAAATGTGACAACTGTTCAGGAATGGCAAAGCAGGGCAGGAGAGTGAGGGGAAGGAGGCTGTGTGTCAGGATTAAGATGCATTTGCAGTACTGAGTAATGTGGGGGAAACTTCCTTGCACTACGTGCCAAGTTCTGTGCTGACTTTTGTCCCATGCAACACCACTGACTTTGTTAGGGTTACTGGGGGTGTACTTCAACAGAGAATTCACCTGTGTCTGGCCCTTGTTGGCACGATTATTTCCATATCACATGTGTAAATAGACCGTTTAAAACTCATGCATAGGCCGTATTTGTTCTCCTTCTCCCTGGGGAACATGGATTCCCACAACCACTTCCTGACCCAGTCCTATTGCATGCCTATGAAATGGTCTCTGACATGCAGGACTCTGATGGGGAATTGGCAAAGTGTGGAATACATCCAGACGTAGAAACAAGCAACTCCTCTCTTTCAAAACAGCTACATTCAGAGGAGTGAGATTGGACTGAACTGAACCCTGGCTCAGCAGCGGTGGTGGATTCAGGCAGCCCTGGTGCTGCATGCCCTCTCCGATCCAATACTCACGGTGCTGATGGCCTGGGGCATGTTTCTTTACTTTTCCCATCCTCCGGCTGATATTGCAGTTTCTGGGGCGTGTGGCTGTCCCGCTCACAATCCTCACATCCACCTTCACTATTCAAGCACAGCTCAGGATCCAGGATGCCCACAACCTCTTCGAAAAGCTGAGAGCCAAGCAAGAACAAAGCATAAATACCTCGCCAGCGCAGTTCCCATGGAGACGGCATTGGGGGGAGGGAGGGAGATAACAAGCAGTGCTCCTGGACAGCACAGCAGTGACCAGACGGAATCAGCCCCATTGTCCATTTAGTTCACTCTCCTCTCCCAGACAGTAGCCAGTACTGGATACCTCAGAGAAAGGTATAAGAAACCACTTAGTTAGCAGATGTGGGATAATCTGCCCCCCTGACAGACTCCTCCAATCCCCCAATTGTGTTCGATTGGTGTCATACCCGAAGCATAGGGTTTTATATTCCTTCCAGAACCGTATTTTGCATTAACGACTTTAACTCGGGACAGTTATCCATATAAATGTCCAGTCCGCCTTTGAATCATGCTAAGCTCTTGCCCTGAACAGTATCCAGTGGCAATGAGTGTGAAAGATTTTTCTTTTGTTGGTTTTGAATTTACTGGCTTTATTCTCATCAAAAGTCCCCTTGTTTCATAACCGAAGGAGAGGGGCTGAGTCTACCTGTGACCTGGGACCTGATCAGACCCAAGACTCCTTATTTGCCCCCTGGATTTCTAAGGGTTCTCCTGAAACGCTAAATACACTTCCCCTAATGATCTTACTGCTTAACTTACTCAAACCCAGTATTTTCCCCCACAGCATTTTGCCCTATTGAGGAGTATACTTGCCACAAATTCCACTCTCCCACGCCCCTCCCCCAATATGAGAGCTCTCCCTTTGCCTGGTCTCCACCTCTCCAAATGACCATGCTAATTCTCCCACCCACCTTCACTTCCTGCCCCCAGCTTGCCCATACAGAGTCCCTCTGCGCTCTGTAACAGAAGCTTCCTCCTGACCCAAACCGGAGGTAGAACTGTGTGCTGACTACTCCCTCCTGCCTCTTCGCACAAGGCAAGGAATAGGCAGGGATGCAGGCTGGGGAAAGATAAGGCTTTTTTAGAGACAGATTGGGAAAAAACGGGAGGTGGATCAAGGCAGGACTCACTTGGGTGTCTTGGTCAAACTCTTACCTCTTTGATTTTCATCAGATACACTTACTGTCATAGAACATCCAGTTATAGGAACATCCAGTTATAATCCGTCTGGCAATATCTTAATTGCTTATACACTCTGCCTAAATATAGCACCGTGCGCTTGACTTCTAAAGCAGCCCTTTTAAAATAATGCTTTTCCATGTTATATTTTGACAAATGAATGGGGGCAGGTTCACTGACCGCAAATAAATGCGGCAAAACTCAACAACGGCAGGGGGTGTCTCAGAAGCCTGTGGCTGACGTCAATTCAGGCCTCTCACTATGTTTAAAATCATTCATCTTGCCATGATGAGTCATATATTCTGTAGATTTTCAATTTAAGTAACAGCTGATTCTTCAAAAAACTGACAACTGGGTTATTTTTGTATTTAAAACTTGACAGAAGGACACTTGTCTCAAATGAAAACAGCAACAATCATGGGGTCTTTACCTCTGGAGGGACGCTTTCTTCCAGATGAGGGTAGAGTGCTAGGGGGTGCTGGCTCAGGCAGTATTCTATCTGTGCAATGTGATCCCTGCTGGCTTTCTGCAGTGGACTGAGTTTGGAAGGGCTGACTTGAGTTTTGGTGCACTTTTTCCTTCTCTTCTTCTGGGCCATGCGTGAAGCATTAGATGCGTTATTACACAGAACAATTGGTACAGGTCCCTTTGTGCCACAGGTGATCATGTTGTCAGATGGAGGAGGGAAGCCACTTCTGAAATCATCCAGGCCACTTTTCAAGAATCTCCAGCGCTGGCTGTTAAGGGAATCTGAGAACTTCCGTTTGTTCTGCTCTTGAAAGCACTTAAGTGGCATTTTCTCCTGGTACCTGTAAGCAAACACTTCAGGTGAGTGCTTGAAGTAATGGGGATTTTAAGGAGCAACTGAATGCCACTAGAATCTCACCCTGTGTTCTTATTTGTGGTGTTGTTAAACATTCAAATTCAAAATGGCTATGCAACTCTACCATGTTGGCACACATTGTCCAGGGGATGAGCCTGTTCCATCACTCAATCTCAGAGAAAAGCCTAAGGACTGCTCTAGCGGCACCTGGTAGTGACCGTATAAAGTAGAGCTGGACAAAAGATAGAATTGCCATTCTGGGGAAATGTTGACATTTGATTTTGTCCAAAATTGGGACAAAAAGTCAAAATCTGGGTCTATTTTGTAAAATGAAATATTCTGAAATATTTAGTTTTTATCAAAAGCCTTGATTGAGATAAGGTTGAAACATTTTGTTTCTACTTTATCATTTCTACTGTTATAGTATAGTTTATATGTTAGAGTTTATTTAATATATAATATATTATTTACTATCAAAATTAAAGTGAAAGTCAAAACAAAATGATAAAGTCAAAATGAAATGTTCTGATAATTCCAGCATAAGTTTTGCGGAAATTGATTCATTCCCATGACACTTTTAGAGTTTGTCAAATGTGCTTGCTTTTTTTTTTTTTTTTTTAAATAGAAAACTGTTGGAAAATTTTCAATCAATTCTACTATTCAGGTTGTTTTCTCTCCTCATTACTAAATGACTTCAATTGCTTATAACTTTGGCAAATTCTAACAGCTCAGGCTGAAATCTTTCACTTGTGGTCTATGCCTCAGGCTAATTTTTTTTGAGTTTCACTGAAAATGTTTTGGTCATTTCTGAGAATAAGGTCAGGGAAAACAGGTTGTTTAACCAATTGAGGGTTGATTTGGTTTTTTAAGTAGCTCTAGAGTACATTTTTTCAAAAGCACCTAAATCTCATTTTCAAAACAGACTTAGACAATGAAGAGCCTAAGTGCCATTAACTTTCAATGGGGTTTAGGTGCTTTTACGATTTCTGTCCATAATGCCTCCATGGTTTGGAACAGAACTTGAAATTTGGCAGGGAGATGGTCCTGTGGTATGAGGTGTCTCTTGCTATTTCTGTGAAAATCCACCAGATTTGGCTAAGTTATAAGATGCAGAAAATTGCTATTTGCATATAAATTTGAGGCCTGCTCTTAAATTCTAATCTGAACTCTGCATGCTCTCAAACCCTACTGAGAATATTGCATCAGCCATACACACACTCCTGAAAGCCTATAGACAAAATGGAACCTCCTGCTCCTCTTTCATCTAAGGGAAGGTTTATTAGGCTGGGAGCCAGGAAACCCTGACTACTAGACTCTCCTCTTCTACAGATTGGTGTTAATAATTCAGTGCACTTTATAACCATTAATATTGAGGAAGGTCTCATGCCCCCATCTTAAGAGGGAAGCAAGCATAGCTCTTCATTTTAGAGGAGGGACTGAGATGTTTCACAATGTCACTTCTGGCAGAACCAAGAGTAAAACTCTCGTCTGAAACCCAGTTTCAGTCATGTAGCTATAATGCCTCTCAGAAAGAATCTGTCATATTTATGAGCTAGGCTAGGTATCAATGTGTTTGGTTGTTTTGTGTTTGCAAGAGTTATTTTACAAAGTTGTTAAACAGAAGACCAAATATATTCCCGTCACCTAGGACTAGAGAAGGAAAGGAGAAAAAATTGATGTCAAATCTGACCAAAGCAAAGAGCAATTGGAGGATCACAACAATTCACCAGCTCAAGACCATTTTCAGATCAATGATGATTCCAGTATACGATAAGCTTAGCGTGGAAAACTTTCTTCTGCTCCTTCTCCTGTTTTATTACAGGCCAGCCTGTCTGGGGAATGCTCCCTGCTACTGTGTGTGAGAAACAGAGACTGTTATCTCAGTCTTCATTGCTATTCAGCCTTGCAAACAATCTATTCTATCAATTCCATAGAGCACAGTTACCAAGTGATGCAAAGTGAGACAAGTTGATTAGATCCTCTTTGGTCTATGGTGATTAAAGGAGGGACTGTGAGCCAAGGAATTTCTGTTACTCGCTTGCTGCTATTGTGACCTCATTCATGGCAACCTCTTTCCGTACAGCCTACAGAGCTGTTGACAGCTCTTAGGGAAGTGAGGCCTACTCATCCCAATACCTGTAATAGGGAAGTGTTAACTGTCCCATTGCAAAGCAATGGTTAAAAACAGCTGTTTGTCAAGGAGAGCAGGAGATGCTATGATCAGGCCCACTGCACACACAGACTTTCTGCAAGGAATATATATAGGGTAAGATATAAATTTTGCTATTCCAAAGGGATGTTATGATAGATAGCTTCCCAATAGGCAGTTGTATAGTAAGACAGTGTGCTCATGGATAGATAACATCTAGGAACTTGGAGAACTCTTGATCAGAAGACAGCATATGGAGGAAGGAAAAAAGCCTGAATGTTACAATATCTCTCTCACTTATTATGTTCAAACACTGACCAGTCGAGTCTAGGGGAGCGTGCAGTGTCTCACCCCAACTTCCTGTCTGAAGGCCTCAATATAAAAACTACGGAGTACAGTACGGCAGGGCGTCTCCCATTCCTTTTGTGGCACTGAGGGCAGGTTTAAAGTGTAGCTGGGGGCATAGGGGAGAGGAGGAGCAGGGAGGGCCTGGCCTGCCTGCCTCTATGTGTCAAGATTCCAGGGAGCAAGGATTGAGTTAAATGTTTTATCAAGTCCCAGGGAGAAATAGGAAAGTAAAACCCAACTGCAGGGTATGGACTACAGGGTTGATTTCTGTTTTCCTCTTGTTTCCTCTTATCCTAACCTAATTGACTTTCGCTTTGAGAATATGTGGTGGTGGAGGGGGTTTTTGGAGCAGAGATAAGACACACTGTTTGCCGCCACCTGTGAAACTCTATTATGGATCAGATTCTAGCCAAAACAGCTCCTGCCCCATATTAGGAGACTGACTAAGGAATTATAAAGTCTACTGTAGCCCTGAGGGCTCCGTCTCAGGGGTTTATTCTAGGCCAGAGGCTTGCTCCAGCCTTGAGCCTTAGAGAGTGAATTAGTAAGGCACAAATGCAACAAGCCCTGTTGTTATCCCTCCTCTTCAAAAACATAAATCAGACCTCAAAATTATGTTTAAAATTAATAATTTGAGGTTCTTTTTGCCTTTTGTTTTTTGAGCCATTAGCTTCAGGTTTTCAAGCTTTTCTTTGCAACAGGGAAAGATGAGTGTCTGAGGCAGTCGCATGACTCTAGGAGCTGGACCTTTAAGAAATACCAAATAGTGTGACATTCACACTAAAATCATGAGAGTTGGCAACACTGCGGTGGCAACAGCAGAGACCAGATGTGTTTGGGATAATTGGGGAGGCCCTCATAAAACAAGATAATGGTGTGCAGCACGAGGGAGGGAATGGTATCCACATAATAAAAGTCACCGTTTTGCAAATGAGTGGTACTTGGACAAATTATAGAAATGCAAAAGTGAAATACATTCATAACATACAGCTGGAGGACAAGGCTCTGAAGATGAAGCAGAAACTGTTCTTTGTACAGTCTCAGTACATTTACAAGCAAGGTTTTAGACATCATTTTGTTACATGGAAATAATGAACAAAAAGTGAATTTCAAAACAGATAATGGAGCTGAGTGCAATGTAATGTAATCACAGCAAGTTTATACCCAAGGATTAATGACAGCTCAAAGTCAATTCAAATCTAATTCTGCTAAATACATTGAGCATAATGAGTCCTTGTTCCAAAGTCACACTAGGATATCTTTTTATAGGGCTACCACTGTGTATTAAACAGTGGAAGAGGGAAGTCCTTTGTTCCTTTGGTTGAAGAACTGTCTACAAGGGCTCTTCTCCAAATCACTGTGTAACTTGTCTGTTGAACAGGGTACAAAAGATATCCTAAGAGAAGCTGAGGCTTAATGGACAGGGAACATTAAGGATAGAATATATTATATTATTTCCTATTTCCACAAATACATGCACCATGTAAAGTCCTATTAGTGCAGAGAGATAAAGTAAAAGCTGAATTTGACTGGATGGTAAAGTTAAATTTATGGAGCAGATTCAGACACAAATTGATTGGAGTAGCAGTGTTGTTATGCTGATAAAACAAAACAAGTTCAAGAATTGCGTATTATACTAGTACACATACCAGCATCACTAGAAATCTTAAGTTGACTCCAACACCATGGCTACCTGATCTGTCTAATCCCCCGCTGATATGCCGAACTGCTGTGACACTCAGCGAATCCAGGAAAACAGATGTTTTCCTATCCACCAAGACCTTGACAATGTCCCTCACCTACCAATGACTTAAGTTGCGTATGCCTTTCTGAGAATATTCGTTTAGCCTCATGCAATCAGGCTATGAGCAGAAGGAGGCTTGGAAGCAGATTGGGCTAAACAAGACTTTAAAAATAAGCACCTTGTGCCAGATCCCACACAGAAGATTCCTGGGTTCAACCTCCCATGGTCATCTTGGTCAACTCTGAACTGAATCTGAACCAACCATGGCAGACCATCAAACATATCACCACCTATTGCCCAATTTGTAAACATGAAGGAGACATCACTGCAATAAATTCTGCCACTCCTGATGTAGCCATCTGGCTCCAGCAATTTCAGGTGAAACTGTAGTTGCTGCTCTATACCAGCCATACGAAAGAAGAAGAAGCAGAAGTACACATTTTCACTGGCAGATTCACTTTCCCTGTTTAACCCAGTATTACTTGAATTTTGTTTTGATCATAAATGGATGTCTAATTGTATTCCCAACTTTCTGAATTGCTGAACACTATGCAATTACAATACTAACCCTAAGTTTGTCATTTTATTTTTTGTTTTAAATGAAATGTGCAGAACTGTCTCTCCCAGCTGAGCAGTGTGTGTGGATAGAGTGAAAGAGAACTTACATTCTTAAATACAGATACCACTTTTAAAAAGAAATACAGATAGGTATCTGCTTATTTCTGTGTCACCCTTTGATGGGCTTTAGTACAGAACGTCACTGAGATGAAGGATGGTCTGGTGGTTAGGGGGTTAGTTTGGGAATAATTCCCTGCTATGCCACAGATTGTGGGTGTTGCCTTGGCCAACTCTCTTAGACTCTCTGTGCCTTAGCTCTCCATCTATACAGTGGAGATAATAGCACTGCCCTATCTCACAGGGGTGTTGTGAGGACAAAAAGATTATGAGGGTTCTATAAATACCTTAAATAATTAGCAATACTTACAGGACCAACATTGTAATCAATAACGGATGACTAAATCTTTCATCTAAACATATTTGCCAATCACCTAGTTTTCCCACCTCATCTTAGCTTTGCTACATTCAGAAAAGGGGGAAATATGACTGTAAAGTCACACTGCAAACTTTCAGTGCCTTGAACTTAATATGTTCACTGATCCTGAATTATCATCACTTATCTCGTCAGCTGCCTCTATGGCCCCTGAATTATTTTTTCTTCTACTCTTTACAGTTCAAAACCATCCAGGCATATTAGTGGCCCAAACCCTGCCCCCCTTACCTACATAAATAGTTCTATTCATTGACTTCAGTGGGACTACTTGCATGAATGAGTGAGTAGGATTTGACCCGTTACTGGGTCTCTTATTTCCAACAGATGCTATCAGCTCTACAGCATGCTCCTGGTCTGCCAAAACAAAGACGATCTATCAAACAGATTGAATATAACCTAAAAAAAGTTTCTAGGTAACATGCAATTTCCTCTGAGCATCAGACAGTTGAATTTCAGAGGTATGTTACAGAAACTAGTTACAATACCATGGTATTTGCAACCTGATGGTGAGCTTGAAACTGCAAAAAGAAAAATACATACCTTATATGTGGCACACCTCGGAGTGAAACTCTCACTTGCAAGCTGACATCTAGCTCTGTCACTGATGCATGGATGGATTTATAAAATGCCCCCCATAAAATGACAGTGCAAATAAGGGTGTTTTTAAAGATTTTTTTTAAAATACAAACTCTTGCTGTGTTGCTTCAGGATAGGCAGGCAGAAACGATATCATGCACAATGCTGGTGTGTTTTGAGCTGGTTGTTGTGGAAACCAAATCTCATAGACTCAGAACAAGTTCTCTCTCTCTCTCTCTCTCTCTCACCCCACCCCACCTGCCCCAGGATTCTTGAACATTGTGTGTTGTGAAATGTAACTTAAGAATTAAAAGCAAAGTTTGACTTCACCATGACAGTAGAGTTCTCATGTATGCAGTGTTAACATTGAAAACTTGACTAGAAATGAGTCCATAATGTTTATAAAAATGAAATAAAGTACTGCCTCATTGATGTTTTGCTTCATAAAATTACGTAAATTGTCTTCAGTGTTGCTCTGCACAAGTGAGGGAACATTCATTTAAAGAATAAAACAAACAATTTCTGATTATCCTGTGATTCTTACAGAAATCCTGTGTTATTACAGAAATGACCTTAAAGGGACAATGCAATGACTGACTCATGGACTTAAATGGAACTATTTGTGTGAGTAAGGCCTACTTTGTGAATAAATGTTGTAGAATCAAGCCCAAAGAGAGTATAAATTGGCATTAGGCCACATCCTGCTAGTTTCTGATCACTGCAATTCCCCATGTATATAGAAACTAGATAATTGTGTTCCTTATATAAATGGAAGATCATGTATGTGTTACAAAAACACAGATTAAAGATGTTGTATAGATGTTGTGCACACGTATATAGTGGAGTTTTGGCATCCAACTACGTGCCTACTGCAAACAGATGAAAGGTCTTGCACAGATGTTTTGCACACATATGCAGTGGGGATTCTGTATTTATGTACCACTGCCAGTACTTAATTTGAGCCAGGGCTGAGTCCTGGCACCTCTGGATTTAGCAGTTCATAGCTCCAGCACCTCTGCGCTTGCTGCATCAGTTATGAATGTAAAAAAGTTGTTTGTGCCCCGTCACCTCTTTCATTACAAATTAAGCACTGACCACTGCATATAGATGCTGCCCACACTGTCACTGCATGCTACTGCTGTGTCCTCAGTAATGGCAATATAGTACCAATATGTAACAGTGTATCAGCCCTTGGAGACTGCTCAATGTAAATCCTAGGGACCAGGTAATACCTCTGCAGTCATAGCAGCAGGATAGTCATTGCTGGAGAGGAACTGGTCTCAAGTAGGTAATTATGAATTTGGGGCAGAAACAGCTAACTTGGATTAGGATTTATGGCACCACTGATGTCTCACTCTGTGCACTAGGGGGTTTCTTTCAGAAAAAGACAAACCAAAAGGCAGTTTCTTAACTGCTCAGATTCAGAATCTTCTGAAACACCTGCAGTGCCCTGTGTCATGTCAGAACAAGGCATGGCTTCCCTGATTAAAAACCAATTTCTAATTGGGAATTAAGGGGCCCAACAGGAATGTCACAGCTGCTTTGGGGGAAGTCTAGGGACTAAATAGCTCACAGTTAAAGCTCCTCTCAAAACATCATTGCAGTTGTACTACTCTGGACAGCTAGCTGCCAAAGCTACTGAGAGAAGACATTGAAGCTTATTCCACATGGATGATGGCTGTGATTGCTTGTGGGTGATGACTTCCCTCCAAGTTCCTCTTGGGTTGCTTCAGCAGGTTTTCCTGAAGCCCATAAAATACAGAGGAATCAGGGAGAAAATAAAAACAGGTTACAAACCAGTAAATGGAACGCCTAAGATAGAGCCCACTTTCTTCCTTCCCCAACATCTACACTCCTGGAGATTGTGCTGTAGAAATCTCTGTTGAATTATTGCATTCCTAGGCCACGGACCTCACTTGGGATGCGAAAACTGTTTTCTGCCCAGAAAATATCCTCTAATGTTAACCCTGCAACTAAGGTCTGGCTCATCCTGGCTCTTCCTCCAGAACACTGGTAGATGGCAGCAGAGAGCTCCTTTCCCTATGATCTTCAGACCACAGAGCTACATAGTCATAGATAACCTTTGAAAACGAAGCACGGTATATAGGTTACCATTGTATAACTTTGGGCCTGATATGCACAGAGGTCCCAAGAATCAACTGCTGCCACTTTTTCAGTTTGGAACCCCAGCCTTTAGCCAAAAGGCAGCAGGAATTTTGGCTGCAGGCTGGTTGCATGATGGCCTGCATCTGACATGTCACAGTCCCGTCTTTAGACCTTTGTGGCATTTTATAAGGGCAGCAGTGGCATCTGCTGCTCCACCACACCCTGTTGGTATGGCCATCAAGTTGCCCAGTGTGCTTATTTGACAAGTTTACCTGCTTATATCGCAGAGAACCTCCATATCTGAAGCTCATTCCAGTATCTGCAACCCATGGATGTGCTCAGTTCAGTAGGTGATGCATGTTTATGGGCATGAGAAGGGAAAGTTGATGGCACAAAATGATGATCTTGCATGGACGACGTGGTATCCTGGGTGGATTAAAAGGACTATTCATCCAAAGGTTAGTGGAGGATTATTGTACCAATGGGCCGGCATGGTTGCAAGTCTCCTGTATTGAAGCTGCCACATAATGAAAGAATAAAGCATGTGAGAAAATAAGCTGTTAAAACACAAGCTTTTTCTTTAGTGCTACAGTCTTCAGTTCCTCCTTGTGGACTGAGTTAGGCCATCCAAAGTGTCTTCTTCAGGTACTGTCCTTTTGGACCCTTCCCCCACCTTCAGGCCAGGCACCATCCACAAAATTCAATGAGCTGGGTTTCAGGAACATCTTGAAAGAGTGACTCCTGTCAGGAGAAGCAGTCGTTCAGGGTTTTGCTGGTGCTAATGAGGCAAAGCTAAGGTGAAGGAGAGGGTTGTGCAGTTTTATCTTCCCAGGCTGTGGTTTACGCTCAGCCTGATCAATTCTGGGACTAGTTTCACAGGTGGGGGCCATGTGCCCAGAAAGCTGTTAACTGGGATGGACTAAATAAGCTCAGTAAGTCAGATGTTAACATGACCCTGTCATTGTACAACACTAAGCAGCCAACCATGGTGTGAGGTTTTGGGTTCAGAGTTCTCAGCCTGCTTAGTTGAGTGGTTATAAAACCAAAAGAGAAAATCTCTAACCTTGTATTAGAGAGAAAGAGGACAGTTAAAGCAATTGAAAATGTAAAGTGTTAAGTGAGGCTGCGTCTACACTACAGCTCATGTTGGCCTCATGCATGTCACTGAGGGGTGTGAATAAAGCACCCCGTGAGTGACATAAGTTAAGCGCTGGTGTGGACAGCACTGTGTCGGTGGGAGAGCTTCTCCCGCTGACATAGTTCCTGCTGCTCGCGGAGGTGATTTTATCATGCTGATGGGCAAGCATGGCATTCCATCCCATCGGCATGGAGCACCTTCACCAGATACGGTGCAGCTGTGCCGCTGCAATGCTGTATGGGTAGACAAGCCCTGAGGGTTTTAGTTTAACAATACCCCTTATTCATTCGCTTTAGCTGTAGAGTGTTTTTAAATAAGGAACACACGTGTCAGTCATTTAGATCGCATTAAGTATGATAATAGCTGTCCTGTATTGGGGAAAGAGAAAAAGCTGAGATGGGCTGGAACTGCTGCTGCTAAAGTCCAGCCTGGGATCTTTGAAGACAAACAAACAAAAATCAGAGCAAACATCAAAAATGAAGCTAATGTCGCTGGTGCTGACTCTTCCCAGCCACCTTGCTGCTCAAAAATCCACAGGCACCAGATATGGGCTGAGCAGCATCTATGGGACCTGGCAAACTTGTGTTAGAATTGGGGTGTTTAAAGCATTGATTTTAGCTTGGTCCCAGTCTCATAGTGTTGCAGAAGATACAGTCTTAACCAGCTAAGCTGGACACTTATGAAACAGAAGATTTAAAAAAAAAAAAGAAAAAAAGGGAAAGAAGAGATAAGGTGGGGGAAGGAAAAGGACACAAGAGAGGGGGCAACAGCAGGAACCTGAGGCTCACATTTCTGGTGTTGTTCAGCATTTAGTCAAAGCCAGTGGACGTGGTGCTATCATTGGTTCTCTCGCTGGCCCAGTCTGGTCAGGATGCCTTTCAGGATCAGGACGATAAAGGACCAAAGGTATCATGGTAGATTAGGGACCCAGGAAAGTTGGAGGAGGCAGCCGTGATGGTAAGCTCGCTCCTTCCAGTCCACCCTTCTCCACCCCAGCTTCATCATGATTGCCCCCAAGGTCTCTTGAGGACTCCAAAGCAGAGGGTGGTGGGTGGAATAGTCCATCCCTCCTTATGTTGTTGACCAGTTAGACCTAACTTCTGACACCCCAATTTTGGTCTATTGATTTCTGTTTCCATTCTCCTTTGCTTACTACTTACGATCTTAACACCATCATTGGGTAGTAGCGGTAGACCTTTTTGTTTGGACAAATTCAGTCTAACCTTTTGCTGATTTTTATAAGCAATTTTATGTAACAGGCTGAGCTGAATTTTTGTTCCCTTGGGCAACTTAGAGTACAGGCCTGACCTCTGCATAACAGCTCTGTCTTTTGCACACAGGTTTTACTTGTGGTGGTAACCTCTCCATTGTTCCCATGCAGCGTAGCTGTTGAGGGAGGTTGTGGCCAGACAGGAAAGCGGATATTGGTTCTGGAAATCCCTGTCAGGCTTTGTTTCTGTTGTAAAGAGTAGAACATTCATTGCTAGGTCCTTGAGGAAACTGGACTTCCCCACAAGGATGCAGGGATTGTTGAGACAATCCTGTGTCCCCTTGATCGTGGGGTGCAGCAGGCACTGGGCTCATGTATGACCATAAAAGGTACAGCTGTATCTTGCTACTTGTCCTATGACCAAATGACTAGGGAATTTCCTAACATACAGCTAGATTGTACTTTTGACTCATGTCTCTAATCTGGGGCTCAGAATTACAATGCTAGTTTTGTACAAGCATGTATATACTGTAGTTGATGTTTCTTCTTTAGCCTCCAGCTCTGCTGCATAATACATTCTTGCAGGAGCTGTTTGTCATTTTGAAACCTGTAAGAGGAAGGGACAATCTGTTCAGCAAAACAAGGCATCCAAATATATCACATTAGCTAACTAATTATAGTGGAGACAATAACTTTGCCATTTGGCTGCCCTGCTAACGACTCCAGTTTCTGCAGAACACAAAAGAATGCCTTTGAAGCACCGATTTTCCACTGGAACACGTAGTAATAATAAAATCACACTGTTATAGATAGAAGTGGATGCATCTTGTTATATACACAGGTTGTTAATGGGACCACACTTTTACCTGATGTACTAAGAAAGCTACTATTCAGAATGTAAATATGCAGATTTCTTAACCTCGGTGCAGTTGCTAATCTATAGCAGATGACCAGAAAACAGACCTCACTCACTTCCACGATACCACTTCCAACTCTAGGACTGTTTCTGCCACCAGAGCTGTGTTCTTTTCCAAACAGAGGGCCGGGCCCTTAACGGATATTGATTGTCATTGCTCCATTGACATCAATAAATCTCCAACAGTTTACAGCAGCTGAGGATCTACCCCAGACTACTTTACAGCCCTGTGCCGTCCAGAATGCTAGATCGATGGGCTATAGAAAGCCCTTCTATGTGTTTTTGCTGGGCAGTTCATGAGTTCTAAGTCGTTGCTCATGAAGAAGATGCTCAATGGAGGTAGTGAATTTACCTTGGACAGGTTGCAACAACCTCATTGAGGATGGCTCATGGCTAAATGGTGCCTCATTCCACCTACAATCTTTGGCATATCTTTGCCAGAATCTCCCTTTCAGTCCAGTCCCCTAACACAGTTATTAGTCACTCAGAGCAGGTGGATGACACATGGACTTCAAAAGGCAAGCCTGCATCTGGAGTGAAGGTGCCATCTTCTAAGAACAGCCCTGTGACCTGTTATTTTATTTTAATGCTGATCTAAGAAACATACATTTTGAAGGAATGAATATTGAAATATTTGCAGTGCTGCAAGACCCATTTCAGAACATGAGTCATGTATCTGTTAAGTTCCCAGGAGGTTTGCTGTAGGAATGCTTCGCTCTTTACCAGTCAGTGTTTGAACAAACACCTTTGTGATGTAGCAATGTACCTGATCAAAGCCTGTCGAAGGCAATCAAAAGGCACACAGTGACTTCAATGGGATATTGATCATGGCCTAATTAAGTACTCTCTCATTTCACATATCGTGAGATTCAAGAAAGGAAGTTAGGGCCTTATTAAGTTTTGGGTGCTCAGCACCTCTGAAAAACCACACTCTAAGCAACTTGCCAAGGCCCATTTTGAAAGCTGATCTGGAATAAACATGTCATGGAAATAAAGAAGATGACTGTGATACACTGAAGGATCAAATTCTGACCTTGGATGAATACAAGTGGTTCCCATTAGCTTCAAAGACAGCCCTGAGTATCTGAAGGCAGAATTTGGCCTTTAGTATCCCTTTAGCTATAATACTGCAGTATTAGCTGAACACTCACCAAGGGATCACCATTCACTTTATTCACACACTATGCTTCCATCAAGTAACAGTAATATTTCTTTTTTAAAAAAAAAGACAGCACAATAGAGCTTGGGTGGGCATTTTCCATTCTTGGGTCCCCAGTCTTGGCAAGAAGCTATTAGATTTTACATGTGCTGTGAGTTTTTGCAGTGTTAGCAGAAACTGGCATGTCCCAAAGTTTTAACAAAGGCAAAGAGTACGAGTTTGTGCTGCAATTAAAAAAAAAGCGCAAGAACATTCAAAGCCATAACAGGCAAAACATCTCAATTTGCCCTTTTCCTTCCCCCCCAAAACAGAAACCCAACCGCCTACTCACCCAACACACACACAAAGAAGTCTTGTTAAAAGACTTTTCACTTCTGAGTAAGTTAATATTTTTTGGAATGTGGAAAAGAATTAGTGCCAAGAAGATGAAGGCTAGGGATTTCTGGGGAGGAAGAAAGAGAGAAGCAGAGTGCAAGTGAGCCCTTGTCTACACTACCACTTACTTTGGTGTATAATCCACCCCTCCGAGCGACATAAATTACACTGACCTAAACTCCCGCCAACACAGGTACCACCTCCCACAGAGGTGGAGTTATTATGCTGATGGGAGAACTCTCTCCCGTTGGCATACAGTGTCTTCACCACATGTGCTAAGACAAGGCCCTCGTGTACACAAGCCCAGAGTTTGAAAGTAAGAGGTGTAAGTGTCAAGAGATCTAGGCAGCAGATGCAAAAGCACAGTCAGAATGAAAAGCTAGGCTAGAAATTAAAGGTTCTTAGATTTCGTTAAGCAGAAGCTGAGGACTGACAACTCAGTACTTTAGTGAGAGATAAAGTTACCCTTAGGTCAGAGAAAGGCATTTCCCTATCTTAAGAGAATTATTTAGGACATTTGAGGGTACTTCTGTTCCTGCAGAGTCAAGGACCAAATCCAGAGGGGGAAAGCCATGTTCTCAGAACCCAAATCAGTAGGAGATGAACCAAATCAAGCCAGACTTCAGTGGAGGCTCCTGTTCTGTATGTCCAACCAGCTGCCTCACCTTGTACCTGGAACTACACCTGGACAGAGATTTAATATTAAAAGCCTTGGTGGAGTAATACCTAGGACTTTCCACCTTAATATCAAGCTATGAAGCCTTTAAAATACAAAAACGTGGGTAGAAACCTGAGTCCTCTGTTTTAGGCTATAATGAATGCTGATTCGTTTGGTCTTTTTTCTGTAGGAAGAAATCAGCCTTCTAATAACACTTATAAAAATGTAATACTTTGTTTAATGTGGGTGCCAAGTGATTAATAGCCCCATAAAAGGAAACAGAGGGCACTGGGTAGCTCCCTCTGGGTAACAGGAGCATCCATAGTGTAACTTTGGCAGTAGCCACATCCAGCTATCCTCTGCCAATGAGGGGATCCAGCAATTAATGGAGGTGGTGGTGATATGAAGGTAAATGGAAAGAGAATAGGAGGTTTGAGGGGATCACATACACACAAAAAGCCTCTCTGTTTCATAACACAAGAGCAAGGGCTCAGCTGAAGTTAAAAGACAGGAAGTTCAAAGTCAAGAAAAGGAAATACTTCTTCACACATGTTATTTGACTCTGGAATTCACTGAAGCCAAGAACTTAACAAGGTTCAGAAGTGGATTGGACATTTATATGGATATCAAGAATATCCAGAGTTATAATCAATGAGAACAAAAATGTTGCTGAAGCAGTATTAAACATGTGCTTGAGGGTATAATCCCACCTCCAAATATTAGATATCATGAGAAGATAATATAGTGGGTGTCAGGTGGTGGTGGTGGAGGAGACAATTGCTCCATGTCTGCCTGCTGGGGGAGGGGAAGGTGCTTACACTTTCTTGTCCTCCAAAGCATCTGAGGCCAACTACTGTCAGAGACAAGATACTGTCCTAGATGGACCTTGGGTCTGAGCCAGGCTTGCAATTCCTATGATTGTCTGCACCCATTTAGCCCCGATGATATACTTTAATTTCTAATGCTGAGGAGTAATTCTCATCTAAAATGGTAAATCTAGGGGGAAAAGGTTTTTGGAAGGAAACTAGCATGCTGAAAGTCAGCCTGCCAATATAAAACTAACTACATAATAAAATAATAAATGATCTGTTTCTTGGATTGAGAGGAATAGATAAGGATTTCTTCTAACCTGGCAAATGAAACTAGCACACACTTGCATATCTACAGTGAGAGAAACCGAGCTATTCAAAGTTGGGATTTTCTGACTCTGGGAATTCCCGCCTATAGAAGTGTAGAGTAAGTGAAAATGCCCTACAAATAGCAGTTCAGAGGTTCCCTCTCCCCACACCACATTTACTTACCTCCAGCTGAGCAGCTTGTGGAAGAGGAACAGCAACAGCTTCAGAGCCGAACATGAAATCTCTTATTCTCTCACTCCTGCTTCTTCTGTCTGCAGTTCTGGTGCAAGGTACAGTAGCATTTCCCCCTGCAGAGCTTGATGTTTACATTATTCCTGCAAACTTTCACTGTCTTCACTCCTCTTTTTTGTAATGTGTCTTAAAACTATCAACTTTCTCAAACCCTTAGCACAAAATTGCTTGTTAAATGCTGTGCAGACTCTTACAAGTGTTATGTTAGAGATCAAATACGCTAACAGCAGCACAGACATAATATCAGGAAATATTTAAGGCAGTAAATAAGAGGCAGCTGTTTGCTTTGTGTAATTGACAATGCGAAGTAAGCTACAAGCAGGAAAATTCACTGGTTTTCTGCCATCTTATTTTGTTACTTCGTGTAGTTTCTCCCCTCCTCATCTGGAAACTGGTCTCTCCCAGCAGAAAAAGTCTGATTTGTCAAGCAAAGTGTAAATTAATGCTCAGTTTATGGTAAAAAAGATGCTCTTCACTACAGAGATATAATTTTATTATATATGCTCATAGGAAGTGAAAGTATAGGATCAACGCCACTAGCTCCATGCAGGTGCTGTGCAAATGTCCCTCACATAGCCAGATCATGCCCAACTTTCATTTATTGAGTCAGTGGTTGAAACATTATTTGGAACCATCTCTGCTGGAAATGAAAGGGTTAAATACTGCTTAATAAGTGATTTGGGCACAGCTTCTCAAAGGTATTTAGTTCCTAACTTCCACTGATTTCAAATTATTTGATTTCTCTGAATACATTTGAAGAACTGTATCTTTCTGCTCTGATCTGTCAAAATATAATTTAGACACAGGCAATGGGCAAAAAAATCTTATCTTATTTCACTTCTCACGTCTGCAAAAGCTGTGTTGACTTCATTGGAGTTATAACAGTGTAAGAGAAAGGAGAATTTGGCCCAGTAGGTTTATCATAATAAGCAGTATTGTGTTCAAATGTATTTATGTAACCATATTCTTTATGTCATTGTAGGAATGCCAACCTCCAGCAAAGGACGCTGTCTTTGTACTGGACCTGGTGTACTTGCTGTCCACCCAAAACATATTACAAAGGTTGAAATATTTGAGCAAAGCAGCAGTTGTGAACAAGTCGAAGTGATGTAAGTGCACAATTAATACTGTGCAGGGCATGTTATTTTAGTAACTGAAATACTTTTCTGATGGTTTGTATTTACTGATAGACAATCTATCCTAAAATGTCAATCACTGAGGGATAATTCTACACTCATTGCTATATTTGCTTTCCACAAGCGACTCTTAGTATAATTTTTATGAGAGATGCACCCAAATATTTGGATGCTAATATTTTTACTGTATTGTTAAATTGATTAGCCTTAATTTGGGATATTGCAGATTATGTACAATATATATTTTATTACTTTTAAACCAAATTTTGTACTTTTGAATAATTTAAGCATTATACCCAGATGTATAGAAACTCTTTCCTTAACTTGTGTGTTAGATAACTTTAACATTAGCTTTAACAAAATTGTATTCAGTCATGTCCCATTTTCATGCTAAATCACTTTTTCTTCTGACAGCGTCACCCTGAAAAGGAGCGGGCAAAGAAAATGCCTGAACAGCACATCCAAGCAAGCATTGCGAATAATACAGGTAGGTCATAAGGATGCCTCCTCTGTCCTGGCTTTTTTCTAGAATGGTTCACTTTGAGCTCTTTCGATATAAGTTGTAGGGAAAGCAAATTTTGAGGAAATGTTTTAGTTTAGTCTATACTAAACCCTTTATAAATCCAATGTTAGACATTTGAGAGACAAAAGGCTCAGCACTTATTTTCAGTCTACTACACATCTAGAATCTGAATTTCCCAGATCTCAAAACCCTGGGACTGACAGCACTGAAATTTTGGTTTTGGGAGATACCACTGGAGGAGAGGATCCCACTTTAGCAGTCCTGAAAACACTGGGTTCAAACCCCATTTCAAATAAATCAAGATTCTCACTCCGAAGATCAGTTGTGGTATATGCCTGGACAGGATCTTATGAGCCCTTAATTTTAAAAAGGCATAATTTACATGTATTATATTTACAAATTAGATGCAGTTAGGAATCTGATTCTCTTCCTGTTTGACCTCAGGGGCAGCAAAATCAGGGCCTAGATTTTAATTGGTCACCACTTAGTAGAGACCCATAATATTGATGTAGAACAAATGCACAATATAACCCCTAACAATGTGCATTGAAATGATTTCCATTATGCACAGAAGTATAGAAGAATGGATAGATAAGTGACTTCAAAAGGAAACTAATCCTTTGTGAGATGATGAAGCCCAAGTATAGGAATACAGTATGGGGTAGTGGAATAAGCTTGTTTAAATAATAATTTTATGCACTAAACTATAGTACATAGATACAGTGATGGTCCTTTCAAAAGGGCACTTTGCAAAAAGGGACAGCTGTTAAGAAACAGACTCCAATGCACCAGACGACAAACTCCAATAGATAGTTGACCTGATAACCTAGAATTGTTAAATGAATAGATTGACTGTGAATACATGAACTCAAAATTAACTTTATAATAGAAGAGCCAGATCTTTGGAAACAAATACTGTTACTAGGTTAACCACTTAACAGACTCCAAATAGGAGATATGAGGCTTTCAGTCAGGCACTTGAAAGTTTTTTGACAGTGAAGGGAAATCAGATCATGAATGTGTCGCATATGGATGTGTGTGTGTTTCTGGTTTGGCATTGCCTGCCAGCTGTTTTCTCTTTTGAGCACATGTGGATTTTGTGCCACACCATACTTCCAGTTCACTGAACAAAAGTTTTCAAGTCATCTCTTGGTTACAGCTGGATCCTGAGTGTCAAGATTCCTGTATTCTATTCCCAGGGCTGCTCCCTAGACACTGTAAACCATATTCTGACACATTTATACCCAGGAAGTATTATTCTAATGCAGAAGTAGTCCCATTGACTTCAATAGATAATTCATGGAGTAAGGTGCTACCTTTACTAGTGCTGAATATCAGAATCTGGTCCTGTGTGATTTAGGATAAGGTGCTTAACCTCTTTGCCTCATTTTCCCCATTTGTAAAGTGGGGGTATTGATATTTTCCCACCTTTGTAATGCACTTTGCTATCATGGAGATGCAGTAATGGAACATGCTCCAAACTGTACTTGAAGAAGGTCAGACAAGACAACTGAAAGTATTTTTCTCCCTTCCAGAAATTCTTGAAAAGAAATAAGTAACGTCAGTGGCCAGAAAGGAAGACTGTGCAAAACTGCTAGTGGATTTCACTGCTTGTGCCATTTATCTGCTCCCATAGCGGGTGAGCACCCAGCAAGTCCAGCTGGTCGCTGGAATGCTGTTCCATAGCGTCTAGCCGTGCAAGTACGTCATGATGTGTGGTGAGCCTCAGAAAAAATAAAATACTTGCAACTGTTTTTCTGTGTGTCTTAACATCTGCCATCATTCTTCACACTGGTTATTTCCACTGCTATTGTTTACCCTTTGTCAGGACTTTCGTTATCAGGGACTTAAACTCTGCCATAGAAGATGTGCTCAGGCATGAAAAAAAGTATGTCCTCGCTGATATGGTTAAATATGTATTTACCTAAGTTGTGCTGTAGAACTATATCCCAAAGAAACCAGTTGAGTCTTTCATTGCATGAAATCATTAATATTCTATGAATATTCACTAAGAGCTTTCTCCTTTTTAAAAAATTATGCAAGGGAAACACACATTTAAATAAAAATATGCTTGATGCAAACTAACAAAAGCCAGGACACTCAAGGTAGATTTTTAACCCTAGCTTTAACTCATAGTACCGGTTGGTTTGTTTCACAAGACAGTTTAAGGGGGATTGTCATCCTCAGTTTTGGATTTTTATCTTTTGTCAATGATTGGTCAATGATCAGTACACACTGATTGTAACATTGAGATTTTGTCATTAATACTATGTATATACACTGAGTTCAAAAGACATACTTTGAAATACATAAAAGTACATTTTGGTTTTGTGTCTGAGACTGTAGTTTGATTTATTTTTACATTGGAAGAACTTCTTGAATTTGTACAAGTGTTTTGTAAATAAATAGATTTATTAGGATACAAGCATTGAGTTATTTTTTCTTCTAAGGAAAAATGCACGCCTCACCCAAACACACAATAAATCCTATTACTGGACACATTTTGGCACAGCTCTTCAGCTGTTGTAAGTCAGCCTAGCACCATTGATTTCAATGAAGCCATGTCCGTTCACATTGGCTGAGAGACTGGGCCTGTATAACTGAATGAATTCAGTTAATAATTCTCCCTTCCCACCCCCCCCCGCACCACTATTCCCCAAGCATGTCTACAGTAACTTTCATCCGCACCTTGGGGGCTCACAGTTCTTATGACAGCAATATTGCCAACCCCAAAGTTTAAAACTCATGAGTTGGGACACCCTTGCGCCAAAAAAAATTGGTAAAAAATATTCATGATATATTTTAAGCTAGGGGAGTCCTGCACTTCGTTACTTTGGTAAACTGAGCTCATTGTGCACACTAGGGGCTCCTTGTCCCTCCATTCTCACCCACCAGCACCTTGTGTACCACCCTCCCATTGCTCTCTACTTCACTATGATCACCTCCTACCCCATGCTGGGGCTCTATTTGCTCCTGTGGCATGGCTCACGCAACCTTAGACAGGGCCAGCCCTAGACCAAATGGTGCCCCAGGCGAGGAGGGTCTTCGGCATCTCCCCCCTCCATTTGTTAAACTTTTGAATATCGCAGCTGTGCTCTCACTTCACTTCAGTTTGTTCTGATATCACACTGACTGACTGGTGACGCCGCACCCCTTATATACCCACGTGGGCCTGGCTGACAGAATTCTAGGCGCTCCGAGGGCAATGTAGTTCTCAGAAAGTCGGGAAGGTTCCACGAGATTCTACAAAGGTCCAGAACATTCTAGGAGGTTAGTGAAAGATGAATCCACATACAGAATACCTGAAACATTTTACTTCAAACCTTCTCTTTTCAAACCTTTCTCTTTCGTCGCTAACAACAAAAACAGCCCCCCCCCACGCCCAGCACCCCCAAGTCTAACACACCAGGTGGTCACGTAGGACTCCTGCCCCTAAATCCGGCCCTGCCCTCAGAGCACCCCTAGCATTGGTGCAGGATGTTGCTGCTCCCTTCAGCTCCAGCACCTCCTGCCAGTCACCTGCCTCTGGGCCCAGATCTTCTGTGGCTCAGCCCTTTGCACGTCATTTCAGTTCAGACTTTGTCTCAGGTATCATAAACCAGTGCAAACAAAACTGAACAGTTCTGCTCTCCTACCCTCCTGGGCTCCTGAAATCCTTTCCTCTCTACTGCCCTGGAAGGAGTCTGTGCCTCCCCTGTAGTGTAGTATCCCCTGTTGTTTCTGTATCCTAACCCTGGGCTCCTCTCAGCTGGAGAGACCAGTCTCCTCTGCAATTTCTCCCCCAGCTGAGCCTCTTCAGTTGACTTATTATGGCTTAGCTCTGCTCCCTCTGGCCAGGAGCCAGGTAGCTACTCACTTTCCCAGGCACAGAGCATAAGTTATTGTGGGCCTTGGTTCATCTTGCAGGTGATGGGGGTTAAGCCCCATCACAGACCCCCCATTCCTCCCTCCTCAGAGCTTTGTGTGTTCCCCGTTTCCGCTACATACCAGTAGCCCCCCATTCCCCTTTTCTCCCCAGACTAGAGGTTCTGTGGTCCCTTTCACACCCTCCCAGTGTCTGTGTACCCCTATTCTTTCACCCCATTCTTATTTTTGTCAGATGGGGGGTCATAATTTGCAGGGGGGGAGGTGTGTGCACATGCATGCAGGTTCTATGTCTTCGGCTTTTGTACAGGCTCTCTGGGAATATCCCCTTTGTTCTAGGCCCTAGGCCTTCCCTCTTTGCAGTGGTGAACTCTGCAGCTCCACTAACCCAACACTGGGACCTCTGGCTTCAGCATCCCGCTTTCTTCACATGGCTCTCCAGCCAGTCCAAATGAGTTGCAACCCTTGGGAGAGACTTCACCCTTTTGGGGAGTACCACAGCCAGCAGGACAGCCCTTCAAAACCAGTACTTATCAGTCAATTGGAATACAGTATTTAAGGGTCCTCAGGTTACCATGGAAAAGCAAAACTTAACTGAGAGCCCATGTTGGCAAAATTACCTGCCTTCTTTTCCAAAGTCTCCTGAATTTCATCTGTCTCTATGCCCTGGGCAGTAGCAACAACCATATATTACTGTCTGTTCACATGTAGTCCTTTGTTTCAAGTTGTATTCACGCTGTGTTCACATGCATTCATGTTGTGTTCACATTTTCTGCTTCCCTTGGCTCCAGATGTTATCTGGTTGTTGGTACTCCATTATTCTCTTGATGCAACTCCATTTATACGTTGATAGTTAATTCATACCAACTTATCCATGTCTATGTGACACCAACACCCACCCTTGTTCCCCTATCCCAGCGGAGAAATTAACTGCTTCACAACCAGTGGGTAGCAATACAAAATGAGTGGGGAAACTGAGTCATGCAGCGCTTCATAAAATTATCACGACAATGTCCACAGTCTGCAATAGGCCATTCCAGATGTCAACATTCTCAACTGAGATGGGGGTGTTATGTGTTATGTGTTAATTGCTGCTATTAAGAGATTCTTTGATCTATAGACAATTAGAGGTGTTTGAAGCTGACGAGATTGCTAATCAGATACCAACGGTTCCACATGTCCCCCATTTTCCCCTTCCAGTTTTCACCAACAACAGGTTTCTCCCCTTTGATGCTTAGAATATTCTCAGAAATTTTGGAATGGATTGGATGCAGTTTTCAAAAGTTATTGCATTACAGACAGAGACATGCCATTGAGTTGAGGGTCAGGCCTCACCAGCTCAGCCAAAAAGATTAGTCTTGTTTGGTCTATCTTCTGATTTTTGAACACACGCAACCAATGGTGAGTAGCCATAAGCTAGGACCTTGTCACGTTGATTCTAGCTCGTTTTGTTTCTCCAGAACCCAGACAGATCTTTAGTGTCAATGAAATTACACAGATACATATCAAATGTCACCAGTTTGTGTGAAGTGCTGCCTGATGGTATAGCAGGCTCTCCGATTCTCCTGAGATCCCAAAATGGCAGTTAATTCCGTGCCCCTCAGCTCCACCTGCTGGGACTCATCTCCAAGATCTCCAGTTATGGCTATGTCACTTTCATTTTGGGGCCCCCAGTTCCTTCACTGATCAAACACACTCAGCCCCAAATCCATTAGTACTGTGCCCCCTGCCCTCGCATCTTTCCCCATCCCCAAACTCAGGTTCACTTTATGTGCATAGCCCCAGTGTCAAATCTACCCCTTGTCCCCAGTACTCCTCTGCCCCTTCTGCAGCTGTGGAGATTCTTCACCTCCTTCCCAAGGTGGGGCATTTCCCACAGCTGTTCACATACCCCCAGTGGCCTAGGCATGGTGATGTAGCTAGAGAAAAGTGGTGCTGACCAATGCTTTCAGCATGATAGGAGGAAGATAGAGCTCTCGTCTTTCCTGCAGGAGCTGACTTTTTTTTTTCCTTTGGGTGGGGAGGAAGCAACTGCTACCATTTCAGCACTACCATCCCCAAGTGTTCAGAAATTGCGAGTCAGGCTTAAAAAAATAGCACAAGATTGGCTTGCAAATCATGAGATTTAAAAGCCACTGGGTTTTTATTTTCATGCTGGTTTCTGAGTTTTCAGGGTACATTCAGGTCATGTTTTCAGGTTCTCCTCCACACGTGAAGGCTATACACATTTTAAACAAAGGCTTAGAATTTTATCTAATCACAGGACTCCAGAAGCTAAGGCTTTAAGACACCAACTGTCACAAGTCTGGCCATAAATAAAAATAATGAGAATTGGCAACAATTATTCAGTGGGAGTATGGGTATCAAAAGGTGGTTCCAAGTATAATCCATTTGAGACAGACATTTTACTCACAGTGGTGAGTAATTACATGAGTAGTCCCATTGACTTGACTGGGATTACTTGTGCAGCTTCTCACACATTCAAGGAAAAGGTGCACAACTTTGCCCTAAATTACGCTGACATTAAAATTTCTCCTTGGAATAGTGTTTTTAAACCTATTGACGACTAAACTCACTGTTATGGGAAACACGCTATCTTTCTCGTGGCTCAGTGTGATGCTAGTCAATATATAACAGACTATTGGAATAATTGTTACTGATCATAAAGAGTAGACTGATACCAATAGACTTGTGTGGGAATAATTTAATTAAGTGGTTTGAAGGCTGGATTGTTCTAGTTTTTGGATAAATGCCAGCAAGCAGAGATTATTTCCAAGAAATCACATGTGTAGACTTACAAAGCAGCGCCGAGTCACAAAATGCAGAGGGATATATTTTACAGTGTGGCACATTCACTATAGGAAAATCCCCAAGCACGTTATGTTATAAAAGGATTTTTATTTCTTGTAAATCATGCCTGTTCTCTGCATTTTCAGTCTCAGATTATTCCATTTTGCCATCCATGTCTCATGATAAGTCTCAGACAGCAGGAAAGGAAGTTATTCAATATTTCATTTGGAGTCAAGACTTGAAGTGGGAAAAAATGGAACACACAGTATCCCTCTCACACTCAGCATTGCACCTTCCCTCCCTACCCCAGATCTCCCCCTTTCTTCAGCTGGTAGTAGTCAGAAGAAAAACATTATGGCATAGCCACGTATAACCTTCCTCCCCTGACACTAGTGTTAACTCAGACTCCAATCCTGCACACGCATCCATATGCACGTCCTTAAGTTTAAGCACACAAGTAGGCTCATCAACTGCTATGGAACTACTTGTGAGAGTCAAATTAGGGATGAATGTGTTTGGAGGATCAAGGCCTGGATTATTTTCTTAGGTCTGAGTTCCAGAAAAGCTGCAAGTCCACAGCTCCAGTGAAAGTCAATGAGAGCTGTATGTGTTCAGTAGCTCTTAGAAAACCCAGTGAGACATAAGGCCTGATTCACCTTTGTTTTGCACCAAGTGTAGCCATTTACACCTGTGCAAGTGGAAGGCAAAGTGGGCCTGAAATGATACCATGCCGATTTGGTGGCATTTTACACACACTTGGCATAGGTGTAGATAACTCCACAAAGAGGGGGGCAGAGCAGAATCATGCCCTTGATGTCAATAAGTTATTTTCTGGTATTTTCAGCATTTGTTTCACAAACCTATAAACATTAAAAAAAATCTATTATCTAGCTATTGATGACTATTCAGTTTGTGTAAGTATCTCCAGTACCAGCATATGCCGATTTTCTTAACGTCTTGGCCCTCCAAAACTTTGGTAAAAATCGAAGTTTCAATTAAAAAAAAGGTTGATGTCTAGCTAAGTTTCAGAAATGGGAGACAAATTAGTTTCAGATAACCTGAAATATGGATAATTGGGATTTATATTTAATAATATTAAAATGATTAATTATATTAATTACGGTTAGAGATGAATGTCTCATGCCAAGGCAAATTTTGCCATTTTTTTTATTTGCAAAACGTTTGAGGCATTGTGATGGAATGCACCACTGTGCTCAGACTCTACTGTAATAATCTGTGTACAAAATATGCCTTGTGATGTATTATTTGAAAACTAATAACTCATTGATCACTAATATCACGATGAAATGCTTGTAGCAACATTAAACATAAGCTGAAGTTAGGTCTGACATGTATCTATCAAGCTGGGTAAACCAATTTCTCAAAGACAAAGCTGATGCTTTTAGCAAGGTGTCAAAGTTGATTGGCATCACCTGTCAAATGGCCATTCTTGAGCAAAGAAGAGGCACAACAACAGATCGGCCTAGATTTTAGCAAAAAACAACATGGAACCCCTTTCCCATGAGACTCCTTGTCTCTGTCCTCACAGTGGGAATGAACTTTATCTAGGGGTAACCCTCAGGAAAATGCATTTCAAAGGGGGACTGAACTATAAAAGTGAGGGGCAAAAACACTCAAGGTATCCCTCCATCTCTTACTTTTTCACCTAAGAAAAAAGAAACCAGTCCATTGGACTTCCAGGAGAGATCTTGACTTGAAATTTGGTCAGCAGTGTTGCTGGGAGCATCTGGTAAGAATTTTCTCTTGAACCAAGTATAGTTCATTAAGTTTTAGCTACTAGAAAATGTTTTATCTTTATTTCTGTTGTAACCATTTCAGACGTGAATGCCTTGTACTTGTACTCACTTAAAACCTCTCTCTGTAGTTCAGTAAACTTGTTTGATTTTTTTAATCAAACTAATCCAGTGTTACATTCAAACTGAATTCTTTGACTAACGCCATCTAAAGTAGCAAACTGTTGAATATTGTTCCCTTATGGGGCAATGGACCTAAAACATGCAAACTGTCCAGGAAAGGGCTGGCCAGTGCAGAACATATATTTTGGGGGAACATTTGGGACTGGGAATGTGTTGGGAGTCACCCTGCAAGTGATAACCAAGGCAGGTGGAAGCCAGAGTGTAACTGGAGTGGGGCTGTCAAACTGCAGCTATAACAGCTAGCCAGTGTGTGAGCTGCAAGCTTTTTGCAAGGGAGTTACAGTGCCCAAGCATTGTGAAGCACTCCCGATCACAGGCAGGTATGTCACAGCCCCTTACTGATCTAGATTGCACCTCAGAAGGTCATAGGCATATAGCAAAGCTCTTGTTTTTTCAATATTATCTTTGAAGTTTTGACAGCATTTTTAAAATAATTTGTTAAAATTTAGCATTCAATTTCTGGGATTTACACTGTGAAGGTTACCTAAGTCACAGTATTGTTTATAGTCTCTGATTGGCACTGTTTGATTGTGATATTCAAAATGTGAAATTGGATGATTTATGCAATTGTATACAATGTAAAATTTGCTTTGAGTGAATATTGAAGTTCAGCATTGTGTATGTTAATGAAGTTCATCAGTTCACAAGAAGCCAATTCAAAAGGGTTGCACAGATGGTCAAATCCAAGTTAGTTTTTGTAAGCAACCACATATTTACAGAATATTTTTTGCACTTCCTTCCATTCTATTACATAGATACTGATCCAAAGCCCAGTGAAGTCAATGGGATTCTTTAAATCGACTTTACTGGGCTATGTATCAGTCTCAAAGCCATAAATGAACCAGGCTCAGATATCTTCCTCATGCTATCAGAATCTAAGCCTAATACAAATGGCACTTTATAACTGGAGGAATATATTAAGAGCCTACAAAATCCCTTCCCCAAATACCTTCAAATCCAAAACCATGCAAGGAGAACAATAGTTGACAAATGCCAAATCCATCTCTGGCATAATAGGGTGCAACTCTGTTGAAGTCAATGGAGATTTCTCTCTCTACTAAGGCTGAAGTTACCCAGTTGTTTAATTCACTGTAGCACTTACAATTTCTTACATGTGGAACACGCTATACAAGGCAACATTCTGTGCTCTGGTACCAAATCACTGAGGCATCAGATAGTCTAGAGAGGGAAGAGATCACTCTGATTATCTGTCCATCATCCCCTCCCCAAACCCTAGTAGTGCAGGATTGCTCCTTTTACACACCTGATGTTATTTTTGTACCAGCATGTACTTAGTGATGTCACTATTGCAGATTGTAAGGGTTCTCTACCACTGCCCCACTGCTTCAGCCACTCTCTTTGTCACACATGGCTCCAAGACCCTCTTGTTTAGCAGGGTATTTACAGTGTGCAGTCCTACCACCTTCTTCTTCTTATCACATATAGCTTGGTTAGCTATCTTAGGAACTCAAGCAGCTAGAGCCTCTGCTCCCCCTTCTAATCCCTGTTTTCTCATTTCTCCTGATTCCTTCACCTGGGTCTGTTTATAGCTCCTGGCTAATTAGATAGACAGCTGTTTCCCCTGCACCATCAGGTGCAAGTGTCCCTAGCCAGCTCCAATCTACCTCTCAGTTGGGGCTGGCATGATAGAGGGCTGGCTAAAGGGTTGCTGCCCAGCCTCTGTCACACTGATCAACATGAGCATTAGCAGGAGTAAGACTGAAGTATTTGCTGTTTGCAATTAGCTCTGGCCTCAGTGATGGATTCCAGTTGTCCTCTTTGAGGGGAATCCCAGAAGTAGGATTGCATAAGGACAGAGTTCTCTTGTTTCTACATTTGGGCTTTCCCACTCCTGATCAAGGACAAAGATGTGGGAATGTTGGGCTCCAAGTGAAGAATGCTTGTTTTGGACAGAATAACATTTCTGTTGATTGCAGAAATGCTAGGACCTTTGGATTTTAAAATGGCAATGTCCTTCAGTGATGTTTACAAGTTATGTTTATTTCTCAGTCACCAGTGTTTTGCTGGATTTAGGCCAGATGCTCAGTCCTCTATGCCCATAGACTCAAGGCCTGCACAGTGCACAAATTTTTAATCAATACAACCAATAATTTTATTATCAAAGAAATTCTGTAAACTTTGTTAATCTCACTTTACTCCCCGATCCTCCTCTTACAGGTGGTCCCAGGCACCTGATCAAGGTTTCTGATCTATATCTTTCCCTCACACCTCTACTTTCTCTTCTGGCTGTCATGATGTTCCCTGGTTAGCCACAAGCTTAACCTGAAGCATGTGAGAAGTCCCTGCTGGATCAGAGACTGTGTTCAGCACCTTTTAGAATTGAGCCCAAGAAGATCTAGGAAGTGATCACCTAGAACTGAGTTATGTTTCTGAACAGAAACTTATAAAATGGGAAATCTTACCTTTTCCCTTCTATTTTAGTTATGCAGCTAGCAGAGTGTCAACAAGATTCAGACTGAAAGAGGAACTGGGGAGGAGGGGACCCTCAGTTGTTATAATGAAGATATTTCCATATAGAGAAAACAAAAGCAAAGCAGGTGCATATTCCCCTGGTTCATCATTAGTCATTTCACCCCCATGTTTATATGCACAGCAAATCTTTCACTTTCACATTAAACCAAGGCTGTCTGATTAATTATCCACATTACTGCTAACTATTCTAACATCAGGCCTGATTACTAAGATAAGCCTTTATGTAAAGAATTCCAGGGGGAATTCAACTTCAGATTGCTAGATCTAAACCTGGAGACTTGCCAGCTCAAGCTAAATCTTCCAGCTGGCAGCTGTAGTAGACTTGTTCTCTGGATGAAGCAGAGAGGGTGCACCTAACACAGATCAAAGTGGCTGACACTTGCTTCCTGCATAGCCACTACATCTGTGCAAAATGAAGGCATAGTAGATACTTACTTTGCACAATTGTGGGTGGCCACGCAAACTGCAAGACAGAGGTGAATCAGGCTGAAGGCAATATTTAGTGCCGTGTTGCCTTGGGTGTGTCACAGTGTAATTGTTCTGACCCTAGTAGGCAAATATTTCATGCAATGTGCAGAGCTACTTGAGAATGGTGATCTGTAATACAGAAGAGAGCTGTTGATTTAATGTTAGGAAGTTAAATGAATGTCTGGAAAATTAAAGGGAAGTCTTGTAATGGATGTATAAGTTATACCATTTTTCCAGCAAGGCAGCTTTTCTTGCTGCTTCCTAATAGCGCTGCAAAGCAGAGAGGATTCATGAGTAAAAAGGCTTTAGGAGACTAATTTCTGTTGATAATCATTTCAGGCTGCCTGGACACAATTATCACCCCAACAGCTGTGCCAGCCGCAGACTGCGGTTTGGCAAAGAACATTGAAACCTATGGGGATTTACTACTTTACTTTTTGTTTCCAGACAAACACTCCATTTAGTATAAATGAACAAGAAAATGGAAGTCCAGGAGGGTATTTCAGGGGAAGCGGTTTTAGAAGTGAAAACAACGAGAGTTCTGTAGCACTTTAAAGACTAACAAATTTAATTTCAGTAGGCATAAGCTTTCGTGGGCTTCAGCTCACCTCCTCAGATGCAGTTGGTAGAAATAATACAGCAAATATTGGCAACATGTATAGGAGGCAACATATATATATCCAAAGGCATAGACAACAATGGGGTAGGTGGATGAAAGCTGGGTACTTGAAGCCTAATAACACCCATTGAGTAGGAGCTGAGAATGGGTGATCAGAGCAAATTACTTCTTGTAATGAGATAGCCATTCCAAATCCCTGTTTAAACCCAGTTTGAATGTGTCAAGTTTGCAGATAATTTCTAACTCAGCAGTTTCTCTTTGAAGTCTGTTTTTGAAATTTTTTTGTAGAAGTACAGCAACTTTCAGGTCAGAGACAGAGTGTCCTGGGAGATTGAAGTGTTCTCTGACTGGTTTATGGATGTTATAATTTTTTATGTCTGATTTGTGTCCATTTATCCTTTTGCGAAGTGATAGTCCAGTTTGGTCAATGTACATGGCAGAGGGACATTGCTGGCACATGATGGCATATATAACATTAGTGGATGTGCAGGTGAATGAGCCCCTTATGGTGTGATTGATGTGGTTAGGACCAGTGATGCTGTCACTAGAGTCGATGTGTGGTCAGAGCTGGCAACGGGGTTTGTTGCATGGATAAAAGTGCTGTATTTGTTACGCTAGACATATAGGAGATCTATGTTCACATAGTTCAGTGCACTCAGACCTAGGCTCCTGTTACCCCTTGGCAGCCTCAAGTTCTTGAGGTCAATGGGGATGGATGGCCCTTCAGATCTGGCAGGATCAGGCCCTCAGCTTGGTCATTCACATAGGAAGCCTCAAGTGACCTGTCTAATTTAGTTAATATACTGACATAGCCAAAGGTTAGAGGTTTTTTGGCATCCCTTTTAAAGGCTCTCACCCACACCATTTTCCTGTGGTTTGTCAACACTTTCTCTTTAACATTGTAGGTTTTATTCTTTCTATCCACGTCTTCCCTTGTGCTGCCTCTCCTTTCTCCTTTTGCCTCCATTGTACACTCTTGGTATCTAGGCTTAAGCTCATTGAAGGCAGTGAGAGTCTCCCACCGATTTTAAGGAGTTTTGGATGAGGCCTATGGCTCTCATCCATCCTCAAGTCTCCAGTATGCCCCTATCCAGAATAGGATGGCAGTGAGCTCTCCCTAGGCTCCCCTTTCCTTCTGCACCTAAGGCATGTGCAGCCAGATTAGCTGTCCTTCCTACTTCCCAGGGCTCTCTGCAGGAGGGCACCCCAAAATACACTGCACCATCTAAAAGGCACCCACAATCGTCTGCCATCAGCACCATCAGCTGAGGCAGGGTGGGCCATCTACTGAGAAACCCAGAATACTTGGATACAAACATGGTTTTACTACATGGTAGGACAGGTCAACCAATATATGCTGGAGAAGATGCTATGTGAATGTGTGAACCAATGCCAGGTAATAGTTTTCAAAATCACCTAAGCGACTTAGGTGCCTAAATCACTTGAGTGACTAAAAAGAACATACCCTTTAACTGTAAATATGTTAGACAATCATATTGGAGGTTGTTTATATGGGTCTGTCTATACTACAGACAGGACCAAAAGAAAAGGAAAGAGTGGAGTGAAGGAAAAAGTAAAAGAACAAAAATAAGGGAAACAAGGTGCAGCTTTGTTTGTTTAAGAAAATTCCTAATATAGCAGGATAAAAATCTATGCATGCAGAAAGAGATGTGTAAACCTGACTGTGTTACAGGTCCGCCACCACACCTGATCTGCAGGAAATACAGCTCTGTTACATATACATTCTGGGCTTATTTTGAATTAAATTTTGCTAGTTAAAGTGCACCCATTCAATGCTCTGGATGCATGCACCCTGTTTAAATAAAAAATACATTGCTCACTGCATTTCTCACTAAGCCTGGGCTCTGACTCAGGTTTCAGGTTTCCAAGCCCCACTTCTGTCCACATACAAATCAGGTTGACTCAAGTCAACAAGCACTCCCAACCTGTGTCCTAGGACCCTGCTAAGATGGTGGGTCACAGCCCGAGTCACACTGAGACTCAGGTCCAAGCCTTGTTATTTTGCTATGTGCATGGAGGTCAAGCTGAGTCAGAAGGTGTGACTAGTGCAGTAAGGACACGTTAGCATAGCTATGAGACCCAGGTCCAGCAATTGTAAACCCAGATTGACAATGTAGTGTGAATGCTCAAGCACGAGCTAGGAAACACTGAGTCTACAAGCCCAGGTCCCACAGACCCATGCTTAGATTATGTCTACACTACAATAAAACACCTGTAGTTGGCCCATGTCAGCTGACTCGGGCTTGTGGGGCTTGAGTTCCAGAGCTGTAAAATGGCAGCGCACACGTTTGAGCTTGGGCTGGAGCCTGGGCTCTGGGACCCTGTGAAGGGGAACTACACAAACATGAGGAAATTAAACAGAAATTAAAAGGAATGGTCATAAGAGTGACATGCTTGCAAGCTGCTTGGAAACGATTTAAAAACACCATAATAGAAGCTCAAACTACATGTATATGCCAAATGGGGGGGAAAAAGAGTAAGAGGACCAAAAATGTGCTGGCATGGCTAAACAGCAGAGTAAAAGAGGCAGTTAGAGACAGAAAGGCATCCTTTAAAAGTTGGAAGTCAAATCCTATGGAGAAAAATAGAAAGGCGCACAAACTCTGGCAAGTTGAGTGTAAAAGCATAATTAGACAGATTAAAAAAAATTTGAAGAGCAACTAGCAAAAGAAAGAAAAACTGCTGTTAGTTTTTTAAAATACATCAGAAGAGGGAAGCCTGCCAAACAATCAATGGGGCCACTGAATGAGTAAGATGCTCAAGGAGCACTCAAAGAAAACCAGGCTGTTGCAAGAAAGTTAAATGAATTCTTTTATCAGTCTTCACCGCAGAGGATGTGAGGGAGATTCCCACACCTGAGCCATTCTTTTTAGGTGACAAATCTGAGGAACTGCCTCAGATTGAGGTGTCAAGAAGAGGTTTTGAAACAAATTGATAAATTAAACAGTACTAAGTCACCAGGACCAGATGGTATCCACCCAAGAGTTTTGATGAAATTAAAATATGAAATTGTGGAACTTCTAACTGTGGTATGTAACCTATCGCTTACATCAACTTCTGTACCAGATGACAGAAGGATGGCTAATGTGACGCCAGTTTTTAACAAAGGCTCCAAAGTTGATCCTCGCAATTACAGGCTGATAAGCTTAACTTCAGGCAAATTGGTTAAGACTATAGTAAACAGAATTTTCAGACACATATATGCACAATATGTTGGGGAAGAGTCCATGTAGCTTTTGTTAGAGGAAATCATGTCTCCCCAATCTATTAGACGGTGTCAACAAGCGTGTGGACCAGCATGATCCATTGGACTTCCAGAAAGCCTTTCACAAGTTCCATCATCAAAGACTCTTAAGCAAAGTAAGCAGGGATAAGAGGGAAGGTCCTCTTATGGATCAGTAACTGGATAAAGTTAGGGAACAAAGGGTAGAAATAAATGTTCAGTTTTCACCATGGAGAAAGATAAATAGAGGGCTCCCCCAAAGATCTGTACTGGAATTAGTGCTGTTCAACATATTCATATTCATCTGGAAAAAGGGCAAAACAGTGAGATGAAAAAGTTTTCAGGTGATACAAAATTACTCAAGACAGTTAAGTCCAAAGCTGACTGTGAAGAGTTACAAAGGGATCTTGCAAAACTAGGTGACGGGGCAACAAAATGGCAGATGAAATTCAATGTTGATAAATGCAAAATAATTCACATTGGAAAACATAACCCCAACTATACATACAAAATGATGGGGTCTAAATTAGCTATTACCATTCAAAAAAGACAACAGGCTGTGACTGTCCAGAGGCTGACTGGGCCACGCTGTAACATCTTGGACACATCCTATCTCCATGTCAGGGGAGGTCATGTTGTAATTGAGTCCCCAGCCACCACTGAGGATAGATTGGACTTTGTCCCTAACTTAAAGGAAAAACAAATAAGTGCCTGTGTAAAGTGTGTACAAAGGCTTATGGCCAGCCTCCTATCTACATACAAGAACTTGGCTTTATTTGTGCTTGTATTGAGTATAACATCCTGTCCCTCTTAGCTATTAAAAGGGGAATTCTTGTGCTGTTCTGGGGTGAGTTTGTGAGCAGGGATCTTCCCAGCCTGCTCTACAAGAAAACATCCTGTGCTATATCAAGTCTAAACTCACCTCTTCCTTGCACTAGAGTTGGTCAAAGTTTGGGATTTCTGCTCTCTGTGGGAAAGTTCAATGTTTTGGTTTTTGTCCAATATGGTCCATTGCTACAGACCCCAAGGCTTCCACTCCCAGACCTGCTTGCTTGGAGTTGGGCAATTGAGAGAGCCAGCTAGACAGGATGTCTTCAAGTCCTGGGGTTCCCACCTAGGGCAGTCCACCTGGCAGGCTGTCCTAGAGCCATACACCCTGGAAACACCCCCATCCTATGACTCAATGAGAGACAATCAATCCGCAGATGTTTTCACAAAACCTTTTGGGTCAGCAAATTGGCATTTTCTGAAGAAAGATTGCTGGCAAAATCCTGACTTATTTCTAGCCTGATTTCTTTAGCTTCAGCTTCCAGACATTGATTCTTCTTATAGCTTTATCAGTTAGAATGAAGAGCTCATATCAAATTTCTATTCCCATGTATGTGCTTATATAGTCTATGATCAAGTCACCTCTTAACCTTTTCTTTATAAGCTAAATAGACTGAGCTCCTTGTGTCTCACCATAAGGCATGTTTTCCAATCCTTTAATCATTCTTGTGGCTTTTCTATGAATGCCCTCCAATTTTTAACATCATTCTTGATGCGTGGACACCAGAACTGGACACAAATTCCAGTAGCAATGGCACCTGTGCCAAACACAGATATATATAACCTCATTATGTCTACTCTATTTATACATCCAAGGATCGCATTAGCTTTTTGGCCACAGCATTGCACTCGGAGCTCATGTTCAGCTAATTATCCATCACAACCCCAAAGTCTTCTTCAGAATCACTGCTTCCCAGAATAGAGTCCCCCAACCTGCAAGTATAGCCTATATTCTTTGCTCCTAGATGTATAGCTTTATATTTGGCCGTATAGAAATGCTTATTTTGTACTTGGCTCATTTTATCAAGTTATCCAGATTGCTCTGTATTTGTGATCTGTCCTCTTCATTATTCACCACTCCCCCAGTCTTTGTGTCATCTGCAAACTAGCCATTATGATTATATGTTCTCTTTCAGGTCATTGATAAAAATAGTTGCTTCCAAAGTGACAAACTAATTTGGAAAAAGGCACTCTTACTCTGGGATTATTGGTCTACACAGGGATTTATACCAGTACAACTACAGCAGTATAAATATCCTAATATAATATGCCACTAAAATTCCCCACATAGACAAGCCCACACTCACTTCTTCTAAATATGTTGGTCTCATACAGATCTTTATACCAAGCTGTGTGCCAAGGTATGACACGATCCAGCGGCTGGAAGTTGAAGCTACATAAATTCAGACTGGAAATGAAGTATAATTTTTTAACAGTGACAGTAATTAATCATTGAAACAATTTACCAAATGTTGTGGTGAATTCTCCATCACTGGCAATTTTTAGACCAAGATAGGATGTTTCTTTAAAAGATCTGCTCTAGCTCAAAAGGAATTATTTTGGGGAAGTTCTATGACCAGTGTTGCTCAGGTGTGTGGATTTTTCACACACCCGAGTGATGTAGCTATGATGATCTAACCACTTCCGTGGATGCAACTAGGCTTCTGTTTGACTTAGCTTCAGTTGACCTGGCCATCATCACTTGGACAGGAGGCATTCCTTGGGGGACGAGGGGGCTCCAGCTGGTGACTGCTCTGCCTATGTGTATATTAGCCTGCCTTTTCCTCTGACGTGGCCCTCCCGACAGGTCCCTTCAAATGTAACACTACTTTATGTCTTAGAATTCAGAACTATAACACACAAGAACACCAAAACAGAGGGTGACAAAGCAGGCTGCTCCCTAAAGCAGTAAGGCACAACTCACCCTATCTTACTATAGGCTACCTGACTGCAAATTCACTGCTGCTAGTGTTATGCCCAGCTCACACTTTACTAAACAGCCCTCTAACTTGCAAGCAGAAGCAGCGGGGGAAAAAACCATGAAATTTGAAGTTATAACCTACAATTTTAAGACAGTTTTAAGGTACCACAATTTTGGACCCCACTGAACCTGTGTGGTTCCTTCATATTTCATATATTGTGAAAGAGCAGAAGACACAACAATTGGTAAAGGCCAGAGTCCAGGACCTGTACTCACTCTATCTAGCACCATACTCCTTGTGCAGTATCATTGAAAATATTGCCTTGTAAGTTAAACTAAGTAGAGAATATACAGTCTGGGTGGAGAAGTCCCTAAAGCTAATAGTTCAGTGAAATTTTTTGTCTTTGCTGGCTGTTCCCTTTTCATTTAAACTCCTGTTTTCTCATACGGATACTAAGTAGGTTTTACTTTCCGTGACTCTTTGGAAATGATCAACCACACAGGGGATGTGTGCAAGGAGCTGAAACTAACACAGGGGGATTTCTTAAAGTTAAAGCCCTGCCCTGCAAAATATTTTGGGGTGGGACAGAGAAAACAGAGTCAGATTATCTCAACTCCAGTCCCTCAATCCTAAAGGTGAGTTGACTCATTTTTGGGGTTTTGAAATATTAACAGAAATACTAAAAGAAAAAAATGCAGTATGTCCTTCACACTTGCATGCAACTGGTAGTGAAAACTTTAGTTCATGTTTCTGAGCAAGATTCCTAAGAGATATAAGAAAACAGGACACCCTTAATGGAGTGAGAGGAGCTGAGATAACTTGTCTCCCTTCACCCCATTCCTCACTCCCACACAGTATTTATTTGTGGCTTTCACTTTCAGAATTTCCTATGTTGTTTTTGCCTGGAAGAGCAAAAAGGCAGCTCTGCTCCCTGCACACACAAATGCATGCATTGATCACTTCCTAAGCATCACTGAAAGTGAAACCTAGTTTGTTTCCTTATGAGAAATCAGGAATTTCAATTAAAAGGGAACAGCCAGCAAAGCCAGATAATTTCCCCATTCTGTCATCTGTTGGGACTTCCCCCACACAGACTGAATAATTTTAGCTGTCATGGCAATAATTGAGACCAATCAGCATCAAGGAGGGAAAAGTCTTAGAGTATAAATGTACACTGGGAAACACTTTCTCCTCGACACGTCTCAACTTCTCCCAGACATCCAACAATAACACAGAGGTACCTTCACTCTCATCACCATGAAGAGAACGTGGGCTGTTGTCCTTTGTTCTGCGCTCCTGATTGCAGCTGAAATTCAAGGTAAGAGGCAGCAATATAAAAAAAGATGTGTCACTGAGTGAGAAAACCAGAGCTGGAAAGCTCTGTAGAATAAATGCTTGGAAATTACTTTTGTGGCAAAAAGTGGTTTCAATTCAAGGTCTGCATTTCAAGCATCTGCCCACACCCTAGAAGGGGTGTGTTGTCCACACAGGACTTGGAATGATCAGCTTGGATTTAGCAGGGAAATAAATATGACAGTTTTAGGCAGGCTTGAATTTCTGCCCAGACTGTCCCCTAGTAAGTTCATAATGGTGTGAAATCAGCCTAAGTCTGTCACGATTTGTCTTGTTTTAATCACCAGAGAGAGACAGTTTGGGCCTGATCCAAAGCACATTCAAGTCAGTGGGAACTTTCCCACTGATTTCAATAGGTGTAGAATCAGACCCTTTGTGGACAATGATTTTAGTTCCCACTGCTCATTCTCTCACATCACTTTTACATTGGGGTTACTCCTGGTTTACATTGACTCATGTGAGAGCAGAATCAGGTCCTCTGACTTCAAAACAAGACTAATAACACAAAGGAAGTCTTTAGCTCTAGAAGGAAGTGATTTAGAAGGGCCTACTGTAAACAAACTAATGAGATTAAGGCAAAAGAATGTAGTTCTTTTCGTGACATTGTCCTAATGTAAATATGCACATGGTAACATTGCAGGACAAATTACTCCTCAGCCCTGAGGATGAAGTAGGGTGTTTTCCACCTCTTCTCTTCCAACTTAAATATATTTTACTGAAGAAATCTCTGGTATCTGATATTCTAATCTCTGACTCTCCTGGGCCCATTTTTTTTTAGGACAGTTGACCTATGGAAAAGGACGTTGCAGCTGCATAGAGAAAGGTTCTGATTTCATTCAACGAAAATCCTTAGAAAAAATAGAAGTGATTCCCAAGAGCTCTTCCTGTGAACACGTTGAGATTATGTGAGTAGTGATTTAACCATTCAGATATCACCAGTGGGACTGCTTGTTGCCATGGGAGGAAATACTGTGATTTTTCCCCCTTTAATGTAACCCCAGGTTCTGAGGTCCATCTCCGCATAGCAAGCAAAGTGAAGCACAATGAGACCAGAAGCTTTGGGCTGGTCTACACTTACCTGGCATTTCGGCGGCAGTCAACAGGAGTTACACAAGCTACGCATAGTAGCTTGCATAACTCCTGTCGACTGCTGTGCTTCCCTTCTGCACGGTGTTTTCACTGCACTGCACCGACGGGAACCGCGTTCCCGTCAATGAGTGCTACGCCACTTAAGGAGGTGGTTTTACAGCGTCATCTTCTGGATCAATTGAGCAGGTCTACGCTGACCACTCAATTGATCCAGAAAGGTTGATCTGACAGCAGCAACTTCGCCGCTGTCCGTGTAGACATACCCTAAGACCCAGATCATCAGCTGGTGTAATCAACATACCCCACAGACTTCAGTGGAACTACACCAACTGAGGACTAGCCTGGAAGGTGTGATTCTTCATGGCTCTGTGCCTTTTTAGTCATTTACAGTGTGCACAGTGGGTGCAAAATGGTACCAGATCCGAATAGTAGCATTTTGCACTCATTGGCAGAGGGGTAAATGACTACACAGCTTGTAGGGCAGTAGGGAATCAAGCTCTGAGGCTAGGGGAGAACCTAGATCCCACTTGCTATGTGCACTATAAATACACCAGGTAGATAGAACTCTAATGTTTTAGTGGATCTGAGGTCTTTCGATTTTATGTTTGCTCCCAGTTCATGGCAATAACGTATCACTCAGCTCACCACAGGGCTGGACTCCTGCTATTCAGACCCTGATCCCAGATACAAAGACAATGGTGACCTTTCCATTATATAAACGCGAGGAAATGTATTATTTTTGCTTTGTTCATTTCAGTGCTACGTTGAAGCCCAGTGGAGAGCAAAGATGCTTGAATCCTAAGTCCAAATGGGTACAGAAGATGATGACAACCCTCATCAAGAGAAGGTAGGTTTTCCTTCAGTCTGCAAGGAAAAACTCCTATGTGCTTAAGAGTTCATTTTGTTCTTGCGCATCAATGAGATCCAATTTTGGACTCAATAGATTTCTCTTTGCCAATGGTCACTGCAGTCTCACAGCCTGCAGCTGACCCACTGCCCATAGCATCCTCAGAAACCTGCATTGCAACCCCAGAAAATGGCATATTTCTTGGGACACAGTATAGGGTATCTGGGGTATACAGAGCCCCCCATTACAGCAATATCCTCTGCTTCAGGCAAAAGAGCAGGTAAAATGCACTACATTGTTTCAGAGGGAAAAATAAGTTAGATTAAACAGCATGTGTTTTATTTCAGACTCAGTACAGAACTAGTGCTGAATTTTGGGGATCTTCCCCCATGTTTGGGTTTCAGAAGCTAGGAAGAATGGCCATCCTTGATGCCTATGGAGAAACCATATGATTTAGGACCAGACTGTGCTACATTTTACTCCCACTAAGTAACACCTTGCTTCACAAGTAATCCTATAGAAAGCAAAAGGACTATACATGGAGTAAGGTGCTAATCAGCCTAACAGAGGCAGAAACTGGCCCTTTAAATTTATCCTACCGTTCTACCAAGCAAGGAAATGTGGTACCTGACGGCCCTGGTTCTGAGGTGACTTAAACTGGTGTAAATCAGGAGTAAGTCTAATGGAGTTGCACAGCATAAAGCTAGTGTGAGAGGAAAATCAAGCCTTTCTGTATGTGAAATCCGGAAAGAATTATTACAATGAAAGGATAAAGTTCCCACTGTTTATTTTGACAGGTCTTCACGAAACATTCTGCAGTAAGAGAAGAGAGAAAGATCATTTCAACAGACCAGTGATTTTAAAAAAAGGATTTCAGAGTTTCAGGCTCCCTCTCCAGTGAGCAATGAGTTTGAGGCTGCTTCCTCTACCTTACTCTACAGCTTTTAAAATACAAATGCTGCAGCTGAGGCAAGTTTTAAATGTTGTCCCCCACACAAAGTTGTTGAATCCATAAAGGTAACCTCTGTGCGGTGACATCATCTCAACACTGTAATGAAACATCAGCTTGTCTCAGCAGGACATGTAGTGAGGCATGTGTAACTTCAGTAACCCTACTGGCAAACCAGTGACAATAAGGGCTCAGTTTGGTCTTTGGGATCTTCTGGTGGCTACAAGTGGTAATAGATCGCTATTGTTTATCTAATTAGCAAATATTTCTTTGAGCACTGTAAATGGATTATTATATTATTATTTTCCTATCTCAGAGATAAAAAATATTCACATACTAAGAATTCCAAGTTATTTTTCTAGCCGATTTGAAATGAACTTAATTCTTAGATATACATGTTCCATATTAATGTTATGTAATATCACATGATTGTTGTTCTAAGGTATGTGAAACATTTGTTTATAGGCTCTAAAAATAAAATTGAAGGCTTATAATATAAAGCTAACCACACTGCGTGTTTAACTGATGTATAAACATTAGAGTAAATGCATCTGATCATTTATGAAATGTGATATAATAAACTGAATTGTATTCACAAACATTCCTTGTGTTAGACTTCTCCTTTTAAGGAGAAACCAAGTGAATAAAAGACACTGAAAACTGTAACAGTTGCCTTGGAGTTTGCACTCTGTAATTATTCATCAACTGAAAGTTCATCCAAAGTGCTAGATTGCTCCAGCATATTTACAGTTGAGTAGCTCTATCTGAGAATTAATACTAATATCCTACCATATTAATCTGATAAAATACAATTATAGCAAGCTCAATGCTCACATACATTCATTCACACTATAGTGAGCCTATATCCAGCCAACAGAACCCTCGCAAGTCCTCCTCCTCTACATCTCTAACGCTAGAACTGCATCTCACCCTCACTCCTCATCTTTCCCTGTCCCCGTGAAAAAAACCCTGGAAGAACCATTAAGCATTGCAGCTTCACCTGCAGGTCAACGAATGTGGTCTTGGGCAAAGCGGGGTGGGAAAGCTAATGCCACCCTTGGAGGGCATCTCCCTGAAGATGCTCTGGGCCGCTTCCCGTTTACACTACGGCTCTTTGCCCTGTGGCAGCACAAAGGGGGCACGATGTGTGTCCCCGTGCTGTGACAGAAAGGAGCTGCTCCCAGAACAGCACAGGGGCCCAGATCTCCAGACTTATTTAGATACCTCGCTCCCACTGAGTTCAGAGGGAGAGAGGTGTGCAAAGCCCTTAGGCCATCTGGACCTGCTGCTCTCAGCCGGGCCCCCTCGCCTTGGCCTCAGCCCTTCCCCTTGAACACAGCTAATTCCTATAACTGGCAATGCTTGAAGGAAACATTCTGCACAGTGGGCTGTCCATCCAGGCTGCCAGGGGGAGCGGCTGGGCCTGCGCAACACCAACAACCCCATCTCTGCTCCTGCGCTCTCTACTGCCTGCCCGGAGTAGCAGCAAGCAGCTCCCAGGCCTCGCAGGGGGCCAGGCTCCGAACGACGCGCAGGCGGTCGCTTTTGGAACAAGTTTGTCCCTCTGCGGCTTCCCTAGCGCCGGAAGCCAAGATGGTGGCGCCCAGAGGTAGCCCACGTGGTGGTTGTTCCGGGAGGGGCGGGGCAGCCGCACACACAGCGGTGGAGCAGCCATGTCCGGACGCAACAACAACAAGCTGCCCAGCAACCTGCCCCAGCTGCAGAACCTGATCAAGCGGGACCCGCCGGCTTATACTGAGGAGGTGAGACAGCGAGACCCCCCCTCCCCGCGCCGCCGGGGGATCAGCCCCAGGGCCCCCCCCCCCCCCGACTCAGCAGCGTGCCCTCGTCTCCGTGGCGCGGGAGGTCAGGGACACCGATTGTGTTGGGCGCCGAGATCTGAGAGGGACGGGGCGGCTGAGGGAGTCTCTCTTATTGGACCAGCTTCGGTTCTGCTGGGGGAAGGGGCAGGCCGTCGGGCTGCACAGAGCGAGCTTTTCTTCAGGCCTGGCTGCCTGCTGGGTTGGGGACAGTCCTGAGGAAGGGGGTAACCAGATGTGTGACCCCTCCCCCCCAGTGTCACGGAAAGCTCCCTGCCTCGCTTGCTCCCCCTCCGCCCGTGCGGCCCGGGGGAAGGGCTGTATCACCCTCCTCACAATCACAGGGCATGTTTGTCTTGCAAGAACTAATTGGACGTGGCGATGGTGGGGGTGAAATCCTAGGATGAGGCAAGTTTGAGACAGTGTGTGTCACCTCCGCTGGCTGCATGGAGGTACGAACTACAGAGCCTGTTTGCACTGCCTGGAGTTAGGTGTTCTATGCAGAAACGCTCCTTTCCCCCTGTTAAGCTATAGCTGCCTTCACCAGAGATGGTGACGTATAAGACAAGACCCCTCCCCATTCTCCTGGTCCCACTGAAATCAGTATGACTTTACATGCTTCGAGTTAGGCATGTGCTAAAGGCCCTTGCTGCATCAGGGTCTTGGGCCTGGTCTACATACTTCTTTTTGCTAGCAACTTAACTATTTTAGTTAGAGGTGATGTTTTTACTGATATACCACTATAAAGATGCCTTATGCTGGTGTGCTTTATTCATCTTCCTGTATGGGAATAGTTATGCCCTTATACTGCTATACCAGTATAACTGCATTCAGTGGAGAGGCGGGGATGGATGGGACGGGTAGTTCTACTGCTGAGTCTGCATAGGTAATGTGATATGACTTTTGTGTGTAGATCAATGCCTAAGAGAGATTGTATACTCATGGAAATATTAAGGAACAGCTACCGTATTAAGAGTTGTTTCACAAGCGTTGGTGAGCCCTTAAACTGCCAGCTTGCAATCTTTTTAACTTCTTTAAAAAGCTAGAAGTAACTTTATGCCAGCCCCAGTTCTTGTAGTCTTACAATTGCCTATTTCTTTTTAAAATTAAAGCTCCCCTGTTGTTACTGAAAGTCCCACCCAGACATTTGAAACTGACTGACAATAGGGGAGACAGCAAAACTGGCAAAACACCAAGTGTTGTCAGATGCACAAAGTAGAAGAAACTGTATAAATATTTTCTCCCTCTTTTTTATTTCACATAGATCAGTGTTAAAGGTGGTTAGCCCGCTGGCGTATACAGTGTACAAGATTTATAAGGAAGTGTGGTATGAGATAGTGTCTGTGCCAGTGAGCTAATCATGTTTAACACTAGCTTTGGGGCAAGGGAGCTGTTCTGTTTGATCCTTGATGTTAAACACAGCGGTTCTCACAATGTAAATATGGTCAGTGGATCTGGATACCTTCCTCACTGTCCCATCTCTTCTGTGGCTAGAAGTTGAGTTGAAACCAGAATTTTAAACCTCAAGAATTCTCCATAGGGTCGTGACTGTTCAGAGTGTCATCATGCTACACTGGTTCTCCCTCCTGCCTCCATGCAATGTGCATGCATTGTACCTGCACCACAGCTATTTGTGTTGTTCCAGCTTCTAAGGCATACTCTTCTGCGTGGGAACTGTGCTTTGCTGCTCCCCAGTCCTGCAAAGACTTAAGCATATGCTTGACTACTCAGAGTGCATAACATCTTTGCAAGATCAGGGCCCTGGTCCATACAGTTTTTAGCACAATGGTAACCTAACTTTAGTGTCTCTGGGCCCCACTGTAAATATTAATATCTCACCCTAATTAGAGACGTATTCCATCTCATGTGGATTAGCTGTTAGTCTCATCACTGAAACACTTGAGATATATTATGAAAAGCTGCTTGGTTTGAATTTCACAGGGAAAAATAATTATATATTTAAAGGGACTTAATGCTATTTCTGGGGGCATGGATCAGTGTTCACATCACACTCCCTGTTAGTACCTGGCCCAAGCCGGAGAAACTAATGATCCAACCACTGGACCAAATTCGGTGATGACTTCTGGTCACATGCCACCTATGTTGCACATACGCTAAGAAGAATGCCATTTCAGGGGGATTTTCTGACATGAAGGGGTTTCTAAGGGCCTGGTCCTATACCACTGAAGTCACTGAGAGTTTTGCTGCTGTTTTCAGGCAGAGCAAAGGAGGGCTTAGATCTCTTGATATTGAGAAGCTGTCTTATCCAGTAATGACAACTAAGAGTGAAATGCCATGTTTGTGTTTCAGTTTCTTCAGCAGTACCATCACTACCAGTCCAGTGTGGAGATTTTCAAACTCCAGCCAGATAAGCCCAGTAAGGAGCTGGTTGAATTGGTGATGTTCTTGGCACAGGTAAAATTCTGTAATTCTAGGAAAAACAAACACATGGAACTGTTAAAGGTGACCTACAAAACCTTTCCATCAAATGAAATAATTGTAAGTTATATATAGATGGCCCCAATAGCTAGTAATAGGTGACAAATAACTGACGAAAATATTTTAATAATCTTTTTATTTTTTTAAATTCCTGTTCCCCAATGTTGCTTCTGTGGGTTATAGTATAAAATGGTAAAAATAAAACATTTTTAAAACTGCATTGTTTTTATTTAAAAAACAAAGAAACACCCCAGCTGAGTCCCATTTGAGTCCCTGACTACGTTGCTTCAGCAATATTTTTAGTAGTTGTGTTGTTTTAGAATGATTCTGGGACACGATAGTAATGGCAAATGGAACTTGTTACTTCGTAATTATCTTATTTTTTAAATGGATGTTGCAGTTCAGCTTTAAATGCATTGAACATACAGTTTTTACAGAACACTCAATCCTTCCCTTTATTAAAGAAGTGAGCTTTTATGTAGCTGTTAATATAGAAATTCAACATTCAAAGAAAAATGTTTTGATGTGCATGTATGAAAAAGTTAACCAAATATACATTAATGATGACTAAGGGGTATTTTTTTTTTAACAGTATCAGGCTTGGTCTACACTGCTGGCGAAATTTGGCGGCAGTCGATGGGAGATATGCAAGCTGTGTAGAGTAACTTGCGTATCTCCAGTCGACTTCCTAACGTCTACTTACCGTGGCGTCCCCACTATGTTGTGCCGACGGGAAATGCCCTCCCGTCGATGCAGCGTTAATCTTTTTGCAGGGGTGGATTAACGCTGTCTACTTCCAGATCGATTGAGCAGGTCTCCACTGCTGCTCAATCGATCCTGAAGAATTGACCTGGCGGCGTTGCTGTTGCTGCCATCAATATAGACATACCCAAAGATATAATTCTCAAGCAAATACACCATTGCTACAATGTTAAGTTCATTATAAGGACTTCAATAAAGGTTTGGTTTTTTTTAAACAGGTTGGGCACTGCTATCCAGAACATCTTGTTGATTTTCCACAGCAGCTGAAAGAACTCCTTTCTTACAACCACACAGCTTTGGATGCAGATCTTCGAATGGTAAGTCTGATATTTAAAGCACTGATATTTGTTGATGAGGTCTTTAAGAGGATTCTATACACAATTTTATTTTACAATACAAGTAAGGGCTTACATTGTCCTAAGTGACTATTCATTTTGTGTGCCTCAATTTTTCAGTGCCCAGCTTTCTGAAAATCAGGCTCCTTCAAGATGCCTTAAGTTGGGTATCCAAAAAGCAAGGCAAGAGTGGTCCTGTTTGTAGAGAAAGTGGTACCCTGGTTTTGAGGCCCATCACATAGTTAGCAACTCTGGGCTCCAGTAGCAAATCATTGCTCTAATCCTTCAAAGACTGCTGCACGTGCTTAATTTACTGTGAACAGTCTTGACTTCACTGGGTCTACTTAGTGTGTGTGTAAAATGAAGCACGTGCAGCAGTCTGAGCAGGATTTGGGCCTGACTCTTTTTTGTAGCTGAATAATAAATGCTCTTGTCTCAGTAACTTTCAAATTGTAGTTCTGGTCACTGCTTCTTTGTTGCAGACATTTTGCAAAGCTCTGATCTTATTAAGAAACAAGAATCTAATAAACCCTACCAGTTTGCTGGAACTCTTCTTTGAACTCCTGCGCTGCCATGATAAACTTCTACGAAAGGTAAGCTGCAGAATAAGAATTGGTTTTATGTCCTTGGTGAGTCCTCTTGTCAGCATTCTTCCCTCTCTTATGAGAAGGAACCACAAGTAATGCAGCAGTACCAGATGGCCCAGTTGCTCTTCCTTAGCTAAATATATAACCTTCGCATCGTTCCGTTGGCTCCAGTAGCGAAAAATTGTAGGGTATTTGGCCTTCTGGCAGCTTGATGTGCCTGTGTGGCTGTAGAGCTGCGGCATTGGTCTCCAAACTTTTTACCCTGCGCCCCCGTTTACCCCATCCATGTCCTCCTCCCTGCCTTTTAGCTGGGGCTGAAAGTGGGGCCACGGGTGGGGGCCAAGGGCTGCAGCTGAGGCCAGGCATTGCGGGTTGAGGTGGGGGCCAGGCCTGGAGCAGAGCTTGGGATGGAGTGGGGCTAGGTGGCCCCACTGTGCCATCCCCCTGCACATTCCTCTGCAACCCCTTTGGGGGTGGTACGCCCCACAGTTTGGGGACCTCTGAGCTAAGGGGACACAGCAGTCCAGCGGTTCAGATTGCACTGTGGGGAATGTCATGACCCCGTCATCTGAATATTTCCACTAAATCTGAAATTGGTGGCACATCAGCCCACACAAGGAATTACGGTTGCTCAGGCCCTGTGAAGTCAATGGCACTAGAAAATACTCAGAACTTCTAGGAACCAAGCCCATAACTTTCAGTGAACAGCCACCCCCATCCCCTCCCCCCTGCCCTTTTTGGAGGGCCGGGGGAGGCAGCGCACACTATTTCAGCTCACAGTTCAGGTTTCTAAAGCTGGCCTTTTCATACTCATTATATTTATCCCGGAGTGTCCAGCTCCATAAGATTTATCGCTAACTGAAAATGGAATCAAACTTACTAGGACATTCAGTCAAAACCTGGCTGAATTTGCAAAAGAGATTTCAGCGATACAAGGAATTTTTTTTTTATTACAGCTATATTTGATGTTGTTCAATTTTCCACGGTCCCCATTCTGCAAAGAATATGGGCTTGTCTACATAAGGAAATGGTGTAGTATAGGTATTCCATGTTAGCTCCCCGTGTGAAACACTCTTCTTCTGCTCTGAGTGTCTTTGTGAGATTTAACTTCGGGTTGTTTAGATGAATAGGACACAGCAAGCTGGGGGTGTAAATCTACATTGCACTAGTATGCTACGCACTGTCTTTCTGTGTGGACCCTGCTACCACACAGGAAAAGTTCCCTAATGCACACTGACATACATACTCTGCTTTGCTTTGAAACAGGAGTAGATCAAAGTGCACTAAGGCACTTGTAGGGTGTGGTAGTAGGGTGTACAGTGATAGTGTGTGGCGTGTTAGTGTGTTGTTGATTTATAACTCAACTTGCCACTCACTAACTGTTCATCTAGACAAATGGTTATTTCACATTGGAAGTGGATTAAGCCAAAATGCAAAAAGTCACTTAGTACAGAATAGGAGTGTCCACATGGGGAGTTAGTGCAGAATAGCTATTGCTGTTTAAAGTCATACCCTAGCTTATTCCACCCTAACATTCCCATGTAGACAAGCCCTCTGTGTGCCGTGAGTAGCCCTGTTGAAGTCAATGGGACCATTTGCAGTGTGTCAAGTTAAGCACATGCGTAAGTCTTTTTGCAGGATTGGAGCCAATCTCTCCCAACTGTGGCTTTGGAAAAACATCTTTGCCGTAGTAGCTAGCTCTCTCCTTGCATGATAGTACTTAATGGGCTTTCGGGAATGAACTTTGGTGGCTGCAGAGTGTAAATACATCACTTTAAAATGCTACTGTGTGTGTCACTGTTTGTTTACAGACTTTATATACTCACATTGTGACAGACATCAAGAATATAAATGCAAAACACAAGAACAATAAAGTGAATACAGTAAGTACACTGGCTTTCAGGTTTATTTTGAATTAATGCTTTTTATTATGAAAACTTTCAAATTCTCTCATCATTTTCCCAATTTTTTTTTCTTAAGACACTGCAGAACTTCATGTATACTATGTTAAGAGACAGCAATCCTACTGCAGCCAAGATATCTCTTGATGTGATGATTGAACTGTATAGAAGGAATATTTGGTGAGTTTGAGGGCACAGAATTGGTTCTCATTTATTCTGGGGCAACCCAGGATGGATCAATAATTGATGATTTAAAAAAAAATTTTTTTTAATTTAAATTGCATTTTTTATTTAAATTGACTGAAGTTTTATTTTATTTTAAAAAATAAAACTATTTGAAATTATGACAACCTTTGTTAAGGCCTAAACTTGCTGTAATCAATTAAAATCATTTTAAATTAAACATAAAATATAATATTAAACCATATGTCTTTGCTGCTTAATTTTAAAGAAAGTCAGACCACTGCACCTGTGAAAGTCACTGGCTAAGCACCTGGAACAAGAGTTTGTTGAAGGGCTAAACCAGCTTTTGATAGTAGTGGCCTGTTTTGCAAGTGCTGAGAGACTATTTTCTTCATTTCAATGTATTCAGCTAGTTCAGGTCAATGACTACTTCATTCAAAGTTAAGAAACAAATTGGGAGTTGAAAAGGCAGAAAAGCTTGTTTCCCTCTTCCAATCTATGGATAAAAATGAAGTGTGAGAGGATGAGATCTGGTTCTAGAATCTTGAAGGACATGGTGACTGGAAACAATCAGTTCAATTCACTAACTATAGATAATACTTCTTATTAAGCTAAAGTCAGTTAGCTTTAAATGCAAAACATGTTTTGATAAACTTTCTGATAAGCTTTTTTCCTTTTGTATCCAACATGTTTAAGACAGCTTTAACTAATGAAAAATGTTTTTAAATGTTTTGTGCATTTTAACTGATTTTGAATTTCTGTCCAAATAGATCTTGACACAAATCACAAGTAAAAAATCATCAAATAAATAAATGTCATTTTCTGCTTTCTAATATAATAGAAAATATAAAAATAGAGAATCTGAATAAATGTATTTTAGCTATACAATTGCATAAATAAATGTGTATAGATGTAGTGAATCTTCCTGGTTAGCAAAAAGAAGCACCAGGTGCAGTGTAAAGGCTATATTTTGTTGCAAATCAACATGCTTTCATGGTCCCAACCAATAAAAATCCATCTTTCTTTTGGTACGAAAGGTACAAATGCAAAACAAGTTTAAAATCAATGATTTAAATCAGGGGTTTCTGCTTGCTGACTTCAGTCATGATTAAAATCTGTGATTAAAACTGCATTGATTTTAAATCAGTCCACCCTGGGGCAATCTGTTTGGAGTCAATTACTTTAGTGTGGTTGTACTGTGTTTTGTGGAACACAATCTAGTAGGGCAGAAATGATTGAGAGACTTTGCAGGAGAAGTTATGTAGGAAGCATCTCAGACATTTTACTTTTAAGAACAATAAACAAGTATACTTCAAACCATCAAGCAAAACGTGTACATATACATGCTTTCTTGAGCCTCTCCATTGATGCATTAAATCTTGAATACAGTTCTGCTGTATAGTAAGTCATGATGTCCAAGCCCTTGTGTACATTTGTGGTGGAGTGTGGGGTATATGTAGCTCCATGCAGCAGGGAAAAAGCTCTGGCAGGGGGATGCAGCAGGGAAAAAGCTCTGGCAGTGGGGAGGAGCAGGATACTACGCTGGTAAAAATATCAGTGTAGACCAGCGAGGCATTGCTTGGATGTGTAGAGAAATGGGTAGGGTATTTCCCTAAGGTTCTGGCGTGTTTTGTACTCTACTTGCCTAAGCAGTGCTACACTGCTATTTTCGTGTGTGCTAGCTGGGTGTGCAGTGTCTGTATTCTACATCCTGCTGTAAGCCAAGATGTACTTCAAGAGAAGAAAAAGGATTTGCATGGGTAGGATTAGAAAAGAAGCCTGTACATTAATTCACCGAGCATGTAATATCAATGTTTTTAGTAGTGAGTTGGTTTGCTGCAGTAAAAAATCAGCAGTGTTTTGAGTAAGCAGGAGGTTGAGTAAGCTTTAAGATGGTGATATATTAGAAGAAAACCAAAACTGAGTATTAATGGAGTTGCACAGATATTTATTGAGTCCATTGTTGCTTTAGGGTGATGTTCTGGTGCTGATGATCTCTGCAGATGTTTCACAGTGAGGAATAGCAAGGGAACATATTAATTTACCTATTGTTTTAGGTTCTCAGTGTGTGTAATTAAAAAAAGTTGTCACCTAACTTGTAACCCGTTTTTTAGCCTCCTGGTCCTGCCATGGAAATGAACTGTACAGATAAGAAATACTGTTTCTTTTTGGGATCTCCCTAATGTTCTGCAGATGTGGTTTGCACAGCCCTTTGTTCTTTATTCTAGGTAGAATTCCCAGAGGCTTCAGCAGGAGTGCCGCCTGAATATGAACAGTCAGACTGCCTTTTATAGACAGGAGAAAAAACTGCCGGAGCACGAGGCACATTGGCATAGCATGTTTGGGCTTCAGGAGCTGTGCTCATGTGTTGATCTTAGATATGCCATGAACCCGCTGGACAGGCCGGCAGATAAATCATGCCTTGCCACAATGGGTCTGCCAGCTCTAGAACAGCAGCATAATAATGCCTCTGGTAAAATAGAGGGGAAAGAAACATGACAATAAAGTAAAACCTGGGAAAACTTAAAATATGTACATGACCATCTTACTTATAGCCTGATAGGCTTTAAGGCCAGATGGGACCATTGTGATTGTCTAGTCTGACATCATAGGCCAGAGAACTTCACCCACCCACTCCTGTAATAGGCCCATAATCTCTGGCTGAGTTACCGAAGTCTCAAATCATTTCTTAGAGACTTCAAATGACAGAGATTCTTCTATTTACTCCAGTTCAAATCAGCAAGTGACTTGGGCCCCAAGCTGCAGAGGAAGACTAAAAATTCCCAGGGTCTCTGCCAATCTGACCTGGGAGAAATTTCCTTCCTGACCCCAAATATGGTGATCAGCTAAACCCTGAGCATGTGGACAAGACTCACCAGCCAGACACCTGGGACAGAATTCTGAGTAGTAACGCAGAGTCCTCCTCTAGTTTCCCCATCTCCTGCCATTGGGGATATTTGCTACCAGCAGTTGCAGATAGGCCACAATGGCATGTGGCCTATCTCATCATCCCATCACTCCATCATACCATCCCCATTTAAGGACAGGACTTTTGCAGTATTGATAAATAGCTTTATAAGTATTTGACATTCAGCTCAAATTCAGTTGAGAGCCTACAGTATTTATAAATCTCTCTTACAGATTGTTTCTGGTAAACCTTTCCAGTAGCTTTTATGATGAAAGCCAAATTTCTCTGCATTTAATTTTAACAGGCAATTTCTTATCACTTGAAGTATCTTCTACTGTTGAGCCTGCCATTGTTTTTATTGGTTCATTGTTGTCAAAGTGCAATTGTGTGTTCTTCTCCACTATGAACTTAGACAAAGCATATATGCTTCTGTGTACCTAGACCTAATCATTTTCGTGTGGGGGAAAAATGACACTGAATGGCATGAAGAAACGTAACCTCTTAGTTTGCCTTTGAAATCACTGATGGTACGACAAAAGCAGCTGGCATTGTGGGATTTGTTTCCATTGACTCTAATGTGCATTTAGTCTGCTATGTCTTGTTTTATGTCACTTTAAGAATTTTTCAAAATCAGCAAACTTCTTGTTACTATAAATGGTGAAGATACATTAACGTTGTGCTTATTCCAGGAATGACGCCAAAACAGTAAATGTTATCACAACAGCCTGCTTTTCCAAAGTCACAAAGGTGAGGTGGAAACCTGTCTGAAATGGCAGTATATTTTGCTTCAGCTGTTTTTGATATATGCAACTTCCTTTCTATAATTATTGACTACGGTGTTTCTTTAACTTTTGGTTCAAAATAGCCGTAGCACAATTTAATTTATATCTAATGTGGAGAAATAGGTTTGTCCTGGTCACAGCGCAGCAGCAGTGGACGTTAGTAACTCAGCTATTGCCGGCTGGTGTGAAATTCCATACCCTTTCACGCTGGGAAGTGCTAGCCAAAAGTGACTTTCAGGAGTATTGCCTCATTTTGATCAGCACTTTCTCAGCTCAGCAATGAAAGTCACTGTATCCTAGCTGTGGTCTGGGTGAATATGAGGCCTTCTGCATGTCTATTTCCTGTATCTGGAAACTGCAATGGTGGTGGCTCTAGAAATGCCTAAGATGCCCTGGGTTCATAGATGCATAGATTCTAAGATGACAAGGGACTAATATGATCATGTAGTCTGATCTCCTGCACAATACAGGCCACAGAACCTCACCCACCCACTCCTGTAATAGACTCGTGACTTATGACTGAGTTATTAATGTCCTCAGATCATGGCTTAAAGACTTTAAGGTACAGAGAATCCACCAGCAACTGAGCCGTGCCCCATGCTACAGAGGAAGGTGAAGGCCCTGGGGGAAAATTCCTTCTCGACCCCAAATATGGTGATCAGTTAAACCTTGAGCATGTGGACAAGACTCACCAGCCAGACACCCAAGAAAGAATTCTCTGTAATAACTCCTAACCCACTCAATCAACATCCCATCACAGGCCGTTGGCATATCTACCACCAATAGTCAAAGATCAGTCAATTGCCAAACTAGGCTGTCCCATCATACTATCCCCTCCATAAATTTATCAAGCTCAGTTTTGAAGCCAGCTAGGTTTTTTGCCCCCACTGCTCCCCTTGGAAGGCTAGTCCAGAACTTCACTCCTCTGATGGTTAGAAACCTGCATCTAATTTCAAGTCAAAACTTCCTGATGGCCGGTTTATATCTATTTAGTATTTGTGTCCATGTTGGCGCTGAACTTAAATAACTCCTTTCCCTTCCTGGTGTTTATCCCTCTGATGTATTTATAGAGAGCAGTCGTATCTCCCCTCAACCTTCTTTTGGTTAGGATAAACAAGCCAAACTGTTGGAATCTTTTCTCATAAGGCAGGTTTTTTATTCTGTGGATCATCCTAATAGCCCTTCTCTGCACCTGTTCCAGTTTGAATTAATCTTTCTTAAACATGGGGGACTAGAACTACACACAGTGTTCCAGATGAGGTCTTACCAGCACCTTGTATAACGCTACTAACACGTCCCCCTCTGTACTGGAAATGCCTCGTCTGATGCATCCAAGGATCGATCACATTAGCTTTTTTTCATGGCCAAATAACATTGGTGGCGCTCAGTCATCCTGTGATCAACCCATACGCCCAGGTCCTTCTTGTTTTCTGTCACTTCCAACTGATGCGTCCCCAGCTTATAGCAAAAGTTCTTGTTATTAGTCCCTAGGTGCATGACCTTGCACTTTCCACTATTAAATTTCAACCTATTTCTATTACTCCAGTTGACAAGGTCATCCAGATCTTCCTGTATGATATCCCGATCCTTCTCTGTATTGGCAATACCTCCCAACTGTGTGTCATCTACAAACTTTATTAGCACATTCCCACTTTTTGTGCCAAGGTCAGTAATAAAAAGGTTAAATATCCCCAAGCTCATCATTAGCCTCATTAAAAAAGGAGGCAAAGTATTTGTTTAGATATTTGGCCATGCCTAGATTATCCTTAACCTCCACCCCATCCTCAGTGTTTAGTGGTCCCACTTCTTTCTTTTTCTTCCTATTTATATGGCTATAGAACCTTTGGCTATTGGTTTTAATTCCCTTTGTAAGGTCCCACTCTACTAGGCTTTTGACCTTTCTCACTTTATCTCTACATGTTCGGACCTCCAAGAGGTAGCTTTCCTTGCTGATCCTTCCCATCTTGTAGGCTTTCTGCTTTTTTTTAAGCGCCTGTCTGAGATGCTTAGTCCTCCAGCTTGGTCTACAACTCTTGCCTATGAATTTTTCCCCTTCCTTGGGATGCAGGCTTCAGATACTTCAAGTCAAAGTTGCAGGAACTAATTCCAAGCATCTCCGCCTTTAGATCCATGAGTTCTTCAGTCCAGTCCACTTCCCCAACTAATTCCCTTAATTTTTTAAAGGTAGCCCTTTTGAAGTCATAGACCCTAGTCACAGATCTATTTTTGTTTATCCATTTAGTTTGAACTGAGTTAGCTCATGGTTGCTCAAACCAAGGTTCTTCTATGAGGTCCTCACTACTCACCAATACCAAATCTAAAATGGCATCCCCTCTTGTTGGTTCAGTAACTGTGTGGTGAAGGAATCCGTCAGCTATCACGTCCAGGAAAATCTGGGTTGGGTTATTATATGATAAAGGCCCATGCTGTATTTCTTAAAACCACCGTAGTCTCCTGAAACTGAGCTTTGGAGCTCAACTTGCTGCCAATGTTATCATGAATGGCCTTATGGCCCAGAGCAATAAAACCAAAATTGTACTAGCAGCTCCAGAAACCAGACTGTGTGCAATAGGCTGTGTCTACACTACAGTCGTGTCAGTCGAGGATCACACCTTTTCACACCCTGGGCTGACATAACTGCTGGCAGCAGCTTCTAGTTTTGATGCAGTTACACTGGCAGAGCTTGCCTTGTTTAGGGGTGGTAGAATAAACTATATTGATAAAAGCGCAGTGTAGCTTATAATAAGATACATCCCCACTAGGATGTTTTGCCAGTATACCTGTACTAGTAAAGCAGCCCTAGTGTAGACATGGCCTTAAACTGCATCAATAGTACAGGTTCAATTGGGCCATTGTAAAGTCCTGCTGCACTTTGATCACTTGTATGCCATTGCTTCACTGTTGCAAGACTGGCAACAAAGACTGACGGTGTTTTTGTGCAAGAAGTCTAGTGCTTTCAGTCAGTGTGTCCTCCTTACGCTGTTTCATATCTCTTGTTGTTATAAGCAACTGGTGATTTTAGTGTAACTGACATGGATACCTTTGCCTCTTGTAAACTAATTCTTCCTGTATTTTTCCCTCCCTACCTCAAACTGCCCTGGTTTTCAGATACTAGTTGCTGGTTTGAAATTCTTCCTTGGGAAAGATGAAGATGAGAAAAGAGAGAGTGATTCAGAATCTGAGGTTAGTCCAGAGGTTAATTCTCCTGCTGTCACTTTTTCTCAAACGCTGACAAATGTATCTGCACTCAGTATTGTGTTCTTATTTATCTGCCCATGTTTTATTGCATTGTCCTCTCGTCTCTCTCCACGATGATGCCAGCCTCCTGCACCCATTTGTTTGTCTTCCCCACACACCTGTAGGCTTTCTTCCATGCCACCCAGAAAGAATAGAAGGGATCATGTGTTAGTTTGCCCATCAGTTGGACAGATTCAGTCTCCTCTGAACATGTGCTGTTATTGTTAATGGAAATTACACCTGTATGTTGAGGAGATCAGGAAAACTCCCTTTCATCTTCAAAATCATTAAGGGCCACTTTATTACTGGTCCATTTGTAGCACCGAAGCTGGTGGTCTAGCAGGTAGCAGCATGTGATGTCATAACCCCCAACATAAGAGTAATCTAGTAGAAAAAACAATTTTTTCCCTTAAAGTGTAAGAATGTACTTATTTCTAGTAGTGCCCTCAGCATTGATACAAAGGTGCGATCCCTGCCCTGAAGAGCTTAAAGTACTTTTCAAGGAAGTGTGTAATGCTTTTAGGGTCTGTCTTGTAATTGTAGTTGTCGACTGTTCAAACTTGAATTAAAATCAGTTGCTGATGTGCTTGAATAGGGATTTGGAGATTGAGCTATGTGATTGTTTAAAAGGTAAAGAATTACCAGAGGTTTCATGTAGATTTGTGGATGAGAAGCAGGATTGGGATTCGGGAGATCAGGGTTGATTTAGTTTTTTAAATCAAAGCTCTGACACAGACTTTGCATGTGACCTTGGGCAAGTCACTTAATCTCTCTGTGGCTCAGTTGCTCATTTGTAAAATGAGGAAAATAGCACTTCTTTATCTCACATGGGTGTTGTGAGGATGAAATTACTGATGTATGGGGAGTACATAATGTTAGTGATGGGGGTCAGACAAGTAGATAGATAATATTAAGCATTCTCTTTTGAACAAATTCAGTGAAATACGTTAGCCTAATTCCCCTTCTCCCCCCAACAACTTTATCTGATCTGTATCCAGATCCTTTTAAAGTGTTACTCATGAATTCGGTAATGTTAAATGATACGTTACTGTTGCCTAAGACTAGTGCCGTATCTGTTGTATTCTTTATTGACATGCTGTTAACTGGTCATAATCCCTCTTTTATGAAGTCAAAGTTTAAAGTGTTGAAATGAATGTCAGGCTGGTTACATGGCAAATTTTTGGAGGTAGAGTGAATTGGTTTCATATTTTTGAAAACTTGGTGTGTGAACCCTGATAAATGTTGCTGTCAGTCAGCTGCAATTTCCTATTTGAAGCCTCGTTCCCTTGAATCATGCTCCTCTGATGTTCATTTCCGAAGGATGAGGGGCCCACAGCCAGAGACCTCATGGTGAGATATGCAACAGGAAAGAAAACCACCAAACACAAGAAGAAGCTGGAGAAAGCCATGAAGGTTCTGAAGGTAAGGGAAGTCCAGCTGGACATTTTGGCATCGCCATGGAACTAGCAGCAGAATCCAAGTGTAAAGCTGCTAGTGGTGTCTTGGTAGACAGGGCAGCAATAGTAAAGTGAATACTTCTAAGGCTAAGTAGGATTTTAAAAGCAGTCAGCCCTAACAATGAAGGGCTCAATTGAATTGAATTTCTAGAGATGACGAGCTGTTCTTAGTTCCCTTTTTGAGACCCCTGTCATCTACATCAAGATTTTTGTGCTCCCCTCTGACCCTTTTTAGCCATCTACCCTTTGTCATGTCTTCTAGGCAAAGCTCCCTAGCAGCATCCAGCTTGACATACCCCGTGTTCATGTGGAAGAACGTGTTGAAATGAGATTTTGCTAGGTTAGATTATGGACCAGGTTCTGCCTTGACTTACATCTCATGCAGTCCTTTTGTGTGATATACATTGTAAGTCGGGGCAGGACTGTGGTGTGTTGTTTGAATTGCTGTTTCCTAAGCCCAGTGCCTGGTTGGGAACCAGTATTTTATATACCTGGAGTTCTGTTCTAAGAGTTTGAGTGGAGCTTTAGTTACACAGTTTGCATTAACTTTGCCTGGAGTCAGGTGGCTGAAAACCATATGTAACTCAGGAAGTGTTAAAAGTAGTGATGAACTTTACTATTTAAAATCAAAACATGCCTGTTCAAGTTGGAAATGTGAAATGGCAGCTTTCCATAACTAATGTCTGAAATTAGCTTAGAACAACTCTTCCATGGAAAGGAAAAAAGTGTCTCCTTGTCTCTTGGTGTCATACAGAAACATAAGAAGAAGAAAAAGCCAGAGGTGTTTAACTTCTCCGCTATTCATTTGATCCACGATCCCCAAGGTAAGCGCTATGTCCAAGTCCATTGATATATATGCACCTTGGAAATTCTAATACATGTTAGATCCCAGATACTGATGTTCTGGGAAAACTGCGGTGGTATGCTCCACTGTTTAAATGTGGGAATGATATACCACACTTATATCATCTGACCTCAAAGCGCTTCACAAATGTTCATTAAATCTCACAGCACCTTGCAAATTAGGATGAATGTTCATAGATGTTAAGGCTAGACGGGACCTCCATTATGATCATCTAGTCTGACTTCCTGCATAACACTGGCCACGGAACTTCACCCAGGAGCTTCTGCATGAAGGCTATAAATTGTCTGAGCTAAGCTTATCTTTTAAAAAAAAGATACCCAGTCCTGATTTAAAGACTTCAGTGGATGGACAAACATAGGAAGGTGGTGGAGAGTTTTAATGGTTAATTACCATTAATCACTTAAAAATTTGCCCCTTATTTCTAGTCTGATTTGTCTAATGTTACTCTCTCACTCTAGACATCATGAACCTGATTTTTTTTCAAATAGGCCTCAACTCAGCCTCCTTTTTAGTGTACATTAGCTGGCTTTAAATATTGACCCTAAAACCTTCAAGCTGTGGAGCCCTGTAAAAGGCATGTGCCAGCCCTGCAACCTGGTGTGGTGCTGCAGGTATACGTGGCCTGAATTCCCCTGTTAGGCATCAGTAGGTTCGTTTTAATAGATCTCATGACTCTGGTTCAGAGCTCCCAAACTTAGTCTGCAGAGCAAAGTCTCTGAGACTGGTTGGGCTGCTCTCCTGGATTGAGAGAGGCTCCATGCAGCATAGGCTGCATGGCTTCTAGCGCTGTCTTCCTTGCTCAGCTTCCTGTTCCTGTTTAACTAACCCCGCCCCAGGATGGGACAGGGCCTCCTTGTTTTCACCCAGGTTGCTTCCCTCGAGTCCTTCCAGATCCTATTTCAGGGCCTTGCACAGGAGCCTGGCTTTGCTCCCTGTGGTTCCTTCTGTAAATTGAGTTTTCCCTGCCCTTTGAGGCCCAGGTTTTTCACCTGAGCCCACTTCATCCAGCTCCTTTAGGCTGGGAAGCAGCCCAGGCCGGGTTGATTGAACAGGGCTCGCTGGCTAGCCCCAGGCCTCTTGGCTGCTAAAGGGGCAGGCAACCTTGTGACAAGCCCATTTGATTTACCTTGTTGATTGTTTTTCCTGTTCCCAATTTCAGGCTTTTATTTTTTTCTTTATTCACGTTTCTTCTTCTTGCTGATCTAATGCAGTAACTGATTCACCTCGTGTTTTCCTCAGGGTGAGGGTATCTGAGCCTTAATAGCTGGTTATCTAATGATTTGTGACTGTTTTATTCTCCAAAGTCTCTTGGGATGTCAGGCGGATGCACATCCTGTTTTGAGATCCTTGAATCCCCAGTGCTGTTACTTCTTGCTGATGCTCCATGTTGCTTCCAGGTTTTGCAGAGAAACTCTTAAAGCAGCTGGAGACCTCCAAGGAACGATTTGAAGTGAAGATGATGCTCATGGACCTTATCTCTAGACTAGTTGGAATACACGAGGTACGAATCATGTTAACTGCAATGGGTTTTTGAGCTCAGGTGTCAGAATTAGGCTTGACAGTCAGTAATGGTCTGAATGTGATCATGATGGCACAGTGCGTTAATGCTCTGGCCTTTCACCGTTGGAGACCTTGGCTTTGTAAGTGAAGATGAGTTTGGCCTCATTCTATTTCCTAATGGTCTGTAGCACCAAGCCACTCCATGCCTGGCACTATTAGCTGGCCTGAGAGGACCAGCAGTATAATAGTAAGTGTCTTGCAGGTCAGGAGTCACTTAGGTTTATAATAACTACATAAAGGAGTCTTCATCCTAGGATCTGAGTGCTCTTGGCAATCTCTTCAAAGGATTCTTCATCATAAACAGACTCTGGCAGTTGCCCACTAACAGCAACATGAGTATAACTGAACTGTATTAATCCCACAAACAAAATCTCTGTAGTTCTCCAACTTCTCCTTCCTCCCAGCTCCCTGTGGGCCAGGGAGAAAAGATGGGCCTTGCTGCCTCTCCTGAAGGTTGACAAACTCGGGTGGTACTGATTGTGTGAGGGAAACTTTCACGGCCATGGCTTGTGCAGTCTGTCTCCGGCAGTACTGTCTCTACATGTCAAACTGCTTCAGAAGGAAAACGAGCGTCTTGGAAGTTTGAATTCATCTGCTATGATATGGAATCCTAAATGTTAAATAGTGAAGTGCAGTGAGTTTGAGTTTGTGTTTGGGTCCATTGCCTAGCAGGCAGATGGCCATGTGATGAAGAAGGCCACGGCCAGGACAGGTGCCCCTTGACAGTCTTCTTGAAGACATGTCTCTGTGCCCATTCACTCCTCATTTACCCTCTGGTGCTTAGAGGATATCCTTCCATCTTGGGATGGAGGGATGTTTTTCTAAGGGTCAAGGTAAGTGGTAGGCCCAACATGGGACTGCACTACAGCCCCAACCCAAAGCCAATGGGAACCTTTCCTTCCATTGACTTCAGTGGGATTTGGATTGGGACCAATGTTTTCTTTTTAAAAAGTAACATCTCTTCACAGTATTTTTTCCCCTTACTCCAAGGCAGGCGAACACATCAGAATCCACACACTGTTACAAACATGTTGTCCAGTAACACCAATGCCATCCGCGTGGACCATTGTCTGTACAAAATTATTATGAACGTTCCACTGCCCCTCCATCTAGAAAGGCAGATACAAGGGAGGAAATGTTATTGTAAAGGTTTTAATCCAGTATCAACTTCCTCCCCACAGCTCTTTCTCTTTAACTTCTATCCCTTTGTGCAACGGTTCCTGCAGCCCCATCAGAGAGGTAAGCAATCATCTACAAAACATGTTCATTCTCCCTGCCTTTGTGTTTTGTATTCTCATATTGCCCTCTGGGCAGTCAATCTGGAGCAGTGGTGCTGTAGGATAGAGGGTGGACAATCAGGTTTGCCTTGTCAGATAGGGAGACAGTGGAAGATGGCGGATGAAGAAAAGAGATGCAATTTTGCTACCAGTTTTTGCTAGAAAGGGCCTGATTTCCAGAGATATGGAAACTTGTGCGCTCCATACTTCTGAAATTGGGAACTAAAATTCTTTAAAAACAGACTAGAATGGATCTGCTGAGTTCTGTGAATTAAACCAAATCCTGCAAGAAGCTATCTGTAATTGTTAAACATAGTTTGTGTCTTGCCATACCATAGTTCACGTTGCAATGCTAGTTCAGCCTAGAGCTGAATTCTCAAAGTGATCTACAGTCCATGGGCAGTGCTTAAACACTGATGGCCAGCTGAGGGCCTCGGATAAAGTTTGTGGTAACTGATAAAGGGCTTTGTTGTGACAGAGTGATTCAGAGGATCTGGTTCTGCAGGCCTCAAATGAGATCAAGTTCTATATGGAAGTTTAGGGTGCTGAGCTTCTTGCATGATTGGATGCAGAATTAGAAGTTGTGGTGCGTGGAACTATTTATAAGCCACTGAATGCAGAAATGGCTATGGAACCTTTCTCAGTTTGTTTTCTACTCTTCTAGAAGTGACCAAGATTCTTCTTTTTGCTGCACATGCTTCTCATCAGCTGGTGCCACCAGAGGTCAGGATTCTTCCAAATCTCATTAATATTAAAAAATAAACTGTGCAAACATGGGAAATATAACTGCTGAATGCGTTGACAGAGCTTTGCTGAGAGAGTGGCAGAAACCTGCCCAATCGTGTTAAAACTCACAGGCTGGAAGTGTTGTTGGATGTGGGGTTTTGTTTATGTAGGGAAACAGGTAATGCAAAGAGTGATTTCTCTGTGGTGTCTGCTCATTTCCTCTGAGGTATGCCCTCTTGGTGTCTGATGGGGTTGAAAAGCACACACCTCTCTCAAAATGTGAACACTTGTGCTCGTTGGTTACTTAAGCAAGTTCTATGATTTGCATTCTGTTAAGAAAAATAAACAATACCTGTGACTCTGGGGTTCACGCAGGCCAGTAGGGGGTTCAGGCAACACCGGCCTTGCAATTCTGGGTGTCAAATCCTATGCTGTTGTGGCCCACAGCCCTGACACCAACAGGCGTACAAGTGTGCTGGTCACACTGGCTTTCACAGCCCAATTACTCTTTGTAGGGGGACCTCAACATCCTTTGCAGCCCTGAGTTCTCCCCCAAAAACGTCTTCAGGCAGTGCTCAGCCCCTCTCACTTTAGCGCTCACAAAACCTTATTAAGTTAGTCGCTCCTTTACAGAGACAGCACCAGCCTGTTACTTGGCTGAGGATTTTACTCTTCAGTTTGAAACACTGGACTGACGTGTAATAAAACAAGATTAAGTTTATTAGCAAAGAACATATATTTAAGTGATGCCACGAAGGAAAAATTGAGATAGAAATGGTTACAAACAAACACAAGTAAAAGTACACTCCTAAGACTAAAACCTAACTTAACAAACTAGAGTCTTTTGTTCCAAGTAAGATTCTCATCCACAGTTGCTTTTCCTGTGTGGTTGGCCGGTTCTTAGCCAGGGTCAAATCACAAAGCCCAAAGTGCTCTGTTTCATTCCTTCTTCAGGTGAAGGATAACTTAAGGGTTTTCTCCCCCCTCCCTATATAGTCCAGTAAACTTCTGAAATGTATTCTGAAGTGTATCCCCAGGTAAAGTTTCTTTCCCTGGCTCGGTGTAGACTCCAAGCTGTCTTGTGCAGACACCATGCTGGCTTCACCCCTACTTGTAATTTTTACAGTGTAAATGATCTTCCTGCAATCTCCGATGCCAAAGTCAGTGGGCTATTCATTGGTAACAGCTGGCTTGAGGTGCAGGCCCCTTTCCTTTATCTGGAAAAACCTGTGTATCAACTTCCCCTGATATGCTGGTCAAAACAGATTTTAGTCATGTATTTCCAGCCCATCTGGATAACACTTTGTGGGTTAATCATACATACCTCACATAAGAATGTGAATGATCAGTGAATTAGTTTTCCAATGATATATTACATGCCTCCTTTTGGATAAATATGACAATGGTGTGTGAGGTGCACTGAGCTGGTTTGGCAACTGAGACTCTCTGCTGCATACCAAGGAGCTCCTTGCCATCTACTGGCTCTCATATAGCACTTTTAATCAAAGTAAATCTTAAAGGGCTTTACAAAGGAGGTCAGTAGTATTATCCCCGTTTTGCAGGCGGGGAAACTGAGGCACAGCAAAGCAGTGACTTGATCAGGGTCACTTAGCAGGCCAGTGGCAGACCCAGGTCTGCTGAGTCCCAGTTCAGTGCTCTATCCACTAGGCCACATTGCCTCCCTGTAGTAGGATTTGTAGTGCAAAAATGCTCCATGGATTAGAATGTCACTAAAAATAGCCTCTTAAAGGGCCAAGTCCCAAGCTTTGAGTTGTTTGCACTTTGTGACTATGGCATTGTATGCAAATGAACATAACTACAATAAGAATGCATGTTCATCTGGCTCTACTTTACTTTCTCCTTTCTAGATCATCCAGTCAGTATTAATGACCATAGCCAACAACTTTGTCACGGACAAGAATTCTGGGGAAGTTATGACTGTAGGGTAGGTATAAAAGCTCATGACAACTCAGTCTGGGATCACTGGGGAACCTGGATTTCTGGAAACACTGTAGTCATAGAAAATAGGTTGGTGTATCTCTTTAAAAAAAACTACCCACTGAAATAAAAAAAAAAAACCTTTTGTTCTGTGTGCTTTGAGTGTGGCAAACTATTTGTAATGGCCAACAAATAGTTGGTTTCAATGTTTTGTCAGCACTACTGAGTCCCTGGCTGTAGAGGTCATTGTTTAGCACCATGATGCTCCATTCTCCTTTCCACAGATGGGGCTGTGAATCCCTGCTTCCTTGGGAAGCAAGATCTTTGGGAATGTTCTATATGTATCCCATTTATCTGTAAACCCTTATGTACGATTTTTCAGGGTGTAGATAACAAGATGGTAAAGACTTCAGACCCTGTCTATACAGTGACTGGAATTGTGCTAGCAACAACTAAATTTAAACATAGCTGTTGCCAGCAGAGTTCTAACCCACTTTCTGTGTCCAGTATAAACTGGCTTGTTTTGCTGAGACCCATGCTATAGACTGATTGATGTATAATAACATCATGTGTACTATAATAATGTATAATTAATAATGTATTAGATCTCTTTTTTTATAATAAAAGATCTAAGATGAATCTCAGGAAAAATGTCCTTGTTCACATCAATTGCGTGGGGGTGGAAGTGGAAACATGCTCATTAGGTCCAGCCATGTTTTAAGAATGGCTCTTGCTAAAATAATTTTAACCATAAGAGAGGGTGGTGCACAGTAGTACGTACACATACACACACACACACACACGTACGCGCACACGCACGGAGAGCGCGCGTGTGTAAAGTTCCTTTGAAAGGGAACTCTCTTGTGTGAGCATTCAGGCCCGCAGCATAGGCTATCCTTTACTGATCTAACCATGGATGAATGCAGGCAAGATTCCTGACTCCACTAGACAGATGCAGTCAACAGATTTAAAGGGCTTTAGCGTTTTCTATGGGCTGCCCACTTCCATCCTTGGATGCTTACTAGCTGGTTAGTGATTGCTGTGCCAGTACTTAATCTTAATTTTCAAGGATGCTGAGCCACCTGCACCTTTTGAAGATTGGGCCTTCATAGTGGCTAGGAGAACAGAATATGCAAAGCTGCCAGAGATGCAGCCCTTTTGATAGGCTACCTCAGGGGATTGGTTCCCTGCTGCTGTGTTCTGACACTGAGCTGTATGCCTTAGTTTGACCGTCCCCGAGTCTCAGACATGATAGTGCAACATGCTGCTGCCAGGATCTTCTCTAACTGAGAAATTCTTTTTAAAAACTTTGATTTTTATAGAATCAATGCTATAAAAGAGATAACTGCGCGCTGTCCTCTGGCCATGACTGAAGACCTGCTCCAAGACCTTGCCCAGTACAAATCTCATAAAGATAAAAGTAAGTTTAGTGCTTTGCAGGTGGAAAGATGTCTTTTTTTTTTTACCCTTGTTTATATGGTATGGTCTGATATCACATCGTCATTGCCTGTAGGGAATAGGTTGGGGTTCGAAGTATTTCTCATGTTAGTCTCTTGCACCTCTGAGTCTATTTCAGGTGTTCTCATGTGAGAGATGTAGGAGTCAGAGCAGTTGGGAGGGGAAAGAGGGATAGTGGCTTAGCAGCTAGCTGAAGTGAAGCTGAATAAGGGCTTGATCTTGCACTGTTTGATGAATGGGAACTTTGTCAATTGCTTGGTCATTGACTTTTTAGGGATGCAGGATCGTGTCCTAAATGAATATTGATTGGGTGAGTTATCTTGGAAATGTGTGATACAGTCCTGGAGAAACTTTCTTCTTCACTTCTTCTTTTTAGAGGTAACAGGTCCACACAGATAATGGTGGCTGCCTAAATTTTGAAAAAGGATTTTTGGGGAGATGTATCCAATATCAAAACTAGAGTAGAGCGAAGATAGTAGTTACGAAGAAAGCTGAGAGTAGAAGGTAGTTTAAAAAATTGCACAGTCTAGAGCAGAAGAGAGAGACTTGGATTGTCAAACAGAATAATGTCAAAAAGCTACTATTGCAAAAGATGCAAAGAAATACATCGCTTTTCCTTTTACCTTCCTCCCCAGCCACAGCACAAAACCTGATTCTAGCTCCATGCTTTCCTTTTCATTTGATCTAGATCCTGCTTTTTCCCAGGTGTTTGTTTATTCCTGACATTTGTTTTGTAGATGTAATGATGTCTGCAAGAACTCTGATACATCTTTTCCGATCACTGAACCCACAGATGTTGCAAAAAAAATTCCGGGTAAGTGATGTTTATGTGCATTAAACTTGTATCTGAAATGCAGGGTCATGATTTCGAAAATGAGGATGAAGTAACTTGAGCATCTCAAACCCGTGAATGTGGTTGACTGTGTGCATATCTTTAACTAAGAATATGTGCATTGCTTTTTGCCCTGGAGAGATCACCTGAAGTCAAACAGCAGTGTGGCCTAGTGGACAGAGCACTGGACTTGGATTCAGGAGACCTGGGTTCTATTCCTGGCCCTGCCACTGGCCTGCTGGGTGACCTTGGGCAAGTTACTTCCTGTCTCTGTGTCTCAGTTTCCCCATCTGTAAAATGGGGATAATGATGCTGCTTTGCAAAGTGCTTTGAGAGCTATAGATGAAAAGCACTAGGCAAAAGTCTCTCTGTGCTCATGCTTAACTGCAAAATCCCTCATTAAACTATGGAGAGGAGATGTTTTTCAATAAAGTGCTGTGCTCTGAAAATAGAATGCCAGAAGATGTTCATTTATTTTTCTGTGTGATTAAAACCTAAACTTGTAAAAGAAGGTGGATGTAGGGATTAGCTGAATCTTGAGGGCTGTGGATCTCCGTTGTTGCAATGCTTATTCATTTCAAATGTACAAAGCTTAGTAGAAATAGGCCCAAGCTGCAGAAGTTTGATCCAGCGTTTTTGGAGAGCATGTTGAGCTGTGTGCTTCTGGCAGACTTCTAACACTGGCCAATCACTTTTTGTTTGACTGGTGAAAATGCACCTTGTAACAGGGCAGTCTCCCTTAAGGGGAGCAACCAGCCCTGTTCCCATGAGGAGCCTGGCTGGCAGATGCTGGGAATCATCTAAACCAGTTGGGGAGATAGATGAGGACCAGTGCCCGTAGACAATCAGAGACCAGGAGAGGACTGGGAGAACAGTCTCCTGTAACCATGGCAGAGGACTGCAGGAGGCCCTATGGATCCCCTGGGCTGGGTGAAAGCCTTGACCACTAAACTGCCAGGGAAGCCACAATCTGTTATGGGCAGGACTGTTTATATTGCCATGTCATGTTTCCCAGGCCGGTGATCAAATCCATTAAGCTTTTACACCAGGGGTGTCAAACTCGCTGATCGTGACTAGCCAAATTCACATAAACTGCACTTCACAGGGGCCATGCAATACCCGCCGCCGAAAAATTCGGGCCATCTTCCCGTTTTTGGTGGCGGAATTTCACGGTGTACTCTGCTGCCAGACTGACTGCATTGCCGCTTTAAGGGATTTCTAGGAGCAAAATCGGCAGAGCTTTTCGGTGGCAGGGTTCTGCGGAGGAAGGTATTGCCACTTTAAGACTCTCTTAAAGTGGCAATGCCACCTGCTGACAAATCTCTTAAAGTGGCAATGCCATACGCGTCAGCATGACTCACTTACACTGGCCGAACGCAGGCCGGATCAAAAAGGTTCGCGGGCCAGATGCGGCCCGTGGGCCGTATGTTTGACACACCTGTTGGTGGAAATAAAGAGTGACTTAAAACATGTATTTTGTTTACTTATAGGGTAAACCTACTGAGGCCTCATCCGAAGCCAGAATCCATGAGTATGGAGAATTAGATGCCAAAGATTATATTCCAGGAGCAGAAATATTGGAAGTTGAGAATAAGGAAGAAGGAGGAGGAAAACATGAGGAAGGTTGGTTAGTTTTCCTTCATTCCATGCAGTACAGCATTGCCACTGGAATTCTAGTTACACATAAAAATTTGGTGCAAGTCTTTTGTTGTAATGCAAAGACTAGCATGTGTTTGATACTAGTGTCTTGAGTAACCCTGGCTATGTGTGCATTTGTCCAGTGAAGCACTACTAATACTGTTTTTGAATAAATGTGATACATCCAGTTATATTTGACATTAGCTCTGTGCTGCTTCATACGGTATGTGCTTTAGCAAGAGATAACAAAGGGGTTTTGTTGCTTGCGTGACTAATCTTCAAGGAAAAACAGGTCATATGACTTCAAAACTGCATGTGTTTAGCTCTCACCAAGGAAATATATAGAAAAGGTGTTTAGCTCACTGGACATTCACCTTAGGATTTCACTGTCCACCAAAACCCTGATCCAGTATGACACTATTGAGTGTGCATTGCAGTCCCTGCGTGGGAGAGGATTTGAATCAGATTAATGACGGTGTTGCAATCAGGATCGAAGTGTATCAGATGGATGGTGTAAATTTACATGTGTATGTGACTTGAGATGAGGTTGCTTCCCTCGGTTTCTGAAAGCATCAATTAGGAAAACGTAGTGCAGAAATGAAATATCTTGGTACTGAGGAAGTATGTTCCAGACCTTTTTTCTTAACTTCCTACAACACTTATATGTCCTTCAGTCATTTTGGAGAATTAAGAAGAGCAGTGTTGAAAAGTATAACATGACTTTTTAATAGTATGCTGCTTCCATATCTGTGTGAACTGGTTGGATGTTGGGGACGGTGTAGAATATCACTGCAGGCATGTAAGGTGCCTTGCACAATAGACATAATGACTAGCACTCGTGTAGCGCTGTTTATTTTCAGAGCCGTTTCCAAACACATTTTATAACTTTATAGAGCTCTTTACAATGGCTGCATTGTATGCTAACAATAAATTAGGTTTACACAACAGCTTGTCTCCACTGCCAGTGGCAGACAGTTGTCGCACCACGTTTTGCGTGCTGCTTTTGATGTTTCCTTACAACTTTGGGGGTAACTTGTTCATTACTATGGTTGGTGCCACTTACAGCAACTGACAATGACATCACAACTTCCATCAGGGGTCTGATTCAACGTGCATGTATAAACTGATGATAAAGTGACAGTCTCTGCCTTAAATACCTTGCATACTATGTTAATGACAAGATGCAACAAGTGCCTGAAGTAAACTGGTTAGAGCATGACTTGCCTTCAACAGCTTCCTCACTGCCACAAGCCATTGCTACCAAATGTGTGTTTTTATAAAAATACACACACACATCTGAATGTCACTGAGACACACAACTTTGTGGTCTGTGGACTGGTTTTGTACAGCATCTAGTACATTGTGGATGCTAGTTGAAATGTATAATTTTTATCAACCTGTACCGTAACTCAACAACCCTTCAATTCTTGCTTGTTATTTCTAGTGGTATCTGGGCCAGGTGATTAAAACCCTTCCATTTGCAGTTCTCAAAAACAGTAGTGCATTTAGCAGGTAGAGATGAAATGGAAAGAAATGAGAGTATGGGATCCAATCTTAATTGCTATTTTTATTATCCTGCAATTGAACTTCGTCTATTCTAATAACTGTGTGCACCTCTTCCCCTGTACAGATGGGTGGCAAAGTGCCAGTCTCAGTGAGGAGGAAGATGATGAAGATGGGGAATGGATAGATGTGCACCACTCCTCAGATGAGGAGCAACAAGAAGTAGTGAGTGTTGTAATCATTTTCTAGCCTAAATATAAATGCGATTTGCAAAGATCAGGCTTGATTCTCTACTGGCTTGCACCTTTATGTAGTTTACAGCTGTGCCAAGTGATTGTGTAAACAGTAGCTAATTAGAATGGTGGTGTGTTACATCTGTGCAAAAGGGTGTAAGTGAATATCCACAGATCAAAGAGAGATTGTCTTGTGTGTAAATATTTTACAATCTCAAGGGAATGTGATAAACGCATGTCAGTCGTGTCCTTCCCCTACCCCCACCTCCCCACCGAACCAAGAACAGGAGAATTTTGGCACGCTTCTAATGCTCCTTATCCCTTCTCTCCCCCTTGCATGCAAACAAGCACACTCAACCAATTCCCTGAAAAGCCTGGGGTCGCCTTGATCACAGGCAGCGTGGTGCCCCAGCATGGGCTCTTTTGGTAGTGTTACACCCATCACCCACCCAGATCTTTGCTGTAGACCTGAAGAAGATCTTATGGGGGAGGTCAGTGCTACTCCCTCCCTATTATATTTTCAGTATTCTTATCTTCTGCCCTAACCAGTAATATGTCCTTTATGCGGGTAGGTGGAGAGAAACAGGACTTGCCTTTATAATAAGATTAGAGTGTACAAATAAACCACTACTATCTGTATTTAAAGGCGGAGAAGATCAAAAGCATGCCTGTAGAAGAACAGAAAGCCAAAGCAGCAGCAGTTAGCACGAGCAGGGTTTTAACTCAAGAAGACTTCCAGAAAATACGCCTGGCCCAGATATCCAAAGAACTCAACTCTGCACCTGGCAAAGCTGCAAAGAGGAAAAATATTGAAATAGACAGCAATGAGGAGCGCAGGTAGAATACAAAATACCTTTTCACTCGTGTGGTACAATATTATTTGTATTGTGGTAGCACCTAGCAGCCTGAGTCGTGGACCAGGACCTCCTTGTGCTAGGTGCTGTACAAATGCATAATAAAACATGGTCCTCGTGCCAAACAGTTTCCAATCTATAAGATAAGACAACAGGTGAATGCAGAAGGGTTAGCACAAGGGAACAATGAGACGATACCTGTTGGCATGATAGGCTGTGGTCTCAGTACACCAGCTTCCTAACCATTGCTGAGATTTTTGTATGTATCATCGTTAAAAAGAGAGTTGAAGAAGGATGATGAGGCAGCTGTGCAGACGTTTATGGGTAGCTCCTCCCATGCATAAGGGCAGCATGGGAGAAAGCACAAAGGTGTTTTTGTGAAAGTTTAACGTGGGCAATGAGGTGAAAGTCCATATCTCGCTAGCGAATGAGAACTGATGGGAAGGGTAGAGAGAGACTGGTGCATGGGGGAAGCTGAGTCTGTGATGCCAGACAACATAATATTCTCTTTTTATTTTGCAGGGGAGAGTTGCTTTCACTCAGAGATATTGAGCATCTACATAAAAAGCCTAAATCAGACAAAGAAACAAGACTGGCAACAGCCATGGTGAGGAGCCGAGAAATTCCAGATCCTCTTCCTTGTAGATTTTCAAGGGCGAGGCTTTGCAGCCTGCAGAGTTACAAACCGACAGCAGGGGACATTTTAAAAGGGCCAGGCATGAATGACAGCTGGGGACCTGACTGCCATTTGTGTTTTTGAAGGTCTCTCTCTCCTGGGTTCTTTGCCACCCTACTGCAGATCAGTGTTTAACTTTAGTGCAGTTCTCTGTCTCGGACTGTGGCTGATGCTGGGAATTTTAAAACAACTTTTTTACTAGAGAGTTCTGTTCAAAAGATACAGTTAACAGCCATGCACAATGTGCATTAAAAAAGCCCAGGAAAGCAGAGTGAATCTGCATCTGCAGCTCCAGACATGGAAAGCGTGCAGCGGTAAATGGCATTTCTACAGAGGCTAATTAAATGTTGTCACCTGTGAGAAAGGAAGATATCCCTATGGGCTTTAGTTGTTCGAATTTTTTTTTCCTCTATAGGCTGGAAAGACAGACAGAAAAGAATTTGTGAAAAGGAAAACTAAAATGAATCCATTCGCCAGCTCCACTAACAAAGAAAAGAAAAAGCAGAAGAACTTTATGATGATGAGATACAGTCACAATGTCCGAACAAAAAATAAACGTTCCTTCAGGGAAAAACAGGTAAGTATTTAATACTCAGCCCATTGGTAACAAAGTAAATCGGAAACTAGTCAGGGGCATTGTATGCAACAAACTTTAGTTACTTGTGTTTCAGCTAAAATAAGTGCCCGTAACATGCTCTAGGAGTGCTTACAGGTTTCCCAGTTTCAAAGCTTAGTTCAAATAAACATATAATAAGCTGCTTCTCTTAAACTAATGATCACCTGCCAACCAAGCCAATAAAAAAGCCCCTTCTACATTCTTTACATCCCTTAGCCCATGTCCTATCCAAATGCTTGGGCTTTGTAGGCAGTCACAGATCTGGGCTCTTGCAGATCCCCACTCTCTCTTATAAAACACAAGAGGTACATTTTGTGAATGAGCAGCTTAGGTACTGTAATGAGCTCACTAATCCTCAGCACTTGTATTGAGGTGCTAATGTCTCTGATTTGGTAGGCAGCCAGGCTGCCTCACTACATCAGACCTCTACAAGAAGCAAAACTAACAGCAGGTTAGTGATTGGAGCCAAAAGGCTTGAACTTGCCCTTGCTGGTGAAGGGATCAAAAGAACTAAAATGTGATCTTCTAGTTTCAAATCCAGAGATCAAATCCCCATTTTAAATATGTCTCAACTTCTGGCAGAGCCTCACTAGTGACTCTGCACTTGTAAATATGAGCCTTTCCTTTTTTAAAAAAAACCCAAAAACTTAATTTGCCTTTCAAGAAATTACTTTAACCCTACTTAGAGACCAGAGTGATATTGCACTGATCCTTTCAAATTTAACATAATTGACCCAGTGCAATGAGCTTTTATATTTCATTAGTGATTTCTTTTATTGTATAATGTCACAGTGTCACTACTGCTGTGTTTACTGCATGAATCTAGGAGTTCACTGACTCTTGCTTGATTGTATTACCAATTCTATCTGGGTTCTGGATGGTCCCTGTCATGATAGAGGCTTTGTCTCTCATTTTTACAAAATATATCAAGATTTTTTTCCCTAAAGTATTAAATAATCTGCTCAATTTCTTGGCATTTTAAACCGTTTCTAGATTAAATTATCAAGTCTAGCCTAATTAGTGTTTCATTAGGAAAGTTATAATAGCTTTTCCTTAAGAGTAATTTTAGTTAATTTATTAAACTTTCCTAAGAGCTTAAAATAAGGATTAAATTGCTTTAAAATTTCTATTTTTATAGAAGCTTTTGAAAGTGAAATATTCAATATTACCCCAATGGATTTGGTCTTAACTTTTTGTGCCAGGTTCTGTTTCAAAGTAATGAAGCGTGTTGTTACATTAAATACATAGCTGTAATACATCTGTGTATAGATACATAGGGCACTAGCTTGGGGATGCTGGCTTGATTCCGATCAGGCGACTCAAAGACTTTAAGGCCACAAGGGACCATCATGATCATCTGACCTCTGGCAAACTGCAAGCCACAGATGCTGCAGAGGAAGGTGAAAAACCCAGGGTCTCTGCCAATCTGACCCCAGAAAAATTCCTTCCTGACTCCAGATATGGTGATGAGTTACACCCTGAGCATGTGGGCGAGACCCACCAGCCAGACACCTGGGAAAGAATTCTGTGTAGTAACTCAGAGCCCTCACATCACTGGCCATTGGAGAGATTTGTTGCTAACAGTTGTAGATTGGCTACATGCCATTGTAGGCAGTCCCATCATACCATCCCCTCCATAAACTTACCAAACTCCATCTTGAAGCCAGTTAGGTTGTTTGCCCCCACCTCTCCCTTTGGGAGGCTGTTCCAGAACTTCACTCCATTGATGATTAGAAACCTTTGTCTAATTTCAAGCCTACACTTGTTGATGGCCAGTTTATATCCATTTGTTCTTGTGTCAACATTGGTGCTGAATTTAAATAACTCCTCTCCATCTCTGGTATTTATCCTTGTGATGTATTTATAAAGAACAATATCGCTTGTCGGCCTTCATTGGGTTAGGCTAAACAAGCCAAGCTCTTGAGTCTCCTCTCATAAGGTAGGTTTTGCATTCCTCTGATCATCCTAGGAGCCCTTCTCTGTACCTGTTCCAGTTTGAATTCATCTTTAACATGGGAGATCGGAATTGCACACTGTATTCCAGAGGAGGTCTTACCAGCACCTTGTATAATGGTACTAACACTTACCTATCTCTGCTGGAAATACCTCATCTGATGCATCCGGGGACTGCTTTTGACACGGCCGCCTCACATTGGCAGTTCATAGTCATCCCGTGATGAACCAATAAGCCCAGGTCTTTCTCCTTCTCTGTTGCTTCAAACTGATAAATCCCCATTTTACAGCAGAAATTCCTGTTGTTAATCTCTAAGTGCATGACTTTGCACTATTAATTTTCATCCCATTTCTGTTACTCCAGTTTTCAAGATCATTCCAGATCTTCTTATATGATATTCAGGTCCTCTTCCATTTTGGCAATACCTTCCAGCTTTGTATCATCTGCAGATTTTATCAGCACACTCCCACTTTTTGTGCCAAGGTCACAAATGAAAGTATTAAATAAGATTGATCCCTGAGGAGCTCCCACTAGTAAATGCCCTCCAGACTGACAGTTCACCTTTCAGTATGACCTGCCGTAGTCTCCCATTTAACCAGTTCCTTCTCCACCTTTCAATTCTCATATTAATCCCCATGTTCTGCAATTTAACTAACTTCTTATGTAGAACTATATCAAATGCCTTACTGAAGTTCAGGTAGATTAGATCTACTGCATTTTTTTTTTGTCTAAAAAATCAGTTATCTTCTCAAAGAAGGAGAACAGTGTGGCCTGGCATGATCTACCTTTTGTAAAACTATGCTGTATTTTATTCCAGTTACCATTCACCTCTATGTCCTTAACTGTTTTCTCTTTTAAAATTTGTTCCAAAACCTTGCATACAGTTGAGGTCAAACTATGAGGCCTGGATGTCCTTTTTTCCCCTTTCTTAAAAATAGGTACTACATTAGCAATTCCACCAGTCATTGGGTATGACCCCCGAGTTTACAGTTTCATTAAAAATCCTTGCTTTTTGGGCTTGCAATTTCATGCGTCGATTCCTTTAATATTTTTGAATGGAGATTATCTGGACCCTCCTCCCCAACGTAGATATTTGAGTTTGACTTCCACCTTGGGTATGGTAATTTCTACTTCTATATCTCATTTCCATTATCCACCTTGGCACTACCCCTGAGCCTCCTCATCACCCTTATTAAAAACTGAGGCAAAATATTCATTCAAGTGTTGGGCCATGCCTAGATTATCTTTAATCTCCACTACATTTTTAGTGTTTAGCAGTCCCACATCCTCTTTCTCTTGTTTCCTTTTTATTTATAAGGCTATAGAACCTTTTACTGTTGGTTTTAATGTCCTTTCCAAGGTCCAACTCAGCTTGGCTTTTGGTAGTTCTCACTTTTTCCCTACACTTTTTGGCCTCCAAGAGGTAGTTTCCTTGGTGATCCGTCTCATCCTCCATTCCTTGTGGGGTTTCTGCTTTCTCTCAATCGCCTGTTAGAGATGCTTGCTCATTCAGCTTTGTCTGCAACCCTTCCCTACAAACTTTTTCCCCTTGCTTGGGATGCAGACTTCAGACAGCTTCTGCAACGTTGACTTAAAGTAATTCCAAGCCTCCTCCACATTCAGATCCTTGAGTTCTTCAGTCCAGTCCACTTCCCTAACTTATTTCCTTAATTTTTTAAAGTTTGCCCTTTTGAAATCGAGGACCCTAGTCGCAGATCTATTTTTGTTTATCCTTCCATTTAGTTTAAACTGAATTAGCTCATGATCACTTGAACCAAGGTTGTTACCTACAACCAGCTCTTCTGTGAGGTCCTCGCTACTCACCAATACCAAATCCAACATGGCATCACGTCTTGTTAGTTCAGCAACTATTTGGAGAAGAAATCTGTCAAGTCTCTCATCCAGGAAAATCTGGTCCCTTCTATTTTTAGTAGCACTTGTCCTCCAATCTATAACTGAATTAAGCCTACAGTTTTAAGGTTTGATTTTGGAATTGTTGTGTGGTGATTTTGTCTGCTAATGTCTTCCACCCTCGAGGTGGCTACACGTCAGTAAAGAACAGGATATATGTATGTACAGTTTGCACATTACATGGGGATCGCTCCATGATGTGTGCTATATTGGTGTTTCAGTTAAATACTTGAAAACTTGTAGTCAAAATACCTCAATATTCTACTCTTATGCACAGTCATTTATTTATGTATTTATTTATTTATTTATTTTGTATTCTAGCTGGCATTACGAGATGCACTTTTGAAAAAGAGAAAAAGATTGGTGAAATAACTGTTGAAACAACAAAGAAGTGGACTGTTTTTATATTCTTACTGTGGATACAGTAATAACCCTGGAAACAATATTTATATTGGAAAGTACAGGATTGCCTGCACTGAAGAATTGAATGTTCATTGCATATAACTCCAAATATAACTGATTGACTATAATTCTGCAGTACCAAATGAGTCTCATTTGTACTTGTTGGAGTCAAGAGGCCTTAATATGCCAGAAGATCTTGAATTCCCTAGGAAGGGAAGAAGTTACCTTTTATTGACTATAACTTATTTTTAGTTAACTGGTTATGTCCATGTAAATATCAACTAAAGCAAGCAGAATTTCATTGTTAAATGTTTTGCCTGAATCATTCAGGTAGTAGGCAGTTAATTGGAAGGAAAACGTAAGTCCTCGATCAATCCATGTAAAGTAACTTTTACACAGGTAAAAACTTTATGCCTTTCATAAGCATGTGAACTTTTAAAACATGTTTACTCTAAAATAAACCATATTTCAAAATGGCAAACTTTCATTTCCTCTTTTTAGAGAGACTGGGAAGGATGACGTAATATCCTTTATGGGACCAACTTCTGTTGCTGAGAGAGACAAGCTCTTCAGCTACACAGAGCTCTCCTTCAGGTGTGAGAAAGATACTGAAGAGTGTCACAGCTACATACAAGATTGAACAGATAGCTTAGTATCAATAGTTACCACAAATTCCAAGGCAGTGGTTCTCAATTTGTGGTTCACAGACCCCTGGCGGTTCGTGAACAATGTCTAAGGAGTCTGCAAAAGACTTAAACTGAAAACTGACTGAACAGAATTCAGTTATATAAACAGACAATAGATTTCCAAAGTGGTCCGCACTGCCTTTGAAATTTCCAAAGGAGTCTGCACATGCATTTGACGTTTTTTTTTTTGGAGTTTACAAATAAAAAAAATGTTGAGAACCACTGTTCTAAGGGACCATTCCAGGTGAAGTTAATACCTCATGTAGTCATAGGACAGAGGGTTAGTGGGTTACAGATTGTTGTAATAAGCCATAAATCCAGTGTCTTTATTAAGTCCATGAATTTAAGCTCCCAGGCTTGTCTATTGAAGGTGTTGTGCAAGGTTCTTTGAGGATAACGGAGAGTCAGATGTAGAGTAATTGCTTTGTGAAAAGTGTTCACCCACAGGTGGTAATAGTGTTTTTTGTCTTTTATAATTTTCCTGTTTGAGTTTGAGGGTGTAGTGGTTGTTGGGTTTCACCCACACAGTTGTTGTTGGGGTGTTTAGTGCACTGGATGAGGTACACCATGTACATGGAGGCCCAGTACAATTTGAGTTACCTGACCACTGTCCTACAGGCCTAGCATAGCTTCAGTCGCTCGCTTGGCTATTCTGACCCCCGTAGCATGACATCTTCCGGTTGGCAGAAATAAATAGGACTACTGCATAACCTTGCAGATGTCTCAGTTTCTGCATACGACAGCACATAAGATGAAACGCACAACATGTATGCTTGGAGCTGCACATAAATAACGGTGATGGGAACAAGAAGTTATCCTTGAACGTCTGGGGGTACGTTTTTTCATTGCCACGGGCATATTTTTACTCCGCCCCTCCTATCACCAGATGTTGTTTTGATGACCCCAATTATCATGGTGAGAATGAAATGTAATTAAAGGTGAAAACCCAATGTAGGTAATTAGCATATATGATAATGAGTAGAGAGGTAATTAGGTTAAAGTTGTTTATGGAAGGGTATAAATAGTCATTATTTAGACAAAGGGTTATGTTGCATCAACACCTGACTCTACGGGAGGTGCTGCCGGTCGGACCAGAGGATCTTCAGGATCTCCCCAGAAAAAAGCTGTTCCTGTGTACAGCCTTCTGAGTGACTGCTTAGCTCTCCAGGCTTAGTGAGTATAATATATTGTAGTTTATTTTAGGCTTTGTATTCAGCTAGTCTATCTTTACAAAACCTTGCACATTAAACCTTCTTGATCTGCAAATTGAGCATATCATGTCTCACTGGTATTCACACTGATCACTAAGTGTCCAGTATCAACACACCACATGTGATAGGCATGTGCAGGACCCAGGCACCTTGAAAGCTGTGTTTTGTGGGGTATTGATGATTGTAGCAGTGGAGATATGGCTGCACATTTTGCATTTATTGTTGTGGCAGGGTGTGGTGCTGCTTTGAGTTGGTGTGTTCTTGTCTAATCCCTCTTTTTATCCTGTGACTACAGAGGTGCTAACAGGACCCATTATCTTGAATGGTTCTTCAGATATGTACTAGCTCCGTACGCTAAACTATCTGTTCGATCTTAATTTGTAGCTGTGACACTCCCAGTACCTTTCCCAGACCTAAAGAAGAGCATTATGTAAGCTCAAAAGCTTGTCTCTTACCAACAGAAGTTGGTCCAATAAAAGATATTCTCAGCCACTTTCTCACCCTAATATCCTGGGATCAACACAACTACACAAACATTGCATATGTTTCTCCTTTTTGTTTAAAATAAAACAAAAAAACCCAATAGTTGACTTGAACAAGCTGTGAACCTACAACATGAGTGTGGCTGTGCATGCGTGGATGATCTGTGTTTGAAAACAGGAACAGTTAGTGGAAGAATGGGATATGCATGATTGCATTCTACGCAGGTGCTGACTTTTGTTTTTGCCCCTGTCTGCATGTGGCAGGAGTGGAGGAGGGCTCCTGGGGAAAGAAAGACAGCATGGGCTGAGTGGAAGCTGGGTCTGGAGGAGGAGTGGGGTCCCAAACAGCTGATCTGTGGTAGCCAAAACAGCAGCCAGCAGTGACCATGTATTGAGGTTGGGGAAAATGGGTGGCAAACTGAGCAGTGGCCGTCCAGTGGAACAGCAGAGAGGCAGGGTGGCCCTGAACCCACCATCTCTGGCAACATGAGTGCTGAGCACTTCCTTTTTTTTTTTTTTTCCTTTGCAGCCCCATGGAGTTGGCGCCTATGGCATTCTAAAACAATGCCCCCCTCCTGCCACTGCCACTGTACTGAGTCAAGTGCAGAATGAGGCCTAAATCTCCTGGAAGATGAAATGAAAGATATATCTCCGCTTGCTCTTCTTTTGATGTGTTATCTTTTCAAAAACACTTAACAGTACCTGGCAAAGCCAGAAGTAAGACTCTGCATGTGGTTTTGTTCCAGTTTTCCCTCCACCTTACAAGCTTCCACTTTAGGAAATGTAAATATTAGCTAGTGCTTTGTTTGTAGTGTAGGCACACACCCCTTTGAGTGCTGACAAGGGCTGAGGTGTAACCACTGGCACCGCTTGGTTCCATGGGGGTAAGCAGCGCCGGCCTTGGGGCGGTGCACAGCCGAAGTCCTGAGGCGGGAGAGCTGCTCCCCTAGGAAGGAAGTTGTAGTTGTTTCTGGCGCTGGTTGCAGTGGGATAGAAGGCGGCGTGGCTGGGTCTGTGTGGCAGGAGCCGGCCTGGAGCTGAGTGAAGGCAATTCTGTTTTTTTAAAGAAAACCACAACGTTGCTGCGGGCAGCGCCCAGGCTGGTGCTAGCGCCGGGGCTGAGATCTCACCGCTGCGCCGCCAGCGTTGGCCACGGCCCCTTCCCTCCCTGCTTGCTCGAACCCTGTTTCCTGGCCGGAGGCAGCGCCTGCCCGACCCGTGAATGACCCGGGCGCCCCCGCCCCCCCGGCTAAATGAGCAGGGGACGATTGATCAACGCTGTCTGCTCCCGCCCAGGCTCCTTGCGGCGGCACCCCCCCCAGGGCCAGACAGACCAGACTGACTTGGCTGCTGCAGCGGGCGCCCGGCTATGCACAGCCGAGCCTGCTGCAGGCCAACCCCCGCGCTAGAAGCGGGCAGGGCGGAGACTCAGCGGGGGAAGGCGCAGAACATCTCCGCCCCGGCCGCAAGTGGTGCTCGCTCCGCCCTGCCGCTGCTGGCTGTGTTCGCCGCCGGCTGGCCGGGCGGGCACTGCGGCACCATGGGGCGGCCGGGAGCGGGCTGGGGCTGCGCGCTGCTGCTGCTGCTGCTCTGCGGGGCGGCCTCGGCGGCGGCGCCCTGGCTGTGCAATGTGAGCCTGGACAGCGACCCGCAGGAGCGCTGGCTGCCCGCGCTGCGCCACTTCGATCCGGACTTCCTGCGGGCGGCCATCGCCCGGGTCATCGGGTGAGCGGGTGGGCGCGGTCAGGTGCCGTGGGCTGCCTCCTCACCGGCCCTGCTCTCGGCTGTGGGTGAGAGGGAAAGGACAGGACAGCAGCGCCAGCTGCCGGGCCCCCCACAGCCCAGGGTGGGACTCGGGGGTAGCCAGGCCTCCCGCCTGCCGAGGTTTTTCGAAGGGTGCCCATCCCCGCATGTATCTCGCCCTGGGGCTCTGCTGGCTGAGCAGCTCCTGTGGCCCTGGAGGGTTAGGGCACCGGGTTGGGTAGGCGGGCCAACGCTTTGCACCCCGGGGAGGAAGGGGAGGGAGCTGAGTCTAGCCCACAGGCTGGCCTGAGTTCCAGGTGAGGGCTGCACAGCCAGTTGATGCTCCCAGTGGTGGTGGATTTTGCCAGCGTCAAGCCCCAATACTCAGACTTTATGCAAGTAGAGTGAATTCCACCCTAATAAATAGCAATTTAAAACCCCCATTACCACGGTGTTGGGCACCTTAGAAATGTATAAAATTAGCTGTTTGAGGACTAATAGCAGAAGAAAAAGCATATCACATCCTGTAAACACTTAAGCACGTGCTTAACTTTACTTACATGAATCCTGCTATACTCTTTGGGATTGCTGAAGTGGATAAATGTCTGTAGGGTCGAGGGGTAAGACCCTGAGCCCTTCAGGCAGCCTAGCACAGAAGTGGCTGCTAATAAATAATTGATAACACAAAGCAACTTTCTGTCTTGTGCTGAGCAGACAGGCTGTGAATCCCATAACTGGTTAACTTGTGAGCTGTAGATACTGCACATACCACTCAGACTGCCCACCCCATCCTCAAGGGAACGATTAGCTGATATTTTGGGTTTGTCTTTCAGTGAAACTGTCCCTAAGTGGGTCCATGCTATCATTCAGCCAATAGCAGCAGAATTGGAGTCTTTTATCCCTCAACCCTTTGCAGGAGAGATCCTGGGAATGTGCAAGGCACTGGAGATAAGTGTGGGAGATGGACTTCTCCTCAATTTGGCCTATGAATTTTCTGCGTAAGTATCTAATTAGTTCTAGGAAATAAACTCAGCCTATTCCAGTTTTAAAGCAGTAAAGTGTGCCTCAGTGTCCACTGGCTATATTATGATTGATTGAGGATAATAAATCTCTGATCTAATATATGAGATGGAATCAGACTGAATTTTGAGTTTATAAATCAATCAAGCAATATTAGTGCTGTAATGGAAATTGACATGGTGTAGTACAATAATGTATACATTGAAACTTCAAAGCAAATTAGCAAGGAGCATCCATTCGAAAGCTCATTAGAGCCTTAATAGTTAAAAAGTAAATTAGATTTGTTTAATCATTTTTAAGTTTGTTTAAACACAGGTTGTTAAGCACCACTTAACTTCCCAGAGGACACAAGTATATTTGTGTTTAAAACTGACATGTGAGCTGATTGTATAGCCACAACTTACTCTTTGGGTTTGTCTGCAATTGAAAAATGAGGATAGTTCCTTTTCCTACTGTGGAGGAAGCCTAAATGAGAAAAAAAAAAAAAAGCTAACTTTTGCTTATTTTCAGAGTCACTTTCTGTTTCCTCGTGCACTAGCAGGTTGAGAACCACTGATCTAAACAATATATTTTCCATGTGATCCTGTAAAAACAGCGTGGGTGCTGCGTTTGGAATCTTAGAGTGCTGAATATTATTAAATAAGGATGACATTTTTTTCTTTATCAGTTTTATTCTAGGATCCTAAGGCATCTGGTCTCTTTTATGAAAACAATCAGCCACTATTACCATAAGCAGTAGGTTATTACATTGAGGTGTTTGTACCTGATATAGACAAGGAAAAATATTGCATTAACCCATTTCTTCTAGTTTAGCTCAAATGTATCCTAAGTGTAATTGGGTGCAATTCCATTGGAGTTCTTGGAATTGCACCTGTTTAAAAAAGGGCTGAATATGGCTTTTAGAGTTGGTTATATGCTACTTTGGAGTGTGTGGTGATCAACAGTCTGTAATCATTCAAGCGTTACTGTATGACATGGGTGCCACTCACAATGGATACAATTCTATATTTTTAACAGGAAATTTTTATTTTGTGATGTGTAAACTGTTTCTTAATGCTAATAAAAGCCAGACAGCTCTGGTTAATTACTTTCTAGCTGAAGAGTTGTGTATTAAGAGTTAAAGTCTGCAAGTTGTGGTTTACTACGAGGGATCATTATTATAATGAGATCTATTGCTGTAATTAAGATTATATAACAGTTTGCATTCTAAATGTGTTTTCAGTGATTCATAACCTCTTATAAATCTCAGATTTTGGGTTAAGTCTGTCTGAATAGCAATTTATGTTTTGGAAAATGTTGAGCCAAAATTGTTCAGCAGTTTTTAAGTGAGGGGAGAGTGCAGAAAATTACACTTTCCTCAGTATAAAAATGTTCTCCAAGGCTTTTTTTTAAAAGAAGCTTAAACGCTGCAACAGCTGATGTAAGGAAGCTGAAGTTGAAATTTGTCAGGGATAGCTAGCTCATTGATGAAAAGTATCTTAATGTTCTGATGAAAATGTATTTTGATATGACCAAATATAAGCATTTGAAAACCTCACTTTCTGCGTAAGTGCAGTGAGGTTTTAACTAAGAAATGCTAAACTCATAACACGCACTGCTAAAGAAAGTCATGCCACACATGCTTGAATGGCAAACTTACCAGTCCAGTGAAAATGAGCTGTGAATGCCTCAATTATTATTAGAGCTGAGGGAAATTTTTGACTAAACATTTCTTGTCAGGCAATGTTGATTCATCAAAACTGAAATTGTTTATGGGAAAGGGTTGGTTTTGACAAATTTCTTGTCTGTCCTAGTTTTTGGGGAAGTTTTGAAATTGACAAAATGTCCTGTTTTGAAACATTTGAAGTGAAAAAATTTCATTTTTCTGTTCAAACTGATTTTTCATTTAGAAATGTACACTATAGTTTAAAAATATAAAAAGATTAAAAGGTTGAGATCAAAACAAAACGTTTTGATTGACCTCAACTGAATTTTTTTTTTTTTTTTTTTTTGAATTGTTAGTTTGTGGAAAAATTTGAGACTTCAATTTTTTGTCCTAGTTTGGGACAGGAAAAACATTTCCCACCCAGCTCTGTTCACTATGTCTTGTAAGGCAATAAACTGCACAGCTCCCACGACTCCCTTCCATAGGGTTCATGATGAGTTGGATAGGGCATTGCAGAGATGTCTAACCCAATATTCTATTCTAACTTGTCTTTTCTTAAAAAAAATACTTAAAAATTCCATGCATTTATCAAGAGAATGTAAAGGTTGCACAGTTAAGCACTCAGGTCAGAGCAGTCAGTGTTAAGAGGCTGCATATATATTCTGAACTCCTTTTTGTAGCCATACATTGTAATACTGTCTTTAATTACATGATTACATCCTGTTTCTTAAATAATATACTTTTTTTTTCTACAACCTTATGTACAAATAATTTTAAAAATTCTGATCTATTTCCATCATTTTCAGTGTTAATGATTCAGTATATCTTTTTTTATGTTTGCCTTTAGAGAGGAGAGAACCAATATATAAAGTATGCATTTTAATAATTCAAGGCCCAATCCTATTGTATTAAGGATAATTATTGTTTTAGGCAAGGGAGAAGATAGATACCTAGGTATGTTAATTCTTTTTAACTTGACCCTAGGATTTTCAAAGTAAGTGTAAATACATCGTTTATTTTATGGGCATTATTTTAGTTTTTCCCACCTTATTTTATATCCAAAGAAACTGCTGAACTGGTTGATAATTTGCAGTGGGCTGGGGATTAGTACTTTTGAAGTTAGTGAGTGAAAGCAGCATGTTACCTGCTTGAAAAGATATTTTATGGTTGGAGGAAATTGAGATGCCTACATATCAAGAGTAGCACCTGATCTTTATAGCTAGGAGTCATAGTGCTGGGTTCTAATTCTGTATTTTGTCCTATAAATAACTTTCATGGACTTTGTTGGTCTGTCAGACAAAGAGTAGCACACAGTGCCATAGGATATTATAGACGTATATTTAAGTCAGTAAAAACAAATGTCTGGTATTATATACAGTATAAGAAGTGGTATATAATTAAAGACTGTTTTGTAATACATACGCTGAAAGAGGCAGAGAGAAGGTTGCAAACACAACTTTAACTTTCACATGAGTTACATTGCAGCCTTTGTGGTTTCAACATGTTTTTTTTTAACTGTAGCTGTTTAATATTTATACAATGCCATATGTGTTAATGACACTTTACAGAGAAAATAAAATAAAGATTTAGTCACTGCCCGAAGAAATTTACAGTCTAGGTGAACTAGGATAAATACTGAACAATGATTCAATATGGAAAATATGTCTGGTTTTGTGTTTTTTTAAATAGTTCTTTTTGCTTTTGTTTTTCAAGGTTCTGTACCAGTATAATTGCTCAGGATTCCAAGGGAAACATTTACCATGGTCGGAACCTGGATTATGCCTTTGGAGATATTTTACGCAAGATTACAGTTGACGTGCAGTTTATAAAGAATGGGCAGGTGTGGTCTGTGTTTGACATGGGTTGATGTTGTTCTCTGAGAATGGCACACAGGTCTGCATATCTTTAAGCAGCTGGATTTAGTGGATTGAATAACAAATCCACAGTGGAGAGCAAGAAAATGAGTAATAGAAATATTTGTTATTCAGAGTGCTATGTTAGACCAGTCATAGTACTGTCTGACCAAAACATTTTAATAGTTTAACTTCTTAGTTGTAAATGATGTAGTAGATCAGCATTCTGTCCAGTTTATGTAACAGTACTTGTGTATCATTGTAGTATCTGAGCACCCCAGCCTCTCTCTTAGGGCTATGGTGTAACTGCATTTGATTTACTCACTTTTGGGCACTAGGTTATCAAAAAGAGATTGAAAAACTGGACAGAATTCATAGTAAAGAAGCAAAATTGACCTTGGCCAGGCGAGGTCTACTTATAAGGAAATATTGAAAGAGCAGAATATGTATTGAACAGTAAAGGGATGACACAAGTTTACAAATATTAAAATGGTGAAAACGCCAAGAATGGAGAGGAATTATTTAAGGTGGTACATGAGGGTATAACCAAGGTTAAATGGAAGTAAATTAAGAAAAGAAAAATTCAGACTGAGTTTAAGAAAGAACTTCTCGATAGTGTGATGTGTTTGGATGGAGAATAGTATCCCAAGAGGAAGTGGTGGAAGCCCAATCACCAGGCACGTTTAAAACATGAACAGAATACTTGAACATGTACAGTAGTGTTCAGTTTTGGTGAGGAGAGGGATTTGAGAGCCTAATAGGTCATTTTCTTCTCTAATTTCTCTGATTCTTCCCTTTCCCCACTATCTTTTCCTTTTTAAGAATCTCATTTCATGGCTGTCTGACAACTTCTGCAAGCATTACATGCACTGAACACTGTGTGTGTTCTAGTTTTTAACGTTTTAAGTCCCAGAAATGAAGTATTTGCCATTGCAGTCCCTTCCTTCATATCTGGCTTTCTTAGAAATGGAGGATTCTCTCTCTCAGTTAGACACTTGCTAGCTTGAACAACATTTTGATAGCATTTGGGTTATCCTTCGCAAATGAAATGCAATGGAATTGCATCTTAGCTTTTTTTATTTTTATCTCTAGTTTCCTTCTCCTTAAATCATGGTACAGATATTTTAATTGCATAATGTTATTGTGTTAACTTTACGAATGACATGGTGGAATCATGTTATTTCTTTCCTGGGTATCTACAGGTAAAATGTAGGATGCTGTTTTGGAACATTGTATTAAAAACATGTCTGTCCCATAATTGTAAAATGCTGTACATCTTCTGATTTCAGGTAGCATATAAGTGTACCACGTTTTTTGGCTATGTAGGCTTATGGACTGGACAGAGTCCACACAAGTTCACAATCTCTGGTAACGAACGAGGTAAGTCAAGCTCACTTTCAGGGGTTATACCAACCATAGAAGTGTCTTACCAGAACATTTCAATAGTTTAACTTCTTAGTTGTAAACGATGTAGTAGAACATCATTCTAAAGCACTTTTGGGTAAGGGAGGTTGGAGCTATCACCTTATGCCTCTCAACTCTTCTATATTGGATGGGACTTTTGACTGCAGTTCAGCTTGTTTTATCCCTGCCCAACTCTTCTTCCAGATTCTCCCTCAAACATGCTGGCCATTGAAGTGGGGTGGAGTACAATTTTCTGGCCCTCTGCATACAGAAGCACATGTGGCCGCTGCATAGAAAAGAGATGTTTTGGATGTAGATGCTGTTTATACAGCAGCATTTGAACTTTTGACCAGCAGAAGCCAGAGATGGGGGAGTTTTGGGAATGCAGCAGGAGAGAATTTGCGATCCTTTGAGGAGACACCACTGAGGAAAGGAGACCTGGGGCTGAGAGAGACGGACCATCAGGGAGTGAAAAGCCTGGATTCCCTGGTCTGCTGCAGTGTGGTGGTCCCATGTATACGAGGCAATGGAGGGGAGCGGGATATAGAGGGAGAAGAGAGGCAATGGGGACTGCAACAGAGGGAAGGAGGGGTTGAAGGAATGTTTGGAGACAATGGAGGGGCAGTTAAGGGATGAGGGAAGACTCAGAGGCAGTGGAGACACATTTGAAGGGTCACTGGAGAGAGAAGGAAAGACATTTGTGAGCAATGAAGGCAGGGGGGGCAGTGTCCCTTAATTTATTTAGGGGCCATTGTCTCCCACTTGGGGACCTGAGTTTAGACTGGAGGATTGAGAGGCATCTAGAGAAGGTCAGACCTTGGATCCCAGTTTTTGAAAGAAGCAAACCAATGTATTTTCAAATATTCTTTGTAGGGGAGGCAAAGGGGGAATTAAGCATTTTAAATTTTAGAGATGGGACTGAGCCCCAGAGTTGAGAGGCAGTTTAATGTGGGTTGAGTTAGGGCACCCTTGTCTGCCAGGGACTGGACTCAGATGGTCATCTCGTGTCATATAATCTTATATCAGTGGTCACCAAATTTATTAAGTTGTGCCTACCCCTCCCTGCTTACCCCTAATGTAATCTGCCTGCGCCCCCGCAGGAGCTGCAGTCGGGTGGGAGCTGGGGACTGTAGCCAGAGTGGAGCTGAAGGCGGAGTGGGGCTGGGTGGTTCTCCCTCCCTGCCCGCATGGGTGCTGGCTCAGGCCCCACAGCAACCCCCTGAACGTTCCTCCTCGCCTTGTAGGGGGGCATGCCCCATAGTTTGGGGACCACTGTCTTATATGCTAAGGATGTGACCTTTGCCTGTGCAAAGAACAATACCACCAACAGCAGCATATGGGGAGCTTGTATTACTGTTGTGCAGAATAACAACTGCCACTTGCTTTCTTATCACTATTGAACCATTGAGATAAAAATCAGGGAAGGGGTAATGAGACTGGAAGAGGTGATGCCTGTACATTAGCCCAAAGGTCATTTAAGTGACAGATAGGACACTTCCTGCTGACTTTTTTCTGTGTGTTTCTGGCCTGTGGATAATATTAAACATGAACTTCAGTTTCTGTTCTGCTTAGGTCCCTTAGTTTTCTTCAGTCCAGTCATCACTCCTTTTTTAGTTGTGCTCCAGATTTCTGCCCAGTACTTTTCCTTCTTTGTAGAATTATAATACAATAAATTATACAGGGAACATAAAAGTAGCGAATGTTTCCCCTAGAAGTTGTTAACAGTTTAGGGGAAGTTGGCTGAATTGTGACCCCATCTGCAAGTCTCTGCTCTCAGGCTGAGGTTAGCGTAACATTCTCTTGCCCAGTATTCTGCTATGAAGAAATAATGTTTATAAATGGAAAAATCAGTGAGTCACCAGCTGTAATGGAAAAGGAACTTGGGGAGTTTGATTGAAATTGCTAATGCTGGTCATTTCTGGGAGCTGTTGAGTACTTCCTGTGAACTGATGAGCGCCTCTCAGTTCTCCTTAAAGTCACAGGATCAGGCCCTACGTCTCCTTGATATTGAGGTTCTTACAGTGATTTTACTTGTGGGTTTTTGGTGTAAGTGAACAGAAAAAAGACTAGTCCCAAACTCTGTTGCAGTATCGGTCCCTGTCACAGTGGATGTCACATAGTAGCGATTTGGTGGGTCGTTCTCCACCCAAAAGTTGCTAGAACTGGTCCTGACGTTGGTCATCAGTGGCTGCCACTTTGATTTCCAGTAACATCATGTATAGAGAATTTATTGTCCTGGACTTTGGTGATGGAGGAGGAGGAGAATATTATAGAGAACAAAAATAGACCTTGAGAGGAGAGGTGAGCAGTGGTGAGATGGGGAAAGATGATGAAGCTGCACAGAATAGATGTTGGTTGGCAGCAGGAGCGGCCTGCATGTGTAATAGTATTTTCCCTTCCTTTTTGCAGAAAATGGAAGATGGTGGGAGAATGCAATAGCTGCTTTCCTGGGTCGAAACTTCCTAGTCAGCTGGCTTGTCAGGGATGTACGTATGCAAAGTATTTCTTCTTCTTTATCTTCATCACAGACCGCATGCTATTTAAAGAGGCCAACTATAATAACAACTTTCCGTTTTTCATTTGCATTGAAAATTACGTAGATACATGGGCAAGTATATGACCTGTATAAGTATGTATTGTATTGGCTGAGAGTTTTTGAACTATTAAAGGTTAATTGGGCTGGAAATAGAGATCCTTCCAGTCCTGCAGGGGCTTCTTACCAAACAGCTTGAATTTGTCACTCAACATTTGAGTTTCTGTGAAAAGGCTCCCTTCCCACAGAACAGAAAGTATTAAGGGGCCAGGTTGGACACACATTATAAATGCATAATAGCTACCCTGGTAGCTAGGCTTACAGGTGGATTATGTGAGATGGTAGGCATTTTACACTGTTTTCAGTATATGTGCATATAAAGGCTACTTCAGCAAGTATTCAGTTTCACAGTGAGACTTAGCCAGAGTTTTAAGCCTGCCTGTGTAAGTTTGTGGTTTAATGAAGTCACGTGGTTCATACATAGAGGCGACGTGCTGGGTCGACGGTAAGATAAAACTGTTCTGCTTCTCAGTGTCCCGAATTATAATGAACAAGATGCTTTGGCTTTCAAGTAAAATAACCTGTATGTTCCACTACAGAGCAGGTTTGTAGTGTCTGAAAGCAGCAGTGTCATCGGCAGGTTTGATAAATCTGTCCCAAAGGGTTTGTCCACTCTGCAGTCGGAGGTGTGACTGTCGCACATTGTAGATATACCCCAGCTAGCTCTGATCTAGCTAGATCAGATAACAAAAGCGTGAAGCCATGTGGCACGTATTGAGCCGGTGGCCTGTGCCGCCACGTCTTCATGCTGCTGCTGTTTGAGCTAGCTAGAGGAAAGCTAGTTTGTTTCTGATTGCGTATGCTGCAGTCACACACCTCTGATTGCAGTGTAAAAATACCCTGAGAACATTGAACTCCCATCTCCAACGCAGAAGAGCGTGAATGAATGTGTCTGCAGAAGTGAGTCAGTTATTGCAGGGAGTTGATTTAAAATAACCGCTGGCCTATCCACTATTGGTCAATGCCTTCAGCAGTATGTACGTACTGAAACTGAAAATTAGGGTTTGGGGCTTCCCTCATGAGAGGCCCTATCAAGGCAGCCACTGAATCAGGCAGCGGAACAGCTGCAGTGGCAAAGGAGCCAGCCAACAGAGCTGAAAACAGGGGAGTCTGAGTGGCAGTTTGGGGGGAGAGTATGTGGTGTTCTGGTATTGTTGGGGTGCTTGTTGGGATTGTTTTGGTGGGTTTTTTTGTTTGTATGTCTCTCACTGACTGGAACTAGAGGGAAAGGCTATGACCGACACAGAGGCAGTAGTTGTAGTCACTCAAGCAATAGAAGAGGCAATGAAGTGATGGGATGTGGCAGCTGTGGGATGTACATGATCCTGGAGGGGATATCTCAAAAGAGCTTTGTTTGTATGAAGTGCTGCCTCAGAGAGCTGATGGAAGAGAAGATTCAAGGGTTGGAGATGCAGGTGGAAACTCGGGTTGAGTTTAGTAGAGGGTTCGAGCAGATGATGGAGAAAAGGAATGAGGAGGCTGAAGGGAAAAGCCCAGACCTGCAGATGGAAGCAGGGACAATGAACTCTGAAGGGAGAATGCTGGGCGAGGAAAGTGTCCAGTGGAAGTATGTGACTGTGAGAACCCGGCAGAGGAAAAGACGGGCTAACAAAGGAGAAATAGAGCTCAGAAACAGGTTTTCGGAGTTGTAAGATGAAGAAGGGGCACAGCAGGTGGTTGCTGAAGGTGAGAGGGCAACAAAGAAGAGAAGAATGGATGAGCCGATGGAGATACCACCAAATAAGGGCCCCAGGAGGATACAGGAACAGTTGCAGAGGATTGCAAAGGAGAAGAGTAGATGAGAGGACTTGCAGCCAGAAAGAACGGGATAGGCTGGAAAATCACCAGGAAAGGGCAGGTCTACGTGATTGGGGATTCCCTGCTGAGAAGACCAGACAGGACTGTAACCAGAGCTGATCCAGAGAACAGAAGGGTGTGAAGTCTGCCGGGTACTAAGATACGGGATGTGGACCTGAGACTGAAGAGGATCCTAGAGGAAGTGGGAAAGAATCCACTGATTGTCCTGCATGTGGGAACAAATGATATGGCTAGATTCTCGCTGGAACATATCAAAGGAGACTATGCCAGACTGGGAAAGACTTGTAAGGAAATAGAGGCTTAGGTGATCTTCAGTGGGATTCTGCCTGTCCCTACAGGAGGACAACAAAGGTGTGACAAGATTCTGTTGATCAACAGATGGCTCAGGCAGTGATGCTATAAGGAGGGCTTTGGGATGTATGGTCACTGGGAGGCATTCATGGACAGAGGACTGTTCTCTTGGGATGGATTTCACCTGAACAGGGAGGGAAATGCACTTTTAGGATGGAGGCTGGCACAATTGATTAAGAGAGCTTTAAACTAGGGAGCTGGGGGAGATGGTTGGGAGATGCCCAGGTAATCTCCATGCCTGATTTTAGCATTGAGAGGGAGGAAAATGAAGTAAGAAAGGACACAGCAGTGTGTATAGTAAGAGGAAGGGGAGTGTAGATACCAGTCTAATAGGTGATATTGGCAGTAGAATGACTGTGCCAAATATTTCGCCTCCGTTTTTAATGAGGCTAATGATGAGCTTGGGGATAGTGGTAGGGTGGCTAATGGGAATGAGGATATGGAGATAGAAATTACCACATCCGAGGTAGAAGACAAACTCGAACAGCTTAATGGGACTAAACTGGGGGGACCGGATAATCTCCATCCAAAAATATTACAGGAACTAGCCCATGAAATTGCAAGCCCATTAGCAAGGACTGGAAAATTGTTAATATAGTTCCTATTTTTAAGAAAGGAAAATAAAATGATCCGGGTAACTACAGGTCTATCAGTTTGACCTCAGTAGTATGCAAGGTGTTGGAAAAATATTTGAAAGAGAAAGTAGTTAAGGACATCGAGGTTATTGGTAATTGGGACAAAATACAACATGATTTTACAAAAGGTAGATCGTGCCAGACCAACCCGATCTTTTTTGAGAAGATAACAGATATTTTAGACAAAGGGAATGCAGTGGATCTAATTTACCTAGATTTCAGTAAGGCATTTAATACAGTTCCACATGGGGATTTATTAGTTAAATTGGAAAAGATGGGGATTAATATGAAAATTGAAAGGTGTATAAAGAACTGATTAAAGGGGAGACTACAACGTGTCATACTGAAAGGTGAACTGTCAGGCTGGAGGGAGGTTACTAGTGGAGTTTCTCAGGGATTGGTTTTGGGACCAATCTTATATAACCTTTTTAATACTGACCTTGGCACAAAAAGTCGTAATGTGCTAATAAAGTTTGCAGATGACACTGAGTTGGGAGGTATTGCCAATACAGAGAAGGATCGGGATATCATGCAGGAAAATCTGGATGATCTTGTGAGCTGGAATAATAGAAATAGGATGAAATTTAATAGTGGAAAGTGCGAGGTTATGCACCTAGGGACTAATAACAAGACCTTTTGCTATAAGCTGGGGAATGCATCAGTTGCAAGTGACAGAAGACGAGAAGGACCTGGGCGTATTGGTTGATCACTGGATGACTATGAGCAGCCAATGTGATGTGGTCATGAAAAAAGCCAATGCGGTCCTAGGATGCATCAGGTGAGGTATTTCTAGTAGAGATATAGAGGTGTTAGTACCTTTATACAAGGTGTTGGTTAGACCTCATCTGGAACACTGTGTGCAGTTCTGGTCCCCCATGTTTAAGAAAGATGAATTCAAACCGGAACAGGTGGAGAGAAGGGCTACCAGGATGATCCGAGGAATGGAAAATCTGCCTTATGAGAGGAGACTCAAAGAGCTTGGCTTGTTTAGCTTAACAAAAAGAAGGCTGAGGGGAGATATGATTGCTCTGTATAAATACATCAGAGGGATAAATACCAGGGCGGAAGAGGCGTTATTTAAGTTCAGCACCAATGTGGACACAAGAACCAATGGATATAAACTGGCCATGAGGAAGTTTTTTAGTTGAAATTAGATGCAGGTTTCTAACCATCAGAGGAGTGAAGTTTTGGAACAGCCTGCCAAGGGGAGCAGGAGGGGCAAGAAACCGAGCTGGCTTCAAGAATGAGCTTGATAAGTTTATGGAGGGGATGGTATGATGGGACAGCCTAATTTGGCAGTTGACTGATCTTTGACTACTAGCAGTAAATATGCTCAATGGCCTGTGAAGGGATGTTAGATGGGGAGGGTTCTGAGCTACTACAGAGAATTCTTTCCGGGTGTCTGGCTGGTGAGTCTTGCCCATATGCTCAGGGTTTAACTGATTGCCGTATTTGGGGTCGGGAAGGAATTTTCCCCCAGGGCAGATTGGCAAAGGCTCTGGGGGTTTTTCACCGTCCTCTGTAGCATGGGGCACGGCTCACTTGCTGGTGGATTCCCTGTACTTTCAAGTCTCTTAACCATGTTTTGCGGACTTTAATAACTCAGTCATATGTCAGGGGTCTATTACAGGAGTGGGTGGGTGAGGTTCTGTGGCCTGCATTGTGCAGGAGGTCAGACTAGATGATCATATTGGTCTCTTCTGACCTTAGTCTCTGAGTTTATAAATTGTCAGTGGCGGGGAGAGTCATGTGTAACACAGGGTGTTTGTTGAAAGATTGTGAGTGCAGTAAGTTTCCTGAATTCCTGAGTTCCCCCTAGTAGCTGATTCTTGAATCCCCAAAAGACAACAGTAATAATTTTTTGAAATGCCAGGTTCATCTTGTCCAAAAGCTAAAGAAAATGAACTGTCTGCAACCAAACTCCATCTTGCCACATTATGCAGAATGCATGTAGAAATGGACAGAGGGCTGCATAGGCATATGTGCATGAAGCTCTAAGTAGTTATTAGGAGTTCAGTGCACAGCTCCAGTGCTAGCTCAGAGAGCCAAAAAAGTGACTTTAAACAAGGGGGTGAAAGGAGAGCACTCAGACATTGACACAAAAGTCCAACCTCCTGGTTTTTTCCTATTTGGCTCTAATTCACACTGATACTAGTTCAGCACACCTGAAATAAATATACGATGCGGTCTAGAAAATGATAGTGACTTTTATACCATTTGCACATTATTTTTTTTGTATAACTTCAGTGGAATCACAAGCAAGCATTGAGACAGATGTTTGTTAGGAAAAACAAAACAAAAAAAACAACCCGACCTTTGGTCATATTAGAGAGCCAGAGGTTGCTAAATGTTTAATTTCTTCATGTACCTTGTTTATGATCCAAGGTGCCTGCTGTCTCTTGAAGAGTTTTTGTTCGTTTGTTTTTATTTCACAAGCCCCATTTGCTTTTAATTCCTGTACTGTGTTAATTTGTTAGGGTAAATTTTTAAGTGAGTATTTCCTACAGCCCTAATCTTGCAAACACTTTGGCATGTGCATAATTTTACACATACGAATAATTCCATTGGTGTCAGTGGGACTATCCATGTGTGTAAAATTACATACATGAATTTGCGGGGGCAAGGCTTAAATAACTCATTTGCATTTTTTATCTCCCCACTGCCACCAAAATCCACCTAAAACAAAGGCCTGGAGACATCTTTTTTTCTTTCATCCCATAATGTAACGTTCAGTCCTGCAAAGTGCTTCAGTGGAAAGTGACGGTATGCTCAGGTCCATCAATAACTAATTTGAAAAAATCTCATTTACTTTTCATCTTTGAGGCTGTCTATTTACTTTCTATATTTTACTCAGTTCGGACAGTGAAACCAGAGTATTAATTCCTAATCATTGTCCCTTCCTGATTCTTATGCAAAATGGTGCAAGTCTGGTAGGAGAGCTATTTTCATGGAATTTTTTAAAATGTCTCTTATTAGCTATGGCAAAACCATGTATTTACTAAACCTGGACCTACCTGGCAATCATGTGTTTGGGCTGTGATATTCAAAAGAGTCTCAGGGAGTTAATGACCCAAATCCCATTGAAAGTCAGCTGAGAGCAGGGCCTAACTTCCTTAGGCTCCTTTAAAATTCTCAGCCTTGGTCTTATTTTTGTTTTGTTTTTGTTTCCTCATTTTTCCTAATGGGCCTGATGACTTAAAATGAAGAACTCTTGGCATTAACTGCTCACTAGTGTGAGGAAGTGGTTTACAATTTGTCTTCAGCTATGGTCTCAGTCCTGCAAACATTTAGATGTGTGCTTAAGTTCAAGCACATTGCCTAGTCCTCTTGACTTCAGTGGGCCTACTCATCTGCTTAGTTAAGTATGTGCATAAACTGATTGCAAGATCAGGGCCTAAATGAGAAACTATTCCCATACTACACAAACACCTACCCTACTGATCACTAAACCAAAATTTATCTTTCTATAAAATGCAGCCTTCACTAGAGCTGAGACCCCTGCCCGCTCCGAGTTGCCGTGATGTAGTGCCTCGGCATGCTGTGCTATATTGATTCCCGGTGATTTTGTTTTCCCATTAGACCCTAGACAAGGCTACAGACTTTCCATCTGCCGTCCTCAAACTGGCTGCGACCCCAATCATTGCGGACGTGTACTACATTGTCGGAGGGACATCACCCAAAGAGGGTGTGGTCATCACAAGGAATAGAATGGGACCGGCTGACATCTGGCCTCTTGAGCCCACAGCCGGAGCGTAAGTGGCCACAAGTGTTGCTTTGTTTCTCCTTTGTGAGCTGCAGTGGGGGAAGAGTGTTCAATAGACCTGAGCCTCAGTGGGAGGGTAGGATCTTGTGTGTGTTTACAGTCAGGGTCCCCATGTGGGGAGGAAAAAGGGTACACTTTACTGGGGCCCGGAGGCCCTGGGGGGCTCGGCTAAGGCTTTAACCCCAATTACCATGAGGGAAAAATTGAGGCTAAGTTGTAGATCATGCCTGAGGCTATTTATAAAAACTTATTTCCCTATATCTATTGTCCAGATCGTTTGAGATTTGCTGGAGCCAATCAGAAGCAGTGTTAGTGCAGTCTCAAGTAACATTCTGAACAGGGAGTTGCTGGGCCTGCTGGCCCAGTTCAGGCCTGTCTCTAGAATAGAGAGTGTGCTTGTGTAGTTAAACTAGGACTTGTTGTTTGAGACTGAGAGACAGAGAGATTTGTGCTCCTCTGTGTGACATGGTCTATATCATATCAAGATCAAGAACTACCAGTCCCAGAGTTCCTTGTACATAGGCAGGAGGGAGGGACAACAGGTGGGAGAGGCAAAGCAAAGCACCATAAGACAGTGGGAGCCAGTGCTGCTGCTGCGTCTGGTAGGATTTGCAGGCCCAAAATATATGTGAGTTAAGTGTCTAATTCACTCACAGTCACACACACACACCCCATACTGCCATGTCTGGTGGTGGCTATAAATACAAATCAGGCAGCCAGAAACATAAGGAGGTAAAAGAAAGGGAACTACAAGAAGCTAACGGACACCAATCTATCCTCCAGTTTTTCAGATCAGACAAGGCCTTTCTGCAGTCAGGCAATATATTGACTAGGGAAGCAGATGAACAAAATCAAGACATTGACAGGATGTCATAATACCTTTATAATTGATCAAAAAGTTACAAAATAGTCAGCAAACTTGTAGGACTCTCAGGCTGGATGTTATCATAAACAAAAATAACGGGGGGGAACGGCACTGTTCAGAAATGTAGTATATGTAATAGTAATTTCAGAATTCAAACTTTTTTCATGGCTCATGAGATTGTTTGTATGGGATGAGGGATTGTGGTATGTGTGTGGGAGGGGGCCTGTATAACAAGTTTGTACTGGCCCTGAAAAAATTATGCTTGGGCTCTGCAGTAGCAACTGTGGCTGAGCCAGGAGACCCTTTCACTGATGCCTCTGAATCGAGCTCCACCAAGAAAGCAACTTCTGTGAAGGGCAGGGGCAGCCCTCTGAGAAAAGTGGAAGAAGAGGGATGTGTGTTGTGTTTTTTTACTCAGGACAAGAACAAAATGAAGATTATATAGATCTGTGACAGCAAGTATGATCTGTAATCGTACAGATATTTATGCTATCCAATTCCTGAGCTGCTTCAACGACAACAATATGCTAGTCTACATGTAGGTAGTTAAAACGTATTTTTTGCTGGAGAAATTCAAGGTTGTCTGGAATTCATGTGTCTCAGTGATTTACAGTTCAATTTATGAGTAACAAGATGCTTTTCTGACTGAGAGCCTTGCACACGCACTCTTAGATCTGAAAGTCAAGCTGGATTCTTTCCTCCTTTTGCATCATCACTGGTAATAAAAAAGAAGACCTGCATGCTTAATAGGGCCATCTGTGACCTATCTGCAACCCCATTAGTTTCAGTGGGAGTATATCAAGTAAATAATTTGTTGTTGTAACTAGAATTTAGTAGACAATTCAGTTGATGCCCAAGAAGAATCCAGCCGATTCATGCTTAGCAGTGTTGGTTCTGCAAGGAAACAAAAGCACTTAAAAAAGCTTATTTTTCTCACTTAAATAAAACAACCAAAACCCTAAGATTCTTAATGTACACGGAGAGCAGAGTCAATGAATGAAAAACATCTATTGTTATGTAGTTGCTTCTCAGAGCAGACTCCATTTTAAGGGCCTGATTCTGCTTCCCTTGAAGTTAATGGTAGTTTTACCATTGACTGTAATGAGAGTTGGACTCAGAGTTCCACCCTGAACCTTGCCTTTTACCTTGCCTTGGGGCTTTTTGTTGACAGGAATTGAAAGACGTATAGAGGAACCTTTTTGTTCTTTTTAAATAGAGCCGTAATGACTCATGTCTATTTTTATTAGCCACAAGTGGAACTAAGTGAAGTTACACTCGCTGTTTTTGTGTGTTTTGCCATCTAGGTGGTTCCGTGTAGAGACAAACTATGACCATTGGACAACCCCTCCTCCTTTTGATGATCGAAGGTTAGTTTGAGTAGGACGTTGTGCCCCAGGATGCTGTTTTTATATTAAAATGATGACACAGACTTGGGTGTTCTCCCGGGCAAGTTCATGTGCTGAGTGGGCAACCAGTTCAGCTCCTGGGAAGAAACTAGACCAGGTAGGGAACGATGCTGAGTGGTTCGAGTGCTCTTTGGCTGGAGGCAAAAAAGAACCTCTCTAAGATGAGACCGAGGAAAATCATGACCAGGGAAGGATGCTTGGAGTTGGCTTCCCAATAGAAAACAGAATTTAACCCTAATCACAGTGTTCAGGCCTCACAATGACAGGCTGTTTGGAGGCCTTGTTAAATGCTTCAGCAAGATTTTCAGTTGATCTGGCTATTTTATGCAAGCAGATGAAATATACTGGCAGATTTGCTATGGTTCTGTAGCTGTATCTTTTAATGATAATGCCTCTTATTAATTTATAGGGGATCGGGTAGTTCTGTGTCCTTTAATGATAACTCTCATTCGGTTATAGGAGATTGGATTCAGCTCATACTGTTCTTTAGAGTAATTGAGACCCAAACAGAAGTTTTGACATGGGTTGATTTAGTGGCAAACTTTTCATGTTCAGGCTATATGTTTCATGTGACACTGCACTCTTTTCTTGCAGAACTGCAGCCATTAGAGCTCTCAATGCCACTGGATGGGAGAATATTAATTTTGAGACCCTCTTTCAGGTATTTCTTTTAAGTTCTGCATCATCATGTTTGTTTTTTGACTTAGAATTCTGTTGTTGGGAGAGGTGGTTAGAACAGCAATTCAGGAATGTAATTGTTTTTAGTAAGGATTTGGAAAATTACATAAGGATATATGCATGGTTAGGGATATATAGCCAAGGTGTCTTGCTGGAGATTTTTCTAAGATCAGTATGCTCATTTGAATGATGGTTGTCAAGGTTCACTTCAACTGTGCTCTCGTGATGGAGAACTGAGGTAGGCTTTGTTCCTGATTCAGTGTGTGACCTTGGGCAAGTCATGTAAGCCCAAATTTTGCAATGTTTCTTAATTGTGGGTGACTTAATTTTGGGGTGCCCAAGTTGAGAATCCTGTGGTTTAATTTTCAGCCCCCATTGACTTGAGCTAACTCTGTGGGTGCTCAGCGTCTCTAAAAATCAGGCTGTCGTGATCTCAAACTGAGCATCCAGAGTTAGTGGGCGCTTCTGAAAACTTGATCCTTAGCCTCTCTGTGATCTCCATATTCCAGCCAATAAAATGTGGGAGGTAATATGTGTACCACAAGGAGAGTTAGTTCAGGTTGTTCAAGTTCTTTGAGATACTCAGACAAAACATACTGTAGAAGTGTAAATGATTATTGCAGTTTTGAGGCTGAATTTGTTTATATGTTGTGCTAGTGCCAGTCAAGGATCAGGGCCCAGATGTGCTAGGCACTCTCCATACAATGAAAAGACAGACCTTGCCCCAAAGATCTTATATCTCAGTTATTTCAAAGTCTGTCTCACAAGCTCTTGGCATACCATCTTAATTTATTTTGTTTTAATTTATGGAAAAAAAATTGTAAATCTATTCAGATTAGTTTTCATCTGAGAGGGGGCAGCCTTGATTCTTGAGTGGGGTTTTTAGACAGTAATCCGGGTATGGGAGGACTTTGAGAAGTATGTAAGGGAATTAAAAGCGCAAGTCCCACTGATTTCTACCCGTTATATATAATAACTGTAGTGGTTTCAAGCAAGGTTTTTTTGCAATGATTCAGACGTGACATGGGAGGAGAGAGGAATTTTAACTATTTTTTAATTAAGTTATCCTGGGTTTAGGCAAGGAACTGGATTAATAACAACAACCTCTTCGATGGAAAAATATGATGACAACACACAAAGTTAGTTTCTTACAAAAACTAAAAATAGCTTTAATGGAGGAGTGAGAAGTGGAACTCCCCAGATGCTTGGACAATTGAGTATATTATGCAAAAAGGGCATAAGTCAATAGAAAAAAATTGTTAATGTTTTTTTAAATTTTTTGATTCTTGGAACCGTTGGCAAAGTACTATATTTTTTTAGAGCCTGGCTCAAGTTACAGAATTTGGATCTGGATTTAAGTGCTTCTGTGGTTTTTAGATTCAGGACTTTGGTTCAGCCCTTCTCTGTTAGTTGTAAAAGAATACAAATACATGTGATGCTACTCTCTCAAGTGACACATCTCCAAACTCAAATCATGTGTGCTTTCAAAATAGCTTCCCTCTCTGCATGTCTGGTGAATGTATGGAAAATTCGGCCTTGCATAGTCAGAGACCACCAAATTAACAAAGTAGAGCTATGGCAGGAGGAAATAACATTATGGTGGGCTCAGACTCAGAAGGTGCTAGAGCCTTGTTGCATGCCACATCATTCTTAGTGGAAACTGGGAGTATTATTATGTGCTTCTAAAATGCTTGTGTTGTTTGGGCAGAGAGATTTTTACAGGAGAAGCTGAGCAAGGGCTAATTCCAGTAATTGGCTTAGGCCGTTTAACATATGGGGTCTGATCCAAAGCCCAGAGAAATCAGTTGAAACACTCCCATTGATTTCAATGGGCTTTGGAGCAGGCCTATAACACAGAGTAAAATCCTGCACTATTGTGGGCATGGACTAGAGAACTTAGGTCTGGAAAGGAGCCTCCTTCCTTCTAGGATGCTATGAACTATTACTTTTAAATGAGGGATGTGGGTACATGGCTGTGTTCTGACTGCTAAGACAGGAGCATGTGAAGAACATGGGTTGAATGTATTTCCAGCATTATTAGATGATTCCTTTAGTACAAATACAATTATACATATGCTTAGAGAGAGGAGCAGAATGTAAAGCTTGATATCTTCTACTTAAATGCAGGAACTTCACAAAACTTTGTGTATTTTCAAAGCTGTTTGGTTTAAAAATGTTCAGTAAAGTGCTCTGATTTTTAAGAAGGAATAAAGTAACCTCTGATCTTGTATTACCCATCTTAAATAATTGTATTCCATTGTTACTTCTAAATAGCCTTAAACAACTCTTTTAATCTCACAAAATAACAGGCTCTTTAATCTTTTTGAACAGGTATTATCAGTGAGGCCAGTCTTAAACAAGTAAGTATATTGTTTGGAAACATAGATCAGTCCACATTGCCACACATCAGGGCACTTGATATTTAATACTCATTTAGGTCGTCAGTAGATTTCCCTTTAAATATGGAAAATATTCCATGATCTTCCCCAGCCATAAACACTGCTCCTGTGCACAATGCTTTTCAGTGTCTGCTTTCCATTGGGTTTCTGTCTCCTTCGTCTGTCACTCACTGTCTAGTGAAAAAAACATATTTCATAAGGCTCAGTTCTCCTCTACATGGAGTCTAAACTTCACAGTGATAACCTAGCAATGAAGCAAATTGATACTCAGATCAGCCACAGTGATCTTCTGCTGAGAGATGCGTCTTGCTTCTGAAGTGAATGAATATTGAAGGTTCATTTTCCGCTTAGTTTTTGTTGCAACCCTTGTCTTTGTTAATCAGTGTTTCTAAATTTGTTTTGAAGAGGGAAAAGTAGTACATGCATATCACAGCTACTGAGTACAGTTAATGAGCTACTGCATTCCTAGTCAGCTCTGAGTTTTTCCACTTGGTCCATAACCATTCTGTAGCCTTACAAAAATCTGCATCTTCCCTCTTTTCCCATTGTCTTGTTTTAATTTTATATGTAGCTCAGCGTCTCCCCGGCTTCTGTCACTCTCACTAAGAGCTCTGGCATTGGTTTCTCAGGGTCAGCAATAAGGATTTAATCACCTCTATGTCGTGTATGTGATTATACTCTTTCTCCCCATTTGAATTCTGTCACTGTAACAGTGGAGTTCAATAATACTAATATTCTAGTACTCTGATCAAATAAATGCAGACTCACAATTTAGAGCACATTCTCTGCTGGAGTAAATGGATAAAATTCCTTTGGTGTCAATGGAGCTGTGCTAGTTTACAGCGGGAGAGAATTTCAGTGTTACCGGCTGTTTCAACACTTTGTACCATTTTATTGGTTTGATTTGGACATGTAGAATGTTTCTTTCTAGTAAGATTGATTCTATTGCTTTGCTATTGCTACCTGTATGTTCCTTGGTTTGGGATGGTATTTTAAGTGCACAGTACATCTTTTTTCCTCCTTTGCCCCCCAGTTACACAATATATACCACAGTAATGAGTGCTGCAGTCCCAGACAAGTACATGACACGAATCAGAACCTTGGAGTGAAAATGTGTAAGTAACATGTTGGTGCTGATAGCTGAATACGAACTCTCAGTTATACCAGTGGGTGGGATTTTCTGTCCTGTTGATGTGAGGGAACTTCATGGAACTTAGCACTTGATTCCCTTATGGTGAGATTTTCATAAGAGCCTAACTCCCATTGAAATTCAATGGCCTGCTCTTCCAGTCCTGAGTTGGGCCTAAACAATCACATTTAATTTTATTAAACTTCTAAATGTTTAAATGTCCACTGGGGACTCGAGGTGCAGTCCTGTTGCACACTATATGCCTTCAGTGCCTTTTTGGCTATAATGGGAGCTGGGCACGATCAGCATGTTGAAGAACGAGGCCCTGGGCTGAGAAATCATTGAACTCACTTTCGTTTTTAACGCTGATTCAGATCTTCCCAGCTTTGAATGGCATGGGTCTGCTCACAACACCAGCTAGCTCCTTGGAGTCAGTTTGAGATAAATCCTTCTCCGGGTTTATGTCTTTAGGACTTGCAGAAAAATTAATGTGCTTGATAACCCAAAACTTCTCGGAATTTGTAGCTGCTTGCAGTTACCAGTTCTGAAGGCAAGAGTAAAACTCACCTTCATTCTCCAAGGAGAAGCCAGGTTCTGCAAACTTAAATACAACCTTCTTTCCTCCATCCGGAGGAGGAGACCCAATCCTGTACCAACACCTATTTTGATTCTTTGGTCACCCTGAAGTAGACATTGCAGACATTGTCCAGTTCTGTTGATACACGGTGTGATTCTTCTTCCACGGAGGTCAGTGGGAGCTTTGCTTTTCACTAGGAGCAAGCCCTGGCGTGAAAGTTGTTATTTCCCTCCTTTCCCCCCATAAGATTAGTTTTCCTTGATGGTCAAATTTTGTGTAATTTGAATGAATTTGGGTTTTCACATGTAAATTTAACTACAAATCACTTACATTGTTCATTCCCCCCCCCCCTTTAAGAATCAGCATGTGCATATACAGGGGGCAGCAATTGCAGTTTAATTTAAATAATGTACTTTGTCCTTTTGAAAATACAAAGCAAAGAAATTGTGATTGTTGCCCTCCCATTCCTGGGAGAGAGCAGAATTCCTTCGGGGCCAAATCCTGATTCCGTTGATGTCAGTGAGAGTTTGGCTGTTTGTTTTAGTTGGATGCAGATTTGACCCTAGGTTAGCAGGGATCATGCTGACCTTTTGATATAGCTGGGTTTATTTCTCTCTGTTGAACAATTTAAAGTTTTTTATTTATTTCGCTGCTCTTTGTGGATCCAGGCTCATTTCTTTCTTACTCTTTCTTTTAACAGACAAAAGGGAGAAAAGCTGAAGCTTTCCAAGTCCAGAATTACTTTTAAAATAAATGAATGCATTGCAGTTGTTTAGTTGAAAACAATTACATGAACATTTCAGGTAAAGCTGACTGGCAAGATTCTGATTTTGTTAATGGTCTGAAATGAAGATTTTACTAACATTTTAAAAAATATGTTGGCTTTCTAGCAGATTTTTTAAAGAGAGAACTGATTTTTACTCATGTTTGTGAAAAGCAATGTGCACTTTAACTGAATGTACTGATGAGTTTATTAATAATAAAAAGTCTCTATTTTTGCTTAGCCAATAAGAAAGTACTTAAATAAAAATATTCAGCAGGCGCTTGTGGCTCGTATGGGCAATTTCATTATTTTTCTTTCATCTGACATGTAAGGGGTCTGTGATCCACATCCATAGTGGAAGCCTTACGGTCAGATCCTCTCTTTAGCACCGCCCTGGCATGAAATGAGCTGAGTGCTGGAGCGCTCCTGGGCAGGCTGGAAAGGGCAGCAAGAGAACTCTGCAGACCCTGCTACAGCGTCAGGATTACAACGGCCCATCAAATTGCTGCTTTTCCATGGAACTGTGTCTAGTTAGTGGATAGGCCTGTGTTCTACCCCTTCCCCCAATATCCTCTCAGTGGAGAAGGCCCATGCAGAGATGTGTTCTGCAGCACACAGGGGGCCTGGATCCTCAGTGTGGGCTCCCTGCAGTACGCCTCCCCTGGCACCCGGAACCAGACTGGTTCTCTGGGTTCCAGCATTTCAATGGCCCTTATTTGGGCTGCAAGATGATAGGTTATGGAAAGGTGTTTTCCAAATGATATCCCAGAGCAATTTAAACTGTATTCCCTTGTATTGCTGTAGAGTGGATGGAAATACACCATTTGTCTTTGCTCTGAATTGCTGGTTTTCCCTGAAGATGACCACTCAGTCTGAGAGAGAGTTATTTATGCTAAGGGAGTGTGCAGAGCAACACTGGATTGTGTGTAGCTTAGAATTATTGTGCTTTCCTCCAGGACATAACAACCAGACTCGGTTTAGGTGATATAACGGCAGACAGTTGTTTCACTTGACAGATGGGGGGAGCCTCCTATCTGAGGTGGTTGTGAGATGGACAGAGGCTGAATTTCATTTGCCCAGTTGATAATTTACATCTGTAGAAATTTTGCAACCACGTTTCCTTGTTCAAAGGTTTTTATTTGATTGGTGCACCAGTCATTCCATTTGTGACACTGTAGCAAAAAGAGGTCACTCATTCAGTTTGTGACATTATAGCAATTTGAAGGATTGATTTAGGGAAATACCTACCCTTATGGTTTCAGTGTTTAGGATCTGATTCCTAATAGGGCAAACTTTTCACTGTCAGTGGGAATTTTGCCAGAGTAAGGCCTGCAGGATGGGACTATAAGCCTTCAAACAAAAAGTTTCCTCAGGAGCTTAAGTGGTGAGGCCTTGTGTAAAGTTCTGTGTTGTGTGTACCCAACACCACAGCTAGTTAATCATCTTCACTCGGCATGTCTGCACAACAGTCAGAGCTGTGATTACAGAGCCGGTGGCATACCCACGCTAGCTTTACAATACTCGTGCAGCTAAAAATAGCAACATGAGCTTTGGGTACAGGCTGTCCAAGCCTGCCTGGAACACTGACTACATACTAGAGTTTCTAGCCTACAGCAGGGTCTGTGTCGCCGCTGCTTCTTCACCGCTGTTTTTAGCTAGGAAAGAGCTGGCACTGGTATGCCTACCTGAGCTGCAGTCACACCTCCAGTTGCAGTGTAAACGTACCCTGAACCAGTATAAACTCCAGAGCCTTGGTGAAATGGATGGGACATGACATCATTCTCTATTGAGTACTGTACACCTGGTATATGCAAAGCACACTAAATGAGGAACTCCAATGAGATTTACTCAAAATGGCTGAAGAGGAGAGACATGCATATTTTTTTCAGCCTCCACCTGCCCCTCTTCCCTTTAGAATCACAGAACATCCACATGGTCGTTTCAGTGATGGTTTATGTGAAAAAGTAACAGTGGACAAGTATTTAATGTATCCTGATTGCCTTTCTACATCATTTAAAACAAAAAAGCTGGGGTTTTGCATTTCTGATTTGTTTTAAAGTCACCTATAATATAGTATGACTTCAGGGATTGTAATATCGGTGTGGAAGCAGAGGCAGGGCATGCAGCCCTTATGAAGTCTAGGAGGTTGAACTGCTGGATAAATTCAGACAGAATTTCGGCATCTGGAGTGCTCCTCTGCAATCAGATTTAGATACAATTCATTGTGTAGCAAAATAACTGCCAAAAGCAATTGCTCCCTTGAAAACATTGCTTCACAGTGTCCCTTGAAATATTTTTGAATTGGGCATGTGAGCTTTTCCTAACAGAGCTTTATGGAAACGTGGTTTATCTCCTCATGCTGTGTCTCACTAAATGTCATTTACCTACTTACCTGCATGCTCTAATTTTACCTGGATAAAGGCACTGCAAGCTTTGCCTTGACCCAGTTTACCCCACAGGCATCAGTTACAGAGCTAGTGTTGTAATTGATGTGATGAGAAACAGAGGATATCAGGAAGAATGTGGGAATAAAGGAGGCCTCACTGATTTCTTAATTCCTTGTCTGTTACTTAAGTTTATAGAGCTGGCAACTGCTCCTGCCTCTCTCTCATTCACATTTCTTCGCATAACAACCACACACAAACCTAAGAGACCAGATCATCAGCTGGTGCAAATAGGTGTAGGTCTGTGGCCTTTTCCTAGAAGTCTGCTGATTTACATTAGCTCAGGCTGTGCTCCAGAATCTCAGTGGTTTATTGATGTGATCACATTACTCATTGCAAATAATGATGTAATTATAGCCTTTATTCCTTTTTGCAAATGGATCCTAATTCTGCGAATATTTGTCATCTTTAAGTACCCACTGAATAGATTATGCAAACAAATTTCAGTGTGGTTTGTTCCAAACAGTTTTAGTAAACCACCAGCACCAGTCTGATTGCTCTTGAACACCTAATAATAATGAACTGAACACTGTTTTAATTCACCTTTAGGTTAACTGCTGTAAATGGTGGGTGCAAGTACCTCCTTTTTTTTTTTTTTAAATTTAGGTTGATTTTTGTTTTTCTTTTTCTGAGTTTGGCAGGGCCCCAGGTGTGCCAAAGATTTGTTGCTGCTTATACCGGAATACTTTTTTTATAATGGCTTCTTCTGGCAGTCATTTCATTACTTTTCCTAAGCAAGGGATTGCCAGAAGGAAAGATGACACAAATGCAATGGGATTCGGTAAGGATTTTTGCATCTACCTGGAGGATGAACCCTTTAGAACTGCAATATACAAGGATGGTGGAGGTGGTTCCTTTCCAGTTCTATCAATCCAGAATTCAGATAGGAATGCAGAATTACGTCCACTGGCATTCACATTTGGTTAAAAAAGCTATTATGTTCCCAGCAACTGTAGTAGTCCCAGATGAGATGAATAAACTACTGTTTTCCTAGCTATTAACTGCTTTGTGCTGACAAGGGTATCTGCGGATGCGTTTGTATTGCTTTGAAGCTTTTTGTCTGCTTAATCCTAAATGGAACCAGAGAAGGAGCAGACAAAGCCATTCTGCAACTCCAGGAACCTGGAGCTTGCTTTTTTGGGGTTTTAATTTGGCCAGTTGCCTACATCCTCTCACGCCACAGCCTCTTGTTTCTGCGCTACAGAATCCTGACCTAATGTAACCTGGAGTAAGGGACCTTTCCTCCCAAAGTAGGGATTGAGTGGGAACTATTTTCCCAGAGAAACTTTTCATGTAACAAAGGGCAGCAGGAAGGTGTATGAGAGCTGGTTGCTCAATTAAGACACAAGAGGCCAACGTGCTGTATTTCCCATCCATAATCCCCCCAGTAATCCTAATCCATTTCAGATCTCTAGCCTTTTGTAAGTGTCACATGGGAAGGCTTTTAAAGCTTCTCAAAACAACTGTGCAGTAAATAAATCATAAGGTCTGTGCTCTCTTTGGGGAATGCACACGTGCTTTGTACTGGTGTGTAAAAGGAAATGGGAATTTTCACAGAGTGGCTAAGGGGAACATATGCTTGGAGTAGCTGGTTCACCATTTTAATTCGTTTAATGGGAATTTCCAACTAAATCATCTCGGAGACTCTTGGTTATGTTGGGCATCAAATGCTGATCATAATACATGTGGAAACATAACAAATCACATTAAAAAAATCAGAGAACTTCTTAGTGGTGTTTATCCAAATAAATCCTTCCCTAAACTAGAGATTGGTGACAAGGTAAGTTTTCTATTTCTTTGGAGCAGTGTCTTGTGTGGTAGGGTACTTAAATAATACCTGAGGATGGAAGAGGACCTTGATAAAGTTCTTTGGTTGTTGGCTGTGTGAGACAGCAGTGTTTTCTAACCGCAGTTCTCTTTGCCAGCATCACAGCTGCTGCTCATGTGCAGATGACTGTGCTTATAAAACACAACCCTTGTCAGCCTGTGTCAGGATCCAGTTCTACTGCAAAGAGTGAATCATGTGTGTTTGCTACCAGGAGGTAAAGACAAGTTCTTGGGAATTATCAGGTTTGTAGTGCTAGTTACTTTAATTTTTTTCTTGTTGGACTTTTAATCTATTTTTAATGTATTTTTCTTGCAAAATCTTCTTTGTTGTTGGTGGTTTGTAGATGACATGGTAGCATCTTCCTTTTTACAGCAGATTTGGCCATGTTCCGTAGATGGTCCCAATACTTAGTAATACAGTGGAATCCCAATTATTCCAACTCCCCCATATCCTATCTAATGAAGTGCCAGTGTACATCTGTGCTGTTGATTCTCGGTCTATTGAATTCTAATTATCTGAGCTCTCAATTATTCACACATATCTAGAGTTGCTGAAGCAATTTGTATTCTATTGTATATGCATGACACAACATATGTCCTAGGTAGAATCTTTCCCAGCTGTATTTTTACTTTGTAACAATGCATTTTCCTGTATCTAGAGAACCTAGTGTGTTCGCATGATGCTTTAGAGTCCTCTAGATAAGTGACAAATTGTGCACTGACTTACATCCTGGACAATCGAATGGAAGTCCATGTAGCTGCTCAGTACAAAATTGAGTTCCATAAAGTTTTATCAAAATACTTTTGGTTTTGTTTTGTTTTTAAAGTTGCCTAGTAAACTTTTAGCTTTGACTTGCAAATTATTTCTTTTTTCTAAGATAAATGCTTTGGCTCAAACTGTCTTTCTTCTTAATCATTTGCCTTTTTAATATATGTATCCTGGGTGTTTAGAAAACTCAGTGATAAGAATTGTCACACCAAAACAAACCAGCAAATTTGCAAAGATTTATTGCAGTCTGTTAGGAGGATGGATCAGATATCAAACAGGAATATGTATGCTGCATTGGTAAGAGGTGCTTTAAGTGCTATGATTATAACAGAGCTGAGTAGTGAAATTGCACTGGGCATATATTTTTCTATTTTCAGGAAGACATGGCTTGTGCTGCTTTGCTGACTGGCAACGCTACAGCTTTTGTTATTTCTTTGTCTTGTGTTCTTTCAGTTGTTCTGCTCTGGTTTAACAAGAGGGTGGGTGTGGTTGGTCATTGTACGGTTTTGATCACTGTTGCTTTGCTTTTTAATATCTGTGTAAGACGAGGGCCAGATTTAAGGGTAGGCGACTGCCTGGGGCGCCGGGCTCTGGGAGACAGTTTTTGTTGTTAGAGACGAGGGAAAATAGAATGTTTGAAGTAAAATATTTCAGGTATTCCATATGTGGATTCATTTTTCATTAACCTCCTAGAATGTTCTAATATTTTAATTCTTAAAATTAAAAAATTTCTATAAGCGTAGAGGAAACGAATTTTTTTGTTTTCTTCTATATTGCATGAATAAATACAGATTTACAGGTCCTAGCATGCAAATGTATCCTCTTATATGACAGGGATAAATCATGCATGCAAATCGTGCATCAAAATCGTGAATGGGCTACACATGCAATACAAAATAAGGTATTCAAAGGTTTAACAAGTAGAGGGGGAGGCATGCCAAAGGCACTCCTCGCCTGGGGCACCATTTGGTCTAGGTCCGATCCTGATTTAAGACCGTCTCCATGCACTTAAATTGTAAGCTCTTTGGAGCAGGGACTGTCTTTTCCGTGTTTGTACAGCACTTAGCACAATGAGGTTCTTGTCCATGACTAGGGCTCCTACGCACATCTGTAATATAAATATTAATAATACAGCATCACAACTAGCTGGAGAAATGAGATCCCATGCTGCGATATTTTTGACTGTGCTATAGTTTTCCAGAAGAAGTGAAGTCTTGTCTTTGGGGTCACAGCAGACAAAGCAGCGGAGGATACACAGGTAGGACGATCTAGCCCTGGCAGTAAGATGGAGTCAATGTCTAGGATTAGATGGTAAAGTGTTTTCCAGGGCTGGATTCTGTGATTAAAACAGACCTCTCAACTGGAGGACGTTGTGTGGGGTTGGAGCTGCTGCACTGCACAGATGGTGCCCCGCAGGGGATGCCACTGTGCGGTTCCAGGCTTGTTGTTCCTCCCAGGAGCCAGCGGGGGGTTTCGGGTTGGAGGTGGGTGAGGAAAATGCTGTGCTGGCACATCCGTCACAAGATGGGGTGCAGGTGGAGGGAGCAGACAAACATAGGTATCGCAGGTTAGGTTCCGTAGCAGGCGGCCTACATAAAAGATTACCTGATTTTCGAAGTGACCTGATCCACCTGCAACTCCCGTGGACTTCTCCTGGAGTTGTGGTTACGAAGGGACAGATTTTTAAAGGTATTTAGGTGCCTAAAGGATAGCCTCCTAGTGAGAACTTCACAAGTGCCTGGGTGCACACAGCTCCTATTGAAATCAATGGGAGTTAGGCACCTAGGAACTTTTGAACCTCTTGCTAGATGGATATCTGTATTTTTACGTGACTAAATAGCTTAGAAAATCTGGCTCAGGTGCCTCTGAGAATCAGTGCATTTTTATTTGGGTGTCTAAATGTGGATTCAGGTGCCTACATTTGGAAAAACTTGGTCTGAAAATTCTGGTTTTTTTCCTCCCACAGTTGGACCAATTTTGCAAATTTAAATTAACTTTAACTGTTGGGGATTTTGAATTTTTGTTGAGAATGTTTGTTTGGACAGGTAGAAACATCCAGAATTTCACAGAAGTTTAAGTATTTTTTGAGCATTAAGATTATAAGGTAGTAAAGTAATTATTGGGTCTAACTGAGCGATGTCTTAAGCCAGTTTTATGCTGGCATAACTGTATTGATGTTAATGGAGTTATGATTGTAATATTGAATGAACACAGTGGTGAATAAAGCCCGTGGGCATGCCCAAATCACTTACAACCTGGAGAGGCTGCAGCGAGCTCAGCCAGGGTACTACCCAGGATAGCAGGGGGTGCCACTGCCCCCCACCCCATGGTGGCCCTGGAACCAGGGCAGGGAAAGTCAGAACACTGGACTATTTAGACTGGAATGTCCAGGGGTCCCTGCTTTGGCTTTGATGGCTGGAGTCTCTGGTTGGCTCCTTTCTGCACCTGTGGGGGTGGGGATTTAACGCTGGGTTTGCAGCCGCTGTTTGCACAGCTCTCACTTCGGTGGTTTTGCACCTTTCATGGGACCAAAAGGGAACTGGATTTTCTTATGTAGGTGAGCACAAGCTGGGCATGTGCCTCTTTGTGCAATGCCTTTTTAATTAGTGTTTGTGCATGCCCGTGGCTAGTTTGGGGAGGCATGTGCACAGAGTATGGAGAGGAAAGGCCAGGGCCCCCTTCCTGCAGAGCTAGGAGGAAAAGTACCACCACAATCAGTTGATTCTCTGCCCTTCAAAATTAGTTGAGTTCTGATCTTCCACTCCCACCATGAATCTCTTCCCTCCGGGTCCCTCAGTCAGGCCTTTTCCTGCTGCCCCCCCTGTGTCTCCTTCCTGGTCATGTGTCTGTCGCCCAAGAATTCTGTCAGAAGTAAAACCCGTAGTTTTTACACAACGCTATCTGTGACCGATGCTTCACCATGAGTTGAATGTGTGTGGCTGAGATGTTGCCCGTGCATATGGTTGACAGGAATGCTGCATGTTCCTTTCATGGCAGCTTCCAAAAATGTAGGCTCCTGTCTATAAAGCTCAAGATGTACTTGTACTAAACTTGCCACCTTCTATTGCGAACCAAAGCAATGCATCTTCCATCCACTCCAGTCTCAGAATGACTTCTCTGCTCATTCTAGTTTCTTCTTTACCTGGAAGGAGTTTTAGATCATAGGCTGTGTCTGGGATCTCCCAAACAAATTACAGGTTGAATGATGAAAAAGGAATCACACTGTGTTGGTTTCTTGCTTGCGCCCAGAGTAAGAGATCTCAGAATTTGGCAGATTCCGAAAATGTGTGCTAGCTGGGTGCTGTAGATATGCATCCTTGCCAATGATGAAATTAAAGAGAGTGGCTGGGAGCCAAGCAATAAACTGATGGTGTAATACCCCCAGGAGTAAAACCAGAAGGTGAAGAAAAGTGGTATTTATTTAACAAAGCTGATTATTTTCTTATGGTACCTAACTGTTTATTTTAGACTTGGCTCTACTCCAGCTGTGATATTGCAAATAGATTTAAATGCCATCCCTGTCCTTTAATTCCTCATAATTAGGGGTATACTCTGGGGAGGTGGCGCGCATAAGATGCATACAAAGGCTTTGTTTGCAGACATGGGGGATCATTTTGCATCATTCTCAGTCTGTGACATCCCCAAAGTCCCAGGCATAGTTTCATATTATTGTCATCCTATATTTAGAAATGGCTAAACTTTTTCAGTGCACAGAGAGAATCCATTCCTTTAACTGACCTGTTCTGACTGACTTTATTCTAGTTAACCTTTTGGTGAACTACCTGATCCATCTCCTTTGAATCTCCAGTCCAGTCCAGTCCAGTCCAGTCCAGTCCAGTCCATGCATACGTAAGAAATGCTTGCTTTCATCCACCTTCTCAACCCATCTTTCCTGCTTCTGGGCTCATCTCGGGCATCCTATCATTTATCTGCAACCACCGATTATTGTGACCCTGCCATTCAGGTTGAAATGGGCAACTTGTAATGTGCATTGTTTCCAGGCAAAACTGATCTAATAGTATGACCAGTCTGTAGTTGTGTGTACTCTGGCTTCAGACAAAGCTATTTGGTCTGAATTTCATAGGCAAATCATAAAACATGGCATAGGGTGCATAAATCTTTATGTAACAACCTTGCACTTTTTATAAATCAAACAAAGGGTTCAGACCAATTAGTATTGTGAGTAACCTAGTTACCTACTCTTCCAACTTGGGAACCTCATGTTAGGCATCTAAATCAGTATGTTGATATCTAAATACCTGTTTTAGGCACATAATGCAGATGTGGCATGTAGGTACCTAACACACTAAAACATTTCTGTTTAATTGAAAAATAAAGCACCTGCAAAATTTCCATCCATATATCTGACCTGAAGCTTGGAACAATGACCATGGTCAAAAAATCCATCCCAGGGTGTGCACAAGACGCACAGTATGTTGGGAACATTAGATGTCAGGGTTATACTTGAATGAAGATAGACCACCTGCAAAGCTGTGGCTTCTGAACCATAAGGAGCATTTAATATATTAATGATGGATTCCCAGTAGCTTGGAACACAGGGCACCTGTGCTGATTCTGGTTGAATGCTCTTTCTAATGCTGCTTGCTTGATTTTGATGATACTGTATTTATTTGCAACTCTATAGGAACGTTGTTTGGAGATCATGGGATGTGGCAGTTCCACAAATGCCTACTACTTCCTGCGGAAATCGGAAAAAGGTGAGCATCTCATAAAATATTTCAGTCTTTCTTGGTGAATTATGAAGGTCCTGCTAGAAAGTCACAAATATTCAGCATAGAGATGCATCAGCTGTACTGCCTGATGATCTTGGCCCAGTTGTATAGCTGAGTGTCCATAAAAACAGATATGCAGTTCCCAAAGAAGATAAAAGCTAATAGCTCTTAGCTCAGGCTGAGATTAAAGGCAGCAAAGGCAGAGGCAAAGCTGTAAAGCAAAGCAAATCTATTGCAATCATCCATGTTAATTTGTCAGTTATTGGTAAACATGCATGTGTTATGCTCCCATGCTCTGAAAATGACAGCTGTGCTGGCATGAACACCACTTTCTACGGACTTTGAAACTGAAACTAAAACAAGGGCTGCTTTGTGCTATGGGTTTGCCAAACCAAACCTGGATGATTGAGGATTAAGCGCCTTGGCTCTTTTAAAGGTTAGATTTTGCGGTTAAGCAAATTGACAGTATCTATTTTAAACTGTGATAATGCAATGATCTTCTTGTCTCATCACTCATAATTGGGCTTGACAGAGTTCGATTTTTATTTTTGTAATTAAAACTGATAATATCAGTGTTTATTTTTAAGCTTTTTAAATTTTTTTTCTCTATTTCAGTTTTCATGTATGGGTTTACGATAAAACTTCATGATGGCGATAATTTTCAAGGTGTATTCTCAGCTCTAATATAATATAAACTGATTTTATGTTTATTTTGGAAATAAATGAAATAAAAATCAGTTTCTCAACAGAATGCATCAGTTATCTGACTATATAACCATATTGGAATCTATTTTGATAAAATCAGAACATTTTTATTTTTTAAAGATTTTTTTAACTGAAACCCTTCAGCAAAACAGACACCAATTATTGAAATGTTTTGGTGTTACCAAATCTGCATTTGTTGTCCAAAAATGTTTTGGTCAAAAAACTTGCTCAGTACAATAAGGTATCTAGATATTGATAACTGTGGTTTTCTAAATGTTTGAAGTTATGGATTGAGAGAGGTGACTGTTACAATAGCCACTGAATGGGGGTATAACATGTTATAGCTCTTCTGACCCCGAGCATTCCTGTGTGCCATGCAGTTATTACAGGGTGTCAGCAGAAAATGTAATCTTCAGGGTGTGGACAGGGGAAGAAATGGGGCAAATAAAGCCACTTAGAACACTAGGAAGCTGACAGAAAATAAGATGTGGTTGAGGTGCTTTCATGTTTTCCTTAAAGTGAGTGACATTGTGGTCAAACTGAGAGGGTGAAATATCCCATTTTACTGTACATGGCAGGGCCATAGGCACTGGAGATCAATGAGATATTTGAGCGTGAAGGGGAATGTAAACTGCTAGACAGTTATCCCAAAATTTAAAGAATGCTGGGACCCCAGCGAAAATGTCCCTTGCTCAAGGGCCTGTTTTCTTTTTGTATGGTAAATGGGTATATGGGAAATATGGTAGCATGTGATTGTCAGTAAAGACTGCATTGCAGTGCATGTGCACAAAGGGACAGAGGTGAGGGTGTGTGTGGTCTTAATGGTGTCATTTCTAGACTTGTGTGTGTTTAGGCATGTAACCTTAATGTTCTCTCAAAACAGGATAGACTCTGCGCTGCTTACATGTCAGCTTCAAATTTACCAAAACCATGCACCTTACCTTGTATTTTTGCTGATCTATTTTAAAGTTGCTCAGAATCGTAAATCTTCATTTGGGGTAGAGAACCCACCTAAACACTGTAGATTGATCTACTTTTAATGCCATGTGTAGGTTTGAAAGTAGGTTTTTCTTAGTTACACAGGCATGAATTAAAATTGGACAGTCTTTTTAGCTATCTAGTTGTATTTCTAACGTGCCTGTCATTATGATATCTAGGCATGTTGACAAGCTTCCAGGGAAGATTAATTAAGGGATACTCCTGGAGAAGTCTCATTTATATGACTAGGTTTGGTTATTAATGGTTTCAGATAAAGTGAAAGGGACAATTTTTTTATTCATAGCTGATTTAGGTTTTATTGAATTATATGCATTACAGTGAATGGGCATATTGTAGTTTCTGATCGCCTGTTTGGATTTGCTGAACAAGCAAAGTTATATCCTCTAGTGAATAGTTAAGTGTTTGTGTGGCTGCTGATCAATTTATTACTCAGATCCTCATAAAATGTGGGAAAATCTTTTTTTCTTCTCCTCCTTCTCCTTCGTAGTCGTCTTCTTGCAAACACTACCAGATGCAGCTCACCCAGGTAAGTTGGCTGATTAGAACACATGGCTTTTTCAGTTGTGCACTTGTAATGATGTATAAAACAGCACAACAAAACAGTCGCTTACCTTCTGATACATTAGCAGTATTAAATGACACGTGATGTTACATGCTTAGTGTATGGTCACTATTCAATCTTTTGTGAACTTCCTATTAATGGTTTTGAGGTACTTAGAAGATCTGGTTTTTAATGTAAATGACTGGTAACTCCACTTTCTGAGGGCTGTCTTTGCTGTTCTAACGTGCCGTGGCTTTAGAGAGATGAGGGACCGCTTTACATGCGGAGACTGGGTTTAAATTTCAGTCAGTGGATTCGATGTATAATAAAGTACACCTGGAATATTTTGCCCAGAATGTCTTTGGATATCAGTGTGGAACATGGGCAGAACCTGTCCCCTGAGGGAGAGATTGTGACCAAGGGACTTGAGCTGTGGATGGAGTGTCCTGACTAGATTCCTTGGTTGAAATCCTGGCCCCATTGAAGTCAATAGTGTTCAAATAGAAGTCAAAAGTCCCATTGACTTTTTAATGAAGTCAGGCTTTCACCTCTTGAGTCTGCTCCCAGCTGAACCACTGACTTATTGGGTGACCTTGGGCGCTTCTCTCTTAGTTGGTCCAGCAGCTATATACTACATGTTGATTGCACTTGAGGTCATGCAGGCCTCATATTATCTGCTTGCTCCTGCATATTAGGCCATTTATGTTGCAGATAATTCTGTCTGCTGTTTGCCAATTTGTTCAAGTTCCTTTCTCTTTATGTGTGATCTGAAGCCATGGCCTAGCACAAACAAATGGTTGATGTAATATCTCCAGACGGATTTTGTAGTAAGTCAGATGAGTCCTGGGCCCAGATCGTCGTCTGGTGTACAATCCGTGTAGGCACTGACTTATGCCCACTACCATGATTTATGAGTCTCTTTTGCTTGCTTTGCAGACTCTGTGGAGGGGAGAAAAGGGCACTAAAGTGGGTGTATGAATTCCTGAATGAGGCCATGGAGACTTGATTCCTCGTGGGTTCCAAGAGCCTGCAATTTTATAGCCTCCAAGCCCCAGTCAGCTGACATGAGCCAGCTGTGGATGTTATATTGCAGCTGAGACATCCCCTAATGCTCTCGTCTGCTGGCTGTTTTATTTTTGGCCGAGTTTATAGATTATGGTAGATTATGAAGCAGCTGTCCTTCCCTGAACCAAAGTTGTCACTGAGGAACAGTATTAAAAATGATTTAAGCCTCAGGGTCTGGAGTAGGGCCTAAAAATAGCTAGAAAGTCATTGCGCCTAACAAAAAGGAAGCACCAAATGCTGGAGGTGGCTGCTGAGATCAAACTGGAAACTGGATGTGTGGGGAGGGAGAATGTAAATCAACTTTTGATGCAGACCACTAAAAGCTAGGCTATTCCAAGGTGTGATAAGGTTTTAAATACCCCGGATAGGTAACATACAGCCCTGATCTTAGACACCTGCAGTTACGAGGCACAGGAGGAGAGAGTGATTTACAGTGTCAGATGATGGACTGAGCATGTGTCAGGGAGCCAGGAATTCCTGGGGGTTCATATCCCTGCCCTGCCAGTACATTGCAGCGTAACCTTGTGCAAGTCACCTGACCACATCTGTTTCCACATCTGTATTATTGTCCTCATTTTACGCCTGGGCTGTTACAAGTATTAACTAGTGAACGTTTGCACAGTGCTTTGAGATCAGGGCTTTGTTCACTCAGCTGTGGAGTTGGCAGGCTAGTTGGTGAATGGTTCCATTCCTTCCTCCACAGAGCCTCTGCGGGTGGCACCCTCCCAAATCCTCCACCCCAACCTTTTCCAGGGTCCCATAGGGTTCTGTGCTGCCTGCTCGCCTATTCGTTATGCAGGAGATAGGACCCGGAGGGGGGCTGCAAGCACCATCACTGTGCTGATCGTGTCAGTCTGTGTCTCCTTTGTATCGGACTTGCACAGAGTGGTGTCCTTGCTTTCCCAGTGCTGGACCAACATGGGGACTTGTGGGAGAGTGAGCTGGCCTGATAATAGTGCCTGGATGGATGCTGGCTGACGAGGGAAAGGCTTCGAGAGGTTGGTAGGGAATGATGCCTGCCCTGTCATTGTGTGCACCCATCCCTGATCCAGGAGGTCCAGAGTTTAGGGGAAATCCTGGACCTTTTGTTAATCCTGGTTTCCTAGCTGGCTTCACTGGATGGAAATGCCTTTTCCCAACTGGGAGCAAATAAGTAGCAACGGGCTCTTCAGTCTTACAGATAGATGAAGGTCTAACAATATCCAATGGCTAGAGGTTGAAGCTACACACATTCAAACCTGAAATAAGGTGTATATTTTTTAACAGCGAGGATAATTAACCATTGGAATGACTTATCAAGGGTTGTGGGAGAGTCTCCATCGCTGGCAATTTTTAAATCTAGATTTGATGGTTTTCTGAAAGATGGGCTGTAGGAGATCTTTTGGGAAAGTTCTATGGCTTGTGTTATAGAGGAGATCAGACTTGGTGATCACAGGGATTACTTCTGGCCTTGGAATCTATGACTCTGCAGAGTGTGATGATTGAGACCTTATCTCTTGTTTGTAACCTATCATTTCCAGCTTGGTTTACTGCAGTGTGCTCCATGTCGGGTTAACCTTGCAGACCACTGGGATGCTGCAGCTGCAGCAGAACACAGGTTGGCCATAGAGAGTATGTTACACGGACAGTCCAAAGGCTGCACTGGCTTCCTCTTTACCCCCAGGTGCAATTCCAGGTGCTCATTTTGATCTTGAAATCTTTGCCTGGTTTAAGTCCTAGCGACCTGAGCTAGCTGCCTCCTCATGGGGATGAGATCAGCTGAGGTGCTGTTACTAACCATCTTGAGATTGGAACAGTTGAGGTTGGTAGCTGGGTAGTCTCCGAGCTTTGACTCAAGAATTCATTCTAACCTACTAGTCTGAGATGACTTAAGTTTGCAACCACTTATTTCTAGGGCAGCATGCAAAGCGTACATGTTCATTGTGGCTTTTGACTGCAATTGGTTACTTATGAGGGTGTCCTTGTTTTTACGGTTGTTCGGGTAGTGACTTGAGGATGTTGTCTTTGTGTTCAGGTTTTCATTTGTGCAGGGAATAGCTGTAAATTCAGGGATTACTTAATGAATTAATCAAATGGAAAGCACTACTGATGTATGCGTGCTAAGTATTGTCAGCACATCTCATTAGCAGAAAGTCTGTTTCAAACCCATGTAGTGGCTTTTGTGTGTTTCCAGTGGTTCTGGGGGATAGAAGCATATTTCCTGTACAAGAATGTGGGGATTGGAGACTCACATCAGAGTGGAAAGGCAAGACTAGCCTACAAAAACATGCTAAAGCTAGGTTAAAGCAGAACTGGAGATTATGGGCCTGCTTCAGTGGAGTTACAGCTGTGTAAAACACGAGTAGCAGTGATGAAGTAGGCCCTGTATTTATTTGACTTCAAACAGGATAGGCAAAGCCCAGCTTTATTAAGGTACTGGGCAGGAACTCGGGTCTGGGTTCAAATCCTGGCTTTGCCATGGACTCTCATTGTGACCTTGAGCAGGTCCTTTAATCACCCAGTGCCTCAGCTCCCATCTGTAAAATGAGTGTAATGATACTTGAGAGTCAAAAGGTGGTAGAAATTGTCTAGTTAGAATTTAAGCTTTTTGAGGCAGGACTTGGTTAGATCTCCAGGCATTGTTGTCATATAAATAATAACAGTGCCCTGAGGAGCCCTCAGGGGAAGCTCGAAGAGTCATGGGATCTTTTAATCCAGTGTGGTCATACTTTTCTTTTTTGACAGTTGAGAAAATGTTTATTTCCCTTAGGATTTAGCCAGAAGAACAACTGATAATGTCAAATTCCCAGCCAGCTCAAACGTTAATATTTCAGCAAAACGATTTTTGGTTGGAAAATACCAATTTGTTGACGTTTCAACTAAATTTGTATCTATTTCAACTAAACTTGCAGTGGGAAGGTTTCATTAGGAAGGTTTCCCGAGGCCAGGATGGAATTTGGGGGGGAGACACCCCCAGAATAGCCAAGAACCTGGTGGTTTGGGCACTCACCTGGGATGTGGGAGACCAGGTTCAAGACCCTGCTCTACCTGATTTGGGCCAGGGTCTTGAACCTGGCTTCCCACATCTCAGGTGAGCACCCCAACCAGTGCGCTCTTGGCTACTCCCAAGTCTCTATTGTTCTTTCATTTTTAAACGTGGAAAGATCTTGATTTCATCCTGATATGAAACCAAATGCCAAAATAGAATTCTCTTTTTCTGGCCAGCCCTAGTTAATTCTTTCCTACAATTCACTTGTGAAAGAGACAACTCCCTTCTTTCCTTTCAAGGTTGGAAGGGCGAAGAGCACTTGTGCTGTTGCTGTTTCTCAGTGGTAACAGATGGCAAAACTAGGAGCAATGGTCTCAAGTTGCAGTGGGGAAGGTCTAGGTTGGATATTAGGAAAAACGTTTTCACTAGGAGGGTGTTGAAGTACTGGAATGGGTTACCTAGGGAGGTCGTGGAATCTCCATCCTTAGCGTTTTTTAAGGTGCGGCTTGACAAAGCCCTGGCTGGGATGATTTAGTTGGGGTTGGTCCTGCTTGGAGCAGGGGGTTGGACTAGATGACCTCCTGAGGTCCCTTCCAACCCTCATCTTCTATGATTCTGTATTGCAGTTCAGCTCTTTGGTTCTGTTCTTTTTGTCACAGCCTTCAAGGCCGCTGTCCTGATCCAAAGGTGGTATCGACGCTATGTTGCCAGGCTAGAGATGCGCCGAAGATGCACATGGCGAATTTTCCAATCCATAGAGTACTCCTGTGAGCAGGATCAGATCAAGGTATAGTGCTAAGGAGACAGTGGAAGTGTTTGCCCTCGGTCATTCTTGTCTTCATAATTCTTATCGGGCTATGAATGTGCATAGTGCTTTGCAGACAGACAAAATCCTTTCCCAGCGAGGAAGGCTGATGCTGTGGCTTAGGACCTGGATTCAGATCACAGTTTTTCAACTGACTTTCTGGTCGACCTTGGCAAGTCACTGACTTGTCCTCTCTGCCTTAGTTCCTTATCTGTACTGTGGGGATAATACAATTCCCATTGTCTGTTTACATTGGAATCTTTTTAGGGCAGAGATTGTCTCTTACTATGTGCATGTACAGGGCCTAGCTAGCACATGCCATCTTTTAGCATTTCATCTAAATCCAAAGGGCCTTAGTTGGTTTGCGGCTTCTAGGAGGTACTGGAATAAAAATTAATAAATGATGAAGGCAAAATACAGAGGGGAATGGATGAGACGAGGGGAGGAGAAGGGTGGCTGGAAGATCATGTGGTAGAAGCTGAATAATATGCATATTTAGAGAGTTTCACAATTGTATTTTAAATAGAGAGGGATTTTTTTCACACGCTTCTCTTTTCCACTGCCTTCCTCTTATTCTCTGTTCTGCTTGAGTAGTCAACATGCCATGGAAAGGGTGGCATCTCAAGACTTTCGTGGTAGCCATCTCAAGCCCATTTCTGCGGCTGCATGGCAGGGAAAGTTGTCTCCGGCAGTGAAATAGCCACTCCTGATCTGCAGCCTCATTTGTTTGTATTTCATATTTGGTATTAGTATGTGTCTGTTTTCTGCTACAGTGTTTGCTTCCTAGCTCTCTTCTGGCTCTTTTTCCATTGACTTTCTTTTGCCTGTTATACGTGTGAACAGGAGACTATGATGGAACCCAGAAGTACTTCATCTTGAAACCCAGGGGGAGCAAATTAAATGGCACAGGATTGGGGGAAATTTGATAACCCGGCCCCAATTCACAGCTCCTCTTGGAGGGTTTAGGAACACTGGGAGAGAAGCCATGTGAGCTCTTCTTACTGCTTAACTTGGCTCATCATTTTCTAACCTGATTGACTTAAGCAGATGTTTGCATCTTTTTCTTCAGCATGTGAGTCCAAAGCCCATTGACATCAACAGAAATATTTGTGTTGTCTTCCTTGGGCCCTTTATCCTTGATCTCTCAGGGCCAGTTTTTCTAGTGTTCAGTATCCAACATGCTTCCAGTGGGCTGAGCTTGTCTGAAAATCTGGCTGTTAGCAATTAGCATTAAGTTGGAAGATGGTTAATTAAATACCACTTTGACATAATGTATAATTAACCAGTGGAACTCTCCACAGCAGGATATTTTGAGGGAAATGGCTCAAGCAAGAGCCAAAAAAGGATTGGACTTCTATGTGTATAAGAGCAGCATCAGTAGTTACATTACCCAGAGTAAAAATAAGCAGGACTATCAATCCACAGGCTTCACGGTATAAATTAATAGCCACTTAGAGCTCATGGAGAATTTTCCCCCCTGGTGTAAAATGGCACAATTGGCTGCATTTTGTGGGCTTTACATTTTCCACTGAATTATTTTATATTGGCCTGTTTGTGAGAATGGATACTGGGCTATATAGCCCACTATTCTGTGCTTCGCAATGAGAACAGGTGTGACCTGATGTGCTGTATACACAGTGCAATATGCAAAGGAGATCATAAAGGCTCATGTAAAAAGAGAACTGTGTTCTGAAGAACACTCCACTGTAGAGCTTTTAAAGCGTTAGATCGTGTCTTAGGGTGAATAACATGGCCCTCCTTCTTGTCTTCTACAGCTTCACAACTTCTTCAGCTACCTTATGGACCACTTCACACCAAGCAGCAGTAAAGAGAGTAAGCTTGTGTATTTCATACGTAGATATGGCACTTGCAGCACTGAAAGCCACACACTCAGTGCAGGGGGTGGAGAAGGAGATGGACTCGTATGCCTCAGCACTGATGCTTCTAGCTGATTTAGGCATGGCCATAGAGGAATCTGAAGGGAAACCTGTCTAGACGTCAGACTGACCATGACTACAGTGAAGGCGTTAGATGGACCATGACTACAATGCAGGCCTCCGGAGCTTGAGGTGGGGTCAGGAGTAAACTAGAGGGATCTGGAGCAGCCACTACCCCTCTAGGAGTTGGAAGAGGGAATAAAAGTACACATCCATAATATTATTGTTATATAAAATGGTTTGCCATTGTCTGATGTTCCCTAACTACAAAAATCGGAGTCCTGTGGATTCCATGATTCTGCAGCTACAGACTCCACCCACGGAGAGCTTGCTCCAGAATCTTAATTTTCTTTAAAAATATTAAGTTTCTAGCCCTTATGGTTTTGATGAGAACTATAAAAATATGAATGTAAACCAAAGCAGTGCTGCCTTCCTGAAAAGATAGACCCCTGAAACAATAGCTCTAAGGGGTATGGACTTCCCAGTTTTTCCCAGTGATGTGTTAACTCTGACTATACAGGGGCAACATTTAACTGTTTCACTGCTGATCATTTTAACAAATACATCCAGATTGAAGTGCTTATCCCATCATCTCAAACTGCCTCCCTCACTTATCCCGGTGTCCCAACTTTTTCTCTTCTCACCCCCAACAAATCCTACAATGTGATTATGTATTTTCAATGCATAATATATTTGGGCTACACTAAAGATCTCAATACAGAGTAAAATAAATTAAATGTAATATAAAAATAAATAATACAAGATACTCTGCCCTGGTTATATAATTCATTTTCACATTTAATTCTGGAAAAAAAGCCATACAAAATTCTTAACGCAGACTGGCTGCACCAAAATGCTGCAGAAACCAGGAGGGCTTTCAGAAATGCTTGCCACAGAGCATGCTGGGCCTTGCCTACATCTAGTTGGAGACACATCTAGAGCTCGTTGGAAATTTTTTGTTGAAATGTTTTTTTCTGTGGGAAATCCCATTTTTTGTCAAAACTGAAACATTTAAAAAACATGTTGATTTCAGTGAAAATTCCTGCCCAGGGGTGATTTCAAAATTTGGGAAGATTTTCATTTTGGAAAATCTCCAAGTTTCCTTTCAGATGTCTGAATTTAATTTTAGAATTTTGAAATGAAAAGTTTCCAAAGCCAAAAAAAATTTCAGAATATCTTAATCTCATAGGAACTTTCAAAAATAGTTGTTTTTATTTTGCGTTGGAATGAAAAGAAATGTCAAAATTTCCTCCACACAGCAAATTCTGAGTTTTGACCAGGTTTAGTTACATCCTCTCCTTCCAATGCAGACACAGTCTAGTTTCTAACCAGATTATGTGCTTTGGAATTCAGACTAAAACATAGCATGTTGAGATGAGCCTACTGATTGGCTGTTCTCGAATAACCCCCTGGTCAGATGATCTTTAGCAAGTCATTGAAATTACACATTGGGCCCAATTAACCTTTTTTTTTAAACTCCACCCAGGGGACTTCATTAGCCGCATGTTGACAGAGGAAGAAAGCTACAAAGACACAGAGCTGGAAAAGCTCTGTGACTACAAATCTGTTGAGGTGCCAGACTCCTACACTGGACCTCATCTTTCCTTCCCACTGCTGCCTGATCATGCAACTGCCTTACTAGAAGCTTTCAAAGAGAAACAAGTAAGTATTCCAAAAGGGGGCCTATAGTGGTGTTCTCTCATTGCACTGCCATGGGGATGGCATGGTAGAAGGATAATTCCAGTGTGTGATATGCTTCTCTTTTTCCAAACACCTGGTCAAGAGTACGGAGGGCCAGTTTTTCAAGACATTACCTCCTTTTGCTCTGTGGGCCCACAACATCTATATGGATTGTTGTAGAGGCTGCTTGCCAAAAAGGTGGTGAGAAAGGCTAACAGAATGTAAGGAACTAGTAATAAAGGAACTGAAAATAAGACAGAAAATATCATAATGCCACTATATAAATCTGTGATGCGCCCATGTCTTGAATACTGTGTCCAGTTCTGGTCATCCCATCTCAAAAAGGATAGAGTGAAACTGGAAAAGGTTCAGAGAGGGGACAATAAAAATGATTAGGGATATGGAACAGCTTCTGTAGGAGGGGAGACTAAATAGATTAGAGCTGTACTGCTTGTAAAAGAGATGATGGGGGCGGGGGGGGGGAAAGATATGATAGAGATCTATAAAATCATGAATGGTGTGGAAAAAGTGAATACACGAGTGTTATTGATCCTTTCCCTCAGTACAAAAACCAGGGGTCACCCAGTGAAATTAGTAGGCAGCAGGTTTAATACAAACAAAAGGAAATATTTTTTCACACAACACACAATTAGCCTGTAGAACTCATTGCCATGGGATGGTGTGATGGCCAGAAGTATAACTGGGCTCAAAAAAGATCAGGATAAGTTCATGGACCATTAATGGCTATTAGCCAAGATAATCAGGGATGTAACCCCATGCTCGGGGTGACCTAAACCTCTGACTACCAGAAGGTGGGAGGAGAAGACGAGGTGGATCTCTCCAGAATTGCCCTGTTGTGTACACTGCTCCTGAAGCCCTGGTACTGGCCACTGTTGTAGACAGAATACTGGGTTAGATGGACCATTGGTCTGACCCAGCATGGCTGTTCTTGTGTTCAAATTTTTGGCTGGTGTAAATGGGCACTGCTCAGTTAAAATCAATGGAGTTGGATCCATTGACACCAGTAGAGAATTTTTCCTTACATACTTATCCCCATTTGAAGGAGGAGGTGAGGTCTCTTCACCAGTGAAGCTGTCTTTGTCAACTGATCTAGGAGGAGCTTTGAAGGGAAATTCATTCTCCTTGTCTGGAAGATGGCAGCCACAATGAGGGGTTTCGTGCATTAGGAGTTAAACGTGGCAGATTTTTTTGGGAGATCTTTGGGACACTGGGACTCCACTAGGATAATGCTAAGAGACAGATACTTATTTATAGCACTTCTTGAAAAAGATATGCAAATGTGGACAACTGACTGATTAACAAGTAGAACTAGTAAAAAATTTCCCATCAGGACTTTTTTTCCTTCTGAATTTCTGTTTTGTTGAAACTGAAACATTTTGCGGGAACACGTCGATTCTGACTAAATTTTGTTTTAAAATAATTGAAAAGAAGCATTTTTATGAGGTTGAAATGTTCTGCTTTGATTTTCCATTGGAGCATTTCAAAACCAGTTTTATATTATAAGACATATTTTAAAAAGTCAGCATTGAAGTGAAAAGAGTGAGCTACAATAATTGGCTTCCAAAAATTTCAGTTCACGGAAAATTTTGAAATTCTTGGTTTTCATTCCAAATCAGAATGAAAACAAATGTAAAATCTACCAAATTTCCTGTAAATGGAGAGACTGGTTCCTGCTCAGCTCAGTTAACAAGGAGGTGGCGCCTTGCTCAAGTGCAGTTCTCTGCGACACTCTCCCTCAAGAACAGTGCTGTTTTTAAAAAAAAAAAAAAAAGAAAGACTTCTGATGTCTCTACAGAGGCTTGGCTAGACAAACAGTGAGCGCACAGCACGCTGGGTGTAGATCTACAGTGCACCAGCTTACACTAAGTATCCAAGTGGAGCTTGCTGCTGTACATTACAAGTTTCATAATTAACTTTGATCTACTCCACCTTGCAATTGGAATAGGTCAGTGCTCACTCGGGAACTTTAGTGAGCAAGCAGGGTCCACTTGGACAATTCATGTGTGGCACGCATAGTGTGCAGTAGATTTACACTCTAGCTTGCCATGCACTAATTGTTCATCTAGATGGGCCCTTTATTCAGCAGCATTAAATAAATCCTAGATACATGTGCTTCACCTGGACACAAGGCAACACAAAACTCTCTGAGGGGAAGACTAAAAATAAGAAATGTCTGAAGGAGACTTTTTTCCTTCCTGGAATATGTAGGCTGTGGCTCTCTGGAAGAGAGGCAGCAAGGTCTAGTGTATAGTGCAATGGACTGGGAGTCAGGAGTCCTGGGTTCTGTTCCCGGCTCTGCCACCAGACTGGTGTGTGACTTTGAGCGAGTCACTTCCCATCTCTGTGTTGCTGTTTCCTGACTCAGCCTGTGTCTATCTTATCTGTTGAGTTTGTAAGCTCTTCCAGGCAGGGCATGTCTTTTCTATGAGTGTACCGTGCCTAGTACAACTGGGCCCTGTTCTCTCTTGGAGCTTGTCGGTGGTGCAGTAATAGAAATAACGGATAACTTCCTAAAACAGCCACCCTGGTGCTGTGCCACAACACACTCGCTCTCGCCGTCTCTTAGAGGGCCGGATTTTCAAACGTGCTCAGCTCCCATTGCTCTTGGTGAGAGGCTGTGTTCAAAATCTGGCCCGTAGCATACTCCCTCGTAGAATAATTGCAGCTAGTCCTTCCTAACCAGGCCAGTGCTATCTCAGCAGTCTACACAGCTATCTACACAGTCCAGATCTTCTTTCCTCCTGGACCTCCCCAGACACCTCATTACCAGCAATAGCATTTTAGGTGGCCCTTTCTGTTTGCAACAGCTTGCCCAAGCCTGTTCATTTCTGTTCTCTGAAGGCCATCATGTCGAGATCTGTGAGCTCTGGGCCTTGACAAAGAGCGCTGAGTGGCTGCTCCAAGAGCCCATTGTCCTCTCCAGCTGCCCACTCTAACTCCCTCGATTTCTCCCAGTAGCAGCTCCACGCTCATTATGTCTTAAAGCTCCTGCACGAGACCAGGAGACATCTCATGCAGCTGCCAAACATCACCCACGTCTCCACCTGCTACAGCGAGGAGATCACCATCTGTGGTAAGAGAGCTCGAAAGGACCCCCCCACCCCCAACATCCCGAAGTAGCAGCCCTGCACGTGGATGGATATTGGTTTTAAACGCAAAACACTGTAGGCACAATCCTGCTCTGTAATGTGTGTGTGACCCCATTGAATTAAATGGTGGCGTATGTGTATAACAGAGCAGGATCTGGCACTGTTACATGTGGTGGTGTAGCTTCAAAAGAGTATAGCAGTCTCTGTTTATGCAATGGGACCTCAGGGTGGAAATTGAAGTTCACCTTAGCCTGCTGCATTCAAGTCCAATCAAACCTAAACATCAGAGAGCCCGAGTCTCCATACTGGCCAGGCTTTGCTCAGCTCAAGGAGCATTGTCCTCTGTATTCTTTCACTGTTCTAGCTCAGTTCAGCTGCCGGGATATGAATAGAGCTGCCCTGTGGCTTGGCCATGCATGCACGTTTTGGTCAGTGAATCTAGTGATGCTAGTATTCAGCCTGCTATAGGTCTGCTGGAACAGCAGAAGTTATGGAAGGGAAGGAGGCTTGGGTGGCAGAGGATTCATTTTAATAAATGCATCCCTTAATGCTCCACAAGAGCAGTTCAGAGGAATCCAAACCATAAAACCCAGCTAATCATTAAGGAGAATGAGCAAGGCTTGTAGTGCAATCCTAGGCTGATGAATTAGCTGCTTTATTAAATAGATCTGGTTTTGCCAGTGGTGTCTTTAGAAGTAACTAAAGGTCAGATCCTCAGTTAGTGTAACTGGGCACAGCTATATGGAGGTTATTGGAACTGCACCCATTTGTACTGGCTGAGGATCTGGCCCTAAAACTCAGTGTCCTGTCCCATTGTGCATCTGAGATACATTCTTTAGGGGTATCTATAGTGCAGTTGTTCCACAGCCCTACACAGAGGGATGTTTTGAGGAAGTTACAGATATTTGGGGGGCAGAGGAGTTAAAATGAGACTAGCCGTGAGGGATTGCCAGTGGGGGACTTGACTATGTAGATGTGAGATGGGAGTACAATGCATGGTAAGAAGCTGCAAACAGTAATGGATGATTTGACCCTTTTTGTCCCCTCTTTCTGATGACAATATTTAGTGGGTCAGGGGACACAGAAAGAAGCGATTTACAGAAAGCTGTTTTAAGGGCCTTACCTATTGTTAAACAATGGCATGAACAGCTTTGCTTTATGTTAAATGTCGGGGAGGAGAAAAGCATACCCTGAACTGAATGTCTTTTCGTGTGTTAGGAGACTTGCATGGCCGACTGGATGACTTGTTTCTGATATTTTACAAGGTACGTACTGTGCTTTGCTAAAAGTGACACTCGCCCACCCTGCGGCCTTTACTCCTGGGAGCAGTCCCACTGGTTGCAGTGAGGAGTACTCTCCAGGATTGAACTCTTAAAGCTTCATTCTCACGTTGTTTTGAAATGGCTTCACTAAATAAAGTTTAATCCTTTGTTGTTCTTTAAATTTGTTATTAGAGCTGTTGTTATGTTTATACATTTTTCCATGTGCTAATGGTCCATTTTTTAAAGCTAGAAGACAACACCTGACTGTTTTCTTACCACTCTTTTGTAACTTTACGTGTAAAATGATAAGCAGCTACAGAGTCAAGACACTGGGCAAGACACTCAGGTGGGGCAAATGGGTGCAGAAGTCAATGGAACTGCAGCCATTTGGACCACCAGAGGAGTCAGCCAATCGTATCACCAGCCTCCTTCTGCCTATCCCTTTACAATACGGTTAGAATTATATTGGGTGAAACCTTGGCCTTAGTAAAGTCAATGGAAGTTTTGTCATTAACATCGGTGGGGCCAGGATTTCACTGTAGGACACAAGGACTAGCTGACAATACTGGTTCTTTTCAATTGCTAATATGTATAATAAAGAGGCTGTGAGTCAGGAGATCTAGGTAGGGGTGGCGGTGGGGATGTTACCCAGGGTTCCTCGACTCAGTCACTTTTAGTCTCTGCGAGTCGGTATCAGAAAATAAACCAAAGGAAACACAGCACCTCCACCTGCTACATGGCTGGCACAGACAAGTCAAAACCAAGTGCTTTTAACTTTAATGCTTTACTTAATGGTCCCCAGCACTTCCCATCAGAATGCTTTCACTGGAAGTCTCCATTTATGAGTCTTACGCACATATATGTACACTAGATTAAATTAGAGTACCCCATACTTATTGTTACCCCACAAGTCAGAGGCAGTCTTAGGGTGAATCAGTCACAGATTTCCAGATGGTGGTCCTTCCATCTGTGCCTGGAGATCTTTTCAATGTGTCCACGAAGCGATCCGCCTGACTCAGACTTGCTTACCTCCCTTTTATACCCCAAAGTTACAGAGACATGTCAATCAAAAGTATTACATAGCTGATCAAATGGAAACAAAGGCAAAGGTTACAGAGAATGTCAAAACAGGATGCAGTTATGTGGTTTCGAGTAGTTAGTCTGACAGGTATGAACATATTCCGACTGTCTGTTTTTCACCCCGCCACATAAAAGGGCAGAGAGAGTCAGGTTCGAAAGGGCACAGAGAATCAGGTTCAGCCCTCCCTCTTCCAGCTTGGCCTTGGCTGAACTAGGTCACACAAAAGAAAATGTATTAAATGGCTACTCCTAGAAATAAGCAATATAACTGTTAGTTCATCTCAATAGTTGCTAGTTGTCTAGGCACCTGATGGTTTGCTAACATGCTCCCCTTCAGGGAGAGTGCAATGTGCGGGGGGGTATTTGCCTTCTGTCCCCTTCTCACCCTGTGGGTGTTTACTATATTTCTTTTTTGTGTAGAACGGCCTTCCCTCCCCAGAGAAGTCTTATGTGTTCAATGGGGACTTCGTGGACCGAGGCAAACAGTCCATTGAGATCTTGATCATTCTCTTTGCCTTCCTCTTGGTTTACCCAAAGGAGGTTCATCTGAACCGAGGAAACCACGAGGACCACATGGTCAACTTACGGTATGGGCGCGGAACCCGTGGGCTATTGGAGCGCAATGTGCTTGTTACTAAACGGCTACTTAAAATAATCTCTTCTGCTTCCGTCTAGCTATGGTTTCACCAAGGAGGTCATGCAAAAATATAAGGTAGGTTTGCTTTGAAATCTCACACCTCCTTTCCTATGTCTGACACACACTTCCTAGTGCTTCACCTCCTCCTTTCTGCCCTCATCCTTCTAGGTGCATGGGAAGAAAATTCTGAAGATGCTCCAGAATGTGTTTTGCTGGCTGCCGCTGGCCACCTTAATCGATCAGAAAGTCCTAATTTTACATGGCGGTGTGTCGGACATGACTGACCTGGAGCTGCTGGCCAAAATCGAAAGGCACAAGGTACATCTACTGTGTGGACCCCTTGAAATACAAAGGCACTGCTGGTTTGTGATTGTAAGAGCTTATTTGTTTCTAGTATCCTGGCCAGAGAGAACAGCTTTGTAGTGGAAGCATGTTTAGACCCAGCTTGAAATGGATGTGACTTAACTAAGCGTGTGCACTAGATGTAAAGGGGAGAGGAGTAGAATAGCCTCTGGGTTTCTTTTCAGTGTGAAGATTGTTTGTTTGGTTTTTTTTTGTCCTGGGTTGTGATGGATTTTGATATATTTAAATGGATTGGCTGATGCAAGCTCTGAGATCCAAAGGGGACCCAGTAATAAGTGTTATGATTCTGTCTCTTTGCTCATGGATTTTTTCCCCTCAGTAGCACCAGTCCCCATGCACCCCCGGCTTGTAATTTCTTTTTCAACACTGGGCTCGATGATGGGATGGTGTGGGTAAGGCAGTGGAGTGTGACTCAGGAAACTCAGAATTTCCTGGTTCTGCTCATGGCAGATTCCGGAGTGACCTTAGACAAATTATTTTCTCTCTCTGTGCCACACTTTGCAATCTGGAAATACTTCGCTACTGTGCAGGGGTATGGGGAGGGGACATTTACTTCTGAGGGATCCTGCTCTGATAGCACCCCAAGATCTCCCATGCCCAGCCACCCACTCTCAGCTGCTGAAACTCTCTGTAAGCTCCCTTGTAGCTGATCACATTCTTTCCACATCCCTCCAGGAATGACAGGAACCCCTGATCCCCATCCATTATCACTAAATCCTCCTCTTTTCTTCCTAAAATCCAGCATCTTTCATTTGTCCAGTTGTCAGCCCTTCCCACTTTCAGCTAGTTTGATTTCTATCCAGGTACGGAGATGGACCTGTTCACCATAGTATCTGAGCACCTCACAATCATGTAAGGATTTTATCGCCACGTCATCCCTGTTCAACGGTGATGCACTACCCTCATTTTATAGATGGGGAAACTGAGGCACAGAGAGGGGAGTCACCGAGCAGGCAGTGGCAAAGCTGAGAATAGAATCCTTTCTCCATTAGACCATCCTTTCCCGTAATGCTAGCTGAATTACATCCTACTTTACACAGGGCTCCGCAACAGCTAGGGGCAGATCAGTAAGATAGTCTGATTAATCCTCATTTAACAGAGGGGGAAACTGAGGCAAGGAGCACTGTGTGGCTTGGCCTAGGCCACAAAGGTGGAGTTTGCGTTAGAGCCAAAGTCAGAATTTGGGAGCTCCTGTCCCCCAGCCTGGTGCTCAGACCCACCCTCCTATCTTTTTTTCTTTCAGTTTGTTTCTGTGTTAAGGGGCAAAAAGAGAAAAGAGAAGAGGAGACCCCTGGAATCCGAAGTGAGAAATGGCGAAAGCCCCATGGGCGTTGGTCTTCCGAGGAGCAGTTCGTTCCCTGGTTCTTGCTTCCATCCTAATGCTGCTAGCATGGCCAGCAGGACACAGCTGTCTGAGTGGGTCCGGCAGTCGGTCCAGGAGGAGCTGGAGAAGTGCCGCAGGCAGGTGGGGTTCAGCGAGACCCAGGAGGACAAGGAGCTCACCTGCACCAGCTCAGTCACCATGACTGAGTCAGAGTTGGAGTCCTGTGAGACAAGCGAGTCTAGCCAAGAAGAGTGGAAGCAGGTGAGTTCCACCTTTTGGGACAGCACCGGGATCCTGCTATACAACAGTCTTGCATAGTATTCTCCTAAGGAACGTCCACCTAGAATGGGCTGCCCCATCTGTGGCTCTCACTATGGGCATTTTTTCTTGTTCCATCTGCTCTGTCGAGGGCAAAGCTCTGTGCCAGTGTGTGGTGTGAAGAGGTTCTTCCTTATGTTTGTGTTAAACCTGCTGCCTATTCATTTCATTGGGTGACCCCTGGTTCTGTTCTGTGAAGGGGTAAATAACACTTACCTATGCACTTTCTCCACACCAGTTATGATTTTATAGCCCTCTATCATATCCCCCCCTTAGTTGTCTCTTTTTTAAGATGAATAGTCCTAATATTTTTAACCTCTCCTCATCTGGAAGATGTTCCTAATCAATTTTGTTGTCCTTTTCTGTACTTTTTCCAACTCTAGTATGTCTTTTTTGAGATGGGGCAACCAGAACAGCACATAGTATTCAAGGTGTGGGCGTACAATGGATTTATATGATAGCATTATGATATTTTCTGTCTTATTATCTATCCCCTTTCTAATGGTTCGTAACATCCTGTTAGCTTTTTTGACTGCAGCTGCACGTTGCATTGATGTTTTCAGAGAACTATCCATGGTGACTCCAAGATCTCTTTTGTGAGTGGTGACAGTAATTTAGTTCCCATCGGTTTGTATGTATATTTGGAATGATGTTTTCCAATGTGCATTACTTTGCATTAATCAGCATTGAATTTCATCTGCCATGTTGTTCAGTCACCCAGTTTTGTGAGATCCTTTGTAACTCTTCTCAGTCAGCTTTGTACTTAACAATCTTGAATAATTTTGTGTTATCTGCAAACATTGCGACTGCACTGTTCACCCCTATTCCAGATCATTTTTTAATATGTTGAACTGTACTGGTCCAAGTACAGATTCCTGGGGGACACTGCTGTTTATCTTTCTCCACTGTGAAAACTGACTATTTATTCTTACCCTCTGTTTCCTATTTTTTAACCAATTACTGATCCATGAGGGGGACCTTCCCTCTAATCCCATGATCGCTTACTTTGCTTAAGAATCTTTGGTGAGGGACCTTGTCAAAGACTTCTGAAGGTCCACTGGATCGCCCTTGTCCACATGCATATTGACCCCCTCAAAGAATTCTCGTAGATTGACTCTCTCAATTTCCTTTTACAAAAGCCCACGTGGACTCTTCCCCAACATATTGTGTTCATCTGTGTGTCTGATAATTCTGTTCTTAACCAGTTTGCCTGATACTAAAGTTACAGTTACCGATCTGCAATGACCAGGATCAACTGGAGCCTTTTTTAAAAATTGACATTACATTAACTATTCTCCAGTTGTCTGGTACAGAGAGACTGGTTTAAGTGATAGCTTACATAACAGAGTTAGTAGTTCTGCAGTTTCATATGTGAGTTTCTTCAGAACTCTTGGGTGAATACCATCTGGTCCTGGTGCCTTAGTCCAGTTTAAATTATCCATTTGTTCTAAGACCTCTACTGACACCTCAGTTTGGGATAGTTCCTCAGCTTTGTCATGCCAAAAGAACAGCTCGGGTGTGGGAATCTCCCTCACATCTTCATTGAAGACTGATGCAAAGAATTCATGTAGCTTCTCCACATTGGCCTTGTCTTCCTTGAGTGCTCCTTTGGTACCACGATTTTTCACTAATTTTTTTTTGGCAGGCTTCCTGCTTCTGTATACTTACAAAAACTAACAGCAACACTTTTTTGATCCTTTTCTAGATGCTCTTTACATTCTTTTTTGACCTGCCTAATCATACTTTTACACTTGACTTGCCAGAGTTTATGCTCCTTTCAATTTTCCTCAGTAGAATTTGACTTCCAATTTTTAAAGGATGTCTCGTCTCTACCTGCCTCTTACTCTGTTTAGCCATGGCTGAATTTGTTTTGGGGTGTCTTGCTGGGTTTTTTTTATTTGAGGTATGCATCTAGTTTGAACCTCAATTATGGTATTTTTAAAAAGTTTCCATGGAGTTTGCAGGCATTTCACTCTTGTGACTGTTCCCTTTAAACTAGCTTCCTCATTTTTGTGTAGTTCCCCTTGACAGTTTTGCTCCATTAACTCCCAAATGTTAGATGAACCAGAAGGAAACACAGGTACCAGCATATTCAAAGAATCTCAGGCTTTTCTGAATTGGTGGTTTTGACCCATTCTTCTTGCATTCTTCCCGAGTCATTTCATAACAGGATAGTTTATGGGGCGGATTATTGGTGGTCATAGGGCCATTGATAGGAAAGATTTCTCATTCTATTTCCTATGTGCTGTTTAATAGGGTAATCCTCCTTCGCTTCCTAGAAAATTCAGTTCTGCTTGTCTTCATAAACTGGAAGAATAATTCTCTGAACCTTTAGAAATTATTTTACTATAAATAATCTAGGCCATTTATATGACACCCAGTTTGGATTTCATTTGTGTCTTAGAAAAGACTGCACTAAGAATAAGTTAAATTTCGAGGGAAATTAAAGTCTTGGGAATTATTCTTCTCCTTTTAACATGTTGCAGCTAATTTACTTGTGCCCCCTCCTGTATACTATAAATACAGGCCACTAGTACTCTCGTGTTAGCAGAGTGTGCTTCAGCAGGAGCCTTCATGCCAACATCCCAAAGCGTTGCACACCCGAGCAGTGTAAAGCTGTGTATATCAAGGTCAGGGTCAAAGAGCGAAACCTCTCCACTCTAATCCAAACAGTAGTCACTGAGACAGCTTTCTTATTACCATAGATCAGGGGTGTCAAACTCATTTCCTACGGCGGGCCAGATTTGGGACCTGAGTCTCTAACTGGTTTGGACAGGAAAGGACACTTTTCAAACCAAAGCAGGACTGAGCTGAGGGAGTGAAAGAGGAAGACAACTGTGAATTGCTCTTTTACCACTTTTACTTTTTCCCTCCTACTCTGTATTTCTCAAGCCACAGGCCAACAATGTTGTCCTCTCAGTAAAGGCCCAATCCTGGGAGATATAGGATCCTGTGATAGTCCTGTATGCATATATGTGTGTGCTCCAAATGCTTGGAAGGAGCTTCGTGTGAACATCCACAAAACTCGACTTGATCTCCACCTTCAAATCATTCCTCAAAACTCTCCTTTGCCGTGATGCCTACAAAGAAACTTGACAACAGTTAAACTGCTGGCATGCAGAGACCACAGGCTACTATTATGACCAGCATTCTCTCATTATTTCCTTGTACTTCCCTATCACTTGTCTTATACTTAAGGCAAGATTGTCTCTTTGGGGCAGAGACCTTCTTTTTGTTCTGTGTTTCTACAGTGCCTGGCACAGTGTTGTCCTGGTCCATGACGGAGGCTCTGACATTTTATGGCTATAAAAATAGTTCATAATACAGAACGTGGTTGTGTGTTGCCACACTGTGATATTGGAAGTATCACAGTATTCCCCAATGCTTACAGGAAGTGATACTATGGAGTCTCAGATGCTCTGGTGTGTGAAGTGTTGATAAATGTTGACATTGCAGTGGCAACCACTGTACAGAGTCATCAATGTGTGTTTGATCTCTCAGATTGTAGATATATTGTGGAGTGATCCTATGCCTCAGGAGGGCTGTAAAATGAATACAGTCCGAGGAGGGGGCTGCTACTTTGGGCCTGATGTGACCGAGAAGATTCTACAGAAGCACAGCCTGCAGTTCCTGATCCGCTCTCATGAGTGCAAGCAGGAAGGCTATGAGTTCTGCCACAATCGAAAGGTAGCTGGGTGGGCCAATGCTAAAGGGACAGAGTTAAGGGTGTTGGAGTGCATTTCCGTACTATCACTTTGGGTTTCTTTTGAATTTTGCTTTCATTCTGAATTTCCTGGGTTCTAATATTACTTTTGTTGATAACTACTGTACAGAATGCCTGTAAGGTTTTTACCTGAAGTTACTAATATGTGCTTTCTACCTTAAGTCAGTTTTTGGCCTGGGAATCTTGAACTAATTTACACTCCAGATGGAACTGTCCCACAAATGCCACCCCTGCACAAAGACCAGGCACGTGTCTGTGCACTGAAAGGTGCCGTTCTTAGCAAATGGAATCCTATCTCCTTCATTACATAATTACCCATTGGGCTACCAAACAGATGTTCTGTTCAAAACTGTTTGCAATGATGCCAAGGTTGAAAACTGTAACTGTGTTTAACGAGCAGACACAGGATCAAGTTCTGCTCTCAGATACACAAGTGTAAATCCAGAGTGACTTCACTGACTTCAGCAGAGTTACTCTTGATTTGTACATGTACATTTGAGACTAAAATTTTGCTAAGAGAGTGCAGTAAAATGATAGCAGTCTGGCGTGGTGTCTGATCCAGGGACTTTAGCAGTACTCACGGAGAACATGTATAGTTTTCATTCTTTCCTTTCCAAACATCCTCCTATAATTTCCTTTCCCCAAACAAGTTATGCTGGTTTCACTGCCCCTTGATTCGAGCTCTGATGGATGAATGTTTGTGGCTTATCTATGTGTGTGTATTGTACCCTGACTGTAAATGCCTATCCATTTTTTTCATTTAGGTACTGACCATATTTTCTGCCTCAAACTATTATGAGGTTGGCAGTAACAGAGGAGCCTATGTGAAACTGGGGCCAGACCTGATCCCTCATTTTGTGCAGTATCAAGCTAACAAGACAGCCCATACATTAACTATGAGACAAAGGCAAGACTTCCTAGTTAAGTGTTATAAATGGCATAGAAATACAAGGCTCTTCAAGTTAGCCAAGCTATTAAAAGATGCACTTTGGATCATCAGATTCTACTTTAGAATTAAACTAGAATGGAGATAGATTAATCCAGAACCCTAGACATGAAAATTCCTGAAGCTCTGAGAAAGTTTGGATCTTTATCCAAACTTTACATCTTTATTAATCAAGACTGGGTGTCTTTCTAAAAGATGTGCTTTGCCACACGCAGAATTTATGTGCTTGGGATAGGAATTACTGGGTGAGGTTCTATAGGCTGTGTTATGCAGAAGATGACTGTAAAGTTCTCTTCTGGCCCTGGGCCCATTTCCAGTCTTCCCTTTCCAATGTAGCGTGTAACCCTTCCCATTTAGAAACTGTCAGGAAGTTTGACTTGACCACTTCAGAAGCTGATCATCCAGTACATGTTGTAAGTGGCTGATCTCATCTGAGCCACTGCAACAAATGCAAACAAACCATACTTTTCTAGATGAATTGGGAATAACAAGTGTGTCTATTGCTGGGACCAAGCGAGGCTCCTGTGATTTTAGCAGTTATCTGGTTAGCTCGTTTTAGCAGTTATCTGGAATGGGGGAGGGGAGTTCTGTAGCAGTGGTCATAGCGCAGTGATTCATGTTGGGAGGAGTTACACCAAACCTATGTGGCAGTGTATTTGGTGTAATCTGGTGGGTTGCAGTTTGGTTTTAACTTGCCTGCAACAAAGGGACTGTGCTCCTGTGAGACGTGGGTATGTCCAGGCCATCCATGAATGGTCCAGATGGACATCAGGGGCAGACGCTCTTTATTTTGCTCTCATTTGATAAGCCTTTTAAAATGTCTGTGTGTCTCCTGCTTCTTCTAGGATCAGCAGAGTGGAGGAGTCGGCCTTCCGCGCGCTCAGGGAGAAGCTCTTTGCTCACACGTCGGACCTCATCTGCGCATTCAAGGCCTATGACCAGGACAATGCCGGTAAGACTAAGAAAAGAAAGAGCTTCATGTGAACTAATGCTGAGCAGTGTCCCAGCTGGGTTTCTCTGGTGTAATGGAGCAGTCTGTCTACAGGAGCTGCACTGAACGGGTTGGCAATGAGCTCAAAGGGGCATCAAACAAGAGTGGGAAAACTTGGGACTTGGTGTGCAGGTTGTTGCTTCCGTGTCTTGTTCACCCAGGCTCGTGTGCCTGTGACCTTTGGAAACTTGACTCCTAGAATGGGGAGAGAGATCCTCTCACCCCGTGTCAGCTGATCTAGCAGCAGCAATGCCGCATTGTGTTTGGAGGCACGTCACTGCGCTGCAGTGCAGAGTTGTAGGGGTTGAAATAAGGCTCTTTGAGATCCCACATAGCCCATGGGGAAGATGTGATGAGATAACAAAGTGGATTATTTAAATAAGCAATGCCATTCTTTCCCAAGTGTGATTCCAGCCCCTGGCTCTGGTTCCTAAGGTGCTTTCATGAGTGTCCCTTTCAAACAGGAACCATCACACTGAGTGACTGGGCAACTGCAGTGGAGTCAGTGTTGCATTTTGGACTGCCCTGGCGGATGTTGAGGCCACAGCTGGTGCGCAGCACTGCAGGTGGCATGTTGGAGTACAGATCCTGGCTTGATGACTTAGCTGTGGAGCAGCGGAGCAAAGAGGTAACTATCCTCAGGCAACGCATTCCTCAGGGCACAGGAGAAAGCCTGGGCCATGAAGCCCACTTGACCACAAAACTGACCTGGCCTGCAGATCCCGTGGTGATGAGTGCATAAACGTGCTGTGAAAGCCTAGGTGGAGAATTGCTTCATATAGAGCCTGATCCAGAACCCACTGAAATCAATGGAAAAATGCCCATGGAGGTCAGTGGCGGTTAGATCAGGTCAATGAACATTTTATTCATATAGTTAATAATTATATTTTCATTTCTATTTCATTTGTTTAAACATCAGCAAGTTAACCCTTTAATGCTGTGAGTAGCTCAGTACCAAACCTGTTTGTTCTGGAGGTGGGGTGTGTGTATACATGTGTTCCTTTCATTGGCGGTAGTTTTTCTGGGCTCTTCTTATGCCTCAAGAAGCTACTTGGCAGGGCCAAAAAGAAAATTAAAAAGAAAAACTAGAGATGAGAACCAAGCTGCCGTATTTAGATCCAGATTTGAAATAAGCCATAAAGTTGGAGGTGTTTTCTCCATGGTGGAAACCATGAAATTCAGGCCTGGGTCTGGATTTGGATTCCAAGTTGCTGAAGTTCATGGTTTTTCAGATCCCAGTCATAGGAACAGGTTCAATCACACAGTCTCAGAGCCACATCACTGAGTCCAGCAACACATAAACACAAATAGCGTGACCATAGTGCAACCAGGTATCTGAATGCAAAGCCAAGTGCACAGACACATCCTCCTTAAGACGCTGCATATTGAGAGCTTTAAGTGCATTTTATTCCTTTAGGCATTTAATGATCCATTAATTCTGCTGATAAATCAGGATTTGATTCACAGCAGTGCTACCTGTTTGTTGACAAAGGCTGATGAGGCACAAAGAATTACCTTCCAATTCAAATTCAGTGTTACTTTGCTGGATAAGTGTAGTCAATGTACAAAAGGGATAGAAACAATGGGTCTCATGTCAGAGATACGAACCACAGTAGTGTCATCTGAATGGGCATGGCTTCAGCACAGGTGGAGATACTGTATGCTCAGGATAAAAATTAGCCAGGTCTCAGCATCCAGAACACTTCTGTATTGTTTCTAGAGCACTGAAATCTTGTTTGTGACTCACAAGAATTGTTGAGAAATGACTACATGCATAAAATGCTTAAATACACAAAGCTAAGTGGTGACAGCTATTCTCTTAGATTACTTTAATTATACCATGTTATGTTGGTATAAATAGACTTCTCGGATTAAATAAGGGAACAGGGTGGTGTGTGACTGGCTTACAGATGGGTCACATTGGGGTGCAGAGTTGTCCCTAGGAGGATCAAAATGTCAAGACAACTCCAGTTAAATGATTTAGTAAGGATTTCCAGGTGTTCCAGTTTGCAGCACAAGGAAACATGAAAGGTGATTCTGGTGATTCTTTCCGGCTGTAGACAAATTGCTTTTATTTATGCAACATCAACTTTTATTATACAAAACCCTGAAATCCCAACTTATGCTAGGAGTCAGTAATAAGTGTTACTGTAAAAGAGAATGTGTTATATCTTCCAGCACATACAGTCCAGCTTGCTAGAAACCATTTATCGAAACAGATCCAACCTGGAAACCATATTCAGGATCATAGATAGTGATCATTCAGGTAAGGATGTGTTTTGACTCACCTTTCCACCTCCCATGAGTATTCTGTTCCATCCCCCTTTAGGGCTCACAGTTAAACAGGAGGCAGTTTGTTCAGTGGTTAGACCAAAAAGTCTTGGGAACTAAAATGGCCCTACTGTTCAGTCAAGGATGTGTCTAGTTTACTCTAACACTGGATCAATCACTTCTTTGTGCTGTGAAAATGGGTTCAAGTAGGACTTCAGGGCAAAAGAGATACTACCCGTAAGGATGACTTTGTAGTTAAGGTACCGTCTTGGGACCCAGAAGAGATCTGGGTTTTGTTCCCTGTTGTGCTACTGTTACCTTCTGTAACTTGGGGCAAATTACTTAGGCTCCAATTGTGCACCATTAAAGACAATGGTAGTTTTGTCAATGACTTTCAGGAGTGTAAGATCATGCCCTTAACCTGTCTATCAGTTTCCCATCTGTAAAATAGAGATACTGTTTACCTATCCCTGAAACTTAATTCATTAAATGTTCGTCATACACTGAGAGCATCAAATGAAAAGTGTGGTAGGAGTGTAGAATATTATTAAATTATGCAGGATAAGGTATGTGTAACTGTTTGAAGTTACATTTGAACTATCCCATTAGTTAACCCCTGGGTGAGTGGACAGCTAGCAAGCATCAGCAATAATCTATTATGATTCAGACTCCTGCTCAGATCCCCTGCAACACCTCTCTGTTTATGTATGGCAAGTGCCAGCCCCACAGGGAACCATGAGGATTAATTTTTTTATGCTGCTAAATGAGAGGGCACTGTATCCGCTCCCTCCACTCGTGGTGTATCTTAGCTATTTGGAATGCCTTCCCTGCCACAACAAATCAAGCCTTTGCTTCTCTCTCTCTCTTAGTACAATAGAGAACACTACTTCACTCTTCTCTAGCACTTTCTAAACATGCATTAATTTAGCCTTTACACCCAGGTGACGTATGGAGTAGTGTTACCAGTTTGTAGATGAGGAAGTGGAGATGCATGCAATAAATAGACTCTCAGAACTGGAAGGGACCTCGAGAGGTCATCTAGTCCAGTCCCCTGCACTCATGGCAGGACTAAGTAATATCTAGACCATCCCTGACAGGTGTTTGTCTAACCTGCTCTTAAAAATCTCCAATGATGGAGATTCCACACCCTCTTTAGGCTGTTTATTCCAATGATTAACCACCCTGACAGTTAGGAAGCTTTTCCTAATGTCCAACCTAAACTTCCCTTGCTGTAGTTTAAGACCATTGCTTCTTATCCTGTCCTCAGAGATTAAGGACAACAATTTTTCTCCCTCCTTGTAACAACCTTTTATGTACTTGAAAGCTGTTATGTCCCCTCTCAGTCTTCTCTTCTCCAGGCTAAACAAACCCAGTTTTTTTCAGTCTTGCCTCATAGGTCATGTTTTCTAGACCTTTAATCATTTTTGTTGCTCTTCTCTGGACTTTCTCCAATTTGTCCACATACCTCCTGAAATGAGGCGCCCAGAACTGAACACAATACTCCAGTTGAGGCCTAATCAGTGCGGAGTAGAGCGGAAGAATTATTACTCATGTCTGTCTTACAACACTCCTGCTAATACATCCCAGAATCATGTTCACTTTTTTTGCAACAGCATTACACTGTTGACTCATATTTAGTTTGTGGTCCACTGTGACCCCCCAGTTCCCTTTCCACAGTACTCCTTCCTAGGTAGTCATTTCCCATTTTGTACATGTGCAACTGATTGTTCCTTCCTAAGTGGAGTACTTTACATTTGTCCTTAGGATGAAATTCAATATTTACCTCAGACCAATTCTCCAGTTTGTCCAGATCATTCTGAATTATAATCCTATCCTCCAAAGCACTTGCAACCCCTTCCAGCTTGGTATCGTCTGCAAACTTAGTAAGTGTACTCTCTATGCCATTATCTAAATCATTGATAAAAATATTGGAGAACTGGACCCAGAACTGATCCCTGCAGAACCTCACTCGTTATGCCCTTCCAGCATGACTATGAACCATTGATGACTACTCTCTGGTTTTCCAACCAGTTTTGCACCCACCTTACAGTAGCTCCATCTAGGTTGTATTTCCCTAGTTTTTTTAAGAGAAGGTCGGGTGGGACAGTATCAAAAGCCTTACTGAAGTCAAGATATAGTATATCTACCGCCTCCCCCCATCCACAAGGCTTGTTACCCTGTCAAAGAAAGCTATCAGGTTGATTTGTTATTGACAAATCCATGCTTACTGTTACTTATTATTGTCTGCATGTTTGCAAATTGATTGCTTAATTATTTGCTCCATTATCTTTCTCGGTACGGAAGTTAAGCCAACTGGTCTATAATTCCCCAGGTTGTCCTTATTTCCCTTTTTGTAGATGGGCACTGTATTTGCCCTTTACCAGTCTGCTGGAATCTCTCCTGTCTTCCAAGACTTTTCAAAGATAATCGCTAATGGCTCAGATATCTCCTTGAGTATTCTAGGATGCATTTCATCAGGCCCTGGTGACTTGAAGACATCTAACTTGTCTAAGTAATTTTTAACTTGTTCTTTCCCTATTTTAGCTTCTGATCCTGCCTCATTTTCACTGGCATTCACTCTGGTAGATGTCTAAATGCCACCAACCTTCTTGGTGAAAACCAAAAAAGTCATTTAGCACCCCTGCCATTTCTGGTTATTTTTTCCCCCCCTCATTGGGTAACGAGCCTACCCTGTCCTTGGTCTTCCTCTTTCTCCTAATGTATTTGTAGAATGTTTCTTGTTACCCTTTATGGCTCTAGCTAGTTTAATCTCATTTTAGGCCTTCGCCTTTCTAATTTTGTCCCTGCCTACTGGTGTTTGTTTATATTCATCCTTTGTAATTTGACCTAGTTTTCACTTTTTGTAGAACTCTCTTTTGACTTTTAGATCACTTAGATCTCCTGCTTAAGTCTGGGTGGTCTCTTGCCACACTTCCTGTCTTTCTTACACAATGGGATAGTTTGCTCTTGTGCCTTTAATGTCTCTTTGAAAAGCTGCCAACTGTCTTCAATTGTTTTTCCTCTTAGACTTGCTTCCCATAGGATCTTACCTACCAACTCCCTGAGTTTGCTAAAGTCTGCCTTCTTGAAATCCATTGTCTTTATTTTGCTGTTCTCCCTACCATTTTGTAATCGTTTTCATCCAGGCTGCCTTCCACTTTCTCAACAAGTTCCTCCCTGTTTGTCACATCAAATCTAGAACAGCCTCTCCCCTCGTAGCTTTCTCCACCTTCTGAAATAAAAAATTGTCTCCAATACATTCCAAGAACTTGTTGGATAGAAAAATAACACAGCAGGACACACACTAACATATCTGAGTAGTTGAAGTCCCCCAAAGTCCTGTGCTTTGGATGAATTTGTTAGTTGTTTAAAGAAAGCCTCATCCACCTCTTCTTCCTAGTTTGGTGGTTTGTAGTAGACCCATACCATGACTTCTTCAACATCACAATGACTCTGAGACAGCCTAGGAACAGAATGTGGCTATCCTGGCTCCTGCCAAGTCTGTGCTCGAGCTGTACATTTACTATCCCCCAGTGTGTTGCAGATGGGTCAGGCTCAGAGGGACAGTTTTCTGGGATCTTGTGGCCATTAGAGGGCAGCACAGGACTGTCACTAAACTGAATTGCAAGTTTCTTCCTTGCAGGGCTCATTTCATTTGAAGAATTCCACCACACCTGGAAGCTGTTCAGCTCCCATATGAACATTGAGCTCACAGATGATGGCATCAGTGACTTAGCCCGCAGCATAGATTTCAACAAGGATGGAAACATAGACTTCAATGAGTTCCTAGAGGCTTTCCGCCTCACTGAACAATCTCATGGTGATGATAAAGCAGCTGAGCTAACAACCCCCCAGAGCAGAGATAGCTAACTGCTATCAGGGCAACCAACTGAAATGCCACATGCAATGCCTTTTGGACTGTCTAAGTCACACCACCAAGAAGAAATCCTTCATCAAGCAAGGACATGCCTGCAGCTATGAAGACTTGTGTAAGAGGAACTTTGACAACTCCATATTGGCAGCAGTGTTCCATTTTGTACAATAAATTGGCCAAGTAGGTAAGTTATACTTTAAGAGGAAATGAGTGAAAAATACTAACCTTGTAGAATATTAAAATATGTGTCACCTGTTGCCAAAAGCTCAGTAAATGGTGATAAACTATTACAGGATCATCAAAAAGTGTGAAGCAGAGTTATGTGGGAACATTAGCAGTAGCTGAAGTTGTTTAAAAGTGTCAAAGAATTAAATTCCTGCATTGTTTTCAGGTTTGTATTTTATTTAATAGACTTAAAGGCCAGAAGCAACCACTAATGATAAGTTAGTTTGATTCCTTGTAAAAGTCAGGGTGAAGTTCTAGGGCCTAACTTCTGCATGATGACCATAATTTTTTTGAGATGTGATTTAAAAAAAAAAAATCCAATCTTACTTTAAAGTGATGGAGAACCCACCATATCCTGAGGACAAGACACTCCTGTGGTTAAATCACCCTGCTAAAATGTGCCTTATTTTTAGTCTGAATTGGTTTGTTGTAATTTTAAGAGCTATACAGGTTCAGATAATTGACCCATCACCAATATCTAGGGTTACATAGCCAGCCTAACAGTACTTTAACAACAAAAAAAAAAAGCATTTTATCTGTTACAGCTGGAACAAAGCAAAGGCTAAATTCACCCAACCTTATTCATGAATACAGTACCTCAGTAGGATTTGCTGAGTGATGGAGGCAAAATTTGACCCTCCATTTGCAGAGAACAAATAGCATTTACCCAGGATGTTTCTCCTTGTTACCCTTGTTGGGGAACCCAAGAAAAATATCTCAAACTCAGGTGTGGGTCAGATTTCTTATTATAAAAAGTTACTTTAAATGCTGTATCTAGAATGCTTGTTAGATTTTTTTCCAGCACAAGTCTGCTGTATTCCTGGGTTATGTTAGGCAAGTGCCTTTTTACAATATTTGACAAACCTCCAACTAAAGATCTTTCCAAAGAATGAACAATGCTGTATGAGACTTATAAATAGAAGTATGTCTTTAGAAATAAAAAAGCACTAAGAAAAAAGGACAATGTTTAAAGTAGACATTTTATTCTATTTCCTGAATAAGAAAAAGATATAAAAATATAGCCTTGCAGTCCAAAAGTAGTCACATTGCACCCAGGACACTAAATCCACAACTCCCCCAGCAGATAACAGTAGTAAAGAAATTGACATGTTTACAAAGTACAAGTTTGCAACAGCTTAGTTGGTAGCTTTGCAGGCATACATTTGGTGATGTAGATTCCTTTAATGTTTTTACTTGCTGCAAAAAGGAGAACTTGAAAGGAAAGATTCCCTTAGCATTGCATTTAAGAACAATGCTGTTGTAAAAATGTACAATAGTACACAATTTTTATAGTAGACCAGGATCTCAGATTGTTTTCCTTTTATTAAAGCATATACAGCTTTATAAGTTTAAATCTTCCAAAGGTCATCAAGTTTGAAAGAGGCTGTGCTAGTCCAAAATACCAATGTCCAATACCACATTTCTTTCTAAACTCTATGCTAAGATGCATTTTTTTCAACCTGGTCTATTTCAACCTTTGAAAGAGAACTCAAAACAAAACTGCATTTATTTGATACACCACTAACAATGAGTTCTGACAAGTCAACTGAAGACACCTCCTCTAATAGGGATGCTCTCATTCAATCCATGTTCTATTAGTTTTATATCTTCCAGGTCATCTTTTATGATGCTAATCAAATGACTCAGGCCTTCTTGTTGCTGCTTCAGATGCTAGAATTAAAGAAAGAACTTGAAAAAGCAAACACTTCAGCTGTCACATTTATCACACAAAACTACATCTCAGCCAACTACTTGATGAATAAAAGATTGGAACAGGTTTACCCAATTTAAAATGTCTCTAAAATAAACTTAAATTACTTGTAACAGTTATCAACTTAGGATCTGAAAGCTAAAATACATTGTGTCACGTTTAACACTGCCATGGATGCCTTACAGAAAACAAACTATTTGAGTTCACTTAAGATTAGAGCTGGTTGGAAAATGCCGATTCAATTAAACTTTTGCCAAAACACAGGGAGGTTTCCATTGGAAACCTGCTGGAGTTCCAGGGTTGACTGCTCTGCTACAGATAGGCTTGCTCTGAGCTGCAGCTCCCACACTGTCTGCCCAGGCAGACAGACTTCTGCTAGTGGGGCTCATGCTATCACACTAAAAGACAACAGTGTGGATATTGCAGCACTGCTATAAGCATGGGCTAGCCATGCCAGCTCAGAGCCACACAGCAATTTTTAATGCACCAGCATGAGTCTGACTGCAGTATAGATATACCTTCAGAGTCCATGCAGCAGGGCTGAGAGCTTGGAAGCCCTAAACCTGGGCTCCCAGGGTGCTAGGCTTTGGGCCAGTCCTGTCATACCCAGGAGTCTGAAGCCCTGGGGTTCCCACCCCAAGCACTCCACGTGCAGATCCTGGGAAACTGGTCCTCTGACTTCAGGCTCCCAGCTCTGGTAAAGATTAGTTTTTTTAAGCAAGACAGCAGTCAAGGTGAGAGCATCAAAACCTTGGTAGTTTTCAGGGTAACCTACATTGGCACCACCAGAAAAACAACTTCATTGCATATCAGGATTGCAAAGAACATAGCTCTTATTCTACAGGAAATGCAGCAACAGCATCAAGCAAATAATAAAAGTCCACTTGAGATTCAAGAGGCATGCTGAAACTTTAATTCCAACACCACTGTTTTCTAGCTTGTTACTTATATATAGGCTGTGCACCCTCCACCCTACAGGCTGTTCTGGAATACTTACTTGCTTGATTTCTTGTAAGAGATCTGCATCGATGTAGTACCTCTCTTCAGCTCTAACCGCCCCAAAATGATTTTGCATTCTGATCTGAGACATCAGTTCATTTAGTCGACCCTAAGAATAGATGGGAGTCACATGTATTAGAACAGAAAAGCATGTTCCCCTGACAGCTGTAGTCCTGTTAGAAAAAGATGTACCATCCTTAGAGTTAGGAGCAGTATTTTTGCTCCTTAAGATATTGGCTCAGCTTGCTTTAAAAAAAAAAAAAAAAAAAAGAGTGGGTCATCCCATACAGTACAATTAATAAACTAATACTGTTCATAAAAGTGCTTGCTTCGTAGTCTTTGACCTTGTAAAGGGATTTTCAAATTAGGTTTAGAGATTGCAGTCTGCAAACTCAAATTAACAGGGAAAATGTCAATATTCTTCCTATGAAAGAGCATGAAATACAGCTAGTTTTAACATGGCTTTGGGAATGTTATTTACAACTGTATTGTAAGCCTAGTTTCTGCTGCAAGACCTTCTAACTCACTCACCTTGAACTGAGTAGGTGCATTGAGTTCACACTGAATTGTATCTAACTGTACACGAAGTTGTTCCTCATCAGCCTGAATGGCATAGCCACTTTTCCTTTGGATCTCTTGTTTAATTAACACCTGCAAAAAGGAACCATTGAAGTTATGAGCTTTGGAATGCCTGTCCTACCTACACCCTTGTTTCATGTGTACAAACTCCAAATGTCTCAACAGACTGAAGACTGGTATGTCTAAAGGCTGCCTTGTATGCTACATAATTGTAGCCACGTCACTTCCAGGATATGAGAGAGAAGGTGGGTGAGGTAATATCTTTTAGTGGACCAACAGAAGTCCAACGATATTACATTACGTCTCTTGTATGTCGTCTTGTGTGTCAATTTACATATTACAGTATGAGAAATGGATTTACCATTTCTAGTAAAATACAAAATCAAAGTTCAACCTGTACATTTGTTTCTTGGATTTAACACCACAATCTAGTTCTTCATTGGTGATATTTTAGATACAGGGAAAATGTTTTCCTCCCCATGCCCCCATCTTGCTCTCTCAATCAATCACTTTCCCCACTCAGATTCTGTCTTCTATTCTGCTGCCCCAGAAATACAGTAGAATTTCAGTTATGAACACCTTAGGAATGGAGGTGGTTTGTAACTCTGAACAAAATGTTAGCTTTGTTCTTTCAAAAGTTTACAACTGAACATTGACTTAACAGAGCTTTGAAACTTTACCATGCAGAAGAAAAATGCTGCTTTTAAACCATCTTAATTTAAATGAAATGAGCACAGAAAGTTTCCTAAACTTTCCCTTTTTTTAGTACTTTAATAAATATAGTGTCTGCTGCTGCCTGATTGCATACTTCTGGTTCCAAGTGAAGTGTGTGGTTGATTGGTCAGTTTGCAACTCTGAAGTTCTACTGTACACCCCTTATCCTCATCCCCCAGACACCTTTTCTCACCTGCTTCAAACCCTCCTCCCTTCCAGTCAATCCTCACACTTTCCCCATCTCCTCGACTGTCATCCAGGCTTTTGCCTTGTATTTGTCTTAAACTGTAAGCTCTTTACAGTCCAGGATGTCTATTTGTCAGATAAATCTTAAAGCAAGTTACAGCTATTAAAAAAAAATGTTTAAAAAAAAAAAAATCACTTAGTCCACTCTACTCAAAGTAAGATTAGGGATTTTGGACACGAGGAAGTTTTGAACTGCCAAATAGCTAGCTAGCTAACACGTGAACAAAGAATAATCAATCCAATAAACCAGCAAGCCATCACCACCTTAACCATACTTAAAAAAATGTTAAATATAGTCATTTCAGATTAATTTGTGCTTCTGCCTGCACTGTGTACCTGCCGTTTAATTAAGCCCTTAGGCAAATGAGTTTATAAAGAGTCAAGAATGGGTAGCAGGTGAGGCAGGTACAGGATCTGAAACTACTTAAAATTAGGTTGAAAAAACAATAAAAACCTGACTAATTCCAATGGAACTACTTTTCCAAAAAGTTAGGCAGCTTTTCTGATAAGTCTCTGGTCTTCATGAGTGGGAGACTTGCACACAAACAAAAGGAAGAAACAGGAATTGGAAGTAAACCTGTTAAAGAGAAATTAAGTCTACTCTGCTGCCAATGGAACACATATCAAATCAAATTACTCAATGCACCCAGGTGTTACCTGTAAGGTTCTATGAGAAAGATCCATTAGTTTCCTCTTGTACTGTGCTATTTTTGCCATAGTTGTGGTCTGATTTTTCTGCAACTCACTAATATCTTCTGATATTATCTGAAAGAAAAACATTGCAATGGGAGACCATCCCAAAATTTCATTTTTTTAAAAGATCAGATTTTCCTGCTGGTAAGAAGAATATTACTAGTGCCAGCATTCATTTTTCATGTCAGAATTTCAAAACAATGATCAGTCAAAGGAAAAGGGGCCATATTTGAAAACACCTGCAAGATGACTAATGTGATGTAGTCCATCATGTATGGATGCTATTATACTACCTTGCTTAATAAGTGGGCCTGTTACAGCCAATCATTCTGTTTTCTAGGTCATTCTTAACTGAAAGTGTTAAATATTTATCCTTAGCAGGAGCAACAGGAGAGCAGCTGAGGGAGCCTTATTTTGTTTGGTACCCTTAACCCCTTCCCTGCTCCCCCATCCCATCAAAAAATGAAAGTATCTGTTCTAGTTAGATAGTTACGGCACACCCAGCACCATGGGATCAGTGCCTAACACACACTCCCCGACTGAGGCTGTGTCAGGTTCCAAGGCTGGAATTTTCGAGAGAGACCTAAAAGGAATTAAGCACCCTCCTCCAACCCCAGGGAAAGTCAGGAGGAGCAGCATGCCTGAACTAATAAAAGTGGATTTTAAACTTGGTCTTAGCCAAAAAAATGCTAGTTTTCTCTTTCAAGGGAGCAGGTTAGCAAGAAGATATTCATCCAAAGCAGAGAACAGCTACCTGCTTAGAAGCATGGGAACCATTTCATAAGACCTTCAGCTCTAACATATAGCATAGTGTGAAATGTGATAATCATAGACAAGAGTCCTAACAGCTTCTGTAAGGGTAGTCTTGTACTTCCTGATTCAGCTTCATTCAAGTCACCTACTCAATAAAGACATTATGCTAAATTCATACAGGCTCATGACTGCACAGATATAAGCTTTTATGAGTACTTCTACACTGGAATAAACGACCCGTGGCATAGCTGTGGCTGGCCCAGGTCAGCTGACTCAGCCTCATAGGGCTCAGGCTGGAGTTTGGGCTCTGGGACCCTCCCTTCTTGTGGAGTCCCAGAGTTCAGCCAAACATCTACACACCAGTGTTACAGCTCCACAGCCCATGGCCCCATGAGCTTGAGTCACCTGACCCAGGCCGGCCATGGGTGTTTAACTGCTGTTTAGACATACCTTATGTTTCTCTACTGTCTATGGTGCCAGCAGTTTAGAACTATTGCTAGAGTGTTAATACTTCCCGGACTAGTTCTTAGCAGTCAGGATTTATAAGGCCACAAAAGTCACACTTTTGTAGTGTTAAATCCATTGTCAGCAACTATGTTCAAATTGAAGGGTGTCAAGAAGTTAACACTTACATCTAATCTGGTCTGATGCTGCTTAGTCATCTGGTCTTGGACCTTTAACCTTCTCAACAGCTCTTTGAAACCTACCATTGGCACAGGAATAAGCCTACAGGAACAGAAGTGGTTAGTTATTAAACTCAAGATTTACAACTACATTTAACAACAAAATATTACTGAATTGCAGACCATCTTTGCTCATTAAAAGAATAAAAAGTCACCGTAATTACTGGTGTTAAATTCAGAAGTCCTCACCCTCATACCAACTGAGTAGGAGATTATGTTTATTCAAAGTTGCAAGACTAACAGGACAGGGTTAACCCCAAGAAATATGCTGATTTGAAGTTCAGATACAGTGAGCTAATATAGCTCCAACAATTAACATAATACCCTAGAGCAAAAATTCACAACCTTTTGCCATCTGCAGCCCAAAAATCAGACGATTTCTGATCCCAATCCTGCAGTCCTCTGCTGCCACAAATTTACTTTATATATTAATTTTGGGGAAGCTGCCTAGATTGTACATGTGTCGTGGACTCTACACCATCTGTCTAGACTCTATTATCTCTATGCATTGCTTGGTGGGAACTGATGAGCTCAGAGGGAGGGAGGGAGGGAAGGAAGGAGATGCACAGAGGTTGAGTGAGCTCCTCTTTCTTTCCCCTGGGCCCTAGAAGCAGACTTAGTAAATTGACATTTTTGTAAGGGAGATTTTGTGGCCACCTTCTCATTACCTACCTCATGCTTATAATCACCACATTACACACCTGTACCCCTAAAACATCTCCTAAAGTTACCTGAAAGTTATTTTATAAAGTGTTTGATTTTTAATGCTAAATTCACACAGCATATCCATATCTACAAAAAACAAAACCAAAGAACCAGACTTACTTTTCAGGATCAGGATTATCCACTTTGGCCTGTTCCCAGATAATAGGATCAACACCTACAAGAGAAAATGGATGTTCTTTCAATAAAGTCAGTCTCAATAGTTTTCACATCACATGACTGGTAAGTGATCAGATTTAATAATGTATGTGAAGGAGACACAGTGAAATCAGCTGTGATATGCTGAATTAATAGCATGAAGATTCAGTTTAATAAAGTCTTGGGCCCAGGTTTTGTGGAAATATCAGGGCCAAAGAAGTTTTCAAGCAGCCTCCCTGGTAGAAAGAGATGAAAGGAAAGTGAAAATGATGATTAAAAATTAAGAAGAAAGTATCAGAAAGAAAGGTTCCTTACTGTTGTCAGGAAACCACCACAATCTGGTCCAAAAGGAATACAAACAATAGTACACGCAACTACACGGTGTGTTAAACAATGACAATGTCACATCAAACACAAGATTTTTTTTGGAAACCTCTCTGTTCAGTCAGGATGTCACTTATTTTGCCATCAACTATTTTCAGTATATTACTAAATATATAGCAATTTAATGATGAAATAAACCGTGAAGTTTGTATAAGACAAACTGATGGAAAGACTCCATTCACCCCATCATTGCTATTGAGCTGACAAATGGGAATTCAAAGACAAAGATATAGTGATTTAATATTTTATATTGCTTTCCTAGTTTAAATTAGCTTTCAGAACATCCTTGGGAAGTAGGCAAATATTTTCAGCAATAGGGAAAAAGAACGATTGTCTTAGCCACATAGCAGGATTGCTACTGGAATTCTGAAGTCCTGGTTCACAGCTCTGTGCTATCACCACTGGACTATATTACCAATCAAGGATAATGTGATCAAGTACATACACTGAGTATATTAATTTGCATAAAATGAAGTTAGAAAAACTAAGATAAAAGCATCAAGGCAATAGCCACTCAGGATGCAGAAGACCTACAGAAAAAGTGCTGATTTACATCGATCAATTTCGTAACTGTCAGCCCCAGGTTGAAAGAGCATTTTAAAGAAAGTTAAGTGGGGGTGGGGTGGGGGAAAGCAATTTTAACTGTTTAGAAACCTTAATTATGGCATTCTCTACTAAGTACATGATACAATTTATATCTATGCTGCAATTTATTTCTCCTCAGGCATATTGTCTTACATTTTGTTTTATTCAACTGTGTCTTCTTTGGTATGACCAATGACCCAGATTATGCAGATCCCTGTGTTAACACATCTTTTGTATTTACTGTATTGTTTTGTCTTGTCTGCCAATTTGAATAATATCAAGAGAAAAATAAAGCCTTTTTTCTAGGTGTTAAGGCAACTGTTTCTCTCATACATTGCATTTTCTGGATAATACAATGCTAAACTCTGATTTTTCTGTGCAGAGGTGTGCCAAATTCCTTTTAAAATCCAGATAAATTAGTTCACCATGTCAGAGTTACAGTAAAGTTAATCTGACATGTCCTATGCTCCATATGTACCAGTGGCTCTCAACCTTTCCAGACTATTTTACCAATTCAGGAGTCTGATTTGTCTTGCATACTCCCAAGTTTCACCTGACTTTAAAACTACTTGCTAACAAAATCAGACATAAAAATACCAAAGCGCCACAGCACACTATTACTGAAAATGTGCTTACTTTCTCATTTTTAGCATATAATTATTAAAAAAATCAACTGGAATATAAATATTGTACTTACATTTCAGTGTATAAACAAATCATTGTCTGTATGAAATTTTAATTTGTACTGACTTCACTAGTGTTTGTTATGTATCCGGTTGTAAAATTAGGCAAATATCTGGATGAGCTGATGTACCCCCTGGAACACCTCTGCATACCCCCAATGTACCGCTGATTAAGAACCACTGATTTGCACAATGCTTTTCTTAACTTTAGTTGCCCATAAATGAATTCCATTACCAGAAATATTTAATTGAATATTTATTTATAATAAACTATTATCAACTGTTGAAATTCATACCTATATCTAAAATCTTGTCCAAAACATCCCATTATTTAGAGTGCAACATTTCCTGTCACACTTGTTTTTGCAGCTAGTGCAATACCTATGCACAGAGGGAGTTAAGGATGGGGAAGCTGGAAATGTTCAACCCACACTTTGAAAGTCCAGTTTTTCAGGATGAGTTCAAACCCACCGTGTAACTTGCAGATAGCAATTTTGCTTGTAATTTATTATACATGCACTGTCAGTATAAAGGATGCTTTTGGAGGTCTGACATTTCACATAATACAGAAATGTTACTGTTGTGCATTCACTGATTTCTAAATAGATTTGAATCTTGTTACACTAGTAAAAACCTAATGTAAGGTGGTTGAGTTTTTTGTATTCCAGTAGTGCACAGATGTTCCAATAAATGGCCCCATTGTGCGAGGCTCCTACACAAAAGGTTGTTCATGCCCAAAAGAACTTATGGTCTATACGTAAGATGACAGGCAAACAGATGGGAGAATCACAAGATGCCACTGTCTAGTATTTTGTAGGCATCAGAGCAGAGAATTTTCAAAAGGACAGATTTGAAGAACAACAATGAAGTCTCTTTATGGATGTTTATGGGGAGCCCTTTTATGCATGGGGATGGCAAGGGAGAAAGCATGAAGGTGCTTGCTGGAAAAATTTGACAAGTGGACAGTAAAGACTGGCATCACTGGCAAAGTGGAGGAAGAGTTGACAACTCAATAATGCCTAAGAAATGATAGGTAAAAAAATGGGATCAGAATCTGATTTAGAGTGATTTGTCAACAACACCAGGCCAGATCCTCAGTGAATGTAAATTGGCACATTAAGGGAGCTATGCTAATTTTTAGCAGCGGAGATCTATCACAATACTTATAAAGTGCTTTAAATACCTTCAGAGTGTTGCAGACGAATATTCAGAACAGCAAACAATTTGCTAAAACTTCATTAACTGCACAAATCAATAAAGAAGCAATTCTAAAAAACAAAGACTGTATTCCAGACTACAGATGATAGTAGTTTAAATGGACACTGCCAACATAAAAAACAATTGTCAGATTTCTGTGCAAACTATTTTTTTAAGTTAACAGTTACACCTGAAGTCCCTGTATCTGAAAAAGACAAAAGTTGTTACTTTGTAAAGTGGACAGCACTTTGTCCCCATATAATCGGTTTCCCCTTTTTTGTGAGAGTCTTTCACATAGCAAATGGGGAGAGAAAAATAATTTTAAAATGTCAAAATATGATTGTAGGAAGCAAATAAGACTATTTTGAATTCATTTTTTGAAATGGGATGAGATTTCAAATTGAAGTTTATTTTAATTTTGCTACGAAAGAGAGCCTGATTCCCAGCTATGGAATGAAAGATTAAAATAGACTTCAATCTTTAATGATGTTAATTTGGCCTTTAAAAACATAAAAAACCCATCCAGAATATGGGCAAGTTATCCCTTTAACACAACTTATCAAAGAGCCAAAAACAGACTTGGTGTTTTTGAATATGGACAGCGGGCAAAAAAGTTGTTCCAATTGTACACTTATCTCTAAGTATGAGAAGATCCTACAAACTATTCTCTTTAGGCCACAGACTGGCAAACAGAAGCCAAGTATCTATGATATTGCAAGTGAACAAATGAGGAACCAGAAAGGTCACCACACTCATCCAAAGGGATATAACTAACATCTAGGCACATGTACTGATGTGTATTAGCTGAGTCACTCAGAGAAAGTTGGGAGGAGTAAGAGTACAGGACCCTGCTGTGTCTATTTTACCTGCAATCATCATCATCCTGGCATATCACTTTTGCTGGACTCAGTGAAGCAGTTAATAAGATGAACTGAACTAGTTTAAGACTCTTACAGAGTTTGATTTACAATATTGTCTAACCCTGTACTAATTAATTAGATATTTGCGTAACTTAGTACCATCAACTGAACAAAATAAAATTACACTTTGTTGGAAGGGTTAGAAATATTTGGAAATGACATGTTAATATGTAATGTCAATTTAAAACCTCCTTTGATTAAAAGTGTCACTTTTTCCAGTGACAATCTCCCAGACATCTGGAGGATGTAGACGGGTCTGTTTACCAACTAATTTAGCACTCCAGTGCTTCAGACCGATAGTACATACCAGCAGGAGGATTCTGTAGAAGCTGTTTGATTTGTGCTGGAGAAAGTTCTGTTCTGGCCATGGAAAGAGTAACTCCAAGCTGCTGCAGTGATGTTTTTATGTTAACTTGTTCAAAATGAGCATACAGGGTTGTTGCTGGAACTCTCCTTGAAGTCCCATTTGGTGACCGCTCAACAACATAAATGACAACTTCAGTCCTGAACACACAAATGCAACAAAAAAAAATTATAGGAATATCAGTACCCCTAAATCAGCTAATGGTTTACAGAAATAACAACTGAAATGCATTTATAAGCCTGGAGCCAATGGACAAACAGAAGAGAACAGCATCATTATTTTTAATCAATACCTTGCAGAAAACATTTACTGGTGACTAACATAGTAAACAAAAAAAGTGAGCATCACATTCAGAATTACAACACAAATATTAATTAAACGTTCAGAAGTCTTAAATACTGGTTTAGTAAAACAACAACTGAACCACAAAATTACATAGCTTTAAAAATATCTAGTTATATGTTATCAGTGTGTATTAGAAGTCATTAGCTGTTCACATTTTGGTAACAGCAAAGGAAAATGAAGACAATAGATATCACACACATATCTTCTTAAATTACATGAGCCTAGCCCAGGAGCAGCCCTAGATTTTTGCTATCCACCCAGGATAGAGGCATGCCCCTCCACAGTGACCAAGCAAAAGAAAAGCACAGCCAGCCAGCCAGAGCGTGTGTGCGCGCGTCAGGGAAGGGGAGGAGGTCGTAAGAGTGAGTACAAAAGGTGCCCAATCAGAGCAGGAAAGAAGAAAAGCCAACCAGCACAGTGCTGTGGTCGTACCACATGGAAGTTGGTGCCCAGGGTGAATACCCTGCTCGGCCATCCCTAGAACCTGCCCTGATCCAACTTATATTCTATCATTGGAGAAAAGAACTGGAAACCGGAGTACTACGTTTCTTGTCTTTTCATACATCAAGTCAACCTATATGTCAGGGTAAACTGGAGTCTCTGCTCTAAGTTTAGTAAGCGTGTGGTTGGCAACAGCCAGAGGTACCTACTGTCATGGGGATATTAGAAATATCTAAGGTAGACAGGTGTAAAGAACAGCATCCTGGCACCACACATTCAGAAGTAGCCAATGACACTAAAACTTAATTCCAAAGCAAATATTTCTGGGCTAAAATGCTAAAATGACCCTGTCTGCATTAGTCCAAAAAACTATCTACTTTAAGTATCTTACTGGTAAGGAATGCCCTCCAATTTCTAAAATATTTAGTACATTTATCCCAGTTGTTGTAACCATTATGCACATCCCTGATTTTTCCTGTGCCACTGCTAACCAGAGGAAGCACAAGATAAATCTATTCCCAGAACTTCACTGGCCTCATTGGTGATGCAAATGCCAAATAAACCAAGGAAATGACATTTGGTTTATTGATCCATCAGAAACAGTGGAAAGAAATTAAAGGAAAAAGAGAGAGAATAGGCCAAAACCTGTAGGCAAAGAAATGGGTACTGTAGAGTAAAACAGATACTCTATTGGGAATATATGAAAACTTTAAACTTATATTTGAGTATCCCTATAAGATTCTTAAAGGAGTTTCATCAGAAGCTTTACTGAAGCAGATTGATTTTAAGAAAGCCAACACTTTATACACACACAGAAAATCAGACAGAGAAGGGGAAAAAACTGCACAGTAAGATATTAACATACTGGTCATCTGGCATTGTTTTAACACCTTCCACATTGACAGTAAGGGTCTGGTTTCCTCCCAAAATTTTGTGCAGTGATTCTACTAGCTGCTGCTGCTGATTTCGAATGTCTGCTTCTTTTCTATTGAAGACTAAGACCACCAGGCCATCTTCATCCTTGTTGTTGGGCATGCAACTGTAGCCCACAGCCTGTGGAAAAAACCAAATTGGTTATTTTAAAGGTTAAACTGAAAGTGGGACACACCAAGAGGTAGGTGTAGGAGAGGTTAACACTCACAGAACTTATAAACTATCAGACTGCACTATTTAAGGCATGTTTCCAACTAATTAAAAATACAACCATGGCATATGAATAATTTCAAAAGTATTAAATGCATTCCTCTTTCTAAAACTACGTTTATGGTGCCATCAGTAGAATAGCTTTTGAAACGGTTTAAGTTTTTAAAGGGCAATTTTTCAGAAGTGTGCATTCTCTGCCTTTGAAAAAGTTTGGAGTGTTGGGAAGATTCTAATTTGGATAATGGGAATCTTGTTTATGTTTTAGGACTGAGAACTGAATTAAACAACAGAATTTTGTATATTTTCTAAAATGCAAATGTAAACATAGGAAAGAGGATTTTGACTTGTTAGTTTTTCAAAAGCTTGGTATTAAAACCTCCCATAATATAGAAATAAGGAAAAAGAAAAAGAATCATAGAAATGTAGAGCTGGAAGGGACCTTCAGAGGTCATCTAGTCCATCCCCTGTGCTGATGCAGGACCAAGTATACCCAAACCTTTTAGTCCCGTGACAATGTGCTGCATCTGGGTCCTTAGGCAGTGGCTCCCTTCTGCAGACAGCGGGAGAGGAGCGGCGGGCCACTTTTGGCCCCCAGGCCACAGGTTGGGAACCACTGACTTAGACAATTCCTGACCGCTATTTGTCTAACCTGTTTTTAAAAACCTCCAATGATGGGGATCCCACAACCTCCTTTGGAAGCCTATTCCAATGCTCAACTCTCCTTATAGTTAGAAAGCTTTTCCTAATTTCGAACCTAAATCTGCCTTGCTGCAGATTAAACCCATTATTTTTTGTCCTACCTTCAGTGGACATGGAGAGCAATTGATCACCGTCCTCTTTGTAACAGCCCTTAACATATCTGAAAACTTATCAGGTCACCCTCAGTCTTCTTTTCAAAAGACTAAACATGTGCAAACTTTTTTTTTTGTTTTTAAAACCTTTCCACATAGGTCAAGTCTTCTAAATTGTTTTCAGTTTTGTTGCTCTCTTCTGGACTCTCCAGTTTATCCACACCTTCTTAAATGTGGTGTCCAGAACTGGACACAGAACTCTAGCTGAGCCCTCATGAATGCTGAGTAGAGTGGGACAATTACCTCCCATGTCTTATATATGGCACACTTATTAATATACCACAGAATAATAGCAGTCTTTTTCACAACTACATCATTTCCAACTTCTGGGGATTTCTGGAATCTCCACCTTATGCAGTATTGACCTGAAGTAGGAAGATACTGGGGAGTACAATTCAAAGTGTACATACTGAGTGCTTCTATAGGTGTAAGGCTTAAGTGAGATATACCTTGATCTTCAAGATTGTTTTAACATTTGAGAGCTCCAATACATACAAGACAGTTACTTTTCCCTCTCAGTGTACAGTGATAAGGTTTTTAATGCCTGTATTTAAAAAAAAAAATCCTACCTTTTCTATTTTCTTTAAAAAACCCTCTTTATTCTTTTTGTGATAAACTTGCAGTAAGATTAAGTATTACACTCTGAGTGATGCAACTCAATATTCCAATACAAAGGAACTTTCTGTTGTTCATACTATAACAACAGTAATTCTCAAAGACTGCAGGGTAGTTTGAAAAGTCATGAACTAGTGAGTATTATCTAACCTGCTTTAAAGCAACTTTTTCATGCACTGAGGTGTTAGTTATAGTGTTTTAAGGTTCAAATACATTACTACTTAGCACACTTAGGCAAGTCACTGAAATCTTGATTCCTTGATACAATATAGCAAAGAGAGTGAAGTTTATGGAGGGGATACAAATGGATCTTTGACATATGATGCATCATTGCATATACAACAATGTCGTCAGTGTACACCCTACATTCTTAGAAGAGACCGTCATAAATGAGATTCAGCAAAAGTTCCCTCAAGGCCATTTCACTTTGGGTACAAAAAGTACATCAGTCTGAATCAGCCAAGGGTAATATTCCAGGCCCTAGGAAAAATAAGATTAAATACATGGCACAAAAATGCACTTCCCAGAATTAATGGAAAACTAATTTTATGAGATCTGAGAAAGATGAAGTGTATGTGTGATTTGCAGAAAGCATAAGTAGCTCTCTGTTAAGAGCAGTCCTCTTATAAGTGGGTGTAAGACTTTTAGAATTGGTATCTACATGAAAGTGATCACTCAGATGTGTCAAGTTGTCCACAAGAAGCTCCTATTACTAGACTATACCATAAAATGTTTTATGAAGATAGCCAAATACCTGCCATCTTGTTTTATACCCCTCTACACATTTACTATACATAAGTTCAGTTTTAGAGCTTTCATAATATTCTGCGACTTGTAAGTCAAAACTAGTCTTAACATTCAGAGTAAAAACTGCATCTCTTGGAGAAGTGTCTCAGAAATGTGTACAGAAAGTTAGGCTTATTACTGTCCTTGATATGGATCCACTGACTAGTCTGTAGCTGAGCTAAAGAAAGCATCATCAGATGTGTGGAACCCTGTACTCTTTGCTGACACAGCAGAAGTGGAAACTGGACAACTGATGATATCACACAAGGAATAAAAACGGCTTAAAGACTCCTGCAGATAAAGGCAGGAGAGTTCAAGTCCAAATAAGCTGGCCTGATTCTAGCTGATGCAAAAGAGAATATGGGTTACCAAAATGGCATGTATGTCAAATTTAGAAAACATGCTCCTGTTGTTGAGGTTGATGAAAAGAACAACACTGAGTTTGCTATTCTGGATCTCAAAAAAAAGATTATCTCTATCTTTTAAAGTTTAAAAATTATTTGAAAGCCAATTTCAAATGTTACTATGTAAGTGATTAGGAATCAAAAGACATGCATTTCTAATGGATTAGTACTCTTCTTGGATGGTTAGTGACCTTAATTCTCCTAATACTATCCTAAAATACTCTGTCTTAATACTTCAGTAGTGCCTAGATTTGCAACAAACACCCACTTAGAACTTTATCCCATGCATATTAGAATGGGACACGCTACTTTGAAGAACATAATATGTTACATACTTACAATTAGCAATAAACTCCCATGATGCATTTAGGTTAAAACAGACAACTAGTTATTCTGAGATCATTTGCATTCAGATAGATAAATATCAGAAATATCATACCTTAAATCTGCAAAATGGGTTTTCCTGCGTGAACTCCACTGGAGCAATGTTGCTGTTAAAGTATCCTTTGCCTGTCCCCCAGAAGGCTTGCAGCTGGTTCCACTTTGCCAAAATAGCATCTCGCTCATCTCCCAGGAGTGTGGGAGCAGAAAGAGCACTGGCTGTATTTATCAGCTGGTTGGAATGGATAGGTGTCTGAGTGGACTGACCGAACAAGCCACCTAATGCTAATTCAGATATAGAAAAAACAGTTTGAGGAATAAAGAAAGATTAACTGATTAATTAATGCACACCATATTAGAGATTCTTGTGCATTTGGGGGAACAACAAGAATTCTGTGGGGTAAATAAAGCACCAAGTTTGATTTTTTTAATGACTTTACACCCCCACCTCTTAAAAGTGATGTTGGAACTGTGACATTCAATTACACAGAGACACACCTTTAAAAAGAAGTGTCTATAGTTACTCACTTGAGGGATGCGATTGGACAAACATTCTTGGACGCTTTAAAATCTGAAAGGTATATCTGTTATTGTGAACACAGTAAAGCGGTCAGCAGAGCTTAGATCTATTCAGATCCTGACTTTTCTTTAAACTAAATCTGTCATCAATTCCTTCCTTTCTCATGATACTGTCACTGCCACCATCAACATTGTAAAGATTCTTGGTGCCAATGCCAAACCAAAAGAAGGGACCAATGCTATACATGGAGATCCCAAGGTGAAGCACAAATATTTCTGAGGGCTCCTATAATGGGGCTGTGGAAGTATGCATGCTATAATTAAGATGCTAAAAAGTCTCCTGAATTGACTTGGATCACCAATGTGCTGGATTCCTTTTCATGTTCCACTATCCAGAATCTGTTGGATTATCCTGGACTTCTTGGAGAACAAAAAGATAAAGAGAACTGACTTTTATAAACCTTTGAAGCTGAGGACAAAAAGGAGCACTGCCTGAACTTGAAACAGTCAGCTGATGGTGTTCTAAACTGATCCCTCCTTTTCAGGAAAGGAAAGAAGATGGGGTGTGATTGCTTTAGGAGGCAGGGGAGGAAAAGAATTCATAGTTTATAAAGTACCCAGTGTAAGCTGTGGGTCTAGTCCCCTATACTGCCCCTCTCCTCTTTGTAAATAGTTAAAGTGACCTCATAGAATAAAAGACCGTAGAGAATCTACCCTGCTGACAGGAACCTGTCAATCAAGGTAGCCAAGGTCAATAGCTTAAGTTAATTAGCATAATATACCCGGAAGGGATTTGCATGTATATAGTTATGAGCCAATCAGAAGAGACCTCACTCTCTAAAGTGTCGTGTGCAACATCTAGCGTGTCGTGCTCAGAAGTTGAGTGCCATGTGCAAACAGCAGGTAGCGGTGGGAAAACCCAGATACCTGATTGGTCCTTAGGGACGCCAGAAAATCTATATAAGATCTAAACAACTGACAGTTGGGGCTGTCTGACCGTACAGTGTATGCGCGTGGAAGGGTGGAGAACGAATTGATTGTAGGAAGGGTAGGCTCGGCGTGGACGAGGACGAGACGCAGATGGAAACGAGGACGAGAAGCAGACAAGATCAAGGACGAGAAGTAGACAACGGCGCCAGGAGGCGAAGAAAGATAGTGAGGACTGTGTAACATCAAAAGACACTTGGGAGCCCTGGGGACATATATTTGGGACCTTGGGTTAATCCCTGATTGATTTGTGATCCTGTTCAATCCCCATAATAAATTGTTTGTTTTGTTTTCGAAGAACATCGTGTTTGAATATTTTTCCAATTACCCGAAATGGACACCATATTGCATGGTGAGAGAGGTACCTGCCTCTAGACTGGGAGTTTCCCTTTTTAGAGTTAACACCAGAAGTCACTATAAAAAGTGAGCTATGTTCAGAGGAAATGTTGCTCCAAGCATCCATGAACTGTAAGGAAGTCTCTTTGCTATGGGCCAATCCTTTAGGGAACGGCATAGCAATGTCTCTTAAAAGAGATTTGTTCTCTTCCAAATGAGGTATGAAAGGCCAAACTCCATTGGAATTTCATTTACATGTCCTGTAGATAAAGAGGAGCTGAAATTTCTGTTTGATCTATAGAGACCCTTGGATAAGACATGTTCTCTCTCACACTCACTTTCCTTGCTAAGATATGGAACTCACAGGCTGATCTAGACTATTCCCTCTTGGAAAGGAAGGGAAATATAAAACTACCATAACAGAAAAAGTAAGGGTGGCTAAATTGCCAATAGAAAAACAAAAGCCTTCCTGAGGCATGTTGTGAAGGCACCTGGGTGCTATACTGCAAAAGGAAAACACTCTCCAGGATGCTAGAGAATCCTTACTCCTCCATCTGTCCCATGAGATCCCTTGTTGTAGGCAGACAATAAACAGCACCAACCAGGTAAGTGGCAGACAATTCAAAAGATAAGTGCTCCATCTCTGTTTTTGGTCCAAGGTGATGGACACTTTACTGGGTGCATCTTGAAACTATTGGGAGTGTGCCAAAATTTTTCCTTGTCATGGAGCAACCTGTAGCAATTTGGGCAAGAGGCACTTAATGTGGGAGCTTGCCAAATGGTGAATTTTTAAGCATTCACATTAAAATGTCAAGGCTATTTGGTCTTTTTCTCCCCCAACAGAACGCCCTCCACACTAGTAAGATTTGGGGCCTGAAGTGAATTTAGTGCTGAGACTGAGATTCAGTTGCCTCATCCCCCTCTTCAGGCTCTGATGCTCTGTATAAAAGGCTTGGACTATGAAGGGTGCAGCACTGTTCACTGCAATAAACGCCTTGTGATCCACTGCCTCCATTTCTGCTAAGGGAAATGGAATCTACTCATGATGAGAGCTTCTAACTTGATGGGGGCAGTAGGGCTCTAGAAAAGCCTAGGCAACTAGGCAACCCTAATCGGAGGAGGATAGTCACTTTTGCCATTGAAGCTGTGGGAGTAATTCCTGGCTTCCTTTAGTCTACATAACGTTGTGTAGCATTCTGGTGCATGTCAAGCAAACTAGGCCCCACCTAGCATGTTGGAGGGCTACTTACCAGCTACATATTGCCTTGGGAATTCTCAGACTCCCTTCCTGATGGTCACTGGGTGACCAACTGCATCTCTAAAAGTTATTTTTCTTGTCTAAAGCAGAATATTTGGCATGCGATGGGCTGAGTGAAGCAGAGCAAGAGGACAACAGATTAAATGAGGACTTTCTACCTCTGGCACTAAAATCTTTGCTGTGGTCTACTATTCCCAGGCAGAGATCTGTAAACCCTTAACTGATGGTTCTGGGGGCACAAAAAAGCAGCTTTATACAATATATTAGGTTGCTAGAAATTTCTATTATTTGCCCATTACTCACAAGTAAACTCATGCTAATATTTTGATTACTCAGGAGTGATGAGCAAGAGATGTTTTGCTTACTAACATGAGCTTCTAAAAGAAATAAAAGTCTTTGTACTTACTGGGCTGCTGCTGCTGGGTACTGAATCCTCCAAAGCCTAATCCTGTTCCCAACCCAGTACCTAGGCCAGTACCAGTTCCTGCTGCTGTGCCAAAGCCAGTACCAAATCCAAAACCTTTGTTTTGGGTAGCGCCAAACAGCCCTTAGAGGAGGGGAGAAAAATCAAAGAGATAAACAGAAGATTTACATATGAACTGCAAAAATAGATAAAACTTTAAGACTGAGGCTAAGTTTAATTCTAAATAAAATATGCACTCAGAATGATGGTATCTCACCAGTGGTGCCTGTGTTGGTAGGAGCAGAAAAGCTAAATGCTGATCCAGGAGCAGTGGTCGTTGTCCCAAATCCTCCAAATGCACCTAGTAAATAAATGGTACAAATGAAGAAGGCGGCTCTGCCACAAGGTTCAATCTCTTGTAGACCATGATAAACTGCACACTCCAACACAATGAGTTTTATGAAGGGAGATGCTGACAGATGAATGGGTTGCAGCACAAGCAAGTTTTTTTGATCATGGTTATCTACTTATTGTCAAAGTAAATAGGGGAGAAAGTGGGAACAAGAAAGCAATACATATTTATCTTGTGACAAGTGACCTAGGGATATGAAAAACTTAGGCTTTAATTAACAAAAATAAGTTCCTCACCCACCAAGAAAGTTGCTCAGTCCCGGATGTGCTTTCCCTATTTACAGAAGATAATAGCTAGTACTAATATTTGTCATATTAATTCTTTAGAATAACTGAATTTTTGTGGGATGGGATGGCTAGTTTTTTAATATAAAAGAGCATTTAATTAAAAAACAAACGATAAAAGCTACAGACATTTAGGTAAAGCTAAGCATCTTGCATACAATGGTTGCATATAAGCAAGAATACAAAGGCAGTAAAGATGGCCTGAAACTCTGGAATAATTGTTGTATGAATTTTTTTTTTTTTTTTGGTGGAGTTTTTTTTAAAAAAACCCAAACACCCAGGTGGCAAAGCCGGAGTCTCCCATGTCAGCAAAAGGAAGACATTTTATATCCCAATCCTGAAAGAAGATCTATGGGTGTTGACTTCTGTGGAACTCTACTGACTTCCACGTGGCTCCGAGGAATGGGTCTCCCTGTGTGGACCAGTTTACAGAATCAGGGCCATAGTGTGGCACACAGGTTGTTAGGAGGATGGATTTGTCTGAATAGTTTACAATGCAAAGGGAAGTGCTCAGTTCTTGAGAGGAACAGTCATAGGGGCATACAATAGAACCTTTTTAACATATACACATAAGATATCGACATCTCAGTTAAGCAGCATGGTCTCGGTAAATTGATAGCATCCAATTTTACAATACCATCTCTTCAAATCTCTAACTCCAACTGTGCCATCCCACTGCCTGGCCAAGATGGCAGAAGAAGAAGATAGTAATTTAAGAGACTTGACTGGATAAAATTGAGTTATTGTCAATAAGATGAAGGGCTGGCAGGATTTCATATATGCAATGGGTGCCTTTATCCATGATATTTATACCAGGCACATAGAAAAAAAAATCTGTACCTTGAACCATTACTATTTTAACCACCTAAACATAAACCCACAATCTTTTATCAACAACAAAGAGTGGTCCTCTTCCACCTCTGAAATATTTGGAAATTGAAAACTTTCCTTCCGGATGCGGGCTTCACAGTGGTAATCCATGCCTTTGTGACTCCCCATGTTACATGACTATAATGCACTCTTTTTGGGATGCTCCTTGGTCTGTATCTGTAAGAGTTGACAACACCTGCACCCTACAGGATTCATTGGCTGTATGAAGTCCAGCAAGCATGCTTTGAGGTTTTACTTTTGTTAGCTAAAAATTTAAGTCAGCCGTTCCCAAACTGGGGTCCATGAAGAACTGGCTAGTCATATGGTGCTGGATCCCCTCTATTTCCTGCTGCTTCTACAGGTATTGAGATTCTTAATGACAAAAGTCTATAAAAGCAGCTGGATATATGAAGAAACCAGACTGGAGGCCTCTACTGGGGCCACTGATACACAGGAGAAAAACCGGGAGCAGCTGTCCAGGGACTTGGAGTCACCAAGAATCACATCCTGGTAGCAAGGTAGAATGTCTAGAAGAGCACAGGGAAAAGAGGACTAGATGACTGAGCAGCATATCCAGGGAAGAAAGAAGCATGTGTAGAGGAATGACGAGCACAAGAAGAGAGATTAACTTTTCAATTGTAGCTGACAGAGTGATATATGATCATAGATGGAAGAGGAGATGGTGGTCTGCAAGATACTCTTAAGATGTCCAAGTGTAATAATTTGAACAATATAGTCCCTCAGGCAGACTGGCCCTATCAGCTGCTTTCCCAGCACAGCACTGCAGCTGTACCTACTGATGACCCCATGGTAAAATCTCAAGAGATAGGAGGAAGAGGAGGCCTTGTGACTTAAATACAAGCTCCCCTTTTTATATACCAAAATCCCTCATGGCTCTCATTCCACAGAAGGCTGAGTAAGTTGCTTTCTTAGTGTTTGGATGAGGAAGAGAAGTGGAGGGGGAAGGTCAGTTTGTTAATGTTGTTCAGATTCTTCATACTTGCTTGAGTATTACTGAAATTCTTTGGCTTTACTTTTGGCCAGAGCTCAGATGCCTCCAGGTTAGTCCGCCTTTATAATTAAAGTGTATAGTTTGGTGCTGAACATGAGTGGACAGTGTTTATTTCTAGTGCAATATTGTAGTGCAGATAAGTATTATGGACACATTTTTCCTCAACAAAATTTCCTTTTAAATACATAATTCAGACGGATGTATAATAATTGACTGCCACTCAGTTACCAGTCAACCCAACTGGGTAAAAACAAATGATATCTAGAGGAGCCTTGCACTACACTATATATATATAGTTATTGGTAATGGACATGGCAGTATATCAAAATACAGTTTACATTTGAATCTAAACATTCATGTTTTAGTTATAAACCTACTAGATTTACCATCCCTGTGCAGGCAGAATGAAACTTAAACCAGACTTAATTTTCAACCAGACTTTATTTTCACTCATTCAAAACATCAACTTTATGCAACTGGATGAAAAAAAGGTTTCCGGTGATAAATCCAGGGCTTCAAACACACTGTATAATGACAAACTGTATGGGAAGCAAAATCAGATCATGGGCTTTTTATTATTTTGTACTTTGGCCAACTTGATATCTTTGCTTGAATACTGTCTGACTATAGTATTAAACTGTTAATAAAATAAAACATGTATCTTAAGTTTGATTTTAATTTAGCCCAGGTTCATTAGAAGGCAACTCATTAAAGTTCGTATCAGAGTAAAATCATTCAGTTAAATAAGATTTACATTAATCATCAAGTGCATGAAAGTTACATGGGTGCTGTAGTACAAAAAATGATGGAGACTGTGGAATGGATATAATTCCTATACGAGCAGCTGCAAGAACAAGATCTCAGTGGTAACTCTACATAAATGGAAATGTATGAAATATTATACTGCCATACAGAGCATAAATATTTTCCAGTAAAAAGTTAAGACTAAATTTAAAATAAATCAGAGTGATTACTCAGAATTGACTTGAAATATTATACTGCCATACAGAGCATAAATATTTTCCAGTAAAAAGTTAAGACTAAATTTAAAATAAATCAGAGTGATTACTCAGAATTGACTAATTTACACTGGATTGCTGATTCCCTTCACAACAAATAACCAGTGTACACATTAGGAAGAACAAAAAAGCTAGAGTATCTTTTAAAGATAACCTTGCATCTTTGCACTGTTTCAACAGATTAACTTGAACAGAGACAAAAAGTGACGGCTATTGATTTTGTGCTGATCGTATAAAATTTGTTTCTCCACAGAAACTAGTTAAGTGTGGTGCGTTCATGATAACCAACTGAAGTCAAATGAAGAGACATAGGAAAGGTGAAAAACATGATTACAGTAGTCCAAGAATCTAAACTAAGGAAATGCAACTTTACAGATTTGCTCTGTAATTATTTGGTATTAATATCTGAACAAAAAATTGAGATTACAGTTTACCAGTCATCACTCTGGCCATTTATTAAACAATCAAGACTTAGATTTAGACTGGTAATGACTGGAAGGACACCATGGTTTATTTTGGTATTTTTTTAGAGAAAATGTGAGTTTGACAAAGTTTTCTTTCAACTGCGATTTCTCCAGATTTACATACAAAACCCAGAAGTTAGCTGAAGTATTTTAAAGCCATATTTAGAGATTTTCTACAAGTTATTAAAAGCTTTGTTCCCTAATTTGAGCTATACAGAAAATATTGAAGTAGTTTTTATACTTAGATACCAGAGTTCTGAAAAGAATTCTTGGACCCCTGCTATCAACATTCATTACAAACAAGTGTGTGTGTTATCTACCTGCACTTGCCAGACTGTTACCAAAATTGAATGGCGGCGCTGAGGCAGCAGAAACACCGAAATTCCCAATATTAAAATTCACTGCAGGATTGGCAGTTAATCCGAAACCCCCAAAATTAAACCCACTGGCAGTGGAGTTTGCAGTTTCAAGCCCACCAAATCCTAACAAGTGGGAAGCAGAAAGAGAGCAGGTAGCATTAGTTTGAAGCAAAAAATCTATTTTGTTTTCCATAGCCAGGGAAAGAAAAACAGAAATAGTTAAAGAAATAAAAAGCATAGAGGAGTGAGAAGTTATTCCATTTCAAATGAGATTCATTTGTTCAATACAAGTAGAGTAGTCCAGAGCTTTCTGTTATTTAACCTATGCTGTTAACAGATCAAATGTAAAGTAAGAATAATAGAGTAAACATACAACCTTTCCCCCCACTTATACCTGATCTACACAGGGAAGTTATAGTCGTATAATCATGTCGGGGTGTGATTTTTTACTGCTACAGTTATACTAATACAACCCCTAGCATGGATGCAGTTATATCAATATAAGAGGTGACATACTGGTCTAGTTATTCCCTCTCGCATATAGAAAAGGCTATACATATAAAAAGCACATGTACACTAATATAAGAGTCCCTAACAGAGTTCCCTACACTGGGGAGTTGTAGTATTTTAATTCTACTAGTGCAACCAATAAAGCTAAAGCAGTGCAACTTTCCACAGGTATGTCTTCACTGCAGAGTTTACTCAGGTGATCGGTACTTTGAAATGAGTGGCACACCTCAAAGCCATACTCAAATGTGTTCATAGTGTGTTCACTGGTGCTATATTTACTTGTGCAAGGCACTAGGACTTTTGGGATTATATCCCATCGTTCTTACAATGCAATAAGATGAATCACTCTAGGATTACTTCCTAGTGAACTATGGGAGAACCTGTCTGTCTCGGTGCACACAGGAAGACTTTTGGGAAGGCACTGGAGAATTATCAGCACCTGAGTGTTTTAGCATGTGTCCATACTGCAAAATGGGTTGGTTACCAGCCTGAGTGTAAGGAGCACTCAGGCTTTAGCCTGCACCCTAGGCCAGCTAGCTAGCCTTGGTGTAAACACCACCATAGTCCAGTGAGAGGTTTTTGTGCATGGATGAGAACTAGGTGAGAGGCACCACTAAAGTAAGAGCCAGAGTTATCTCTGCAGTGAAGATAAACCCCATGGAAGACAAAGCATTAAAGGTTTAAGTGCTCTGAAGGGGCTGGAAATGACTTTAGCACAACTTTGGTGCCTAGTTCACAAATACCGCTATGCCTGGACAAGACACAAAGACATTTACAAACTTAAAGAGAACATTCCCCTCCTCTAATTTAAAGTAAGATGGATCCTTTCCTCCTCCCCACACCCTGGAAAATGTCTCACAAATGATAAGCTATATAGTGACCTCTTTTTTTTTTTTTTTTTAAAAAGAAAGACAAAACTACTGTGCTTGAACATGAAGATTTTTGTGAAGATGATCACAACTGACTAATCAGTGCCAACCTGAACACATTATGTACAGCCTCCTCTCAGCTAACCATGATTAAAGTTTTCATAATCAGGTTAAAGCACATGAACATTTTCGATTTAACGCAGAGGTAACAGACGTCACAGACGATGCCATCATGCGACACCACTTGCAGAAAATGCTTGCAAGAACCCGGCGGGAACGCCACACAAATTCACCGTGCCCCCTCCCCTCTCCAGTCTGATGTCCACCTTATAACGCTTTAAGGGAGGGAGCTACATTTCCTGCAAAGAAACCGAGCAGGGCCGCGGGACGGTGAGCGTCCGACTCCCGTCCCAGCCCCAGCCGCATCACCATCCCGCGGGCGCGAGCTCCCAGCGGCGGTTGCTCAGCCGAACGGCTGCCTCGACGCTCTCGGTTTAGTTTCATTGCAACGGGGCTCAGGGCGAGAGCGAGGCCGACTCGGAGCCAGGGCGCCCGGCGCGTCCCCAGGAACGGCCGGGATGTCACCGTCACCACAGGCGAGCGGGCGCGGGGAAGGCCCGGGCTCCGGACCCGCTGCCTCCAGTCCTGCTTCCAGCAGCGACGCCCGGGTCCGCCCCTTCCCTCAGATGCGTCCCGGCTCCGGGGAGACACCCCCCACCCCTGCTCCGCTTGCGAGTCAGAGCGCCACGGGGGAGGCACGCAACCGCCCGCCCCGCCGCTGCGCGGACACACCCGCCTCCCCCGCTCCCTAGCAGTCGGTCTCCAGCCGCGCCCGGCTGTCCCGCACTTACCGGCCGGGTTAGTGGCGGCGGCGGCGCCGGCGGCTGCCCCGAAGTTGAAAGCCATGAGGTGGCGGGACTGGCGGAGTGCATTCGCCGCCGGGTCCGACTGGAAACGGTCACCCCCGGGGAACGGTTCCGGGGAAGGGTCCCCCCCACTCCCGGAAGCATTAATTGCCCGAGCAACTAGCGCCTAAACTCGGCGGGCGGGGGCGGGGTGAGGTGAGAGTAGCGCTGCATGGTGACGTAATACAATGCTGTGTTTCGTCACCAGAACGCGCGGCCAACCCCTGCCTCCAAAACACCCGGGGGCGGGTATCAGGTGGCACCGCGTCGGCTCTTAGAGGTGACGTATGGGTGTCGCGTTGCGCGACCCTCGGAGGCAGCTGGAAACCTGGGATTGAGGGGGCGGGGAGAGACTCGAGAGCTGTGGAAGGAATAAACCAATCAGGCTAATGGGGGGCGGGGAGATCACTGACTGAGGTCCCAGCTGTGTAGGCACGTAGTCCCATTGATGTCAATGGGTGCCTGGGCTGAACATCGCCCTAGTTCTCTGCAGGTGTAGAGGGCTGGCGAGTGATTCCTCGCCTGTGGGACAGTCCCCCACGCAGTCCTTCCCATTGCATGGTACGCAGAGAAGCCATCCCGCAATTGATACTCACCTGGCCGTTGCTTTTTATTTGGGCAAGGAGCTTCTAATGTAATGGCTGCACGCTGAAGAGTGATGAAGTTGCAGATTTTAAATTACAAGGGAGCCAGCAGGGTCACTGCCGTCCACAGTCGCCTTCCAATGTTCAGCAAGTTTTAAAAACCCAAAACAAAGCCATCACTGCTTTATTCTTCCCTAATCTGTTGTAGAGTGACACCTGTCCCATATGGTCAACTAAAAAAGAATGGGCAAATTTCACTTTCACATCAGAGCAACCCTGTTGAAGTCACTTGGGTCACCCCATCTTAACCCATCATAATTTGAGCCAATTGACCTGACTCTCCTTTCACTGTCACCAGATTTATGCTGGTGTAACTCTATTGATTCTAGAGATGGAAAGCAGCCCATAGACAAAGCTATACTGGAAACTTATTGTACCCTTTCTACTGAAATTTCCACATCTACCAAGTCATTATTTGGGGCCTGATCCTCCTTTCCTTGAGCACCCACAGCTCCTACTGACTTTAATGAGATTTGGATCCACAAGAGATACAGGGTCAGGTCCTTGGTAGGTGTCCACCTCTTCTTTTTTTAACTTTCTGAAAATAGTTCTCCCTACAAAATGGTTATTAGTTTTTACCCATTTTCTCTGGGAAGAAAATGGTACCAGCTTCTCTGGAGTCCTATTTTCAGAAGGCATTTGCTCTGTTTTTCAAAGAAAGACATGATGTGAGGGCAGTTACCTATTTGTCTTCTAACCCCAGATCCCACACACTTTTCCATTCCACACCCTGACTAGGCCTCACTGGAGTATATGTTCCAGATATACAGCTGGTGGGGGGAGAAGTGGGGTTCATTCCTCTCTAAGCAGCATTCCAAGTCACCAGTGTATGGCCATAACTCAGTAAGAACAGAGGAAAGTCAAACATTTTCATAAGTGTTGGGTACCCAGCTTGAGCCACTTACAGCTTACTTTTCAGAGGTGCCAACTGGAATTGTGGGTGCTCAGCATCTTTGAAATGGAGCTCCAGGCACCTCGAGTTGGGAACCAAATAATGAGGCACCCCAAATTAGTGAACACTTTTTAATTAGTAGGCCCTTGGGTCTGGCAAAGGTATCAGCAAAGGTATAAATATTCTAAATCGCAACAGTTTCCAGGCAGGTGCTACATAATCCTTATTTTACAATCCCAACTCTCTGGGTGTAACAAATGTCCCACATCCATACTTCACTGAGATACAAGCAACTTCATTTACTTTTTTCTCTCAATGCCATCCCAACTCTTCTATTAGATTTAGGGGCGGTTTTGCTATTGACTTTCAATGAGAGCAAAGTTAGATATGTTGAGCACTTCTGCAACAATCCCCGCTGATGCCTAAAGTTAAGATTCCTAAATCCATATTCAGGCACCTAAATCAGTGTCTTGACTTTTAAAAGTGCTGAGTGTCCACTACTCTCTTTGACTTCAGTGGGAACTGCTGGGTGCTCAGCACTTTTGAAACAAGGCCACTTATTTAGGTGCCTGAATAGGAATTTCAGAGCCTAAAGCTAGGTTTGAAAATTTTAACTGTAAACTATTTTCTTTCAAATGGCACCAGATATACACAGAAATAAACACAGAAGTTGAAAGGTGAAAGAAAATACCAACTTCACAGTTTTTATAGAAACATTAACTTTTATTAATGCAACATCTGATTGCCATTAATAGTGGAAACAAAAATTGCTAGAGTCACAGAAAGTGAATCAAGTGTACAAACACAGGTATCATCACTATTGGTATCTCCTCTTCAAAAGTAAGCCTCAGGAAAACAATGTCAGAATACAAAATTCAACAAATAACAAAATTGACAATTATCTCCTGCGAGTTTTCAATAATTAAAAAAATATCTAACGTTGCATGGAATCATCTCCCACTGTGTGAAACAAACAATGCTTTACAGCTGAATTTTAGGATTATAATCTTCCCTGGATGCAGGCACAAGTAATTCTTATTAATAATAAGTATATAAGGAACTATCATACAATGATTTTAGTACTCCTGCAAGGTGCTGAGTGGTTTGACTCACAGTGAAGTAAGTTGTCTTTTGAAGGATCAAGCCCATGGCGCTTTACATATATTAATTCATTTATCCCCACAACACATCTGCAGGGTAGGTATATGAGTAAATGTTATTAATCCTACAGATGATGAAACAGACCATAAAAACAACATTCCATAATGTGACAGCAGCAGAGCAGCTCTGATCTCCTGACAACCAACCTTGGGATCTAATCACAAGACTGTGCTGCCTTTCAGTGTTAATTAGGTGCTATTGTGAGTTGCATGAGTGTATCCAGAGAAGAATGATACTCTTTTTAGTGTTTTTTTACATGTTAACAGCTGAAAAAGTTGAACAAATGGGATTCTGGATTTTTAAAATACCCAGGTGACAGTTTGCAAAGAAACAATACAAAGGCTTATCAAGAATAACTGCCCCTGCATATCAAAAATACTGATCATCAATAACCATTTATAAAACACTGCTGGAAGATCTGGCATCCAATGAATTTGTTTTTTATATGTGCTGGATTGACACGGGGTGAAATGCTCCATTAGAGGCATCAAGCTGCAATATACCAGTTTCACAAAACAAAAAGGAAATAAAACACCATCTAAAACTGTATTATGCATCCTGCTTGAATGGGGCTTAGTCTTTTAATTCTGTAGTCATTTTTGCTCTTGACTTACACAGAAATTTACATCCCCTTCTTCAAACAGCTTAATATCTATGTATCTATTTGTATCTGTAACTTACAGGATTTTCAGATGTGCTTGCTGATGGCCTAAATCTGCTCCCATTGAAGCCAGCGGCAAACTCCCATTGACTTCAGTGGGTGCAGTGTTAGGCCAATGCTTAGCACTTTGGAACATCCCCCTCGTAATACTGGAAGTACTATATTTCTTCCACGTGATTTAGTATCTGAGAAGTTCCAGGAAGAACTAGATGTTCCCTGGAATAAAATGCCTGTGTCTATAAGGTAAAATTGATTTGATTTTGTTGGCATTTTGCCCACAGGTGCACACCACTAACTGACATGCGTGTGTTTTGAAACCTGATGAAAGTCACTTTGTACAGCATTTAACAGATTTCCAACTGCACATTGGAAATTAGAAGGTGCTGCTAAGCACGGTACAGGATGTTGAACATAAGAGTAGGAGGATGCAAAAAATAAAATGGAAACGTTTATTAAAATAACCACCTTTCCTGTATATTAGACAGATAAAACCTCTTCCCTTTGGTCTAGTAGAGATTTAAGAAAGAGATGTTCCTTGAGGGAGAATGGACACACTGGAGCAATGAAGTAACAAAATCAAGAAGCAACCTAATGTGCCGTACCATATACATATAAACATCTAGAAACATTAGTTCAGACATTTGAAAAGATCAGCTTAATTAATCAATAAATGGCTAGAACAGATGGGCCAGATCCTAAAGAGGTGTAAACTGACGTAGCATCATTGACTTTGATGGAGCTGCATTGATTTACAACCCAGTGCAAAGGATCCTGCACATCACTTGAGTCCTTGGGGCAAATACTGTTCCTGACTTCTCAACTGAGTTACACTTACAGATCATGGTGGGTTGGGAACGCCATTAGATACAGGAGCCCTCAACCCCATCCAAGCAGCGAGGCAGATGCCCACATCTGGATGATTATTATTTGGTTGGTTTTGGCTTCCATAGATGAGTAGCTTTTTTGGCTGAAGTCAGCCTGGTGCAACGCCCGTATATCTAGCCTTCTGTAATTGGTACAAATCTGTAGACCATAGCACGATGTGGCTCTGGGTCCAGGCCTAGGGCTCATAGTAATACAGATAATAAATAATAATATTAATAATAATGAACCTTCCTGACTGGGACAGGCCCAAATGTTTTGGATTGCTGAACAATTGATCGGCTAACACCCTGTGCATGAATGTTCAGCCAGCCAAAAAGTATGTGTCAATTTTTCACTGACTTTATTTGATGGAAATGTATTTGGGAGAAAGCGTTTCCTCACTGAGCGGGGAAAAGGGTACCTTTATGATATTTTAAACTACCAATATTTTAAAAAAATGTTTATGCTACTTTTCTTTATGTTCCAGACATACCTCAACACAGGTCTGTAGGTTTCCTACATTTTTAATGCAATTACAAATACATTTGCAAAGACTGCATTTACAGTGCACCACACAACAGTTATTTGTGAGACACTGACACAGCAAAAAAGGAGAACACACTATTGTACCCTTAACTAACCAACCCTTTGATTTCCTGTGTAAAAATAATTTAAAATTAAAAACCTGCAAGGGCATTTTATTAATATCGCACAATGAGACTTCAAGCAATATTGGGACAGATTGGGGTGCAGTGTACAAAAATGTGCTAATACATACTTGGCTTCTTAACTGAAAACTAGACATGATTAAATAAGCCACACTTACCATTTTGGCTTAGATTCACAAATCAGTTTTGGAGGTGAAAGGCATGATAACTAAACAATCCATTCACACTCTGTTAATAAGAAGCCAGGTGTACTCTACATAGAAGACAAGATTAGACCCAGGGCAATATTTTCAAACGTGCCTAAGTGACTTAGGAGCTACGTTCCATTTTCAAAAGAGACTTAGGAGCCCATATCACTAAGGTGCTTTTGCAAAGTTTACCCTAAGTAATTTTAATACATGAGTCAGGGTATTATACTCTCACTGATATAGTGGTTACGAGCTTTTATGGCTTTCAGTGCAGGTTAAAAGCAGCACTGGGGATATTAAAACATGAGTTAATAAAGTAGGATCTCAAGCCATTTTAGAATTTGATTTTAAAATTAACCTAGCAGCTGGGATGAACAGTTTCCTCATTCACTAGCATTTTAGTTTTCCCCCTCCCTGTACTACATATAATTATAATTAGCATGATGGTTTTTAGACAGCGCTGAATGCTGGGCAACATTCAGTATTAGATCAACTTGCATAGTTTATTCACCAAGCTCACATGTGTAGGGGGGAAAAAGAGTATTAGGATGTCCTGATGAGCGGAGCCCTTTCCTCTTCAGTACTCTGAAATACAAAATGGCAAAGCAGGAAAGTTAACATCAGTGCATTAGACAATGTGGAGCTGGAGGACAGCAAATGTAACACTGAGTTTCAAAGGAGGAAAGAAGAGTGATCCTGGTTTTTATAATCCTCTAAGTCCAAATTCCATCCCTAGTGCAATACAAGAACAATTATTAAGATAAAAAAGCATCACAGGGCAGATTGTGAGTGGTCTTTGCATAGGTATTCAAGCAAGCAAATGCAAGAAGCCTCCCCAATGTTGCTCCCTCTGTCAGGACCAGCACCAGCATATGCACTACTGTGAGCACATATATTGTTCCTCATAGGGCCCCCAGTGGGAAAGCTGCCCCAGAGGGGCTGGAGAGGAGAACAGGGCATGCTCCTCTCTTCTCTGCATGGGCAAGTGGAGCTGGCCAGCCATGGAGAGGGGAGCATGCTGCATCAACATGCATCAACATAAGGAATGGTGCACCTGCACTCCTTGGAGATGTTTAGGGGGCTGGCACAGGGATCATTGTTAGGGCACGGCTCATTTAACATCTTCCATGATGATGCTGGAAGGAGACGTGAACAGCATACTGACAAGATTACATTGGGAGGAGTTATCTACACCAGTGGGGACAGAGATGATAAAAAAGGGACCTACAGAGGGACAGGTCAAAGGCAGGGAATGAAGTGAGATTCAATTTGGAAAAATGCAAGATAATGCATCTTGGGAAAAACAATCTGACACGCACACAATCAATGGGAGGGAGACTCCTGGGAAGCAGTAACGCTGGAGACTTAAGGGCGACAGAAGGCAGCAAATCAATTTGACAGGTAATACGGCTACAAAATTAAAGGCCAATCTTGGGCTGCATCTGCAAAAATGTTGAGTCACAGAGCAGAGAGGTGAGACTTCCTCTGTATATGGCTGGAACCACCTCTGGAAGAGGTGTGTTCACTTCTGGGCACCTAGGACATTGACGACAAACTGGAGGGAGTTCAGATAGGAACAACAAAAATGATCCAGGACTGAAGGGACAGAATTAGAGGAAAGATTTAAGGAGTTAAATATGTTGAGCTTTGCTAAACGACAAACTGAGTGGTGGGAGCAGGGGTATGACAATTGTCTACAAATAGTTTAAGGACGTAAACACGATGGAGGGAAAAGAACTGGCGCAATACAAGGGGGTATAACTAGGAATGCATTATTTTCATGGCCATCACAGATCTCACTGTTTGCAGGAAAAAACACAGTCTCCGTGAGAAACATGAAATTCAGACTTTCCACTCTTTTTTGCTTACTGCACCAGTGCCAAGGAAAGCCGAGAAAAGTGGCTGTGATTGATCTCTCTGGGGTTGGGATAAGAGGGAAGGTAGGGCTGAGGCGTTGGCTAGAGCTCAAGGGTCTGTTGCTGGGCTGCCAACCAGATAGGGAAGGGAAAAAGAAACCCAGGTGTCCAGGAGAAACAGGATCTTCCTCTCCATAAAGGAACCAGGACTAGAGCAATTAAAACAGCCATTGCCAAAAAGTTTGCTAGGTGAGCCGGGTGCAAGAATGAAGCAAAAGTTTCCAAATGGGAACAGTCACCATTTGAGGAAAATCTGCAGAAAGATCACACACCCACATATGTATCTCTTGAGATCTTGCCACAAAACGACTACTACAAGACTAACCCTAAGCAGTTCTCACAAACTGAGAAATAGCACACACATGGTTTGGGTGTGAATTCGGGATGCAGGCTGTGTGCGCTTTTTCGTGTAGTTGCAAGAACCCGTTTAGCAATCAAAATACACGGAAAGCAAGACTGTCCTACAGCAACAGTAGCTAGAGGTGGAAAAAGCCTACTAGGTACCCTGTCTCTTTCTTGGATCATGAAGATGTCCACAGTTTAGCATCCATACTGGACTGCTGAAATTGGGTAAAGTTTTGGCTCATAACCTTTGACAGCACTGACAACCTTAATACCAATTTTTAATATAACAGATCAGAATATACATATGGAACACTATTATCTGTGTATGGTACTGTATTGTACAATTGATCTGTGGGGTTTTTTAAGTTGTAATGTACATTTATAGCAGAAGTTTGTGCATTTGAGAAGTAATTTATAGGAGCTGATCCACTATATATCTTCTCTCTGTCTGTTATATTGACACGTGGAGATGCTCAGGCTGTAAGATTATAATGGCTATTGAATGATTGAATATTGTAAGGTCAGAATGAAGGTTGTGCCTTGTGGAGTGATTTTCAGTTCTCTGATGCTGGGGACTGTTGAATGGCCCAAGTTGCAAAGCTGGGATAAGAATCTGAATTCATCTGTAGTTTCTAGGTGCTCAGAATTGGGCTGTTGGTTTAGATCCAGATCTGGCCTTCAGATAGTTTGTGAAGAACAAAGGGCCTAGAACCAGCACAAAGTAATAAAAGAGAACCTGAAAATCAATTTAATAATTTTTCCTCAAAAGGCAACTGTCAAATTGAACAGAGCTCAAAATGTCAATCAAATATGATGGGGTTTTTGGTTTTTACCCTTCAGAGTTCACTAGACAGGCTTATTTTTACAACTAATGTTTGTAGCTAGCAAAGGAATTGGGGACAAAACAAAATATTTATATTCACCCACCTTACCAGGTATCTTAAACTGGCTGCACAGCTTTGTTTGGGTACACTTATTCTGGGTCTATTAACACTTCTCTAACCTGGAAAGAGCATTTGCAACAAAAACAAAAAGCAAAAATGTACCAAAAGGTAAAATCAATGACAGGCAAATAAAACACAGATAAACACCGAGAAAGAAAGGTCAACTTCAGATGCTACTAACCTCCTCCTTTGTTCCAGGGGGCCTGCACACAAACACAATGAAACCAACCCCCAAAATAATCCCTAGTGCCATGATTATGAAGGGGATGCTGGTTACAACCGTGGCTTCAAACAGAACGTTCTTCAGCTTTTTGGCAGATGCATCGTCAATTAGCACACTCTGGAGGAGCGGGGAGCATGGAGAAAGAGAAAAATGATACATTTCAATATCCCGTATGGTGCACTTTCTCACTTAGGGCTGCTCTGCACTGCTGCATATGTCAATCTAACTAATGTTGCTCAGGGGTGTGAAAAAGACACACAAACCCGAGCCACGCAAGTTACAGCAACCAACGTGCTGTCCACACCGGCATTATGTTGGCAGGAAATGCTCTCCCGTCGACACAGCTTCCGCCTCTCGCAGAGGTGGAGTAATTATGCCGATGGGAGTGCGCTCTCCCATTGGCATAGAGCGTCTTCACCAGTCACACTACAGTGGCGCGGCTGCACCGGTGCAGCTGCGCTGATGTACCACTTCTAGTGTAGATCTGCCCTTAGAGTAAGCATAAGAGGAAGCAGCAACATCAGCTCTGCCATGATGACTGTTCGACATGCCTTGCCTCAGACTAGAACTGCTGGCTCTAGTTTAGCAGCTATAGGGACAAACTGGTCTGTGTTTTCAAAAACGACGAGTGATTTTGTGTGCACAGCTGAGACACCTTAAAAGGGTCAGACTTTCAGAGGGCAGGTGCTTCCTCTACAGAACCCCACTAAGGGATGGGTTCAGCCACGAATCAGAGGAAAGAGTACCACCTCACAGATCATGACCACACTTCCTGCAATAAGCTAAGATTTTCCTTGGAGGTCTCCCATTCAAGCGCTGACCTCGCTTGACCTTACTCGCAGTCTGATCCTGCAAACTTGCTGTCAGGTGGCATGCGCACTGCCTGGAGTAGTCTTACGGACATCCAGGAGACCCAGAACAGTCAGCACACTCCCAGCTGTAATTGTATGCAGGACTGGCCATTAATTTGTGAAACCGCTCAGGTTCCAGAGCATGCAATGGCAGGGCTGCAGGCCACCATAAAGATCTTCGAGGAGATAAAGCTCCTTCCTAGAGATAACTTAAACCCCTTTGTAAAGTCCCTTTTATGCTGATGGCATCACAAATCCAAGGAATTCAGTGATCCATCTTCAGTGAAGAAACCTCCCTGGAAGTCTGACAAACAAAGGGCCTGATCCTTCAAAATTCCCTCCCTAGAGTTGCTCTTATTCCCATGAAAGGCACCATTGAAATCAATTGGAGTACTTACGTGAGGGGTGTTTGCAGAAGTGGGACCTTGGGCAATGATCAACCAAAAAAGTTGTACAAAGAACTCTTGCCTACCCCCCTGCTATTATACAAGTAGAAGAAAAATGACACATTCCCAACTTCTTGCAGGCCCAGTAGTATCATTTTTCTAGACAGGCACACACTACAATGAAGACCATTTACAATATTTACCTCATTTACATGCACCACGGGGAAAACCAGTGTTCTGACACTGCCTGTTTCACTGTGTAAAAAGACAACAAAGCACTGAGGTTCTGCAATGATTTCAGCTTTCTCCAGACAGATTAGAATACAGCAATCAAGGATGAAAACTTTCCCATGTGAAAATTCTAGACCCTTCTTATCTTTATTTAAAAATGTAACCTTCCTCTCCCCTAGATTAGGATAATAATCAAGATCTAGAAACTGGATAAAGAAACTGGAATGTTGTCTTGTTTTTTAAAGCAATAAAAATACACTGGGGTTTCCTGGGGAGGGGAAATAAAAAGGATCTATGAGAGGCTTATTAATAGCTGACCTAATGGAAAATTTGTGCCAGGGAATGGGAACATCAAGCAGAGCAGTTGTTGAAGGCTATGCATATTTGTGAAATATACACATGCTGTTATCTATATAAGAGACACACTTCAGCTATAATGATGCTTTGTATTACAGTGGAGTTATGTTAATAGTGTCAGCAATACTGGGATAGAAGGTGTTTCAATGAGATGTCTCAAAGCCACTAGAAAGTACAGTACAGCAGATATGAGGAAATATTGTCTTAGGATCTAGTCCCCCAAAGGCAATTGGGCAGATAAGATGTCCCCCCTTTAAATATTTTGAAGTGCCTTGTACATATAGGCTCATATGAGAACTTTGAAGTGTCAAATTGAAAGTGAATGGTAGTTCCTGTAAAGTTTCTAATTAGCTCCTGCTATCATTCTGACACCAATTTGACCCCATCAGCTGGGACTGTGGCATATGTTGTGGCAAAAATCATGGCAGTGTGTGGGTACGTGTGCATTCCTGCGACAGTCTCTCTCTTATAACGAACATAATGACAGGGGGACAGATCCTCAGTTGGTGTGAATCAGCGTAGCCCTATTGACTTCACAGAAATCATGCCACCAATACGTTTTGATTCTTTGTCACATATTGTTTCACATTTAGGCTTTCACGGGTTGAAAGATATGTTCAGAAAACATAGCAGGGTTATCTTAGCTTGCGACAGCTCACATCTGAGTTTGTAGGTTGTTGAAATAACTGTAAATTCCCACTGCAAATGTGAAATGAGAAGAAGGAACTACACCCTGCCATTTTCTAGGTCAGATTCAATTGGACTGAACTATCTCTACAAATATTATTTCTCCCAAGGACTCTGCAGACAAAGTCACTTCAAATATAAAGTCAGGCAAGCAACCCTGAAATCCCCAGCTGCTAGAGGAGAATACTTACATAAATTCATCTAGTTTTCTGACATAAACATTGATCTGCATACGCTTGGCTGCTCGTACAAGCATCCCCGTCAGCTGTGAAAGAAAGGGAAACTTTTACAGTAAAAAAATTATTTAAAGTATGATTTCAGCCCAATTTTTACAGTGGGATGAATTTACTTTTTAAGATGATAAAACAACACATCTACTAGTTAAGGTGGAACTGGAGGAGTTTCCTCTCTCTTCATAGGAGAAGTAGATAGATGCATACAAGGGGATTATTTTTATTTGTATCCATCAATCCATCAATCCATCAATCCATCCATCCATCCATCCATTAGATGACCCTTATTACTATAGTACTTGAGTGTCTCTGTATTAACGGGGAGCCTAGAGGCTCTGACTGAAACTGGGCACCACTCTACAAGGCACAGTACAAACACACAGCAAGAGACAGTCCCTGTCCCAATCTAAACAGATAAGAAAGGCAAAGGGTGGGAGAAAGGAAGTGCTATTATCCTCATTTTACAAATGGAGAACTGAGCCACAGAGAGGTTAAACTGCCTGGGCCAATGTCACACAGGAAGTCTATGGCAGAGCTGGGAATTGAATCCAGAGTCCTTGTGCCTTAACCATAAAACAAATGGCTAAAACAATCCAAGATGCAGTGATGAATCTGGCTGAACTGCCACTGAAAAGATCTGTGCAAAATGTTTTCCTGTGAGTTGCAATAATTAATAAATAAATAAATAATGCTGCAATGTCTGGCGTGCGGGAGGAAGGAGATTTTTAAATGTAGAGGTGGTAAAATTTAGCTTTAATGTTTTGGTGGGGCAGGACTTAGTCATATTATACATTGAGAAGGAACTCAGTGGGCAACCAGGAGCCCTCTGGCACCAGTAGTTTGGATTCTGAAGAGCCTGAGGCCTAGTGCTAGGAAAGGAAGTGCCCTCACGGAAACAGTACATCACAACATCCTGGGTCAGATTACTATGTTTTCCTCTCTTTATGCTTGTCATTCCTTTGTTCTTTTCCCTCATTCTATTTTTTTACTCTTCTGGTCTCCACTGTACTCCATGTTTTCACTTCCAACACTTTCACTGCTGTATGGATTTACAGAAGAGTACATTTTTAAAACCATGGATACATAGATACAACTGTAACACAAATGCTGTGCCACATTCAGTAGTCAATTCCAGCTATCTTGTGACTTCTCTGGGATGCAAAATGGCTGTAAACCCAGCAAACAGCTCTTTGACCAAGGCCAGCAACTACTTGGGCTTATTGACATCCAGTGACGAAAAGAGAGCCTCCATCTTGAACTTTTTGGGCAGTATGAATGGATTTAGCCTCTTGAGGTATAAGATTGAACTCAAGTCTCCTGATTTTTTGGCACTGAAGTAGATATAGAAGATTTCACTTCCTCTTTTTCAAGGGAAAACTGGGCAATGGCTTTTGTGAACCTGAGATGAAAGATGAAGCCTGCTGAGTGCTCATTGCTCTATCAGCCAGGAAGTGAGAAGGAAGAGAACCTAGGGAAGAGTGAGGGGATTTTCCTGGAGTGCTATTGAGTAACCAGTGGCTATGATGGAAAACACCAGCTTAATGAAAACAATCTGCACCCCGCAGGCAAAAAGAAATCCTGTCCCACACCAGGGGAAGACTTCCTGTCAAAACCTGTCCTTGAGGAGGCTGCATAGCATAGGTGGGTTTGTAGAAAAGCTTGAGATGCCACTAGCAGCAAAATGATCCTTTTTGGTACTGAGAGCTGTGCAATTTGGAGCAGAATTGCCCTGGGGTTTAGGGTGGAAAGTGCCTCTCTAAGGAGGTCTTGCTGGAGAGTGTCTGAAGGTCTTGCTGAAGGTGGGTTAGTCTTAGGGTTTATCATAGGAACCAGGCTATTGCTGAAAAGGTGGAGAGGGCTAATGAACAGAGCTTAGAGATGAGTTTGCCAAATCAGGAATGAAGCCAGAATAAACACTCTGAAACCCCCTGGCCTGCCACTATCTGAGCCATCACAGTCATGGCACCACAGGTGTCATCACATATAAACTGGATGCCTAAGGAAATACAGTTTAAGGACTCAGTTCTGAGTCAATGGGAGCTAGATCAGGCCTTGACATCTTCCTTCCTTCCTTGCCCAGGGAATGTATTCTTGTTATGCCAGGCACTGCTGCTTACAGCTGCCTGCAGGTTCTGGATACCAGGTGAGGAATAAAAACACGCCCACACCAGTTAGGTACACTTATCTTTAATCACGGCTTACGCTCCAAACAGCCATGGGAGACTCTAGTGCGAGCTGCAAAGCTGGCTGCCGGGGGATTTTGCCTTGCAATCCAAGTGGATTAATGGCTGAGTCTCACTGCGCAGTTTACATTTCAAGCTTTTATATACAGCATACCATATCAACTCTAAGGTACTGCTAGCATTGGTAAATTTACAGCACATGAACTTGCTCCCTAACTTCCCTCCTCTTTTGGCACCACAATCAAATTCACACGGCCTTGTACAGCCTGTTTACCAGGCCCAATAGTGCCGCTTATCAAACCGGTTCTGACCAGACCCGTCAAGCCCCTATCTCTGTCCAACGCATTACAAACATCTTCCGCAGCCTACAATTCTATAAGTCCATATCTTTGGTGAAGTCTTGGATCTACACAAGCAATGCTCTAAGTACACAAACCAATCCTGAGGCTCTTGTATTGCTTTTTTTGGGTAGAGTTTGGGTTTCTCTCTCAAGGGTGTAGTATCAACAGGACAGGAGGACTGTGTGATGCCCCCTACTCACTGGTCAGATGAGAACCAGAGGTGGCAGCCTTCATTTAGTCACATTATCTAGTGGAGGGCGAATCAAATACCCTGCAAGCCATTTCAAAGGGAAACACATACTTACAGGATTGATGTCCAGAAATGTTTCATGATCCTCCTTTCTTGGATGCATACCCTTTATGTCTTTAACATACTTCTCATCTGCTTGGTAAAAATGTGGGGCCGATAAAAGTATTGGGGCACCTGGAATTTTAGAACAGAGAACTCACGGTTTTCTAAAGATAACAATGCATCAGATCCCCACCCATTCAGCCAATCAATGTGACCAAGAACAAAAATAAGATATCGCACACAACATGAAACAAGTTTCAACAGCAAAAAGGAAGCAACTTCATCACTAACATAAGTTCCAAGAATCCATTAATAAATTACTGGAGAAAAACAGTTTCTTCTGGAGCTCATTCACTTCATTAGATGCATTTTGCAGGCAGCAGCATGGCCTGATGGATAAGGTATTGAAGTAGGGCTCAGGAGACCTTGGTTCTATCCCTAGGCCTACCACTGGCCTGCTGGGTGACCTTGGGCAAATCACGTCACCTCTCCCTACCCAGTTCCCCACATATAAAATGGGGATAATGTAAAAGCTCCTTGTGAAGTGCTCTGAGATCTACTGATGAAAAGCACCATATAAGAGGTTGTTATTGATTATACTCCTACAGTCCATCAACATAACAGATTCTGACCTCATTTTGCTGTATTCTATCTAGGTTCTTACACTCTCATCACTTCAGTCATCAGATGCATTAAGCAAGATGACTAACATCTGTCATATGTAGTTTGTTCATTCTCTCATCCTCTCCCGGGGGCTAGGTCCTGACTCCTGATCCAGCAAAGCACTGGGGCACACAGGGCACCCAGGTAGTACCACGGAAGCCAAAGGAGTTACACTGATTGACCCTAGCAGAGGAGGTGGCCCTTTGTGTCCTCCATGTTGTGAGCAGACACGAGGTTTCTGAGGTGTCGATCACATGACTGTCTGGTTACCAAGGGTCACTTATGCACCTGTGTAACTTTAAGCACGTGAGCAGTCTCATTGAACTGACTAAAGATTATTCTGCTAGGACTATTTTATTCCCAACATGGACTGGGCCTAAGGACATTCTAAAGAAGTGTGATTACAATTTTCATGCCAATAGAGCTAACCTTTGCCAAGCACACGTGGAAAGCACTGAAGACAGCACAAAACATGGCTTTCATGAGCTGCCTGGAGATGTGGCATTTTCCAAAGCAGAACTTGCCCTAAAGGCCAGCCAGCCCTGATTACTAAGGAGGCACACCTGAGCAGGAATCACCTGGCCCTGCAGCCGGAGCTCTCAGGGAGAATGGAAGCTCTACCAGAAAAACTGAAAGTGGGCGAGCGAGGCAACAGCTAAGCTCCAGGTAGGAACAGCTTGCCAAAGCAGGGAAGACCCTGACCGTCAATGGAGTTTGGGGATGTGCCCAACTTAATGCTGGAGGGAAGACAATAAACCAGACCCTAGGGAAAGCTATTGTTGTATTTGGAAAAGCCTCTTTTTGAGTTTATTGAGGAACCAAGAGGGGAACTGGAGATGAGGAGCTGCTGGCAGAGTTGTCTTGAGGCTACTCATTGACATACCCCATCTTCACGGGCGGGAAATTCACCAAGTTCAGCCAGCTAGCATGAGGCCTATGCACCAGGGCTCAAGTGGTGGATGGGCCTGTACTGAATTTTGCCCACTAAGAAGTGACTGTGTTGTGTGGAGCAAGGCTGGCTCTGCTGCTTTTAGCTTTACGGTCCGACTCCGAGGATGTGCTTCTGACTCCATTCTTTATATGTCATAAACTAGAGCTTGAGAAGATGACATCTTTCAGGAATGCCATTTCGGATCCATTTTCTTCACTACTGTAGCCTTTTAATAATTGCTGGTGATATTGGGCTTGATTAGGCAAGGTGCTGAACTCTCTCAGCTCCCAAGGGTTTCATGTCGAATGCTTAGCACGTCACAGGATCAAGCCAATTGCCCCCAACACGCTTCAGTTGAAAGTGAAACTGTGCTGCCACAGAAGCATTCCCCATACTGCTTGGTCACATACCTTGTTTGCAGATGCTGACGTTCAGGATACCTGAGCCCTGGCAGTTTCCGGCTGGCACACAGAATCCTGCATTGTCTGGATTCACTGATGAATTGGCAAACACCTTTGCAGGGGGCACAAACCGATATGCAGAGATTCCAGACACACTCACAAAGCTATCAAAAGTTACATACAGAGATCTGTGGGGAAGAAAAGCAAGCATCTGAATCTGTAGGCACAAGGACTTATTAGTCTATGCTGTACAGCCTTCAAAGTGCATCTGCATGCCCATTTGGATTTCCAGTAAACTGTGGGCCAGATGGGCCCACTGAAATCAACAGAAGCCTTTCCACTAATTTCAACAAGCTTTGGATTAGGTCCTATACACCTTGTTGTGGTGTTCCATGAGAAGGGTGAGCCTTTAAATTTAAAAATAGAGGTCTAGGGGGCACAGATGCCTGGCCTCAGAAAGATTTCTCAGGTCCTCACAATGATCTTTTCTGCCATAAGATTTTCAGCGGTGCTGCAGCTGTTTGTGCCACAGATCTCACAACCATGAAAGTGACAATGAAAAAAATGGACGGGGGAAACAGTACCAAGAGGCCACAACGAGGGCAATTCTTGAACCCCCAACATTGCCTGGATTCATCTAATGTGGGTTATTTTCCTGATTTAAAAAGAAAATTTTATGTCAATTTTATTTTCAAATGGCAGAGAAAACTAGGAGGAAGGAAGCTAATAGGTAGGATGGCATGAGAAAAATCTCAGGCTCTTCCATATCCCGTTACTTGTGTGTGCATGTGTCTAACAGTGGAAGTGATGTCACAGAACGATGCATTCTGGAATGTCTTTAGCAAAGTAGGAAGTGCAAGAGGATTTCAGGGAGGGAAAGAGAAATTTCAGCAAAGGTATGTTTAGCACGCTTATGCTGACTTCCTCTCTCACCCTGCTGCGTGAGGGAATTCAGCAGGCATTTCGGGATTTAACTCATTTTCATTTTGTCACAAAACAGTTCATTTTTTAACTAGATGTGGTTTAGTTTTTAGGGGTTAACTCACTCCCTGTTAGTGTGAATTAATAAAGGACATCGGAACTTAAGGAATAGAACTTGTAAAACATAACACAGGGGAAAAAATTTCATCTGAAATCTCAGAAGGATCCAGTGTGAACAGTTTGATATGATGTTTGGACTTCCTCTCCTTACCTGCAGAAATCAGAAGAAAACATATAAATTGTTTCATCTGTGCTTATCAATGGGTGGAAAACACTCCCATCTGTCCCATTGATCATATTACATGACTCCGTGGTCCACCAGTTCAGTGACCTGCAGTAAAGGAAGCAGAGAGAGGGAACAAAAGGGCCAAAGAATTATTGAGCAATGGTGAGCAAATACCGCTTAGTTGGTGTGGGAAGGACCGTGAGGGCCTGACTCTCATTCACACTAAAAGTATGTCTACACTGCAGTCGGACTGTAGCAGGGCAGCCAGACCTGCACTCGCTCTGATTGAACTAGCAAGGCTGTAGCAGTGAAGCCTCGATGGCACAGACTTCAGTTTGGGCTAGGAGTGCGAACACACACCCAGGTTTCTAGGCAGGCTGGTACAATCCATACTGGGGTCTATGCCACTGTGGCTTCACTGCTATTTTTGGCTGAGCTAGCTAGATTAAAGCTACCTGAGCTGAAATCAGACCTCGGATTGCAGTGCAGACGTACCCATAGAGCAACTGAAATAGCGCTGACATCGAAATGATACATACATCCTCTTTATTTTGGGGCCTTAGTGTAACTGAGAATCTGGCTCCAAGTAGATTGCCCAAACAAAAAGGTGCTGGCAACATTTTAATTAACAGCATGGTGTTTTTGGCTATTCACTTTATGCTTGTTTCTGAGCCAGACCATCTGAGTGTGTAGGTACCTCCTTCTACCTCTAGACGGGCTCTCCAGACCTTGGGCCTGGATGCAGAGGAGCAGGCAAGGCTACTTGCTGGGAACAGTGGGGAATGGACCGAGCCTTGCCTTAGTGGCCCCACCCCACTACTTGCGACCCAGAGTAGCTGACCAGCTGCAGGGTGTGGGGAGCTAGCTACAGGAGCAAGGAAGCAGGCGATGACTGTGACACATTCGAGGAGCAATGCCTCCCGGGGGGGTAGTTTTATGCACCATCCCTTGCTCACTATTGTACTTAAAGTCACAATCTACCCTTTTGTGTGAAAGCCACCAGAAATCAGCAATTAACAAGAAAATTTAATAGAGGGAAACTCAGCAAAAGGAAGCAGAATCCCAGTATGTTCACTCCAAATAAAGATAAATGCCATTCGTATTATAGAAATCTGCAAGAGTACATGGATGCATGTTGACTAGCAGGAAACACATGGAACAAATCTTCAGCTTCAATGCATTAAGACAAGCTCCACCCCCCCCCCTTTTAATTTTACTATATACTTAATAAAATCGAAGGGAAAAACTATGTAATAGCCCACCATACAGCTAAATACCCTGTGAATCCAATGTAGCAAATTATTGGCAATCATTTTAAAGTTCAAGCTGGTTCTGTAAAATCAGTACGCAGAGAAGTATGTCAGATCATGTATAGTTCGTAGTTATAGTCCCCAGCTTTTCAGTAGAGTTTTGATATCAAGTCAAAAGGCCAAAGGACCACAAATCAAAACCATACACGTTAGCCAAGTAAGAAAGCCTTTGGAGGGGACAGGCATGGAACCACCTGCAGTTGACCTTGCCTAGCTACATCACAGTCACCTATAGAGCCTTGTGCCCACTAGGATTTTACATCAACCAGACCAACCTACAAACAAACCATTTGGGGTAGTGAAGGCATAACCTAAGATGATCTGTGTTAACTAACACCTGCTACAATTCTAGTGAAGATGAGGCAATTGCCGTTTTAACCCATGTATCTTGGCCAGCTAATACTGGTTTAAACTACAACTGCCCCCGCTTCACTAGGATTGTAACATGGGTTAGCTGAACACAAGGACGCTTAACACATATTTAAAACCTCACCTTTTTCCCTAGTGAAGACAAGTGCCCAGACAGAATGGACTTGGTCTTAGTTGATAAACTCTCCTTTCATCATACAAACAGCCCTGTTTGCTGAGAAGTTACACTCACTAAAACTGTATCTGCTCCAACATCCAGTCCTACCACGTCTGGCCACCCAGCGTGAGGATATGCTTGTGCAGGCAGCAGTCAGAATCCTGGGGCTTGTTCTGACTAAGCACAAGTTGTGGGGGGGTCTCTCTCTCTCTCCCCATCTATCTACCTAGGTACTTAGATAGCCTCCATCACTGCAGCATCTGAAATGCCAGCAGCAGTTACATCCCTCAAAGAGGGTGCATTGTGTCTGTGTAGGGGCATGATCACAACGCTGCTCCTTTTCAGCACCAGCTGTGGCTGGAGGGCAGCAGCAGAGAGAGTGGATGCAGCCCCAATGTACCGGGCATAGTAGTTGTTTCACTCCCTCGGTACCCTCCAGGTGCATTCTGTCTGCCTCTGTCTTCTGCAGATAAAGGCGAACTTCCTGAGAGCTGTGGGCTTTGTGGTGGGCAAAGAGCCTGCTACCACACCAGCTTCTTTGTGAAAACATTTGCGTTCATCATAAACAAAAGGCACTGTCTGTGCTGAGCAAAAGGTCTCAAAGGAAGTTAGGAGTTTCACACTGTCCGATTTGACAACTTACTCTTTTCCTCTCCACTCCACAATCTTCGAAAAGTTTAGGTAGCTCATTTTCCCACTGAGAACAACATATTCACCATCGTCTGTTCCATTCATCTAGAAACACAAAAGAGTTCATCTGCACAGTGCTGTGTCAGTCACTCCCTAGGGCATCTGGAGGATGCAGTAGAACAGGTGGTAGGGATCTACTGTTGTGCCACCCTGTTACCATGCATTGGACTCTGCTGGGGGCTGCAAGTTAATTGTTGATTGTCAGGACAGATGTAGCTCACTAGACTCCTCCCTAAATAGAAGGGAAGTGGGAGTGGTTGAGCTACTTCTGAGACAGACAAATTCTGAGAGAAGGAAACCAAGGACTGTCTACTTTAGAGGCTGAATCAACACTCTGAATTGCAACCAGAAACAAACTGGAAGCCAGAACAGTTTCTGGAGCCCAGATATTTATGTGCTCCTGCAATGAAATGCTGTTAAGTAAATGGGCAGCCACATTCTGCCTCAGCTGAATTTTCACAGTGGTTTTCAAACTTAGTTCCACAGAATGCAGTATAGGAAACAAAGGCGTGAGCGACAGGTCTGCATCTGAATAAAAAAATTCTGCAACCTTCTAGCCAAGCATGAGTGGGGAGAAAAAAACACACGTGGCTCTCCTGCTCTTTAGTCAAAGACTCTTGGACTGTGAACAACAAAAGGCAGACACAGTCCTTCAACTGAAGAGGCAGCTATCCCTTTTGTCATCTCTCCAGTTGTTTCCCCACAACCTACCCATAATGCCCGAGTGTGACCCTGATATGCACTTTACAACTGGCCCAGCAATTACAACCCTGACTTTGCATCAGCGACGTGCCATTAATTTAAAGCTCTGGAAAGCAAGACATAGTACGTAAGTTACCTTATTAAATAAGCCAAACTGTGGATCAATCTCAGGATGAATCAAATGAAGGGCTGACAAAAGTTTGTCTTTGTAGCCCCACAGTAATTCATGGACAGTGTGTGTTGTAAACAGATCTTCTTGGTATAGTATTAGGAGTATCTCTGTGGGTAGCCGTAGCGAGGTAGATTTGGTCAATTCCATCACAGTCTGACATGAGAGAGGAATCAAGGACAAGTTAATACAGTATTAAAATAAAATGTACTTATACATACACATACACTGAAGTATCAGAACAGTGTACAGGAATGAAACATATTTTCAACCTTATGATATAATGGTAACAGGTAATTTACTGGTCATTGAAATTCTTTAGATATTTTCTTATCAAAATCTGCTTTCACAGGCCCCAGTTCAGCAAAACACTTAAGCACTTGCTTAAATCCATCCCCTTTCAGTAAAGCAGATGTTTCATTCCATTAAGGTAAGCATATCCTTAAGAATGTACATAAAGTTAAATATGTATGTGAGTTGTTGAATCAAGATGGCCCTTAAGCATGGTAACCAACTGGCCAGAGCGACTAAATTTTAGTTACAAGATGTTGTAGCTCCGAGGCACTTTGCTAAATGCTTTTCTAAACAGAAGGGATTTATTGAAGCACAGTAACCTATTGCCCAGATAAGTGTTTGAATTTTAGTTTAAAACAAGTTGTGGCTCAGAGTTGTGAAACCAAATGCTGATTATGTCCTGTAAAAGGCAGCCACTTCTCCAAAATGCATGGACTGGCTGCATCACCTACTCAGTGCAGACAGCATATGCTGAACTGAATAGAATTTATTTTCCCTGTAGCCTGTTGTGCATTGCACTTTCTACAGCTCAATATAAGAGGTGAAGTTAAACAGATAGTTAAAAGTCATGTTTCTTAAGTGAAAAAAAGCAAAACTGGCATAAGAACATGTTAGTACAAACGATTATTTATGGGCATCAGAATCATGCTATCAACAACGGAATGGAAACATGGTGTTGCTAGCAAGTTTCTAGCCTGATTTCCCAGACAGGTGTGGGCAGGAATTCTTTCCAGGGAACAGTGTTAGTCACACAGTGCAACAAACTACTTCCCTAGGTAGTCCACAATAAGGTTTTTATAGCATTGCTCTCAGAAAAAGAAATCTTAGTTTGTACAGTCAGGAAAACTGTGGTAGCAAGAGCTGCATTCGAATGCACGAATATGAATGACCTCTGTGTGGACAGGGCTACAGTTAGGCTTGGTGGAATTTTATTTTTATTTTTGTAATCACTTTGTCAGATATCAGTGTTTATTTTTAAGCATTTCCCCCCATTTTTATCAATTTAAATTTTCCAGTTATGGGAAATTATGGTGGGGGAAGGGGTCAGACAATAATTATTTAATGACAGCAGACACTGAGATTCAAAAAATTAAAGCTTTATAACCATTAAAACACAAACTGTCAACATCGCATGTCAAAACCAACAACAAAAATATCCTTAAATCAAACCCCAATATGTTCTCAAGGAACATTTTTCTTACTTTGCCTAGCTGTACGTTTGGATTATTAATCGATGAAAACAGTTTTCGTTGGCTAACAGAATGGTTTGCCCCACAAGCTGGAGTGCCTGGGGCTAAGCCAACCCCGATTACGGAATGAGCCTCACCTAAGGTGAATAGGGCAATTCCCTATAAAGAGCAGAGGGTGCATAAAGTAAAAGGGGGAAGCCCAGAGAGATGCAGCTATGCCAGTGGATACTATGGGGGGTGGGAGGGAAGCCCCTGCAGGATCATGACACCAGGGAGTTTGGAGGTTAAAGCCCAGAGGGCAGGAGGCTCCTGGGGGGCAGGAAACCCTGACTCTGTTTGGGACTGGAAGTCACAGCCCTAGTGCGGGAGAGCTGGGAGCACTAGCTGGGAGATCAGATTGGGCTAGAAGAGCTCTGGGGGGGTGAGTGAAAATGCCAGAGCTAAGTATGGACCTTTTTCTTTGCGTTATTGGTATGGACTTTAGTTTGGGACTCTGGGTTGTTATAAACTGGTTCTGGTACTAAGCTAGTCCCGGGCAGGGATACTGTTAACCACCAAAAGCCTCTGTGAGCTCTTAAAGGGCATGTCTACGTAGCCTGCAGAAGCAAGCCTCCCAGTGCTGGAACACAGCTATTTTTAGAGTGCTGGAGTGAGCCCCGCTAACCCAAGTCCCTCGACGCAGGCTGACAGGCTCGCTTCCACATACATAAAGGACCCTGAAGAGAAAAAACCAAACAGAGGCAGGGAACCTGCAGACACCCCTGACCAGGAGAGGATGCTCAAGAAGTAGCCATCTTTTCCAGCTGGTTTGTGTGAATATGGTGAAACTGACACTTGCCAGCATTTACCGATAAAAATCTTATCTTTCCAAGCTTAGATATAGTCTTTACAGTATTTTCTTACAATCTGTCATAGCTGAAATCAATAATGAGAGGTGATGTTTAACAGCACTCATGTGGTAGCAAGGAGACACAGGAGAAACAACTGCATTGTTCGCAGCCACAGATGAAATTAAGTTTTTACAGAGCCCTCCCTAGACCACAGCTATGTAGTCAGGCTGACAGTCACATACTTCTACCATGCTTGACATTGCTGCAAATCGAAGTGAGTGTCCCACATGATTGAAAATGAGATTACTACAGCGAGTAAGGATTTGCAGGTCAGACTCTTAGATGGCAATGCTGAATATTCGAAATAGTAATAAACCAGTTGTTTTATTTCCCTTTGCAACTACTATTCAAAGTTATCAGCGAGACAAGGGGGATGAGGCAATCTCTTTTATTGGACCAACTTCCATTGGTGAGAGAGGCCAGCCCTCGACCTTACGCAGAGCTCTTCTTCAGGTCTGGCTCTGTGTGTGTAGTAGAAAACTGGCCTCTCTCACCAACAGATGTTGGTCCAATAAAAGAGATTCCCTCACCCCCACTTGTCTCTCTAATATCCTCGGACCAACACAGCTACAACAACACTGCACGTTCAAAGTTATGAGAGATTATGGTTTTATGGCTAAAATTTCCTCCACAATGCAATTTCTACCTTTCCAAACCTAATTCTCACTGATAAGGGTAAACTCCTCCCAAGCCTAATTTTAAGAAGTTTCACCGCATGATGAGCTGCACTCTGACTCATGCAGTTTGCAAATAAAGTTGTGCCACTGACTAGCCAGTAGCTCAGATATTCAGTGCAGGCCATCAGAGAGCCTACTTTCAAATGAAAGGCTATGGGCTGATCTACACTGAAAAGTTATGTCAACCCAGCTACGTCACTGATGAGCGTGAAAAATCCACACCCTTGAGTGATGTAGTTAAGCCAACCTAACCCCCGGTGTTGACATTTCTAAGTCAGTGGAAGAATTCTTTTGTTGACCTAGCTACTGCCTCATCTACTGCAGATGGGTCAGGGAGACAGCACCCTTTGCCTTGGGTAGCTGACATTGAAAAAGTGCTTGATTTGCACATCCTTGTTCATGCAAAACTACTACTGAAGTCAACAGGAAATTTTGCCTGAATAGACACTCTAGGACTGTACAAAATAGGGATTTGATAGCAAACTCACCCAATATAAATTGTTTTAGAGAGAACCCCAAGATCTGTTATGGTTGGTTTCAGCTGACAGAAGCTGGCCATAGCAGGGTTTTATTAAGAAGCTTTGTCACCCATTAAATGTTCAGGTGCTTTCATTGCAACTGAGCACTCCCTTATGTGCACACTGAACAGTTCTAGATGTGCCACATAGGCTCATCCTATTAAAAATTTAGCCCACCAGGTTAAAGATTGAAACAAACCTCTAGAGAATGAATATGGCTCTGCAGAGAGCCACAAGATGGAGCTGGTATCCCTTCGAGCTGGGAACCACAACTTACAATTTGTTATTTGTAGTGTTATAGCTATGTTGGTCTCAGGATATTAGAAGTAATATCTCTTATTGGACTAACTTCCATTGGTGAAAGAGACAAGCTTTTGAGTTTAGGCCTGGTCTAAGTAGGAAATTAAGTCGGCATAAGTACGTCGCTCAGGAGTATGAAAAATACACACCTGAGCGATGAAGTTAAACCAACCTAATCCTTGGTGTAGAAGACAATGCTTGGTCTACAGAAGTTAGTCCAATAAAAGATACTACTTCACACACTTATCTCTCTAATATCCTGGGACTAACACAGCTACAACACTGCAAACGACAAATTATAAATTGGGGCTCTCTGCAGAGCCATGTTCTGTCTCTAGAGCTTTGTTTCCATCTTTAACCTGGTGGGGATTTTCCAGGCTGCCCAGCTCCCTGCCTTACACTGCAATATCCCCAGCAAGCCAGGCTGCCTAAACAGGATGGCACCTGCACTTTGCTTTCTCTCTAAGGGCTGTGAGCAGAGTATTGCCCACAGTTGTAAATTACCACACAGCTCCTTCTAAGCAAGCATATTTATTCTTAGGTAAAAGCATTACAGAGAAAAACAGTAAAAGAACCTACACACATGCTAAAAAGCTTACCAGAAGTCACCCCCAATCCAACCTAAGGCTCTAGTCAAAACCTACAATTGGGTTTTCCTGGTGATTACAAATTCATGTTTTAGATCCACTGAGACTAGGCGGATCAGCTGCTTCTTTATACAGCTGGGGACCTTGATCTTGGCCTTCTGTAACGGGTAATCAATAAAGACCCTCTGCACAGGGTGCAGCTTCAAAAGGCCATGTTTTTGCATAACCGGAGCTGGGGATTTGCATTAACCACTCCCTGTGGATTCCCCAGGAAATCTACTTAACACTTATTGTCCCAAAAGTCCATACTTGTCTAGCACATTATCAGTAGTCTCTGGGACTCCCAGGTCTTGCATCTGTCACACCTCCTCCTTAGAGAAGTTACATACAATCCCGGCCCACATTTCTACATAAAACTTAATCAAATAAGGTCTTTCAAAGCTATTGCAGGAAATTGCCCTATCTGTCATAATGACAAGAGACAATATTCTTGTAACACTTAACCTTTAGACAAAATAACATTAAAATATTAACTACTATATCTGGCTTTCCAATCACTGTTCTGAGATGGTCTGCCTCAATGGTCTTTTAACTTCCCTCAGCCGTAAATAGGGATCATTCTTATCTATCTCAAGAAGTTGTCATCAGAAGAAATTTGTTGGTACTTACAAAATGCTTTGAAGATGAGAAATACCATGCATTATAAATACAAGTTGTAGCCTTAAGTCAATAACAGCCACTTGTCAGTAGTATTCCAGCCATATGTCAGTAATATTCCAGCCATAAATACAACAGAACTCACCACTGCAGGAATATTTACTGTCCTAATCCGATCAACTTCAGGGTCTCCAACAGACATCTCTGGTTCAAATACATAGGTCTTTGGGTTCTCAGCAGAGACTCTGGTGCCATTGTCCAAAATCTGAACATTCATTCTTGGCCTGTACTCTCTGGGAGACAGAAAATTTGGCTCTTAAGGAAATTTGCAATGGTACAAGTAATAACATTTATTATGGCGATAGAACTCCTGCTTTAAGTGCATAAAGAAAAAGGGTGTGATTTTCCTAAGCACTCAGCATTGGCCTAACTCTGCTCTCATTGAAGTGGGAAAACTCCCTTTGGTTCCAAAGGGGACAGGCCGAGTTAGGTCAATGAGCACTTTTTAAAATCCTGCTCACCACCAATGCAGTCTAATGAAGTTTACTTTTTTATTTTATAAACAACTATGGGAAAAGAAGAGAGATTATGGCTCAAGATAACACAAAAGGGTTTAAAGGCCCAATCTAAGGTTCTGCCCATGAAATAAGCTTTGAAAACTATAGTTTTGCCTCTTTACTGTGGGCAATATTCACACACAATTTACTGTGGGCAATATTCACACACAATATTCACACCGCTTGTGCAGAAGGCCAGTGCAAGGTGTATGCCCTCTTAAGCATTATTGCCAGGATCCAAGTCCAACTGACACCAACAGGAGAGTCTTTCCATTGACTTCACTGCACTTTGGATCAGGTCCTAGGGGCATATATGAGACAAGAGTATGGAATGGGCCATATGCTGCTCTCTACACGGGGTGAATTTCACCTTAGGTTCCTGAATACCTAGGGTGAAACCCTGGCCACACTGAAGGCCATTAAATTTTTTTCCATTGACTTCAATGGGGTCAGGATTTCACCTTTATAATACTGTTGACCATCCCAAGCAGCAGATGTCCCAGGATTGCTCAGAAACAAGCTGAGCTCTTATGCAAACTTCAGCAGCCACCATTTCTCAAACAATATATACTAAGTTCTGCAGAGCTGACTCGCCCAATTTCCAAACTAAATGTGTACAGAACTGTTGCAAAACAAAAACAAAAGAGACAGACTGGAGGGCTGTATATTCCATCGCATGAGCATTTTGATGGAAATGTCAGGTTACATGCTTTGCTAGCAATGCTTTATAGCTGTGTAAGAATTTGGTTACATCTCACTAACTCCACACCAGCTCCTGAGTTAAAAGTATCACATGCTGCCTTTTACAAGGGTTTCTTCCTGAATAAACTTAATCAATGCTGTATATCACACATTTAAACTCCCATGTTCCATGCCAATTGCACAAGACTCTTCAGAGAGATAAGGCGGATGAGGTAATATCTTTTATTGGACCAACTTCTGTTGGAGATTGGTCTGAAGAGTTCTGTGTAAGCTTGTCTCTCACCAACAGAAGTTGTCCCAATAAAATATATTACCTCACCCACCTCGTCTCTCTATTATCCTGGGACCAGCACAGCTACAACACTGCATATCAGAATCTTCAGAGCATTCTAGTCCACACACATGAACATACAGCTATATTTCCAGTTAATTTTTTTTTCAAGAAACTGGTTCAACCTCTAAGCTGTTTAGAGAGCTGCTTTATATTCCATGGAAAATATTCCAGGTAGAAACCGGCTATTGCCCCCCACCCCCTCGCCCATGTTTATAAATGGCAGATCTACCACACTTCAGCATCCTCAATAATTGGTAACATTTTGAGTTTGGCAACACTTCCCATTTGACTTGGCAACAGATTATCACCGAGTAATCATCCCTGCAAGCCAGGACTTGAGTTGCAGAGAAGCAGAAACACTTGTACGGGGCTCCTAATTTCTAGGCCATAATCACTCTAAGGAATCTCCCACTCCTAAAAGGATTGAAGGAGAAAATAAAACTAACCACTTAGAGTTCAAGGGGAGAGTCTCAAAGATTAAGAGAAAAATATTAAATGCGGCAAGACCAGACAAAATTAAAGAGCGTTTCAGAACTCAGCAAGTTTGGACAGATGAGCAAACCGTGTTTTACAATAAATTACTCTTTTGATCTCCATACTATAAAACCAGTAAATATGGTTTAAGGTGACTAGAGAGACATTCACTAGTACTATTTTTGGCTATAGCTAGATCTGAATTTTGCCCTTATGCCCATCTCTGCAACAACAAGAATCGTAGTGAATGTCCCTGTGTTTTCTGGGTTTACAGTCTGTGAATCAAAAACATGATTTACTTTAAAGCTACGTCATCTGTCCAGCATGCTCAGTTTCTAAATAGCCCTTTAGTAGTGTCCAATCTTGTTTACATCCATCACAAAACTTTTCTCCCCCCCTCCCAATTTCAGAGCATGTCCACTACCAAGTCAGCCTGCACTGTCCCCAAAACACACAACAAGCACCTGCTTACTTTTCAGCATGGTTTAGGCACCCATGTGCTTAAAATTAAGCATGACCTTCTGTGCTTTGCTGGCTTGTGGCCTGAGCAACGAGCTTGATATTTGTCCTCTGAGCCAGTCTACAGTGGCCCCCCATGTGACAAAGCTGGCACTGTCAGCAACCCACAGCCCTGGAAATGCCAGTCAATCTGCTGAAAAATAGAACTTTGGTTTCCAGTATTTCTGTTTCTGACAGAGCAGAATTCAACCCAATCCTGTTCAGACAAGTCAGAATAGAGCAAACCAAACAAAACAGAGAGAGAGAGAGAGAGAGAATGAATCACAGACCTTTGGAACGTGCAGTCTGGCTAACTCACCTCATACAGAAGTAACTGAGACAGAGCCTGCACTACCCATCCCCGCCTCCTGCACGCTGACTGCAAAATGGGAGAGCTCTTGCCAGAGACCTACACTCCAGCCATTCATGCTGTGTTTTTCCACATGGATACACCTGATCCACCAGCCACAGCACCATCCCTGATTCCCCATCTTCCATCCCAACTGACTCTGGGGCCAGTGGGCCTTGGCAAAGATGGAATTCTTGCAGTACCTTTTCCCCACTCGGAAAGTTTCAATTCAGTTCTACCTGCTGGCTGTCTAGCTTATGCAACCTCACAATTGTGTGTGCTGGTGAGGGGGTGACCGGGATCCCAGCCTGAGAAAGGTGACAGGAAGGAAGCACCCAAGGATGTGTCATGAGTACCAGGAGGTGGGGGACTCTGCCTGTGTCACTTCACATAGGGCCCAATAAAAACTGGAGCCCCATTTATCTGTCTGACACACAGGAGAGCACCTCTGATTAGTTACAAGTGCCACACTCTGCCAGAATGCTTCACGCGGAGATGCTGAAGCAGTGGTTCCCAGAGGCATGGGTGTTGTATGAGCAAAGCTTTCAGTGGGATGGGGGCCAGAAGGCCTGGAGGGAGACTATACTATATAGAAGTAACCAGCTTGGCCATAGTGATGAAATAAGGAGGGAGGAGAGGCAGAGACTGCAGGAGGGGAAAGGAAGAGAATGAGACAATAGCAGGAGAGGCAATGAGAGAATGAGGATGCCAAGGTGTGGAAAGACAGAGGGAGAGAATAACATGGGTAGGAAAGATGTGTGTGTGCACAGCCACATTAGTCTGTGCAACATTAACAAACCAGGCTCTCCCTTACATTCTCTAGCATCCCTTCAAACAGTAGAGGCCTGATTCCCTTTCACCCTGTAGCCAACGTGAAGTCATGTTCTATTCATTGTAGGTACCTGTATGGTCCTCATCACCATAATATCTGAATACCTTACAACTATTACACTAGAACATCCTTCCACCCTTGAGTAAACACTCTAGCATATAACATTTCAATAGGATTTGTCTGGGTTTTTTCGGTAAGAAACCTGCTGTTATGGGATCACTGTTCTCACCCCAACCCTCCCAACTTTTATTTTTGCAAATAAAGCTAGTGATGTAGACTTACCTGTAGGTGTATGGCCCTATTTCTTCCACAAAAGGGGTATCTCCATTGACCACTTCTATAGGATTGATCACATTAAAAAAATAAAACTGCATGTAGACCGGTGGAGGAGGGTCTTCCCAGAGTTCAAAGACTTCTGTGCCATTCTTTAACACTGTTCCCTACACAACAAAAAATGAAATCATACGGTTGCTGGGAATTCTGTGAAGATTCACTGTATGAGGGAGAAGAAATTGACTCGTGATTAGCCGTTGGACTCAACGGCTGCAAATAAGGCTGCCCTGCAAATACTTCTCTATGTGCCTAACTTTAAGCTGAGTAGTTCCTCTGAAGTCAAACATGTGCAGAAGCTGTTGCAAGATGGGCGCCTACAGCTGCAGGAATCCTCATGCTATTTACCTCAGATGTTTGTGTCTTAAATTCCCTGGCAGGGAGATCTACCCGCCAGAGCACAATGAACTACTTCAGTTTCTGTACCAGCCAATACTGGGTACTGAGGTACAGCAAACTCTGGGCCTTGGTGACAGAGAACAGCTCTCCTCCCTCCATTTGTTTTTATTTAGGGCACAGAAATCTTGTAAATTATTACAGAAATAAAGGATCTTATTGTCCTCAAGTAGAAGGTCCTCCTTGAATAGTCACATTGGGTCAGATTCTGACACCCTTACAATGAACTATCATTTAGCCCGGATCCTCAAATGGATTTAGGCACCTACATAGCTTTGAGGATCTGGGCCTCACTCCACAAGTGGTCTCTGCCAGCATAAGGTGCTACTAAACCAGAGTCAGGGTATCTGAACCAGTCCCTATACTAATTCTGTGTAAAATGCACCTCTTCACACTTCTTAACCCCTTAGGCATTTCTCAGCACCTCTGAAAAACAGTTGTAAATTCCTTGTTGCATTAACTTCAGTAAGATCAGGATTGGGATCACTGTGGCTAAGCAGGACATAGAGTGTTGTAAGACCCTAAGCATGGGGGTGAATTTAATCATCTGTATATAAATAAATGCAACTCACAATCTACATAAACTGAATGAGGTTTGTCATTGACTGCCATCTTATTACAAGTCAGATGCAGTTATACGGTAGTGACATGCTTTAAGCTTTATCCTGTTATAATGATCAGGTATAACTTGCAAGGATACCACCAGTATGCACTGGGGTCCTGGGATCTCTAATTCAGAGAAACCACGGGAGGAGGGGAGAGGCAGGAATGGAAACAGCTAGCTGCATTGGGATTTTTCAAACCCTTTGTCTTCAGTTTTCTAACTGAAACAATTTCTGAAGACTGCACTGCACTTATAAAAACAGGGACAAAGGATTAAGGGCCTGTAACAGGCTGCCAGTGTTTGCCTGGAACACCCCCTCCCCCCACTGAGACACACTGATCCTGCAAGGCAATGCTAAATTAAATGGGTTCTGCTGATTCACCAAGGCAAGTGCATTTCTAGCCTCTGTGGATACAGAGGAGGTGGGAGTGGCCATCTAGAGATAGAGGATATAGAGTCTGTGGCAAACCATCCTGAGGTCGGCACCTTAAGAGTGGTTAAACCAGAAGAGAAGCTGACCTTTGTGTTATTGTTTATTTCTTTGCTAATACATCCAATTTCAGCAAAGGGGTGAAGTTTTGACTCTGCAGCACGTGGACTTCATTTTAGGTCAGACTGGGAAGAACTCTTATTCTCAGGCCCCAATCCTGTAAATTACTGAGGATCCTTACATTTAGGTAGACCAGGACTTAATGGCTGTCCTAGCAAACTCCCTGGGCTGGGCAAGGGTTCCTTTCCCTCCCCCATTAAAGATTTTCCTAACACACACACGTGCACAAATTCATCTGCTACCAGCTCATCTTGTATTATATACAAGTCAATATAAGAATACTCATAAATCCCTATGTTATTGTAGAATTACTTAATTATTGAATCAGCAATTCATCTGTAATCAGGGGGTGGGGATCAGAACGCCATCTTTTTACATTTTCTCTATAAACATGATATATAAGTCTCATTCCAAAAGTGCTCATTTTGTTTTTAATATGACATTATAGCTATGATGCAGCCAGACTATAAAAGGAGAAAATAAATCAATATTGGGAAAAATGGCTTCAGTTCCACTGAAGTCAATGCAGTGACAACCAGGGATAAAGCTGATCCACTAAGTAAAACTGTTTAAGAAAAAACACACAAAAAAAACCGTATCTTCAGTGCTATATCAGAAGGCAGAAGAGGAGAAAATAATTTGCAACTAATGTGCACTCATTCCTTTTATTCTTCTGGGAAAACATATTAAATATTGTAAGCACAAGCTCAAAAGCAGAAAGGCCTCGAGAACTGCCAATTCTTGGTTGGTGCTTATGGGATCTTAATTTCATCAACCCCATTTGTTTCTCGGACCCATTCTGTGTCCCCCAGCTTCAGTATGTTTCGTTTCCACTTACATTTTTATTTTTGAATAGTTAGAGCAATAGAATTGATGGCATGGCAGAAAGATGAGCTTGGGATGGCCACAATATTTCTGAGTGGGAAAGCAAGCTGGCCCAGATCTTCCACAGTATTTGAGGCTCTAACTCCCATTGAAACCAATGAGACACAGGCACTCCCATTCATATCTGGGACAAAGGAGTAAGGGCATGTAACAGGCTGGCAGTATTTACATGGAATGCCCCACAGTGAGAGATGCTGATCCTGCAAGCGAATGTTAAATTAAATGGGTTCTGCTGATTCACCAAGGCAAGTGCATTTCTATCCTCTGTGGCTATAAAGGAGGTGGGAGTGGTCATCTAGAGATGGAGGATGCAGAGTCTGTGGCAAGCAGTCCTGAGGTAGGATATCTGATATCTGGCCCATCATCCCAAATGAGTGACAATCAACCGTTTGTAGCACACCACACCATAACAATGGTATCACACAGGAGTTAGAGTGCTTTTCATAAAATCGTGTATTCTGCATATGCCACGTATATTACAGAAACATTGTTTTAAAAACGTTTTGGAGAGTTATTTTTTAATTTCAAGGGGACTCCCAGTATTTCTGACACCCCCTTTCCTGTAAGGCCTGATGTCTTAGGCACTGATTCTGCAGCTCATTCCATGCAGATAGATTCCTGCATCCATGTGAAGCCCCACTGAAGTCAACTTGCAGGACAGAGCCTGGAAACACTTGCACGAATCACAATTACCATTAGTCTAACTGAAAGGGGTTGAGAGGGAAACAAAAATCATGACTCATACTATTGTTTATTCTTTGTATTGCTGTAATGTCTAGAAGCCCCAGTCACAGACCAGAACCCCACTGTTCTAGGTGCTGTACAACACAGAACAAAGATGGTCCTTGCCCCAAAGAGCTTACAATCTAAGTACAAGACAAGAGACAACAGATCGATACAGACAGACGGGAGTACAGGGACACAATGAGATGATACCGGTCAGCGTGACAGGTTTTGGTCTCAGCACACCAGCAGCCTAACCATTGTCAAGTTTTTGTAGGCATAGCAGCAAAGGAGAGTTTTGAGGTGGGATCAGGAGGAGGATAATAGAGGTCGTTTTTTGGATGTTTATGGAGAGCTCCTCCCAAGTGTGAGGGGCAGAATGGGAGAAAGCACAAAAGTGTTTGTTTGAAAATGTAACAAGTGGTGATCAGAGGTCGTTGAAAGTGAAGATAAGCAGCTTACATTTGTATGCAACATAAAGGGAAAGGTGTAAAAGGAGAGGAGGGATGTGAACGGGGAGATGACATCAAAGCAACGGGCTAGGAAAATTATCTTTGCAGCAGCATTCTGCAAGGACATGAACAGGACAAGTTTGCATTTGTTAAGGCCAAAAAAAAGATGTTGCAGTAATCAAGATATGAGATTATGAGACCTTGGGCAAGAGCGATCTATAGCTGTGTGGGTAGATAAGAAAGGCTGTATTTTAGAGATGTTATCCAGAAAGGATTGGCAAGATTTAGACATAACCTGAATGTAAGGGCAGAGAAAGAGGTCTGAGTCAAAGATGGCACCCAGCTTATGGGCCTGAGTGCTAAACAAGATGGTGGTGGTGTTCACAGTGACTGAGAAAGGAAGTGGTGTAGGGGGCAAAGGAGCTTAGAGGGAAAATCAGGAGATCTAAAAATTACCTACAATAGCTTTCCTCTCTAAGAAAATAACATTGCTATGAAGTTGGCTATCTCAGAGCCTTAAGGGCTGTGAGCTAGTGCAGTATGCCTCCCTTTCTCCAGTAATATAAAGTGCTCATTTCCAGTGCTGCTGGTCATGCAATATCAGACGTTATGCTTGTGACTGTTGGTTGGGTGAGAGAGACATTTTCATTGATTTGCATGAAAAAATTAATGCAATTACACACACATATACATATTAAGGCGAAGGAAGGGAACATTTTTTTCTGGCAAGCTGATTTAAATACACACATCCACTGTTTGAAGTCACTCTGATGTTTAGGAAGTCAGAAGTAACCCAAAGGAAGATGGATTAGGGAGCAGAAGACCGGTGAGGCAGTCAAGGGTGCTTGATCATTTATTAACTAGACCTGCACCGTACCATTTGGATATCACCTCCTCATATGAGCCACACACAGAGAGGTCTCTGCCAGAACTACTGCAAATCTCACATTCTAAACTTCTGAGTAGGATTCACATAGCCACCATTACATTAATAACGAAAAAACTACCACACAGTTTTCTCCTTTTTTTCCCCAAACGTGGCTAGAGATATTCACTCTTGGATCCATGAGAGCTTTACGGTAGGATATTGCATGACCTGGCATTTCTAGAAACTCAGAACCACATCCTCAACTGGTGCAAATCAGTGTAGCTCCACTGACACTGGTTTGCAGCAGCTGGGGATCTGGAGCTATACAGTCTTTGCACCGCTGGATAGAGCTGGGATTCCTGCTTTCTGGTGATAGGCAGCATTCATTACTAGCCTGCATAGATTGGGAGATACCAGATCATAAATCTGCCACACCCTGCTTTAAATGGAGTCTAATTTAAAACGTTTTGGGGTGTTTTTAAACTGTAGTTACACCATAATCTATTTTGTTACTCTGGTACCACAAAGAATTTGGGACCAAATCTTTTCCTTTGTATAAACTTGGATGCAAAACCAGATATTATTTAAAATATTCAGAAATTCCAATCAAGGTCCCAATTCTGCAATCAGATCCTATGTGCCCTTGTGCATACCCACAGTGACTTCAGTGGGGCACCACATGGTGCCTGGGTCCAACAACAGAGATCCAAATGTAGGTGCAACCTTGTGGGATCTGTGGTCCTGCTCCACCATCTAACAGCACAGCACATATTCTTCCTTCAGAATGGACCCCAAATGCCAAATTCAGCTCTGGTCTAGCAAGGCCCACTAACTTCAGGTTGCCTGGCCTGAATTTGGACCTCTTTCTCTCTGATGTTTCCCTTAGAGAGATGTCTTCGTGTCCCTTGAGCCCAGCTCATATAAAGGAAAAACCTTTCTGTCTTCCAAGAGACAACTGGCAGTGGGGGGAATAATACTGATCCTTCCTTAGAGTTCATCTGAGTGGATTAAATATTCATTACTTCCCCATAGGCGCTCCAAAGAGTTTAAGAAGTCGTGACACCAGGGAATAGTTATGTTATTCTACTGCAGGGATTCAGTCTGATTTTTCAAGATGCTCACACTCCTGGATTGAGTACAAGTGAACAGCAGAGTAAAGTCTTACACCACTCGGAGTAGGCCTCCTTGGCTCAAGTCTAGGTATACCATCTCCTTGGGAATACTCATTTCTAAAGTAACATTTAAACTGGCCATTCAGTCTTATACACCTGCACAATACCTGCATTGACCATAGTGATCCACAGCATCATCATCTCCCGGCTAGCCTACAGCAACTGTGATGGTCCTAGGATTGGCTATGCAGAGGCCTCAGCTGGTTTAATATATACAGTATCCCATCTACTACATAATTCAGATGATGAGAGCCCATTAGAGCATATCATCATACCTAGCTACAATTTCAGGTTTGCTGTAAGGCCCTCAATGGACTAGGGTCCATCTGTCACAAAGACAGCCTCCGCCTCTGCAACCTCCCCCAATGGCTGTGATCAGATGCGGTTGTTACAGCTGCCGGAGACCAGAATAAAACTCTTGAGAGCTTGGGAGCTGAGTGTTTTTGACATGGACTCTGAATTGTGGAACTCCTCTACTCTCAGGGATTAGGGAAAAGCCCAAGTCTTCCTAAATTTCACATGCAATGCAAGATTCATCTGTTTACACATGATGTCCTAAAATATCACTGACTACATCATAGCCAGCAGCTTTTTCCCTAGCATGCAAACAAATATGAACAATGCCACTAAGAAAACAGCAAAGTCAGTGGAGTGATAGCGAGCACAATCTTTTGGGGTTGAAAGGTGCTTTTCTTCCATTTGTAAATGTAGCATCTGGATTCAACCATGAGGGGTGCAACGAATAAGCATAGAGAGAGTACCTGACCCTGCAGGGGTGCATAAGCAGAAAGTAAAAAGTGATGAGCTGGAAGAGGAGCACAAGGGCCCCGGATCCAACATTACCTAATAGCAGGAGTAAGGCCAAAGAAGACAGTGTAGCTAAGGGCTTCCCTAGCATGAGGAGAATCACACTTGTCTGCCGTAGACACTCCCATTCTCCATTCCAAGCTCTGTTGTAGCTCACACTCTGAAGTAAGAGTGGGCATACAGTGGTGGTGCAACCAAGCAACAGAATACAGTGATCATTTTCAAAAGTTCCTAAGTGATTTAGATCCCTAATTCTTAGGCTATGTTCAGACTGACGGCAGCAAAATCGCCGCCACCAGATCGATCTTTCTTGATCAATTGAGCGGTCAGTGAGACTTGCTCAATCGATCAGGAAGTCGACTGAGTAAGTTCACCCCCTCAAGTAGTGTAGTGCTGAGCGTTCCCGTCAGCTCAGCGCAGTGAGAACAGCGCGCAGAAGGGAAGCAGAGCAGTCAACGTCAGTTAAGCAAACTACTCTGCGTAGTTTGTGTAACTCCCGTTGACTGCCGCCGAATCGCACGGTAAGTGTGAACCAGCCCTCAGTGAAAGTCAATGGGATTTAGGTGCACAAGTCACTTAGGTGCTTTTGAAAATTTTCCCCTATACCTACTAACTTTACTTGTGCCTAAGCTTAACCTCCACTTACAGTTTCACATTTCGTAGCACTCCCTGCTGTGTGCTGCACAAAGACCAGCAGGATCAAGGCCAGATTTTCTGCTTCTTCTACCCCATCATTAACCCTTTATGCCAGGAGACTATGGCCTGGTCTACACATAAAGTTGCACAGTTTTTGTGTGATTCTTATACCGGTGCAACTTTGTATGTAGATTCTCCTACATCAGTTTCAACCTGATTCTATCCATTTAGTTTACATTGATAAATTTACAGGAGCAAGATAAACTCAAATAACCAGTTTTAAACAGACAGAAGAAAGTCCTCACGCAAAAGCTGCACAGGCTTAACTAAACTGATTTAAGTTAAACCAGTGCAGCTTCTGTGTTTAGACAAGTCCCTTGTCAACACCACTAGCAACTGTACCATGCAGTGCTTAGCAACCTGGTCTGGGTTTCAGGAGGCCTGGTTTCTAGACCCAGCTCTGCCACTGCTGTATGGACATGGCCAAATCATTTCACCTTTCTGCACCTCAGCTTCCCCATCTGAAAAATGGGGATGGTGACACCCATCCTGTTTTGTGATCTATAACTGAAAAGCACTTTATTATGACTAAGTATTATTAATGATTAGCATAAAAGTTTGCACTCATTGTTAGGGCTGATATCAATAAATAATTATTCCTACTATAATCATTTGTTAAAAGTAACCATTAGTGCTCATCAAATTGACCCATCTTGACTCCAGGCTAGAAACTCTGGCCACCAACCATTCAGAAACAAAGGACAAATAGGAAGAATAAACAGCTTTAAAAAAAACAACAACCCACAATATATAACATTCAGGAATTATTTTTAATTTTAAAAAAAATTGATAGCCAAGTGTTGTTATGAGGTTTTAAAATATTGAGTATTTTTTAAAAATTTGCCATGGTTGACACCATTAATATCCTCACCTGACAACAAATAAAGCATTTATCCACCCAAAAGTCAAGGAAAAGTTGAGAGAAATTTATTGGCAAACATGAAGACAGAATTATTCAAGATAAATGTCCCCAGGACCACATAACATGAACTGTAAGATAGCAGGTCCTAAAAGCTTTATCTGCTTGTCACCACGTACTTACGGCTGCTTTGGAGTGTGTCCCTTAATCACACTTATTAAAGTTACTTGCATATGATTAAATTTTACACTATTTTTTAAAACAAAACATCTCTCATTTTTAGGCTTCCCGAGGGGAGAGGGAGGGTTGAGGAATTTTCAAGGCCGCGTTTACAGCCTCAAAAGATTTTTGCTGTATTTCAATCGGGCATTTACACTCAGCCTCATTTTAAATGGATTTGTTTTCACCTTTCTCACTGCAGCTTAGGAGCAGCCTAGCCCCCTCCAGAGCTCCTCGAGAGCCTGCTTTCATGGCGCTGCTCCCCACCCTGCCTGGATGCTCTGCCTCTTATTACGCAGGCCTCGGGGGAAGGATTCAGGCTCTGTCCCTGGGCTCTCTCCAGCACCCCTCGCCATTTTTAGAGCTAACGAGGGGCAGCAATAGGAGATTTGTCACGGCTGATGGTGGCAACACCGTGTCTCCTCTGCCTATGGCCGAGCCCTGGCTGTCTCAGCCCAGCTGCAGGCGACTAGCTAGGGCTGCGCGCCGAAAGGCGGCGGGTGTCTCTCTCGCTCTCACCTGTTTCACTTGCAGGTCCACGACTTTTTGGAAGACATGGGCCACCAGCAAGGAGACGCTGGCGATGAGCAGGGTCAGGGACAGGATCCCCACCGTGGAGAGGCAGAACTTCCTCATGGCGGGGGGCTCGGGAGCCAGCCAGGCCGGGCACGGCTGCAGCAGACACACGCACAGCCCGCACTGGGGAGGAGGAGAAGGACTCCGAGCCTGGCTGCCCTCTCCGCCTACGCCAGCGTGCTGTGCGCCTTCGGCTGCGCTGCGCCCCTGGGCACCCACCGAAGCGCCGCCCGCCGGGGGACGGGAGCGGGACTCGCCTCTGCTTCTGCTCCAGTCCTTCCCCGGGACGGGAGGGATGCTCCGAGGAGTTTCGATTTCTCAGCGAAGAGAAGCGAGGCAGAGCCGGCGGCTGGCCGAGGGCGCAGCCCAGTGACGCGCCGGCTGCAAGCGGCTGAGATCAGCGCTGCCTTGGCAGCTGGTCTTGGGCAGTGCTAATGCTGAGCGCTGCAGGCGAGCCCCAGTCCAGCCCCCGCGGCCCTTGGCCTCCTCGCTGGAACGCCGCCACTGCCCGCAGCGCCCAGGACAGGCGGCCCAGGCAGTGGGACAAAGACAATACAGAGCAACGATCAGTGGGGAGGGAAGCCGAGGGGAGGGGAGGGGTGTGTGCGTGTGCCCGCTTCCTTCACCCTCGCTCCTGCAGCCCAGGGGCACTCAGAGCACGTTAGCGGCCTAAGGCGGCAAAGGTCCCTGCCTGGGGTGCTGAATTGACAGCCCGCTCAGCTCTGAACTCGCAGACTAACCGGTTTGGGAGTTCTTACCCTTCCCCCTGAAGCAACTGGGGCTGGCCACTATCAAAGACAGGATGCTGCACCAGGCGGATGGCTGACCTGGTCCAGGATGGCCATACCGATTTGTTTTTTTCCTGAGGGGCGCATTATATAGCAATTAGCTCGTTTCACAGACTGGTTTTTCTAGTGCTGGGCGAGCCAGTTTGGCAGTGTGAGATAGTGTGGGTGGGTAAAAGCAACAGAACATACACAGTCAAATTGAGAGAGGCAAAAATGCAGCGGCTCTCCCTGAAGACTTGTTTTAATTTGACTTACTCTGAGTGGCTATGAAGTCAGCACCCGCACACAGCACAGGCTGATATGAAGTGCTGCTCTAGCTTCATTACTCGGAGCTGGTCCACACTACAAAGTTAGGTCTGCTTAACTACATCACTAAGGGGTATGAAAAATTTCACGGCCTTGTGTGATGTAATTAAGCCAACCTAAACCCTGCTCTAGACACCTCGGGATCAACAGATGAATTCCTTTTGTCGACCTACTACTGCCTCGTGGGCTTTGTCGACACTGCAGAGTTTTGTTGAAGCAAGTTATGGTTTTGTTGAAGCAAGTTTTGTTGAAGCAAGGTTATTACATCACCTGTGTGTGTTCACACAATGCTCCTTCTGTCAGTGAAGTGCATCCACAGCTGGCGCTTTAGCAGTGGCAGTGAGATCAGTGCCCTGTGCATAGCTATCCCACTGTGAAACTCACTACCTTCTGCAGCTAGGAGTTGTGGGAAGGTGGAGTGGATGGCAGTGCATCATGGGTGCAGGCTCAACATCCCATTCATAATGCAGTTTTTTCTGTCCCATCATTCCATGGGCTTCTCACTGCATTTTACACCATTTTTCAACAGTGCCTGTTTACTGTACAGCCACCATCTTGGCCTGATAGGATGGATCTTGCACAGCTCTCTATGGTTGTGGTCATCCCGGTTATGAACAAATCGCAGCTGGCTGTGCAGTATATCATGAGCTCCCAATCTGCACAGGAATCCGAGGTGCCTGACCTGCTGTGTGCCATGGAAAGAAACAATGTCAGATCACTTTTGGCATTCACAGAGCAGCTGCACACAGTGGGCTGTCATTATTGGTTCAGGAAACAAATGCTGAGTGGTGGAATCGTTATGCAGGTCTGAGATGATGAGCAGTGGCTACTGAATGTTGGGATGCGGAAAGCCATCTTCCTGGAACTCTGTGCGGCGTTCATGCCAACATTGCAACACAAGGACACCAAAATGAAAGCTGCCCTCTCGGTAAAGAAGCATGTAGCAATTGCTGTGTGGAAGCTGGTAACTCCGGACTGCTACTGGTCAGTTGCGAATTAATTTGGAGTGGGGAAGTCCTTGGGAGTGAATCATCTGGCACCTGATTTTTAACAGCCAGGTACCAAAGCTATTAGAGGGGCACAACGGGGCTATTCAAATCAGGGAGGCTTTGAGGCACCATTTTGACAATGAGCACCAGTAATGTGTCTTTCTATACAGCACTCTGCCATGCCTGAACTTGCCACCTTGCATGAACATTTTGATGATTCCTGACTGATCTGTAGTCTGCAAATGTTCAAATTGACACTATATATTAACTCCAGCAGCAACCTCCGTGGGTAGGAGACAAATAAAGATTGATTATCTTTCAGAGAGTGTGTTTTTATTTAATACCACTTAACAACACAGAAAATAGCTGTGTGTAACTCTAGCTATCATTTTGGAAGCTGTCCAAAGCAGTGGAGTGAATGGGGTACCGCGATAGGCTGGGAAGATGCAAGGAATGTGGGGGAGGAGTTTGGGAAGAACATGGCAAGCAGTTCAGTATAGGCTGCAGGGGGTGGGAGGAAGAAGGGGTGAGCACATGTGTTCTGCCTGAAGTGCAGTTGGGACCTTAACATCTGCATTTGCTCCTCCATCACTTTTATCATGTGCTTCCGGCCTGCTAAAATTCACTCCTGGCTCTCCTTCCTATCTATTTACGATTTTCATTTATGCTGTCTCTCTCCATGCACTGTGTTCTTGTTTTTTGGCATCTGAGGATTGGAGCATCTCTCGAAACATGTCATCCTTGGCCGCTTCCTTATTTGACGGAGGCGCTCTTCTGCTGTGTAGGGGGTTCCCCTGAAGGCCACATCTGTAGAAGCACAACAAACAAGAAACAGATGCATGATTGTTAGTGCACTCACAGCATTGAATCATTATAGTAAAATATACCTCTCCGTCCCTTGGCAAGCACACAGCTTGGCAAATGTCCTAAACATGATGAGTTCGGTCCAGGGGCAGGGTGTGTGTGCTCAAGATGGGGAAAAGAGTCTTGGTGGTTTTCTAAGGGGATCACTGCAAGCAACTAGGGAAAACATTGTAAATTCTGCCACTATTTTCTACAGGTGGGATCATTCAAACTGATATCTCACTCCTGAGTGTAAGCAAGTATGCAAGGGTGCATCTCCTGCATGCGAGCAGCTTCAGACGAGGTCCATATGCTGCTCGCCTGTGCGCCATCTCGATCCCTGTACAAGTGATTACTGATTGGCGCGGGAAAGTTTCCTACAACAGAGGAAGGAACAAAGCTGTTCTGCCAAGGAAACTTCGCCAGAAGATTGGCGAGTACATACAGGAAAGTTCCCTAGAGATCTCTGGAGGATTCCTGTGAAATCTCAGCATTCATGAACACACTGTTCTGCCCCACAGCATAGCTGCACAGAGGAATATGAACCACAAGCAAACACAGCTAGTCTTGTACAATTCTATCCCTTAACCCACTTCTAGATTACAAAGCAAAGGACAGCTCTACCTCATATAACCAAGCAGCATCAACTCAAAAAGCTTACTTACCAGGGCTCCTTTCTTCTGCATCATGAGTCTGGAGACAGTCCTGGGACTGGCTTGAACCATCCTGGGTCAAGAAGAGTTCCTGGCTTGTCTCAGCACCAGAAGACCCTGTCGCCTGTTCCATCTTGTCCTCCAACTCAATCTCCTTGTCCAACAGTTTGTCCTTGGGGTTGAGTCCATTGTCTTTATTCCACCCCAAAGTATCCACAGGGCACTTGGCAGTGGAGGTGGGGTTGCCGCTGAGGATGGCATCCAGCTCTTTAGAGAAAAAGCTGGTCTTTGGTGCAGCACCAGAGTGACAGTTTGACTCCCTCACCTTCTGGTAATTAATTAATTAGTTAATTAATTATTAGTTATTAATTAATTAGTTAACTAAGTATTAATTATTTATTTATAATTTATTTAGCTTTAGCTTGTTAATTAATTAATTAATATTTATGTATTTATTTATGTATTCATTTATTTATTATATATTTATTTATTATTAATTTATTATTTATTTATCTTTAGCTTATTGTTAATTATTAATTAATTAATTAGCTCCTTCACACAGCACTGGTGCGTGTCCCGTTCATAGCCCTTATTCAACATGCCATGAGAAATCTGGCCATAGGTATCAAAGTTCCTATGGCGGAAGTGGAACTGGGACTGCACAGCCACCTCTCCCACAGAGTCAGCAGATCCAACAACTCAGATGTGCTCCACGTGGGACAGTGTTTTGCATGGAGCTGCCCTGGTCAGCTGAAAAGATGCAATGCCAGCTCTCCATGCCAAGCAAACAGGAAGTGGAATTTTAAAAGTTAAAAATTTTAAAAAGACCTTTAAAGGGGGAGGGGCTGATGCCTGTTTACCTGGATGCAGGGCAGTGAAGTTTGAACTGCTGAGCAGAGTGGTCAGGATGGGCATCTTCTGGAGGCCATTTACAGTGACATAACCAAGCACAGTGTCTACACTGGCAGTTTGTCAATCTAATTTTGCCACAAAAAGTGCTACGCCACTCGTTGAGGTGGTTTTATTTTGGTGGTAAAGCAGGAGAGATTTGTCGGTGAGAGGAGACTGTAGTGCATATACCTCCACCCTTTTGTGGATGAAAACTGACTTTTGTTGACAGAACTCCATAGTGTAGATAAGGCCTTGGAGAGATGGGTTTACCATGACAGAAGAACCCCTTCTCTCACAGTCGGAAGTGTCTACACTACAATTGTGCTGCTGTAGCATTTCCAGTGTAGACAGATCCTCAGACTTGACCTGGTTGGCTGATTGATTACAGGCCATCTGCCCAAGTGTGCCATTGGGTCATGGAGATTTTAATCCAGATGAGCGTTGTTTGAAGTTCTTTGCTTCAGAGAAATGCTGGGCAGAAAGGTAGTCATTGTGGCTTTGGAGCTAAAATTTGAGACGTTTGGGAGGGCACCAAACTGATCTAAACCTTTTATCACACAGTTATTACAAAGATCTGTTCTTCAGAAGTTCTGAATTAAGTTGCTGGTGAATAAACCACTGCGATATAACACTGCACTGATACACTGCATGAGTAGACTGAGGTGCCCACAATACTAAAAGTCACTTTATCCAGTACCCTTTCCTGAGCCTACAGGCCATGGGAAAATCCTTGCTAGTTATACCAGAAAGGCAAAAACAACGATCTGTGTGTCCAGAACTAAGCAGGGCAATGAACCGCCCATACATCTTTCAAGAATAACAAAACCTGCATCCATTATTTGTCTAATCTACCAGGAAAAAAAATACCTAGCAAAAGGGATGTGTAGAATTTATGGTTACTGCTTGCAGTAAGTGTTCCCATTGGCAGGGATCCTACTGCACATGGAATTTTGCTAGAGCATGTTATAAGAAAAAGACATTTAAAAAGTTTCAGCAGTGAACAAGTGGAACAACTATATCGCAGAAGGAAGAGCAGAAAAAAAGCCCATTGTCATAGGATCAACACCCAAATTACCTCAATATTGAATTAACCTTCATATGTCATGATTTGACAGAGCAGATTCTGCCATAATTCAGTGAAAATCAGCTTACACTAGTACAGTTGAACTGTTCATGAAAAATAAACAGACACTATTGAGAGATTTCTCCTTTTTAAGACCCTCAGCTGAGGAACATCTCTCTGTAATTGCCTCCAGGGCACTGCTTGCAGAGGGTAGGGAGCCCTGTGAAAGCAAAGGCTCCCTCCACACAGTAGTGACTACTGATTTAGCTGCCTCCCATTACGGCTCCTGTGATTCCCAAGAGGAAGGAACAATGGCTCTAGCAACACTAGTTTTTCAATCACAAGATTTTTTATTTTAGATGCCTTCTGGACTTTGAACCTTTGGGATTCACATTTTCAAGTATTTTGCCAAAACCAGGAGGGTTTTTCTTTTAAATTACTAATGTTACCTCCTCAATTGCAGAAGATGTTGTGGTATGCATTTTTCTACTTGCTAAAAAAGGATACTAAGCCACATTCCACATGTATGGAGAAATTGGCACAACCGAGTTACAGTTTATGTAGTTTACCCCCTGAAATAAAAAAGTAAGATTTTGCTGGGAGCCTTGTTTAATTTAGTGAAAGGTTATTAGATTTCAGTGTTGAAGGGGTGGTTTAAATCTGTTTTCTTATAGTGGCTCCAAAATGCAAACAGCAGAATAAATCATATTGGAATCTCTTTTTGAAGGCCAGCTCAGGTATAACAAGGAAAGGAAACTCATGAGAGTTCAGCCACTGGAATTACAAATTCTCTCCATACCATATTGTATTATCTCTTGGGGATACTTCAAGAAAAGATGCCTCTTTAGAGATTGAAAACATAAAACTGTGTTTAATGCAAACTAGAAACCTTTGTCTAAGGGCTATTTCTCCTCAACTTAAACTGCTTTCATCTCAGAGTAATTCCATTGTTTTAGGGAGAGTTATTCCTCATTTACACTAGTGTACAGGCTTGTCTACAGGGTGAGTTAATGCCTGGCAAGCTAGGATGTGAATCTACAGTGCACAGGTTTGCCACATGCTAACTGGCTGTGTGGACCCTGCCACTGTTCACCAAAAGTTCTACAGTGCACTTTGACATACTCCCATTTCAAACAGCAGGGAACATTTAGTGCATAGAAGTAGGGTCTACAAGGCAAGGTAGAGTGTGGCAAGCTAGTACGTGGTGGATTCATATTCTGGCTTGCCTCACACTAACTTGCCATGTAGGCAAGGCTCAGTATGAAGAGAATCAGGGCCCTACTCTCTAAAGACAAACTGAGAAAAAAAGTCTGAATTGTGTAGCTATGTGTAATGTGCTCCTGTGAAATCTGATGTTCATAGTGGTGAAGCTTTTTGTAGTAATAGAGTTAAAATTCTATTTTATCTGAACATCAGAAACAATGGAGAATCAATAGAAAGGCAGGAACACTGAGGCAGTCAGAGTTCAGGAGGGTAACAGCACATTTGAAATGGAAATTGAAATCTGACATTTGACAGACACTTCTTAAGAGTGAATTTAAATTACTATTGCAATAGTAATAAAACTCCCTTAACCCTAATGGAACAATTCAGATGTTTAAAGTTGGACACAGGCATGAGTATTTGTGGGATTAAGCCTTGAAAGGCTTTTTTGCGGAGTTTTGTTTGTGCTACTATTTTTCTCAATCATACATTTTTATACAGAGAACTTAGGGGATCTTAATTTCACCATCTATAGAGAATATACCTCTACTGTTTCACCATGCAGATTTTCTAGATACTTTATATAAAGCCTTGGTTTGGTGTAAGGTATTTCATATGTAAAAATAAATAGTAAGTGGCTCAATGTTGATTATATTTTAAATTACTACCATTGACAAAGTTTCCACACTTGAAGTAGAGTGTGGGAAGGCAGTGGGTGCAATGCTAGATCAATGTGTCATAATATGTCGTAATCAGAGTCATGCAACAAGCAGAGACTTATCTTTTCAAGATCAGCATGACATTGCCAATGGGAAAAAAGCATGAAAGTCCTGATTCAGCAAAACATTTAAACACATGCTTAACCTTAATCCTCAAATCCTCCTTCTCCCTCCCCTCTGCCGCCACCCCAGCCCTGGCCTTCGCACCCACTTCCCTTCAATATCCTCTCTCCCTTCCTTTGTCTTTCTGTTTAAATAACACACCACCCCACAAATTCTAAGATATTCTGGCACTAACATGTTCACAAACCATCCCTCTATCCTTTGCTTGTTTGCTATGTCCCTTGTCTGTTTTGTCTAGTTAGATTGTAAGCTCTTTGAGGCAGGGACTATCTTAACACCATAATGTTAACACCATAATAAACAATCTCATTTCTCCTCAGCAAAACATTTTGCTGAATTAGGGCCTTGCTGAGTAACTAATAGCGATGACAGCGTGACTCTCCCAAGCAAAATGGGACAATATCCAAGTGCAGACAGACACTTCTGTGCATGAATCTCACTCTTTACACAAAAAAAATAGACAGCCAGCTCTGTGGTGGTGCCTCCGCATTGCAGCCTGAGGCAGGCTGTCTGCAGGTTCGGGATCTGCAGGAGAGAGTGGGCTGGGGACACCGAGGGTAGGGAGCAAGGAAAGCATGGATGCAGATCATTCTCCACTTCAGTCCCATTGAGATTACCCAGAAAAGGCAAGTTAGCAAAGTGCTGTAATACCTTTTCTGCAGAGCCCCACCTAGAGGGGGATGTCCTTTTAAATAGGGATCCGGGAGGCAGCTGTTGCCAGGGGTAGTCCATGGTAGCATGGCTCTGATGTCTCCATGCTGCTAGGGAGGAGGGGTACAGAACTAGCAGGTACTCATGGAGCCTTCACAGAGGCCTACTATCTTCACAACCCTTGCCAATCCACACAGGTTTCAGAGGCTCCTCCAAGTTTGGAGGTGGAATGGAGCCTGTGGCTCATCATCTGAAGTGCAATTCATGCCCCTAAGTGGAACTGTTTAGGGTAGTGTCCATGAGACAATGCCTCTCAGAGGGCTTCCCACACTCGGAAGCAATCCGAGAACCCCTGTGCTAAACTAAACCAGGGAGGGAATCTCCCATCAGATGCACAGGGAAGATCTTTGAGAAGCAAGCCTCAGAAATTAGGATTTACCTAGGCTGGGATGGGGCTCCTCTGAATTGGCCCCAACAGATCATCAAAAGGGCATGTGTCAAACACGGAATATAGTAAAGGGGTAAGTCACCCAACAAGTCAGTGACAGAGCCAGAATAAAACCCAGGAATCTTGACTCCCAGTCCTCTACAGTAACCATGAAGCAACCCTTTCCATTGTAAATGTTTTAGGTAGGTAACAAATGAATGATGAACTTTGGAAAATTGGTCCTTTTGGTGGGGCGTGTCACACTTCTGGACCAGCTGCACCACTAGCCTCCTGGGCTTGTTGCCCAAGGGCAGCCTCTCAAGATTTAGGCCTCTAGACTTTCACCTGCAGGACTTCACCTCCCTGGAATAGAATCTAGCAATTCTCCCCTCCCCCCCTCAGAGTTGAGAACCAGGATACAGATCCTTGTGATTCCCCAATTCTTCCCTTCGGGAGCTCTGGCATGTGTGTGAATATAAGGACATAAAACAACCTTTGCAAAACAAAGAATTGTTTACTGTCAGCAGTAGGCACCAAAACACAAGAAAATAATTTTTAACAACAAACAGCCTACATGCATCTGTCTTATCTACAGTATAAATAGGCCTAGCTTCTCCAGACACCCCATCTCTGGGGACTGGGATTCAGTGTGTTTCCCAGTCCCTGTGCCTCTCCCGTGTCCCAGGAGCTCAATGGCCATTTTTATCCTTTCCCAAGCTTTATGTTGCAGTTCCTATCTGGATTCCCCCTCCTCTGTACTAAACGAGAGGTACTGAATTCAGTATGATCAGAGGTAAACTTCAAAGGGATTGATACCTGTATTATCCTTTTCAGTATCAGTGAATGATGCTACCTGAGCTTATGGCCCCTCTCTTGCATATGTGCAAGACATCTCCTGTTACAATTAACCCCTTAGTAATTATCTAACAAACTGCACAACAATCAAAATTTCAGACAGAACATAGAATAGTCATAAAATATTACAGGCATCTTCCAAGCCATAAAATATTACACACCAGTCTCACAACAACAAAATCCACTATCACAAAATGCCCTAATTGACTCCTGTAAGGGTTCATTGCAACCGCATCTCTGCTTCAGCCACCCTCTGTCACAAATGACTCCAAGACCCACTTGTTCAGCAATCCACTGCAATGTATTTACACTGTGCAGTCCCACCACCTTCTTCACACAGAGTTTGGCTCACTGTCTTAGGGGCTTGGGCGGGGCCCCTACTCCCTCTTCTACTCCCTGGCCTCACCTTTCCCTCACCTGGGCCGGCTTAATTAGCCCCTGCCCCAATCAGGCACAGGTGTTCCCATCCAGCTCTAATCTAGCTCTCTCAACTGGGGCTGGCGTGACATTTAGCTGACTAAGGGATTGCCACCCAGCACTCTGTTACAGCTCCCTTGCTTGTGCCCTGCGACTATGGGACCTATTTCTGCTCCTCCATCCGTTCATGTATCCAGGCAGAGTTCCTCTGGGCAGCATCCGCTGGCTCCCTAGATGCCTTTTGGGAGCAGTGGGCACTGTCCAGGGTTCTCTGCTTGGTGTCCCCTTCCGGTACCCTCTGTTTTACCCTTTGACCCTCACGCCCCTTCCTTTTTTTCATTAGTTGCCCACTGAACTCAGTTGTGTCCTGGGTCCAGTGACTCCTCCCCTTAGGCTGGGAGAAGGGCTTTTAGCAGTGGGTGGGTTGGTGCCCGCCTATGTCCCGACTACAAATAGAAGCTCCCTTGCTGGAAGTCTAAGCCCAGTGACCAAGGACTGAGTGGACCATAGAAAATACAAACATACAGAGCTATTAACTATCCTTCCAGTCCAAGAGGTGGCATCTCCAGATAAATGTATATTGGTGCAACACTGTGGGGGTGTTTTCAGGAGTGTTATTCCAGCACCTTTCATGAGTGTGAAATGTATTCTAAATCTTTAGTAAAATTGTATATATAAAATGATCATGTTTTTTTAAAAAGTCAACATTTGCCTGATCCTGCAAACACTGGTATTTTATACCCTCTGCACAAGTATCAACAAGTGCAAGGTGTAGAGTCATCTTCTTTTTTGCCTTTTAAGTACTTGCCATGTACTTTGATGGAACTATATAAATAACAAATAATATAATTATTTGACTTTGGCTAAGACCTTGGGCTATTTCTGAAACGTTAAACAGCTTCTATGAAGCAAGTTTCACTTTAATTAATATTTTCATTCTCATTTATTATTCACACACACTACAAATTAGCAGCTGGCATATAGGATGAAAGGAACTCACTACAATATGAAGGTGACTCTACAGAATATTAGATAAACTAGCTATTACTGAAAGAATTAAATACTTAATGCCCATGAACTATGTGAATAGATGCTAAGCTGTATTCTACATATGGAATAACGGTTCCCCTCTTGGTTTAGCTACAAATTATGGAGGCATCAGTAGCAACTCTGTAGTGAGTGCTGAGTTATGGTTTGCATTTAGAACAAGACTAAAATTGCTCAGTTTCATATCTTAATGACTGAATTTAACCACCAAATTTGGCACAATAACTTTTGAAGGGACAATGGAATTTTCTATGTATCTTTTCGGTGATATCATTACTAACTTTTGTAGGGGAAACATTTAACAATGTTCTCTTGTGAAATTTGCTCCTGTGTGCTTCCCATTCCATTGGATTTCTCTAGCTAAACAACAGCAGTCCTCACAAACTCCAAGCCACACACTAACATCTGTGCCATAGGTCACATTAGAAACTTTAAAATTAAACACACACAGCATTATTTTCCTTACTCATCCCATCTGAATGAGTGATGCTAAGATTAGCCAACATCCGCCAGCTACTTCTGCTTTCACTTGTTGCCTGCCTGACTCACCAGCGAACTCTGTACATAGTCCAGCGAGCCTGGGTAGTGGGTTGACCAGTGTAGTATGAGGTTCAGCTGGAATATGGAGAAAAAGGATGGACTATTTAACAGGGATGGATGGAGACTTGAGGAAAGAGACGCTATATGTGCATGTGTATGTAAGGGACTTGGGGGAGAGTGTTTTTGCTTTGCAAGAACGCATGCAGACAGAACCACCTTGGCCCACGGATCTCCACCCTCCACCTGAACAAGTACGACCTTAACTCTCACCATGTTTCCTGGTTACGTGTTCAAGCTACTTCAGTGGTCACATCAGGGTTGGTGTGGCATTTGGCAGCGACGCTGTATGTAGTGGGTGCCATGGGGGCGTGAGGTGGCTGGACCTGTGGATGCCATGTGAGAGGAGGAGTAAACAGTCCTGACTGCTGTACTGCCCATGGAGAGAAGGCCCTGGCGCTGCTGTGCCCAGGAGGGAGGCAGGCCATGAAGACACAAGAAGTGGCTATGCAGCTCTTGAGGGGAGGGCCAGGCCTGTCAGCCATGATGTGGAGAGGAAGGCAGGCCCGGTGGTGACTCATGCAGCAAAGCCCTGTGAGGAGAGGCTTCACACCTAGCCCAGGGGCAGATCTCTCCTCCAACGTAAGGAGTGAGACTGGGAGCTATGGCTGAAGTCCTGGGGGGTGGAGGCAGGTCAGAGGGGAGTTTCCATGTTACTCTGTGTAGAGCACAGGGCTGCTTCTGCTTCAGCCTTACCCAGGTGGGGCACGGGAGCCAGCAGGATGGACATGGTGCAAGTGGGGATGAGAGGGTGTCGGGGGGGGGCAGATACAATAGGAGGGGGGGGTCAGTCAAAGTCCATGTGACAGTTACTCTGCCCAACAGCCTCCTGCTCTTGCATGAACACCTTGGCCAGGGTCTCCTAGCAACCAGCATTCTCAGCCTGTGACAGATGCCGGGGTGGTTGGAGCTGGTGCTTGGAATGGAGACCGCCCTTATGTTCTGCCTTGCTGTGGGGAGCAGACAAGCATCCTGTCCCACCACTGGTCCAGAGCAGCAGCAGCAGCCTCCGACCTGCAGCGATGGGTTCAGCCCCCTGGTGAGGGAGTTGGTGGGGAGGCTGTATGTCATTGGCTCGTTGTGCCCATCCTTCTGGCCAGTTCACACTGCGTGTTTAGCGTGCAGCCCGCCTGCCAGAAGCTCACCCTGACCGCCCCACGCAGGCAGCAGAGCCACGCACCATCCTGATTTGAGCAGGTGGCAAACAACAGTGTTGATGTGTCAAACTATGGACCACATGGTGTTAGCAACTCTCAGCCCATTCCCGCTTGCTTGGTAAAGGGCCTTGTCCATGGGGCATAATGTGTTTTCAGATAAACCCGTCTCCAGCACAGGACTGTGAAATAATCCTTTGCCTGCTCTGACAGCATTACAGAGGGGCCCGTGCTGGGATCGTGCATGGAATATTGAAGACTGTCCTCAACGAGGCATGAGCCTTGCATGATCTTTGCGCTTTCGTTGGCATAAGCTTATCTGATACTTAAATCTGTTTTAAAATTTATAAATAGGGAAGTGTTTTTCATCTTTCTTTAAAATGTTTTGCGACCACCTAAGAAGGCAGGGGTTGAGCACATCTAACCACCTATTAACATACATGAAGTGCACAAGTTTGATTCACTATGCATGTAATGAGTGACTATTGTGGTAGGAAAGGTGCCAGACAGAGATACTTATAGGATTGGCATGCTCATAGGATCCATCTATCAGGCATAACCCAGGCAGGGGCAATGCAAGTTTCCTTGGCCATTCAGTGTTTGGCCTCTCTGCTGAAAATGTCCATAGGGATGCCAAATTAATGTCCATTGAGATGTGGACACCTGGGTCTAAACCGCTCACTCATTTCCCAGAGGCCATTCAAAATATGGGGAGGCCATTAGATCACTGCATTCTTTGGCCTGTTTTGTTTTATCAATGCTAAAACGATAGGATTTGTGCTTGTTTTTTAGCAGCACACCATGAGCCAAATTCACAGCTGGCGGAAGTGGGTGTGGCTCCAGGGACTTCAATGGAATCACACCTGTTTATTCCCAGTCTTCATTTTTTTTTTAAATCAAGTGATTTAATAAATGAATATTTGGGCCTGATTTTCAGAGTTGTTGAACATCTGCAGCTCTCCTGGTCTTCAGCTGGAGTCCTGGGTACTCATCTCCTCTGAAAATCAGGCCAACTTTATTGACAGTTACAGGTCTGCATTTTGGGACAGACTGTTTGAACACAAGCACATTGCTCTGATCTGGTAGAACAAAGAGATTCCACCTTCCCATGTGTTTTGGGGATCATCAATCTGGCAAGGGAATGGAATGGAACGGTGAGTTCATATTTGAGCTGGACAGGTGGCAGAGATACGGTGCTTTGTTAAAATTCATCCCCATTACTTTAAGCACTGACCAGAAGTGTTTGGTTTCAGGTACAAGGAGAAATTGCCTTCTAAGTGCTTTCGAGAACACAGCAACAAATTGAAGTTCTCAGATTCTCTTAACAGCCAGCGCTGGAGATTCTTGAAAAGTGGCCTGGATGATTTCAGAAGTGGCTTCCCTCCTCCATCTGACAACATCATCATCCGTGGCACAAAAGGGCTTTTACCGATTGTTCTACCTAAGAATGCATCTGATGCTTCACAAGGGGCCCGGCAGAAGGCAGGGAAAATGTTTACAATACAGTCCAGGCTCAGTCCATTGCAGAAAGCCAGGCAGGATCACATTGCACAGACAGAATACTGCCTGCACCAGCACCCCCTAGCACTCTACCCTCATCTGGAAGAAAGTGTCCCTCGAGAGGTAAAGGCCCCGTGGTTGCTGCTGTTCTTCCTCAAGACTGAGCATCCTTTTAGCATGTTTTAAATATAAAAGTAATCCAGAGCCCAGCTTTTCTCATCAGGTGTTTTAAAACAATGTTATTTCCTACAAATAGAATGTCTACAAAATCTGTCTTGTCAGGAGAAAAGCAGGGTGAGATTTGTACTGACATCAGTCACCAGCAGGCTTCTGAGACACCCTGCTGATATTCTGAGATTTGTCACATTGTTTGTGGTCAGCCAGTGAACCTGCTCCCACTCACCCATCAACATGTGCCAGTGCCATTAAACAAAAATAGGCTGCTTTAATAGTCTACCACACAATTCCATATCTGGTAGATTATACAGAGATCAGCTGATTTACATCACCGGGCACACCTCCAGATATAACTGGATGTTCCAGGATAATGAACAGATTATCGCTCTCTTGTATGAAAATTGAAAGATACCATGGGGTCTTGGCCAAAGTCCTGCCTGGTGTGAGTCTTGACCTGATCTAGACCCTGGCCAGACCATAGAATAACTACTTCTCCATCCAGAATCCTTCCTTCCCCTGCTCTGAGATCCCTTCCAACCTCTCTTCTATTGGGATACAACTGGGCCTAGTCAATGCACATCTGTGCTTATGATTTGGGGTAGGGGGGTCGACACAGAAGGCAAGCAGCTGGGGGCAGGGAGTGAAAGTGGGTGGGAAGCATTAGGCTTTCCACTCTCAGGTGGAATAAGGGGAGGTTATAACATCTTTTGGAGAGAGAGGGGCCAGAAGCAGGAAGATGGCAGGCCTTGTACTGGGGGCCATGGAGATCTCAGGGTGAGTCTATTCATCCTCGACGGCACTGTGCAGAATGCTGAGGAGGAACAGACTGGTCAAAAGTTAAGAAGCAGTAAGACAATGACAAGGGTGTATTCTTTGTGCCATGAGAGCCCTTTGAATTTGGTAGTCAATAAGGAGCCTTGGCTCTGTTCGTGGTGAGATCAGGTCACAGAATGGTTCGTCATATGCTGATGGGGGAGCTAATGCAGGAGTGCATGATCTGTAACGTGTTCCCCTATGCAATCTCCATGGGAACTGCGCTAGTGGTGTATTTTTGGACATGTGCTCTGTTCTTGTTTGGCTCTCAGCTTTTCAAAGAGGTAGTGGACATCCTGGATCCTGAGTTGTGTTTGCACAGTAAAGCGGGATACAAGGCTTGTGACCAGAAGAGCCACGCTCCTCAGCAAGTGCTGTACCAGCTGGAGGATGGGAAAAGTGATGAAATTAGCCCCACACCATCAGCACTGTGAGTACGGGACAGGAGACAGTGAGCAGCACCCAAAGCTGCCTGAATCCACCTGCTGCTGCTGGGCTTAGGTCCAGTTCCCTCTCTCTCCTCTGAAATGAAATGTATTGAAGGCGAGATGATGAATGTTTCTATGGCTGTGTCTGTTCCACACCCTGCCCAGTTCACCTTTAGAAAGACTCGGGGACACACCAACTTTTCCAGTAACTGGGCTCTGGCTAAAGGGCAAAGCCAGTTCAGTGGATACTGAAGTCTTCTGCCTGGTTCCTCTGATTAGACATACCCAAAAGGCTTCCCAGGGCTGGCTAGTTTAGCGGGGCTTCAGCACATAAGTCTTTATCGGCCTGATCCAAAGCCATTGACGCAAATGGAAAGATTCCCATAGACTTCAGGGGGCTTGGTCTCAGAACCTATCTGCTGAAGGTTCCCTACAGACCATAAAGATCTCTGTGCTGTAGGCCTGCTGAGGGCAGCCAGCTCTATAAGAGGACTCTGCAGAAGAACCAGCTGCAGTTTCTTCTTCCTTACCAAAGGAAGTATGAATTTGCAAGCTGGGAGCAGCAGGCACAGAGACAATTATTCAAACCTCACTGATCTGAAACCACAGGAACGCATCTGTGCTGATGACTGGCACTTACAAACTGTGAATAACTGTGTCATATCCATCTCTTCAGCCTTAAGGAGTCTAAAGGCAAGAGTCCATACACATTGTTTTCCAAGAAAGAGGTAGCAGCAAGGGAAAAGGCAGCCAGACGGAGCTACATTCCTTCCCTTGATGAGAATGTAAAGCGAGCGACTAAGGAGTTTTGTGACTGGGTTACTTCTTGGGTAAGTTGAAAACCAAAATCCTCCTATCTCAGCAGTCCAGTAATGACTTGAGCCAATGTTTTCAGACATGGGTATCCTAAGGGCATCTGCATTGTAATTGGGTCCCTCAGTTAAAGTGCTCTGAGCACTACAGCTTCCATGAATTGCAATGAGGAATGGGGGTACTAAGCATCTCTTGAAAGATACAGACCACTTAGTGCCCAATTTCACTGACATTCACTGGGAGTTTAGAGCCTAACTCCCTTAGACACTATTGAAAATCCCAGCCTAAATATGGCTTTAGGTGCCTCTCCTTAGGCACCCAAGTCTGAAAATATTAAACCTTACGATTCTGATTTTACAAAAGATTTCTGCATAATTGAAGTAGCCAAAATTCAAAGCAAGCCACAAATCAGTTTAGTTTGTAATTTTTCCAAGTCCATCTGGTTACTCCAACATTTGCCTGGAAGAGGTGTGGAGGGGGAGCATTGATTAGATTTAAGTGCTTCGTTTTGGAGCCAGGGCCATTTATTTTTAATTGACGTTGGCCCAGCAATCCAGGCATTGGGTTTAGTGAACTGGAACACAGATGGACACATTTTTAAAATGTGCAAATAAATAGCGCACATTCCCTTTCTCTATGAGCTAAATTCTAACTGGAGTGATACTTCAGCATCTCAAATGTCTGTGGGATTAGGTAACTTTAAGATAGGCCAGAGTTTGGGGATACATCTGACATGTATTATACACGCCAGGCCTGGGACTTTAAATAGTACTCAGCATTGGCCTAACTCTGCTTCCATTGAAGTCAAAGGTAAAGCTTCTATTGACCTCCATGGAAACAGAGTTAGGACAACAGTGAGTGCTTTTGAAAATCCCATCCCAAGTGCTTTCAGACCTGTGGTACTTGGTTATGCTTTCACTCAAGTCAGCTGCCAAATTCTCATCGACTTCAACAGGAGCATGAGCAGGCCCCTGGAGCCTGAAAATGTACATAGCAGTGTTCAAACATACTCATATAGCATGCTGCTTAGTATGGAGAAGTCCTGGATAACCAAGGAGCTTACAGCATCTTCTCTCTAATCTGTAGTCTCCAGACCAGTGTCTGCTTTGTCTCAAGAGTTTATCTTCTTCCAAAGACCAAACTCTCTCATGGAAATTGAAGGCTTTAATTCAATTTCTTTGGTACCCTGGTTTATGTTATCAGTTGCTCCGTCATCCAAATAACTCAATAGAAATACATTTTTGCAGCAAATAATGTCAGTGGTGTTTCTCTGGATTCATGCTAGCAGCTTTAATATGTACAAATACTAAAATATCAGGTTCAATCCTCAACTGCATGGAGCCCACTCAGCAGAAATGAATGGGGGAGGCAAAGGTGGCGCAAAGCTCTCCTGATCCTAGGGCTGGCTGAGGGCTCAAAAACAGAGCAGCTTAAGAAATGTTCTAATATAAACCAGTTTGAAATGCCTCCTGAGAAGCCATTTTGCTCCAGAGGATTGGCAGGAGCACAGCATGCTACACTCTTGACGCAACCTGTGCCAGGGAAATACCCAGCTGCTCCTTAAGGTAAAGCTCTCTGTCTGCTTTATGCTGTCTGAGGGACTGAAGATCTGGCCCACTGTCTCAACAAATCCTTAGAAAATGATGAATGTCAATAGCCTGGTGAAGGGTCTCAGCATGGAGACTGTAAAGGGAAATACAGTCACCTTATGAGGACCACTAGACCTACTGTAAAATCACAAAAAATCTGGTGGGGCACATCCTCCCAAAGGCTGATTATGTTTACATGCCCTCATGGTGCTGCTGAGAAAAGAATTCCCCAAACATCCCCCTATTGCACTGCAGCAGCCATGAGCTAAACATCACTTTACATATTAGCCTTTCCCGGGGGGTGTGTGTCCACCTGCTTGCATAACAAGGCTCTGTTTTCAAGATAACTCTTGACTTCTATTACTGGAGATGTGCTTGATAAGGGAACAAAAGGCCACCATCCTGGCACCTGCTGCACTGGAAACCCAGCAAAATATCCAGAAGAGCACAGTGCTGGAGGAGGACAAGCCCACTGGACACAGACCCTTTGTTTTCCATCTGCTAGGAGGCTGATTAGAAATAAAGGAGGGTAAAATAGAATGTTACAAGGAGTGGGCCCTGTTCTCCAGTCTTGCCTTGTGGAAAGCACTGGTGGCTTGATTTCCAGAGGTACTGAGCGCCCACAGGTCCTGTTATTATTATTGACTTGTATTATTGTGGTGCCGAGCAGCTCCTGTCATGGACTAGGCCCCATTGGTGCTGTGCAAACACAGATTTCAATGGGAGCTGTCAGTGCTCAATGCCTCTAAAAATCAGCTCACGGGTGTGTTGTCATTGACTACAAAGGGAGCAGGAGCAGGCCCGAAGCCTGGAGCAGAATGTGCCCCTGAGGTATGTGCCTGGAGGTCCATCTGTGTGCAGAGTCCTCCTGCTCTGCTTAAAGGGGGAGAGGGGTGGTGGAGGAGTGGGATAAGCCATCTCTTCAGTCCTGTCCCCACCCTCCTTACTGGGATGCCTCAAAGGGCATGAATTGATCCTCGTGGGGGCAAATTTTGGGATTTGGGCTGGGGTAGGGGTAGGGGTAGGGCGGCTGCTTTGTGTTCACGGCAGTGCAGATTACTAGGAAGAGGTAACGTAGCTCCACCTTGTATTACTGTTAACACAGAGCCCCTCTTTGCTGGGGAACCCCCTTGAAGGAGGATCATGGGGGCAGCTACATCCAGGGGAGGCCTTGGGGGCTATTACAGGCTCCAGGAACTCCTGTGATGATAGAATCATGGAATTGAAGGACTGGAAAGGACCTCACGAGGTCATCTAGTCCAGTCCCCTGCACTTACAGCAGGACCAAGCATTAAATAGACCGTCCCTAGATCTAGAGTCAGTTGGGTGCACATGGCCCTTGCCTCCTGTGCATCTTGGGATCTGCTGAGTACTGAGTGCAGATCCATCCCTCTGTCCTGTGGAGCCCAGCCCAGTCATGGAATGATCTGTCTTACTAGGTATTTATAGCACCCCATTACTGCCATATCTGAGCAGGAATTATGATTTCCTCATGATACCCCTGTGATTTTGGGAGCCTCCCCCAGGGGATCATAGCCAAGGTTTCCCTCCCCGAGGCCTACATCCACAGGTCTTTTCCATAGAATGGGAAGCTCTGGCCCCCAAAGCACCTGCAACTTCTTGTGATTTCAACTCAGCACTTCCCAGGATTTAGCCCAGTATGGAAAATAGACGTTCCAGTAGCAGTTCCGAAGGGCAGACGTTCAGCATCCCTGTAACTGTGCTGCTGCTTATCCCAGCAGCATTATCTTCAGTGATCTGTAGTGTCTCTTTGCTCTGTCCCCGCTAAGATGCAGAATAAGAGTGTGATGAAGCGGTGCAGTCACTTTCCTAGCATACTAAGCCATTGTTTCTGGTGACAGAACTTCTCACATGATTTGATGTTTTCTGTGTTCATTGTGACTAAGTGCTGTTGCTTTAAAGCTGGGATTGAAATTGACAGGATAGTGGTAGGGGGCAGGATGCTCTTTGGGAAATGCTACACAAGATGTGGGGGCTGCACTGGCGATTCTAACTCTGTCCTTACCTCTGACATTGGGTTGTGCCCGCTCAGGAGTGCTCAGCTGCTAGCTATTCTCTGCCTTCCCCACTGTGCCCTGCCCCTTGACTTTGAGAGAATGCCATGGTAGGTACTAGACCTGCCAATATCAGGGGACCATATGCCTAGCATAGCACTCAGTTGTGTTCCCTAGTATCCCACAGAGCAAAGATGGCCTTCAGTGACCTGTGTAAAAATAAAAAACTGACCAGAAGTTACAGACTGTCTGACCCCTGTGTCGCATGGTGTCACACATTGACTCATTAGGTTCATGTCTTGTTTTACTTTATAGCTGACATGACTGGGTGGGAAAGGTCTTTATGCTTTTTCTGATTATAGCAGCACATGGTAAAGCAACCTCTGACATACTTCTTGAATTCCTAAACCAGGAAAGAAAAGAGGAACTAAGAAGAACAATTTCAAAGAGGGGCAGGGTGACTTAGCACCAGGAAGTTGTGTCCCAAGATGCATGGTGCAGGACTTGGCTTCAGTCTCCGGAAGCCCCTGCTCTTCTAATCCAGTGGTTCTCAGACTTTTTACCCTGTGCCCCCTCCACCACCTCCAGCTGGGGCTGGGAGCAGGGCCATGGTTGGAACTGGGGGCTACGGCTGAAGGCTGGGTGTCAAGACCATGACTGGGCTCCGTGACCGGGGGCTGAGGCGGGAGATCGGATACCGAGGCTGTACGCCGCGACTGGGGGCCAAGGTCGAGCCAGGGACCAGGTGCTGAGGCCATGGCTGATCTGGGGGGTGGAAGCCATGGCTGGGCCGGGAGCAGAGTGGGGATGGGTGGCACTCCCTTCCTGCCACTCCACGTGGGCTGGCCCAGGCCCGGACATGCCGCCCCGTGACCCACAGTTTGGGGACCTTTGTTCTAGTCTAATATGGATCTGTTTTCAGGAAACAGTATTAGCTCCTGAAAAAAAAGATCACTTTCTGACTGTTTCCTGGGCGTTTAGGAATCTAGGCTGTGATTTTTTGCAAGCACCCAAGGGAGTCTGGCACCCAAATCACACTGAAAGTCAGTAGGAGTTGGGCACCTCGCAATGGGCCTGGTTCTTAGTCAACTTATCAAATGCCCAGCCTGCTCTTAAGGCTGGCCCCAGATTCCCTTAAAGGCCAGTTCACACCCTGTAACAGAATTCAACTCCACTAAGGAGGGCAGATGGGTGATTTGTAATTATCTGCATAAATAAATAACAGCTGTTGGTAATCGCTGTTCTGGGCTAGGCTGGAGCTGGGAATGGTGACTGTCACCAATTTGCTGAACATCTAGCTCTCTGCTAGTATCTTGTTCACATTTCCCCCCAGGTGTGGTATGCTTGATAATGTCCAAAACTGCCTCCTGCTACCTCCTAAATGGTGCACTTGGCTTATTATTGCAGGGAGGAGAAAATTATAACATGGATGAAGATACCATCATGAGACTGTTTGATGCTGGTTATGAAACCAAGCCAATGCTATCTATGCCTATTGAAGTTGTAGAGATAAACAATGTGCCACCGGAGCTGAGAAAGTATCTGGGGGTTTCATCCTCCCTGAAAGCTGTAAAAAGTCCTCCTAAGGTAAGCTGGCCAGGGAAACTAAACAAGCTGTACCTGCAGCTCTTATTAACTTCAAAGGGTATTCAAGGTGCTCAGCACCTCTCAGGATCTGAGCCTATATTTTGTATTGTGTTATCTTATCTTACCTTAGCATTTTATACTGCCACTCAACACCATATTATCCGAGTTCCTTCCACATAAAATCAATAGCAAAGTCCATAATTCTATATACTCTATTATTAGCAATACAATCTGTGTAACAATATATTAGCTCTAGTAGTAGCTAGTATTTCGTTCTGCTTCTCTGTTATATACTATCACAGCTGAGACTGAGCCTTCCATTCTACTGCATGCAAAACTTCCACTGTCCTAGGTGGAACAAAAGTGGGTTTGGGACCACTCTCACTAAATCTCTAAAGCAACTGGTGAGAAGTGACCTATAAAATGATATTTGCTACTCTGTGTAGGAAGAGACACATCTGATTCAGCAGAAACTGCAGGGCAAACATCAGGTTCTTTTAGCTTTGATTTCTCTTATCTTGAGCTGTTTCTACTGGGCTTCAACAAGGAATTTTCACTGTCACAGTCAATGACTTTTCTCTTGTAGTGTTTCATATTCCTCCTTTCAAGCCCTGTAAGCCCCCAGCTGTTGAAAAGAAGTTCACTAGCCACATGGAAGGGCTTTGCTTGTGCTTTACTTACCTCATCATCAATACACACACACACACAGTCATCATGAGACACAATCCACCTCTCCAGTGGCTGCCTCCCAGCTTTTAGTGGCAGAAAACATAAAGAATATCTAGCCCCAGGGAGATAATTCTGAGAACTTGCACTGATTATAGAGCTCTTACGAAGGCCAGTCTTGCTAGCTCTGTTTCCATATGTTCCTTTCCTTGTCATTGGGTCATCATTAGAAATTCTCTCCTCGGGGAAGAATTGGGGTCAGAGGGAAGTGCTAATGTTAATCCTCAAAAGCCCATTTTACAAAAACCAAAGGAAATAGTCCCTCCATTGCAGATGTGTGGAGCTTTTTATGCAGAATAATGCTCTTGAAATGCCACCTGCTGGCCATTCTGTAATGTTGCACACAAGGAAGGATGTAAACTGGGGAGTTTGAATGGGAGTTCTGCTGGAGAAGAAAAGATGAGGCAAGCCCCTGGTCCTTAGGGGCAGTGAGTGAGTTGTGTGTTTGTCCTTTGGTATCTTTTTTCTCCTCAGTTTGCCAGGATTGGTACTGGGTGGGGCAGAGAGAGCAGCTGAGCCTAATTAGGGGGTGGGACTTCTCTAATTGGCTGCTTTTATAGGCCCCCTAATCAATCAGGTAGCAGCATAGGTACCAGGCCCACCAGCAAACAGAGCTGAAAACAGGGGAGTTTGCAATGGGGTGTGTGGTGCTGGTTGTGGGTTTGTTTTGGTGAGGTGGTTTTTGTTTCTATCACTGACAGCAGGTAGGTGAGGAAGCTATGCCAGATACAGAGGCAGCAGCTGCAGTGATCCAAGCAGTGGAAGAGACAATGACGATGACTGGATGTGGGAGCTGCAGGATGCACATGATCAAAAGAGCTTCGTTTGTATGACGTGCTGCCTGATAGAGCTGATGGAAGAGAAGATCTGGGGCTTGGAGTTGCAGGTGGAAACTCTGGTTCCGGTTAGAAGGGGATTTGAGCAGATGATGGTGAGGAGGCTGAAGGGAAAAACCCAGACCTGCAAATGGAAGCAGGACCAAAGAACTCTGAGGGGAGAATGCTGAGTGAGGAAAGTGGCCACTGGAAGCATGTGACTGCGAGAACCAGTTAGAGGAAAAGATGGGCTAATGAAAGAGAAATAATGCTCAGGAACAGGTTTGCGGAGCTGGAAAATGAAGAAGGGGCACAGCAAGTGGTAACTGAAGGTGGGAGGGCAAGGAAGAAGAGAAGAGCAGCTAGTCCTATAGAAAGAGTGGGATCCAGGATAGGTTGCAGAAGATTGCAAGGGAGAACAGAAGAGGAGAGAACTTACAGCCAGAAAGAACAGGGGAGAGGCTGGAGAATCGTACCATCACCAGGAAAAGGCAGGTCTACGTGATTGGAGACTCCCTCCTGAGAAGAACAGACAGGCCTGTAACCAGAGCTCATCCCAAGAACAGAAGGGTGTGCTGTCTGCTCGATGCTAAGATACGGGATGTGGACCTGAGGCTGAAGAGGATCCTAGAGGGAGCGGGAAAGAATCCACTGATTGTCCTGCATGTGGGAACAGATGATACGGCTAGATTCTCACTGAAATGAATCAAGGGAGACTATCCCAGGCTGGGGAAGACTCTTAAGGAAATGGAGGCTCAGGTGATCTTCAGTGGGATTCTGCCTGTCCCTAGAGGAGGGCAACAAAGGTGTGACAAGAGTAAAATGTTCAACAGATGGCTCAGGCAGTGGTGCTATAAGGAGGGCTTTGGGATGTATGGTCACTAGGAGGCATTCATGGACAGAGGACTGTTCTCTTGGGATGGACTTCACCTGAGCAGGGAGGGAAATAGACTTCTAGGATGGAGGCTGGCACAACTGAGTAAAAGAGTTTTAAACTAGGAGTTTGGGGGAGATGGTTCAGAGATGCCCGGATCTCCATGCCTGATTTTAACATTGAGAGGGAGGAAAATGAAATAAGAAGGCTATGAAAAGAAAGGGTAGTGTAGACACCAGTCTAATAGATGATACTGGTGGTAGAATGACTGTGCTGAAGTAGCATTGTATATCAGTGATCAAATAGACAGTAAAGAAACTAGAAGTGATGCAATGGATAAGACAGAGTCTGTCTGGGCAAAAACCACATTGGGGAAGAAAACTGCTAGAGCTTCCCCTGGGATAGTGCTTGGGGTGTGCTACAGACCACCAAGATCTGACTTGGATCTGGATAGAGAACTCCTTAATGTTTTTAATGAAGTAAATACTACTGGGAACTGTATGATTATGGGAGACTTTAACTTCCCAGATATAGACTGGAGGACAAATGCAGTAATAATAGGGCCCAGATTTTCCTGGATGTGATAGCTAACAGATTCCTTCACCAGTTGGTTGCTGAACCAACAGGAGGGGATGCCATTTTTAGATTTGGTATTGGTGAGTAGTGAGGACCTTGTAGAAGAACTGGTTGTAGGGGTTTGAGCGACCATGAGCTAATTTAGTTCAAACTAAATGGAAGGATAAACAAAAATAGATCTTTGATTTCAAAAGGGCTAACTTAAAAAAATTAGGGGAATTAGTTGGGGAAGTGGACTGGAATGAAAAACTCATGGATCTAAATGTGGAGGAGGCTTGGAATTACTTCAAGTCAAAGTTGCAGGAACTGTCTGAAGCCTGCATCCCAAAGGAGGGGAAAAATTCATAGGCAAGAGTTGTAGACCAAGCTGGATGAGTAAGCATCTCAGACAGGTGATTAAGAGAAAGCAGAAAGCCTACAAGGAAGGGAAGATGGGAGGGATCAGCAAGGAAAGCTACCTCGTGGAGGTCCGAACATGTAGAGATAAAGTGAAAAATGCCAAAAGCCAAGTAGGGTTGGACCTTGCAAAGGGGATTAAAACCAATAGTAAAAGGTTCTATAGCCATATAAATAGGAAGAAAACAAAGAACAAGTGGGACCACTAAGCACTGAGGATGGGGTGGAGGTTAAGGATAATCTAGGCATGGCCGAATATCTAAACAAATACTTTGCCTCCATTTTTAATGAAGCTAATGATGAGCTTGGGGATAGTGGTAGGATGGCTAATGGGAATGAGGCTATGAAGGTAGAGTTTGGCTTCTGCCTCAGATGTGGTAATTTCTAACAGCTTAATGGGACTAAATTGGGGGGGCCCGGATAATCTCTATGCAAGAATATTAAAGGAACTGGCATGTGAAATTGCAAACCCACTAGCAAGGATTTTTAATGACTCTGTAAACTCAGGGGTTGTACCGTATGAGTGAAGAATTGCTAACATAGTTCCTATTTTTAAGAAAGGGAAAAAAGTGATCTGGGTAATTGCAGGCTTGTTCGTTTGACCTCAGTATGTTGGAAAAATTTTTGAAAGAGAAAGTAGTTAAGGACATTGAGGTTATTGGTAATTGGGACAAAATACAACATGATTTTACAAAAGGTAGATCGTGCCAGACCAACCCGATCTTTTTTTGAGAAGATAACAGATATTTTAGACAAAGGGAATGCAGTGGATCTAATTTACCTAGATTTCAGTAAGGCATTTGATACAGTTCCACATGGGGAATTATTAGTTAAATTGGAAAAGATGGGGATTAATATGAAAATTGAAAGGTGGATAAAGATCCAATTAAAGGGGAGACTACAATGGGTCATACTGAAAGGTGAACTGTCCAGCTGGAGGGAAATTACTAGTGGAGTTCCTCAGGGATTGGTCTTGGGACCAATCTTATTTAACCTTTTTATTACTGACCTTGGCACAAAAAGTGGGAATGTGCTAATAAAGTTTGCAGATGACACACAGTTGGGAGGTATTATCAATACGGAGAAGGATCGGGATATCATGCAGGAAAATCTGGATGACCTTGTAAACTGGAATAATAGAAATAGGATGAAATTTAATAGTAGAAAGTGCAAGGTTATGCACCTAGGGACTAATAACAAGAACTTTTGCTATAAGCTGGGGAACGCATCAGTTGGAAGTGACAGAAAACAAGAAGGACCTGGGCGTATTGGCTGATCACAGGATGATTATGAGCCACCAATGTGATGTGGCCGTGAAAAAAGCTAGTGCAGTCATAGAATGCATCAGATGAGGTATTTCTAGTAGAGAGACAGTGGTTTTAGTACCATTATACCAGGCGCTGGTGAGACCTCATCTGGTGTAGTTCTGGTCCCCCATGTTTAAGAAAGATTAATTCAAACTGGAGCAGGTGAAGAGAAGGGCTACCAGGATGATCCGAGGAATGGACAACCTACCTTATGAGAGGAGACTCAAAGAGCTTGGCTTGTTTAGCTTAACCAAAAGAAGGCTGAGGGAAGATATGATTGTTCTGTATAAATATATCAGAGGGATAAATACCAGGGAGGGAGAGGCATTATTTAAGTTCAGCATTAAAAGGGCAGCAGTTCCTGGTCTGGAAAAGGTTGAGCACCATGGCTTTAATCAGTCCTCAGACAACCCGGGGGTATAGACAATGTTAATTCCCAATGGCTCTATCAGGAGCTGAGTGCAAGTTTTTGCACAGGCTGATTGTTTGGGAAGCAGCGTTTGAGATAAAGAGTTCTGCAAGCTGCTGTTGGGCATTGGGATACTTTGTTACTCTATTTTTGGCTCTGCCTTGGGGCAGCCCTTCTGCTCAGCAGAGATGAGGACAGGAGATAGCAAGAAAGAAAGTTATCCTTTTCCGTTCAATCTCATTTCTGCTGAAGCCCCTTCCACAGCTCCACATGCTCTTCTTCCTTTACAGCCCATTGCCCCCATAAATTCTCCTCTCTGTCTCACTTTCTATTTTATCATTGAGGAATATTTCCAAGGGAAATTGACTGCTTCTAGTTAAACCTAAGTTCCTGTCTAGTTCCTTGTCCATGACAAAGAAACCACTCACTAGTATAGATGGAGGTAGGAGAACATGAAGGGAATGATTTCACAGAAAGATGTGAATCCTGGCCCAGTACTATCTGAAGTATAATGAACAGAAGAATCAATGGCGATGAGAATTAGTACTTTTTATTATATTGCGATTGCTAGGGGTAGCTAGTTCAATACCTGATACTTATGTAGCAGTAATAGGATTTACACCTGCTACAGGCACCAGAAGGAGATATGATTTACTTTTTTTCCATCTTGCACTCACCACTATGGTATTTGAGCAGCTGATCACATTCATTGACCAGATCTGACATTCCATCGAGTAGAGGGCAAAGGTTCGCATACACATGGTGGGAAGCGCGTTAGACCTATAAACATGATTAGATGCTATTCCTAATTATTATTATTTTATTTTTGCAGGGTCCCTACCAGCCCAAATTGGAGAAGATCAGGTATGGAGCATGGTACCTTGACCCAAAAACGTGGAGAAAACAAAAAGTAAATGAACCTTTGGAGGATCCAAAAGCAGAATCTGATACCATTCAGAATTTAAGGAAGCGGTTTAGTGAAAAGGTACTTTAAGCATTCTAGTTAAAGGTTACAGAGCATATGTTATTACTGGAACATGCCTGTACACCATTTGCTATCTGACACAGTCACAGTGAGAGGGGAATGGTTCATATTACCCACCCTACTGACTATAATTATCCATTATTGATTTATTTTTATTCTGTGACAGTTGGAGGCTCTGATCATGGATCAGGGCCTCACTGGTTGGCCCTGCAGAAACACAAAAAAAAGACAATTGTGGTATGAACATCCTAACTCAAGTGATCATTTTAAGGCTCATCCCAGGTGTTGGCACAACAGCACCTTGAATATGAGCTGATTTCAAAAGCAGACTTAAAAGCCAGTCACAATGTTTACTTCAAAGGGTTCAATTTTCATGGCCATTTAATGCTGATGAAAAATATTTTTCTCTCTGCTTCCGTGCATCTCAAGACCAGATTAAATGCCTTTCAAATTTGGCAGTAAAAATTCACTCCCAGTCTGAGATTAAGCCTGTACAATTCCCACTCAGAAGGAATTATTGTTGGTCATGGTCTCAAGCCTTGTAAACACTAGGTCAAATTCATCACTGCAGGCCCAACTCTATGGCCTTGTTGACACTAGAGAATTGCACAGTTGTAGCCTTATCAAAGACTAGAATTTGGTCAAAAGACTTGTCCACTTACAGTCTTAAATGTCCAAGAAAGACCATGCATGTTAACTTACTATATCTGGTCAAATTCCATCTATGAATTTGACTTCCTAAATTTCCTCTGCATTTTTAACTGGAGATGATATTTTTCTTCACTTCCTGGACCAAACTATGGTGTAGCATTGTTTTTCAACATTAAATAGTTGGTGTGCTCCATCCCAAAGGTGGCTGATCTTCAATGATGGGTGAAGTGGTCTCTATTTATCTTACCTACCTCAGAGGGGTGTGCATATGGTGAGGTGAAAAGAGTAAATGGATGCAAAATGCATTTAGATATTCAGACAAAATGCTTTAGTAATATTTATAATGGTATATATTTGATGATGATTATTCAATTGATAAACAAATACTTTGTTTGCAACAATTTCCTTTTTCTTTTTTTGTTTAGTTTTCCCCTTTTGTTCTAGCAAATAAATATAGAAGTATAAGATGCACTTCAGCCTCTCAAAGGCCTGAGGAGATTAAAAATTAAAATTGAGACACACTCTCACCCAACTAAAGGGCAGCACTTTCCAAGTAAAATTCAAGAGTTTAACAATTCAAGAGACAGAATAAACTGGTTTATAATATTCATATAAATGAGGGTGGTCGTATAGTTTTGGTTTGTAGAATTGTAATGAAATATCAGTTCTGTTGTTTTTGCTTTAAAATGTAAGTGGGTGGCAGGTTCTAGAAGCTTGCATAATGCTGCAGAGATTTTCTGCGGACTCACACTTGGACCATTTCAGTCCTATTAGCTCTAATCCAGGAGTATGAAAAGATTTGAGCGTCTGGCAGGGGCAGGAGAGCTTGCGGGGGGGAATCCCCCTCAGAACAACTGAGCTCAGAAGAAAGCTTTGTCTTTTAATTATTTCAGTTAACAATAAATGTGAACCCCAGAGTGGGAGTAACTTTGGGCCACATGTTCCACATGTGTGTGTTGTGATAAGAGCGGGGTGAGAATTCCAGCTGATTACAACAGCTTTAGACAGTAATCCCTAGTAATTAGTGACTTGCTACAACACTCACTGAAAAATGACATACTGTCATCGCAATTCAGTGTTTATGAAACACCTGGATTTCCATAAAAATAGCAGATCAGAAATTATCACTTGAATGAACTAAACTTCATGAGATTAACTAGAAATGGAGTTTACCGTATTTGTGAGACTTGCACAGAAGTAACCTTTCTTGCCCCTTTCTTGCTTTGTTGTCTTATTGAATCAATGAGGCCATGGAAAAAAATAAATCTGTGAAATTTATTCGAGTGTTCCCTTAATTTGGTTTGGAAATTTTCCTAGGAGGCAGAAGTCATGCAGCTCCATGGAACACATGCTTTTAAGGAATTCCTTGAAAGAAAGGGCTACCGGAAACCTGAGGTAAGTCAGTGAGAGTGTAACAAGCCTGTTGATGTGATCAGTAGCAGAGACCAGCATGCCTCTGGCCCTGTGCACTCTGGGAACAGAGTTGTGCTCACTGCAGCTTGGTTTAAGCGTTATTGTTTCTAGCACAGTATAACTGCATTGAAACATGGTAGGAGCTAGCATAGTCAGTTTGGACAGGGATGTTTAAGTTGTTTGAGCTACCTCAGCAGGCTGTGCAGCAAAACATTGTTGGCTGCAGTGTGGCCACAACAAAACAAAGAGCCCTCCTCTTAGGTCATTCCTTCAGAGCTCAACAAGGGTGGCTAGTCTTTAGAATGCCCCTTGGCTCATCGCACTTACCACTGCACCCATTGCTTACCAGCGCGATCACATATTGTGCAGCCTAGTTTAGGTCTTTTGACCTATTAAGAAGTAACCATTGCCGTTTCCACTTAAGCCTTTGGCTGCAGTATCCTCCACTGCTTCCATGCTGTGGCGGAAAGCAGAATCATTTCTGAGTGCTGGATTTCCATTGGAGATCTTCGGTTCACAGGGATGGGCCTGGTAGATGGGTGAGGGAGCACTGGAAGGGTTTTGCTCAGTGGAAATTGGTAACATCAGGCAGTCAATAAGCGAAGATGGCACATCCCCTCTAGAGGTATCTGGGACTCCCCAGGAAATGCTAGGATTTTGGATGTCATCTGATGCATAGGACTCATTTTGACCATATTTATACACATTTATATATGATAGGTTAGGCCTGGCCGCAGGGCCAAACAGTGTGATAGGCTGGCACTGAATGTCTCCAGATCAGTCACCTTCAAAGAAAAATGGAGAGATGGAGACAAAAAGAAGAAGTGGGTGATAGCCCAGGCAGGAAGAAGCAATGCTAGAAAAGCTGCAGGTGGAGATGAAAAGAAGGATGCAGCACAGAGATTGTCCCTCCCTTATATTTGTCAATAAAAACCCTCCTTACCACCTACAAATAAACAATATTCACACCCTCCAGGCTCCAGACACTTTGGCTTGTGCATTTTTGTATACAGCCCAATTATGGTCCATGTTCCTCTGCTCTCACCTCTCTGTGTTGTGCTTCTCTTCTTGGCCTTACCATTCTTTTAGTCATGCAGTTTCTGCTCCTTTCCATTCTTGGCGTGAGCTCCCTTCCTTCCAGGTCTCCTCCCTAGCCCAGGCTTCTTGCTTCCAGATGAGTCACTTTTCCCTCAGCCTTAGGTCAGTCTCCCTATACCCGCTTCATCGTCTAACCCCAAATCAGAGTTTCCCTTTCACCCCTTCCCATACCACAGTAGGTTCCCTTACCTACCTCATGCAGAACAGCCATGTCTTCCTGCTTATAGTCGTGCCCCCACCCCCTGACATCCCAATCAATCCTGGAGTCTCTCCTTACACCCAGTCAGCTCGAACTGGGAGTTGTACTTCTCGCTCCTGGTGCACAGGGGACGTTAAGTCTGTGGTGATGTGTCAGCCAGCCATGTGAAGGGAAGAGGGAGTGGGGAAGACAGCACAAGGTGGGCTGGAGCTGGGGCAGTAAGGTGGCAGGTAGGGCTCTTATTAGACTCCAGCAGATAAGGCATGCTGGTCCTTTCACATTGGTCTGGGCTCAGCAGGAGGAGAGCCAGATTGTGTTGACTAAACCACTGAGAATGAGGCCAGGGAAGGAGAAAGGGGACCCCCAAACACCACAGAAAATAGCATGATTCTGAGAAATCAGACCCTGAGCTGGTGGTGGGTCCACTTCCCCTAATTCTTGTGCTCTTTTACCTCTCCCTTTGCTCTCAGTGGTTGTGCCTTATTGAACCAAAACAGGGCAAACAATATGGTTTCCTTTGCCTGCCCTGGGCCAGCAGCTGCTGGCTTTGCTCCATGTGCCAGGTAAGTAAGGCAGCATTTCAGTGGTTAAACCATGCCGTCTTCTTCTCCCACAGCTTCTTCCCCTCCCCAGAGAAGCAACGACCTTGACCTCGGAGGAAGCTGTGTGTGTGTTTTGTTAGGATACTGTCATGGACACAGAGATGTGATTAATTCTCCAGGACTGAGACTTTGACTCCCTGTAAAGGGGAACAGGAAGTAAGGCTGGATCTGGGCCAAAGCCCACTGGAGCTAGATGCTCTCAGCCGAGTTCCCAGTGAACAGTTGTCCACAGAGAAGCTTATTAGGCCCAGAGACTGCAATTGGGCGCCTTTCAACGGCTCTAAACTCATGCCATTTAAAAAAAAAATCTATATTAAAGCACTAAGCACATTGGCAGCTTGAGACCTCTGTGACTCGTATTCAGCAGCTGGCCATTTAAATGCATTCCTAGTAACTGTGCTTTATATATATATGTTTTCTTTTAGTTTCTTCTGCAGATGCTGGCTGCAAAGGATGGCAAAGGAGCAAAAGAGGGGACGTCAAAGGGCTTTAAAAAGACACGAGGAGCCCAGGGCAGGATTTTCCTCCACACTCGTTAATTAATGCAGAGCTCTGACTTTAACTCCTATTTGTGTCTTTTAAATAAAACATTCTGAAGACTCCCATAATGGTCATTTCTAAGCTGTGTTGATTTGGTTTCTTTTCCTTTCTCTGAAATTACTTATCAGATATATCTGAAAAAGAAACACTTGGGATAGTGGATTCCAGACCCAAGCCTGCTGTCCTGGCTGCTCAGCCATGCTAAGCATTGGCTAGGAGATACTGTTATGTTCTTCTTCGAGTGATTGCTCATGTCCATTCCACTATGGGTGAGTGCACGCCACCATCCACGGTTCCCGGAACTTTTTTCCCCTTAGCAGACCCCATAGGGTTGGCTCTGGTGCCCCCTGGAGTCCCGCACACATGCCGCGGTATATGAGGCACTGCCAGCCCTACGCCCCCTCAGTCCCTTCTTTCCGCCTGTGACGGTTGCTGGAACGACTCTTGCTCTTTGCAAGTACCATTCCCCTTTGTTGAACTTTGTTGTTATTACCTTAGTGTAGTTAAGTGCTAAGTAGTGTTAGTTTAGAGATAGATTAGAAGCCCTGAGGGGCTTAGGGTGGCCGGGCCATGCCCGGGTCACCTGGCTTTAAGCCATATGCCTCCTGTGGGAAGGCTTTCCCGCTCAGCGACCCCCACAAATGCTGCCTTAAGTGCTTAGGGGAACAGCACAGGAGAGAGAAATGCAAAATTTGCAAGGCTTTTAAGCCAAGGACCCAAAAAGACCAGGACATTAGGATAAAAGCCATACTAATGGAGGCAGCGCTCTGCCCGGTCTCCGAGCCACCCTGATCTACCTTGGCGCCGAGCGTCTCCTTGGTGCAGAGTGCACCGCTGGCACCAGCATCGACTTGGCGCAGAGAGGCATCCCTGGTGCTGAGGAAGAAGCAGCGGCAGCGCATGGAGCACAGACGCTTCCCTGCACCGCCGGTAAGGGCAGGGTCAAGTGTGGAGATGCACCAGCCATAGCCCGACGAGTCCCCGCTGGTGCCTGTATCTCCGAGCAGGGAGCCTCCCCCGACTCCTGGGGATGGGGGAGTACCCCTGCCGACACCGTTGACACCGGAGGCTTTTCAGGCAGCAAGAACCCTGATGGCCTCGCCTACGCCACCTCCGCCCTCCCCTCTGTCGAGGGAGAGAGGGTTGGTGTTCCGGAGCAAGCCCACGTTGGGTCCCCCCAAAGAGCGGTAGAGATCCCTGGCAGGGGTGGAAAAGTCTCCTGCCGGAGGGCCACCAGGGGTAGAGCGTGGACGCTCCTCTAACAGCAGCTCCGAGTCCATCTTGTCGAGCTGATCCTCACCTTGGCACTGAATTCGGTCCCTGACAGCAGAGGCAACGCAGGCAAGGCGGCACCCCTCGCGGCCCGTCTCGCAGTGGGGAGACAGTTCCAGTTCCCAATCCCCGGTACCGAGAAAGTCACCTGCAACTAGACAGCCTAGTCACCGGCAGGAAGCCCGGCACCAAAGGTGCAGATCCTGGTCGCCCTCATGGGAATGCAGAACCCGGTCAGTGGAGTTGGGTTCAGCACCGCAAAGCTCCTGGCAGCACCACTCCCGTTCCCATAAGGGCAAACGGCACAAAAAGTCATCTGTGCCGAGACAGCGTGTGATGACATCGAGCTCTTCGGAGTGTGCGGCTGCTTGCTGGCACCAATCGCAGAGGTGGAGGCGGTCCTTGTCATCCTCCACGTTGGAGGCGGCGAGAGGACAGTCCCCGGCATGGAGTGGCACCAAGGGCTGGAGGCGAGCTAGGCACCACAGCTCCGCTGGCTCGTGGTCCTGAAAGGGCAGCTGTAGGGACACTCCTGGGACCAGCTGACACCCCCATGAGACTCCTCAGCTGGTGCCGCAGCCAGCCCCTGGTTGGCCAAAGGGTCAATGGCAATGGCCTTATTGGGGCCCATGGGGCGTCCAGATGGGACGGGGCCATTGTCCGTCCTATCAGCGGGGGTACAGTCTGCGCCCCCTGCACTGGACGAACCCTGTAAACACCATTCCTCGAATGAGGAATCGGACCCAGGGGAGGGACCCTCCACAGGTGCACCCAGTCGCCAGGGGGGAGTCCTCCTCTCCAGACGAGGCAGCCTCCAGGGACCACATGGCGCCACTGAGGGACTTCAGGGCACACCAGGAGCTGCTTAAGAGGGTGGCCTCTAATTTAGGGCTAGAGGTCAAAGAACTAGTGGAGGAAGAGGATACCCTCTTCAACGTGCTGTGGGCAGAGGGCCCAGCAAGGGTGGCTCTGCCCATCCATGACAGAGTCCTTAAAATTGCCAAGACCCTGTGGCAAACCCCTGCCTTGGTCACCCCTACATCTAAGGGGGGCCAAGAAAAAGTACTATGTCCCGGCCGAGGAGTTTGAGTTTCTGTTCACCCACCTGGCCCCAGGAACCCTGATGGTGGATGCAGCCAACCAGCGGGACAGGCAAGGGTATTAGGGGTCCACTCCCAAAAACAAGGACAATAAGAAACTGGACTTGTCTGGGAGAAAGGTTTATTCAACTGCAGGCCTGCAGTTTAGAATTGCCAACCACCAGGCCCTGCTGGGCAGGTACAGCTTTAATTTATGGGACTCCCTCAGACGGTTTGCTGAGGCTTTGCCCCAAGACCAGGCCACAGACTTCGCCACGGTCCTGGATGAGGGGATCACAGTGGCTAGGGCGGCACTGCAAACATCCAGCGATGCTGCAGACTTGGCGAGTGGGGCAATGGCCTCCACCATTGCCATGAGGCGGTGCTCGTGGCTGGAGTCCTCGGGGCTGTCGCAGGAGGTGCAGCAGTCCATTCAGGACCTCCCCTTTGACGGGTCAGACCTGTTTTCAGACAAGACTGATGCGAAGCTGCAAGGCCTTAAAGACTCTAGGGCCACGCTTCATTCCCTGGGCCTGTACTCGCCCCAGGCTTCTAGGCGGCAGGCACGGCCCCAGGTGCAGCAGCAACCAAGGCCCCCGCCTAGGCCCTTCCAGCCCCACAGGGGCAGGGACAGAAATAAGGGGTTTGGAAGGCAAAATCGGCCCCCTAGCTCGTCCTTAGCCTCCCAGCAAGGGCCCCCCCAAGGGGCTGGGCAATCGAAAGGGGCAATTTTGATGGTGCGCCTGAGGGTGGTGCCCCTACCATCTCCCTGGATCTGCCCCGACCCTTCCTGGACAGATTAGGACCCTTCTGTGCAGAATGGGTAAGCATTACGTCGGACCGTTGGGTCCTCGGGATAGTCTTTCAGGGCTATGCCCTACAATTTGCATCACCACTCACCCAACAACCCTCCACGTCCCTCTTCAGAGATCCCTCTCATGAGCAACTCCTCTTGCAGGGGGTGGTTACCCTCCTCAACCTGGGAGCGGTGGAAATGGTCCCCCAAGACAAGAAAGGGAAGGGATTCTATTCCAGGTACTTCCTCATTCCCAAGGCGAAGGGGGGTCTGAGACCCATATTAAACCTGCGTCGTCTAAACAAATACATCAAACGACTCAGGTTTCGCATGGTCTCCCTAGCCTCCATTATTCCTTCTCTGGATCCAGGAGACTGGTATGCCGCCCTCAACCTCAAGGATGCATACTTTCGTGTGTCCATCCTCCCCAGCCACAGGCGTTTCCTCTGTTTCATGGTGGCTGGCTCCCACTACCAGTTTAAAGCCCTGTCCTTTGGCCTTTTGTCGGCCCCCAAGATGTTCACCAAATGCATGGTGGTAGTGGCTGCCCACCTGAGGCGCAGAGGTGTGCAGCTCTTCCCTTACCTGGACGACTGGTTAATCAAGGGCAGGTCCAGGTCCCACATGCAGGACAGTGTGACCCTTACTTGCTCCACATGCAGCAGGCTGGGACTGCTCAAAAACGAGCAGAAATCAACACTAACCCTGGTGCAGCGCATAGAATTCATTGGGGCCACCCTGGACACTTCCCAGGCCAGAGCCTTCCTCCCACAACCTCGGTTAGAGGTTATGGCAGCGATTATCGCCCAGCTGCACCGGTGCCCCACGACAACAGCCAAGCACTGCCTACAGCTGTTAGGCCACATGGCAGCCTGCACGTACGTAGTGAGGCTGGCTCGCCTGAGACTCAGACTGCTTCAGGTGTGGTTGGCCTCGGCATACGTGCTGAGCAGTCACCCTTTGGACCGGGTGGTCACGGTTCCCCCACCAGTCCTAGCCTCCCTAAACTGGTGGTGGACTCCCAGGGCAGTGATGAGGGATGTCCCTTTCAGAGACCTGGCCCCGTCGGTCACCCTGATCTCCGATGCCTCGCATGGGGAGCCCACATCAGCGTCAACCTGGGCACTCAGGGGCTCTGGACAGGGGAGGAAAGACACCTGCATATCAATGTAAAAGAGCTCAGGGCCATTTGACTAGCATGCAAGATGTTCCTCCAATTCCTGACGGGCAGGGTGGTGCAGGTGCTGACGGACAACACCGCAGCCATGTTTTACATAAACAGGCAGGGGGAAGCATGCTCCTTGGCCCTCTGCCAGGAAGCAAAGTCTATGGGACTTTGCCGTGAGGCACGACTTCCATTTGACTGCCTCTCACCTCCCGGGGGTGAGGAACAACAAGGCGGATCACCTCAGCAGGTCGTTTCTACCCCTCCGCGACTGGCATTGCACTTGCAGGTCGTGACTTTGATCTTCCGCAAGTGGGGTGTTTCCCAACTGGACTTGTTCACGTTGTCCTGGAACAAGAAGTGCCCGAGGTTCTGCTCACTCTGGGGTCGCGAGCCGGGTTTGATATCCGATGCGTTCCTCATCAAATGGACTGGGACCCTCATGTATGTGTTTCCACCCATGCTGAGCCTGCCCAAACTTCTCTCGAAAATCAAGAGGGACAGGGCGCATGTGATACTCATCGCCCTGGCCTGGCTGAGACAGCACTGGTTCAGTATGCTGATGGACCTGTCGATCGCCCCGCCCCTGGAGCTCCCGAGATGGCACGACCTTCTCTCCCAGGATTGTGGTCCCCTGCTACACCTGGACCTGGACTCCCTGCACCTCATGGCCTGGAGTCTCTGTGGCTGATGGAGGGGGAGAGAGCCTGCTCGGTGCAGGTCCAACAAGTCCTGCTAGACAGCAGAAAACCTTCTACATAGGTCATGTATTGGGCTAAGTGGAAGCAGTTTACCTGCTGGGTGGAGTCCCGGGGTATTCTGCCGAGCCTCTCTCCTATCCAGGCAATCCTGGAGTGTCTGCTCCAGCTAAAGCTTCAGGGTCTGGTGCTGGCCTCCCTGAGAGTCCACCTGGCGGCCATTTCGGCCTTCCATCACCTGCTAGAGGGAAGATTGCTGTTCTCCCACCCCATATCGGTCAGGTTTCTCAAGGGGGTGGAGAGGCTTTATCTGCAGGTCTGTGATCCAGTGCCTCCCTGGGATCTCAACCTGGTCCTCTCTAGACTCACGGGGCCCCCCTTTGAACCCATGGCTTCATGCCCTCTGCTCGTCCTTTCATGGAAGGTAGCCTTCCTGGTGGCCATTACCTCAGCTAGGAGGGTCTCCGAGATTAGAGCCTTGATCTCGGAGCCCCCTTATACTATATTCTATAAGGATAAGGTACAGTTGAGGCTGCATCCAGCCTTCCTGCCCAAGGTGGTCTCCCAATTTCATTGTAACCAAGATATTTTTCTCCCTGTGTTTTTTCCCAAACCACATGGTTTGGAGGAGGAGAGGAGATGGCATTCGCTGGACGTGAGACGAGCCCTGGCCTTCTACATCAAGAGGACAAAGCCGTTCTGGAAATCGACACAGCTCTTTGTCGCAGTGGCAGACCGGATGAAAGGATCACCGGTCTCCACACAGCGAATCTCCGCATGGATTACATTCTGCATGAAGTGCTGCTATGAGCAGGCGAATGTGCTGCTTCCGGGTGTCATCACAGCGCACTCAACCAGAGCTCAGGCCTCCTCTGTGGCCCTCCTGGAGAGAGTGCCCCTGCAGGACAACTGCAAAGCCGCCACCTGGTCATCAGTGCACACCTTCATGTCCCACTACGCCATCGTTCAGCAGGCGAGAGAGGACGCGGAATTTGGCAGAGCGGTGCTGAGGGCAGCTCACCAGTAATTCCTACCCACCTCCAAAGTTATTCCTTGTTAGTCATCTATAGTGGAATGGACATGAGCAAGCACTTGAAGAAGAAAACCAGGTTACTTACCAGTAACTGCTGTTCTTCGAGATGTGTTGCTCATGTGCATTCCACAACCCACCCCCGTCTCCGCTGCCAGAGTTGGCAGAAAGAAGGGACTGAGGGGCCATAGGGCTGGCAGTGCCTCATATACCACAGCATGTGCGCGGGACTCCAGGGGGCGCCTAAGCTGACCCTACAGGGTCTGATAAGGGGAAAAAAGTTCCGGGAACCATGCACGGTGGCATGCACTCACCTATATTGGAATGGACATGAACAACGCATCTCGAAGAACATCAGTTACTGGTAAGTAACCTTGTTTTCTAAAGATTTCAGCTCACCTCTACTTCACTTTGATGGTTAGGAGTTCTAACCAGCATGCCACAGTTATTTATTATGTGTATGAAAGTAGTGTCTACAGGCTCCAATCAAGACTGAGGGGCCCTATGGTGCTAGGTGCTGTACAAATGTAGAATAAAACATGTGCTGCCCCAAGGAGCTCACAATGGAACTAGATGAGGGGAGTATGACTCTCCCGCTCTGACAGAGGGGGAAGCCTGACTCTCTGGGCTGCCGACTTAACTATCTATCTGTGGTAGGTTTGCTGACGTATCCTCACTGAATACCCCATGAGTGACACTAGTGCACTTTGGCTGGGATTCTGTGTTGTGTGTCCAGGAAGTGCAACACAGATGCTACAACCAAAGGGGAGTGGAGGCAAAGGTGTCTTTAAGCCTGCATTGTGCTCTCTCTATGCTGGGATTTTCTGTGGGCCGCTGCGGCCACCAATGTAAATTAGAGCAACCAGGATCTGCTCTGCTTTAAGGTTCCACCCCATGGGTGTCTATGGGCAGAAATCCACAGCAGCCTAGATTCCTGTAGCATATATACTAGGGACTCCCTGCCCATCCTGGGGCCAGAGTTTTCAAGGAAGCCTGTGTAGGGCTGCCTATGGGAGCTCTAGGCTGTGCCTGCACTATGGGAACTCTTGGCTGGCTGGCTGCAGGGCTTCCACAGAGTAGTGTACAGAGGCTTTAGCAGGAGTCAGATTCCCACCAATGAAATCAGTGGCATTACATTGGCTCCAAATGTAACGCAAGGGTGAGCCAGCCCCTTGGCTTCAGGCCCAGTTCTGAAGCATGGGTCAGAGGTTGCAGGAATAAATATGTTGAAAAGTGCTTCCCAGAACACGAAGATATAATCCTGGAGCAGTTCCTGAAGTGATCCCCAGCTGGGAGGGAGATTATCTGCAGGATCTCACTCAGGGGCAGGGTGCGATTCCAGGAGACAGCAGGTGACTCATCTTGACAGTAACAAACAGGTGGTTATGTCATTTAAACTCTGCTTTAAAAAAAATGAATGGCAATGGAGTACATTATAGTGCAGACATAGGGCACTTATGAATCAGAAGCTCTTATCATTAACGGTACATTTCAAATAAGCAGCTGCTTTAAACCAAAGGTTTCTGTTGTAGTATCAACAAAAAAGTGATAGTTATTCTCACTCAATAACTCTCGTGTTGCATGCACCATTTCAGCTGCATTGATGTGAGGAACGGGGAGAAATCATTGAGAAATGTCCCTACTGCAGACAGAGCCTACAGGACTAACCTGGAAGAATCAACTTTCCCATTGGAGTCAGGGAGTTTGAAAGATGTCATATGATAAGCTCTATTATTTAAACACAGACACACAAACAAAAAAGAACAAGGAGAAGTGTGCAATTTAACAATTGCTTTAATATCTCTTGAATTAACTACCGGTATATACATTTGCTAGCATTTACCGTATTACAACTTGGAAATGTGATTTCTAAAGTATTATTGGGAAAAACTATTTTTCCAGTCTTACTTTTCATCAGCAAAATGTCTAGATAGCAGCTTTATGTGAGGAGCTATTCAGAAAAGTGATTCTGTAAATACAGCATTATAGAGTTCCATGTTTATTGCTTATCAGTGACACTATATCAGATTTGCTCAGTTTACAAATAAAATATATATTTTTCTTCCAATTGCTAGCTCAGCAAACTAAGTCTGGTAGCTGAAAGTCAGTCTAGTTCTTTTTAATTCATCCTCAACAGTAGCCTTGACACTTCAACAATTGCACATAAAGTATACCTGGAATACACTTTCATTACTGGTGAATTTAACCCATTAGTTTTTCCTTTTTCCTTCATATACTTTTTTTCCCCACAAGGTGTTAAATATTCAGTGGCAATATATTCTTCAGAAGTGAAAGGCATCCGGCTATGTAATGTTTCGTTAACTATCAGGGATAAAATGAGTCAGAACAACGCTCCCTTATAATTCACTTACTTTATTTTAACGAAAATTCATGAACCCTCCAGATTCAAATAATATAGTTACATAAAAACCACCAGGATAATAGAAATATTCAAAGACATCTAAAAGGGAAGTGGCAACCAACTACAGCAAGGGATTAATTACATGCGCTGTATTTGGGGGCCATATCAAATTAACAGATCTCATGGTATTGTAATTTTGAGGAACATGTTTTAAGTAGCAAGGCAAAGCTGCATATGCACATCTCTCCTCTGAGTGCAGACAGTGATAACAAAGACAACGTACAAAAAGAAAACAACGGAGAGGATGCTCAGGGAAGCCCGAGCTCTGCGGCTCTTCCCATTCAGGTTCTAAGTCAGAATGTGTTTAACTTTAAGCATGTGCTTAAATTCACCCCATTCAGCAAAGCACTTGAGTACATGCTTAAAGTTAAGCATGTGCGTAAGTGCTTTGCTGGACTAGGTTCTCAGTGAAGTTGTCCAAGTTAGTAAACACATGTCATGTGTATAGAAGGGAAAATTTGTTTTAGATTATGAACTCACTGTGTTTGTGCAGACATTCAGGGAACTTCAGCCACTATGAAGACTGTACACTTGCGCTTCTATAAATGTAAATGACATTTTTCGTCCTCTGAAGCAATGACACTAAAAGATTAAGAACACTTTATCTGAAAATAGATTCTCTCAGACATCCAATTAGCCATTCTCTTTTCTAATGAGATAGCTGATAATAAGATCTTATTAATAGGTTTTAGAAATCAAATTACAACAATTAGCTAAAGATAAAAAGAATGGATTTTAAAAATTAGTTCCCTTGACTGAATGTAGATATCTTTCCAAATTCTTTGTCTGGTGCTAATCAATAGTTTAAGGCATATAGAGTTATTATACCAGTTTTTAATGACTGCCATACCAGAATCAAGGATCTACAATATAAAATCACAACTCTTAGACTGAGTTACCTGAGTTGCCAGTTTAATCTTTAACAGTATAATCCTTTAATCCTGCATTAAAATCTATCCCCACCACTTCAAGAGGCCCCAAACTGGCTAATAAAATTAAATTAAATTGAAATAATTGTCATATCTAATCTGTGCTAATAGGATCTGAAATCCTTACCAAGCCAAAAAAAAAAAAAAAAAAAACCGCTCCAAAGCAGAACACAAAAGGAAGTGCAATACAATGTTAAGAAATCCAATTGTAAGCATTAGTGTACAATGCGGAAGTTACAAAAAGAGCAATACATTGATCTGACTTCTAAAAGAAACAAGAAAACAAAACCAACCAGTACTCAACGGTACTTGCAGGTAGAAAAACAAACTAATCAGCTTTAACTCTCACCTGCTAAGAAATATCTATATAAATCATAATACTACAGGAGTTATTGGAATTAACATTCATGAAATATGGTGGTGATCATTTCATCAACCATAAGTGTATAGGGGTGGCAACATACAGAAACAATTCAAGTCCTTAGCATATAGTTTTTACACGACACAGCTCTCCATTTTAGAATTATCCCTTGAATTAAAAAACACCTTGTAATTTGCTGCTGCTGCTGCCTCTGGTTTCTGCTGCTGCTTTGTTGTGCAGAACTGAAAATTTGGTACCAGCTTTTACCTGACTGTGACAAGAAAATAAACAGGGAGGGGGAGAAAAACAAACCAGAAAAGGAAAAAATGACAGGAAGCGGAAAAGGGAATGAGAAAGTCTTTAAATGACCTGGACTTTCACATTTCTATTTTAAACCTTCTTTGTTTACATTCCAAAGGGCCAATTCAGCCCTAGTATAAGTGGGTGCGGAAGTCAATGGAGCTGCATTTATTGACACTAGGGCTGTAGCACTACTGTCATATTATTAAAGTGTGGGGGACATAGAGAAGCTGGAGCAGTATTTGTTAATTTCCTGGAGAGCACTCTAAGAGCCACCCAAAGATCTTAAAGCTGCTAACTAAGATTGATAGAGTGTCACATAGATTCAAGAAAATGAGACTGCACCACTCACAACTACATGCAGAGGAGTTGATGTAAAATGTATTTCCAAGCTGGAGAGTTACTGTGTTTAGAACCAGGAAAAAGTGAAAAGAATGTGGTATGGCTAAAAATAGAGGGGGCTCTGTTCCCTGGCTTTCCACACTAATAAATCTTGGAGAGAAGAGCAGCAGAAAGCAACACTAATTGACAGTGTAGAGATGGACCCATGCAGCAAAGATTGGATCTACATCTGGATCCACATTATCTCCAAGTTTGAAGAGACTAAAATCCAGTGTTCCAGTTCAAATTCCTTGCACAGAGGCATGTCCAAACAGGGACATTCTTAACTGGATCTGAACTTCTCAAAGATCTGAGGGGTTTGGATTCAGATGCAACCTGGGCCCACCTCTAGTTTAATAATATACAACATTTCCCTTATTTCTCTCTTTCTCTCTTTTTTTTCCTGTATCCCTGCTCTAGGAGTCTGACTTTAGGCAGCCATTTCTGAAAAACTTAGCCATTACCTCCTCCCCCCACCCGGGCCTCCGGGACTTTCTTCTAGCTGGTCTGGCCTGGGAATGCGGTTTTACTCTGAACCACCCAGTGGCTTCGCAGGACTCAGGGCTCCCAGCTCTGCTGGAACCAGCCCTGGAATCTGAACTTCCCTGCAGTTCTCAGGAGTATTTTATATGCAGCTTTTCCTGCGGGGACCCAGCTCCAAGGGAAATAAATTGCTTTGCCCAAACTTGGGTTAAGAAGTCACAACAAAAAGCAACGGCCCGATCTCTCCAATCCCAGCCCAGGGGCTTTCCACAGGAGGAGCTGAACATTAAAAAACAAAATACCCAGCTAACTTAATGACGTTTCAAAACGAAGGCAGAAAGCCCCTTGGATTTAAAACAAGGCTTTCAAGGGATATCGGTGGGGCGGGGGGAATACCTGCGGCTCAGGGAAGGCAGGATCTGCCTGGCGATCAAGACAGCGGGGGCCCCCAGCTACTCCTGTTAACTGCACTGAGTGGCCGTGGCCGTGCCCAGGGGCAGCTCCAGTCCAATCCCATCCGCGCGGCGGCCGCGGCTAGCGATCGGGAAGTGAAGGCTCCTCCCCGCGGCCCGGGTGGGGTGGGAAGCCGAGCCCCAGGCGGGATCTGGGCAGATATATAAGGCGGCTCGGGTGTTAGCCCGGGGGCTTGGTTGGCCTTTCACGCGTCTCCCCCCATGGCTCAAGGCGACTCGCCGCTGCCCCAGCAGCCTCCCCCGCGGCTGGAAGCGGCCTCCCCGGCGCAGCCCGCGGGCGAGCCGCTGGCCGGGCTGTGGACGGCGCTGCTGATGGGGCTGCTGGCCGCGCTCCTCGCCTGGTTCTGGTACGGCCGGGGCGGGGAAGAGCCGCCCGCGGACCCGGAGCAGCGGGACACCAGCAGCCGGGCCCCCTGCCAGGAGCCGCCAGCCGGCGCCGAGCACCGCGAAGCCGGGCCGGAAGCAACAGGTACCGCCCGGGGCAGGGTGCGGCGCCGCTCCCGGGGCACGGGCAAGGGGCGAGCCGGGGTTTTCCCCGCGCCCAGGGGCGCTGCCGACGATGGGTGAACCCCGGCCGCGGGGCTCTGGGGCCGGGCCCGGCCGCGCGGCGCAGGGCAGCGGGGAGCCGCCCGGCCATTCCCCTGCAGGCAGGGCGGGTGCCGCCCCTTGGGCTGGGCACTGGGCAGGCGAAGCGGGTGCTCGCTCCTCGCCCCGCGACTCTGCCTCCCGTGGCCTTGTCCCCCTCCCTTGCCGGCGCTCTGGCTTCTTCCCCGTGCCCGGAGCTCGGGGGGGCCGGGCCACCTTCCCCTTGGGCTGCTGCAGTGCGGCGCTGGGAGGGAGCCAGGCGGCCGTGGCGCAGAGCGCAGGCCTGCCCTGCCCTGCCGGGCGCTCGGGGCGGGGGACCCCACCCGTCCTCTACTAGTGCCCAGCCCGCTCCGTGCTGGGGGGCAGATAGGGCAGCGGGGCTGCAGAGCGGTGCCGGTGCCCATTCGCCTGGCCTCTGCCCGGCTAGACAGCAGGGGGGTGAGGGAATAACTCTGGCTGGCGCAGCTAGCAGTCGGGGGGGTGGCTCGGCGCTGCTGGCCCCTGGCTGTGCACGAGCCCTGCAGCCTCTGCGCAGAAAGAAAAAAAAAGGCTTTGCTTGGAAACCAGCTGCGAACTGGCTTGTGTCACGCCTCTGCAGACATGGTGGGCCAGGCAGGCGTGCTGGGGCTTGGCCCCAAACAGCTCTGCTGCTGTAACACAGAGATCACTGGGCTCCCCACTTTTGGGGTGGATAATCTAGAGCAGCTCAATTCTGGACGTGGGAAGCGTAGCTGACCCCCTTGACTGTGGCCCTAACAATCCTCTAGACGAGGGGGTCTCAAATGGGGTCCTGAGGTTATTATGTGGGGTGTCATGAGATGTCAGCCCCCATACATGCCAGTAAATATCACCCCCCCCACATGCCAGGCTATCACTTTTGGGGGGGGAGGTTGTCAAAACCTGAAATATTTTCAAAGGGGGTCCCAGCCAAAAAAGTTTGAGAACCCCTGCTCCAGAACACTTCTGTAGCCTGCACTTCAAAAAAGTCCCACAACCAAAAAACAAATCTGAAGCCACTGGAAATTGGGAGGGTTTGGCATTAATGGGCTAGAGATGATTTCAGGAACCATATTTCTGGCTAGAAAACCAAAAGCATGGCAGGTGGGAGGGGCAAACTCTAGTACTGCTAACTCATGCATGTGGTAGGAAAACCTTCTGTGGTTTTGTATAGTAAATAGAACTATTCAGTGCTTCTGGACCTGCATGTCAGACAGGTTTACTTATCTGTCTGGTTGTGAATACATGACCCTTGAAAGTCAAAAAGGAGGGGACTCCCACAAGCACAGTGGGTGCTTTGAACTTTCTGAGGCTACAGCTGTGTAGTAAATATATTGATTTGCAGAGGTTTATGAGGTGGTGTGGCATGGAGTACTGGTCAAAGTTTGTCCTTGCTCTTTAAGACTTGATTACTGAATTTGTGTTGTATGAACTCTTGCCTAATGTAACTGTGGTACCAGGGATGTGTAACTTGCATTAATTATTAAAAGAATTGTCTAGCAAATCCAAACAGCAACATCTAGAAACTAACTTCACTCTTGTGAGTCGTGAACACTTTCAGTTGTCTAACACTGAAACTAAGAGGCTTTCTGTCTGGTTAACTAAATCTTTTAATATTGTGTTTTTAATTAGAGCCTCTCCTGGAAAACAGTGACTGTGGCCTGTTGGAAACCAGGGCCAGTGTCCTATCCAGTCCTCCGGAACCCATAGAGAATCTGGCAACTACACCAGGAAGTGAACAGGTCTCCTCTCAAAGTGATGATGCTCCCGGAGAATCTCCTGAAACAGAATCACTGGTCAAAGAACCTACCACTCCTCTAATGAATTACAGTGAATTCTTAAGAAGTGAAACTATTGGTTCCTCTACAGCAGAATCAGAGCTACTAAAGGTACAGGAGGGTGAGGCACAGTGTATGGACTCTTTGGCAGAAGCATCTCCTTCTAGTGGTGTGCATGAAGACAAAAATGAACTGCCAGATCAGATACTTGAGTGTCAGGACTTGGTTGATCATGAGGATTGGGAAGTTGTTCCTGAACATTCAGCCTGGGGAGATGCTAGTAAAAACAGCAGTGCCGATGACTCTGACGCCAGTGTCGGCCAAGGCAACAAAGAATTGGAGCAGGTAGACTTCCTTGAGGCTGATTCAAAAGCGAAGAGGGTTGCAGCTGTGCCCCCAATGCCTCAGAATATCCATGTGAACTTCCGTGTGCACTACCTCACGCACACTGATGCTCAGCTGATTGCTGTCACTGGTGACCATGAGTGTCTTGGTCAGTGGCACAATTATGTACCACTCAAGTGTGACAAGGAGGGGTTCTGGTCTGACACCATTATCTTACCAGCAGATACCAAAATAGAGTGGAAGTTCATTTTGGTGGAGAATAGGAAGGTCACACGTTGGGAAGAATGTAACAACAGAACCCTAATAACTGAACATGAAGATAGAACAGCCCATCAGTGGTGGGGATATCATTGAAAAGGTTCTCAGTGGAAGCTACTGACCTGGCAAAGAAGATGCTTAGACGAAGCACAGGGGCCTCTAATTTTATTCCAGTTTCCAGTAGAACCTTCTCTGGACTGTATACCTTAATGTACATCATATACCAATCCCTGCTAGAACTGTCTGATCCACAGATCTTTCCTCTGCTAGAGTAGCAATGGCTCTAGGAAGGGATCCTCCATGTGAGAATACTCCTAAATTGAGGTCAAACCAAAATCTGTCTCATTTTGAGGAGATGAAAGCAAGAGCAACACTTCAGACAGCTCCTTGTGTGAAGTTAAATCATGACCCTAAATTTCACTTTGTATGAGGGTCAAGGGACAGTGGGATGAGGTTTTTGTACGACTGGCTTAAGGCTTTTAAGAGGAGGTGTAGCTAACTACACTGCACTGGTGGCTTGTTATAAAATGTTTTTAATTTATTGTACTGTACAAGTAAGCAATAAACTTAATATATTTTCAGATTGACAGTCCTTCATGTTTGACCCTTTGACTTAACCTGCGTGGTCTGAATAGGTTAATTCAGAGTAACTGGACCTGCTTCCTTCTAGGTGCTTTGCACCTTCTGGAATCAGGCGTCTTTCCTGCTATAAAGTCTCCTCCTTCTTCCTCAGCCTCACTCTGCTACCTGAAAAGGAAATAGTTGGCCAGCCTGAAAGCTTCGATTAGCAGGGTGATCTACAGAAGGCCAAAGTTTGGAAGCGACCACCTGACCTGTTTAATAAGTAACTTTCCTCTCACTGGAACAGGTAGGGGTTTCCAAATGAACTTTGCAATTGTTATCTTGGGTAATGGGAAGGGAAAATCAATCAGCAATGTTTGCACTTAAACAAAACAGAGGGAGCACTCTGCTGCTTTGGAAGCTAATCAAGGCTGGAATGTCTCTTAAACACTGAAATCATTTAGTTATACTTGGGTTTAAAAAAAATATTCTTTTCTCACAAATGGTCCTTCTGCCTGGAAGGATCATTTGGGCTTCTGATGAGAAGCCCTGGTACCTCTAATGTTCTGGCACTTCGCTGCTGCAGTTGGCACCTGTTCTCTTGTCAATTGATTCTCTAGCGTAAAAAAGGCTCCTAGCGTTGTTAACCCAGCTAGAACAAAGCATGGGGTGGCCTTCTGGTTTGGGAGGTGGGAACTGCTATTGGCCAACTGACTCTTCTGTTTAAGATTAAAATCTTTCCATCTAGTACCTAGAATTACCTATGCTATGCAAAGGACTGTGGCTTGTGGAGTATACTCGTCTACAGCTGAAGGCTATCTGAGCAGACTTTCACTTCATAATAACATGCAAAGGTGTGTTGTAAATTCTGGGTTACTGCCTGGGCCGGTCTCCTCTACTGAAGCAGACTTTCTTGATTCATGAGCTTTCACCTTAAGGAGAAAGGGGAGACACTCTAGCTAGCTAACCAAGGCAAAGTTATTTTTCCACTCTCTCCAGTCCCTATGAAAAGCGCACTTTCAAAAGATTCCTGGTCCTAGGCAAATAGAATGACATTGCCCTAGCTACACCGAGTGTGACAAAAGACCTCCCTGGGAGAAGTAAGGTTGCAGCAGAATGAGGAAGTGAATTTTCTGGTTCTTATGAAAGTTAGGCTGAACCTTTGCTTTCTGCAAACTCAGAAATTCATACCTTCCTAAGGCTAGAAGGGACGTATGGGCCCAAAGAATCAAAGGTGTTGAAATCCTGTCAATGTCCAACATTAAACAAGGTTTGGGATTTGGTATACAGAGCTCATAGCCTGCTTAGTACCATGGCAACACAGGATTAAATATTTTTAACCTTTGTTTCTTTTCCCTTTAGTTGTAGAGTTTTTGTACAAGAAGATACCCCTTGTTTTGACTACTGCTGTCTAAAAGACAGAGTAATAACTGTCCTTTTGGGTGGGGGGAGAAATTAGTTGACACGTGCTGTTAAATGCCAATCCTGTTTCCTAAAAGACCAAACGAGATAAACACACACAAGCAGGGGAAGAAAAGAACAGCAAAGTGGAAAAAATAAAAATACAGCTTCTGTCCCTCATGTGGGCTCTCACTTGCAACCTCATTGCTGGGAAAACACAGGCATAGTACGTGATACCATTGGCCACACCAAGACCTGGCATGCTTTGTAACAGCACTGGCTGTTCAGGGCATTGCTTTTAGCTGCCTTTCTGATACCTGGCTTATAGTAGGGTTGCAAAATAGGCTTGGCTTGCTAAGCCAGACTTGCATTAGAAAGTGGGATAGGAAAGAGGAGGAATAAGATAAAGGAAAAAGATACGCAAAAGGGGACAGAGGGTGAGAATCTTACACTCCCAGGTGGTGGTTGGAAGTCAGTGGGAGCCAGTGGAGATGATGTCATCTGGGTCCCTCTCTTGGCTCAGTGTGGTCAGGACATCTCAGGGTTTGGATGATGAAGGCCCAATTGTTGAAGTAGATTCCATGTTCTCGGGAGACAGTGGGCCTGGCAACTGTGATGATAAAGCTCTCTGCAGCAGTTGTTGGCAGACAGCTGCTGCTTCTGCTAAAGTTCCCTTCCTCCCAAGTATTCCCTTTTTAAGAACCCTTAGAGGGAAGTGATGGGTGGAGCAGCTTATCCTCATTATTTTGTCAACCAGTAAGACCTAATTTCCAGCACTAATAGTGTGTTAAGATCACACTAGTAAACAAGAAAGTGTGGAACTGGAAATCAGTGACCCACTAATAGTCACTGATTTGCAGTTCCACACTTTCTTGTTTACTAGTGTGATCTTAACACACTTCTTGAATTTGGTCTAATTCATTCTTGTCTCCCTTTTCCCATCAGTGTTTGTTACATGGGATTGGAGCCTCTCATAGACTTTATCCACTTTCCCACAGTTGAGCACAGAAGGGTAAATTTGTAGGTCCAATTATTACAACAGGTACCAATGCCATTTAGTCTGGACTAAATAATTAGGTACTTCGGGGGGGGGGGGAAAAGAGTGCAGGATCAGAGCAGCCACTTGAGTAATGGCTGAAGTAATAGCTGCTAACTGGTACTTCTTCAAGGGGGAACCAGAAGAACGAGGCTGTAGTTACGACAGAACTATCTGCAGAACAAGGTCAAACTCTCACACTGGGATGACTAGCTGAGGCATGGCAACAAGTTTCTTTGCTGCCCTTGTGAGTCTTGAGGCATGAGGAATCTGATTCTAAGAGGGACATTTAATAGTTTTAGGTGCTTGATCTGTTAGCATCCAAAAGACTGTCCTGGGAAAAGCTCCAAAGTATAAAATGAGGCAGGGCTTGGCTTGCCATTGGTAACTACTGTCTCTTAGGTATGTTCTAGAAATGTTTTTCTGGTCTTTGCGGGAGTGCTAACTACTTTCACAGGCAAAACATGTTGCCTGGGCTGAAGGAGGAGAGCCCTTGGAATGGTGTTTCTCTTGTATTTTGAGAGGGCTCAGGCTTCCTCCTGGGCTAGCTGCAGCACTACTGAGGATTGACTGATGGGCATAGGCTGGAGCACAAGTGAGATAGCTGCTGTTTACCTTCACCTCTGCGGAGACCCCTGGGGAGTACATCTGGTTATTTCCCCAGCAGGGAAAGGCCCAAGACTGCCTGTTCCAGCTGAAGAAGGTTGGAGATCGGTTTTATTCCAGTGCCTATCACAGGATGCCCAAGTGGGTGTAGTTAGATTTCTGAAATTGGGGTCCATTTGCCAAGAGGTGAGTCAGCCAATCCCCTCGATGTGGGCAGGATCCTGCCCCACTGGTGAGTTTGGACAGAAAATGAACTTTCCTTAATACTGCAAAATAGCTGCTGCTTGTATCCGTTTCAGGTACCTCCTTGCTAGTTGATGTAGTAGATCACTGCTGTGATGCTGGTCCAGATCCTCACTGCTTTCCCCTGAATCTCTTCCTGCAAGGGTAGTACCCCCAACTTTTTTTTTCTTTTCCACTACTAATGTAACTGCCTGGAGCGCCAGTGGAACTGTGTGGGAACCTCTTGTGAGGGCTGGGACCCCTGTGCCAAATGGGATTGCAGGGTAGCTGTCTGGCTTTTCAGGCTGGCATCTGTTCTCAGTCCACAGAAGGCCTTGAGGTGGTCTGTCCCTCCGGAAGCACATGGAGTCTTCTCTCAACTTTGAGCCTTGTCTGGCTGCCAGGGGAAGCTAGAGCCTTGCCTGTAGTCTCCGTTCTTTGAGGGTGTGGGATGGGTAGGCCATATCTATAAAGGAAGACCTGATTTCCCCCCCACCCCCTGCAATCTGAGACCTCTTGTTGGTCCAGAGGACGTGACACCTAGCTGAGTTATCAACATCAGTGCTGTCTGCACCCCTCCTGAGATGGTGGTTCGGCACTGACTCAGAAGTTGGGAAGGGGGCAGCTGTCCCTTCCTGCAGATGGCAAAGCCCAGCCCTGTGAAGAGGCATGCTGACTTTTGGAGGGAATCCATGGCTCTGGGTAGATGTGGGGCTTTCATTAGTCAGGCTTCGAGATATAGAGTCATCTAATGTTTTCTTTGCCAAAGAGCACCTGATACTACCTCCTGTCCTTTGTGAAGGCCCTGGGAAGAGATGGTAGGTAGAAAGGGAAGTTATCAAACTGAAAGTGGCCTGGAGCCGGGGTGAAGTACAGGAATTTGTGATGCTGCTGAGCAAGGGGGATGAGAGTACATGCCCTTGATGCCTATGGGAGATCCAAAGGAAGTCCATGGAGCAGTGCTGGACTGAACTATCTACAGGTCTAAGTGGTTGTACCTCAGCAAAGCATCTGCTCCTGAGGGTGAACGAGCAGCAGTGAGCTTAACCTTTACAGAAAGGGTGCTGAAGTCCATAAAATCTCCTGAAGAAATCAAAGCACATAGCAATCCTCTTGAACCAACTTTCTGTTGCAAATACCTTAAGTGACCCCCTTGTGTGGGAGATCAGACATAACTGAAGATGGGGGAGCAGAGCTCATCTGGAGTAGATACCCCCCCTCAACCTCCCAGTCATTCTGGTCATCCCTTTAGGAAGCTGGTAAAATTGTCCTTTTGTCTTGGAGAAATCTGCTGCTTGGTGCTGGGATGGGTGGGGAAGATGTGGACCCCTACCTGATGTCCAAATAGGCAGTAGGAAGGAGGGAGAAGGGACCCTACTCTTGCTAAGAGATGTGGGGGAGAGGAGGAGTACCTGCTATCTCTTTCAACCCCTTGCACATAGAGCAGTGGTTCTCAACCTATGGGCCAGTCAGCACACAGCTGTGGCCCATGTGATATCCTCAGGGCCATACAGGTGTGTGTGTGGGGGGGGGGGAGCTGGAGCCACTATAACAGGTAATAACTGCATATGTGGCCCCCTATGGTAAACAGTTTGAGCCACTGACCTAGAGACTTTGGGTGGGAGGGAATAGAACAGATGATGAAAGTTAGAGTGTGTGTGTGTGTGTGTGTGTGTGTGTGTGTGTGTGTGTGTGTGTGTGTGTGTGTGTGTGAGGAGAAACAGCTGTGGGGAATGGGGTAGATCCCTAAGTCTGTTACATGCATGCATTTTTTGTTTGACTACCCAGAAGCCAAGAACTGTCAGTCATTTTTGTGTAACAAATATTGCAGGATTTGGGTCACTAGATGATATTTTGGGCTATTTTGCAAGTCATGAAGACAAAAAGTGTGGGGCCTGAGCCTGCAGATGAGGTTGAGTTTCTGCTGCTTCTGAGAGAATCAACCAAAGGGGATTGATTTATTTATTTTTAACACCATAGCAAAGTTTCTGACCCCAGACTTTCCAAAGAACATCTGCTCTGGGCTGAGGTTTGGATATCAAATTTCAAAGGGATTGACTTCTTTTTGGGAAAGCTATGGGTAGGAGGTTTGAAAATCAGGCTGATCACGGGAAGCTCACTTCAACTATTGAGCCGCTCTGGTGCACCATAACAATAATGTCCCTCTTATTTGTCGATGACTCTGCTTTTCTAGTGTATAAATAGAAGTCCCTAAAGCCTGCTAATCTGGCACCTTTCACCAGTACTAAATGCACTTAAATAAATAGTCTGGGTTTCTTGTTTGGGGTTAATGTAATTTATGTACATAGCCGATTCAAGGCAAAATTAACTGTTTGAGTAATGATGTAACTAGGTAATGGAGTCTTTGGTAAAAAAGCTAATAAATAATGAAAGTGACCGCTCCTCTCACAGGACACAGTTCAAGGGGAAAGGTAATATAGGAATCATTAAATATCCACTTGCAGGTCAGTGCATATTGTGTCAAGTTGCCTTGCAATTTTTAATGCATTGTCACTAATGTGTAAAATGGTGATACTGTGAATTTTAAAAATCATGTATAAAACAGACTCTTCAGTTTGTGAATGGATTTATAGGTACATTAGAAGCCTGTCTGAGAGGATTAACTGCAGTATTAGATTAAGATGTTCACCAGAAAGCCACTTAACCTCTACTAGAATAGACCACTTAATGCAATGATGAACATCTTTCAAATAGACACGAACTCTGGTAAGGAGTAAAGTCTCCTCAAAGGCTGAGAGGACAGTGTTCAGAAGACATGTATTGTTAATGATAAAGCAGGAAGGATGTAATCATGAGGGCTGTATGCTACAACTAAATTAATTTAGCCTTGTGCACGAATCAGGTTGAGGGACCACCAACACTGTAATTGTCACCCCTTTTTGGTAATCTCCCAGTCTGTACTTGGCTTCCCTCTCTGCCAGCCTGGAGGGGATTGGTAGAGGAGTGCATAGAAATTTAGAGCAGGAAATGGCAATGCATCTGTTCTTCAGATAAATGGATTTCCCTTTGAATGTGTTATGAAAGTTTACTTCCTCCTTTGCATTAAAGGCTTTGCATAGGTCATATAAGCCGTTTGGGCTGGGGGGTGCTAGACAAACCTATGTCATTTTAAGACTTTAAAACCTTTTCTTGTTAATTCTTGAGAATTAAATGAAATATAAAACAAGAACACAGACTAAAGGTACACCCACCTCATTGTTATAATGCTATCACTTAAGCTTTGACCTTAAGGTCAAAGCTTGCTGTCAGAGTTGCTTGTTGGGGGGTGGGTTGTATCTAGAGTCTAGATTATGACCAAGGCCTGTGAAACTGATGCTTAATATTACCAAGTCAGAAGCATCAACTAGTGAGAACAGGAGAGGCTTTACTTGTGAAGTTACTGTGGCTGATGATTGGAAGACCAAGTCTTTGAAAAGCAAAAAGAATACTAATCTCATCACCTGCAAACCTCAGCCCATAAAAGTGAGAATGGGCAGAGCAAATTTGCATGATTGGCCTGTCCTGAATAGTGTATCATACTAGCTTAAAACCCAACAAAAGTTTTAAAGTAAGTTTTACGGTGTGTGGTAATTTACCCACATCTGCAGAGCCACTCCTCCAAATAATATAGCTTTAAAAAATGAAATAAAAGTTAAGCATTCATCATGCTTAACTGGGTAATTCCTCTTCTTCCTCCGTTCACATAACCTTCTCTGCAGAACTATATCTAGGCTATGGAGACTACAGGGGCATAGCCATGTAGTATATAGCTGCAGCCTACACCAACAAAAAGAGTTTTTCTGTAAGTGTAGAAACACCATCTCCCCAAATGATGATAGCCACGTCGATGCAATCACTCTTTTGTCCATGTAGCTGTCTACATTGGAGGGGTTAGCATAGCAGAAACCAAAATCAGTGTGAGGTAAAATATGGGTATTATGATATCAAAACTAAGCTATGGGGGCAGACTGCACAATCTCTGTTTGTACTCCACACCCAGGACATCATCAAATTAATCTATGCAAAAAATGTCAAGTATGTAAGCACTCTTCCATCTGTAAGAAAAACACCATCCATGAAATTTCACTGGCAATCATTGCTGTGTAAAGTAGTTTAAACGCACTGCATCTTTCTGAGATGTCACTTACCTAAAAATATCCGTGCCAGTTGGCATTTCTGTTTCTTTTGCAGCTGTACAAAAGTGTGCGCCTGGCCTCTTATCCTTTACCCTGAATCTAAAACCCCAGTTTTTTTTCTAAGTCATTCCTTTCTGTGGTCTTCAGGCATATGAACATTCTCTCCTCCCTCTGGCTCCTGCCTTAAAATGTTCCTTATCGACATTATTTGTGGGTTATGATATTCTTGATTTGTAATTTCTACTTCTAGAAGATTCTCTTATTTTGATTGGGTGTAAGTCAACAATTGTACTACATGGTGCTGGGTCAGACGTCTGCCTGAAGGCAGTTTACTGCCATTGGAATCTGGTACAGCACACTTTGGGTCTGGCTAGAGGTAAGATTATGATACTATGCCAGAGATCAAAGTCCAAGTCCTTATCTTGCCTTTTGATCTCTGGGGAAGGCACAAGTGCCACAGATGTCCCATTTTGTAGGGGTGGGTAGTGTTCCATGCAACTACTACAGTGGGCATTATTGGATGATATGGAATCGACAGTGGTGCTCCTGAGGGATTTTAATTTTTGCCCTAGGCAGGAAGGTGCTGCTAGATACAGTTCTTGACTGAAGGAACAGGCCTGTTCTAGGACCGAGTGCCGTACCTTGCTCTGAGGTGTTTCATAACAATCCAACACTGTTTATGATTAAAGAAACACTGTCAAGCTGTCCAGATCCAAAAATAAAACTTTGAGAGTAAATCTCATGTTGCCAATGTACCTGGGGGAGATTTTCTGTTTCTAGCTCTGAAATATGGAATATCATGACATAGCAAAACTTCTTAAAATAGCATTATGTACAGAAAAAAGTTACTTCAGGTTGTTTTCAGAGGGAGATGCTGACAAAAGTAGTCATTAAAAATTGTTAGTCTTTTTAAATAAAGAGTCGCTGAAAATATGTGGCAGCTCTAGGATATACTGTAGGGTGGTTTGTAAGGGCTCTGTTGGGGCTGATTTGCAATGACCAGCATAACTCTTTCTCGGCTGTCCCTTGCCATCTGTGGCTATTCCCAAAGTATGCCAATAAATGATAGATATATCTAAGGTATATTTTATCTCCATGTCTTGTGTTTACTCCTCTGTACTTCCTGCTCTTTTAGAACTGTAGGTTGCAGATAGTATTCCAATCCAAGACACAGATTACAAAACTGTGAGACCCCTTTATTATGAATCTTTAACAGGATCATATATTTTAAACATTAAAATGATCACAACCATACAGAGTTTCTTCATTTTGTTAGCTTTTTCTCCTTTTCCTTCACTTTCTCTATCTTCTTTTCCTGACATCTGATCATTGAAGACATTGCTAAAAATAGCATTGAGAAAAGATTAGTTGAATGCTGTGTATTGCTAGATTACATAGAGGAGAAGACAATTGAAACTTCAGGTTTTGGCACCTGCAGTATGATATGGTTAGCTAGCACATTACAGAGGCAATGCTCTGTGCTTTCTAAGCCTTAAGAAAACAAATTTGTCTTCCACTTTAGTAGGCTGATGTTTTAGTACACAAAATAGGCCTAATAATAAATTGATATTCCCTCAACTCAGCTATACAGCTGTTTTATTTGGACCCAATGGCCCAAACTTACTGCCATAAGAAAGTAAATGGGCACAATTCCATTGATTTCAAAGTTACTACTATGGGCTGTATTGAAATCGATTGACTTTTAAGTAACTTTGGTCCAATATTAGTAAGATGGATTTTGTTCTGCTGTATGTATGAGGGATTATTTTTGTTCTGTATCTCTCATACAGCTGCTGTGTAACACATTACTGAAGGGATGTTGCTACAGAAAACATGCTGCTGTATAAAGTGGAAGTTAAATGAGAGCAAACACTGAAGGGCCATTGAAGTCAATGGAAATATAACAATTTACACCAGCAGGCTCCAACTTTTCCCTGCTCAGTTTTTTATTTTAGATCAGTAACTTCATTGGAGTTTTACCAAATAAATTCCCATCATTCATGACTTCCACATAAGAATGACATGATACATGGAAGCACTTATCTTCCAGGTCCATAAGCACAGAATTGAAGGGAAAAGAGAAGATAATCACAATTAGGGTGACCAGATGTCCTGAATTTACAGGGCTTTGACTTATGTAGGTATCTATTTACACCACACACACACACACCCTGGCCCTGATTTTTCACACTTGCTGTCTGTTTACCCTAATCAGAATGTGGAGTAAGAAAAAATGCTTGTGACAAAAGGAATTCCAGCAGTTTGCAGCCACTGAAGTTGATGGGAGTTTAGCTGGTGGTTTCAATGTGAGTGGGAGCAGGATCAGGCCCTAATATGACAGGTGTGATCACCATGCTGGCTGAGACTGCACTATTTCCCTGCTTTTAGAATAAGGAATAGCTGTGGAAAATCAGCTATGGCCATGTGGTCACTGTTGGTAACCTGATTTTGTTTTTAAATGGAGGCTACTGAAAAGACAATATCTTTCAATTTCCATGAAGTGTCAACAGCTCTTTAAAAACCCCATTTAATTGGTCACAGCAGCACATGATTGCACCCCTGAACAGCTGCCAGGTTGGAAAGATTTAGGACCTCAGAGCTCATTAGAGTTAAGGGACTGAGTACAGTACGTTGTGGAGTTAATCTGTTTATTCTCCTAGGAGCAGGATAATGTGGAAGTGGCTATTAGTAAATTGGACACATCTAAACTGACAGGAATGGACAAACCAGGCTAGAGTGATGGTATGTGCCACAAAGAGACCGTGGAGGTGCAGTACATTTTAAAAAGAAATACGAGTGATTTCAATAGAACAAATTTCAGCACCTTGGTTTTTCATCTGTAATGTTTCCACCAGGTTTTGTAGGTTTTCCATCTTGTTCTGTAGCTTCCTGCATGTGCTCCCACTGGTTTCTACAGGCTGAGAAGCTATTGAGAAAATGATTAGTCACGACATTATTAGAGGTACATTATATAATTATCTTATATAGGAACCTCCAAATTACAGGCCTAAAATTAGTTCTAAAATAAAAAAGGTATTTCAAACATACAACAGCGTTGAACAGCAACGAGAAAATAACTGAGATGGCAAGCGGATTATCCTCAGTTCTTGTAATTAATAATATTTCTGTTTCAAGCAAGCCAAATTTTTAAAATGTTCTGTGATTGTGTAGAGGGGGAGGAGGAAGAAGTACTTTGTTAATAATAATACTCTTGTATAGCACTTTTCACCAGTAGATCTCAAAGCTCTTTACACAACAGGTCAGTATCATTATGCCTATTTTACAGATGGGGAAACTGAGGCACAGAAGTTAAGTGATTTGCTCAAGGTCACCTAGCAGGCCAATAGGAGAGATGGGGATAGAAACCAGGTCTTCTGAGTCCCAGTACACTACTCCATCCACTAAGTCATGCTGTCTCTGATTATCTGAACATCAATGTTCAGTCATAGACTTGAGCTCTAAGGCTGCAACAGCAGTAAACAAATGAAGTTGGCCCGTCTGGGAATCAGTCTGATCAGGAGATGGTCTATAGACTAGCCCAATTTAGCAGGAATAATGGCACATGGAGGGGGTGCTGTGCTCATGCAAACCAGCAGTTACAATTGCACAATCATTCTCAGTTTCACTTTGTAGTTGGCATCGGGGTAAATCACTTCTGATCAGGAGCTGCACCATTTCATTTCTGCTGCAGCTACTGATTCTAAAATAAGGAGGGAAAGAAATGGGGGGGAGGAGGGGAGCAGCGACACAGGTGCACAGCTACATAGAAAACGCACGGGATGTAGAACTTTTCATCTCTAGGTTACAGGTTTGAACGGAGGCAGGGCTGGCAGAGACTGAAAGTCATCAATATCATCTGGCTGTCCAGTGAGTGGTGTGTGAAATAAATTAAGGGGTTATAGGCAACTGCAATACAGAGATGTCCACCCCACAAAATTCATCATTACATTTGCAACTAATTACTTCCTAAGCTGAGGAGCCCCTTCAGGTTTAAGGCACATTGGCAAGAAAGCTTGTGCAGTTCTGTGGATAATAGACTTGCATTTGCATGACTGTCCCCTGGCAATGAGCGTGGAACTGTCATGTGCATTTCAGTGCATAGCTCTCTGCTTATGTGCAATCTTCTTCTAGTTTTTAAACAAACAATCAGCAAGCAAAGTCTTGCAAGGTTAGCCCATAAGTGTGTGTTTCATTGCTGCAGAGCTGGTCAGCCCACCAGCAGGAACACAGCAATCAAAGAATTGTAGGACTGGAAGGGACCCCGAGAGATCTTCTAGTCTAGTCTCCTGCACTCAAGGCAGGACCAAGCAATGTTAGCATTCAGCACAAGGATGTGAGCCCAGCATAGCTATTTTAGCTAGTGTTCCTTGGAAAATAGAGGAAAAACCCTGATGTTTGCCAAAGATAAAAACAATTGAGGGAAATGATATTGTCAGGCTCTTAGAGGGAATTACAAACAGTAAGAAGAAAATGTAATAACTGACATTTAGCTAAGGTCATGGCAAAGGTTAGTGTGTCTCTGTTTTTCACTGATGGCCCTATTTATTTAGGGACTTTTTGCTACTAGAGTAATAAAGCAGTACAGGCAACCTGAGCCACTGGCAGGTGCTGGTACATTGGTGTTAAAATACACACCCTTCTACAAATGTAGTGGTGGGATGGAAAAGCTTGTCAATTTTACTTAAGATATATAGCGAGACATGGTTCCATCAGTATTTCCATTAGTCCTTGGTACTTCTCTATACTTATATGAAATTCTCTTGACTATTGCAAATACCTCGGGTAACTGCACATTTTATTTAATCAGATAAAGTAAAAACTTGTCAGTTGCATTAACTGTAGTAGGGGGCTCCATGTTTGAACTACCTATGATTTAAAGATGCGGAGATGTTTTGGGGCTGGTTGGAGGATACTGCACTTTCTCCATGGACCAGAAAGATTACAAAGGACCTACAGTGAAAAGGAAGGTGAGGGTGGCTGAGTGGTGCTGGTGGCCTGACGTAGAGAAGAGGTCAGATTACATCATATGGTGGTCCCTTCTGGCCTTAAACTCTATGCCTATGACTTGGAACTGGTTGCCCTGCAACCAAGGAGTCAATTTTGTGTGTGTTTGATGCTTGCCTAATAAAAGGAGAATCATTTGCTTTTATCTCATTGCCAAAAGGGAGAACCAGAACTGCTTTCAAAAACAAAACAAAAAACCAACCCCCCCCCACACACACACACAGACACACAACAACACACTTACCAAATGGGACCTCTCCTTTTTTCCTCCCTGCAAGGAAGAACTGTTTGCTCAGCTGAGGAAGGAATAGGACTGTCTACCTGCCACAACAGGAATTTGCAAATACTCTTTGCTGCCCGATGATGAAAAGGAATCTGTTTGTGTCAACTAGACCTTTTTGATAATTTTTTTCCTTTTCAAGTGATCAGTGACTTCTTCCCAGGAAGGTGGCAGCAAATCTCGTGTGGAGTTTTGTTTGGATGATGACTTTAGAATCTAGCCCTTCGTAAATTGCATATTATTCTAATTTAATAAGGGAAGGTCGAGCCTCCCAGAATTTTTAATGCTGTAGTTCATTTTCAATTACATTTATCTCTCTTTCTATTCTAATCTGTTGTATGTTCTACACTGTCAAGTACTAGTTTAGTTTTAGAAGCACTTTACAGTTTAATTTCTATACAATCACGGTGGCATTTTTATAAGCACTCAATATTGACCTAACGTTCCCTCTGAAGTCAATGGGAGCTGACTTCAATGAAAGCAGAGTTAGGCCAACATTGGGAGCTTTTGAAAATCTTACCCTAATGGTTTTCTTTCAGTTTTGTTAAAGTTCTGGATAACTGTTCATGCAGCTTCAACGGGATATAGCATTTTTCTTCACTTTCTATCCTAAACTGGTACATAGCATTAATCATATTCACTGTTCAACAGTGGGTTACACGTCAGAGTTTATACAATACAGGAGGAGAAATATTTCTCTTAATATGAACTGTCATAATGTGGCACTTCCTAAATGTGGAAGCATTTTGTCTTTTAAATGAATGCAGTGTGAAGTGAGAAAATCAGTAGTACTGAAATCTAGCTCAGTTAAGGCAAGCAGGTTTGTGAACTCTAGAACACAGCTTTAAAATGGAACATCAAATACTTTTGAACAAATGTGCATAATGGAATTATACTTACAAGAACTGGGAGTGAAGGAGACAGCTGTTTAAAAAAAAAGTCAATGTTTTAATTTTGAGAATCACCACTTTTATTGAACAAAAAGGGAGGATTAAAATAGTTATATATTTAAAAGGCAAAAAGGAAAATAAATAAATTTCTGAACATTTAAAAATGTTACCCTCATTCATCACATAACACAACATCTGTGTATGGTGGTGTAACTCCACTGATCTCTATAGAGTTACAACTAGGATGAATTTAGCCTGTTTGTAATTCACTAGAGTCATGATTAGGGGATAAATAAATCAGCAGAGTCCTCTTGATTGGAAGATGGGGCTGTACAGTACTTACTTTTCCGGGCAGTTGCAGTTGTAGCTTCTGGTGAGCTACTCTTCCTCACAGATGGTCTTTGGTCTGCTGAGGTACTAGGGACAGCCTTAAGGTCATCTAGCGGAGTAGTTAACAATGAGTGCACTGGAGACCTATCTTTGTATCTCTCCTCCTGGGAGAACTTCTTTGGGGAAGAGGTATAACGAGGAGCGGCAGTGAAGATGGATGGACTTGCTAGAAAATCGACAAAGTGTAATTTGAATAAACACTCATCTTCTACCCTTAATGTGAGTTCTGTTATGCAATCATTTCATCATCCTGTTCTCTTCATTGCATTCCTTTATCCTTCCCCTTTTCCATCAGCAGCCAACACAGCAGCCACCTGCCCTCTATCCAAGAGAACAGAAGGTGATGGGTTATAACTTCCTTGCAAGTCACATGCAATATTGCTGCATGGATTGTCAACTGGAAGATGGCTTGTACCTTTTCCTTAGAAGAGTATGGCCAAGTGCATTTGTGCTGACTGCTTGTGTCCGTCAGCCTTAGAGAAGCATATGATTTTCAACAATTCAGACAGGAGTTTCAAGGTTACTAACCCACACAGTTCTTGCTTTATCTTCTGTCTAACTACTTAGGAGAAGGCTTAAGCCAATATTTTCAAACTTTGGTGGCCAAAATTTATATGTAGGCATCTAAATAAAAGTGATCTGGTTTTAAGAGGTGCTGAGTAACCTCTGTCCCAAACGAAGTCAATGAGAGCTGCCATTGTTTAGCATCTCTGAAAATCAGGTCCCTTACTTAGATGACTGAATATAGAATTAGAAGCCTAAGTGTAGGCATGCAAGTTTGAAAGTGTTGGCCTTTGTAACTACCTAAGACTACCACTGTTAATGAATACCTGTTATGGAAATGTATCTTGTCAAATGGAAGATATTCATGTGAAAAACCATAATAAACACAGTAACTGGCTGAAATCGCTCGAGAACTGGGAAAATAGCTAACTAGTAGCCCTCCTTTTCAATTCTTAGTTCATGGGTTGATGTCATTCTCAGTAGAGCTGATCTATTAACAATAAAATGCATGTGATGAAGCACTGTGTAAATACCTCCTGCCAAGAGACACTTGTAAAACTTACCTACGAAAAGACACTTGTTTCCTGTCTCATCCCCTGCCTTTGTCTCTCTACAATTCTGTTCTGTCCCAAGCCAGGCCTACATGAAACGCACATTCTTTAGTGCAGCCAGTAAAAACTCACCAGTGGGTGTGAAAGATAGGGGAACGGTTTGGTCCTCAAGCTCTGCCACATGTAAAGTTACAGGGTCCCTGCAAGCAAAACAATGGCAAGACTAGCATTCCATTCTGAAAGTGCCATGCTGAGGTTTGGATAGAGTAGTTGGACAACACAATGAGAACGTGAAGCATTCACATGCAATCTCAAGGTCTCGTACACATACATTAAAGGGTAAATGGTGTATATAGGGTCCAAATGGGCAAACCTGGAGGGATGAAAGAACCATAACAGCCTTGTCATGCTTCAGGCATTTAATTCTCATGCAATTTTTAGCATAATGTAAAAGATAATGGCTCAGCTTCATGCCTGAGTGTAGGTCAATCCATCAGTGAGGAAAGCTGTACAGGTGCAATGTGGACACAACCTCTTTGGGGGCGGGGAGAGAAAGAGTAGCCCAGAGGGCAATGTTGACCGGAGAAGAGAGGATGCCTATATTGCTGGGAGATGTGAAAATTTACTACATTCAGTGAGCTGCCTCCATAGAGGTACTTATGTGTCCCGCATCAACATAGTATCTGAAAGTCTCTACTGGTGACTTGACTGCAATTTAAAGATGGATGCCCCCAGCCATGTTTGTACCACAAATTGATTACTTAGGGCCTAATCCAATGCCATCTGAGGTCACTGACCTCAATGGGCGTTGGATCCGGCTCTTGTACAATATGGGGATTTATGACTTTTGTATAGGTCCATATATTTAGAATTCTAGGTGTAGTATGTTACATAAAAGGGTAAACAACATATATAATTGCAGTCAGCCCACAGAGTGGAAACAAATCAAATCGAATAGTAAATAAAACACACCACACAAGCTCTACCTGGAGAGTAACCAATGGGCCAAACTCTGAAGTCCTTGCTTAGGTTTTACTCCATTCTTAAACCCCAGGGAGAGTTTTGCCTGCAGAAGGAGGGAGTAAAGACTAAGGTTGCTGATCATGCAAGGTGTTCCATGTGGACTGCCCTCTGTGCCCCTGAGGGTCCTCCTGAAGTCAACATGGCTCCAGGCAAACACAGGTCAGTCTGCAATGGAGCTTCATTGGATTGGATGGAGCTTTGTATGGGTACAGGGATCTGCCCACACAAAACAAATCGCAGGAGTAGAGTCTGAGTGCAGACGTTAGGGTTAAACCTAGTCGGAAATACAATTGCCAGAGTGGTGCAGTAATCTTGTTGTAGAATTCATACTGTAGGTGGGGAGGATTGCACAGAGACCAAAAGACAATTGCACAGTATAACTCCATCATAGTGACAGAAATAGGTGATGATGCTAATACAACAAAATAGTGACATGAAAAGCTTATTTCAACATTTATGCACCAACTGCAGTTTGCCCTTGCTATCTGATTTTATAATACAAGTGCTTTATTTGAAAGGAAAGTTCCTTCATTTTTCTCTCTCTCAGCTATGATTTAGGACTAGATTCCAATATCCTAAGTCATGTGGAATAGTACCTCTGCAAACCATCCCTTTTAAGTCAACGGGACCATTGTCGAGTAAGGTATCACCTAACATGAGGAAGGGTATCAGAAGCTAGTCCTAGATGGATTTCTGGAAATCAGAAATTGTTTAATGATTTCTGGATTCCCCCATTTTTCTGGATTTCTGTGTTTTGGTGCTAATGTACGTAGGGTCTGATTTTCAAAGATGCAGAGCTCCTGCTGATTTAAACGGGATTCGTAGCACATCTGAAATTCAGGCCATGAATGCCTGGTGTTTTAAGTCTACAACAAGCACTTTGGGGGCATATGGCCGAAGCAGAATCATCATGAGGACCTGCTAATCTACACTAACAACAATTATTTAAATAGAGTTGCAGCAACTTCATAATTCCATACAGGTTTTAATGAAACCAGTTTATTCCTGGCATAGTGGCACTGACTTTAATGGGGTTGAACCAGGTGTAAATCAGCACTGATTTGGCCTGATCGTGTTTATTACGCTGTTTCTAAGAAGCATCCTGAAAGTGCTTCACACATAATAAAACATCGAAAAGCACAGGAATACCTCAATTAAAAAAAATCCTTCACCGGCCAGAAAATGAATAAAACGACAGTGAGATCAACATGTATGCTCTGATGCTGTTGGGGTTAAATGCAGGGAACTCAGTTAAGTGACCTCACTTCTCACCTACTGAAAGTATCCTGCCCCAGGCTGCTTTCGGGAGCAGAGTCTCTCACGGCAATATCTCTGTATGAAAAGACATACGCCAGTTAGAATCACATGAAGCATTACCATCACGACTGCAAGATTTTCAGTATTTTCAAGGTGTCGCCGTTTGCAGCAGTACAGAGCCTGATATGAAGAAAAAATTGCTAAAATGTTATATGCATTCATCAAGACGTTTATACATTATAACTGAAGTTGGGGCACTCTCCCTGGTTGGTTGGCCCTTGTGGCTAGGTCTGCGCTGCAGCAGGGGGGTGAGCTTCCCAATGGGGGTAGTCACACGAGCTAGGTCTGTTTCAGAAAGCATGCTAAAAACTGCAGTGTGGCCACAGGGGCATGGGTGGCGGCTCAGGCTAGCCAGCCAAGTACAAACCTACCTGACCTGCTGGGTCCATACTTGGGCGGGTAGCCCAAACCATTGCCTGTGTCACCATGGCCATACTGCCATTTTTAGTTGCTAGTTTGAGCAGAGCTACCACATCTACCTATCCATGCTGGGAAGCATGCTCCCAACTGCAGTGTTGACATACCCTTAAGAGGAGTCAGGCTCAACCTTACCTGTGACCTAGCAGCTATCTGTCAGCTCGTGCTGACTTGGCAACTTAATTATACCTAGTGACCTCAGCTGTGAAAGGGTCAGGATGAGACTAAGTAAGGAGGAAGGAAAAATCAGTTAGGGAGGACCTAGGAAAGTGGAAGTACCCTCTCTCTGGAAGGAGCCTGGGGAAGCAGACTGAAGAAGGCAACAGGGATGGAATTAATTGCTGTGGTGGGGTCTAGAAAAGGGGCAAGGTACAGAGAGGCATTCCTAGAAGTGTTGGCATTCTGGCAGAGAAAAAGGGAAGTGAAAGGACCTCGAGAGAATCCAGAGGCCTGGAAACCAGAGGAGAGATTGTGTTAAACACAGGGTTTTGAGGTAGGAAGTGGCCAAGGAAACAGCTGCCCATCTGAAGAAGCAGACCTAGCTGATTAATACAGGGTCCTGACCTGGAACCCACCTTCAAGACCTGAGGAAGAGGTGTATAAAGACTACTGAGCTGAAGACTGAGCCTATAAAGGTGTATAAAGACTACTCAGGCTGAAGACTGAGCCTATAGGATGGGATGAGGAATAGTCCAAGTGAGAGGAGAAGGATCTCTTGTTTGGGTACGTTTTTGGACTTTAGTTGTACTTCTGTCACCCTGGAAGGGGTTTGGACGAGAAAGGACTTAGTTGGAGAGCGATTCACAGACAGAATCAGGCCACTGTGGGGGCACTAGAGGTGAAGACCCTTCAGTGCCTTGATGTGATGACAGGAAGCACTATGGTGATGAGTTCAACTCTGACAATGCTTTGTGGGTGTACAGTGCCAGAGTACGGAATCCGCCATCCTTCTCATCTTCAGCAAGTTCACAGCACAGGGTGATTTCTCACAATAGCTGCTTTAGAAACTATTAATAGGTCCCATCACTGAACTTGATATTTCCCAGTGCTTCCTTCCATGGTTACAGCCTCACAAACCTGCCTGCAGCCAGGGCTTTCCATGGGGAGTGGGGGCACTAGGACATGCAGAGCCTAGATCCCCAGTGCCAGGGCAGGGCACAGCCTGAGAGCATGCAGGGAAAGGTACTACGCAGTGAAATCTACTGTATTAAGCTCCTATTTCATCCAATGATATCAGATAACTTCCATGGATCACAACTTCCATAGTATGAATTCCTGCCTTTTCCCAATTTGGTCTCACATAGCAGTTTCCAGCCACTGTAAAGGTTTTATTGCACAGAAGTGTTAGGTTAGATTGTGGACCACTCATCTGGGTCAATTTCCAGAATCTACAAAGGACACAGATTGATTTTAAGTGTCCTGTTTGGGAGGTTTCTTGGGAGTGACCTAGAGAAGCAAAATACTGATGAATTTAATTTTGGAGCTTCACAGAAATGTTCCTTTTCTATCACCAGCTCTGCTACCATGATTGCATTCATGCTGAATGCCCATTCTATCAATATTATAACTGTAATTTTACTGACAAAGCACCATCTCCTCTCCTTTGAGGCACTGGAGGAGAAAACAGTCAACATAAATAAGATTTCCTGCAATACATATCTTTAGCAAGTCAGTTCTGTCCCAATTGGAGAGAAGCATATTGTTCCATCTTCCCATATGCCTTTTTAATTTATTTTAGCAAAAGCTCTGTATTCAATTAATGTAACTTCTCTAGAAAAGGAGCCTGTGATGGGGTGGAACAGGCCCAAAGGCTTACCACACCCTTTCCAGGAAAAGAGCAGTAGAGAAGTCCTCCAAACAGCCTAGAGTGGCTGCAGGGGAAGCAGCCAATCAGGGCCCAGGAGGGCTATATGAAAAGGAGCTGCAGTGCAGACTACCCTCAGTTCCTTGTTGGAACCAGAGGAACTGCTAGTATGCCTGGCTGGCAAAAAGGAACTGCAGTACCACAGACAGCTCAGTGCTGGCAGGGACTGGGGGAGCCAGAACGAGCTCCTGGCTGCCTGCTTGGCCTGAACACAGAAGAGCCCTGGGGTAAAGGTGTAGCACTGATAAAGGCTGGGGCTGCAGGGCAGTGACCAAGGGAGCTGAAAGCAGTTTTGTTAAAGAATGAAATGGCCTGGGGCTGTTATTCTTAGGGTCCCTGGGCTGCGACCCCAAGTAGTTGGTGGATCCCCAGGTCCCCTCCATAGATTACTGGAGAAATGGTGTACAATTGGATGGTGACTAAGCCCCCAGAAAGGGATCTGTACTATTCAGTGGCCCTGCTGGAGAGCTGGGTCCAGAGAGGGAAAAACCATGGATTCTAGGGAGGAAGCCCTGGGGGAATAGCCCAATACCAGGTCTGGGACTGTTCAAAGATTGCAGATACACTTGACCAGAAGGGGTTCTTATGAAAGGTGGGTGCTATGCCCTTATAGAGCCACATTCATTCTAAGGGATATCTGTAATGTCCTGCAGCTGACACTGTGATTCTTTATTGGGGTTTCAAACAATCAAAAAAGACTGTCCTTGGATCCTCCTTCCTGGCTTTGCACTGAGCTTGAAGCATATTGGAAAAGGGTTTTGGGAGTTGAATCTGTATTGTATGAATACATATGAAGTGCAGACCTGAGCTCACCAATTATGTACTTTGCTGATGTATCTCAGTGCTTTGATGTGAAAGGAACTTCCTTTCACCTGGAACACCATACCAGGGATTTTCTTCACCATCTTAAAATCTATCTTGTTTCCCAAAAGCTAATCCCTCTGGTTTTACTGCATTCATGGATTCCAAAGCCAGATCTCTAGTCTGATCTCAGGAGTAACACAAGTCATAGACTTTCCCAAAATAATTTCTAGAATCAATTTTTTTCTAAAAGATTGAATCTTGATTCAAACTTGTCAGTAATAGAAAATCCACCATGACCTCTGGTAAATTGTTCCAATGGTTAATTAGATGCTCAAGTAAAAATGTACGCCTTATTTCCAGTCTGAATTTGTCTAACATGAGCTTCCAGCCATTGGATCATGTTATACCTTTCTCTGCTAGATTGAAAAGCCCATTATTAAACATTTGTTCCCAATATAGGTACTTATAGACTATATCTCTATAAGAAAGAATTTTCTAATTCTTTAATCATTTTTGTGGCTCTTTTCTGAACCCTTTCCAATTTATCAACATCCTTCTTGAATTGTGGGCACCAGAACTGGACACAATAGTCCAGCAGGGATCACACCTGTGCCAAACACAGAAGTATACGTCAGCTGTATTAAAACACCTATGGTTTGCACTCTGTTTTCCAAGCAATTCAGATCACTCCGACTCAGTGACCTGTACTCTTCATTATTTACCATTCCCCCCCAGTTCTTGTTTCATTTGCAAATTCTATCAGTGATGATTTTCTGTTTTTCTTCTAGGTCACTGATAAAAAGATTAAATATTGTAGGGCCAAGAACTGATCCCTCCGGGACACTGAAACCTGTCTGCTTAATGATGATTCCTCATTTACAGTTACATTCAGAGACCAGTTATCCACTTTAATCAACTTAATGTGTGCCATGGTAATTTTATATGGTTCTAGTTTTTAATCAAAATATCATGCAGTACCAAGTCAAACATCATAGAGAAGTCTATAAGGTTAACACTATTACCTTTACCAACCAAATTCATACTGTCATAAAAAAAATCAAATTAGACAGGATCTATTTTCTATAAAACCATGTTGATTGGCATTAATTACATTACCCTCTAATTTTTTTTATTGAGTCCCATGTCAGTGGCTCCATTATCTTTCCCAGGATTGATGTCAGGCTAATAGGCCTTTAATTACCTGGGTCATCCCATTTACCCTTTTTAAAACTTGGCACAACATTAGATTTCCTCTAGTCTTCTGGAGCTTTCCCATTGTTCCAAGACTTATTGAAAATCAACATTAATGGTTCAGTGCACTCCTCAGCCAACTCTTTTAAAGCTCTTGGAAGCAAGTTATCTAGACCTGCTGATTTTAAAAATGTTTAGCTTTAGTAGCTTCTATTTAACATCCTCCACAGAAACTAGTAGACCAATTATTGGATTATTTGTAAAAGTCTGGGATGTTTTCAGTCAAATGACAATGTTTCTCACCTGCTGTAAATATCCTGTCGCAGGCTGCATGTATTAGCCGATTCTCTACTTGCAACATCCCTGAATGGTGAAAATGTACCACATTTAACAATATCAAGACAAGCATTACTATTAAGATTGGCAACTATCCTCATTTTCTGAGGGATAATTCGTTTTAGAAAGAATTCTTCAGTCCTCATGTCAGTTCGCATGGGGAACACAGTATCACACAGGAGAGAGAAAACTGTGGACAATTCTTTCCAAATAAATTGTTCCTTACAAAATATCAAAGATTTACTGATCCTTTTGTTAGACATTGAAAACCATTTCTTGAACTCATGGCTGAATTTGCAATGAAGAAAACAATAGTTTATCTCATGTCCATTATAAAGATATAACACAGATAATCACTATAATCCAGACATTGGCAAATCAGCACTGTTCATTCCCCTGTGTTCTGAAATATTCTTCTCTTGTTATGACTGTCGAGATGCTCAAAAGGTTTTGATGCTGATGATACTGATTCCTGGATCACTAAACAGCTACTCAACCAAAACAGTAAAAAGCATGAGAATTGGATATTTAGGATATGAGACTGATCTGACAAAGCCCCAATTTTACATACTATGGGAGAAAAATAATCTAATGCAAAGTCATGAATGATATTCACCTCTGCAAACTGTCTCTATCTGGATCCAGCATATCAGGCTTTTACAAGTGATGCAGTGGTGTTATCAGCTAGGACCGTGTTCTTCATTGCAAGGCCTGGGAGCCACTGGTGGCTCCCATTGACCCTAAATGCAGCTCCATGACTAACTGTTTATATTTCAATTTATTTTATTTTTAACATTAGAATATGTACTGAGCCTATCAAAATCCACCTTCTTTACACGTCACATTGACCACATGGTATGATGCACGCCAATAAGTATAGCCGTTGTATAAGAACCGTAATACTACTATAGCAACCAATGTGTTAATTTAGTAGTTGATGTGGCTCTCACATTGAAGGTGTTTTGCCAAAGTGGCCCCCGCTTGAAAAATAGTGAAGATCACTGCTCTAGGAAGTCATTGCTAAGAGAAACCATTCGCCTGTCTCCCAAAAAAGGATACCTCCATAATGCAGAAGAAGGGATTCACAATTACAATAAAACTTGAAATGCTTACATGAAAAGTAAATAAACAAGGCATCACTAGAGTACAACTCGTGCAGTCATTTTCTTATTCTACTAGCCTCATAGCCATATGTCATTATCCTCAGCCTGTGATATGGACTCATTAGACCATGGCACAGACATCTTGCCTTTTTTTAATTTTAGCCACCATTCTCCTGCCCTCATAAGCAATCACTCCTCCTCTTCCAAAACACAGCTTATGAATAAGAGCTGTTGCATGAGCAGTATGGCCAATCTCTCTGAATATCCTGAGCTCCCTTCTAAACAGGTTTCCTGTGCAACAGCATGCACTGCTCCCAAAGCACTTGAGTGGCCAGATTTTAGTTTCAGAAGGCTATGCAAGTCCAGAGTAATTTATGCTCTTCTTACATTGTGTTTCTCAAGGTGGCTAAAGGCAACTCTCTTCTGCCATCGCTGTCATTCTTACTGAGAACCATGGAGGGGATCTCATCAATCGTATTTCTTAATTCCTGGAGAAGCCGCTTCAAATCTCGCAGTGGGTCCTCCTTCACAATGCCTGGCTTGGCTGGCATCTGAATTAAGTGTTAATTTATAAAAAAATGTAAATGTCATTTTACTTTCAAGAGCCTATATATACACCCAGCTAACGACAGATATTTCTCTTTTTCTCTTAGTTTTTTTTTTTAAACTCTTTATTTTAATGGAGGTATCTGGAGGTTTGACCACGATAATTATAAAAACACTTTATAAATATGACTATACTATATAAGATAATAAGGTGTCCCCCTTTCAGAATATTGTAAAGAAAAACATTAACATATGATTATATACACAGGAAGGGATATAGATGTACACTTTGGAATACATACAAAAATATATGTTCAAAAAACCTTAGTATGGTTGCAAAGTCAAGCACTAAAAGTTAGGAAATACCAGAATTAAGGTTCCCTGCGTAACCATAATTCAGGCCTCTTGTGTATATGCACTATAAAGCAGTCTTTAATTACATGATTACATACTATATTTTCCACAGGGCCTCTGTCTTCTTCAGTGCACATGATGTACAGTCCTCACTTAATGAAAATTAAGTTAAATTCAATATTTATTAAATTCAATATTTTGTTTCCTCCCCGTTGTTCAATAGGTGGCCCTAGGCTTTATTTAGTGAACACTATTCAAATCCTGCCTTGAACATAGAATTATTCATTTCCTCATCAGCTTTTCTAGGGTGCGCCTCACTACAGGATGAGTATTCATAAACAAGAAATTCATTATCACAACAGTCCTGTGAGATGATGGGATAGCATTACTCCCATTTTACAGATAGGGAACAGAGGCACAGGGATTTTAAGATCAAAAGTTTCCACTAATTTTGGGTGCCCAATCTGAGACCCCAAGAACCTAATTTTTCAGATTACTTAGCATTATATAGCACTTCATATGTCTGAAGTACAGCTCCCATTGACTTCAGCTGCAGCTGTGAGCGCTCAGCAATTCTGCAAATCAGACCCCTGGGACTTGAGTCAGGCACCCAGAAAATGAGGAACACACTACTAGTGTTCTTGAGCTTCTCAAAGAAAAGTTTGCCAGAATTTTTTTTAACATAGGCAACACAATGCATTTTTCTCTAACCTTGTTCTTGGAAATGGCTCAACTGTTCAGGGTGAAATGGGTTTTCTTTTCCGTTTTTTAAAGTCAGCTTGAAGCAGACACCCAGGATAAACATTTTCAGCTCAGATGGTTAAAGTTTGGCAGTTATAAGCACCTAATAATAGGATTGTCTGACATTTCCCAATAGGCGGGGCTACCAGCCCCACTTACAATGGGGACTTCTATACTGCAATGTACCAGCTGACTCGAGCTCACGGTGCTTGGGCTAAGGGGGCTGTTTAATTCCAGTGTAGACGTTTGAGCTCAGGCTGGAGCCCCAACTCTGGGCCCTGCAAAGGAGGGGAAGGTACCAGAGCTCAGGCTCCAGCTTGAGCCTGGACAGCCATATGGCAATTAAATACCCCCTTAGCCAAAGTCACTGGCCACCAGAGGGTTTTTAATTGCAGTGTAGATCTACCCAGAAAGGCCCGCTACATCCTTGCTGTGACTCCATTGATTTCATTGGAGTCACACAATTGATACATTTTGCTCATATGCTGTGTATACAGCAAAAAGGGTATATTTGAAAGTGAAGTTAGTCAGTAACTAAAACCTTTTTCGTGAATGTCTCCAACTGATATAAGGCAAAACTTTGGTCAAAGCTTTTTATAATTTCCTTATAATTGCTGCTGTCTGCTCTCAGAAAATAGAGAAGGTAACAGTTTCTGCAGACATTCACTGGACAAAGCAAACAGACAATTCCTAGGCTAACGTACACAAACATGCCTTAGCCACAAAACTATGACCATCATTTTGTGACGTTTTTCTCAGCTGCGTGAAAGAGAAACTAGCCCTGATGTATAGTAATCAAACCATTTCTTTTCTGAGAAAACAAACAAAAACCTTTTGCATTTGAGTTATAAAAGTTCTCTCAGTGATGCATTAATGTACTGAAGTGAGATGTCAGCATTTGCTTTACACTGGACCTGGCAAAGATAAAACTGAACATACTGCAGATATAGAAGGTGTCATTCTGGCCTCATGTGGCCACACCATCCAGTCAGGTTATTTCCATGCAGGGGAAGGGAAAGCTGTGTACAGGACCCTTACCTCAGCACTGTTGCCTGCTACACACTCCCATAAATGCATGGACAGCATAGCTCGTGCAACAGCTGTGCTATTAGCTGTGCCCCCAAGCCACAGCTGCCCCCTAGGAAATTTGCATTTCCTAAACACACCAAGCAAAGCAGAAAAAATTTCCATAGACTTTATCTGCAGTGCCTTGCATTTCCCATAGTCTGCAACTGCTGGAATCTGGAGGGGCAATGCCTTGTGCACATGCAGAGGGCAGATGGGGCCTTATGCAGGTGCAATTCCTACTGAGACCAATGGAGCTATGTGAGGACAGAACTGGTCCCATGGTACATATTTACTGATTAAAAACAAATAAGGTGTGTGCATAATAACCAGCAAATCCACACTGTGTGTTAATGTTCATGGTCTTGATCCAACTGCTACCAAAGGTAATAGAGCTGGGTCAGGTCCTATATGGAGAATCATATAAAAACTATAGAGAAAATAATGGAGAATTATTTTCTACATTAGAAGATTAGCACTTAAACCTAAATTTTGGATTTAACCTATTTAAAAAAGAAGGGAGGAAGGTTACCTAAGCTAATATTAATACAAAAGCTGTCATCAGCTAAAAGGGGGGAAAATCAAAGAAAGCCAGTATGGGGAGAGACTTTTTAAACATTCTCCTGCAGAATTTGCAACCCAAACATTGCAGGATTGTACTAGTGCATGACAACCAGAAAGAAAAATTGACTGGAAATCTGACTAGTTTTTTTTCACTGTCTATGCTGAGTTAAAAACACCCAGCATAAACGGTGAAAAGTAAAATGTATTTCAATTTATTCTTTGTTTCAATATTTTAAAGTGGTATTGTTAGTGACACAGTTGAGGACTCTTGGTTTAAAAAGCTATATAGTTTTTATTGTCCAACTGCTTTTAAGATGGTCTTAGCTAAATAAAAAGAAAATCAAGACCATAATACAAGAAAGTTATAGGAAATGAGTTAATCTTAGTACATAAGAATCCTCTTTTGAAAAACTTGAACTGGAAATGACACCTGTGTTTTGAACTTCAGAACAGCTCTGCGTCAGGCTGACTTCACCATCTAGAGCAGATACTCACAGGAGAAATGAAACTTGCAAAGGCTTGGGAAGGTGGCACGTTAGGGTGGGGATGGGTAAGTGGCAATGATATGTGGCGAGGCTTTCCAGAAGTAGAACTTGTATATCCTGGGCCCTGCAGTTCCTGCAGAAAAACATTAGTCATGTGTAAGCAGAAAAAATTTGAGTACAGACTAAATTCTTTGGGACAGCAACTGTCTTTGTGTTTTTTACAATGTGTAGCACAATGGGGCCCTGGTCCAAGATTCTCAAAAGTGACTAGTTACTCTGAGTTCTCAATTATTGGGTGCCCTTTCTGAAAATCAGACCCCTTTAAGATGTCTCAGGTTGGGAACACAAAAATGGAGGCACCCAAAATCAGCAGTCATTTTTTGAAAATCTTGGCTGGCCCATTTTAACCCTGAACCATGACTAGGGTTCCTATGCAGAATAGTAACAATAGGATCATATTGACTGCAAGGAACCCTAAATGGCAGCAGGCAGTTTGATGCTATAAAATATGGTCTCCAGAGTAGTCCTATACTCTTCTTTACAAGGCATACACAAGTTAACCTTTTTAACCCCATTAGTCACACGGGATGCACTTCCAGCAGTTTGCTTTGTGCTCAGAATTCCATGTATTGCTGTGGTGGTTACAGCTGTTTTCTCTCTGGGAACTTGCTGGTAATAATTCTTAGGAGCTGCAACAGGGTGGCTCACTCCTTAAAGGTTGGGGTTAGCCAACCCTGATCATAGAAAAAGCCATACCTAGAGGACAGCAGAGTGATTGCCCTATAAAGAGCAGCAGGAGGCTGCAGTTGGGGGAGCATAGCAAAGCATAGCAAAACTGCAGAGTGTGTGAAGGCCTTGTGGGGAAGACCCTGAGACCAAAGGAGTTGTGACAAAGAAAAATCCAGGGACCAGGCACCTTCTGTGGAGAAACCTGGATCGCATTTGGGCCTACAGGCCACAGCTGGAAGGCTACGCTCCAGCTAGAAAGAGCTGAGAAGATGGGCTGGGAGAACAAATGGACAGAATAAGAGCTCTGGCTGTGAGAGAAGACACCAGAGCTAAGTATGGACTCTTGTGTGGTGATGGACTTTATTTTGGCACCCTGGGATGGTTAAGAACTATTTCTGTTATTGAAATGGCCCTAGGCAGGGCTGGTGTAACCCAGAAAAGAATTGTTCTGTTATTAAACCAGGCCCAGGCAGCGAGTGGTGACAGCCATGGGAAAGCTGTGTACATTTCTCACAGGGCCTGCAAGAGGGAGCTAAAGGGATCAAGTGCTTGTAAAATTACCGGTGGCCAAGACAGAGTGCTCAGTACATGGCCATCCTGCTACAGGAGCCATTACAAAACAAAATTGACCCAAATTGCTTGTACATCTTTTTTCCTTTAGGCGAGAGAGAAATTCTTCCCATGTGATATGAAATTCTTAAATTTTTTTCACTGATATTACAAAGATGTTCATAAAGCCACTTCTGCATTGTTGACACACATCAAGTGGGACAGACATACTTTCCCAACTTCTATGATGCAATTATGCATTTTCACCACCAAATTCTGCTGCCCATTCAGAATTTAGGTCAGAATCTAATTTTAATGTCAAGTTATTTAATTTCTTTTTGTGCTGGGTGTGTTATTCATTTTTATACTGATTTCAATAAAACTTTCAAATTCTAATTTACCTGAAACTGCCAGAAAATTTCTGGAATATCACAAAAGTTTTGGTGCTTGTCACAGAATAATAGTGCCAACGCATTCCTATTATACCTTTAGTTCATTTTAAGTCAGATCCTGATACCCTTACTCACATGGAATAATATTTTACAAGTAAGTGACATCAAAGGCGTTGTGATGGGGTGATACTCAACCTGAGTAAGGGTATCAAATAAAAACTCTTGGCATATTCTGAAAGAAAGTGAGGGTAGTATTGAAAATGGAACCAAGAGTAAATGCCTACACTTTTCAGTCCACACATTAGCTATAAAGAAATTACTTTTACATCCAAAGTATGTTGTAGTTTGAAGCGCATAGCTTCTTGCTCCTGACACTGGATTATGCACTGACATTCTGCAAACTGCATAGATGCCTGCAAGAGAGAATGAGATTTAATTAATCTTTCCTTTGTTTTCTATTAAATGTTGTTGATCTTTACTCTCTAATAAGAACAAAGGGCCCGGCCCATACAATGTATAGTGCCAGCAGTGTGATAGGTGCTTTCTAGAAATATAAGACCAGATGCTGACTCTGCAGAGCTTCCAAAGGCAGCTGAATTGCCATATGACCCTAGTAGCAATGATACCCATACAAGCTTAGTGAAAGAAGATATTCCTATTGGAAAGAGTCCTGAACACCTCTGGGATTTGGTAATCCAAGTGTATTAACTGGTCAAAACCCACCTCCAGGCTTTAAAATGGATGAGGGGTAAAGTTGGATCTTGTCTGGATCTATATTCTGTTAAATAATACAACTTGTTAAAGATTTTTCTACTATAAACAATATGGAAAAATATGATAATATGTATTCTGTTTCTTTAAATCTGTAACAGGAAACAAAGCAAGAGGAGCTGGGGAAGTTTCTGAACCCAAGTTCTACAGTGAGGCAGACAGAGATAGGGAAGCTTTAAGTCTAATAAAGTCTAAGCTTTTAGTCGAATAAAGTTCTTTGTTCAGTGCTAGAGGAAACTGAGTTTTTCTGTGATTCTTTTCTATTGTTCTGTCAAAAAAGGCAGTTGATTCTCTATGCTCACTGAGGCATTGTGAATACAGTGTTCATACACATAAGTCAATACCTCTTGTTTACACACTAGTTTCTATTTCAACATTCAACACTGAAATAATTTATGAGCAGCAGATTGATCAATTACATTTAATGATGTCTACACAGTGGAGGCGCTCCAGGGCAGGTAAGACAGGCGCGCTCTATCCTGTCTGACCATCTGTTATGATCTTTCCCCGCTGCTTTAAATGGACTCTGATTATACTTTTACAGTGTTAGTTTTCATCCTCTTGCTTTCAAACAGCAGCAGCCTCCATTGTTCTTCGCCTTTTTTAGTCAGCTATAGGATTAGTGTAGGTTCTGTTACACACAACAAAACTGTGCTAAAACATTATTAAGGCTGCAGAGTCAAGCACTCAGATTTAGGAAATGGCCAAAATTCAGGGTGCCAGCTTTGCATGTGATGTCTTCACCCCTCTCACAGTCTGAATCTCTCTCCCTAAACTCTTCATCCCACTCCCCCCACCAGCCACCATGTCTTAGTCTCTTTGCCCAACCAGTCTCTGTCTATCCCACAGGCTCCTTATTCCAATCTACTCCGCCACACCCCACCAGGACTAGCTCTATTCCCCTCTGTATATGAATCAAGCAGGTTCCTCTTATATGTCTGGGCGGGAGGGGCGTTGTGACACATGAGTGACTATCCCCTTGCTCTCAGTTTCTGTGCTCGGCCACATAGCAGCAAGCTGGTGGCCTGGAGAAGCAGTGGCAGGGAAAGTTCTGTTCAGCCCATGCAGTCCTGAGATGGAGTTTCCTCTGTGGGGATGGCACATGCAAAATCTGGTTGGCACATAGGAGCTGTGAGGGGTTGAGTCTGGCCGGTGCAGATGGAATTTAGCTGCCAAACTCTCACAAGTCTATGCTGAAGATATGCAACTGAGATTTTTTTTCCCAAGGTTTATAGCGTGGTGAAATGTGGGTGTGTTTCACAGGGACAGGAAAAGGCACAGCTGGGGCACCAAGGCAACCCCCTACTGAATTCCAAGTGCCTACCCCACAGCATAGAGGTGCTAGAGCTTCTCCGTGATATGGTTGTAAAATATTTTAACATGCGTGAAGCACATTTATTTTTCCCTAGTATCTTTTTCCGAGAGGGATGAACTGTTTTAGCTGAAACTCTCCCAAAAACTTCAGCCTGAGGCAGACACCCGGCATGGAAACTTTGAGCCTGAATGGTTAAAGTATGGCAAAGTTGTAATCAACAGGAAAAAACAGCGATATAATGGGAAGTTAGTCTATTTTAACTATAAGTGTCACTACCAGCTCCACCTTTAACATGGTCAGCTGGGTCCCCAACTGGAGTGCTATCTAGACCCCGGGGGCAGGATCTGCAGTGATAAAAAGCTCAACCAGATAGCAATTGCAACAACACAAGGTGCTTACAATCCTCCTTGCACCGGGAGGCCTGCAGCCTCCATCAATAGGGGTGACCAGGGACATACTGATTCAGTGCCTTTCTGGTAGGGCTCCTACAAAGTCCTGACTACAGAACATCCAGTGGAAGGTAGCAGTGCAAGCAACCCCTGCCCTTCCTTGGGGGCAAATTCTTCCCTTCTGGCTCAAGGAGATGCAACCAGTAGCTGGGGCTGAATTAAGGCTTCTGTTAAAGAAAGCAGAAGTGTGTTAATGTGAAGTCCTGGTCAGGGTTTTAACAGCTGTCATCTCTAAGGTGAGCACAACACATGTGAGTAGGAAGCATATACTGCAGCATGGATAAAAATGCTCATCCCATCTCGTCACAGGAAATAGCACAGAAAAGTGTGGGGAATGAAAAGTCTAACCAAACCAAGAGCTACCTTATCAAGAGCTGCCTCCATGTTAGCAATTTTTTCTTTCAAACGTCGGTCTTGGGACCTTAGGATCTCTAGTTCTCCAGCCATCTTGTTGTTTTCTGTTGCAATACAACTCAGTTCTTGGCTTAGTTTATTTTTCTCTTCTCTCAGATAATGCTTCTCCTGCATTTATAGAGATAAAGACCAAAGTAAACATGAGATAATAGTTTAGGATTGCTAACATTATACACATCTGTTTTTGATGAGCTTTATGATTTGAAGTAAAATTTTTCAATGAAGCTTTCCAGAAGCTCAACTATCGTACTTAGCAGAAACAGGAGATTTTATAATAGGAAGATGATCTCTTATACAGGTAGGCTGGCACCTCACAGAGCCCTGAACCATTTCAAATCTGAAATTTTAAGCTTTGACAATCCATGAGCAGACTCATGCTCCAAAATTCATTTTCATAAGCTCTTCCATTGCCCAATACTGAAAAAACAACTGTCAGACTCCACTCAAGAGACTAGATCTAAAGCTAGCAGAAGAGGATGAATTGCTGTGAACAGATGTAGGTCATCATGCAGTCAACTCTACTGGTAACTAAACCACTTATCTGTCTTGGAATCTGCTAGACAGAGTTTCATTGTTATGAAACTGACAAGCAGTACCCACCAAAACTTGGAAGGCTGAGAATCTGAATTAAAAAAATTCCACTAACCTGTCCTCCAAAGTAAACATCTACTGTGGCATTATTGTAGGAACAATAATGTTTATAGAAAATATGAAAAGTTGTTGCAGTTGCCTGACAGTTTTTGTCAATCAGAATGTTAGCCAATAAATATAATAGTTGCCTGCTATTGAGTAGAATGAACCAAAATCACCTCTGGATGGATTTTCCAGTTAGGAACTAGTACCTCAAATCCAGCAGCAAAGAAAACTGAGAGGTAAACCTGAGGGTAAGTACTGAGGGCCAGATTCAGAGGGATATGCAAGAAAGGGGAGTCAGTCAGTAAGAGGGTGTGAGTCTAAATGAGTTTGTAAGTAATTAAGGGCCTGATTTTCATTTACACTAAGGTCACTTTCATTTGTTCTGATAGTAAATTATATTTACACCCAGTTTAGGGGTCCTTTATAGTTTGCACCACTAGAGCAGTGTAACGTTACATAGTGTATATGAGAATCAGGCCCTAAGCCTGAGGGAATCTCAGTCTGGAGAGAGACTGAGTGGTATAACATACAACTGGAGGAAGCCAGATGAAGGTGTAAGTTACACTAACTAATACTCCCTTTGGTCTTTCTTGGACTAACCCTGAATTTGGCCCTGCATTTCTACTTGGAACTGTTTATCTAAATATAGTTAAATACTTTTACTTGGAGCTCTTGTGACCTTAGTTGCATTTGTCATAGCCTCCTCCAAGAATTTAATCTTGCTCTGCAATGCATCTATCTGTCCTCTCTTGGCTGTGATTTGCTTCTGCATTCCCATGGCAACTTTCATAGCTGTAAAAGACAAGGTTCCCAACTGATTAGTCCTTTATGAACAAAATGTATCAGGCATGTTGATTTCTACATTCTTATTTGGAAATCAATTGTCAATAATAGACTAAAAACACAGACTGGGGGGTGAGATCCTGCAGTTCTTATGTGAGCAATCCTCCCCTTAGAGTTGATGGGAGTTGTGCCAAGGCGATGACTGTGATATCAGTAGAAACAGAAGAACCTAAACTGGAAAATTGAATATAAACCACCTCATACTCTGATGAAATTCAGCTCCAAATCTCCTGGCTTAATTTGATCCCTAGTAAACCATAAAACAAGGTGTCGGCATATGTAGCTGTTCCTTAATCCTTTTATAAAATATCTGAAATACCATTAATAACATCTGTTGAAGGAATAAATATATTTACAAATTCCTCTTGTTAAAAAGACAAATAAATATGACTTTAAAAACACCTTCCAAAGTTACCATGGCCATCGGATCCTTCCATAGTCTTTAAAGTGGCTCTAGTTTGTTCCAGTTCAGCCTGGGCAGATTTCAATTGCATTCTGAGTTTGCTTGTGATACCTTCCATCTCTTCACTTTTGTCTCGATAATTCCTCTTTACATTTTCATATTCCTCTGTTCAATGGAAGCACATTGAATTGAATGAAAGTGTAAAGTGACCCAAAAATCATCTGCCTGTTACTCCGAGGTTATACAGATGTGCTGTTTAATCCCTTAAAACGAATATTCTATTCATGTAACTAACATAGCAAAAAACAATTGCTAACAAATTAAAACACGTTATAGACCATACAATTGCTATGATGTCATGAGAAGGCTGTGTTTCACTGGAACAAATTGAGCTGCATTTCCTAAAGCTACCATTCTACAAAGTGACAGTAAAGCTACACTTCTGACTATGTGCTGCTCAGGGATCAGACTGCCCATGCTACCTGGTGTAGGCACAGCTATTGGTGATGAGACAAGATATTTGACCCGGGCCCATTCACTCAAGGCTCTTTTTCACAACTCCAAGCTGCTGTCCATCCTGACACAGCTATAATCACCTCCTCTCCACAAAGTCCCTCCAAAATCGCTTTGGCACAGCTCCAACCCTCTCTCCCTCTCACAACTCGGACCCCCTCAAATTCCCCCAATCATCCTCCACAGAACTATGTCCCCTATACAACTCCCCCAACTGGCACAGCTTTGGCTCCCACACAAGCATGCCCTCTTCTGTACTGGACCCTCCATTTCATATCCCCCTCCTACATCCTCACGCCACTTTAACTCTGTTGTTATAACGTTTAACAAAATCTGAGGACAGACTTTCCAAGTAAAAGTATGTGTACGGTTACCATAGACTAAGCTTGCTGAGGTCAGAGTTAAGATTGTGCAACTGAGCATGACTGTGGGGAGCTGGGTGTCTGTACTGCGGTGTGTCTATGCTGAAAATGAATGGGGGGATTTGTGAATGTGTGTGGCTGTTATAATGTCTGGATAGTAGAGCATGGGAATTGGGGTTGGTCTGGATGTTAATGTTGCCTTAGCAGGTGATTTCCTTGAGTTCTGGTGACTGTCATGAAAGGAAATACACTTGTGCAACCTCACCTCCTAGTTGTGAATTTTTGGGCAGGCTATTATTGGCAGTAATAGGGCCCAGACACTTTCTGCCTATGTCACATACTGTATGTCTCTGGTATCTTCATCTCCTTTCGTGTACAGTATGTAAGGAATGCATTTGCTAATGTCCTCTTCCTGATGAGTCAAGATACAAGATGTAACACAATTTCCATAACAAAACAAATTCAAACAAATTCCACTATAATTTGATAGTAAATAGTTAATAGGAATTGCCAGCTCAGTTTATTTAAATTACCGAACATTGTAATATCTAGCTCCCCTGTATAATACCTGGGGAAGATGCAGGGCTCTTGGTGACGTTTATATTCTGACCTACCAGCTTTTTTTTCCCTGGGCCCTATAGAAAGTCAGGCTATGCTAAATATTTGTGCACAAGTCCCTGGAGTCATGCCGCTAGATTATACCATCTTCATTCTATACCAGAAATCCAAATAATGAATTAGCTCTCTGAAGCAGTCTGATCATTGGTGCACTCTATCTGGGAACCGTTACTTGACTTGACTAGCAGCCGTATTTGGATTGAGCAGGCTGCTCTTCTATTTTTAACATCAGTCTAATTTAGCAGATATCTGATCTGAGACTCCCTACCTGCAAGGCCAGCTAGCTCAGTGCGACTGGCTTTCAGTTCATTTATTAGCTGGTCTCTTTCCAGTTTTGTATCCTTTACTGCACGGAGCCTCTCAGTGCAGGTGTTTACCAGTTTAACCTTTTCCAGCTCCAGCTCACTCAATCTGGCCTCCAGTTCGTGGATTCTGTCTTCTTTCTTGCCCATTGCAATCTATTAATTTAGAATCAAGACATGCACCATCAATATTATTTGAAATCTGATTTTCATCATGGAATAATTTGGGGCAAAGATGGACTCTAGAGTGGAAAAGACACATTTACTTAAAAATTGAGGGGATAAATACATAAACACATCATTTCAGCATCTCGTGTTCTCTCTGCTAACCCAATTGATTACTGTCTTTTAACAAAATGTGCTTTGGCCTTAAGCATCATTAAAGTTCAGCTAGTGGCTAAATCAGTTTATCAGATCCCTAACTCAAGGATGTTAGAATGTCACAATATTTTTAAAAAGACTGATTTACACCTTTTCACCTGTGAATGAACTGGGATTTGAAATGATTTCTTACAAGTTGATGTAAACTAGGTTTGAGCCTTTAGGAAAATGCTCAGTATACCATCTATATTAGGTGACCCTGAGAAAATGCAGGGTAAAGTGGCATTTGAAACCAGAGAAGTCACATGCTCCAAAGGTCATAGGAGCCACAGAGATCTTCAGAGCCCAGCTCTGGCACCCCATACACACAGCACAACAGCAAAAGTACAAGGAAGAAAGGATGATTTTATACTAAACATAGGCGTTACAGCACTGAGAGAAGACAGAGCTGATGAAGAGGTAGATCAGAAAAATCTCAGTAATAAAATCCTTTGGCTTTGAAGGCTGCTTTAGATGAGTAAAGGTCCAGATGCAGCACTTGCAAAGTCTCTGATCTCAGTCCAGTTCAAAAGACTTAGAACCATGTTTGTAACAGAACCAGGGAGACAGTCCTGGATCTGATGATGCACTGGAAAATTCCTCCTTAGCCCTCACACAAAACTCTGGCTCCTGAACTGATATCAGACCAGAACCAATGGAGATCAATGGAGAGGGCTCAAATGCTCCTCCAGTGCTGAATTGATCAAATGGTTTCTATATGAACCAACAGATCTGAGCCCCTTGGACTTGACTAAACTCCAAGAACAAACCCTTCCTTTTCTAAGGAGTCTTGTCAGCACCTGAATATGGCTAGCTCTAGAATGCCTCTTCTTAAAAAAGACATCGGGTTCATAGGGCATGCTGTAGATGGGGAATGTTTTATCAGTCTCAATGAAGAGTGCCACAAAGGGATAAAGTGCTTCTCCTTCTGTAACTAAGCACTCATAACTACCAGTACTCAGTAACAATGTGACTTTTTCTGTTTTGTTGAAGGTATGGTCTGACACCTTCAGATCTGACATCTCCAAGACCTTCAGGATTGATTGCTGAGTGGACAAAGCTTCTTCCTAAACGTCTGTCTACCTCTCCTTCTTGCCTCTTGCCTGAGGTGCTGAGGGTGGTGAAGCCTGTGTGGTAAGGGGTGCATCACATCATGTACTTCTCATTGTCATCAACATTTGACGCCTAAACACTTCTCTGGATCTGCCTATGAAAGAACAAACTAGTTCTGGATCCAACACTACTGTTATATTAACAACTAACATCCATTATAAAGATCCATTGTTGTTCTAAAACTAATTCACTGTGTAATCGAGAACAATGAAGCAATGGTTCCATGACCTCTATCACCAGTAGTAAAGAAGCTGAAGATGGTTGTGGGTAGACTGGCCTTTTATAACCACAATTCAAAATGTTTAGATCTGCAGATCATTGCGTTCACACCACTACCGGCTGGTCAACTGCCTTAGAGTGGGAGACAAAAGGGCTGGAGCAGTACTTTGACAGTGGGGATCTGCAGTGGTAATTCTGTGATGAAGAACACTCTTTTTTGTCACCTCCTTCAATTCCTTGTTTGTTCTTTGGAAAAATGATGGAGCAAATCAGTTGGCCTATAAATTATAAATATAAGAGGCTAAGTGCTATGCACACAGACATGCATTTGGTTGCGCAAAATTGGGTAATCACACACATTGTTAAATTTGCATCTGTGCATGCAATGATCTCTTTGGTATATGCAAAGGTATGATTTGACATGTGTAACTCAGGTGCACATTTTTGAATATTTAGTCCAGTTGAGTTATTACTGTGACTCATGAACATAGGGTGAAATCCTGACTCTGCTGAAGTCAATGGCAGAACTCCCATTGACTTCAGTGGGGCCAGGATTTCACCCATAATCTGTTAACTTCAGACCTAGAAATATTTGATCATACAAGCTAATCAATAATAATAATAATAATATAATGATGATGTTCCCTGCCATGCTAGTTCTTCTAAATGTTTATAGATACCTAGACCCATTTTCTGACCTGCTTGAAAACAGACAGTATAACATATCAATATATGGATTTTAAAATAAAATGAATGTACTGTCTTACAGAGACATAAACATGGTGAAATGTACAGACCTTAAGTTCTTGTACTTCCAGTTTCTTGTCACTGACTTCTTTCACAAGCTGAGATTTCTCCACCTCCATTGCACCAGCAGTTCGGCCATGCTGGCCCACAATCTGGGTCATGTTATCGATTTGCTTTTGGAAGATCTCAATAACTCTTTCCTTCTCCATCACCTGCAGTTTCAATGTCTCACACTCTGACTGCACATTTTGTAAGTAGTCCCCTTCATTCTTTAAGTGCTGGAGCTCCTGCAACTTACTGTCTACCCGTGAACGGAGTTTCTTGATTTCCTCATTGGTAATTTCAATGGCTCTCTCCTTCTCTTGCAGGCAGGCTGTCAAGTCAGACACTGTTCTCTCAGAAGCCTCCAGATTTATCTTCTTGGCTGTCAGATCTTCAACTACTTTACGGAGCATTTCTTTGGTTGATTCTAGCTGGGCAGTCAAGGAGGAGACTCTTTCAATGCTTTCGTTCTTTTCCTTAATTGCAGCCATCTGAATGGGAACAATAAAATGGTCAACTTTGACAACCGTATTTTCTATCTACCTTCCTACCTACAGGTTTTCTAGCTACCTATCTATGGATTTTCCATAGCACCCATCATTATAGTATCTAAGAGCTTCACAGGTAAATTAGGTTTGCATGACAAGGACCCTAGTGGTCTTCATGATTCTTTTGCTTTTCTTCCTTCCTTCCTTCCTTGGTAAAGAAAACACAGCTTGAAATATAGATATTTTTTTTACCAGAAAAAATAGGTAAGACTGGTGTGAAAAACAGAATAAACAAATTAACTGTCTCTAACCTATTTAGAGGTGACAGGCCTAAATCATTCAATATATTAAAGCCTGGCCAATTGGACTTTAAAGTAAGTATATCCTGGAAGAAGTACATGTGAATTAATAGTATATATCTAGTTTTATTGCTGTAGTCTGCTAAGTGCATAGACTTTCATGGGACAACCTCCAACAGGAAGCATCATGCGCCAAGAGTTGCTAATAGTGCAGTACAGATGCAGAAGACCAGAATGGACCCAGAAATATCCAGAAATTGAAGGTAGAATTTCGGAAGGTGGATGCTGTAGCGAAAGCCTGGTTGGTTGGTGGCAAATAAAGGAATCAAGTTACAGACAAATTAATCTGACCTAAAGTGGAGAGCAGCAGCTGACAAGATGGCCACTAGGTTACTTATTTGGAGTGGAAGATACTTTGAGAGGATGCAACAGCCTGAAGGAAGGAGCTGACTCTATAGCTAGATGGCCAGGAGTCTAATCGGTTGAAAGCAACAGAATAGTCCTTTCAAACACAGGCCTCAACTCTGCTTCATAATTATGTTGTGGACATAAACACCACCATGTCCTGATGAAATACTGTATATAGTGGATCAATTATGAGGGCCTTTAGTTCACTAACTCTTCTTGCAAAAGTCAATGCCACCATAAAGACTGTCTTGAAAGAGAAGTGAAATAGAGAACAGTCCACAAGAGGTTTACACGATGCTTCCATTAGTCCTGTGCACATTAAATTTACTGTACATGCACAAAATGTGATTTCTGGAGGCTTATAACTTAGCCAAAGCCAAACCAAGTTTCACCAGAATAGTCCAAGTTACTTCTCCATGAAGTGTGTTAACATGCCAAATTTCAACTTCTGGCAGTTTTGATATAAAATCACCTTAGGCCAGAGACTGGAACTGCAAATATCAGACCAACAGGTGAAAGTTCCAGAAAATTAAAACTAAAGCCTTAAAATGAAAAACTCTGGCACCTTAAGTATAGAGGCTGCTCATGTTCCAACTAAGATCACAAAAACTGTGGGTGTTTATAGTATATATCTAGTGTATGGGAACAGAAAACCTCTCAATAGTAATAATACCACTCAGCAATTGCTTCCTGACCTGACGTTCCATTTGTCCCTGACACTCAGTCTTCATTGTCTTCACTATGTTCTCCATGCGCTGCAATTCCATATTCTTGTTGTCCAGTTCTCTCCGTAGGTGGTCAATGGTGATGCTGTTGCCAGTGTCCCGATCCCAAAGCCGCTTGTTCTGCTCCTTTTCCAGACTCAGTTCCATCTCTTTTTTATGTAGATCAGCCTATATGAAATTACAGCAGTCATTTCCCTTTTTAAACAGTTAAGTCATCCTGTCTTTTATTTTCTTTAATATTAGCAACAATCAACTATAAAGTTAAATCATCATTACTATATCTTTAACCTAATAAAAGCCAGAATTTCTGGTGAACAGCTAGTTTGATGCTTCTGAGGCATTTTCCTTCAACAAAGCAATAGCTTTAAATTAATCCTTTAAGTACTACTACTGTTAGTATCTTAGAGCATTTAATATTGCAAGACTTGAAGACTTTGATGCCATTTCTGTCCCAACCTACTTTATCCTAAGAAAATAACATAGCCAGCAAAATGAAAAAAGCACCACTGTATCATAATTAAAAGTTAACAAAATATAAATACCATATTATATGCCAAGGAAGGAAATAATCCACCTTTAACAGTGATGAGAACTGTAATTTCACAGCTTGATTTACTCTGTTTGCAGACAGCAATTTGTTATATGGTTGTCAATCATTTTTAGCTCAGAAATGAATGTAAAGGTTCAAAAATGGATGTCACAATCCCAAATTTCTAGGCATTTTGGAAAATGGTAATTTAAAAAAGGGGGTTAACAGAATTCTTAGTAGAAAATGAAGGGGCTGAAATTTTGGAAGTGGAAGCAGCAAGCAGAATACTGAATAAAGCCAAAGAAAAGGGGAATGAAATAGGAGGCCCAGATAGTAAAAGAATGAACATACTCAGGAAAGGCATTGAAACAAACTTCACTTTTCCTCCAGTGCTGGAAGAATATTAGAAAGTCTCAGTTTAATGAGACTACCTCATTCATCTATTACAGTTTAATTTCACCAGTGATCATTCATGAAACTAGCATGCCTTACTCTTAAGTGTATAGTGACTGTCCTCACTCCAGCCTTCTCTACAGCTATAAAGAGTTGGCAAGAAAAGATACACTTTACAAATTCCTGATTAGATAAACAGCATATAGAATGCAATCATTTGAAACTCTTCTTCAGATTCCATGTGTCACCTATTATTCAAGTGACACTAGACAGACTTGGTATACTAAACTCCCAAAACCCAATCATGAAATTACAGAACTCATACACAGAGCAAAAGGTGAACATGATGAAGTATTACACTTACTATTGGAAACAGGGTGTATGTATGAAACATATGGTCTGTGGTGCACAATTTTGATACTATCTGTGCAAGGTACAGTGGGGATTTTTTCAAGTTAAGATGTCTTCAGTCTATGGCTAAGGACTATTTAGACCAGTTAAATCTTAGTAGATAAGACAGGAAAAAAGAAGGGAAGATAGGAGGCTAATTTAGTTTATGCCTGGGGTCAGAATTAAGGATGTTTGGGAGCCGTAGCTTGATTTTCATAGTTTCAAATGTTTGCATCTCTTTTAATGTTAACCTTAGCTCTGAATTTCCTGGGTTACTAATGGAAATGAACTTGTGATGAGGTGTGTGCCCCACATAAGTAATGAAAGGGTTAACTGGAGCTGGAGAGCTCAGTTAAGGCACCTGATTGCACCTGAAGGGTGAGCAGGCCCAATTAAAGATGAGGTGGAATGGAGCTGGGTTGTTAGTATAAAGAGAGGATGCCAATTGTGGGGCAAGGGGAGTAAGAGAAGGAATTCTGAAGTGCTGCTCTTGGTACTGGTCAGGGGAGAGACTGGTAAGGTCAAGGAGAAAGCCCAGAGGTAGAGCTAACTGTGGGATCCTCTTCTGAGTACAGGAGGCTAGGAAAGACAGAGGACATCTACTGAGATGGAGTAAGGTGATAAAAAAGGCAGGACTGGAACTTCCAGAGAGCCCTGGGAGATGCTCAATTGAGAAACAGAGCAGGGGAAATTTGAGAGATGAAATGAGAGCCTGAGGAGGGCAGAAGTTTGTACTTTTAGTTTGGGATTTTGTTGAGGAATCCAGGGAAGAGCCCTGTGAGTCCTGGCTCCAGAAAGAGGGATGAAATTGGAGAAGGCCAGAAAAAAGATCATGGAAGGAGGATGTCCAAAGCCAAATAAGGATTAAGATTCTTGTTTAGGATTCTTGTTACCCAGAAGAGGTGGGACTAAATGTGACCTGACTGGTGGGTTGAGTCATAAGAAAAGGCAGACCACTCCCAGGCCACAGCTGGTGTTGGCAGGAGAGTCTGTTCTTCATGCCCAGCCCAGCCCAGCCCAGCCTCAAGGGGCATGCCTTTCTGAGGATTTCTGGGGTAGTAAAATTAAATTTATAGTAAGTCTGAAGCTTAGTTATAAAGAGGCTGCCAGCTTTCCATAATAAGCAAGGTGCAAACGTGACAACAAAAATAATTTAAAAAAAGCTCTTAGAAGGTAAGGTTTGTTCTATGTATTCAATCGATTACTAGAAAAACTGATTACTAAAATGGAACTCCACTATAAATTGTTCTTCAATGGTTTATTAATATCCCGAATTCCTACCAGCAACTGCTGACGCTGATCATCCAAATTTCCAGATTCCTGGCTGTATTGATCCCGTTCAGTTTGAGCCTCTGCCATCTCAGAATGAGCCAAGTGCAATTGTTTTTCCAGATCTTCTATCTAAAGTAGGCACACAGATCAAAAGAATATAACAATGGGCTAATTATCATATGGGGCAGTTTTACTCTGAAAAGTGACTATATATACAAGGTGCTGTCTTACTCAGCAGATCTGTTCCCTTTGTGTATTCAGAGACATATGCTTGCTTTAGCGATTAAAATGAGTTTTTAATAATATTTTTCTTCTTGTTAGTCCTAAAGAGCCAACACAGCTAGGGGAGAGTGAACTGGATTCCACTCACATCTCATTAAGAGAATTGTTAACTGAAGTCTCAACGCAGAATCTTTATGCTGGTAATCCCTGAACTAGGGGAAAAAACCCAACTTGCCCTTTGGATTCCAGGTTAAGATTGCAGGGTTGGCAGTTAGATAAATCAACATTTCCCTTGAAAATGGAGCACATTTGATGAGTCGCTGTGTGACAATAAACATAGTGCCACCCACAATGCCATTGCAACACTTTTCAAAGAGCTACATTTTAAAATCTTCCTTGGCCAAACCAAGATCATGGAATTACCTTTTTGTCTTCTTTTAAAAAAACACTTTCATTTGCGTAGGACAGAAGCAGTAACCTTTATTCTCTCTATAATGCAATTGTAACTACAGTAAAAAGCACATGCTCTGACTGGTAATACATCTGCATGGCCAGTTTATTCAGCAGTGGCCTCAAAACTCCTGCCTTTCTGACCAGTGGAGAGTGGGAACATCATGCCAATGATGCTGTCATTATCCAACAGGACAGGACAGTACAGGACAACTCTGTAAGGATCTACTTGTCAAGTCTTATCCCAAGCCTGGTAAAAGTGAGATTTGCCCTCCCTGCTACTTAGCTGCAATTCTGATTCTAAGGCCTACAGAGCTCTCTGGATAGAGAAGGTGAAGGCTGACTGTGGTGCCTCTGGCAACCCCTCTGCTTTTTAGAAGTGCAACACTAGAGGCACACTCCTAGGGCCTTTTCTGTCAGCAGTTGCCCCCAACACCATTCCTAAAGGGATTTCCCACATGGAGGGGCTCCATGGGAAAGGACATATTACCTATTGTGGATAATCTCTGCATGGGATGGGGGGAAAGAAAGATGGTCCATACAGCCTCACCCAATCCCTTCTTGATCTGATCATTCCCCGCCTCTTGTGAGAGCCCTCTTGGGCCTCAGAGGTGTGGGAAGGTACTATCAAGGGGGCTGCCCCACCCACTTCCACATGAGGCAGATCTGCTAATGGAGAGAGCCCTTCATACACAGATCTCCCTAGGATACTCTGAGCCAGGATTTGGCAGAGTCTGGAGAGTGTCTTCTCAAACACAGGGTGAGAGCTATATCCAGATGGAGCATTACAAAAATAATAGCTTACCCCGTATTACCCAAATTCCTCTCTAAATGCCTGTATATCTGGTCATTTTCACTTTATTCGTAAAGAAGAAGTGAAATTCTTCACAAATACCAGGGCCTGAGTGTAAGGTTCTGTGAGTCTGTAGCAATAGCTGATGAAACCAATAATAATTACAACACAGCAGGGAGCTGTGTTCCTTAACCATGAATACGTTATCAGATCTATGTGCAAACAAATGCTCCATCTAGAGGTGGTCAACTTTCTGTAATGTGACATAGCTAGTGACAGTGTAGGAGACCTATAGAAAAGATTGTTAAACAAGGTTGGGGACTAGTTTATAATCAGATGATAAAAAGGCTAAAATTTTCAAATAAGGGTGTTTATCCTTACATACTTAAATTAATATTCCGGAACTGAAATAAGAGGCCTGAGTTTTCACAAGTGCTGAAGGTACACCATATTTGCAAATCAGACACTTTTCAGACACTCAAGTTTGAAAATTTCAGCTACTTTTCAGTTTACTAAGGTATTTTCCTACCAGAGAGGCTCCACAGCAGTACCTGAGTAGATGTTGTTGTAAAAGCTTTATTTAGATTCCACACGATACACCCCTGCTTATCCATGGGAATAACTCTACATACGCACCTGAGATTAGATGCTCTCTAATTTTCAACTTGTCTCTACCTAAAGCCTCTGTTACTTATATAGTATACTGTACTTCCAATATAGAAGTCAGCATGGATATGTCTGGACCAAAGAGCAGTCCATTTTAAAGGTATCCGAAAATTATATTTGCTGAATTAATAAAGTTCAGAGAAGTACTGCACATAAAATTTTGGGTCTCTATTTTTGAATCTGCTGTTAATCAATAATTCTGAAAGGGAAAATTGTTCAAAGATTGTGTTCTGCACTCATAGATACATGTGTGGCATTTTCTAGACAAACGTCTGTAAGGGATAGTCTTGGAGCTGTTTTGGACCCAGGATACTAGAGAGACAAGGTGGATGAGGTAATATCTCTTATTAGACCAAATTCCGTTGCTTTTGAGCTTACACCGAGCTCTTTTTCAGGTCTGGGAAATATATTCAGTGTCATAGCTAAATACAAGGTGGAACAGATAGCTTAGCATAAGTAGTTAACACAAGGGACCCATCAAGGTGAAGTGGCCCATTAACACCTTTCCAATCATGGAGGGGGAAATGATTGCACATCTCTAGTTGTCACCTACTACCCCATACTGGGACCCATAGGGGGTATCATCAAACAATTACAACCTATATTTGATGGGTATCACATCCTGAAAGAAATTTTTCCAGAACCCCCTCTTCTGGCCTTCAAACACCCCAATCTCATCATCAGAAGCTAGCTCCCCACAGACCAGGACACACCAACTCAAAGTGGCATCAGACTCTGCCAAAACAACAGATGCAAAATTTGTAGAAATATCTTCACTGCTACAATGATCAACCCTCCTCCTTCACAAAACACTTTTCAGGATCCATGGGTCTTATGCATGCCTATCACAACATGTGGTGTACCTCATCCAGTGCACTAAATGCCCCAATAACAACTATGTGGGTGAAGTTTTGGGTTACAGTGAACTATGTAGGTTAGAGGTTTTTAAGCTGCAGCTTGATAAAGCCTTGGCTAGGATGATTTAGCTGAGGTTAGTCCTGCTTTGAGCAGGGGGTTTGACTAGATGACCTCCCGAGGTCCCTTCCAACTCTAATCTTCTGTGATTCTATGATTCTAAGTGAGACAGTCACTATGCTCTTGAATGAACTCATGCAGAAAAATTTTAAAAGACAAAAATGTCATCTTTCACCTATGGGTGAACACTTTTCACAAAGTGATCATTCTATATCTGTCCTCTCAGTTCTCATACTCAAAGGAAACCTGCACAACATCTTCAAAAGATGAGCCTAGAAGCTTAAATTCATAACTTTGCTGGACACTAAATATCATGGACTCAGTAGAGATACTGGATTTATGGCTTCTTACAACAATCTAAAACCCACTAAATCCCACCCTCCAGTCTTTCTCTCTCTCCCCCTCCCCCTTTTCCCCCATGGCTGGAGAGGTGTTAACTGGTCACTTCACCTTGAATGGTTCTTGAAATCTGTTCACTACTTGTGCTAAACAATCTGCTCCACCTTGTATTTAGCTGTGACGCTCTGAGTACATTTCCCACACCTCAAAAAGAGTTCTGGTAAGCTCGAAAGCTTGTCTCTTTTAACAGCAGAAGTTGGTCCAATAAAAGATATTACTTCACCCACCTTGTGTCTCTAGGGATGGTCTAGGTTTACTTGCTTCTGCCTCAGCTCAGGGGGCTGGACTAATGAGCTGTCAAGGTCCCTTCCAGCCCTACATTTCTATGATTCTAGTAAAGTGTGCTGCTCTATTTATGCCAAACAAAATCTGTTAAAGTAATCTACATGAAAAAATACATGGTAAACTGCACTTCTGCTACAGATGGAACATAACAACAGAGATTCATTTACAAGCCCAACAAAGAGTTTGTTTGATTTGAAATCTGTGGTGCTGTGAAAAGCTTGTTTTGAAACAGTATGGAGTGAATTTTAATGCATGTAAAACAGAGCAGTAAGTGGAGCCAGACAAAGGGCAGGCTGGCCTGCTTTCAAATGCTCAACATATCTGTGCTATGCCACCTCAAGCTTGACCTACCATATCCCTGCTATTCCCTTCCTGGGCCTTTCTTGAACAGAGAATAACAACCATGTCAACCACATCTACAGTGTGAGCAACTTTCCACTAATAAATAGAAGGCTGCCAAGGTCAACGTGATGTGTAACGTAAGTAGGATTTGACTCTAGAAGTCAAATGTTACCACATGAGTTGTCAGCTCTAATTTTACAGAGAATGGAGAGCAACCATTTTCAAGTTAGCCTCTGAGGAAAAAGGAGAATTATCTGCTGATAATTATGAGGTGTCAGAATTACAGTAGGATTATCTATAAAACCAAAAGGCCTATGGTCCAGGGAAGGGAATAAGGAAATGAAAATTATAAAAGAGCACACAAAATATTGTTGTTAGTGACTCAGAGTTATCTACTGCTGTGCAGGGAAAATCTCTTTGTGGATTTCCTCTGAGTGTCCTCCAAAATCATCCTGGGAAAAGGGTAGGGTTCCCTTGCCCAGCGAGCCATGGTCCCATCACCAGAGCTCAGTGAATGGTGGGGGATGCACAAGAGACCACCTACTGACTCTGGGATTCCCATTGCTCCCTGACAGTGGAACTCCAATGAAGCTGTGTTATCAGGACTTTCCTAAGCCCTCATTCTGGGTAGGGGTCTTCACTTGAGCAGAGTCTCAAGTAGTTTTGATGAGACAGCTAGATATTTATATTGAAATAGGCATTCTTTAGGGATATAGTCTCAAACCAACCTTGTAAACTCAGAAAAAGAATTATACTCTAGAGGCTACTGTCATCACCACACAGAAACTGAACTTTGATGTATGTGGTCAGATTTTGTAGATCCCATATAGTTGGGAATGAGGAAATAATGGTAATAGAACCTTTCTCTCAATTACCACTGAAATAACTCTGCTGTTCCTTTTTGGGGAAGGACATTGATTTTATTCTTTGTATTTTCTTGTAAGAGGGATCCCAGAAAGGAATGAGGAATTGGCGTGGGGAAGTGACACAAAATAAATCCTCTGAAAAGTGAATGGATGGAGTGAAATTCTGCAGTGGACCTGGCTGGAGTGAACTTCTCTCCATTTGTCTAAGGTAATTTTTCACCAAAAGCTGGAGGTGTAGGAAAATGATTTGCTGCACATATTTTGAGCTGGGGATTTTCAATGTGCTACCTGACTTGCTGCTCTGAATAAAAAAAAAAGCTTGAACCTGCCAGTGCTGACACTCTGTCTTTCCACCTGGGTTATTTCCTGGTTGAGAATGAGAATTCCATTGACTACAATAGGAGTTAGGTGTTTAACCTGCTTCGGTGCTTTTGAAAATCCCATCAGGCACCTATCTACATCTTTAGGCACCTAAAAACCCTTGAAAATCTAGCCCACAGTCCTTATAACATTAAATTACAGTTCAAAATACTTAAACACTAACACTATTTTCTCACACAAGCAATTGCTGTAGAAGCTACAGAGGTTTTATGTGATTCCAAACACTTTATGAATGGGAAGCTGCAAGGGCAGGTGGATCAAACCACAATCTCTCTATTGAGGTATGGCCCACACTATGTAAACTTTTGAGAGAATCCCTCAGATATGGCATGTTCATCAGATAGCTAAATGAAATAGTGTTGGGACTGTGGAAAATCCCAGCAATAGGAAGGTAGATGGGAGAAGAAACTGGTGAGCAAAATAAAGGATTTGAGAGGAAAGTGGCTTGTTGATTGGGTCAAATAAAGCTGCTGTGATTGGCGATTCAAAACCAAAGTGCTTTGGCCTGTACTTGCGGCTATGATTTCCCTCCTTCTTTGGCCAAAGTATTTTGGTCTGAATTGCCAATTACAGCAACTTTATTTGATCTAATCAACAAGTTTCCCTTAACTAATGGGTAAAAATAAATATTCCAGGCACTGATTCAGTCTCTTGATCAGTTTACAACAGGTTAGTTTCCTCTTTTATTTCCCAAGGCAAAGTTACTGGAGGACACTTCTGGGTGCAATGGCTCATGCAAGAAGTGCTTTTTATTTGCCTAATTGTGTCTTCTTGATGCATTCTCTACCTTTTTAGGAGACATAACACCCTTAATCTACGTATGCAATTGCCATTTATAATCTATGATACTCTGCATTTATTTCCAGAAGGAATCATTTGCCACTAATTTTGATCTATGTGTTCCTCTCATCTGTTTGTTAGGGAACAATGCTATTTGTTCTTAAACATGGTATATAATACAATACAATAGTTTGGAAAGAAAAACAGTGCCATGAATAAAAGAATAGTGATCCATCTCATTAGCCATTGAATTTCTCTGAAACAACACTTTTTCAAATGAGAGTATGATTATCCTTTTCTGAACTATACAGTGCATTTCAGGAGAAAGCCCATGTACCAAATTCAGCTGGAGCTATTACTAACACTAAAATCCACACACACCTTGTCTTCATACATCCTTTTAGATTCCCGTAATTCAGAACGCAGCTGAGAAACAGTAGATTCCAGCTGACTGACCTGACGCATGTACATTGAATTCTGGTTTCGTGTTTGTTCTCTAAAAAAAATTTTGAAAGGAAGGAAAAAAATGTTGTGAGCACTGCCAAAGCATGATACATACGCAACTATGCTAAGGACTTCTGATCCCTGGACTTCACTGTACTAAGTGTAGTTGTAGTCTGAAATGTGACAATATAAAAATGGCACCCCTTTACTGCATAGAGCTGCTTCCTGTGTATTCAGAGTCGTATTTGGTTAATTTAATGACAAAAATAAGGAGTTACTACTTTTATTTCTGTTTATAATTCTGGCTCATGTATCATCAACCATGTTAACTAAGTTTTAACTGGGAAGCCAAAGTCTGTCTTTAATTGCACCAGAGGGCTGCACAAGTGGAACTCCAGGCAGAATTCAGTTCACAGAATCTTTATCATTGGTGATTATGCGCAAATCACACAGCCTGAGCTCGGTTTGATTTCCAAACCCCAGCTTGGGTTGCAGGGTGGTCAGATAGAAAACTCATCTTTTAACCTTTTAAACTGAGCACATCTGACCTACAAGTCAAGAGACCATCGATAGGGAACCACAATACCATTTTCCAGTCATGCAATTGTTATCAATGCCAACGCTGGCCATATATGTGGCTTTTCCACAAAATCTTCTATAAGATTCATCACTATTTATATCTGCCTGTAAACATCACAGAAATTCACTCATTCTTATTTATAACACTGGTAACAACAAGAATACTGCTAGACATGAATTTTGGACCCGAATCCTCCCAGCCCTTTCTGGTCAATAACTCCACTCATGGCCTTTCAATTCTGCATAGCCCCACTTTTGCTTAATTTATGTAATGCTTTATTCTTACGTGCCTTACGTGGAGGAAGATACTAAGCTCTATATTCTTAACTAAAGCTGGTAAAAAATCAGCTTATTTTCCACAGGATATTTTCAGAAATATGGAAAAGCATAGTTTTAATTTAAACTTTCTATGGAAAAGTTTGACTTTTTGTTTAAAAAAATCAAGAACATAAATATTTTTATTTGGAAATGCTGTGAAGTGTCTAATGGGAGTTGAAGTTCAGAAGCCTCATGTTTCTGTTCTCCTGTATAGGTGGGGATCCGTGGGAGGACTACATCTCCCCTGATGCTCCACGGTCTCCCTTATGGTGAGGGAAAGTGGTTGTCTGATCTTGGTGCATCATGGGAGACATAGTCCAGCTGAGATACTCAGCTTGTAGTGGAGAATGCAGACCTGAGAAAATTGAACAATGCCCCGGAAGCACCTTGGCAGGGTTGCTGAATATTTTGGTTTTCAGCCAAAAGATTTGGTTTTGGGGCAATTGTTTTTTTGAGGAAAAATTGAATTTTTTTGCAGAAAGACACTTTTCGCAAAAAACCTTGTTTAATCAAAACCTTAATTTTCTGTCAAAACCAGTTTTGATGGAAAATTTTTGACCAGCTCTATTCTTAATCGCATTTTACAGATGAGGAAACTAGAGCACACATAATGGTTAAGGGCTGTTTTATGGCATTCAGTCACAAGCCCTGATTAAGGGGTGTTCAGAACTGCATCACCTCACAATAAATATCTGGAGCACTGTGCCTCAGGCTGACAGTCTCTCAGGTGCTGCTTCCTGCATGTGGGTAGGTATTCTTTTTGCACCAGCCAGTTGCAGAATGCTCCCCACAGAAACCTTTTCCTGTTCTGTGGGTGAGTACAGAGAGGGAGCAGGGCCATGGTCACACTTCTTCCTAACCCCTTTTTGAAGTCCTACTTCCCAAAGGGGGGAAGAAGAGAAGCAGTCCCTGTGATCCATAGAGAGTGCAGGGAATGCTATTGTGAGCATCCCCCACACAGATGTGCAAGTGGGGAAGGTTCTTGTTCACTGCTTCACTCCACTCCTGTGAATTTTTGGCATGAGCTGCTCACAGCTCAGGACTCAGAGATTTGCTCAAAATCACAAAAATAAGTTTATATCAGTCAGGAAAAGAGCCCAGGACTGATTCTTCTCTATCTGCACCAATGTAACTCCAGTGACTTCACTCGGCTTACCTGGTTTCTGACTGAGAGTTGGTCCCCATGTCTCCTGATTTTCAGAGCTTTGCCTTAAGCACAAGACTATATGTTCCCCTCCATTTACTTACTAACTTTTCTTGATTTCTCCTCCCCTGATTTCTGCGATGGTTGATTAACTCTGAAGCAAAGTTACTAAAAAATCTTAGTATGCTAGCAGAGAGGATATGCTAGCAGAGAGGAATTGATTCTCTAGAATCAAGGTTACTTTTAATGTTTTCTACAGTATAACTAAAACATACTGAATGATCTCCATCTGACTTTGGATATTGTTTGCATGGCTGCGTGCACTGTTGGTTTTATCTGTCAGTGCTGCCACCTCCCGTTCATGTTCATTTATGAGTTGCTCAATTCTGTTTAAAGAAGGGGAAAAAAAGAATACTGGTTACAACTGTAATCATGGTAAGAAATTTCCCCATGGCATAAACTGAATGGAAAATCATATTTCTTAGTAGTCACAAGTTTAAAGATTTGGGGGATTTGTCATGAGCCTAACAATCTGTATAAAACTAATCCCCAGTTTATTTTGATGACACTGAACAATCATAATGGGATAATTCAATTAGAAAGTTAGAGAAGGTACAATGTATTGAACAAGAAAGGCCAAAGCTCTGAATGAAAAAAACAAGAAAGATGAGAGAAAATCTCAGGATAATAAACAATGACAAATAAAAGTCATGTCATCCACACATTGTTATTTACATTAAAGCACTACCATGTACTATACAAGCTGTACTACAATCTCTGTTGGCCACATAAATAGGAAGCTCAGTTGCTTATTTTAATCACAGAGATGGGAAAAGCTTTCATTTTAAAAAAGCAGAAAGCACTGTAAGGACTTTTTGCAGTGTTACTGACAATACCGCTGGTCATTTCTATTTTCCATCTTACTTTAGAAAGCTATTGATTAGTGCTGCTCTCCACACAAGAATGATTTAAATGGTTTTAGTTATAATCAATAACAAACATACCTACATTAGGAAAATATTAACATGACATGGTAAAGAACTCAAAAGTCAGAAAAGCCTCATGTTATAACCCAATGGAAATTGTTTTGCTCAGACTCTTCCAAAATATTGACCTGCCAGCAGAGATCATGTCTGGAAATTGTTAAATGTGTCAGGAAGTTATGAGCAATTAAAAACATCAGGCTAAAATAGTAACAGATAAACCCTCACTAATAATGACTGCTACTGACCCCTACACCTATTGCAGTACATCAGCATCTGGTACAAGAAATAATTCATCCTTGAAATGTGTGGAAGTGTGTGTGCCTGAATTGTACTAATAATTAAATTGAGGAAAGGTACCTATCTTCATGTTGTTGAAGCAGAAGTTCTGTTTTGGTCTGTGATTCTTTTTTCAGTGATTCAAGTTGTTCTTCTAACTGTTGTAAGTAAATTACAATGTTGTTTATTGTGAGTAATCAATCTTTCGCACTAGTAAATGAAAACATAATCTAAATCAATAGTTACTACAGTTTAAGAAACCAAGGTTCACTTCTAGAACAGCTTGCATAGTAAAGACTTACAAGGAAGGTTAATTTCTGGCAATAAGCCACAGAGTTGAGGTGGGGACAGTACAGAGACACATCATCCCAGTGTGAGCTTGTTCACTGTGCTCCTCCTTAAAGATGTTACAGCATTTGCTCCTCTGTGCCTGGCCCACTGCCAGTGGTGGTGGGAATAGGGTCACAGTCCGTACTCCTGCCTGCCCCCTTTGCATGAGCTAGTGTAGAAAGCAGTGCTAGCCTTGCAGTCTTTCCATTCCCTGAGCACCAAGACTCCTGTTGTACCTGGCCACTGAATGGGACGTGTAAAGGGCGTGAGGCTCTTTACACCCTCGCAGGCTGTCTCTTCACTAAGAAAAAAGGGTGTTGTTATCTTGAGTTAAGTGTCTTCACTAGGATTTTATCTGAAGTAAAGGTGGTTTGTAGTTTTCACACAAGTTAGCAGATTGAGTTAAAAACTATGGGGAACTTGGGGTTTACCTTGACCTGTTAATTTATTATTATTTATCATTTGTATTACTACAGTGTCTAGAAGCCTCATTGTGCTGTGTGCTGTACAGACAAAATAAAAAAGGTCCCTGTCTCAAAGAGCTTACTTGTGTGAAAGTTACACAGTTCCTTGTCTTCACTAGGATTTTACCTCAAGTTAGCCGATGAGTTAAGAACACACTCTTTTTGTCCTAATGAAGACAGAGCTGACACTCATTTGTCCACCAGCATGGTGGCCAAGGCACAATCTGGCTCTAACTAAGCCAATGATAAAGCATCAGACAAAGGAAACTTTGATAGCCAGCAGCACTGACTTCTGTATGGCTTTATTTCATTAAATGCTGAGCACTCTTAACTTCCATCTAAATCAATGGAAGTTGAGGGCACTTGACATCTCACAAGACGTGCTGAGCACTGTACAGATTCAGGCCATAATTGATTAATATTGTTGCCCCTTGGCCAATGTTTAGGGCATCGCTGCACTGTTTCCATTAGGAGGAGAAACTGATGATGGAGCCAGGTATTTCTCTGATACCATTAATTAGGAATGTATACAAAGACCTGTTTTCCTGAACCTAGTAGGAATAAACAGCAGCAGACAGTTACCTTGCTCACAATTTCCAAGCCTAGTTTTAAACAAGTCCTTTGCCCCAAGGAGCTATCTCTAGTCCCACTCAGGGCCATCTTCACAACTACTTGTCTCACTGTCTACTGGTTTTCTCCTGACTTTTTACATCTTTCTCCCTCTGACACCCACAGACACCCATACCTCCAACCAGTCAATGTCCCAGCACCTGTGTTTGCAATCAGTCCCGAGGGAAACCCCTCTACGCACATGGCTTAGTTTCTGCTTAAGCCTTGTCATGCTGGCTAGAGCCTTGGGCAGTGGCATCTATTATTTCAGCTATTACTACACAAAGGAGCCTTTAACTGCTCCTTCATTTAACCTGAATGACAAGTGCTTAGTGCACCTATTGACTTTATCCAGGTCTGGGATTGATGGCCGGTATTAACACTACCTTCAAGCATAACAATCTGATGGCTAACTTTTCATACTGAAGCTACTAGTGAATCAATGTAACAACTGTAAAATTTTAGCTTTCAAACATGTTTAGAAGATAACCAAATGGAGATTCAATTTAGAAGCGGCTCTGACCTGGGGGAAAGATTCTTCAGCCATTCCTCTGCGTAGTGCACAGCTCAGCTGCTTGGGCCAGACACTGAGTTGTGGATTTGGCTCTGTATGGCTAAATAACAAATGGCCACCTGGAGCATACACCACTACCTGGCAGGAAAAGTAGTGTTCTCTCTACTCACCGGGAAAATCCTCCCTTTGAGATACGACACTTCTGAGTCTAAATCTCGTAGGACTTTGCTAAAAGCTGTGCCCAAGTTGCGGATATGGAGACCGCTGATGTTCTCATGCTCATACACCCTCTTGCCTATGCTGTCTTCATAGTCCACTAGGATGCCCCGCAGTTCATGGAGTACTTCCTCATGGCCATGTACCATCTTTTTCAGATGCTCGGTTTGGCTATTGGCCTCCCTCAGCATCTCCTCCTGAAGGTGGTTGGCTGTTTCCAGTTCATGAACTGTAGCCTGTAGCTGTATTTTGATATCCTCTTGGCTCTGGGATTCTCTTCGTCTGTATTTGAGAATGGAAGACATCCAAGAAATATTGAAAGTTACATGATATACAGTGTTTGTTTTTATCCAGTCAGATATGTTATTTTATAATCACTCTTTCAGCAAATTATGGAATCTGGTTTGTTTTCTCAAACTATGGGCCAGACCTAGCACTCTGCCATAGCTACTGCTGCCCAAGGTTCCTTCCAGGAGAACCATCCTTGCCCTTGGGGCCCAGTTCAATCACTGGGAGTCCTTCTCTGCCTCCCAAGCCCACATGGGAGCTGTGTATCGCTTACCAGATACACTACAATGGGCTAGTCTCTGATGTAAGCATGTGCACCTGATATCCACAAGAGCATCCCTCTCCATTTGCACCTCCTGAAGTTTGGTCTGCAAATCAATGATTGTCTGTCTTAAATTGAACTTCTGTTGTTCATGCAGCTCAGTGGTCTGGAAAAACAAAACAAGCAAATTATTGAATATTTGACCCAAACTAAACATGCCTAAGAGCAATATGGTAATTTATAAGAAGATACATTTATTTAGTATTCTCAGGTACCCAGATTGTTGCTCTATGCTGTGGGGCAGGTGTATTGGGGGCATCATTGGAGGGGGCATGGCAAGAGTGCTGCTGTGCTCAAGCTATTCTTAGCTGCCAGGTGGCACCCTGGGAGCTATGGCAGCTGAGAATAGGTAAGAGGCTGCTCTAAACTGTGCTGGTGACCAAACAGTTCCCTGGCCAATCCAGGAATCCACTATGTATTAAATCCATGCCAGCCACATCCATGAATTAGATAAAAAGTCTTCAACTCACATCATTTAGCCTCTTCTGCAGATCTCTGACTTGCTGTGAGTACTCTTCCAAGATGCTCTCAATGTGCTCTTTTCCAGGGTAACCTGTGCTTCTCCTCTGGGTATCAAGGTCCACTTCGCATTTAGAATACAAGACAGTTTTGGGTGGACTACTGCCAGCACTAGCAGAGGTAGAGGTTTCCATCACTGTGCTGCGAATGGAAGATGCTAGTACATTCTGATTGCCGATAAATGGGTAAGCAGCACCTGGAAGAATATTCAGTAAATAAAATAATTTTTTACACCAGTACAAACCGAGTCAAATGAGTGTTCTCCCTATTCACTTCAAGACAGTGGATTATCAAGCCTATGTACTTTAGAAGTCAGCTTTTTCTAAGGATTGTATAGACCCAATCCATTCTTGAAATGCATCTTGTCATGTACTCCAGTGCCAAGTGAGGGCAGAGTGGATGTGAGATAATGCAAGATCAGACTGGTAACGTTTTAAACTCACTTTGGACTGGTGAAAATGACTCCGCAAGGTGCAAGGCAATGGTGAATCAGGCCCTGTGGCCTCAGTCCTTAGACTACAGGACAATCACCCCCAAGTAGGGGGTTCCACTGATGGTGTAGAGCTCATGGTAGCTCCTATGGCACCCACCCTTGTAGCTGGTGAAAAGTTGCATGGCCAAGGCATCCTTGCACTATCCCTGGCTGACTTAACAGCACGGTGGGACCACTGGCAGTCTGATAACAGCCCTAATTTACATGGTGGGGGACCCAGCGTACAGCAATCTAGAGATCAAGAAAATGCAAAAGCAGATTAAAGCCACCTTTGCGCACACATCCAACCCCATCCCCTATCCTAACACATCTGTGCCACTTTGTTAATTCATAGGAAATATACTAAAATCAGATTAGGAAAGGGATAGATAATGAGACAGAAAATATCATCAAGCCACTATATACGTATGCCCACACCTTGAAAACCACATGGGGTTCTAGTCACTCAATCTCCAAAACGATATATTAGAATTGGAAAAATACAGAGAAGGGCAACAAAAAGGATTAAGTGTATGGAACAGCTTTCATATGAGGCAAGATTAAAGACTGGGACTGTTCAGTTTAGAAAAGGGACAACGGAGGCGGGATATGATAGAGCTCTATAAAATCATGAATGATGTGGAGAAAGTGAATAAGGAAGTGTTATTTACCCCTTCATGTAACATAAAACAGGGGGTCACCCAATGAAATTAATAGGCAGTAGGTTTAAAATAAACATAAGGAATTACTTCTTCATATAAGGCACAGGCAACCTGTAGAACTCATTGCCAGGGAACAGTATGAAGGCCAAAACTATAACTGGATTCAAAAAAGGATTAGATAAGTTCATGGAGGATAGGTCCATCAACGGCTTTTAGTTAAGATGGACAGGGATGCAACCCCGAGCTTTGGGTGCCCCTTGCCTATGACTGCCAGAAGCTGGGAATGGACAACAGGGGATGAATCATTCAATAAATTGCCCAGTACTGTTCTTTCCCTTTGAAACATCTGGCACTGGCCTCTGTTGGAAGACAGGATACTGGGTTAAATGGACCATTGGTGTGACCCAGTTTGGCCATTTGTGTGTAGATATTTTTGTACATGGTTCAGAATTCAAAACATCAGTTTTGAAACCACAGGAGAATATTTCCTATAAAATGCTTCAACTTTAAGTGTAAAATTTCAACCCTTAAGCACCCTTTTTAACATTAATACCTCTTGAGTGGGACAGTTTGCACAACCGAGATAGCCTGATGTTAAATAATTCTCAATATTGTTAAACAGTATTTAGTACTTGCCCCCACTGGCCATGCTGCCACTTGATAAAGTCTCTTCGTGACTCAGAGAATGTGTGATTGATTCCATTGTAAATTTGGTTGCTTCTTCTTGGAGTTTCAGAGTTTCTTTTGTTTGTCTTTCCAGTGCTTCCCTGCAAAACCATGTGTATGAATATTTGTTGAGAGAGCACTGTATGACTAGAGAAGGGAATCCAACTGCATTGTGTCACCACAAATAGTATCTAAAATGAATAACTAAAAAGAAATGTCATTTCATAGGATTCATTTAGTGACATTATAAACCCACAGGGTCTGCGTTTGCATTTAGCAAGAAAGTGTCAGATTTTCAACTCATGTAAATTTGTAAAGCTCCCCTGAAATTAATTGAGCTATGCTGATATACACTAGCTAAGATTTATTCCAAAGGGGACTGAACACAAAATATAAGAAAACACAACACTTCATCAAATAAATAAAAACAAACTGTTTGGATCTTTTCAAAACAAGATTTCTTTTTTCCACACTTAGTTTTTCTCCTGATTGGCTGGCAAAATGCTGACACAGAACCATAGACATTCTGCTTCACTGTTTAAAGTTATCATGGCTGATTGAGTTGTTAAGGCTTCAATCGATCAAATGGTTAAGGAGAAATTTCATACGGAATTCTGATAAGTGCTGTGGGATTGTATTTTTCAGATGTTACACTGAGACACTTCAAAGTTCTAAAGAGAAGAAACCCTCTGCAATAACAGAAAACATTTAGTTAGTTAAACACACTGATCTCCAGCACAGAAACAGGGACTCTTCTTGCTCACAGCATGAAATCAGCCATATAATGCAGAGTTTTCAAAATCTTATTTGTTTGAAGTCACTCAGGCAGCACAACATTTCATAAAAACACACATCTAGCATTTTGAAGAGGGGAGGAAGAGGAAGGTAAGGACAAAATGGGAAGGGAGATATTTCTAAATGGGGATCCACATCCTATTTTTGAAGTCTATACAGCTCATGAAAATGGACAAAACACTAGATTTTTCATAGGTGTTAAAGACATCAAGAGAGAAAACCTGCAATGAAGCTTACTTTCTCTTGGGTTCAAATGCAGTCAAGTGTGCTATGTGTGACCGAAGACTCATAGAGTAATGGCCAGATTGTTACTGGCACTGGTGTGGGTGCGCAAGGGACGGAAATAAAGCACTTCCCTTCCTTTGTGAGTTTCAAAAAAGGCTCTGTCTCAGTCTAGGTCTAGTCTCTGAGCTCAAGAGACCGCAGAGACTACTCCCTCCATAAGGCCTCAAGGGCACACATTGCCCCACTGGGGGAGATTGGAGTAGGAAGGAGGCTAACCCCCCTGCACTGCCCCGTGGAGCTGGCCGAGTGCTGCACAGGAAGTTTACAACCTGATTTGAGCTTATTGTATCTCTATTGTAACTAGAGGGTGCCTCATTTACTGTATGGATATTGCTACACCTCAGTTTCACCTCACACCTCCATAGTATGATATAGGAAGTGTTCAAATGGAGCCTTCTAAGTGAAATACAACAAAAAACTCAGAGGCATTTATTAACTTGGGGCCAAATTCACTGATGCACTCCATGCACCCATTTGGTGATGCAAAGCAGTCAAAACCTACTAGTAAATCCAACCTGAAGAGTGTTAAATGCTGAGTGTTAATGCTGAAGCCCAATGATGTTACTTTTCAGGCAAGATTTTCAATTATTTGATGCATAACTGTGTGCCTAAACCATGCAACTAATTGCCATAAAAGGGCCAAATAAACAAAAGGCAGAAAGATTTTCGAAAAGGACCTTGCGTCATTTTTACCTCATGGACTGATGAGCAAGGTAACAATATGAGAATACAAGTAAGAGAATGAAGCCCTAAATGTTCAGTTATTACCCCAGGACCACATCCTACCTTTAATCTTTATGCAAAAGTCCCATTGTCATCAGTGATAATTCTATTGTGGACTGAGGAAGTACCTTGCCCTAACTATTACCCTGGCATCAACAACGTAATTTATTCCTCTTCAGAGAAGGCTTTGACATCTGTGCACTTTGTAACACATTTCTTACTTATCTTTGTTGTCACATTATTGCTCAGAAGACTATCTTTTAATATTCTGGTCATAATAAGTCTGGTCTGGTCTTATAGTACATTGTAAGAGTAAATAGCAGAATATTTTTTAAAATAACTTCACTAATAAACAACAAAAAAGACAGCTACTACCTTAATTCCTGGATATTCTTGCTCATTGTAACAGTGTCTGCAAAGAATAATAGCAATCTTTATTTTTTTACATATTAAAAATCAACTTTCTGTCTTAATCACATGAATTTTGAATTGATTCAATGTAATGTTGTAGAAATAAGTCCACAAATATTAAACAATTAGTTGCTTATATTTGCTTTGGAAAGTTTTGCTTTGTTTAGTGGGTAAAATGGTAAGGCGGTCTTTGTTGCATAAACACAACTGTATGTTTTCTAACATGCATCAACTGTCATGGGATGACTGGACCCTTTCAGAGGTTAATGGGTCCTGTCCATTTGTGACTCATTCAATCCTCCTCATGTGGGGAAAAATTAGTGTAGTCACATGACTGGCAGTTCATGTGGTTAAAATCAGTCCAAGCCTGGTGTTAAAAGTGAAGCCTCCAGAAGCTAAAGAACAAACAAACAGTTTGAAAGAGGCCTACTAGATTAGGGAGATTTGCTCCTAGAGACACCAGCTGGGGAGTATTGCTGCCTGCTGAGCTCTCCCCACCCAGGGAGAAATGCACTAAGGTAAAAAGAAACTAGTTGTGGAGGAGCTGGTCTGAATTAACAAACACAGCCCAAGGAGCAGGACTGTGGGTCTTCAGTACTAAGGAGAGAGAAGCCTGACAGGAAATCCCCTCAGCCCCATGAATTTAGAGGAGCTTTTCTGTGGGGAAGCTGATTAAACTAAATAAATTACTTCCCTAGGAGAAGGTGGATATTATTTGAAGACTCGGGGAGGGGAAGTGATTTACCTGAATCCCCAGGGAGCTGAAGGCAGTGTGTCTCAGAACTACATTGTGTCTCTAGCAGTCGTGATCTGGGATGGCACCCTGTTGTATGACTCTGGCATCTGCTATGAAATATCTCTTCCAGTCAGAAAAAGTGGTAAGTTTTGCATACCTTTCTCACAACTGATTTCAGGCATCAGACATTGTGATCCAAATTAACACTAAAGGCCAGAATTTCAAAACTCTCTGCCTAGACTATGAACATTTGCACATACAAACTGTATGCACAGATTGACCTATTTTGTTCCTGAAGTACCCATTTGGATGGCTCAAATTGAGGGTTTTAGGTGCAGATTTTACAGGTATGTTAGACATCCAGTTTCGAAAACTTGTCCCTAATAAACCTGAGCTCTATTCAGCTTTGCAAAATTCTATGCATCCACTCATGTGGCAAGTAAGTCTTTTTGATAGTGTAAACGCTTTACACACCTATCATGAAGGCAAGTAGCTTTTTTTTTTTTTTTTAAATCTGGTCTAGTAGATTTTCATGACAGTTTTGCAAGGCTGGATTAATTTGAGAAAGACAGAGGTCCCACTCAGCTCTGGCATAATCCCCCTGTACCGACAAGAGCTGCATTTAGTTCAGAATTTGTTCCAAGGCATATAAGAGAATGAAGAATTTGCAATTATATAATCCTTTCAGCCAAATTATACAAGTGGATAAATATTATTGTCCCAATTTCTCTGATCCAGAAAACTTAAGTCACTGGTCCAAGGTGCACAATAGGTCAACAGAAGAGTCAGAAATAGAATCCAGGTGTCCTAGTTCCCAGAGCCCCACTCTTAACCACTAGAGAAGGCTGCCACTTTCAAAATTATTATCTGTGTTGCGGTAGTGCCTAGGAACCTAGTCATAGACCAGGCTGGTGTGCAAGATGGGTTTGTACAGGAGGGTCAAAAAGTTTTCAGACTTGGGTGCCTAAAATCAGACATTAATTTATGTGCCTAAATACAAAATTACAAGTGACTTTTGTTTAGAGGTGCTGATCATCTGCAGCTCCCTCTGAGTTTTCTTCCCTGCAAACTGGGCTGAAGGAGTCTGCAAGTGACTCACAATGTTTCATAGTTGCTGAACTTGCAGGAATGAATTGCTCCTCCTTTGGATTTTCCAAATATGGGAGTGTAAAGCCAGGTGTGTGTCCCCAGAAGGCACACACTAATGCAGAAGACTGCCCAGCTACAGGCAACTGAAGTTCTAGAGTAAGCTTATTGTCCAACGAATTTAAGAGTCTAGCAGCACCTGGAGTCTGCTGGCTCTGCAGGAAGTAAAAGGAATCTAGGTCTGCCTGTGCTAGGCCCTCCAAAGCCTGAGTTCAAACTTGTACAAAATACTTATAAATGTTTGTTCTGATTTGCATACATGGACATGGTCATAGCCTCCTGGGAAAGGAAGTCTTAATTTTCATCTCCGCAGGGGCTGACTTCCCCCCGCGGCAACTTCAGAGGCAGCAGCTTTTTCCCTGGAGAGCTGAGTTTCTTCTTATGTTCTCTGCCTCTGGCCCTTGAGCTGTCCAATCTGTGTGTCTCTCTCTCCCCCTATTGTCTCTCCCTGTAGGTCTCTGGGTCAAATTCACCCCTGTTACTTCAGTTTTATGCCACTGGAACACCACTAATTTCAGTGGTGTTACCCAGGCATCACCGTGGACTGGCTCAGTGGTGAATCAGGCCATTGCGTCCCCTTCAAGCAGAGCTGCCAAGTGTGGGGTTGCTTCTCAAGTGGTGTTTCTCACAGGGGACAGAATCACTGATGCCATTGTCTGTCTGCCTGCCTGCCTGCCTCTCTCCTCCATCCTGATGCCATGGGCAGTCAGAGCAGACCTGGGTGGGAGGCAGGACCTGTCTCTCTGCTCTTTAGAAACAGAGCTGGGAGGGTCTATCCATGTGGATGGTGCCTACAGGAGGCCGGGTGGGGGTATTGGGTCAGTGCCTGGTGAGGATCTGGGGCAGCTGCATTAGTGTCAGGCTGGGTGGGTGCCTGGTGGTGTGCATGTGACTGCATCAGTGCCTCATATGGTAGCTGGTGGGCTGTGGGGCAAGGGGCTATCTGGGTATGTGGCTGGCAGGGCCGGTGAGTGTCAGGGCTGGGTGGGTGCCTGGAGGTGTGAAGAGGGCCAGGTGGGTAACTGACAGGGAGCTGGGGCTGCAGGGTGGGTGTCAGGCTGGGTGGGTACCTGAGGTGTGTGTGTGTGACTGACTTGGTGCCTGGTGCTAATGTGGGGAGTTGGGAGGGTGCCTTGTGGGGGTGGCTAGCTCCGTATATGGCGCTGGGCAGGGGGTGAGGGATGGGGCCAGGCCAGGGAGGGCTCGGTGCCTGGCGCTGTGCAGGGGAAGTGGCCATGCTGGGTGGGGACCAGGGCCAGGAAGGGTGTCAGGCCGCGGTGGGGGAGGGGGAGGGGTGGTGGCTGGCTCAACGCCTGGCGCTGTGTGGGGGCCAGGAGGCCGGGGGGATACGGAGGGGGAGAAGGGCTGCTGGGCTGGGGGCGCTCTCCCCACCTCGCCCAGCGCCGCGTCCTGCTGCCGTCGCCTCCCCGCGCTCGCTCTCTGGCTGGGATCCCTGAGGGGAAGTGGGGAGGCAGAGGGGCTGCCTGGCAGCCTGTAGGGCAGGCACCCCTGGTGGCAGGGAGGAGGTACTGCAGCATTCCCTGATGGGTGCCTGACATCCCCGCTAGGCTGTGGGGATGCCTTAGGGGGCTGCCCCATGTGGGTTCCCCTGAGATGCCTGACACTGGCCAGCCCGGCCTCATGCTTCCGCTGGTGTTTCTGTGTCAGTTAGCCCCATTGCTCTCTGGGGGATCCCCTCCAGCTCTCTGCTGCCCCTGTTTCTGGCATTCCCTTTGTCTCCCCCTCTCCGTCACCCTGTCTCTAAGGATTTAGGAAGGGGTGAGTGGAATCTCCCTGGGAGCAGCCATGCGAAAGGGTTGCATTTTTGTTTGTGTGTGTTTTTAAGGTTGTACACAGATCACACACAAATTAGGGGAGGGTGGCTTCCCCCAAAAGGTCAAAAATCAAATAGCAGCCTGAAAATATCCAATTAATGAATTTTTCAGGAAAAACTCAGGATTTTTAATCCACTCCCATGCTTTTAAGAGGTGTCTGAGTTATTTTTGAATGCCGAAGGATGGCAGTATTGATAACAGGACTTGGATTAGGGAGTCTCCATTGGAAAGCAATTTTGGCAGTCGTCTTCATTCAGCTGCTGGAAATATCATAACTGATTATTCCATCACAAACCTAACGTTCAGTCACAGAAATGTACTGATAGCCCAGGTACAATCATATGTTTGAGCCAACTTCTCCTATACCGCAGCAAATCACACCAAATAATAGCAACCAACAACACACCATAGCACTTTTACAGAGTCCCCAAGAAATATATCTACGGACAAGACTTAAAAATATTAGTGAGCCCTGAAAATTCCTGTCACAAAAACCCAAGAAATATGTTTCTAAACAAACCCTACAGTTCAGCATCAGCTGACAGCGGCACTGCCACAAAAGACTTGCAGGGAATCCTCCACTAAGCAAGCAGCCCTATAACCAGAATGAAAGGACTGCTCCACAGAATGGAAGAAAAATGCTGGCTGCCATCAGTTAAGGGAGAAAGTGATGGAATTCTCCTGCTGAAAACCGAGCCCCCTCGATCCCCCCCATATAACACCAGCCTGCCCACTGCTTACTGCATCACATTGTGAAAGTACCAAATCAGTATCTCAGCAGGGAAAAAAAAACACACACAAGGAAAATTTGTCTGTCTAGACAGAGATACCTTCTATGCCAGTTGTTGAGACAGGACGGACTGTGAAGCTATTTCCCCACGATATTGGCAATGACAAAGGGCTCTTCATCACAAAGTGATGAGGAAAAATTGTGCGTAACCCTGAGACAAAGGAGAGAGGCGGCATGAATCTATATAACACCCTGATGGTGGGGCAGGCATGGACACTAATGACAATAATATCTCGTGTAGTACTGACCTGGCACAGCATGAAGCCTCATCGTGGACAGGTTGTACCTACCTCTGACAGGCACCTGAGGGATCTGTCTCTTTGGCAGCACCTGTATATCTTGTCATGCCAATAAAAAACTAGTGAACTGAGTACTGGCTGTCTATCCTGCTGCAGTGGGGCTGCTGTCCCTGGTAATGGGACCTCCCTCCCCTGAGCATATGGGAGGTGATTTTGCTGCTTCTTATGGGGGTGGGGGGGCAGCTCACACGCTGCTCTTTCATTTGCACACGGCACCAATGACTATCAAAAAGCTGGTCTGGGGCTCTTAAACTCCAGCAACCGTTGAAAGCCACCTGCCCCCTCCTTCACCCACACCCCCAGCCTTTGGCTGGCTCTGTGTCCTAGGAAACAAACCCCTCCTCTAGGACTAGTCATTGTGTGTGGGAACCAATGAAAGCCATATGTGGTGTTTGGTTTCTCGGTAAAGTTTCATTCAAAGCATTCTAGCTGCTGGTGCAGGAAGAAATTCAATACCTGCTCTCCATCAGGGCTGCAGCCCTGTGCCTCATAGGGTGTGCTCCTGTCCCTTCCCCTCCTCCCCTCATATTAGTGCAGGTGCCCTAATGATGATAGGGGGTGTCTTGCAACAGGCCCCTGCCACTTTCAGAAGCCCCATCATTTGCTACCCCACATTCTGACTCCTCTAATACCTCAGGCCTTCCCAGCTCACAATGCACAAAAATCCAATTGATCATTCATGCACTGAGGGCAGTATAGCACTTTTAATATGCTCTGACTGAAAACTTTGCCTCTTATTCTTGGAGTGTATCTGGCAAGGCAAACACCTAGGAGTCTCTGCACCTGGAGAGACAAACATTTAATATTTCCATCAACATACTTGTCTTTTCCCTCAGGGCCAGATCCTCAGCTGGTGTAAATTGGCATTGCTTCATGGAAGTTAGTGGAGCTATGTGCATTTACACCAACAGAAGATCTGGCCCATGATATGTTTCCATATGGATTTGGGGATTTGGGATTCAATTCTGCTCCTGTGAAGTCAATGATAAAACTTCATTGACTTTACAGGAGCTGAATTAGACCATGTTGATGGACACAACACAGGCATTGCGTGCAGGGCCCCCATATGGGGGGGGAAAGGTACACTTTACGGGGGGCCTGGCCCAGGCAGCGAACGCCCATTGCCATGAGGAAAAAATTGAGGCTAAATTGTAGATCATGCCTGAGGATATTTATAGAAACTTATTTCCCTGTATCTATAGTCCAGATCATTTGAGATTTGCTAGAGACAATCAGAAGCAGTGTCAGCGCAGTCTCAAGCAACATTCTGAACAGGGAGTTGCTGGGCCTGCTGGCCCAATCCAGGCCCGTCTCTAGAATAGAGAGCATGCGCTTGTGCAGTTAAACTAGGACTTGTAGTTTGAGACTGAGAGACAGAGAGATTTGCGCTCCTCTCTGTGACATGGTCTATCATATCAAGATCAAGAACAACCAATCCCAGAGTTCCTTGTGCATAGGCAGTAGGGACAGTTGGTGGGAAGGGCAAAGCAAAGCACTACAAAACAGTGAGAGCCAGTGCTGCTGCTTCTTCTGGTAGGATTTGCAGGTCCAAAATATATGTGAATAAGTGTCTAATTCACTCACAGTCGCACACACACCCCATACTGCCATGTCACAAATCAGGCAGCCCAAATCAGTGGCCCAAAATTCTACATAAAGTATGTAGTAGTCCTGGGAATTTTGGTACAATTGCCAAATAAGAGAGAAATGAAATGGAAAAGTTTTCATGATGAGACATCTGAGCCTGAGGAATCATGTTCTACCATCTCTGAAAATGAACCAGACTCTTTATTCAGAAGGAATGTTTTTGATGCAATTTTGGACAATGTCATCTGCGAATTAGAGCACAGATTCAAAGCAACCAATAACATTTGTTTGACATTCCGTTCAGTCCAAAAATATGTGACACTAGAACCTGGGGAACTGGAAGAAGCTTCTAAATGTCTACTTCACAAGTATCCTACAGATCTTTCTGAGAATTTTCCTTGTGAAATGTTGCACCTGAAAAAAATCTTCAAGTCTACTTTTGGAAAAGAATATGAACTACCCCCACTTATCTTATTAAATGAGATTTACAAAAAACAACTGCAACTAATTTTCAGTGAAGTGTGCATAGCCCTATGGATTTTTTGCACACTGCCAGTGACTGTGGCAGAAGCTGAAAGAAGTTTTCGGCAAGCTAGCACTCATCAAAAACTGCAGGCATTCTACTATGGGGCTATGACCCGTCTGTGCCTAGGGTAGCCACCTGAAAATGCTATGGTCAGGGCAGGCTGTAAAAAGAGACAGATTCTCCCAGCACTGGTGGGTGACACTGAAGTCAGACTTCCCAACCAGCCTCAAACAGTGCTTCTGATTCCCCACACTGATTATCAAGAAAACAAAATAAAATATACGCACCCCCCTTTACTACATTTCAGTCTCTGGCTCCCAATCAGCCACTAGGTCCAGTAAAGAGACCAGTTATTTAAAACTCTATGCTCTTTACCAAAAAGGTTTCTCCTGACCCCAAAGTGTCAGCCACAGTACCAGATCAATATAAGTTTGGATCTTACCCAAAATACCACGCTGCCAGCCAGTCCTTTAGTAACTAAAACTAAAGGTTTATTATAAAAAGAAAGAAACAAACTATCAGAGAAGTGTTAAAGGATTAAAGCAATCAGACACATACAGTTGATTTGAAAGTCCATATATATCAGGTTTCTAATAGACTTGTGGAGTCTGCAGGCTTGTATAGTCCCTCTGGTATACATCCAGTACCTGGATGGGTCTCAGTCCTTTGTTTCACAGCTTAAGTTCAGTTCAGTTGTAGATGAGTTGATCCAGAAGTATGTGAAGATTGAAGACTGGTGACTGAAGACAAAATGGATGTGGTGCAGCTGCCTTTTATGTCCTTTGGCCTTTTCCATGCTGCTTGTAGAAATTTACAGGAATAAAATGGAATCCAGAGTCACATGAGTAATTCCAGGTGACTCATCAGGTATATTCCTGGCTTCTCCCCCTGGACCCATTGTACGTGTGAATTTCTTTAATGGGGCATTAAGCAGGCTACTGCTACAGCCATCCTGTCTGGGGTGTCGCCCAGAAACACAGTACAAATTGAAATATAGATACAAACATATCCATAACTTCCATTACACATATAACACATGAACATAAACATTATCATCTTACTTAGCACGTTATAGCCTTTCTAACATGGCCTATCTCACATGAATTATTATGATTTTGACATACTGATGTTAAAAAAATATAATAAATCCGCCCCCCAAATCCAGCCTGCGTCACAGGGGCAAGAATGGTTAAACCACCCATCTATCTTGTCTATTGAGTGTGAACTTGCAAGAGAAATTGACTTTGGCGGGTTAATTCATGATTTTGCAATGAAAAAGGCCAGAAAAATAAAGCTTTAAAGTTAATTGGCCTCATTATAAAATGTTTGCAGTCACATTGGTCCATTAGAATAAAAAAAACAAGACATTGACAGGATATAATACCTTTATAATGACCAAAAAGTTACAAAATAGTCAGCAAACTCGTAGGACTCTCAGGCTGGGTGTTATGTTAAACAAAAATAGCAAAGGGGAGGGGGCATTTTTCAGAAATGTAGAATATGTAACAGAATTCAGAATTTCAGAATTCAAACTTTTTTCATGGCTCATGAGATTGTAGGCATGGGATGAGGGATTGTGGTATGTGTGTGGGAGGGAACCCGTATTACAAGTTTGTACTGGGCCCCAAAAAATTATGCTTGGGCCCTAATTGCGTAGCTCAACCACAATACATGGCAGATCTAGATTTTGCTGATGACATAGCTCTTTTTAGTGACAGCTCAATCAACATGCAAGCAAAGACCGAAAGACTATCCAGCATCGCAAAAAAGATGGGATTCATGATCAGTTATGAGAAAACTAATCCAAAGCGCCTCAGCAACCCCTAATTCACACATTACATCAGAAGGCAAAGGAATGCAAGAAGTGAGCCAGTTTACACACCTTAGCAATAACGTGCAAACCAATGGGGATATGAAGAAGGAAATAACTTCACAAATTGGCAGTGTAGCAGCTGCATTCACCAGCTTACCTAATATTGGGTCATCAAAAATCTACAACTTAAAGACCAAGCTATGAGTCTATAACTCAAATGTTATTTACCCTTTAACATATGGCTGTGTGAGCTGGAAATCAGACAGACGTCTCAGTGTCTTTCAAAGCAAAAGACCCAGGAAAATACTGGGTATTAGATGGAATTAATTTATAACAAATGCTGCAATTCATCAGCGAGTTCAAAACTCCTTATCTCTAAAGTTATCCAGAGAAGAAAATGTAAATATTTGGGATGAGTTAAGAATGAAGTCAGAGTATCTGTTGTGGCAGGTGTGTGATTGGGTAGCCAGAGGAACATGCAAAGGGGGCTAATTGAAAGAATCCTTCATTTGAACAGTACTTAGAAAGAGAAAGCTTCAGGGACTTAATAACAGAGAAGACATGCAAAGAGCATCCCAATAGACAGGGGTGGCGGAGCCTAGTTTATGCCCTAAGTGACATCTAACAATGCAGGAATGATGCAGATTCAGAGGGAGGTGTCAGTGTCCTAATGAGTCAGTGGGTTTGTTGCATGTCCTCTGACACTAGACAGCTGCAGACAAGACTAAGGATCATCTTTTTGTTCTGTATTTGTACAGCACCAAGCGTAATGGGTTGCTAATCCATGCCTGGGGCTTTTAGGTGCTACCGCAATTAAAATAATAATAATAATTAATAAAAGGGATTCATTTATTGCAAATTCAGGCTTTTTGTTTTGCTTTCTAAAACTGCAGCCTGGTTTAGCATATTGGTTTTCAAACTGTGGGGCACGCACACACCCACTTGGAGGATGCAAAGAGGTTATCAGGGGAGTGCAAGAACCTGATGTGAAGCAGAACAGTCTTGCATCCTTGCTGTGTTCAGGGAATAGGAGCAAGCAGAGACAGCGCCTCTGAAGGCAGCAGCTGGTGCACAAGGGAAGGCCCCAGAGGGAGGGTTGGAGAGCGAGCCTGCTCCTGCAGTGCCTATTACTGTCCCACCCTGCACCTGACCTGGATGCTAGGCCACTGGCAGCCGGCAATTGCATGGGGACCAGGGTCTGGACAGCAGAGGCAGCGTGGAGAAAATGGCTGAAGTCAGCGAGTGGAGTCCGCAGGCGTAGCCTGGTAGGGAGCATGGCTGGCCATGGAGAGAGATGGAGGGGCAGCGAGCTGGGAGAGTGAGAGCAAGGGGTTGAGGGGAGCTGAGAGGAAAGGGGAGGAGCTAAAAAGGGGTGTGTGTCTGTGACAAGATTCTCTGAAGGCAGATGCAGAACTTTTGTTGTGGAGCCCCAAGTTTAGATCATGTGCCTTGGGGTCATGACCCTCAGAGAGGTGCAGCAAGTATGAGGTGGTCACAATGAACTTCCCTTTGTTCATAGCTAAATGGGACGAAGGTTCTGAAACTTTTTCTGTTGCAATATAGGGTCACAGTATGGAAAAAGATTGAAAATCGCTGGTCTAAGGTTTGGATCAGGGACTGGGAGTCAGGAAACCTGGGAGCTAATCCCAGTCATGCTACTGGCACATTGGTGTATCTTTGCTACTTAGCAAAACAATAATAGAGTTTCCAAAGGCATGAATACCTCTGCACAAAAAGGGAGACAGGAGGGCTAGAAGGAAACCAGTATGGCTAAATGGCAAGGTCCAGAAAGTTGTTTGAGCTGCCCAGAAATCCTTCAAAAAATGGAAATCTAACCAATGAAGCCAATAAAAAGGAGCACTCTTGCTGTTGGTGATATAAAAAGGTAATTAGGAGGGCCAAAATGGAATCTGAGGCGTAAATAGCACTATTTTTCTCTATTTAAATGTTCACACTTGTGGGAAATTATGGAGGGGAGTCAGACAATAATTATTTAATGACAGTAGAGGTTGAGATTCAAAATGTTAAAGCTTCATAACCGTTAAAACAGAAATTGTCAATATCATATGTCAAAATATACAAAACAAATAGCCTTAAATCAAACTCTTTAAGTTCTCAAGCAGCATTTTTCTTACTCTGTCTCTCCATAAATTTAGGTTATTATTGATGGAAATTGGTTTGCGAGTGTACGGTGAAATCGACGTTTAATGACATTTACCGATGATTAAAATCTAATCCTTCCAAACCTACTTAGTCCCACTCCTGCCATCCACACAGAATATGACAACTGATCTGCAGCAGCTTCCACAAACCACCAGGGTTTGACTAGCAGCAGGGGCATCACTGCTCTGGGACAAGGGATGCAGTTACCCGCCTCCCAGGCCTTGTTTTGCCCCCCTGACTTTTCATAGATGTATATGCTCAACTTCCTTTCCCTCCCTCCAACTTTGCAGGATGTAATAAAATCACATATAATGTTCTCTATACTGACACAAGTTCCCCCTCTCGCCCTCTGAATTTTTCTGAAATGACACCACTGACAAGCAGCACCTCTCCCTCACACGCCCTCCTGATTTTATCGAAAGTTGAAAATGATCAGCTCTCCATCTCAACTACCTCCGTGTGTATTGCTACATTTCCTAAGTGCTGCACAGTTTTGTTCATGGGGTACACACTAAAGTCAGCCTAAATGTCACAAAGCCCTCCCAGAGACTGTCTTTTGTTTGGACAGCAATTTCCACATCATAGGTGCTGCTGTGAACAAATGAATCAATATCATAATGGTGCAACTCCCATTGATTTCCACGGTGAGGACTTAATAATTTATGCTATTTTCTCTTCCACTCTGTACGTCCTTTGATATTTATGGATGTGGTATTGCTTTTAGGGTCAACAACATTGTTCTAGAGTTTTTGTGCAGATTTTTTTTCCTTTCTGAAATAAAAATTAAAAAAAAACCAGGGTAACTAAACCCCGTGCTGTTTAAGCCAGTTGTGACAATTGTGAGTTGATCAGATCTGGAATGCTATCTGATTAGTATAGAGCTGTCAAAACACTGCATTAGTATAGACTGTCTGTAGGTGGCACCATGGCTTTGGTGAAACAAATTTGTATCTAAATCAGCACAGAACATATTAGGATATTACTTACATTGGTTGTTTGGAGAAGAAACTTGGAATGTTAGTCATGGATTTAGAAACTGAGTTACAGCAACCAGCAGCAATTCATATATAGGAGGCAGTGGTCTTATTGATTAGAGATTTGGGGTTTGATCTTTCAGTCCAAACACTGAAATCAGTGGACGTTTCCATTGCATTAGGATTGTGAAACTGGACTTTGACAGTACTGTACCCAAATCTATTTTCTATGACTCTCAAACCCTGCAGAATTTTAAATCAAGTTCATTATTCTACTTTCATCAATACAATTACTGGACCCGGATCTTTTGTTTCACAGCCTGACCAACAATGCTCTGGCTCCATTTAGGCAGGCAGTTTGGCTTATTGGAATCTCTTGCTCTTAAATAAGTTTCCTGTTTACAGGGACAGGTACTCCTGCTATTTGAGGATACAGATAGATAAGCTAACAAAAAAAAGTTAGTATTTGAGACTTTGGATTCTCTTTCTGTAACTGAACTGAAAATATTGTTTTAATTGTGTTTGGGGGTGAATATTCCTTGTTAGAAGGATTTGTACTAGACTATTATTAGCATAATAATTTTTTTGCCATCCTGCATCATGCAACAGAATTCAGGCTGACATTGTAATGGAGTGTGGGCCTGATGTGTTCCTTGGGACTATGGTTTTGCAAACTTTAAAAACTTTTAAAAGACCAAGTCGTGTGGAAATTGTGGGCCAGATCCTCAGCTGATATAAATCCATGTCACTCCACTATTCCAGATTTAATAGAGCTATTCCAGATTTACACCAGCTGAAGAAATCTGACCCATTCATTTGATCTGCAGTGATCATTTTCAATGTGTAAAGTAACATTTTATGTTTCTTTGACCAGGGCTATATAAGCAGTGGAGATAACTTGCTATTTATAGCACATTTGCCCTCACCTACATGTTGTGGAAATCAGACCTCTGGGTTGCTGAGTATTTCTGCATATACCAATAATTGTATGCAGTGTTGTTGTAGCTGTGTTGGTCCCTGGATATTAGAGAGACCAAGTAGTTGAGATAATACCTTTTATTGGACCAACTTCTGAAGGTGAGAGAGAACAGCTTTTCAGCTTACACAGAGCTCTTCTTCCTGAGCTCTGTATATCTCAAGAGCTTGTCTCTCTCACCAACAGAAGTTGGTCCAATAAAAGATATTCCCTCATCCGTCTGTGCTCTCTAATATCCCCCAAATTGTTGTTTTTAGAGTGAAAATTTACAGCCTAAATTATACACACAGCTGCATTAACAAGAGAGCGAGATCCAAATGCCGATGTGATTCTGGCTGCTCCAAAGACAACAAGCCAACTGCAGGGAACTATTTTATATTATTTCACTTTTCTAAATGTTTTACAGTAGCTCTTGCCATGACTTCAGTGAGGTTACACAGGATTTGCAACTGGTGGAACTAAGGATCCTCATCACCATTACAGGCTAAAGGGGGAAGGAGACATCTCCTAGCTAGGTCTGAGATCAAAGGGCTGAGTGTTTAAGTGAGCCTGTGGTTTAATCTGCTTCTCAAGCAGGGGAATGGGGAATCAGAGGGATTGACCCAGAGTCTAGGATCCCCCCACATACCCATTGAAATCCTCTTGTCTGCAAGGGAAACCCATAGTGCTGGTGGGTCTGCAATGGTGGGAAGAACACAGTTTGACTCTCAGAGTCCAAGCTGAGTTTGCAGATTTGGCAGCCAGAAAAATCATCCTTTTACTTGTAAAAGGAGTATATTGGAGATGGCAGTCACTGAGTGGGAATAAGCATGCTGCCATATTGACAGAGTCACTGTGCAGAGTAACGCCGCACGGCAAAGATTGCTAAAAGCATATTAACTACTTTAGCATATATTGTGACAGTTGTCCCAGGGATGTCATGTAATCCTGAATGGGAGGGGTAGCCAGACAATTGTTCTATTAAGATCTAGTCTTAATAGAAAGATATGCCATGCAAATGTTTGTGAACCCTTCTGCAACAGTATTTTAGGAGTAAAACTAATGCAGGTTAAAACAATTCAAGTCTCTGTGTCTGTAAACACACACAAGCGCACACACACGCTATTAAAAAGTCAAATAGTACCAATAGTTACCAGATAGCTCCATAAATCAGATATATCCTGAGACACTGCCGTTATTTCTTGTTCCAAGTGTAGGGATATAGGATGGAGTGCCTGAGATATTCTACTCTGTAGTAATTATCTGATAAATAAGTAACTGTTGGTAGATATTGACCTTTAATTGTACCGTACATGGGAGAGTGTGAGAGAGGTATACAGGAAAGTCTGGTTGGATCCTTCTGGAGGAAAGGCACTTTATAATTGTAAGACAGTAGTAGTAGCACTCTGTGCTGACTGACGAATTCAGCGGTGCATATTTTCAGCGACTGGCAGTTCTGATCATCACAATCTCTAGGAATGTTCTATATAAAGATGGTGGTTTCTGCGGGGTTTATAGAAATGGGAGCACCAGGTCCTGCACCCTGTATTGCATAGCTTCATGCTTGCTGTGCAGAAATGGGCAGCATTGCCTCTCCTTGCCTTAATCCAGCTTGCTCTCACTTCCTCACTCTCCCTCTTAGCAGCAGTGGCTGCTGCAACTCTGGCAGATCATTTGGGAAAGCACAGAAAGGGAAAAGAACTCAGCTATCATCTTAACATTTTTTCAAGGGATTAATTTCAACTACGTTTCCTGTTTGCCCTGTAAACTCCTATTTCTTTTTAATTCCAGACGTGAGAAGTCATTACAAGTTTAAAACCACACAGAAATACTTTTTTGGTCTGGGCTTTCTCCCCCGCTCTGTTTTTTTCTTTTTGACAAGTCAGAAAATTGTGAAGTAAGCAGGAGAGAGCGAGCGAGAGGGAGAAGACGCTTTCATTCTTTTAGTGCAATGGACTGAGGCAAAAAGGCCATTATAATGGTAAATCGCACACAGAAAGGAAGAAAAGACTGATAATCAATCACAAATGAAGCATTCGTTCGGATTTTGGCAATTCACTGGCTAGTGGTTTTAAATCTACATAGTTTTTTCTTTTGTCCAATTTACATAAAAACCACAGATTTGAAATATTAAGGGCAGGAAGAATAATTTTCAGAGAGTTATCATGCCAAGGTATTTAGGATGGGAAAGACACAATACTGAAATGCCGGCACGGACTCAGTGAGTTCTGAAGGAAAAGCAACATGCTGAAATGCTGGCGTGAAGACTTTTCAACACAGGACCCTGGACTTCAACTCAGAAGAGAAACTTGCTGTCTCAGAACCTTTTTCCCCAAACAGCCCAGGGTTTCACATGCTTACTCGTAGTGGACTTGGGAGAGTTCAACTCGTTCTTCCATGACTGCTTCAGTGGGATTTGTGGCTGGCTGAGTATGTGATATAAAGATGAGGATGCTAGATAATACTGCCACTGGCAGAGCCTCTTCAGAATCCAGCATAACCCGTAAAGAAAGATACATTTATCTGGAGGTGTTGCTTCAAGGAGGAGCTCCATGGGGATTCACTCTGAAAGGCGGACTGGAGCACGGGGAACCATTAATCATCTGCAAGGTACTTTGTTTGTTTTAAATCTGGATGCAAACAAGTTAGCAGAAATGCCTGGTTTCCAAGGCAGTAGCTGTAAAATATTGCCTCCTAGGTGATGGGATAGTTTCTGTGTGTGGCCTGATCCTGGCAAGTGCTGAATACCTCTACCTCTATTGAAATCACTAGGTGCCCAACACATCCTTTTGTTGATGGTAACGTCTGAAGTCTAAGGGCATTGTTAAACTATCAAAGTCCCAAATGACAGGAACTATTGCTTTCAGAAAGAGGCTCTATTAATTTCTTCATAGTTTCTTTTTAAACACAAGCGGGTGAATCTTCCTTTTGTGTGCTGCACCAGCCATCTTGTCCCATGAAATCATAGTGCATCTGACCACGTTCAATGAGCTGTTACTTGTTTTTCTGAATTGACTAGTAGTGAGAAAACATTTTAGGTCACATGATACCATTTCAGCTAATCAGAACTGAAGGGAAAAAATAGAAAAGTGTCGTAAATAGTTCTGCGTAGGTATGTGTATATAAATATACATATGAATACATGTATGTGATTATACATACACACACACACATACACACAGAGTATATGCAGGGCCCCCACATGGGGAAAAAAAGGGTACACTTTACCGGGGTCTGGAGGCCCTGGGAGGCCGGGCCCAGGCTGCGACCCCCATGGGTATGTGTGTGGGAGGGGGCCCATGTTACAAGTTTGTACTGGGTCCAAAAAAAAATGCTTGGGCCCTGAGTATACATATACATAGATAGCAATTAATCCCCCCCTCCCCAATCCCAGCATTCTCCTATTTACTAAATACCTATGAAATGTGGTAGTTCTGGAATTAAATCACTATTATTCAGGATGCAATATTAACCTACAGGTAACTGATATCATGGATGGCAAATATATTTAGGGTAAAATTTTCAAAAGCACCTAAGTCTCATTTTCAAAAGGGACGTGGGCACTTAGGAGTCTAAATCCCCCTGAAAGTCAATAGGACTTGGCTCATAAGGGCCAGATTTTTAAAGGTATTTAGGCACCTAAAGATTTAGATGTGTGCCTAGTGAGATTTTCAAAAGTGCCCAACTTCCATTTGGAGTTAGGTGCTTTTGAAAATCTCCCTAGGAACCTATCTAAATCTTTAGGTGCCTTAATACCTTTAAAAATCTGCCCTTAGGACCTAAGTCCTATTCACTTTCAATGAGACAGACTTGCAAGTGCCTAAATGATTTTTGAAAATGGGACTCAAGTGCTCTAGAAAAATGTACCCTTAGTGGTTCTCAAATCTCTGCTAGGCGATTGGCATTAGAACGCATAGATGTATATACATAATGTATGGAATGGACCTTTTGTGTATGTGTTTATTGAGTTTGTTTGTGTGCATTTGTATAATAATGTAATCAAATTTCTTTACATAGGATGGAACTTGTGGGCTCTAGAAACTCAGAGCATCAGAACCAATGGCAGTGAAAAGAAAACTCTGGCACTCTGGATCTATTCCATTTGGGCCTGATCCTGCAGCCCTTACTCACATGAGTGACCCTTACTCAGAGGAGTAACTCCATTGAAATCAATGAGTCCCAGTCAATGCATTTCCCCTCTAGTCACGTGAGCAAGGATTGCAGGAGTGGGACTTGCACAGAAACATTCCCATCACAGAACTGGTGGTTCTTAGCTTTAAATGAATATTCCTCCCTTTCCTGTAGCACAACATTAAATAAAGACAACTTGGAACAGACCCATAAATCAAAACATCACCTCACTGAGGCAGTATGTTATGTTTCACTTTTTGCACATTAGGGAATAATATTTCAGCATCAGATTTTCAGCTTTGTGGATGGGAACGTTTTTACTGTTGTGGTGAAACCAGGATTTGCTTTTAATCCTGACATATCTTTCCACCGCATACAAAGGTCAATAATTTTTCTTAAATGAGACAGAGATGACTCTTGCTGTGGAGCATTAATGAGTCTGTGGGATTTGGTTTCCTCAGCAACCAGCCCCCTGAATGTCAAACATGCTGTGCACGAGGCCACTGGCAGCTATATGACTTGTGCCTTCCTTTCCCTAAAACAACACTGCAAAAATTTGTATTTTGTTTGTTTTACTTGTAGCTACAACCTCGCTTGCGCTGTCACTAATTTTGTGCATTTGTTCATGCATCGGTGACATAGATGCCAGCTTCCATGTGAATGTTTTACTCTCTGAAAATTGTTTAAAGCATGCATTTTATTTATTTATATTGCTTCCAGTTTCACCTGAAAACCAATCTGGTAATATAGATTAATGTATCCGAGCTATGTAACATATCTATGTTCATAACTCATTCTGGAATTAGCTTTAGTGAATTCATGTAAGTTATCTAGAAAAGCATTTTGATCTAGATAGTACATAATTCTTTATTCCTTGACTGATCAAGATTATACTGTGGAGCGGTTAAGAACTGTTGGGAATAACAAATGAAAACATGCTATAGGTCATATCTTGACCACCTCACTGACTCGCACAAGAAATCCCATTGAAAGGAATGGGACCACTCATGCAAGTAAGGTGAGCAGGATTTAGTCTCACAGTAGTATTGATGATCTTAAAAACTAGAGAAAAGTGGGCATGGAGGCAGGTGACGAGCTAAAATTGATGGCAATTCAGAATTAAGGCCTGATTCTCATTTACACTGGCCTCTTTACACTGCTCTGACAAATAAGGTATGTTTACACCCACATTACGGTCCCTTGACATTGCCAGACTTGTGCAAAATCGCCTTAGTATAGATGAGAATCTGGACTTCAGTGACTATGTAAAATGAAGCCTAAGAAAGTTTGCAGCATGATTTTACCATCTATTATTCTATGTCCTGTTATATCCATGTAACACAGTTAAGATGGCCTGGAATATGTGATAACTGGTAAGTCCACTCACATGTGATACTTCTCTCTCTCTCATGCCTCTCTATTCCATGCAGTCTGTTCTTTTGCCAGCCTCCTGCTGCAGTCTTAGCTTCTTCCCATGTCATTTTGATTGCTTTCTATGCTGTTTCTGTTGTACATTTCCATGTTATCTTTGATCTACCTTCTTGCTTCTTGCCTAGGGGGTTTCAGTCCCATGCCTACCTTGTTACCTTATTAGGTCTTTCCTCCATGTTTGTCCTAGCCATCTCCATTTTCATTCCTGTAATTTCCTGTTCTATTCGTTCTCCTGCAGAGTTCTTTGTTTGTGATTTTTTTCCTGGCCATCTGATATTGAGGATTTGTCTAAGGGAACCGTTTCTGAAAATTTGGAGTTTAGATAGTAAGGTCTTAATAAATCTCCAAGTGTCAGCGCCATATAGTAAGACAGACTTTGCAATGATGTTAAATATTCAAAGTTTAGTTTGGAGGGCAAGATTTCTGTTTCTGCAGATTGGCTTTAGAGTTACAAAGACTCATACCCGATTTATGTCATATGTTTCTAAAGGCTCAGGCTTCAGGATTTCAGCTGGCATCTCTAGGGGTCAGGGAGGGACTTACCACCCCCCTCTCCCAATGTCGTCTGTTTTTCTTTTTTTTTTTTAATCTCCTTCTCCTGAAGCATCAGGGATGGCCATCACTGGAGATGGGACATCTGAGGTAGCAACAAGCATTATCTCTCAGGTGCTTGGCTGGCTGGTTCTTGATCATATATTCAAGGTCTAACTGATCGCCATATGTGGGGTCAGGAAGGAATTTTTCCTCCAGGCCAAATTGGCAGTGACCTTGGGGGCTTTTCACCTTCCTCTGCAGCATGTGGATGTGGGTCACTTGCAAAGATTGTCTGGATATATCATTTCCTGCCAGTTTGGGGGCCTCGAGCAATAGTGTATCTCAATCTTTCCTATTCTCTGCCTGTGGCACATAATAGTGTAGTCTCCTGTGGGCTGTAATACTTTGGTCTCATTTTGATTGTTGGGTTAAGTGTATGGATGCTGGATGCTGTTGGTGGCCTGTGATATACAAGAGGACAGACTAGATGATCTGATGGTTCCTTGTGGCCTTAAACTCTATGACTCCATGGCTGGTTCTCAGGTCTTTGTTCCACCTCTTGTATAGAGCTGCCAAGATAAGTGAAATATTGGACACCGTTTGTGTCAGTCCCAGAAAGTGTTATTGGTGTTTCCTGTTGTGTGTTGATTCTCCTGGTTTTAGTTTTCTTGGGATTGATATTCAACCCTACTAATTGTGCGTAGGCCTGGAAATTGTTTGTTTTGGCTGGCATATCTCTGTGGGTATAGGACAGCAAGTTGATATCTGCAAAGTCAAGGTCATCTAACTTTTTCTGTGTGAAAGTCCATTGTATGCCCCTTGGTTATTCTATGGTCTCTCTCATTACCCAATCCTCGAGCAGTTAGGAGATTCTGGGTGACATAAGACATGTTACATTTGTATTCATCAGTAACAGATAATCATTTTGGTCCTGTAAGTGTCGCTGCTCAGTTGATGACCTGACCTAAGAGAGCCTTTGAAACTATGACTGGGGGGAAGGAAGATGATTGGTGAGTTTAAGAAAGGTTCAGAAGCATAAATACAAACTCTCTTTCTCAGTACTGCACATGGTGAAAAGCCAATTCTTTATGCCGGCATGGAGTGTGCCAAGCATTGGCTCAAAGGCAGTGGGAATTTTGGATGCACAAGGAATTCAGGATCAGGCCCAAATCTTTTAAGAGAAAATGTTGGGGCTTAGGCCCCATGCCCATAATGCCTCCACATGTCCTATTGACACTGGAAATTATTTGGTTAACTTTCGCTGAACACCTTGGGCCTAGATCCTCAAAGATCCACTGAGATCAGTGGAAGTTAGGAGCCAAAATATCTTTGAAGATCTGGGCAATTGAAGTCAGTCAATTAGTGGACATCCATCTGCACCCTAGTCATTTTTAGATGGCTGTTGGGTATCTTTTAATAATAATGAGTGCTAATGTACATTGCAGAGATTGAGCCAGATTCTCAGCTGGTGTAAAGTGGTGTAATTTCAGCGGCAGATCTGGATCATTGTGTGTATGTCAGTTTCTGTAACCTGAGCAGAAACTATGTGTTAAGCAACAACAAAACTGTCATTTTAGGGGGTATACAGTTATAGCTTTAATGTATCTTTGAGACAAATTAGCCCAACCAGATGCAAGTCCCTCTAAACACAAATATATTACAATAGAAGTAGAATACTAGATACAGGTATATATCTCATTGGCTTGAGTACTTACAATTAAGCACTTACTATATGTTTTGCTGGATTAGGCTGGAGTGCTCAGCACCTTGCAGGATCAAGCCCAAAATAAACATAACCAAAATTGCTTATTGTGTAGCCACCAAACTTTTGACCTGTTAAGTGAAAAAGCTCAGTTGTTAACACATCCTCCTTCCTATAGAGAGGGACTGACCCCTCCTAAAAGCCTTTTCATGACAGCTAATCCGAACTCCTGAAAGCAATTCCCTTTTACAGTATGCACTAGGGAAGGTGGGGATAGGTAATTTGTCACAGTTGCTATACTTCTTTCCTGGGAACATTCCCTGGCATTCCCTGTAGTGAGGATATACAGCTGTAGCTTTTCTTCTGGAAGAGCGTGTTAACTCTTTCCCCTCCAGCTTCTGGATTGGGTTTATACAACTCATCACATTGCAGCATGAGGTATTACAAGAGGCATAGACATCCCTGGGATATCCAGGATAGCACTGAGATGAGGGAAAGATGCCTAGTGAATTAATTCCATCAGAGGCTCTCAACCATCTGCGGTATGCATACCCCTGGGGGTATGCAGAGGTCTGCCAGGGGCTACATCAACTCATCTAGATATTTGCCTAGTTTTACAACAGGCTACATAAAAAGCACTAGCAAAGTCAGTGCAAACTAAAATTTCATACAGACAATGACTTGTTTATAATGCTGCATATACTATATGCTGAAATGTAAGTACAATATTTATATTTCGATGGGTTTTCTAATTATATGGTAACAATGGGAAAGTAAGCCATTTTTCAGTAGTAGTGTGCTGTGACACTTTGTTTTTATGTCTGATTTTGTAAGCAAGTCATTCTTAAGTGAGGTGAAACTTGGGGGGATGCAAGACAAATCAGACTCCTGAAAGGGGCACAGTGGTCTGGAAAGGTTGAGAGCCATTGACATGGATGACAGGGATCAAATGAAAAACTTAAGGAGAGCTTTCTTCTGGTGTGAGTGAAGGAAAGTGGAAAAAGGAAATGTTTCATTACTGCTGTAGGTAAGAGAACTACATTTTGCTGATCATAGCTTTAGCACGGAGGTGGGCAATCTGTCTTCCCTTACAGTCATGCAATGAATTCCCTTTCCCACATGCAGTGTGTAACTCTCACTCTATCGTATAGCTTGAGATAATTCATCAGAAAGGATTCTCAGAGACAGGAGTATATTGATCAGATCATGGAGCCAGACCATTTTTCTGAGGCAAGGATCACAATAATACCAAGCTATAGCTCAAGTATTAGACACTGCCCTTGTTAACAGGAGTTGGGAGAAGGAAGTAAGAGTTTGAGATAAAGGACTTCTCTCGTTGCTTTATAATACTAGTAACGACATGGCCTTGCGCAGGAGGGGCTTTACTCTGCTTTCTCAAATATGAAGTTCATTAATTTAAAAAAAAAATCAAATCTGGATATGAGAGAATATCCTTTTTTGAGTCTCTTAGCAAGTCCTAGCTAGTGGGATCTTCAGTATTTGTGATGCAAGCTCAATGTCAGATGGGTTCCTTCGAGTCCAGGACTCAACTGTTTTTCAATGAAATTACCCTTCTTTTGGGACCTTTGAACCCCAAGAAAATGGAAATCATCAATTCCGCTAAAGCCGTTTTTCAGTTTAAACAGACACAGAACTCTAAAATCTTTCTACCATCCCGGAAAGCAAAATGGATCTGAGAGAACATAGGTCTGTTGACTTATTGTGAAGGGGGTACAGTAGAACCTCAGAGTTACTAACACCAGAGCTGTGAACTGAGCAGTCAACCACACACCTCATTTGGAACTGGAAATATGCAATCAGGCAGCAGCAGATAAAAAAAAAAAAAAAAAGCAAATACAGTACAGTACTGCATTAAACAAACTACTAAAAAAATAAAGGGAAAGCAGCATTTTTCTTCTGCATAGTAATGTTTCAGAGCTGTATTAAGTCAATGTAAACTTTTGAAAGAGGAACCATAACGTTTTGTTCATAGTTACGAACATTTCAGAGTTATGAACAACCTCCATTCCCAAGGTGTTCATAACTCTGCAGTTTTACTGTAATTCTGTTACTCTGGGCTTGTCTTCATTTACCTCGGAGATTTGGCGGCAGTCGACTGGAGTTACACAAGCTACGCAAAAAACTTGTGTAACTCCCGTCGACTTCTCTGCTTCTCTTCTACGCTCCATCTTCACTGCACTGCGCGACAGGAACCGCGTTCCTGTCGACGCAGGGCTACGCTACTTGAGGAGGTGGTCTTAATATGTCGATTTCTGGATCGACTGAGCGGGACTTAACTGACCGCTCAGTCGATCCAGAGAAGTCGATCTGACGGCGGCAAATTTGTGAAGACATGGCCTTATTGTCTAGCTAAGAAATCAAGAGCTTCAATCTACTTAAGGGAGATTTATACTTCCATGCCACCCTAAATAGAGATGTTAGGCTGTTATGTCACACTTATTTCTGTGGCGTCCAAAAAATTCTACCAATTGAAAGGGAAATTGACTGAGTTATTGATCTAGAAAATCTTGTGGACAACAGCAATTTATTGGAGCTAGGTCCTAGCATATAAGCCATGCAATCAGGGAAGAATCTCACCCTATTTATTAGAAAAACTCCGAACTGTCTATGTTATCATCACAGTTGTGTTAAACGGTTCTTGCTATTCTGTTCTGTTTATGTATTTCTACTATATCCCTCACTGTAATATATAGGACCTGGGACCTCTGGGAGCAGAAAGCTAATGTGATTTAATGTGACTCTCTCATGACAGTACTGAATCCTCTTCCCTGACACTGCCCTTCCACCCCGGCACACCCTCCATGCTCTAGCTAGCCTGGGGATCCTCGGAGGGAATGAATATGCTGGGGAATCCTCCCTCAGTTGGATACGGGATTACACTGTTTTTGCCTTCTTACTCAGAGTAAATGGCCTGGAGCTGGGGGTGAGGCTCTCCACACAGCGTGCTGGGAGGGGGCTCTAGAAATGATTTGTAGAACGGCTTCTAGCATGATTCATCCTAGTTTAATACTGACCAAGGAAACAAGGATGTCTCTGCTAGCAAAAACTGAATTTGTAAAGCACCTGTCTCACTCACATGGTTTGAACTCTAGTATCAACAAGGCCTGTGTGTGAACAATCAATGCATTTCCTTCATGACATGCTTTGCATGTGTGTGTGTGTGTGTGTGAGAGAAAGAGAAAGAGAGACAGAGAAGCAGTAAAATAAATAAACAAAAAAACCTTAAAGTGTTTGAAAGCATAGCCTCGTCAGAGCAAGATTTTTGCCGTATTGTGTAGCACAATCCTGTCAATAACATCTGAATTGCCTGATGAGAGAATCAATTTGCTGGCAAAGTGGTTAAAGTTTTCTGCATTGGTTAAGGTGTTTCAGGCATCTGCAGATCTAGGAATATCTGGACATACACTAACATGTTTTCTCCAGTTAAAAATTAATATCTAGAAAGATGGAAAAAATCTATATTTGCGTTTAATTCATTTGAAAGATGGATCATTTCAATGCAGCTTCTTTCCAAAGGCCTGTACTCTAAACAAGACATAATACTCTTCTTGCCTAGCAGTGGGACACCAGCCAAATCTTTGGCACAAGGTTGAGAAACCAATGAGACGTAGTCTCCCTTTTGTGGTGTTTTTGAGATAAAGAGCAGCTTTGTCAATCAAAATTGTATGTGAGGGTTTTGAAGTAGACAAGTGGTCTTCACATGCCCCCCAAAGTAGTTCATATTTCTTGTTTGTGTGGGTTTTGAGAATGATTCTGTCAATCAACTTCTGTATTTGGATCTATTCACCGTTTCTTCCCAGATATTCAAAGACATAGAAACTCTCTTGAGGGGAAGGGGCAAAAGAGTTTGGTGGGCAGAGAAAAGTCTCTCTACAGCAAGCCAAACTTCGTGCTGAACTTTCTAAGCTGAGTGAACTTTGCAAGATCTCAGGCCTCATAATCCAATGTTAATCGGAAGGAAAATGTATATTATTCACCACTGGCAAAGATTTCTTGTCTGATTCCTTGTCCGGATTCGTTATTCAGATCTGTTTTCTGGCATAAAATCTTCACAAAAGATTTATTATTAGGACCCTGTCTGTTTAAATAGTGTTTGTTTTTATTTTCAATCATTTGCTATAGTGTAAAAGGGTTTTAAATAAAGAGCAGACAAAATCAGTATCTCTAGTACAAATCTTGCTATATTAGGGTTTGGGGTGGTTTGAATTCAAATCCCCCATTATGACCCCAGCCTCCAAAGAGTGTTTTGTTGCCTGTTCCTATTTTCTGGGTCATATTTCAAATCCTGTTAATAAAGCTGTTGCAAGAGAACTGAAAGTCGCATGAAACTTGCTTATGGTGGAAATCTCACTAAATCAGTGGGTTTTGATTTCTGTCATTTGGAGCCAAAAATCTCACGAGAAGGGCAAACAAGATTTCACTGTGTTGAATGTGAACTTGATGTGCCCTGACTTGGTCTCCAGACCAAATCAATATGCTAAACTCAATCCAGATCCATCCTACTTTCTTAGTCCCACACTAGCTATAAGATCAATATTGCAAGAGTAAAAGCACCTGAATATTTCTATGCAGCAAAGATAATCAAGCTGGGAGTGGGGAACAGGCATATTTATTCTCCCTTGGCTTGCTGCCAGAATTTTGAATGTAATGTAATTTAATAATGTCGTTTGGTGCATTCTAGAGCCAAGCATGATCTATTTCCGCAATCTCATTGCTACACAGAGACCTTTAGAAACGTAAGTTGATGTAGGCCTCTGAAATGCCCATTTATTTTAAACTCAGTGTTCATGTAATTAACAAGAGGGCTGTTTCTCTTGCTAGGAATTAAGGCATCTGAGACGTTCTTTCTTGGTTAGTAGTTATATGGGAACATTTTTCACATGCTGTGCTGTAGCTCATCCATTCCCTTAGCTCAAAAGCATAGGTCACTTACAGAGTCTTTGTGCCAGAAACACGAGACAAACCCTGAGGTTTACCTCCCAGCAGGGCTGTAGGAAGCAATAAAAGTTTAATAATAATAGGGATAGCTTGGGAGAGAGCATGGGAAATAATCTTGAATACTAGCAAGAGCTTTAGCTCATATTAAGGGCCTGATCCAACTCCTGTTGAAGCTGATAGGTGCTTTCCATGGACTTTAATGGCAATTAGCTTGGGCCCTTGGCCATGAGGCTCCTGTGCCTATGCTAACACTTCAGTTTAAGAAGCGTCTCTCTGTCCTCACTTGAGTGAGCTCATAGTGCATTTAGCAGCACATAATGAGAATCGTTCTATCAGCCTTGACAAACCCAAACCCAAAAAGGCATTCTGGACCTCAGCTGGCCAGCTGACAGACTCTTCCAAATCTCTGCCTTTGATCCAGCTCCAAATTCTGTAACATTTTGATCAAAGGACTCAGAGAGTCAGCATTCTCCCTTTAGGTCAGTTCCAGGAGTCTATCAGTCTTTCCCACTCTGACATCCAGATGGCTTCTCAGTGAAATGAAATGGTCTCAAGCAGCAAGAGGCAAAGATTCTTTGCTAAGCCTGGTGGTTTTTTTTGTTTTTTTTTTTTTTTGAACTCCCATGACTCTCTACAAAAGAGTATTTTTAAATGGTTTGCTAACCTTTCTGTAGGTCTTGATATGCAAAAAAGAAGGGACCACTTCTCCTGTTAAAGGAGCTTGTCTGAAATTGGCACATTCATGATGGACAAACTGTCCTTGGCATGGTAGAGGTAGAGATACCATGACATTTAGTATACTTTTGCTCTCTAAATGTTTGTGCCTTTGGTTTTATTTTGTTTTTGATGCCCAGCTACAGAATAACTCTCCTCCATGTTATTAGACATAGTACTTTTAAAATATTTTTCCCTATTCATCTTTCAATATACAACAGTGAGTGAACCACTGATTCCTAGATCAATAGACTTTAAGCCAATAAAGGGACTGTTCTGATCATCTAGTTTGATGTTCTGCATAGTCTAGGCCGTGATGGTTACACAGTAATATATTTTGGTCCTGTGTGTAGTCTTCAGAAATGGAGTTGTCTTGTATGAGGAAGCAGAAGGATAGAACAATAATAGTAACAAGTGGAGAGCAATAATTCAATATTTATTCATATGAAATCTAATCGTATGCCCACTGAAGTTAATGGAAGAGCTCCCATTAATTTCAGTGGGACAGGATCAGCCGCACGTACAGTACCAGGGACCTGATCCTGCAAACCCTTATTATACCTGTGTATAACTTCTTGTTTTTGAGTAGCCCTATAGTTTTCAGTGAGACTACTCACATGCAGTTATGTCATGTGCATAAGTGTTTGCAGGATTGGGCCCACATTTGTTTGGCTTTTAAAGTGCATCATAAGTACCTTGCTTTTGTGTCTTTTTTTTTAATACATTCATAATATGACAACAATATAAGGCCTCAGTCATACAGAGACCTGTGCAAGCGCTTAGCTTTATGTGCTGAGAGTACCCTCATTTGTCATGACTGAGGCTTGGGTGGTCAGACCTAGTGGTTGGAGTCAGGGACGTGCACAAGGGGGGCAAGCAGGGGCATGGGCCCTCCCAATAATTGGTGGGGGCACAGAATTCCTCTGGCCCCGGGGCTGCAGCAAGGGCACAGAACTCTTCCGTCCCCGGGGCTGGAGGAGCTTGTTCTCCCTGCTGTGACCCCAGTTCCAGAGGAGTTCTGTGACCCTGCCGCAGCCAAGTACTTGTGGATACATATATTCACATGGCACATGGATTTTCGTTGAAATGGTGAGTGTTCTGCTGTTTATTTCTATGCATATGATGTATGTGTGTGTGTTTATATGGTTTAATGTGTATAAAATGTGTGTGGTGTTTGTGCCCCTCCAAAAGCGGTCAAATCTAAATTCCTGTGCATGCCCCTGGTTGGGGTAGGAGCTATAGTCAACAGTCAAGCCAAAGGTCAGAACTGGAGTTGGAGGCAGAGATCAAGAACAAAGCAGGATGGCCAGTACCAGAGCAAGTCAGGAAGGCAGAACTCAAGAGTCAGGCAAGAAGGCAGGCTCCAATGTAGCAGCCAGCCAGGAATTCATTCAGTTGCACGGATAACTTCCTGTGTCTCTTTCTGGCTTAAATAGTGTACCAAGTCCACTCAGGAAGTCTGGAGTTCTCCAGCTAGGCTCACTGAGCCATACCATTAGTGGAGCCAAAGGCCATAGGGCTCCCAGTTCTCCAGTCATCAGCAGAGCTGTTGGTGGTGTTTGTGGAGGCAGCAGCAGCCCACAGGCCCGGTTCAGGACCCCACAGATCCTCACTTCATTGACTTCAATGGGACTAGTCACAGTGTGTAAAGTTAATCATAGCTGTAAAGCTTTGCAGGATTGAGGCCTGATATTGTAAGTAGACATCCAGGGACCTGCTTTGGACTGGCCCATGGTAAAATGATGGCAACAGAGAATACACAGTACTGCCTGGCTGGAGAGTTTCTATTTGTGCCTTCATATATTCTTCATTTTACTCATTGGAAAGGGGAATAATCCGAATGGTGGTGTATCTAGGCTCTTGAATGTGCTGTATTTCATGTGGTGATCTCAGTCCAGATTCACATGGATAGGTGTCCATATACATAAAAACATGCTTCCATGAATGACCCTAATTGGTACTCCATCTCTTTCTAGCACGCTTAGCAAAGAGGCCAAGCACTGATTGGGCAAAGAGAAGGAATCAACCCTTGCTCTTCCCCCTAAAAGAGTTTTCTTCAGGTCTGTTTTGAAGCACATGGGTGAGGCACAGAGGGAAGATGTGTTTCTTCTGTTGATATGCAGAGGACTGCATTTTGCAGGGTGATCAATCTGGTATCCTCCACCAGCACTAAATCCACACAATGAAGTGTGCTACTAGACTTCACAACATTCCCATATGAAAGAGGAGTGCCCTTGCCCCAAAGATTGCCCAGATCACTAGTAAATGGGGATGAGATAGACAATTACTTACAGGGGAGAGAGCAGCTGCGATAGTTCCAAAGGGCGCAGGAAGAGTTCCTGCTACACTTTTCCCTCTTTCTGAGGACTCTGAGTGGGGCCTTACTAGACATCTCTTGATGCCAGCTTTGGGGACAGGATCTCCAGGAACAGAATTGCTTCGTGAAAAGGCCTTTAGTGTCAGCCACATCCATTAAGCTGCCATCCCCCATTCCACAAAATGACTTCTGGTTGCTTCCACTACGTTGAATTAGCACTTACAGATGCACTGCTTCCTCGCTGACTGATTGACTGATGCGCGCGTGTGCTTGCTGGGACACTGATGCACCACAAGCAGAGGCAGCGGGAGCTTTTGAGCCTGGAGATGGGTTGCCTGATGGTTCAATTAGTCAACCTGCAATTTGTCGTGACCAATGTTTCCTGCTCTGATCCATTTGGAATATTTGGACTTCCCTTATTAACAAAAAACCCGGGTGAATCTAGAGCTGCTCCACTCCAGAGACAAATCACCAGATGTGCCTTTTCTGTCGGTAAATTGGAAAGACGAGTCCCTGGAAAAATAGCTCCTCCGGATTCAGAGATGAGGGACCCCATCTGCTTCTCGGCAGCTCAGTAGCCACACTTAGAGCTACCTTGTTATTAAAGGGCCTCACGCTGCAAAATCAAACTTCTGCACAGCTCAGAGACATTTGGATCTGGGGGTTTGGTTTGAGCCCTTCTTTGCTTCCTATTTAACCATTTGGCTTTGTGTCACCACTGCCGTGGGCCATGCACCTAGTGGTGTGTCTCATAGCAGAGAGAAGGTGGGACTCAGCTGTAATGGACATAATAAGGGCCGCTCCATAGTCCTGTTATTGGACTCTTCTCCAGCTCTAATACTAAACACACCTGTGCTGCCTGGTGTCACTACACAGGGTCTGCCCTAGTCCTGACTTGGATTCAGGAGTCGTAGAAGGGACTACTGACTACCAGACACACTTGTCTGCAGAAGGTATACGTGAGGGGGTATTTACTCCATGCTGGCTCGGCAAGAGTTAATTGGAACCAGAGAGCCGAGTTAGGGCACCTGGTTGTGTCTGGAGGCTGGCACAGGCTGGGGAGGAGCTAGGTGATGCTGTGAGGAGACGGGGTCTGCCAGGCGAGAGAAGAATCCTGCAGTCGGCCTCTGGGCAGCGGAGAAACTTCTGCAGGACAGGAAGGTTCTAGCAGGATGATGAAGATGCCCAGGGAGGGAACATGCTTGGAAGACACAAGACTGGAGCAAGTTCCTATGTTTGACCCTGACACAAAGGTAGGCCCCAGCCCTCCGGGGAGAAGCCCTGGGAGGCACTGCTCATTGCAGAGAGCCCAGGAAAGAGCTGAGGTAAAGCCCTGGATAAACGCCAGTGGTCAGAAGGAGACCATGGAGGCAGCGACAAGGTGTCTGAGGGAGCAGACCTTGCCTGCTTGGCCTAGGGTCCCTGGATTGCAATCCAGGGTAGTGGGAGGCCCTGAGTATCTCTACCAGCCTCTGGGAAGGTGATGTGAGTGAAGCCCTCAGACAAAAGGGGATAAGGATGATGAAACCCTGTGTAAGGCCCTCGGGGCCAAGGGCCAGATGTAAGCACATTTGTGTCTTTGTTGGGATGTTCTGTTGGCCTGGAAGTGGGGGAAAAAAAACCTGACCTGGCCAGAGAGCTGGGTCATGGGAAGAAGCAGACCACTGTGGGACTGGAGGGACTGTCGGCTGGGGGTGCTGGAGAGGAAAGCGCTGCAACGCTATGCCCAGTCATGAGGGGCACACCAGCAGTGAGTAAACCCTTCTGCAGGGTATTGAACAGTTTCTAGATTGAAGATGATCCTTGAGAGTGAGTTGGAGAATCGGTCTGCATAAAACACACACCATTGAGACTCAAAATAAGATTTGTGCAGAATTGACAGTTTTTTAGGGAGGACTCTGGCAATCTCTAAAACTCTCCTGCACTTGCGGGGAGCTCATTCCAGGGAGCACCAGGTAGCAGAGGAGGCCAGTAGAAAACAATGCATGAATTAAAAAATGAGAGCTGGAGCTGAGATAATCTGGACTCAGATTTTAGTGATGTTTGTCTTTGGGATTTTGGATCAGGCCCAGCGCTGTGGAACATGCATCTGAACTGTCCAAGTCTTGTGGAGGGTTCAGGTCTGGGGATCTGATTATAAAAGAAGAAAATAATCCTAAAAGAGGAGCGTAATTTGCCTACCAATTAATCTGATGGTCAGAAAAAAATAGCCTGGAATCCTTGGTCTTAGAACATTAGTGAGCTATAAAGTTTCTGCTGCTGCAGCTCTTCAGTTTCATATTCTCCAAAGCTTTGGGTAGATCACCATTTGGTGGCAGCAAAGAGCCCCTGAGTTCAGTTCACTGTCTGTAGAGTGGAAATTCTTCAATACAATCAGAGAGGAAAGTCTCTTACCTTTTATAACTCCTTGTCATCTGCTGAGGGGAAAGGAGAGATTTAGGGCTCGATCCTGCCCAATGGAAGCTAATGGGAGATCTGCCATCCTCCTCGAGAATTCCAAAGTGCTTTTCAGACCGTGTATAGAAGCATTATTTCCTTCCCCATCTGAGCTGCCGCATCTCCTGGGTCGAAGATGGCAGCTATTTAATAGGGCAGGACAATGCAACAGAGCAATGGGACGACACATGACTGATTGCTTGTCTGGAGGGGGAACTTAGGCAGCAGACTGGAATGACATGAGGTGGAATTTGGTGTTCCATTCCCCTACATGGCAGCACCCTCTAGCAGCCCACTGCCCACTAATACCAGCAGCACAGGGCACTGGGTTCAGAGGAAAGGTTTCCACCTTCTGCAATCCCACCATGCTTCTCATTCGCCTTCCATTCAATGATTGTGGTAGCCAACCCTGTCTGGTCTGTGTGATGGGAGATCACAGCCCCAGGCGGGATGGCTGCTGCCTGGGCTACAGCTACGTGAAATCTGGTGTGCGGAGTTCAGCGTAGCTCTGTCCTCCACTGGAACCAGGCCTCTGTTTCTACTGCTGGCAATGCGTGCAGTGCACCAGCACCTACGTAGTATGGGCATACGGCTGCCTCTGCCAGTGCCATATCTTCAGTGCACTAAATATGCTTCACCTGTGCTTTCCAACACACTCTTATAAGCTCACACATCTGGATTTCCCTCTTCTCCAATCCCCCAGGGATCCCCTATGTCCCCAGCAGAGACTAGAAGACCCTCCATTTTCTTCCAGCCGAACAGATCTAGACCGAAGTCTTTGAAGGGGACCTGTCAAAACCCTGCTCTTTAATCAGGAGTTGCGAAGTGCTACGAAGCATCCCTCCCCACCCCCAGTCAGGGAAGTGTTACAAGGATCCCATGAGAGCTTCTTCCCTGGCCTGTGATAAACTCCATGAGCCCTGGGGCGTATGTGTCGCAGCCAGGGGCTGGGGAATCTGTTCATTGGTGTGCCCATTTCAACACAGGCACTTTCTCATAACCACAAGCAGACAAGCGAGGCAAACCAACTCCTGTGAAGTGCCCTTGCTGGGAATGTTTGCCCTTTGTCCCTGTTAAGTGGCTTCCGTGTGGTGATACAATGGAGAATTGTTCAACCCGGATCATTTTGAAAAGGGACAGGCCTGAAGCGAGGAATATTGTGTACAGGACTCTAAGGCTCTCTCCCCCCACTGGGAAAATGCTATCAATATTACCTGGCACGCGGTGTAATCTGGCCCATTCCATAGCCAACAAATTTCACTTCAGATGTGTTTTCCTGAGTTCTGGGAAGGAGTCGTCTCAGGCCAAGATGATTCAGCTGTATCCACAGTAGGGGAGTCTCCATCAGAGGTAGGGAAGGCACCTCAGCCTTTCCTTTCAGCATGGAGGTAGAACTTTACCAAGGTGCTTCGGGAAGCACATCACTGGGAGAGGCTGAGCAGGCTGTCTCTGCAGTACAGAAAACAAGTATGTAAGCCTGTGGATTTTTTGGAGAGGGTTGCATTGGTTGCCTACTGTCCTACTACTCTCAGGCAGTCTAATTATCCATCCCAAGTATGGTATAACACTGTCACCTATTGTACCAGCTTGTCCTGCCCTTTCATTAACAATCTGTACTATGGTGACACCTTGAGGCCACAGTATTTCTTTAATGCAATCCTGCTTACTTACAAAGGATGTACAAACTCTAGTTTCCCGTTTAGAGTAGCAATCAAACAGGAGACAGCTCTTGTTCACAGTTCCAAGCCTCTTTCTAGCCAGCACTCAACCCAAAAGCTCTCTCTCTCAGCTTTTTCTTGGCATCACACTACAAGTGTTTCTCTGGCTTTCTCTGGCACTTCCTTGCTACCTTCTCCATATGCTATAATGATGTTGCAGCCCCTTCGGTCACTTACACACACACACACACACACATCTCCATCAAATAAAACCCAGCTCCCTGCGCTTGCATTCACACACCGGGAAAAAAACCCTAAGACCACATGGCGCAGTTCCTACTCCAGCCTTGCATGTGGCCAGTGTTTTTAGTGGTGGCTCTGAGTATTTTGGTTCCTCTGATTTCAATTATCTGTACCTTAAAGGAGATGAATTGCTTTTTACATTTATCCTGAATGACAGTTGGCTGTTAAAAGAGGAAAAAAAAAGGTATCCGGAAGAGATGAACCCAGCTTACTCAGATCACAGCACTTGCTAACATTCTAGCCAACATCCAAGCACAGTATTCATTTTTTTATACTAATGTAAAAAAAAAAAAAAAAGGGGTAACAGTTAAGTGATTCCCGCTGATAAGAAAATCACTGTGCTTAAATTCATTAATAGAGCAGACGGGGGGGATATATTTCAAAGCACTGGGTGAGAAGTACCCAAATCCCATTAAGAAATAACAGGATTTATGTGCATTCCTCCCATATATTAACTTTCCCCTCTGGAAATGCCTTGTGCTGAGTTGGTGCCATTTTACAGGCAGGTGCAGTGTTTTTTGGTTCCCACAGCCGCTTCCAGATAATCTGCTGGCCTGAAAGCCCTTCTCTATTCTCACTGGAGAATGGGGATTTTCAGAATGATGGACAAGTGACGGGTTTGGCTGACAGCTGTCATGGCTGCACGTTCCACTTGATCTCAAACACACATTCTGTAACAGGGCTGAAAGCAGTTTTGTCCTGTCTACACCAGCAGTTAAAATGTTTCCAATACCAGTTGAGAGGGAGAGAATTTCTCAACAGCCATTATCAACCATGGGTCATTTTCCGTCTGTTGATTGACATTCAGATGAACACCTTCAGTATCTGAAGTCTCTGATACTTGGCTAATATTGTCATCATGGTCCCTGATTATTAGAGCTGACCAAGCTTTTTCAGACAAAATATTTCCAGTGAAAAGTGGCCTAGTTTTGAAAATGGAACTTTTTGCAAAAAAATTGTCAACCTCTCCCAACACTTTCCCTTTTTTGCAAACGTTTCATGGACATTTTTAATTTGTTTTTAATCAACATTTGCATTGTTAAACAAAAATTGTTCCTTTACTATTTCAAGTACCATGTCAATATCTATTGTGTTTAAAAGTTTATTGTGTAAACTTTTGTCAAAAGTGGAAAATGGGTCCATTTTGAACTCTGCAAAGTGGAAAGTTTTGAAGTTTCCTGTGAAAGTGCTTTTTTTCTGTTTTTTGATCAGCTCTATTTATTATTTATTTTTTATTACTGAAATGCTAAGAGGCCTCAGTCAGGGATCAGAGCCCTATTATGCTAGGCATTGTACCCAAACAGGATCAAAATACAATCCTGCTTCAAGGAGCTCCCAATCTCTACATGTAATACAACAATAGGAGGATAAACCAAACAAATGGGGTGATGGGTAAACATTGAAACAAACGTAGGCCTTGAACCTGCAAAGACTTAACCTGCAAAGACAGCACATGCGTAACTTTATGCACTATGAGTATAATCGTTGCTTTACTTAATAATTCTACTGCTTTTAGCAATTCAGAATTATGCAACTTAAAGCTTCTATATGATTTAAAGATGGAATCAAATGCCTAGAGCTGCACATATTTATTGTTGGAATAATCTTCTCCTTGAAGATTTTTGATAGCGGTAGGGCCATACATTTATCCTTTACTGAAAAACCTAGGAATGTATCCTTCCACCTTTTTTAAAAAAATATTATTTTTTAAGCAAGTGCTTGTTCTAGAAAACTGGATTGGTCCCCAGTGCCAGCTGACTCATTTTTATGTGTTCATTGCAGAACAATCTTGCAAGTGGACTGAAAGAGATCCACATTTCTCTAACGCAGTCTCATAGAAACTGGGAAATGAACTGCTGGAATTCAGACCAAAGATCTGGCTGTTTTCCAAGAGCAAATACATGGCAAGACACATTCCTACGTTCAAGAAAGCAAGAGCTTTAAAATGCAGAAAGAAATGTAAAACATTTGGAGAGAAGGAAACATCTTCATATTATCAATGATTTTCCCCCCTTCACTTCATGTTTGCTTAAAAGCAGTTGCCCATATTTGTTGAATAGTGTCAGTTCAGAAAACATGCAGCCGCTGACCTGACTATAAGGCAACAGCAAAAGGTTAGAAGAATTAGTGGTGTAGTGCAGACTTTTATTAATAGTTGTATTGTGGTCCTTTTGGCACCATGTCTGCAATTAAATAAGTTGCTGGCACTTGTCCCTTAGTTAAATTACTACCACTGTTCACCCTGCTTGCAAGTCAATGAATGCAACACTCTTGGGGAGGCAAGTTCAAGCATTTTTGTTCCTTGGGGATACTGCACATTTCTGCATCCAGGCTAAGAGGTTTCCACAGGCTTCCCCTGTAAATCTAGATTGTTGTTAGGTTTCTATAAATAACCCATGCAAAGTAAAGCTGGCCGTGGCATGAGGAGTAGGAGGGGGCCATGCCCCTGGGCACCGGCCTGGAGGGGGGCGCCGGCTGCGGCTAAGCCCATGTGGGAAAGGGAGAGCGGTTCCTGGCCAGGGCTCTGGGCCCATGTGGGAGAAAGGTGGGGGGAGATGGGGGCTGGCTGCTGCACTATGGGGCCGGGGACCATGGGCCAGACCTGTGAGGAGATGAGCTCGGGCTGACACAAGACTGGGTTAGTCCCCAGCCCCCGGCAGTGCCACGCCCCTGCTGTCTGCTCCTTGGCTGCGCCCCCGCAAGCAGCGTGCCCCCCAGCCATCTGTTCCCCACTCAGCAGCGCGCCCCCCCAGCCATCTGTTTCCCCCCAGCAGCACCTCCCCCACCTGTCTGTCCCCCCCAGTAATGCACCCCTCCTAGCTGTGTATGCCTCCTCTCAAGCAGTGCACCCCCCCCCGTCCATTCCCCCTGTCAAGCAGCGTCCCCACCCCAGCCGTGTCGCCACTCCTAGCTGTGTGTCTGCACCCCCAGCAGTGTGGGCCTCCGGGCCATGCCCCCCCCACGAGAAGGAGGGGGGGCGCACAAATGCAAGCATTGGCTCCAGGCACAGAGACCCATGGTATGCCACTGAAAGCTGGGAAAAGTGGGGAGAGAAGGGGAAGGGAGAGGGGAATGTGCGGGAGAAAGGCACCACGAAAGAGTGATGCAGAAACAATGTTCTTAGAAGGGATCCTCCCATTCTCTTATGCTGGGGACTAGAGGTGTTTCATAGGCTATGTCTACCGTCAGATCAATTTTTCCAGTTCAACTGAGCGGCAGTGAAGACACGCTCAATCGATCCGGAAGTCGACTTAATAAAACCACCTCCCCAAAAAGCGTAGCTCTGCGTCGATGGGTACGCATTTCCTGTCGGCGCAGCGCAGTGGAGGTGGCGCGCTAAACAGAAGTTACAAAGTCAACAGGAGTTACGCAAGCTACTCTGTGTAGCTTGCGTAACTCCCATTGACTGCCGCAAAATTGCGCTGGCAATGTAGACCAGGCCTTAGTATTGCATCTTTTGTTGAAGGGGACTAAGTTTCCATCACAGCTTCATCCGGAGTGACTTAACCTGTTTATCAGTCCACAGGGTGGTTTCCACCCAGCCCTGCCCAAAAGGGTAAAAAAGACATAGGACCCTATTTTGCCGCCACTTAAATCAATACTAGGAGGTATGGGCCCATGGGCCAGTGCTGCTCTGTGACTCAATCAAAACAGCGTGGCCAGTCTCTGCTCACCAGAAAACGTCATGCTGTGATTTATTAAGGCTCCACACAACATGGGAGAGAGTCCCTGGGCCGTGCCCTCTCTCCCCCCCAAAAATACCTAAATCTCTAACCTAGCAACACCATCCAGGCCAACCAAAACAGTCTGTTTTACTTAAGGAATGTGAGAAGACCAAGGTAAATTCATTAACATTGTACTTCACACTCCAGTGCTGTTAGTAAAGGTAGATGGCATTTTTGTGGTAATTATAATCTGATCTGCATATATTTGGTACACAGATGTCTGGTCAGATACACAGTAGCTACTGTAGACAGAAGATAGGGTATATTTCATTTCATATTTATTTTATCTGAGAACTGAGGATTTTCCCAAAGGGAATAGTAATTGTAGGTGCTTCAATCTTTGGTGCCCAACCTGAGACATTTTAGAGGGGTCTGATTTCTTTTATTTTTTTAGGGGGCAAGTGCTCAGCATTTTCTGAAAATTAGGCCTTTCTAAGGTGTTGCAAGTTGCCTACCCAAAAATTGACACTTTAGAAAATTTAGACCCTGGGGTCAAATTTTTCAAAAACAGGAGCCTAAAAATAGGCTCCCAAATCTAAGCCTCCATTTGAGGCAGTGGGTGCTGCTGGGTTCTCTGTACCTTTTGAAAATCAGATTGCGTGCTTAGGTGCTGAAATATGGACCTAAGAACCTAAGCCTCCTATTTTTGCAAATATTGGCATCCATATTTTGTTAGTCACTGAGTGTACGGGCTTGGTATTTGTGTATTGGGTGTGTGTAACAAAAATTGCTATAAGATTTATTTTTAAAAAAATTTTATACGTGTAATATTTCCCATTTATTTTTTAAAGTCTGAATTAGCATGAAGAATTCTAATTTACTTTTCAGATATATCAGTCTGGTCAACTCTGGAGTCCTGGAAGAATCACACCACTGTACAGTGCACCCAAACATTTTATATTAGTGTGTGAAAGACCCTCACGCGTCTGTCAATGCGTTTAAAAAAATATGTGTGCATACATGCGCACCAGTGAAGAGTGAAATGACTTTTAGTCTCCAATATGTCTGCCACTCTGCAATGCATGGAGACACATCCTTACCAATAAAAAGAAGCCAATTGTAGTGACTTTGGTATTTGCACAAAGGGTAAAATTTTCCCCTGTGTGGAGGGATTGTGTTAGGCCTGGACACATCTCAAGTCCCATTTAAGACCTAATTGAGGCCCTAATTCAGGCAAGTTTTTTTTCTCTCTTTAGTTGGGGACTTAGAGAGGGAGAATTACTGGGGAATTTTACCTCCCAGTAAGGAAGTTGGATTGCTCTTGTCTGGTACTGGCACTCCGTGCTTTCCAAAATGGTTCAGAGGTGAAATTTCCCCTGTTTTGTGAAAGAAGAATGAGGCCTCCAACTGAGGAACTTGTACATATAATGGCTTGCAAAGAAGGGCTGTGAGTGGACAAAATGCTTGTGGAGTCTTAACTCATATTTTCTTGTAGAGTGACAATGGGGTTTGGTATCAGCCACAACAGAAATCAGGCTTGTGGGGGACATTTTCTCTCAAGCTCTTCTCTGTTTTACTTCATTATTAAGTCCTGGGGAGGAAGGCACTATGGCAAAGGAACTGGATTCACATTCAGGAGCAGGGTCCCATTCCTGGCTCTGTCACAGACTTTCTATGTGATTTTTTGGGGGAAGGTCACTTCATCCTTCTCTGCCTTTGTTCCCTAGCTGTGAAACAGGGATAACAGTACTTCTTTTCTTCTACTTCTTTTCCATCTTCGCTATTTAGCTTTTAAACTTTGTGGGCTAGACTCTGAATTGCTGAAAGTACCCATATACACCAGCTCCAAACCTTGTCCTGTCTAGAATGACTGTCTCTTACTATGTGCTATTAATACATAATAAAGGTTTTCTGAGCGTCGGTGACAAAAGGCACAGACACCTACGGTTCTGTCATGCTCAAATGTTATAAAAAATAAGGTAATCGATTTCTTGTTATTGTCCTGTAGATCAGTAGCATCTCTGAGTAGATGCGCAGTTTGGTTTATTACAGACAGTATTTCAGAAGCCAGATTCCTTATTGGGAACTTCTAAAATGTAAGCATGCCTGAGTGACTGCATCTTTAGGGTGTCTTTTGCATCTCATCAGCTCATCAAACAAAGGTTCTTCTGCTGGTCAGGTTTTAAGAGAACCCAGGGTGGGTGGCTGCTGTTCAATATGGAGCATGTTTGTCAGATCTCATTAGCTAAGCAGGTTGGACTGGGCCAGTACGTGGATGGAGGCTTTGAAATGCTACAAGAGGCGTTTGGGATTTATGAGTTGATACTGACCCAGCAGGAGAGTGGGGTGGATGCTGTGCTGCAGGAGGTTCTGGCTTTCTGAATACTAGCAGTCCTTACACATCATCCTGTGGAACATTTTGCTAGGTCATTGGGGTGAACCCTGGGTCCTGGCCAAATTCCATCTGAAGTAATTACAGTCTGTCCACTTAAATTCCATCTCACTACTTCCCTCCTTGACCTAAAACTGTTACATAGCATTGATGGCGCTATTATACCAGCTGCTGTGTGCTGTTGTAGAGATGGCTGGATTTTGGCAGTGGGTGCCATGAAATAATCCCGCTATAGACATAATTATTTAAAGTATTGTGATGTGTGAAAAGTGCAATATAAATGAATGAATAATCACAATGACCATATTTGACTGTATTTTATACTTTTGATAGTAAAAGAAACCATAATGCCCAGCACAGTGAGACACGATGCACTGAACTGAATGGCAATAACTTCATTTAAATGACAGCCAAGGAAAAGAGCTTTAGGTGCAAACCAATGACAGGATCTGTGGCTGACTTCATACCAGTGTTAATAGTGTGATTTTTTTTTTTTTTTTTTTTTGTAACCTGAGTAAACAGGAAAAGGAACAGGCAAATCATGCAAAAGATACAGATGTGAAAACTAGAAGAGAGTGAGCAACTAGCTAGAAAATTTGATGCATTTATAATATGCTCACAAAGTGTGTGTTATGTTTCCTTCTAGTTGCTAGTCCTCCTGAGGATAACAACCTACTATTGCTGCTGACTAGCAACTGCTTCTTTAACTCAACTGGTAGAGGTCTGTGCTATTGATCTGAAGATCCTAGGTTCCAACCCTGCTGACAACCCACACACAGGATTGTAATCTACTTTGAGCCTTTTAACTACTTGCTGTAGATTGGAGATGAATGTGCAGATTTATTCTTATTAAGAGGCTGTCTGTTCTTAAAACACTACAGTGGCACAACTGCAGTGCTGCAACTATGGTGCTGTAATGTTTCGAGTGTAGACACTCACTACAGTGACAGAAGGGATTCTCCCATCGCTGTAGTTAATCCACCTCCCTGAGGGTATGTCTACATTGATAGCGGCAAATTCGCTGCCTTCAGATCGATCTATCCGGATCAATTGAGCGGCAGTGAAGACACACTCAATTGATCCAGAAGTCGATCTATTAAAACCACCTCCAAAAAAAGCGTATCGCTGCATTGATGGGTACACATTTCCCATCGGCACAGCACAGTGGAGATGGTGTGCTAAAGGGAAGTTACAAAGTCGACAGGAGTTATGCAAGCTACTCTGTGTAGCTTGCGTGACTCCTATCGACTGCCGCCGAATTTCGCTGGTACTATAGACCAGACCTCAGAGGCAGTATTCTTCTATCAACCTAGTGCTGTCTACACAGGGGGCGAGGATGGCATAGCTATGTCTTTCAGAGTGTGGATTTTTCACATCCCTGAGAGATGCTGCTACGCCAATGTAAGTATTCAGTGTAGCCCAGCCCTAAATTTAAATGTCCTTTGTCAATTATTGGCTCATCAATACGTGGTAGTAGAGTCCGGCTATAAGGAGCCATTGCAGCAGAAAAGGTTGAAATTCATGGCTGATGTCTGCGCTGTCCAATAAAAATATTTGGTTCCATCACATGTGTGAATTGCGGCCCAGACTTTCAAAAGTGACTACTGACTTTGAGTGGCTCATTGTTTGAGTTCCCAACTGGAGACACCTTCATGAGGTCCCCTTTGCAGCTAGTGCTCCTCCCCTTCCTCTAGAAATCACACCCCTGTGAGGTGTCTCAAGTTGAGCACCCAATAAGGCATCTGAAATCAAAAGTCAGTAATCACATTTGAAACTCTTGTCCATTATGTCTTTCTGTTTTTAACATGGCCAAAAAGTAAAGGCAAGGATGTTGCAAGGAAGTTAGACTTAATTATACACCAGGTTTTGTTGTCTTGAGCTAGAAGGAGTCCTCCTTTGGTGTTCAGGCCAGGTCATATCTGGCTGTTCATTGAGGTGGAGGAGGGGAAAAGGGTTCAAGGAGCCCTTCCATCTGCTTAAGGGGAAGCCATTATTCCAGTTCTGTCCCTTGAGTGCTTGGATGGAAGTTGTTTAGCTCATAACACCCCACAGGAGACAAGGATGGATTGGGCTGAGGAAGGTCCCTCTGATCCATCCTGGTCAGAAGAAGCTGGTTGACACTGGGAAGAAAGCATGTTGTCTCTCCAAAAACATATAGTTGCCACAGCGAGGGGTGCTTTCTTCTCTTCATTAGACATACCACTTGCTTCAGGCAGGCTATCTCCAACCACTCCTCACGCAGCAGTGGCTAGGAAGGGTAAAATACAGCTCTAAGTCTGAGTGACTGATTTTGGCAGGTGAAAACCTGGTCAATTACAGCAGTGATTTCTCTCTGGAACACAGTAGGTGCTGGCACTCTCTGGCTGGGCAAATTGTCTGAATGAAATCAGAGCCCATGGAAACCAGCTGCATTAACACACCGTCTCAATTTTTATTCCGTTTGGCAGGTATAGTAGTATCATGCCCGGTGCTCTATCATTTCTGTCTCAGAGACCTGGGGAAGAGCTTGCTGAAATGTATGACTAACATGTGAAGCTGAGTCCAAACTTCTATGGATTTGCTCATCCTTGTCATGCACTATAGTCTCCTACAAAGGTATATGGTATCATTTGCCTGTTGATTAAACCAGTCTAATTTGGGCTATATGTGCTATTGTGGTCACCTGCCATCTTGGCTGACACACTAGAGATTGAACCTGGGATCTCCAAAGATAACAGCATGAAGTACTACAGTTTGAGCTAAAGAGGCAGACCTCTATAGCTAGGGTTATAACAACTCATCTGCTCTGCAAACCAGCATAGCAGGGGACCTGTAACACACTCACTCATAGGTTACACTACGATGTGGCAAGCACAGAAATAAGACGCTGAATGATGGTTATCCTATGGCTGCTTGACATCTTCAGCCTTAGTAATAACTAGGGATGTGCCCAAACCGGAACATGAAACAACTGAGAGAGGACACAAATCAGAACAGTTGGGGGAAATTTGGCTCTGGCTCCAGAACAGATTTGGCATGTAAACTTTGTAACTTGGTGCCTTTTCTATTATTTTCTATTCCTATTAGGTAAGTACAGAAAACATTCTGTAATTAAGTACCATGATGGAACAAGTTCTTCAATCTCAGATCAGTTGAAGAAAGAGCTTCAGGAATAGACAGTGTCTGCTTGTATGGGAAGCTCTCTGTTGTGCTGGAAAAATGTGCTAGAACGTTTCCGAATGTAGCTTGTTAATATGTTGTAATAGTCAAAAGACATGACTAAAGATGGATAGTTACAGAAAGAAGTGATCTATGCAGTGCATGCATCAGAAATGTCCAGGTAGGGAAGACTCCCATCTGAACATGAAAGAACGCACTTTTCCAAAACCCTTACATGTCAAAAAAATGAAAAATGTGGTGTTCTTGGAGCTGCTCAAGGGACCACTCTGAGACCTTTCTTGCAAGATCAACTGAATCTGAATTCTTCATTGTTTGGCTTGTGTCACCCAGCTGGTCGGGTCAGGGTGTTTCTCTGACCTGAGCTTGCACGTGATGGACAGCTCTGTAGAGGGCATTATCCCAGTATAATCAAATGGAATGAAAGGAAAACCATGTGCCTTTCTCTAAGGGTAACTATATCCCCATTCCTGGTATCTTTGGGATAATACAGCTTTTCTTACTTTACTCAGAATTCATTAACACTTATGTATTGGGGTTTCTTGAAGTAGCATCCACCTAAGCAGTGGTTCTCAAACTGTGAGTCATGGAGCAATTCTGAAGATCCACAGAAATGTTTCTGTTACACATTGAAGCAACCATTAATCTTCAGGCAGTGATTTTTCCTGCTATCTGTAGCTAAGTCACTGATCTCCTAAGTCTCCCAGGTCCTAGTGGAAATTGCGGTTGAAACTGTGGTTTTTTACTGATTCCAGTTAGCCAACTAGGTTTTGGAAAAGAACAACAGGTCTTTTGGTCTCTTGGTTCTTGAGGCTGCTAGTCCTCTTACCAATAAAAATACTGGCCAGAAAAAATGGCAGCAGCAACTAGAAACCAAGAGAAATTAGTAGAAACTAAGAGTGCCACCAGGTATAGAATTTTGATGGTATCCACTGGAATTTCCCTTAGCAGTGGGAGAGAAAGCAGAGGAGGTGGCTTCTGCTGCTGTTGGAGTTCTGTAACTTCATTTAACTTGCAGGTTTCATTTTGTTGCAAAAAGTTTGAAATATAACCCACATGCACATAAAACTGTGTTTGAACATGGGCCTGTTTAGAGTTTGTGAAGTGTATGAATAATTTTTCTCACTAATGTTGTGGCTCATGGTGACATCAAGTGTCTCTGTAAACGGAGGCAAAGTTGCATGTTTCCCCTTCAGGATCACATCTTCCTGATGGCACAAGAGGTAATGTTAAGCAGGCCTAAATTCCAGTGACTTCAATGAGACTTCAGTATGTGCTTAAAGTGAGGCACCTGCTTACGTGCTGCGCTCAATCAGGGCCATAAAGTACAATCAAAACCTGAATTTGGAGAAAGTGCAGCACCTGTGGCCAAAGGCTTTGAGATTAATAATAAATCAGGGATTGGCAGTTACAAGCAGCAGCTCAGGCTGATAAGTATTCAGTGACTCCTGCTTCACTGTGTTGCTTACAATATTCCACTACTAAAGGTACACCCAGAGGAATACAGAAACATAGAGTCATTCAAGAAAATGAAGTGGGTGGCTTCTGGTTTCAGTACAAAGAACTGTTTCTCCAAGGGCATCAGAATTTTGTCTGCAAGAAGCCCCGCTTCATTTCATTCCTAGCTGCTGACATGGCATTAGAATAGACAACAAAAAATGTTTTATCTGATCACAGGTGCTTGTGGGATAGTGTGAATCAAACTGGGACTGGTCATCATCAAGTGTGCAGGTGAATGGATCATTGTTCTCACACCAGAACGGTGCTCTCGTGAGGCCCTATGTGTAGCATGGAGAACTATGTTTTATTAATGCATCTCATTTGTGTGTGTTTCTGAAAAGAGAATGTGGACTATAATGTTACTGAGTAGAATGTTTGCAGTATTGTTGTAGTCATGTTGGTCCCAGGATATGAGAAGGAGAAGTTGGGTGATGTAATATCTTTTATTGGACCAACTTCTGTTGGTGAAAGAGACAAGCTTTTGAGCTACAGAGTTCTTCTTCAGGTCTGGGAAAGACTCAGAGTGTCACAGCTAACTACATGGGGAATAGATTGTTAAACATAAGGAGTTAACACATGTTGCAAGAGACCATTTAAGATGAAGTGGGAAATTAACACCTCTGTAGTCAAAAGGAGGATTGGCAGGTTACCGATTTTTGTAATGATACATAAAATTCACCTCTAAGTCCATGATTTTTAGTGTCTAGAAAAGTTATTAATTTAAGTTCCCATCTTTTGAAGGTGTTGTGCATGTTTCCGTTGAGGATGAGGACTGAGTGGTCAGATATGGAGTGATTGTTTTGTGAAAGTGTTTGCCCGTGGGTGATAGGGTGTTTTTGTCTCATCATTTTGAGTGTGAGTTCATTCAAGAATATAGTGATTTATTTGGTTTCACTCACGTAATTGTTGCTGGAACATTGTATGCAGTAGATGAGGTACATTACATATGCTAGACATGTGTAGGACTCATGGATCTTGAAAGGCATGTTGCGGGGGAGGGAGGGATAATGATACAATCCATGGGTCCTACACATGCTTAGCACAACGTGTGATGATGAGAACAGAGTTGATGATGGGATCAGGCTCTTAAGAAAGATGGATTGCAAGTCACTGACTTGCTGCAGTGCTCTGCTTCTTGTGCTAAGTACAGTGTCGTTTATTTCAACTGGCACTTTCAGACCTTTTTGTTGGCCTCCTCCCCATGCACAAAAGAATCTTCTATTTCTATTCCTATCCACTCTGCTTCTTTTTAATTAGTGGGAACATTCCAGATCATTGGTTTAATCACCCCGAAATGGTGGCTGCTCATTACATTTGTGAGTCTCCAGGATGCCGATTACAGGCACATGATGGCACAAGGACCTCTTTTTCTGTGAATGAGGAATTTGCCGTATTGCTCAAACACATGGACCATGTGCTCTGCTATGATGTAAACGAAATGGCACTATCAAGTCATACAGAGGAAAAGATCACATAGCAATCTTCTCCAAAGGGACAGTTCTCAATACTGTGCTGATATTTCATTTGTCCTGTATGTGTGTGAGACATTCCTTCCAACCTGCCCCAGCAGACACACACTATGGCCCTGTATCCACCACATCCTTTTCCATAGCTTGCTTTGGTTGACTATTGCAAACTGGCCAGACCTGGCATTCATCCTGTTTGCAGCCTGTTGTGCTGCCAAAATCTGTATGTGTGGTGACAGATGTAAAACATGCACATATGTCAGGGCAATACGTGTCTCAGGATACTTTACCTGAGCCATACCTTTTTTTGTATTCACACAGGCCATGCCTAGAGCCCTGGACTAGGACTCGGGGGACCAGAGTTCTGTTCCTAGCTATGCCACTGATTGGCTGTGTGACCTCTGGGCAAATTGATTCACCTCTTGGTACCTCTATTTCTCCTCCTACCCTTTGTCTATTTAGACTATATGCTCTCGAAGGCACCAATTGTCTCTTAATGTGTGTTTGTATGGTGCCTAGCACAATAGGATCCCTATCTCAGCTGCGGCCTCTTGGTGATGCGTCACCGACAGAAAGAGTAATAATAATATTCACCATGCCTGATTTTCCATTGCTGTGTCTCGTCTGAGCCTTACTGTGCTAGCTGAGAGCACAACAGCGTTTCCACTTTGGTGCAATATGCAATCTCTTCCCCTATGCCGTGTCAGGGGGAATGATCAAACTCTTGTTGTTTAAAAAAATCTAAATAAATCTCTCTCTCTTTTCAGTCTTGCTAAGTGATTTGCCTCAATCTCCTGTAGCAGTGAGTTCCAAGGATTAATTAGATTGTTATTTATTTGTATTGCAGTAGCACCCAGGAGCTCTAGTTATGGACCAGGCCCCTGTTGTGCTAGGTACTGTGCAAACATGGAACAAAAAGAGCTTACAATCTAATGTTACATGTGTCACTGTCTGCTATAAATGTTAGTTCCTCTGCTACTAACTTAATCCATAACAATAAGCATAGGAGGGTAGAAGAAGAGGAGGTGATTCAGATGCTGCTGGCCCTTCTTGACTTGCCCTCTCAGGTGCAGCTGTCTTTTATTATCTGCATTACCGCAGCATCTTGGGGCCCTAGTCATGGACCAGGAGCCCATTATGCTAGGCGTTAAACACAGAACCCAAAGCCCCAGAGAGCTTGCAATGTAAGCGGAAGAGAAGAGACATGAGGTGGATACAGGCAGACAAAGAGGGCAGTACCAGAAAGCAGGGGTCAGCATGCTAAGCCATGATCTCAGCGCTCCAGCCACCTAATCCTCATCCACACTTGAAGGTAGAACGTGTTTTAGGTCAATAAAGGGGCCTTTGAGTGAGGATGGAGAGATGAGCTGGTGAGAGGAAAAGGTGAGCCCTGGAACTCAGAATCTCAGCTCTCGCATTCGGAGGTTAGACATTTCAAAATCTCTCAATGTTGACTTATCTCTCCTCCTGTGAAAGCAAAGGAGGACAGCTCATGCTACGCCCATCTGGAAATCCTGCCTTGCAAACAGTGTGACACCCAGACTGCGCTAAACACTGGACCCGCAAGCATGGGACATTTTAGGGTGAAACATTGACATAGGCACAGCCAAATAAGGGTTTTCTCCTCAGGGGGAACACTCTCTGTTAGAGCATTGGGAGCACAGTCTCCATGAGAGAGAGAAAAAAATACTGTACATGTATATGATCTTCCTTTATATGCTTCAGACAACATTTGTCTCCAAAAACCAAATCAATGCCCAGTGATTGTCTTTCCATAGATTTCAGTGATCTTGGGATTAATCCCTAATATATCACATGCCATAAACTTTTCTAGCTGCTTTGGGTTTCTGCTCTGCATGGAGTTTTGAGAAGGTGCCAGCAGCAGGCATTAGGAAGGGTCGTGCAACATCTGGGTCCTGTGGGCACTCCTAAGCACCAAAATCCACTGAAGCCAATGGGAGTCTTTCCACTGACTTCAGCAGTCTTTGGATCAAGACCTAAAAACGCTGATCTTTCAAAAGGAAAGTGAAGATGGCGGATAGAGCACCAGGGATCAGCTGCATAGTTCTCATTTTTCTAAGATTAAGAGTTGCTTGCTCTGCATCGTAAACCTGCTTCCAATATACAAGTATTGTTGGCCTGAAGTAACCTGGAACAGTTGACCCATGGTTGTGACCTAGCTGCCTGTTAAATCTTGATTGTGTCACCCCTCGCTGGCAATAATCTCCCCTATCTGATTAGCTCAAATCATGTGTTTGATATTTTGTGAGATTAGATCTCAGAGGAGAGAGAAGTAACAGACGACAAATGCAACCACCGTTAGCTGTAATGAACCAGCATTTTACTAAAGATACACAGCAGGACATGGGCACAGACAGCAATATTACCACATGAGAAAAATGCAGCTTTGTCATTGGTTGTTGAAACCTGTAACACTATGGTCAATGGAACCACTTCTCTTTGAGGGCCTGAGAAATGTTGGGAATGGTGTAGTACAGTTTGGGTCAGTGATGTAAGAACAATAGTAATTGAGATTATTATTAATATTAGTAATATAGCCATTCTTATTGACCACACTTTTTATTTATATAGCGATTTTATGGTAAACATTTCAAAAGTACCTGCCCCAGCATGATGCCTCAGTGTGAATTTGCTGCACAAGTGTGAGATGTGGGCATTCCCCCTGGAAGTCACACTTGCACAAGCCCCATTTTGCACTGGTGCAGTGTGTCTATGTTAGAGATTTGCACCAGTATGAGTGCAAAATTCCCTAGTCTAAACAAGCACCTACACTTTCTGAGGCTAAGACACAAGATAGATAAATGCGATATATTTATCTATATGTTACATAGATAAACACGATAAATTGGGGAAAAATCAACATGGCTTTTGTAAAGGAAATATTGCATCATCAATCTATTAGTATTCTTTGAGGGTGTTAACATGCATGTGGACAAGGGTGATCCAATCCCTATAGTGCGCTTACACTTTCAGATAAGGTCTCTCACAAAAGGTTTTTAAGCAAAGTAAGCAGTCATGAGGGAAGGTCCTATCTGGATCAGTATCTGGTTAAAAGATAGGAAACAAAGATTAGAGAGGTAAATAGTGGGGTCCGCTCAGTATTGCTACTGGCATTGTGCTGTTCAACATATTTATAAATGATCTGGAAAAGGGGGTGAAGAGTGAGGTGAAGAGTGAGGTGGCAGGTGATACAAAATTACTCGAGTTAGTTAAGTCCAAAGCTGACTGCAAAGAGTTACAAAGGGATCTCACTAGACTAGGTGACAAAATGGCAGATGAAATTCAATGTTGATAAATGCAAAGTAATGCACATTGGAAAAAATAATCCAAACCATACATACAAAATGATGGGGTCTAAATTAGCTGTTAATACTCAAGAAAGAATTCTTGGAGGCATCACAGGTAGTTTTCTGAAAACATCAGCTCAGTGTGAAGCAGCGGTCAAAAAAGCTAACAGAATGTTAGGATCCATTAGGAAAGGGGTAGATAATAAAATAGAAAATATCATAATGCCACTAGTGGATTTAATATGCCACTATATAAATCCATGGTACTCCCACATGTTGAATACTGCATGAAGTTCTTGTTGCCCAGTCTCAAAAACGTTATATTAGAATTGGAAAGGGTGCAGAGACGAGCAGCAAAAATGATTAGGGGTATGGAACAGCTTCCATATGAGGAGAGATTCATAAGACTGGGACTGTTCATTTTAGAAAAGAGATGACTAAAGGAGGATATGATAGAGGTCTATCAAAATCATTAATATTGTGGAGAAAGTGAATACGGAAGTATTATTTATCCCTTCGTGTAACACAAGAACCAGGGGTCACATGAGGAAATTAATAGAAAGCAGGTTTAAAACAAACAAAAGAAAGTACTTTTTCACAGTATGCACAGACAACCCATGGAACTCATTGCCATAGGATGCTGTAAAGGCTAAAAGTAAAACTGGGTTCAAAAAAGAATTAGATAAATTCATGGAGGACAGGTCCATCAGTGGCTACTTGCCCAGATGGTCAGATATGCAACCCTATGCTCCAGGTGTCACTAAGCCTCCACCCTCCAGAAGCTGGGACGGATCACTTGAAATTGCCCTGTTTCTGTTCATTCTTGCTGAAGCATCAGGCATTGGCCACTGTCAGAAGACAGGACACTGGGCTAGATGGAGCATTGGTCTGACCCAGTGTGGCCGTTCTTATGTTTTTAAGATTAGGGGATTGAGGACCAAGACAACTATTTCCACTTGTTTGTATTCTTCCCCTAAGAGCCAATTCCGTGCTCAGTTTTAGCATTTCCCATCCCACAGCCCATTTTGCCCTGACTCCGGCTGCTCTGTGTGGAAGTGCTTTACACTCGGCAGCTAATGGAACATAATTGCTTTTCATCACCCTCAATGAGCCTGCTATGGAAGTAAAAGCTGAGTGCTGAGTAGCCACCGCAACTCTTCGCTTGGCCAGCCTATTGCAATGCAAACTTGAAGATGATGGCAAACATCTGCGTTACCACATTGGCAAGAAAGCACCACATTCACGCTCAGTCAAAGGCAGTGACGGCAGCAATTCCTAGCACGTGAATAATGTCTCAGAGGATGATTATGACCAGGCAAACCTTGGTGAGATGTCACATTTAACTGACTTGGGCAGCTCTGAGGTTAACTAAGGCCAGCTACATCATGTAAGTAACATTGCCTCACTTCATTGTGGCTCCATGCTTTTTCTTCCATGTGAAACATAGGAAGAGTCAGAGTGGTATTCGAAAGGGGGAGGGGAGTACTGGCCAGCGCCGGCCAGGATTGATGTGCAAGCGTGCTAATGAGGTTCAGATGCGATGCCAGCCAGTGATCTCAAACTGTAATTTGCACATGAGTGCACCAAGAATGAGCCAGCTATTCAAGGATAATAAGTGTTCATAGCCACACATTTCCAACCGTGTCACATTCTGTACCCAGGCAGCTGCTAAACTCCATGGAATGTGGCAGTGGGGAAACAATCACAGCTGAGAAAATCCCATGCAATGGGGAACTTTCATTGCTTGCTGGCTGGAGTCTGATCAGATGATTGGATTTTCTAATATAATGGTCCCTCAAATGTTGGTCCTAGAACAGGATTCTTTTAAAGGAATGAGCAGGCAAGGTTGAAATAGAAAATACTCCTCTAGAGGTACATTAATTATCAAACGAACTCACTCCATATAGGTGTGCAAGCAAAAAGAAGAGACAGGCCTTCCACAACTTTGGGCCCAGATCCTGCAAACACTTAAGCAAGTGCCTAACTTGTCTTTATATCAGCGGTTCCCTGGGGCTGCTCATGTGGGCAAAGATAAACACGTGCTTAAGTATTTCTGGAGGCTTAGGCCCTTTGGTTTGCAAAATAAACAGTAAAGAGTCAATTCATGCAGGCCCTGGTGTCCAATCTCTGGGAAAATGCCAGAACAGGTTCATGTGCCTGGAGGTGCTTGTGCTACCCATCAAGGAGTGATCTGTGATTTCATCTTCACTGGAGAAAATCATGTGAGAGTTATGTGATTCCACAACATAGCAAGTGGTTGGTGAGAGAAACTCAGCATTGTCAAGGAAGGTCGAAAGCAAGAACTGGAGGCGTCGAGAGAGAATGGGGATCTGGAGGCAGACGATACCTAAGCCTCCAAACCCCATGCTTCTTGCTCATTATGTGACTTTGAATCTGAATTTAGTGTGGCCAGAAATCAAACACTCCAGGCACAAACAATCTTTAAAATGCCACAGTTGGCTAGGTGAACACCTTGGGCAAATCCTGGTGTAAATTAGCACCACTCTGTTATGTTCTCCTCTGCAATCTGGACCAGTATATCGCTGTGTCATCCCAATCCCTCACTCCTAGAGCCCGACTAGCACTTGCTCCGCTGTGTGAACACCCCACTCCTGGGTCAGCCCGCGCACAGCCTTCTGCAAGCCAGCGACTCTTACCTTAGTGAGTGAGTGTTTCTGGCCAGCCACTCATGGGATTATGCAATAGAATGACCCCAGCAATACCCCCAGTCCCGGATGCAACCCTAGGAACTGCCGTTTTACCGAGTTCAGTGCTGCCCATTGGACTCTGCAAGATCATCATTGGTTACTCCGTCAATTTATCAAATTAGCTTGGTCACGCTAAATGAGGTTTCTGCATCCACTCAAACCACATGCACTGCTTCAGATAAAACAAACAAATAAGTTTATTAAGTACAGAAATATTTTAAGTGATTATAAATTAGAGGATTATAAATCAGATTTGATCAGGAAGAAATAAAAGCAAATCGCATTCTAAACTAAACTTAACACTTCAATAGCCTTACAGTCTTTAGAAGGTTCTCACCACAGGCTGGTTGGACAGCCTCCAACCAGGCCGCCGCCGCCGCCCCCCCCCCCCCCCCCCGCCCGCCCGCCCCCGTCCCCTCGTGGGCAGTCTTGGTGTTGTCTTGTAGATGGATTGCAAGAGAGAGCTCAAGAGACTAAAATGCCTCTTCTTTTAACAGATTCCCCTCGCCACCCCCTGGGGTCAGGTGATTGGCAATGTCCGGCATGGCTTCCTTCACTTGAATCAAATGAGCATTACCGTGTCAGATGCTCAGGCCAGTCCATTGTTTGTGGAAGAGCTGAGTTGTTTTATGCATGCCTCAGCAAGGCGTGGATTACCTCTGCTTTTAGAGTTTGCCTGGATCTATTCAAACCATGTGAGACGTACATTTGGGAGTATTACATAGCAGAACTTCATAACCATACACACGACATTGCAAGAAACATACTACTATTACAATCATGTTCAGCATGTCATGAGCATTCCAAAAATACTTTACATGACATACTTTCCATTAAACAATACACAGTTACTCTATAAGGATGAACGTGAATGATACACAATCACATCATAAGGGTGTACGTGGGGTGCATTGTGTCACACACTGCATTGACTACATTAGGGCTATGCTAATTGACGTCAGCAGAGGATGTTTAATTGCTCTGTAACCTTTACCTTTTACCACAGAACTAGGAACTGTTCATTTAAATTGAATACCTCTGGGAATTAGGCAGCCCTTGCTTTTGTGGATGGCAGAGTGGGCTAGCAGCAGGAAGTTATCCTTATTTTAGAAAAATGCTATCAGATTGATGCTTTTCTGTGCTGTCCGTCTGAATAAAGTATTAAATAAAGTAGATGAATGCACTGAAATCTAGTTCCCACGCTGCTATTCTGATATCAGTTTACCACACTAACCTGTGATTGGTAAAACAAACATTAGCTTAGTAGAAGGCAAACTATTAAACACCAAGAGAAGAAATATTAAGGAAATGACAAGAAGTCACTTGAGCTTATACAGTAGAACTTGACTTTTTCACCCCACAGGCTTATGGGAAATGGCCAGAGTTACTGAAACTCATTATTCATTTAAACCTTTTTCACGCAGTGATCAATATTTTTTTTTAAAAACCCAAAAAACAAATTTATATGAGAGTTGAAGGGAGATTAGGGACAAATAATAAAACTAGAACCAGATTATAGGCCTGATTCTTCTCTCACACTGGTTTTATATGGCATAGCTCCTGTATAAGAGGCAGTGTGGTTTAGTGGCTAGGGCATTGGCCTGAGAGTCCTGCTACTCACCTGTTTGACCTTGGGTAGGTCAGTCTGATGTTTTTAGATAAGGGAAGTGCAGTAGATCTAATATACTTGCTCTTTAATAAAGCATTTGACACAGTATCACATGGGGAATTATTGGTTCAATTATGGAAGATGGGGATCAGTACAAGCAATGGAAAGCAGATAAGGAACTGGCTAAAGGGGAGAAGGCAACAGGTTGTGCTGAAAGGTGAATGATTGGACTGAAGGGAGGTTACTAGTGGAGTTCCTCAAGGATCATTCTTGGGATCAATCTTATTCAATATTTTTATTAATGATTTTGGCACAAAAAGTAGTAATGTGCTTAGGAAATTTGCTGGTGATACAAAGTTGGGCAGCATTGTCAAAACAGAGGAGGATTGGAATATTATACAGGACGATCTGGATAACCTTGAAGACTGAAGTGACAGAAGTGGGCTGGAATTCAATGGTACAAAGTGCAAGGTCATACACTTAGAGTCTAATAATAAGAATTTCTGCTATAAACTGGGGGCTTATCTGTTGGCAGCAACAGAGGGGGAGCGAGACCTGGGTGGTATGGGATGATCACAGGATGACTGAGCCACCAATGGGATGAAGCTGTCAATAAGGCAAATGCGATCCCAGGAGGTATTAGGCAATACATTTCCCGTAGAGATGGAGAAGTATTGATATCATTGCACCAGGCACTGGTAAGACCTCATTTGGAATACCATGTACAGTTCTGGTCACCCATATTCAAGAAAGATGAATTTGTTCTGAAATAAGGGCAGAGAAGAGCTACTAAGATGATCAGGGCAATGGAGGGCTTATTTTATGAGAGGAGACTGGAAGAGAAGGCTGAGAAGGGATATGATTGCGCTCTATGGGATGGGGGGTAAATACCAGGGAGGGTGAAAAGCTATTTAAGCTAAAGGCACTGTTGGTACAAGAACGAATGGATATAGACTAGCCATGAACAAATTCAGGATGGAAATTGGAAGAGGTTTCTACCGTCAGAGGTATGAGGTTCTGGAACAGCCTCCCGATAGGAATTATAGGGGCAAACAACTTAATTAGTTTTAAGAGAGCTGGACAAATTTATGAGTACAGCTGGATGACAGGGTTGCTTGTAATGATAGGGGGCAGGGCTCAACAGCCTGGAGCTCACTTCTGGTTTATGTCTTAGGTTCCTAAAAGCCATGCTTCAGGGTTTCAGCTGGCCACCGTCAGGGGTCAGGAAGGGACCCCCCCCCTTCCCCACCCAATATATTCTGACAGCTGTTTTTTATCTTCTTCGTCTGAAACATCAGGGATGTCCATAGCTGAAGTTGGGGCATAACTGCTCTGAGGTGGCACTGAACAGTCTCTGAAGTGCTTGGCTGGCTGGTTCTTGCTCACATGTTTGGGGTCTGATAGCCATAGGAGGGGTTGGGAAGGAATTTTCCCCCATGTCAGATTGGGGGCTTTTTGCCCTTCTCTTCGGTGTGTGGGTGCAGGTCACTTGCTAGGATTATCTGGAAATGTCTCACTTAATCATTTCCCTGCCACTGCAGGAACCTCGAGCACTGGTGCACCTCCATCTTTCCTATTCTCTGACTGTGGCACATAATAGTTTAGACCCCTGTGGGTTGTAATCAGAGCCAGTGCAAGTATTAGACGCTCTAGGCGAACCTTCAGCCTTGTGGCCCTCCTCCACAATTAACTTTTGAAAATGAATATTGTGCATTAGTATGAATAAAAATTCTGCATTTATAATTACAGATTTGAGTAGCTCATTCAGTTTTTTCCACCCCCCAAATTTTGCCGCTCTAGGCAACCATGCCTAGTGGTTGCGCCAGCCCTGCCTGTAATACTTTGGTCTCATTTCGGTGGTTGGGTTTAGTGTGTGGGTGCTGGTGGCCTGTGATATACTTGAGGTCAGATTTGATGGTCTGGTGGTCCCTTCTGCCTTAAACTCTATGATTTTATGACTCCATGACTCTATTTCCCCTCCACCTTTTGTCAGTCTTGTGTATTTAGATAGTAAACTCTTCAGGGCAGGGACTGTCTTTTAACTATGGGTACATACAATGCCTAGCACAATGGGGCCCCCTGATCTTCATTAAGGCCTCTAGGTTCTACCGGAACACAAAATAATAATGGGCCAGATTTCCTAGTATGCTCTGGCTCCATCACTCCTGTGACACAAAGCAACATCCATGAGCCCACCTGTATTGCTTCTCTGGAGCAGCCTTCTGTCTGATGGCCTGTAATCACCAGCCTGAGGATTCAGATGGGCAGAATTTAAATAAGTAGTTTGTAAAGAAACCATCCAGGGAAAGAGACGCACAATTGAAATTTTTGCTCTTGAGCTCCCCCACTGAAACACAGGAGATTCCTGGTGCCCACAGAGATCCTTGGCTGGTAGTGGGTATCATAGTTAGGGGTTTGTTACCATTCAGACTTCTACCGTTACCGCTAAGGATTGTAATGGATCCACATTCCAGCTAAGGTATGTGTGAAAGGCCTTAGGTGTCTTTCCTGTGAGCACACCCCAGGGTGCAATTGCTCATTGTTATTTATTATTTGTATTACTGTAGTGCATCGAGGCTCCAGCAGAGCCTGAGGAACTGCCATAATCAGAGTGAAATGGAGAGCTTATTACATCCCAGTGTACTGGGACTTCCCAGCCCTCTAATGCGATGATTTTGGTTCTGTGTCTAGGCGAAATAGTTACATAACAATCCTGTGTACATTAACTCTCATCCTAACGTAATCACTTTCATTACATGTGAGACGCCTGGTCCTTCTGAACGGAAATATTATGCACAATATAGCCAGCCATTCTCCATCCTTAATATTCTTCCCTCCCCACCGAACCTCTGCCTCAGTCTTTCAAGCATTTCTTACTAATGGTCCCCATTGCGCAAGGGTGCATAGTATATCTCCACAGGACTGTATGAATGTCAAGGACCCACCTCTGCTCTTGGTTGCTCCACCGTAAATCCCAAGGGACTCACTGAAATCACTTGGGTTTCCGCTCATTCACACTGGTGTAACTGGAGCAGAATTTGGCATTAACTAATTTTCACAACATCTTTTTGAAGTTGGTAATTATCTGCATGGGGAAACTGAGACGCTGAGGTTATATGAGGACAGTCCTGGGCATCTGGCCAATACCCAAGGGCTGTGCTGTGGTAGCAAAAGGCAGCTTCCTTCTTCTGAGTTGCTCCTCTCCCAGCAGCAGCTTGGAGGTCCCCTTTATTGTCCCTTGGCTGCCACTCCTCTCTCAACAGCCTGCTCCCCTGTACCTGCCTTTCAGTGGGTCACAGCTGGTAGGTGGAGCTGGAGTCAGCTGCTGCAGAGTGAGTGTGTGTGTGTGTTGGGTGGGGGGGAATGCTGAGTTATAGAAAGGAAAGTCAGTGCAGTGTGCAGTGGTTGGTCCCTGAAAGGTGGAAGGGTGGAAGTGGCCATGTGAATAACAAGGGAGTTGGATGAAGCCATGTGAGATGGTGAGGGGGCATTAGGGTGTGTGCCTATGTATGTGATGGAGCAAACCTGGGGAAGTAGCAGAAGGTAGGAAGAAGCCATGGGGGAAGAAAGGGGGAAATGGTCATTTGGGGAAGGAACAGAAGTGGGGAGGGGACAGAACAGAAGGGAGGAAGGAGCCATAGCTTGGCAGGAAAAGGGGGTGTGGGGAATCAGGCATGGTTGAGGGACGACTGGGTGGGGCCAGCAGCTCCTGGGCCCTTGCCTTCTTTGGAAAATTGTTCCTAGCAAATATTTTGACATGTTGACATCAACGACCTTATTCACACAAACAACCCTGTGGCCTGAGTGGGGTCTTTACATGAGTAAGGTGAACTGGATTTGGCCCAGCAACTTGCTCCTGGCTTCCAGTTTTACACTGAGTTGCTAAAACTCACAGTGCTCCCTCTTGGAAACACGACAGGCTAAGGAAAAGCAAACTAGGCCACGCACCACTTCATCACAGCGTGCACACACATATAGTGCACGGCCCCGCTGCTGCGTGCAGAGGATCACACGCATGCGGTGCACGGCCCTGCTGCTGCGTGCAGAGGATCACACGCATGCGGTGCACGGCCTCGCTGCTGCGTGCAGAGGATCACACGCATGCGGTGCACGGCCCCGCTGCTGCGTGCAGAGGATCACACGCATGCGGTGCACGGCTCTGCTGCTGCGTGCAGAGGATCACACGCATGCGGTGCACGGCCCTGCTGCTGCGTGCAGAGGATCACACGCATGCGGTGCACGGCCCTGCTGCTGCGTGCAGAGGATCACACGCATGCGGTGCACGGCCCTGCTGCTGCGTGCAGAGGATCACACGCATGCGGTGCACGGCCCTGCTGCTGCGTGCAGAGGATCACACGCATGCGGTGCACGGCCCTGCTGCTGCGTGCAGAGGATCACACGCATGCGGTGCACGGCCCTGCTGCTGCGTGCAGAGGATCATTACAATGCATCAATTGATTTAGGGCTTTAGTTTTTAAGAGTGATTAGTGATTTGGGGGCCCACCTTCCAGAGGCTTGATTTACAGAGGGCAACTGCTCCTCAGTGCTTTGGGACTCAGACCCCTACAAGTTGGGTATCCAAAAATGGAGTCATCCCATTTGCTAGTCACTTTTGAAATATAGGCTTAGGTTTTTACAGATAATGCTTTCCTATTCCTTGCTTCACTTGGAGTTGCTTATTTGACTAAAAGAAATCCTACCAAGGTAAACATCTGGGGGTCCGTACTGAAGGCTCCAGAACTCTGTAACTGTTTTGTGAAGCCAAATTCGGATACTCTTATGCACATCGAGTAGCACCTTACTCTATGAGTAGTCTCACTGAAGACAGGCAAGTTCAGGTGCTTTTCAACATGAGCAAGGACACCAGAAGCTGGGCCTCAATCTGTGTTAATGGTATTATTTGTTTGCCTTGGTCAGGTTCCTCTTGATTACCGCTTAACAAACAGCTTTAGAACCGCTGATGAGTGAACTGCAAAGGGGTTGTTGGGCTGACTCAGCATTTTGAAGTGGGGAAGCAAATTCACACTTGCCGCCAATGGATCCACTTCCGTGCCTTTAGAGGAGACTGCGAGACAAGGTGGTTGAGGTAATATCTTTTGTTGGACCTACTTCTGTTAGTGACAGAGACAAGCTTTTGAGCTTACCCAGAGCTCTTCTTCAGGTCTGGGAGAGGTACTCAGTGTGTCACAGCTAAGTACAGGGGTGGAACAGAGAAGGGGTTAATACATGTTGCAAGAGACCATTCAAAGTGAGGTGGGCAGTTGACACGTCTACAGACCTAGGACAAAGGAGGGTTAGTGAGTTACAGATTGTTGTAATGAGCCATCTTTACATCCAGCATCTTTGTTAAATCTATGATTTTGGGTGTCTAGCAGAGTTATTAATTTAAGTAAAAGAGGAGATGCATCAGCTTGAATGAGGTTGAGTTTAGCTCAGGATGCTTCTCTGAACTTATCCAAAGCCTCTTTGGTTTCAAAAACAGGCTTGAAATCTCATAAAAATCAGGGGGGTCGATACTACTCTAACCTCCTTCTTTTTCTGGGTTACTTGGGAGCAGGCAACACTCACTGGTGTGCAAGGGTGCCTAAGGTTGCTGACAACAAAGGAGATCCTGAGTATCCCAGTGATGATGTAGGATAGGTGGGGATCCTCTATCCACTCCTCTGCTGCAGTCCCTTTACTTCTAAAGGAATTTAAAGTTGGCAGTGCCTCCACCTGGCTGGCCCCTGCACATGCTCAATAGCGGGACTTGGGAGCTTCCAGGACTAAACCTAGTCTAATAATGATGATAATCTGAGACATAGTCTAACTCAACAATTGCAATTATGCAAACTAAACATCCAATATACTTAAATTAGAGTTAACACACCTTTACTTAACAAATTAAAGAAATATGGCATAACAGACTGAAATTAAACATCACTACTATTTTAAATCCACAGGGGAAGTTGAATAAATCAATTAATAAAAACAGTATACAGTAATAATTGGAACGTGTCTAACTGGCATCTACACTGCCACTATGTACCCCACCTCCGGAGTGTGCACTCCCCTGGAGTTCAGAGCCCTAAACCCTTGCTTGTGTGGGCACGCTTGAAGATCTGAAGAAGGAGACAGCACTCTGTGGGTTCAGTGTACCAGGTCAGCCCAGGTATCAAGCTGGAGATTTGGAGTTGGCCCAACCAAATGTCTGCAATCCTGGTCCTGCTTGAAGGGACTCTCTCTCTGCTTCTTCTCAGGCCCAGTCAAAGTCTCTCTGCTGTGCCCCTTCCTTTACACACCCTACCCCAAACAACAGAGTGTGTGGGGGGCACTCACACCACCTTCACTGCAGGCCCACCTCAGTCAGCTCCAGGCTCAGTCCCTGCCCTGGCTTGGGCAATGCCACCAACCTCCGAAGCTCCCTGCTTGATCAAAAACTCCAGCAGACTCTCAGCAGCAGCATCCAGCCTCACAGTGCTCCACTCAAAAACCAAAATGGAGCCCCCACATGCTTTTTGTTCTGAGTTCCCTGGAAAGGGGAAGAGTCTCTTTCCTTTTTCCCCACGGCATCATGGGAGTTGTAGTCTGCCAGGATCTTCCCAACTTGTAAAACTCCCAATTAAGTGTCAAGGCCCCTGAAGTACAAGGTGCCTACGCTACTTTACTCATCTCTGGGACTTCCCTAGTCCTCTCCTGCCTTGATTACTGTAACTTCCTTCTCTCCAGCCTCCCTAGCACCTACATTACCCCTCTGCCATTCATACAATACACATTTGCTAAGATTATCTTCCTTCCCTATTGCTCTGTCCACATCACCCTGCTATTTGAACCTCTCTCCTGGCTCCCCCTAATGCACCGCACTCTACATCTCCTTGCTTTTCTGGCTGCTTGGAACTCAGGTCTTCTCACAGCACCCTTCCCACATCCCACTGTTGGTCAGTAGGCTGTTGGATGGATCCATTCCAACCCCTCTTCCCAGCAGGGAAGGAAAATCACACCACAAATAATGACGTAGCTCCAGATCCTTTGCTCAGGGCTTTTCGTTCTTCTTCTTCTGTTACTTACCTCTTTGTCCTGAGGAGCTTAGCAAGGCCTCATCTATGCAGAAACTGGGACTGAAATAACGAAGTTGACTGTAATTCACACCTTCAGTTATTTCAGGGCCAGTCTGTGTGCAGACAGTCTAAGAGAGAAACTCCGAAACAACTAACAGTGCAGATGAACAACGGCTTTAGTTATTTTAGTTCCAGTTTCTGTGTAGACAAGGCCTCCAGGCTAGATGCAGGTAAGGCAAGATGCACTGGGAGACACAGAGGAAGTGTTTATCCCCTCTTGTAAAATGTTGGTGTGACGAAGGACTTATCTGGTGTGGGTTAGTAGCTTTACTCTTGGGCCTCTGAGTTTCTGCTTCCAATCCTGACAGATATGCAGGAACTGCAGAATCTAAGACAATTGGGGGTGGGGGTGGGAATGATCAAACTTTTTCTGAAACTTCAAATTTAAAAAAAATCCAAACTTTGGTTCAGTTTAGGTGTAAACTTGGGCTGACGGCTTGAGTCAGTTCATATTTCATCCCAACCATTTTGTACAATTGGAATTGCACAGTCTGTAAAATATCAGGTTACTAAGCTTCTTGTAAACCAGGTTGAGCAGCCACAAAACTCAATTCGTTTCCAGAAGTGGGCTCTGCAACTGAGCACCGGCGTTTTGCAATTAAAAAAATAGAAAAGCAGCAAATAATTCAGACAAGTTGTTTCATTATGCAGCTTTCGATCCTAAAAAAAAAAAAAAGACTATCACTTCTGTCTTGTGCTGGAACTTCTGGGTTGTATTTTTATCAGACTGTCCTTTCCCTCCATGAGCTGGTGGGAAGATGGTATGTATTTATTTTAGCAAGTTCAGAGCTTCTCCTCTCTCGCAGCTGGAGACGCTCAGTCTGAGCAGTGAATTAGCTAGCGGGAGTCGGGGTAAGGGGGGTTGTGGGTTCAGACTAGAGCGGCTAAGGAATGTCAGTTTGATGTGTGATGGGTCACAGGCAGTGAAAGGCAGGGCCTGCTGTCACGGCATGATCATGCCATCAGGAAAAGCAAGGGAGGGGGAGGGAATTGTAGGGACAAAGTGAAATCCATAACTGGTCACAAAAAGAGACCATGACAATCCCTCCCAGTTAAAACAACAACAATAACCTGGGTGATGTTGAATGACCATGTGTGACCTAGTTTTAGGCGGGGTGTTACACAGAGTGCACGCTGAAATAAACAGAAACAGCTGCCTAGTTCATTAAACATTAATTAAGCATGACATGAACTTAAAGGACTTGATCTTCAGCTGGTGTCAGTCAGCACATCCCAAATGACTTCACTGGGGCTACATCAATTTACACCAACTGAGAAGCTGGCTGATGGTTTTGTCCATTTGGCGTGAATAATGTGGCCTTAATGTACAAAACCAGATCAATACATAAATATAGCTTTCTTGCGGAAGAAAAGTCCCAAGAGTTCTGGCAGTTCTGATCTAGGTATAGAAATTTGGGCATAATATTCAGGAGAAGTTTAGGGGAAGATTGTGTTCAAAGCAGCATTTTTGGCATGGGGTTAGGTCCATTCAAAAAGGTATTTGCAAACCTGAAGTGCTGGTTTTCTGCCTTGTCTTGTTCCTTTGAGGAAACAGACTGGGGAGGTGTCTAAAATGGAGCATGGTGATGTTCTCTGCAAATCTGTTTGTATTTGTTTTTATAAAGCTGGCTTATGGGGGAAAAAGACTGAGCGAAGAGAAAACTGAGTGTTAAGGGGCACCATACTTTGAGGAATCTAATGGGCCTGTTTCTGCCTTGTGTCCAATACTATGGATTGAAATTATCAAAGAAAGGAGTAGCTAGAGGGGGGGAAAGTATGCAGAGAAATCAAAGGACACATCAGGTCATCAACCCTGGAAAAAGTGAGTCTGGAAGAAAATTAACCCCCTCTAAATCTAAACATGAACAGGCCTAGTCAATATGAGTGATAGCTCTGTCTTAAAAGTAAAAGAGATAGATGGTTAACCAAGGCTTTGTCTGCCCACGTTTGTACGGCTTTAACTATACTGGTCTAGTTAAGGTGGTACAACCTTCCCCAATGTGGATGCAGTTCTACCAGGATAGAGGTGCTTATGCCAGTCTGATTTATTCCCATACATTTAGGAGAATAAGCTATACCGGTTTTAGGCATCTCTATACCAATGTAACTGCATCCACACGAGAGTTTGCATCCTGTTTGGATAAAACATCACATTCCAAACCAAAATAGTTAAATTGTTACAAAAACTGTGTGTAGGCCAGGCCACAAGCCCTGATTCAGTAAGACACTTACCCACATGCTTAACTTGAAGCATGTGACAAGTTGCATTGAATTCAATGGGATCACTCCCAGGCTTAAAGATAGGCAGATGCTTCCATACAGCACTGGGGCCTAAATGAGCATATTTTGCTATTTTTAGGGAGTGCATTCTAAGGTGTTATTAATACACTCACAATCAATAAATCGGTCTTTATTTATGTTTCTTATTTCCATTCCAAGCTTATTAATTATTATAACAGTGAAGTACAGTGTTAAACCCTTCCCCTGCGCCATGAAATTAGGCTATAAACGGGAAGAGCATGTTTCATGTATATCTTCTTTTCAGTTCCAACTCAGGCATCTCTGCTTTCTGTTCCTCCTCCACCCAAATAAAAAGCAGCCACATCGATTTTTTTAGAATGAAGGAGTCTCTCCTAGGCCAAAAAAGACTTGGCAAGGGCCACTATTTCCCGTTCCCTGGGAGAAAGAAGAAGAAATATCTCTGGGCTGACATTTACCTAAAGATCAGCCACTTCCATCTTTGCTTGTGAGTCTGGAAGGGAATCGCAAAAGGGCTTGATTAAGTAGCAACATGGATATTGGCACAGTCAGAGAAAAAATCTGCTCCAAAACTGTTGGAAATTAAACGTATAAAGCTTGTTCAATGGACGTGGTGATAGAACAGCACAACGGGTTGCTGTTATCATCCCTCTTAGGAAAGTATATTTTGTAAGACATACTGGACTCTGACGGAATGTTGCCAGACCATTGTGCCTGGGTATATAATAGGACACTGGACTGGACACAGGGACCTCCTGGGCCACTGAGTCCTGTCACCTGCTATCGCAGGCAATGCTGTCATCAATCCTATTCATAGACTTATCAGGAAAATGCCCGCTGGTCAGAAGCAGGCTTTAGCAAGGTGCCTACAGATCTCCCTCATATTTCTGCCCAGAGTGGGTTTCGTATGTACCATGCTTGGCTGTAGCCAGGGCCGGATTGACCAATCACTGGTCTTCAAGTTTGGCCTGGCTGTCCCTCTGTCATGAGGGGGGTTAAGTGTGGGGTGTGTGTGTATGTGTGGCTTCACCCTATTTGAGTGAGTGGCATTGTGGCCTGGTCCATGGGGTTGCAGCACTGCTCAGGTTTGGCCCGTCCATTTTGCCCTCCCCCAAAAATTTGGGGCTAATGAATGTGCTTCATTTGCCTATGTGTTCATCCGGCCCTGGATGCAGCTTGCTACAACATGTCCTCTTGAGACACCCAGTAGTGAAACATACCAACTGAGCTAAAATACACACGTGTGTATTTCTGTGTTTTCAGCTTTTGCTGTTCTCATGCACTCCTTTACTTTCTACTTTGTTGAGGGTAGAATATGAAGGCTGTGAGAAAACAATGGACTCTTTGTTAACTTTTATGTTTTTTTCCACCATATTGATTCTAAATAGCCAGCTAATGTCTGTGGGGAATTCACATTCTCATACATTTGTCCATACCTAATTTATGCACGCAAATGGCCAATATGGACATGTACATCGGATGTTTGTAGATGCACATGGGCCCCAATCCTGAGTATTCCTACTGAACTCAAGGTAGGCACGTGTGCAAATCTTTGCAGGATCAGGGCCATGATGCTAAATTGGCTTTGTGAAACACCCTTGTAAACAAATAGTAAAGCAGACAGCAGATAAATAGACTATACCCCTAGGCAATTCTTTCAGAACTGTGAAAGGGTTATTAGTCTGGATCTTCCACAGAGTCTCACTGTAGGTATTTATTGATATATACCATACATCCTCGCCTGGCATCTCAAGCAAGGACAATGGAGTTGGCCAGATGAGTCAAGTCTCTTTAGAGGCCTTTAAACTTTGGAAGAAGAGCTAATGAAGAGAGGAGCTGAGAGTAACTCATCAGTGATCAGGATGGGCTTTCAAGGCAAATGCCAGTCATTGGGTGTTCCACAGGACCTCCTCTTTGTCCTGGAACCTTTGGGAACACAGTTGTGTAAATGCCACGCAGGAGAAACAGAATTCATATAAGACAAAGAGCACTGTGTGAGTGAAGATCTTGTGGTGTGCAATGAGGAACTGTGGGAGGGCAAAGCCAGCATGAGTGCAGCCTTTCAGAGGAGAGGGCGAGGGAGAGGCAGGTTTGCTGGATAACTTACACAACAACAACTGGCAACTTCTCATCTGGGTCTGGTTGGAATTTAAATTCTTCTTCCTCAACAGCAAAAAGGATGCAGGAGACTTTCTGTGACATTTGTGATCCCATCACGGACTTTGATCTCTTTGTGACTCAAACCACTGAAAGAGTTTTCTCTTGATCTAGGACCTTTACATTAAAAATACAATACCTGCAGCCTCTCCTGGCCTGTCTCTGGAGTCAGAATTGCCTTTATAGAGGGCCCCTTAAAAGGGTATTGGGAAGAGATCTGTAGTCATATGGGGCCAGATCCTCAGCTTGTGCGAATCAGTAGTTCCACTGACTTCAAAGGACTTCAAGGGCCAGTTTACATCAGCTGAGCATTTGGCCCATGGACTGCAAACTGTCTGAGTGTAGACAGTTGGTGAATTCTGGGCCTGATTCTCAGCTGGTGTGCATTGGCATAGCTCCTGTTAGGTTAAAGGAGCCAGTCTGATTTACATCATCTGATCTGGTTCCTGTACAAGGGTCTACCACATAAAGGTACCATGTGATCTCTAGAATGCTTTAAACACAAATCTGATTTATGGCACTGTGTTTGGAGCTAGGCAAATAATGGGGGGGGTTTTCAGATCAAACCAAAATGAAAACATTTAAAATTTCTTAGTGAAATGAAAAAGTACCCCCAAAAAAAGAAAACCAAAAAACCATTTGGGTTGAATGAAATGTTTTGTTTATCTTGGAGGAACAGCTCCCTCATAACCTTTAGGCCAGGGTACTCACCTGGGAGGTGGAGACCACTGGTACAAGACTCCTCTCTAACTGAGGAAAAGGGGTGTGAACAGGGATCTGCCCCCTCTCAGATGGGTGCCCTAGCCACTGGGCTATGGGATATTCTGCTATGGGGCATCCTCAGTCTCTTCTGTTGAAGCTCAGGTGGAGGGGGGACTTGATCTGAGGGTCTCCCCCATCCCAGCAATTAGCAATCTCGCCTGTGGGGGCCCAGTCCGGTAGGCGAGCACTGAACATGCTTTCTGGATTGGGCCCTGCAGTTGAGTTAGGTGGAGAAGTGTCTGCCTTCTCCCGGTTTGTGCATCACTCTGGGGCTTAGGTGTCTGGCCAGCTGGCATGAGGCTGCATTGCGCATGCTCGAAGGCAGAAACATGGGCACCTCAGGGACTTTTATCTCAAATATTTAGGTGTTGAGCGAGTTTAGGAGCCGACAGGATTCCAGGGCCCCTCAGCTGGGGTTTTGTGAATCCCAATTGGGTCTGATTCTGGGATTTAAGCACCTCAGCACTTTTGTAAATCCAGACCTAGGTGACTTGCCCAAGGTCACCTAGGAAGCTTGTGATGGAGCAGCGACTGGACTCCAAGACTGCTGAGCTGTGCCCTACCTAGTGGATTATCCTTCCTTCTTTGGCCATCACTGGAATGCCATCATCCAACAGAACTGCAGCTTCTCTACCTGTATTTTATTCTGCCTCCTCAGGCAAATGAGCATTTGCATTCTCATTCCAGAATCATTATGGTGATGGCGGGTGACTATGGAAACAACATAGCTAGTGTATCAGACAGGCTCTTAGCCTTGTCAAACTGACACTTGGAACCCTCTTATTTTGACTTAAAAGGAGCAAATTTGAAGTGGAAGCCATTCAGGGCAAATAATACCTAAGAATCAGCAATAAGCCATTTTTTTCCTGCTCACAGTAAATTAATAACACTTTCGTCGCAAGGAGTTCTCTTCTTCCCCAGATAAATTACTTTGCCCGTGAAAAAGTTCTTGCTCTTGTTTCAGAAATTAGAGTATTGAACATGAAGCCCATTTACCATGAACTATTAAAACTTTTTTGGCAGGTGAGCAAGGCAGAATGAGTGAGGGAGTGTGAGCACAGGAATGGCAGATAAGAGCCCCTTTCAGTTATGAATCCTTGTAGTTGGTGTCTGAAACTCAGCCAGCCAGAGGACAAGCAGCTCTGGAGAATGGTCACAGACTGGAACCTGGTCAGCTCATAACCTGATTCTGACAGATGCATTTTACTGCTGATACTTTATGGGAGGCTTCCAGGTTTAGCTGCTCTCTGGACAATGCTGAGAAAATGTTTATTAGACTGTGAAGCTTATTAGCTTATCTGACTAGGAAACATTTGGAGTGACTTCAGAGGGGTACGACCAAGCTAGAGCACACATATAACACTTCCATGAGCTGTGCTCTGTTTTTGAAGAGATACCGTAATGTGAAATATACTACAATATTAAGGAGGGAGTGCAGTAATAGTTTGAGCAGGGCGATGAGTCCAGAAACCTTGGTTCTATTCCAAGCTCTGCCATTAACTCATTGTGCGATTTTAAGTCTGTCATTGTTGTAACCTCACTGTGGCTTGGTTAACCTGTCCGTAAATGGGGATGATAATTAATTCTTATCTCTTGGGAGATTTAATTGATTAGGTCAAGTTTTGAATTTCAAGGAGTAATGACAGTTCCTAAAAGCATCTTCCATTACCTAGAAATGGCCTGATTTTTCAGAGGTGATGAGCACCTATTGATTTCAATGGAAATTAAGGATGATCAACACCTTTGAGATTCAGGTTGTGTATATGAGAGCCTATTATTCAACAAAAATAGTAACATTCATGGGATAATCACTGAACATTCAATGAATAACATCTGATCAGCTTTACTTAAATCCCACATTAACCATTTCCACCAACATCTTCCCTCCACATACTACCCCTAACTCCCACTAGGCCTCTAATGTAAGCTAAGATGCTTCAGTTCATGGTGCAAGGAGTTAACAACAGGTAGACTATGTTCTTTGTGAGTTATTCATAAAGGCCTATGGAGTGCAGGAACTCTGGAAGAAAACTGGATGCACTCACAACCTATGCAAGACTTTCTTTTCCAGGCTTACAGGCCTCAGAAGCTCAGACAGACAGTAGACTTCAGAATCTCTGTGGGCCAGAGTGCTAACTGCTCAGCACCCACAACAGAGGCTGGATTTCCAACAGCTACTGAGCATCCAGCAGCTCCTCTTGTAAGGCGTAGGGCCAGTTGGGTGCTGAGCTCTGTTGACAATCTGTGGGTGCTGAGCCCCTCTGAAATTTCTGTCTCAGTAGTCTTCATTTCAGGGCTTACTGCAGCTAAGGTGGCCAAGTCAACACCCTCCATAAGCAACTCTTTTCAGGAACAGTGTTTACAAGGAACACTGGTCAACTAGCTGGCCTTCTTGTCTGCAGGTCAAGTTTTGCATTCAAGGGTTCCTTCGGTTAGGTGACAGGCTTTACTTTATAGCTGCCATAGGTCCTTCATTGCAGGGTCTGAGGAGTATGGTGGGACTTGACTCCCTGCCTGGATGGCAAGGGAAAGAACATTAATTAGTCAAGCTGTGCACCTGGTGGGAGGGTAGTGCACCAATTGCTTTCTGGCCAGAGAAGGCAGAGCTAGGCCTTGTTAGTAGATTGAGAGCACTTACCTGGAGTGACATGATAAAGTAGAGCAGTCTCTGGTGGTGACAAGCCCTGGGATAGAGTTTAAAAGACAGGAAACAGTGAGGGAAGTATTCTGGAAGAGCAGGTTTAGCCCTGAAGTAGAGCTACTAAGAGAACTCTGGTGATGCCTGAGAGCAATAGAAGGCCTATTAGTCTGAAGACTTGTTTGGACTTGTTCCTGCTAGCCTGGAAGGGGAGTGAGCTGTTACAGGATTTGGCTGGAGGGCTGACCCACAGAAAACCCAAAGAGGGTGTCGGGAGAAGACACTGGCTGGGACTGGCTATTGTGGCTCTGGAGAAGGTGCAAGAGGTAAAATCTGCTGCTGTGCTGAGTCCAGGAATGAGGATGTGCCCTGGAGGGGAAAATGTGCTCTTATAAGGATGTCATAAATTCCCCCGATAAACAGACTTTCTAATCTGTTATTCATATTCAGGACTCACTGAGTTTGTTTCCTGGTGAAACTTGTAACTACTCAAGTCTCATGCTTTGCTGTGTCAGCAGGTCTTAACTCCCACGAATCATGGCTGTGTCTCTCGTTGAGTAAATAACAATAATGTAGCAGATTGACATGAGCAGGTGACGCTTATAAGCTCCATGAGAAAAATAGGTATGATTCATGGTATTTACGTGCATTAAAAATGCACCAGGGAGCGCTGTTGTATTCTTTGAGACCAACAAATGCAGTTGATGAAAACCACATAGTCAACTAGTGAAATTTGTGTAGTTTGTAGAGTAAATTCTGTGAAAATAAGGTCTGGGGTTGTAGGAACTTACAAGCCTTGCTAATAAAGCTAGCTGAAATTATTTTCAATTTTTAAATTTCAACAAAACTTTTCATCAACACTTTAAATATTGATGGGGAGAACTTTCAATAAAACAGGTGACCTTTCCAAAAAATTAAAATGTTGATGGAAAATTTAGCTGACACTTCAAAATTTATATTTAAATATAAATATCTCTAGAGCTGATTTTAAAAAAAAATGGGGGAAAAGATTGCAGAAATGTTGACCACAACATTTCTGCAATGAACAAATTGCATTGAAATTTGACCTGCTCATTAATTCATCCAAGGATATATGTCCTCTGAGAGCAAATAAGGCAAGAAATTCACAAGCTTTGCTGGTTAATCTAAGGCAGAGTCTATCAATTAGTGAGGTTAAAAAAATCAACCTAGTGTTCGTGCAAATTAGCCCAAACTTTGAACATACACCTCACACTTTGTGATACTCACACACTTAAACTGCTGGAACTCTTGTGTAAGCCCTTGTGGAACGTGCCTGAAGTAGGTTATCCTGTTAGGTTTTGGATTTTTTTAACATGAGTTGCAATCTGTAAAGAAGTCCTGAAGGAGCTTGCACATGTTTCTTCTGTCTTACATAGCTCCCATTACAGTAGTATCTAAGCATCTCACAATCTCTGATGTATTTATCCTCCCAGCAGCCCTCAGAAGTAGGAAAGTGCTATTATACCCATTTCACAGTTGGAGGACCAAGGCACAGAGAGACTAAGTAATTTGCTCTAGGTCACACGGGTAGTCTGTGGGAGATAGGGACTTGAATCCAGCCCTAGGCTAATGCCCTAAGCACTGGCTACAATGATTAAATTGCAATTTCCAAGTTACAACTCCCAAACAAAAAACTTCTTAACGCACAATTAGAGATGGCCCTAAACATAAGAACCGCATTTGAATGTAGAATTTAATCAAATAAAACCAAATAACCTGTGTCGTGGAAAAGATCACACAGCTTCTCTTTTAGGGTTGGATCGAGCAGAACTTTAATTGTGACATACACACAGGAAGCTATAGCTTTAGGGAAGCCCAGACAACACGTCCCTGTGTTGATCTCTGGAACTTCCCCTTGGTACAAAATACAGATGGCTTATATAGGTTTTTTAAGATTCTTTTTTACATACATATCGTATAGTGGAGTTTCTGATACTTAACAGGTCATTTACCGCACATAGGGTACTTATAACACACAGTGGGGGTCTCATGGTGCCAGCATGTCCCGGTGATTCTTTTGGTGCCAGTGAGTCCCGAGTCACATATAGTCACTTGTTATCTATCTGACAGGGTACGGCTGGGTGCTATTACACAAGGTAGTTAATGTCTTACAACATAGGCCAACGATTTTGCATTTCTGTTGTAGTTCTAAGACATCCTGCCCGAATTTAGCATTTCTATTACAGTTCCAGTCTAAGGCGGCTTGTCTGAATTTTTGTGATTCCACACCTGTTTGAAAGTCAGGGAGTGCAAAGGTCAAGCTCCACAAATAACTTTTAACTGTACATTCTACACAATGCGTGTAATCCTGTGCAGGCCTATAATACATAGAGCTCACTGGAGAATGAAGGGGGAAAACCATAGTAGGGTTCCAGCCAGCACTGCTGTTAAGCATTTACTTCCATTTTATGAAATTAACAACATGGCAGTAGGATTATTTTTGTGACAGTAGCAGTCAGAAATGGCAGCCCCCTTGGGTTTGTGCAGTGTACATGGACATAGTAAGAGATAATCCATGACCCAAGGAGTTTACAAGTCTAAACAGACAGGGGAAATGGAGGCCCAGAGAAGCAATGTGATTTACTCAGGACTGTATAGCAGGTCAGTGGCAGAGCCAGGAACAGAACACAGGTCATTTAGTTGCTAGCCTAAGGGTCTTATTCACTAGACCATGCAGTGTCTCAAGGGTGATCTGTTTGATTTTGGGTGGGGTGGGATGGGAGATGTTGAGAGTTTAATGGCTGGCCTTTACACTTCCTTTGAGAAACCAAAGAGCTATCACTCTGTTAGAGACCCTGCAGAGACAGTTTTGATTTTTCCAACCAATTGGTAGCATTGTGGGCTACCAGACAGAAGAGAGCCAACCTGAATTGAGGAGAAGCCTTGGGGTTAGTGGAGGGGGAGGCAGCAATCCACAACTTGACTGAGTGATGGACAGTACATCCATCCAATGCTGTGATGGATGAAACCCTCCCGCAACCAAGCAGGGAGGGAGAGGGGAAGAGCTCCTTTGAAAAGAAGTCCAAGAGAGCGGTTGATGGATGCTAATTCAGCCCAGGGACAGCTGTCCTTGTTCCAAGGTTACGCTTGCTGTTATCAGGGAGAGGAGAGGATTTGAAACTTTTTGTTCATTTAAGTATTACAAAAGGCCTTATTCTGCCCGTGCAGCCTGCAAAGCTGTGTGGTGACTGAAAGAATCAATTAGGGGATGCAGTGGTAACAGAACAAAAGATCTAGGCCACCATAATTAGCTAAGTACCACATGCCATTCCTCCAGTCCCCATTTGGCTAATCAATCAGTGCACTAGGTGATGACACTCGTACTTCAAGCATGTGGGGCAAAAAGAAAATGCCTCTCAATCAGACGCACAGTCAGTTGCAAGTGAATTCAGAACCTAACAGAATCAGTTGAATGTCTCAGCCAGGCGATAACTTTCACTTGTATCCATTGCTTAACACCAGCCTTCCCAAGCACTGAGTGGCAAGAGGGAGTGTGGTAAATGTTGGGTAATGAGGATCCAACGGGCGAGGTTGGGTGATTCAGTGTAAAACCCTTGTTAAGTATGAGACTGGATCCTCAGTTTGTGTAAATAGGTGTAAGTCCATTACAGTGAATGGAGCTGACGCTTTGAAGCTGATCTGTGCCTATGGCAGGCTGCGCGGTGTGCGGGAATCAAAGCAGAGACAGAACTATTATTTTAAAACTTTTCTTTAAAATGACAAAGGGTTTAAACCTCAGCCCAAATGATAAACCCCAATGAGCTGCTGGAGGTTTTCTTGGCTTCTCTGGGTATGTTACTGACTGGGGCTTAGATGCTGTTTTGATTAGGGTCCACAAAGATACAGAGATAACTGGATAGATCAGTGCGCTAGATCCTGGGATGCCTTTGTTGTGCCATAGAGGGGCAGACAGGCAAAAAATCTTGATGCCCATTGCCCCAGCAGTCCTTGAGCTGCCTGCACTCTGAGGACCAAGACTACCAAAAAAGGGCCTTGCCCCTAAAACCTACACCCCTGCTGAGCAGGGCTGGCTTTCTAGGTGCAGCGATGCGAGTGCCTGCGGCCCAATGTCTCCATTGCTCCTTCCAGGATGATGTGGCTCTGCGCCACGGTCTAAGGGTGGGAACTTAAGAACGGCCGTACTGGGTCAGACCAATGGATCGTCCAGTCCAGTATCCTGTCTTCCGAGAGCAGGCAATGCCAGCTGCTTCAAAGGAATGTACAGAACAGGATAATTATCAAGTGATCCATCCCCTGTCATCCAGTCCCAGCATTGGCAATCAGAGGCTTAGGGACCCTTGGAGCATGGGGTTGCATCCCTGACCATCTTGGCTAATAGTTACTGATGGACCTATCCTCCATGAGCTAATAGCCATTGGTGGACCTATCCTCCATGACTTAAAAGCCACCATCTTTGCTTATAAGGGAATGCTTTCAAGTCTTCTTGTAACAAGTTAGCACATTAAAGCATTTTTTTCCTTTTTGGAATCTTGCTTTTGGCTTCCCAGATCAGAGTTGTACCCTCATTCGCATCCCTTTCTTTTTCCCCAGGAGGGGTTGTTTTGCCAAAAAGAATAATTTGGTGACTTTGTGTATTGAGAAAAATCCTTCTTGGACCTCACTGAGCTGTTTCTCTGAGAACTAATGCAGGCATGTCCCTGAGCGTCACTGATTTAGAGAGGAATGATAGCATAACTCTCGCAGGGGAGGGTTGGAAAAGGTGACCGCAACTTTACATGTAGCTTCTAATTTATTAGGTTTGTGATTCATGGCTGAATTTCTAAAGCAAAGGAAGAATAAGGAAAGATGAGAAGAAGGATGGCCTTGAAGTTAAGACACTGGACTGGGACCCAGGAGGTCTTAATTCAGTTCCTGGATTGACCACTGTTTTCTTTGCAACCTTGGGCAAGTCCCTTAATCTTCCTATGACTCAGCTCCCCAGCTGTAAAGTGGGGGTAGTTATACTTCCTATCTCCCATCCTCTGTTTAGTCTATTTAGAGTGTAAGTTCCTTGGGGGCAGAGGCTCTCACTGTGGGTATGTGTGTTGCCCACCACCTATAGGCCTCAAAGTGCTACTGTAGAACAATAACAGCAGCAGAGAGGTTACCTTGTGTCACTGTGGAATTGCACAGTGGTTCAAATCTTTGGGTCCCTCCTGTTTCCAAAGGGGACAAAAAGAAAAAGGGGGTCAGCTGGCTACTCAAGTCCCTGGTGGGTGCTAATTCAGCCAAAGGAACAGCTGTTGTGGTTCTTCTGTAATTGTTACTCTATCTTATTAATGGGTCAGAATTATGAAATTGGTTTTGTGGCAGGGGCAGAAGAAAGCAAATGAAGTTAAATTAATTTAGACCACATTTCCCTAATATTTACTATAAGATGGATACACAAGTGGTTGAAAACAGCACTCAGAGTAGTTACAAATGCTTCGCTGTTGAACTGGGAGGGCGTGCCTAATGCGGTCCTGTAGGAGTCAGTTCTGGGTCCGTTACTCTTCAATATTTTCATTAATGACTTGGATAATGAAATGGAGAGCATGCTTATAAAATCTGCAGACACCAAGCTGGGAGGTATTGCAAGCTCTTTGGAGGACAGGATTAGAATTCAAAACGACCTTGACAAACTGGAAAATTGATCTTAAATCAACAAGATGAAATTGAATAAAGACAAGTGCAAAGTACTTTACTTAGGAAGAAAAAATCAAATATACGATGACAAAATGGGGACTCACTGGCTAGGTGACAGTACTGCTGAAAAGGATCTGGGCGTTACAGTAGATCACAAATTGAATGAGCCAGCAGTGTGATGCAGTTGCAAAAAAAGGCTAATATCATTCTGGGGGGTATTAACAGGAGTGTCGTATGTAAGACATGGGAGGTAATTGTCCTGCTCTGCTTGGCACTGGTGAGGCCTCAGCTGGAGTACTGTGTCCAGTTCTGGGGGTTACATTTTAAGAAACATGTGGGCAGATTGGAGAGAGTCCAGAGGAGAGCAACAAAAATGATAAGAGGTTCAGAAAACCTGGCCTATGAGGAAAGGTTGGAGGGGAAAAAAACCAAATCTGGGCAAGTTTTGTCTTGAGAACATGTTTAGTCTTGAGGAGGACCTGATAAGTCTTGAAATATATTAAGGCCTTTTATAAAGAGGACAGTGATCAGTTGTTCTCCATGTCCAGTGAAGGTCGGACAAGAAGTAATGGTCTTAATCTGCAGCAAGGGAGATTTAGGTTAGACGTTAGGAAAAACTTTCTAACTCTAGAGGTAGTTAAGCTCTGGAACAGGCTTCCAAGGGAGGCTGTGGAATCCCCATCACTAGAGGTTTTTAAGAACAGGATGGACAAACACCTGTCTGGGATGGTCTAGAGTTACTTGGTCCTGTCTCAGCATGGGGGACTGGACTCGATGATTTCTCAAGGTCCCTTCCAGCCCCATATTTCTATGATTCTGTGATTAATGTTCACGTATGGCCAGCTGGAAATCATACCCATGGCTGCAAGGTTTGTCATTCTGTTCCTTGTAGTTTTTGTTGCTCTTCTGCTGGGCTTGGATTTGAACTGGAGCTCTCTAAGCTGTCACAGCTTGAACAGAGTTCTTTTCCATACAAACAAGGCATGATTTATTTTGAACCCACCCAGACCTGAAGGAGAAGGAATCTTTAAAAATAATTTTTTCCTGGGCTTGAAATGAATAATGCTGTGAACTCCGATACAGTGACATTCCATTCTCAGGCTCTAATTCCTAATCTCACTCCAAGTAGAACCTAGCTCCCCAAGTGGTTCCACTAATTCCAGATGGATCATTTGAAGAATGAGTAAGGATGGCAGAATCTGGCCCAAAACATGGATTCAGTTTTGGATTCCGCAGGCCCCTTACATTGGTGAGCAGTTACTCACAGGAGCAGTCCTTCTGAAGTCAATGGGATCACTCACGTGAGTGCCTGCTCACTATGAGTGAAGGTAGTACCGCCTCATCCTAAAATTCAGGGGTGTTTGGGGCTGAGATTTTGGATCGGCCTATTCTATAGAGAAGGGTGTGTCATGAATTTCAAGGTTGAATTTTGAAGGCTTCAGAGTTTGGGTGTGTTTGGATGGGGGGGGTGGGGGAGGGGTTAGGATAGGCCTATCCCTTAGTCATAGTGATATAGAATAGAAATCCCAAACCCTTTCAGTGCATTACAATATGCAAGTTGCTTTTGTGCTTAGAGTGAAGTTGTTCACTGAAAAATACAGCTTCCCTGTGGACTTGAGCCAAAGCCTGTTAAAGTAATGGGAAATACTCCCGTTGACTTCAGTAGACCTTGGATCAGGCCTCATGAGAGGGTTACTTACACTGTATACAGCAGAAAACAATCAAAATCATTGCCATAATGTTTCTGGCTTGTTTGTTCTTCTCTTAGAACGTACCAGTGTCCCAAAGATTTCCAGAACTCTTGACTCAAAGTTGATCTTTCAAACCTGTTTGGCAGAGAGTATATTTTCATCATTCATTTCATAGGGACCATTTAAAAGTTCTAGCAGAAAGACTGAGAATGGAAGCCCTGAGCACTTTACAGACTGCATTTATAGAAAGCACTTAATGGGCTGCTGAAATGCGGCTACCTCTGGGATGGGACATAGCAGCCATGTAACAGCTCACGGCAACATTGCAGAATGGTTTACAATGGGAACAATTGTAGATTTAATTGAAACTGCAGAAGGAATATGGGGAATTAGAATGTAGCTACTTGCTCTGGAATTTGGTCACTACGTGGCTAGCACTAATGTCTCTGCTCTTACAAGAATGTCCTGGGATTTTTATTGATGTATAATCCAGTTTATAAAAACAAAGACATGCCTATTGCCTAAATCTCTGGGTGTATGTCAATTAATAAACTATGATTCAACAAACTGTAACAATTGGCCCTAGCAGGAGCACTCCCGGTGTGTACAGCTCTTCCCTCAGACTCAAGGATAATGTCCCCAGCCCATTGCCTGAACAATCCTGAAAACAAGACACTCATCACAGATGGTTGACCACAGGTAAAAGCCAGAGTGTACAAACAGGCTTTACACTATGCCCTAAAGGCTCACAAATGTGGGCTGTGTTAGACCAATGGAGGAGATGAATTTCAGAGAGGAGCTAGAACAGGTGCTAGAACAGCGGGCACGGGGGGTGCTGGCTTGAAGTGGTTTCCATCATATACAGGGTTTACAGTTTGGTTCAATGGCTGTCAGCACCCCCACTATACAAATTGTTCTGGCACCCCTGGGATGTCCTCCTGGTAGGCCCCAGACCTGCAAATCTAGGGGCTATATGCAAGGGCACCTTAGCTCATCTCATCTGCTGTGGTACTGCATTGGGAGTGAAGTGGTGTCTCGAGTGGCTAGAATCTAAACCAAACAATTAAGCAGCTAGCCAGTACAGTCTTCAGAACCTCCTTGTAATATGCTCCCTGTGTCCAGTCCAGTGAAACAAGCTGTGCCATTCACTTGTCATGGGAACTCTTTAGATTCGAACACCTGATCCCTCTTGAGGACCCCCTGCTATGAGCAAGAGTACGTGAAACCAGCAAATGAAAGGCACTTTCTCCTGCCACAGAGGTTATGTCTCATTTTTGCATTCTCTCCCACATCAAGTGAAGCCTGACCAAGACTGGTGGTAGCATGAGGCTACGCCGCATATATTCAAATTCTTCCCTGTGATCAAAGGCCCATGCTTAGCAAGCCGTGTCATTCACACTGTCCTTGTCAGCAGGTATCGCATCCCCATTATTCCACCAGGCCATCTTTAAAGATGCTATTGGAAACAGAGAAGCAACAAACTAGAGGCAGAAATATCCCTAGAGAAGGCAGGCAAACAATGCACATAGAGGAGATGCATATTCAGTTGGTATTTGGGTCAAGGCTTGCCCACAGAATTTGCCTGCGGATGTGTATCATGACACGGGAGAAAAGTTGGGAGCCCTAACGCTAGAACACAATTTACATTTAATGTGCAGCTGGTTGCGAGTCCTGAACCTTGGGCCCAGAGTTGGGTCTGAATTCAGAGTTCCCCAAAGAAGGCAACTGCTCAGATGTGATACTCTGGCTTTCCCACAACACACAGGGAGAAAGGGATGTGGGAGAATTGGTTCTGGTATTCTGTTCATGCTCTTCTGCCAGGTCCATCATCATGGTGTCTGATGGTATCAGTGGGGTATCAATCTGGACCCATCTCTAGTTGAATTACTCTTAATCCCATCAGCTGTAACCACAAACGAAGCATGCTGCAAAGTGTTTGCTAGAGTGTCTTTATAAAAGACTTTAACTTGGAAACTTGCCTATAGAACATCTTCCTAGAAGAAGGTGCTTCACAAGAACAATCCAAGAAAGATGTGGTTCGTTCATGTGAGTTGAGAAACCACGCTCAAGAGTTGGGAGTGTGCGCGCTTGTTGCTAATGTGCAGTGTTGTTGGAGCCGTGTCAGTCCCCGGATATTAGAGAGACAAGGTTGGGGAGGTAATATCCTTTATTGGGCCAGCTTCTGTTGGTGAGAGAGACAAGCTCTTGAGCTAGAGAGAGCTCTTCTTCACCTGCCTTGTCTCTCTGGTTGTTGCTAGCACAGTTCAGCATTAGCCTCTTTTGCATTTCAGGGAGCACTGCTGCCCCCTTGAGAGCATACAGGCAGAATCCATGGCAAGGTTCCTCCTGGAAGCAAAAGAATTGTATTTCTCATCAACTAGGAAGCAGTGGCGTACTGAGGGTCTCCCGCACCCTGGGGCCAAGTCTGCATTTGCGCCCCCCCCAGGCCTCACTTCCCACCTTGCAGGGCAGGAGGGGTCCTGGCGCTGCCCCCCAGCTGCCCAGGGGAGGTGGGTCTGTACATGTGGGGGGGCATGAGGCATGGAGGAGCAAAAATGCAGGCTCGTCTCTGCTGCCCCCTGCACTTACCTGCCGAGTGGCGCCTGCCTCTCCCACTGTAGCCCCGAAACCCAGTGCTGGCTCAGACGGGGCGGCCACACCCCCAGCCTGGCTGGGCCGGCCCTTCACAATGCGCTGGGGACGGAGGCGATGAAGGGGGCCCCTCAGAGCCTCCTGCGCCCCCTGCCCATTGTGAAGGGCCAGCCCAGTGCTTACCTGTCGCTCCATTCCCGCAGCCTGGTGCTGGCTTGGATGGGGCGGCCTCACCCACCTTGGCCTTGGGAGGTGCAGGGACAGGGGCGCCGGGCCGGCCCAGCCCTGCTTTTCATGATGCATGGGAGAGGGAGGTGCTGAGGGGATCCCCTTAGAGGCTCCTGTGCCCCCTACCCCTGCCGTTGTGAAGGGCCAGGCTGGTACCCCCTCTGTAGGCCAGCGCCCAGGAGCATGGCCCCTTCCCTCGCCTCCCCCTTGGTATGCCACTGCTAGGAAGGATCAAAAGTAAAGTTGTTTGAAAGCAGAACAGAGACAGGGCAGTCGTGGCTTTTGTTTTCTGGCTGTGGCAGAGGATTTAAAGATCACCTTCATTTGGCAATCACTTCTCAGGGGGTGCATACAAGGCAACAAAGAGCTAGCATGCTCCCTCCACAGACCCTAAGCCTTTCCATCATTAGAACCCAGCAGTGCTGTGTAAAATGAAAAGGAGTGTTCCCCCGATTGCCGTGAAATGCAGCCCTGCTAATCACAAGCTTAGCTCACTCTTATCGTCTTAGTTTCGAAATTCTGCTCTAACATTTCCCCAAACTGGCAAGGAGCCCTCTGTGCTCAGGGTGCAGAGATTCAGACTGACTGACAGGCAGGGAGGAAGGGGACTCAGTGGTGTAGCGGATTAGTGCCTTTGCCTCTTAGAATCCTACTGCAGATTTGACGTGGATCCCAAGCAAAAGGACTCTGGTTTTTTGCTCCTTGTTCCACTAACTACGGTATCTCTTGAAACATGAATCAGTCTCTGCATAAGATGGCCCAGCACTGGAAAGGCAGGAGAGTGTTGCCTACTGTATCCTGGCTTGGTTTAGTTCACGCTATCAAATAGGCGAATCAGAGCTCTCTCCCCAGAGCTTGCGTGGTCCAGTGCCTGTCTCACGGCACTGTGAACGCAAAGACCTGGTTCTAGTCTCCTCTGTGCCAGTAGCCTTGGGCAGTCGCTCTCTTTCTCTGTGGATTTAGGGGGCAAGCTCTTTGGGGCAGCAGCTATCTCATCTAATGTATGTTCACTGACTAGCACACTGATCTTGCTTGTAACCTCCAATTGGTACCAAGTGCAGCCTGTGGGAGAGAGACACGTGCTTAAAGCCGTGCTGGAACTGTTCTCTCTGTCTGGCTCCCAAGGGCAAAACCCACCCCTGTGGGGGCGCAATTCCTGTCTAAGTTTCCTGAGAGGTAGCGTTGCAACTTCGTACCTATACCAAGGGCTGAATGTAACAGTCTTGTCCTAGCAGAATGCAGTAGTTGAGAGCAGAATTTGGCCCAAGAAATATATATGCAGTGTGTGCTCATTTCCCCTGCCTATGCTTTCTACCTTGGGACATGCTGTGCAATGGACAGTGGGAGATAAGTGGATGAGGGAGCGCAGTAGCTGGTCGTTTATTTATCATCATGAAGGTAAAAAAGGCCAGCTCTCAGTGATGGGCCCTAGGGGACTGGAGATGGGATTTGCAACCTTTTATCTCTCCATCATCCATTGAAATCCAGCTCAAGTCAGTAGTAACTGAACATTGTTACTACCCTGTGGATGTTTAGGGGCCAATGTGAAAGGTGCAGGTGACCTCAGTGTTGGAGAAAATAAACAGGATTCTATGGGAGACACCTAACCCTCCCGCCAACAATTAAAAAAGTAAGTGTCTATGTGACCCTTCCGCATCTATCGTCGGAGTAGTCCGGTGGGTAAATACCAAAACTCAGAATAAAGCAAAAAAAGGAACAATTTATTCAGGGGGCAAATAACAAACGAGGGGTCACTCGGGGATTTAACAAGGTGGAGCTTAACTCCAGATTCTTTCCCAACTTAAACCTAAACTACCCAGGCCCAAAGTTAATAAGAACTACTTAAGGTCTTTTTTCACCTTCCTGGGGCATTGTTCACGACTCCCAGGATGATGAGCTAGGAACTCAGAATCTGGTGATGGACTCAGGAACCGCTGCAGGTAGGTATGCTGATCTTCTTGTGTGGGGGCTATCCGTGATGTTCTTCCTAGGGGCTTCTCTTCTTCCCCCAGCGACTCCTGCACGTGATGACACCTTGCTGCCTCTAGGGCGGACAGCTCCGAGCTGACTGGCTTGTTACAATTTATAGAGTCCTGTGGCCAGGCAGATCACACTCCTTTCCACCTTACCTTTCCCGCCTTTTTCCCAGAAAGGGCGGAAAACACTGGGGAAGAAGACCTCCAAGATGGAGTCCTAGTTGTTCTTTCGCCTTTTCAAAATGGCGGTCAGCTTAAACATTTCACTTAATTAGCATAATAATTCCCACACTGAGGATTTTACCCATAAGGAATAGGGAACATAACACGAGGGTATTCTCAACCCAACATCAGGGCAGTTCATAGGGGACGCAGGTTTACATCACAAGAACTGCCATGGTACCTGGCACCCTCAACGACAGTCCTAAAGAACAGCAAGCACAGATACTCATTCACCCTCTGACTGTTGGAGTGGCCCCTACACAGCCAGGTTGTAGGATATTAATGGGGCAGTTAGTATGAGAGAGCTGGTATTGTCCCTTCCCTGTTTTGTGGCTGCAGAGGACTTCAGTATCCAGTGCTACCAATTCATAAACTTCACCAGATCTAACTTCAGAAGCAAAAAGGAAGAGCCTTATTAAACAGCGAGCTCCTTTCCTTCCTTATTCTGCATGCCGTAAACTCTGTTTAGTCCATTTGATGCTGCCTTTTGCGTCCCCGTAAGTTGACCTTCAAACTGACTTTCTTGTAGTAAGTCAGTCCTATATTCTAATAGCATATCTTGGCGTATAATCATCTAAGCACACTTGGAGTGGGCCCTTAATGAAAATCCAGTTCATTTCCTCAAATGGTCATATTCCAGTCTGGGTGCAGGTTTGAAATCTGGAATGCTTTCCTGCCCAAAACTGAGCGAAGATTTCGAGTTCCAGATTGGTCCTGTCCGACCTTACAGTCTATGAATCTATTACTGTATGAAATAGTTTTGTTGTTTACTGAATCAACAGTTTGCTGGGAAAGCGGCCCTCAGGAGTAATGTCCCACTCAAGCGCACACATGTTTTCTCTCACACAGATGAAAGGCACCTCTCTGGCGTGAGTGTAGTTTGGGGAGGAGGGCGGATGAGGGGCGTTGTCCCACCTCCAAACTGCAAGCCTTGGGCAGGCATGGAATTTGCCGCCCCCCCGCCCCCCCCACACACACAGCCCCATGGCCTGACTGGAGCTGCCCCCCCCCCCCAATATAGAAATCAAAGTACACCTATGCTGTCTGGTGTGAAATAAAAGTAACTGCCCTTTGAAAGGGGAGGTGGGAGTTGCCCCAAATATCAATTGAAATTCCACTTTTTGACTCGGGGTGGCAGCAGAGGACTGAGTGATAGACGCTTACAGGGCTTTAACCTTAAACAGCAGAAGCTGGGCAATCAGTGTTCCTGCTGACCTCACTGAGCTCACACAGCACTCTAGGTCTGGGACAGCTGCAATGCTTACCCAAAATGCACTTGTTTCATGTTTCTAAGTTTCTCTCCTCACCCCAGAGGGCTAGATTACTTTATTTTTTAAATGAAAGCTGAAAGTCTCATGAGCAGCTGGGGCTTTAAGAAAAACACCAAATATTGCAAAACTCAAAATAAAAGGGTGAGTTGGCAACAGTGTGTTTGCAACCAGTTATGTGTGCGCTCTTAAACATTCATTTGGCTGGCAATCTGGCAAGACCAGCAGGCTGAAGGTTAATAGACACCATTTATTTTCAACTCTTTTCTATCAGCACTGGAAAATACCAGCATAAACGTTTGCAAGAACTTTTAAAAACCACTGAAAACTATAAATTTGTGGGTTTTTAATGGTTTTTAATTGTATTAAGACTTTCAGAAGCTGCAAATTGATGACAGTACATTGCAGCAAATAGATCAGCATGAATATTTATTAGAAAAAAGTGCTTCATTTTGTCTTGCCAGCAATGTTTTTTATTGAAAATACAGCTTTAGCATCCGACCCTGCTCTTGCTAAAACCAATTGCAAGACTCCTATTGACTTGACAATGAAAACAGTTTTGGATCTATGCAGTCTGTTGTCATAATAACCCAACTGTCTGGAAATTGATCAGACAACAAGAGTTCCATTTTTACCCAATGTTATCAACACTAAGTCCTGATCCAAAGGGCTTTGAAACAGGTCCTTTGTTCAATAGGTTATGTGGGCATCTGAACTATTTCCTCTGGTACAAATAGTAATGGATGGTTGATTGCAAACAGTACGAGCATTTTACCCACTTTAGCTTAATTCCTGCCCTTCTGGTTTTTAAATTCAAGTTAAGGGTTAGATCCTCATCTGTTGTTAATTAGTGCAGCCCCATTGACTTCAGTGGTGCTGTGCCAATTTACACCAAATTAGTAGCAGAAACTCTGTGCTGTCATACAGGTGTAATTTGTGTATATAAAAAAAGCCCCCAAATGGCTGAGAACTTAAAAATTGGATAGTAACAGAGTGTAAATCCCATTGAAAATTGGACCTGGTGAAATTCTAATCAAAAGAGCTCTCAATCATGCCTGTAGCTCTCTGTAGCTTCACAGTGACTCAACAGATGTTCTAGGCTTCAGAGTGATGTTTGGGGTTGTGTACACCTGTTGTGATATCGTATGGGTTGTGTTGCACTGGGACAGGTATTTAGATTTATGCAGATGGCAGTTGGACTCACGGATGTGGCAGATGGACCAAGTAATCCACCCTATGTGCAGTCTCCCTCATACAACCAATGAAATCATGCAAATTAGCCACAGAGCAAGGGTGGTGATTGGATGAGTTACCTCTGATATCACAATGGTCTAGGACTGCTGACATGGCATAGCTACATGCTTCACTGTAGCTGTACACTGTAAAGTCAAAATGGCTGAGAACTTAAAATTTGGACATTAACAAACAATGAAATCCAGTGATGATTTGAACCAGGTGACATTTGGAATAAAAAGAGCTCTCAGCCATGAATCAGCCACACAGACTCTGCAGACATCTTAGGCTTCAGTGTCACACACAGCAACATCCCTTGAATCCTATTATACAAATGAAAACCTTGTCTGCAGTGTTTGTTCCTTCGTAGGTAGCAATGGCTTGAAAATCAAAGATAATTAATTAGCCAAAGATGGCAACTAAATGTGGTTGCTCTGCACCCTGCTGGTAATCAGGGTTGGTGATGATGTGTTGATACCAATCCTGTCACTCTGATAGTCTGGGCAGCTTAATCCCATTGAAACAACAGCTTTCCGCATTTCACCATTGGGTTATCTTCTTGATCACATGCCTATCGCTGTCCCTTATTTATTATCTTATCTTTGAAAGATCCAAGGAATTTAGATTCCTAAGTCATCGCAGAAGTCTCTGTGTTTGACTGTTATCTACAGCCTCCAAGGGATGAGAAATGAAATACAAAAGACAACATGTCTCAAGAGACAAGGTAGGCGAGGTAATACCTTGTATTGGACCAACTTCTGTTGGTGAAAGAGACAAGCTTTCGAGCTACACAGAGCTCCTCTTCTGGTCTGGGAAAGGGACTCAGAAGTTGGTCCAATAAAAGGTATTACTTTACCCACCTTGTGTCTCTAATATCCTGACAGTAACACACCTACAACATTGCAAACACCATTTCTCAAGGCACTCAGTCATGCACAGAGGGCTCTTCTGTTAGTTTGGTTTGTGAAATGAGCTTGATGTCAAAATAGTCATTGTATTTTTGGGAATCCAGCATGAATCAGGAAGAAGGAGGTGTCCAGAGGAGATACAGGGTCCTGCTCAGCTGGAGGTGTGTGATTGGAAACCCTGGACAAGCAGGATCTGACGTGCTCATGTAGGTTGAGGCCTAAGACTGTCCCTGTTGAGAAACATGTACTGGAGCATTTGCAAGCTAGATTGTGATTGGAGAATCACTAGGAGGGGAGAGTGACATGGAGAGGGTCTATAGGAATGACACAGAGGGAGGAACTGTCCTTCAAAGTCTAGATGAGCACCTGAAGGTTTATAGCTTTGTCTGTAACCACCAAATGTTCTGGGATTTCTCTCATCACCACATTCAAATTGCGGTAAATCCCTAAGGAGCAGTGGAGGGGATTAGGGATCAATTGGCCTCATTAACTCCCAAATCCCAGGATTTGTAGGGCTCATGCAGACTCACTTTTAATATTGGCCTATATTGAGGCCTAGCTCTCGGCCTTCCTTGTGCAGTTCAGCTGGCTGTGGTGTTCCAGCACAAGTGCAGGTCATGCTGAGCACTAGGCTTCATCCATTGCATGGAGTGGAAGTCAAGGTGTGCCTGCTCCCTGCTTCTTCGGAGCACAAGTCAAAGGCAGGGGAACGGGAGTGTCTGAAGAGAAGTGGGCCTAAGTGTGAGCCTCATGCACTCCTCCCTTGGCCTTACTCTGGATGTAAAGGTCTGGTGGCTATACAGCAGCTCGCTCAGTAATGCAGGTCCAGGCTGCCCTGCTCAGCCCTTTCCCTAGAGCACCTCTGCTGAATTCTCCACCTGTGCTGTGCCAGGGCAAACCCTTAATGCTTATGGGCTTGGGGGGTTTTACAACTGAAAACCGCTGAACTTTGATATGGCCAGGTAGCAAACATGCACTGTACTGTAACCAACAGGCATTACCCAAACGCCAGGCGAAGGGGTGGGGAAAGTCCCTAGGGGATTGCAGAGGGAAAAGAAAGTGAGGCAGAATTAGGGCTGCTGGCTTGAGCATGTGATGGCAGACTAGAAGGAAGAAAAGGAATCGCCAACTGCTTGCATGTGCAGAGTAGTGGGCCTTCCTGACGCACCTCCTGCTGTCTTTGACAAACAGCTATTTTCAGCTGGCGCACTGCAAAGCAAATGTTAGGATGTGTGTAATCAGCGGGTTTGTATACTCTGGGGAGGGAGGTTGCTGTGTAAAATGTAACAGAAGAGGAGCCAGTGAACTATCAGAAGCCTTTGGCTAAGCGTCACCCTGATAACCACCATAGACCAACAGGATCAAATCACCTTGTCCCATTATTTGCATCACCTGGTAATAAACACTCAATGGAATTCATGGAATGAATTGTTTGCAGAGCCAAATAGCAATGAACAGAGGTGATGTGGTCTCCAATTCCCACAGGCAAGAGCAAGGAGTGTTCTCCAGCCAGGCCATTATACAAGAAGCAGGGAAGAAGCCGAAGAAAATGATCTAGGGCGGTTTATCGTGATTGCAGAATTACCTTACTCTGTGCCTGGGGAGGGCGCGGACAGTGGGTGCTTGTAGCTGCACTGCCCTGATTTACATCAGTATTTTTTTCCTTCCCTTCCACAGACTCAAGTGACTAGAACGCATTTGTCCTTGTTTTTAATGCTACTGCCTCTTTCTTTATATGACTGATAGGAAGGTTGCTCTTGAGTTAAGGCACTGGACTGGGACTCAAGAGATTGGGAGTCAGTTCCTAGCTCTACCACAGCCTTCCTCTCTGTCCTGAGGCAAATCATTTAATCTCCTTGTGCCTGAGTTTCCCCATCAGTGAAATGGTGATAACCCTTCTTTTGTCTGACTTGCCTATAGAGACTCTAAACTTTTCGGGGCAGAGACTTGCACTATATGTCTGTGTAGCATCTACCACAATGGGACATCTTGGTAATACAAACTAATAAAGATGTGACGTTCTAGGTGTCCTACAGACGAGGGAGGGACAAAGGTCCTGCCCCAAAGAATTTACAAACAAAATAACACCCTTCCAGCTGTGATGCTCAGAGTACCTTTCCCAGAGCTCTTGCTCTGTGTGGTTCAAAAGCTTGTGTCTTTCACTAACAGAAGTTGGTCCAAAGAGAGGCATTACTTCACCCACATGGTCACCATTCAGGCATGATCCCTCTGGCTCCATGAAGGATACAGGTAGAGGGTCTGATTCTGATCTTTCTTACACTTGTTTTACATAGGTATTTCTCCACTGATTTCACTGGGATTACTCCTGTTTTATACTGGTATGGGTGAGATCCGAACCAGAATGTAAGGTGTGTGGCTAATCAGTGGTACGTATCATAGCCCAAATCTGCTCTGTTTCATTAGTGCACACTGAGGCAGTGGGGTTACTCCGGGTTGACATCAGCGTAACAGAGCAGAACCTGGTCCCCTGGTTTTTAATTGGACTCTGTTTGCTGTATTGTTGCTCATGGGATTTAACACTAGAATTTGCCTTGCATCCCAGAGATTTTATTTTATCAGACCCAAATATGGCACTGCATGAAACTATCTGCTGCCCCTCAGGAATCCCAGGGAGCTGCAAAGCTGCGCTTCATGGGGACGCCATGGTAAATAACATTCACAAGCAAAAAAAACCCAATGGTTCCTTATTAGTGATTGGAGCATCTTGAAATGTTTGGGCCAGTTTTGATAAGCATCCACTTCCCCAAAACTATTAGGTCCGAAATACTAGGAGGATGGCTTTGTTCTCTGTGTTTCTCATTAGGATTCATTTAGTAGTAATTACACAGAGCTTTACAAACAGACTGAGATCTGTTTCCTGCTCCAGAGAATGTATGTTCTCAGATGGACAAGGAAACAATGGCAAGCTCAGGAGAACAGCACTGGTAAGGCGGGCGTGTGGGGATTATTTGGAGGGGAGCACGGGAGGGGCTCTCAAAGCAGTAGATTTTTAAGGAGAGGTTTGAAGGAGGATTCTTGGTGAACCAAAAATAGGAGACTGTCCCAAGTGCGGAAGGCAGCACGGAAGGAGAAGGCTAAGGGAGCAGTGAGAAAAGGGGATGGGGAGGAATGTCAAAAGCAATGGAAGAGGAGGAGACACCGTGAGCAGAGATATCTGAGAGTTCCCAGAAGGTCTGGGGGTAATTGCTCATCTCTTCTGAGAACCTGCTTCTGCACAAGGCTCTCTTGTCACACCGCTTTCACTAGCAATAAGTGATGTGACTGTGACAGACAGGCGGGCGAGTTGTAGGAAGGAGCTTTTCTAACCTTGCTGAGAGGCCACGGTTGCATGCAGAGAGGCCTGTGTTTGTCTGGTAGCAGCACAACCCCTTGCTGGCGTTCCAGGGGCCCTAGTCTCACTCCATATTAGGGCCCTCCTGAAAACTGACTTTCCAGCTTTCCTCACCCTGGTCCAGCCCCTCTTGCTTCGTGTGCATGAGAGGCACACCCCGGGGGAGATGGCCTGGGCTGCGGTGCTGTCCAGGCAGCTCTGTGTCTCATCTTTATGGGGCCCTGGTGTTGCAGAGCCTTTGCTTTCAAAGTTCCGGGATGAGACGAAGATGTGGATGAGTGTGAGCTAGAAGTGCCTCCAGGGAAGAGCTCGCAACCCTGCAGTCTCCAGCCCATTATGTTTCGGAGAGGTTTATTGTGAATGTTATAAAAAGGAAAAAAACATAAGTAACTTACTCCCACCAGGAGCCCCAATGGGCTAAGGTGGACAGGATCTGGGCATTAATGGGATAGATTCTCCTAGGCAGAGTGCCAGACAGTTAATGCTGTCTTTTCCCACTTAAGCTGCAAAGCATTGTGGGACAAAGCTGGTGTGTGCGAGGCTGCTTTACAAACTGAAATTATTGTCTTGTGTTAATGTCACTTTTTAAATGAACACAGCTCTCACTGTCCTCAGACTGACCAATACACCTTGTAGAAATCATAACTGCGCAGGCAGAGCGTGAGCTAATGCTGCTTTGCGTACTCAGAGGCTGTGGGAGCACAGGCTGCAAAGCTGTGAGTGTGGTGTGTCAGAATAGTGCTCCGGGCTCATTCTGGACAGCAAGTGTGCAAGGTGAGGTGAAGAACTGGAGGATTAGTGAACTTGAGGAGTTGCTTAGTGAGGTAACCAGAACACACACACCTTCTGTGAGCTGCACATGGTGCTTACAATGTCACTGTAAAAGAGCCTGCTTCAGGAATGATATACGTCTGTAAAACTGCTACTGACTTCAGTGGGGAAAAAGTTATGCCGGTGCTGGGTGCTTTTGACACTCCCACCTAAGATCTTTAGCTCCAGAGGTAAATGCCTTGAATTTCCAAATAATTGCAGAGAACCCATATGAAGTGCTCACAGAGTAACATTTAGGGTTGGGGTGGGTGACATTGAAAGATGGCCACTTAGGGCCTCTTTCCATGCCAAGCAGTCCTTACTCGTGTGAGCAGCCCCATGAAGTCCCTTTGGAGTTTTGAAACTGCCATCAGTGGAAGTAGGACCTGGCCCTAAGAGAATTTAGTCCCACAACACCCCTGTGATATCGCTATTGTCTCCATAGAGCAGAGGAGAAAACCAAAGGGCAGAGAAATTAAGTGACTTACCCACATCAAATCCATGTATAGAACCCCGGCCTGCTGACTCCTGCCCTTTAGCCATACCTTTTCTCCTCTGGGTTATTTAGAGGATACACTGTTTGCTCTCTTTTAACCCCGTACAGCACTTGGGGCTGGCTTTGTCTGACAGTCCCTGTACACATTACAGCTGGGTGGTGCTGGTGGGTGTGCCTTGGCACTGAAGCTGGTGTTAAAATTTCCCACTCTCCCATAGGTGCTCCTGCTATGTCCAACTCAAGACTCAATGCAGCTGCTTCTGGTCTCTTGAGTCACGGCTCAATGCTTAGCCAAGAGCTGCATCATGGAAGTGCCTTTCCTTTGTGAATAGGGCCCTGCTCTGTATGTCCACTCCCTCCCTCAACCACGTTTATCTAGCCATCCACACCTACTAAAGGGTTAATCTGCAGGGTAGGGTTTGCCTCTAGGCCCACTGTGTTTCATGAGAGACTTTTCTTTCCCATGCAGTTTCCCTGCCTTTGCGGCCCTGAAAGTGAGAGATCCCCACTCTTCCTCCCGTGCTGTGGGAGGGGGGCTAGCTGTGGAACGAACGCTTCCAAAGCTGTCTGCTCTGGTTTTACAATCAGGCCTGTGATGTTCCTGACAGCCACTGACTTGAGCTTCAACCGGGCTGTGATGTGAAGCCCAGCATTTCGCCTGCTAGTTCTGTGCATTATACAGAGAGACCTTCTGCTTCAGGCTGCGGATCTGCATTGTTTCACATCCCATCAATTTCCATTCGATTTAAAGGGCACAGACCTATTAAAGAGTGGACTAAGCGGTATGTGGACATGGGCGGGGATGGCCACATTAGAGCTGACAGGGCTCTGGGGAATGATCTCTGCCACCAGCCAGCATTTATTAGCATGTTGTCGTTGGCTCTTTGATTGGGGTCATTTGTACTTCATTTTCTTTCAGTCACACGTCACGCTGCGGCCAGGTCCTGTTAGACATCTGTTCATTTGACTGTCTTTATCTATATGCAGCACTACCTAAGTGACAGGTGCTGTCGGGAATGGTATGCACTCCGATTCTTTTGTAAGCCATCCTTCCTTCCTTTTCTGATGAATGAACGATGCTGGAAGCGGCTGAGCTACCTTGCAGGATCAGGCCCTGCAGCAACAGTTTATCCTTGCAGGATTGGATCTTTACCACTAGATCCTCCGCTAGTGAAAATTGGCGTGGCTCCGTGGATCTGATGCGTAGAGGGGTGGAGATCTGGAAATGAGGCTTGAAGTAAAGGGAGGAACTGGCGTTATGCAGGATTCTCCTGCCTGTAGTGGAACTGATCCTCGATCTCTGGATACCAGACTTGCCAGCGATGCCTTTTATCTGTGACTCCTCCGTTTCTCTCTGAGTCTGAGCACATTATTCCCGTCCTTGGAATGTACCAGGTGGCATTTAATGTGGCATTAAAAGCACCTTGGAGGAGGAGACCCCAAGACTATTCTGCCAAGGCTGTCTCACCTTTGCAGATTGTGCTCTCTGGGCTTTGTCTGGAAATGCTTGCAGTTGTATAACTTCCTGATTTCCAGCCAGGTGCTTCCCTCCCTTTATGCAGCGTGGGAGGGACAAGAAGGGCTTTAGTCCCAAACAGGTGCATGTGGAGGGAAAAGGCAGCTTCTCAGCAGCAATCCCTTTCCCCTTCTCTCTAGCCCTCCCATGCGACACCTAGACATGCTGCACACTTCTGGAGGGTGCACCCCATCTGAGGATAGCAGAACGCCTAATACTCACAGAACGCTCGCAGCATTCATTGCTGCTATCCAAGGAGCAGTCACCCCCTGTATGTGGGCTCAAGGCTGGCAGGTGCCCAGTCAATGGCAACATCTCCCCTTGGAGAGCCAGGCTGCTGTTGCTGCGGGGAGCAGGGCAGAGTTAGCGGAAGACCCTTTGCACGTGGCACGAGACCCTACAGACCTCAGGCAGCAGCGTGAACTTTGTTGGCCGTGCCCCCTCCCTGCACTGGTATCTGCACCTCCGCTGCTAAGGGAACTCCTGTAGTGCACTGATCACTCTTGGTAGGCGGCACAGCTCTGGGAGGCAGAGTTCACCTGCGCAATGGTCTGGTGCAGGAGTGAACCTTGTAGCCCTTAATCTGTGTGACTTAAATTAGCTTTCATACACTGTGTGGTAAAGGCCGTGTGGTCTAGGGCACTGGACTGGGATTCAAGAGACTTTGGTTTTGTTCCCAGCTCTACCACAGACCTGCTTGCCCTTGGCTCTATTTCTCTCTGCCGGTTTCCCCTCTCACACTTTGTGTGTCTTGTCTACGTAGACCATAATTGTAAAGTGGCATAGGGCTATTGACTTAAGTGAAGCTATTGATGTATGGTTAAGTTATAGACCATAAGATCTTAGGAACAGGAACATTTTACTATGTGTTTGTAAGGCACCTGGGACAAGGGGTCCCTTGTGGTGATTGGAGGCTTTAAGTGCTGCTGTAAAGCAAATCAATAAAAGTCATAATGTAACTTTTCAAACTAGTTCCTTAGCACTTATGTGTTGCAGGGCTGGGAGTGGGAGCAACTTATATTTAGTCTGACCAGCCATCATGCCAAGATCCTGGAGGCTGCTTCTCGAATAGCCTCAGGTTCAACACTGGCATAGTTCCATCACTGTTGTAGGATGAAAGGAAAATATTTCCCCCCTACCCTGCCACTCTTTTTATTGAAAAATCTCTGAGCATGCCAAAATATTCTATTCACACAGGTGGAAAATCAGTGCAAGAACTAAGCCTTCTTTCTCCTAGTGGATTGTCAATTTAAGAGTCACCCCGCGGAGTTGGATACAAATTGATAGAGGCGTGTTTCCTTATCTCTTCTCAATGAAGCAAGCAATTTATTTTCCAAGCACTTCTTCTTGCCACTTTTAGGAGTGCGGAGGCTTTGGGAATCCCTGGGGTGGTCTTGGAAATGACCCTGATGTTTGGGAGCATGTTGGTAAGGATTGTGTAGATCCAAGTATGTGGATTAGAATGACATTTTTTCATCTCTTCCATGGATAACTTCATGGCCTGCAGCCACTTTGCCTCAGTCCCTGGCCTCAGCAGATCTCACAGGCTAAGCATGGAAGGTCTGGTCAGGACTCTCATGGGAGACCACCACAAGGAGCCCAGATGTTACAGGAAGTTGGTGCTGGTGAATTAGTGGGTAGCAACTGCCCCCTGGGTCAGTAAAGCCGACAGGATAGAGGGGTGTGCCTTGTTACAGGAGGTCCCATGTTTTGGCATGTGGGAATAGACATTAAGAACAAGATCACGGTCACTTTTGACAAGAGGTGTTAACCTCAGTGTCCTGGCTGTATTCCAACTTGGGTAATTGCATCGTGCCTACATGAAAACCCCTCTGTAAATAGAACTGACAAGTTTTTCTTCACTCTCTTCATCTTTAACATTCTTGTTCAGTATTGTGGTGCCTTTAAGTGCTGGGTGAGAGTCTCTTCATTTGAGCTGGTTGGGAGTTTTCTGATGAAAATTTTTTCATCAGAAAAATTTTGAAGAGAAAATTTTGAAATGAAAAATTCCAGTTTTCTGATTGGAAAACTTTTTTTGTTTCAAAATTTAAGTTAATTATAGTAATTTTTTTAAATGGTTGAAATAAAAAACAAAATGTTTAAAAATTATTGAAAGAAAACATTTAGAGTGACACGACACAGGGGTTTTTTGGGGGGGAGTGGAGGAGCATTTTGAGATTTTTTTTCACTTTGTCCCTATTTGAGACAGCAAAGATAATGTCAAAGTCTCTCAAATATTTTTGCAGGACAGGAAAACTATTTCCTGCCCACCTCTATTCTTTATGTATATAGAGTCAAATTTTGCGGTGTTTCACCAATGTAAATTTTGAATCATTTCACCGAAGTCAGAGGTGCAGGGGTATTGTTGTGTAACTAGTAAATAACTTTTCTTCTTGATTTATGCGGGTGTAAATGGGAACAGAATTTTACTGAGTCTGAAATGTGCTTTGGGATGCTTCTGGATGATGGAAGGTGCTATTACAGGCAGAGCTTGTAGTGCCAGCTATACTTAAGGCTGCTTGAGATTCCCCATTAGAAGATCCTGTTTTTCAGTTGCTTTTAAATTTGCCAGACTTCAGCTGTCTAAGCTGAATTTTCCACTCCAGGAATCTGCCTCTGGCTAATTCTCTCTACTACTATTTCTTTATTTATTGTAACTTTTTTGTTTAATTAAAATGGTTCCGCTGTTTCTCAGAACAAGGTAAGGGGAAAAATATATTGTTTTGCCCATGCTAAAAAAATGCTTTATGGCAGTGTCAAAAGGCGTCATAATCTTAGAACACAGGAACTAACTTGTTCTTCCATTTAATTGATTCGGACTCTCAGGATGCATTAGTCTTATTTGAGTCCATTCCATTATTTGCTATGATGCATTTAAATTGGCAATTGAAAAATATGTCCCTGAGTGGTGAGAGCGTGAGATTGGTAGGCTTTTAGATTCTATCTAGTATGAGCCCTGCTTGTGACTTGCTGTAAGCCCTGAGCTTGGTCAAATCACTTAAAATCCCTGGGCCTGGTTTTCCCTGACATGTGGTTTGTGGAGTCATGTGCAAAGTAGTATAAAGTGCTAACCAAACAGAATGATGGCATTTTATACCCACTTTGCACGGGGGTAAATGACTCCCCAATGTGCTGGGCAACAGAGAGTCAGGGCCTCTGCCCTTTGATTTGCAAAGCATGATGCTATCCTTTAATGGCAGGCATTATGGACATTATGGAAACACAAAGTTTCTGAATAACCCATTTCATTTACTACACAAGTCAAGGTCACCCAGAATGGATGAATTTCTCCTTCCTGAGAAAGTCAGCGATCCTGGAATGCAGGACCATCTTTGGGAGAAGAAACTTTGTTGGGATGTATTCCAGAGCGATCTGAGAAAGATGCCTGTCTTGCCTCCCAGAAGAATAAATCACCAGTTTATCTGAAAGTGACTGTGGTTGGAAGTACATTTCGATGGCTAGATTCTCAGTCCCTAGAAGCCTGTTTTCACTAGAGAAGGAGATATCCAGCAGTGATATGGCTCCAAGGAGGGACCTTTGACTTAACTATTTTTTTATTTAATTGTCTTAACAGCTACATCCTGCTGACATACAGTTTGTGGACAATGGGGAAGGAATGTCTGTATTCCACTGGAAACCCTCCCGGCCCCCCTAAATTGTCAAATGATGTTAAGTCTGACTGAGGAAAGACGCATGTGCTTTCGAGTCACTCAGCATCTCTGCCACCCCCCTCTTATGTTCAGAACCTCTTTGATCTCCAGGAAAGCCTAAGAAATGGCATGTCCCATATAGAGTCTCGGCTGAATCCAGCAGGTATTGAAGGTGTTCAACCATGGGTCCCGATGGCTTACTCATGTGAGTGGTCCTATTGGTTTCAATGGGACTCCTTGGGTAAGTCAGGCAAGCAGGATTTTGCCAGATACTTTAGGGCTCTGCACCTTGTGTGGTCATTTTCACCAGTACAAAGCAGGGGGCAAAGTGCTATTGTTCTAATCTGGTACAGTTTTACACCAATGTTCTGGTGTAAACAACCATGTGAGGGGCAAGACAGAGTCAAATCAAACCTTTCTCAGCAGCTTTTTGTTTGTGATTAAGTCTCTGCTGCCCAAATTAGAGACTTATTATCAGCTGAGAAAGCTAGAGCACACAGTTCTTCCAAGGAATAGCATCTCTCACCCTGTCAGTTTCTATAGAGCTGTTTTTTTGCAGCTGAGGAACTGCAGACAGCCATCTCCAGCAGTTCATTTGTGATGGTCGCCTTGTCACCAGGATAACAACTGACAAGTAAAAGGCAATAGTTTGTCCTAGCGATTGCCATTGCTTCCATCAATATTCAGCTAAGATGGTTTACTTTTTTTTTCAGGGAATCTCACAGTGTCTGTACTGAACTTGCTGCATCAGCATTCCTGCTTCTTTGTGATCACTGAGCACACAAACATATTTGGATGCTTTCCTCTTTTTTTTCTTAATAATTAAGAAACTTCAACAAATAGTTTCAATTGAGTAATCACATGTACCATGCCTAAAGCAAGAGGTACACAGCTGGTATGCTCCATCTTAAAAGGTACAGAGATTTCATTGTTACAAAAGACCCTGTAACAAAGGGAAGGAAAAAAAGAGTGGAATAAATAAAGGAAACCTCTTTAAAATCATCAAGAAAGGATCTCGGTTAGACAGCATTCTCTGAACCTACAGTAACCATAGGGAACTGAACAAAAGACAGTAGCAATAAGTCTTATGTATCCTTGGTGATCTGCTTAAGCAACTTCTTGCTTTTACAGTAAGCCAAAAAAGGAGAACAGACGGGTTCAAAGTCTGCTGCAAGATCTACTGAATGACAAGAGGCCTGCTCTAGAGGGGCAAAATGGAGCAGAGCATTAATGCAAAGTAGGCCCAGGGTGGCCTTTTGGATTTTCAGGCCAGGGCAACGGGCATGGTATGCTTTGCCCTCAATAAATACAACTGAATGGAGCTCTGCTTGCGTCAGCCTGAAGATGCTGTTGAGATGTGCTGAAGTGGCTGTATTTCAGGAGCGGCCGGCTTAGCGGGGAAGACTTTTTTTTGTCTTTTTGAAAGAGGCTGAATGAAGCTAGATTTGATGAGAGAGGAGAAGCTGGAATCTGTCCTTGTGGAGAAGTTCTGTGGGATTAGAACATGAAAACTTTTCTGTAGGTTTTTTTGGGCCATCCTTTGGAGTTGGATATAGCCCTGTTACTGAACTTATTAGGATTGTCTGTATGCAGGTAGCACCTAGAGGTTCCCACCAAGCTCAGGACCCCATCGTACTGGGGACTGGACACACGTAGTGAGAAGCTGGACCAATAAAACTATTATCTCACCCATCTCGTCTGTAGTATCCTGGGACCAACATGGCTACAACAGCACTGCAAACATATAGTAAGAGACAGTCCTCCAAAGAGCTTACACTCTAAATAGTGTTACTTTCTTTGTCTGTCCTGTCTACCTCCATTTTTCAGCTAGGGAACTGAGGCAGATGCCCTTTTTCCTGCTGAGTAGCACAAATACTTCCATTGATTGCAGCAATTCTTACAGTAGGCGTCTATTCGTTATGGGTGAGGGTATCAGAATCAGGCCCTAAGTGACCCAAAATCAAAAGCCCAAAATCTGTGAGGGAGTCTGTGGCAGAGCTGGACTCAAACCCATGTTTCTTGAGTTCTAGTCTAGGCCTTAACCACATGGCCAACCTTTCTATCAGGCATGTGCTACGCTGGTTCAAAAAGCCCAGTAGATTTTTCGAGTGATTTCTATAGAAGGCTATTGGTTTAGTTCCTATTAAACTCTGTCAGACTCTTCCTGGGTGCTGCATTTGCTGTCAAAAAACAAAGGAAACGGAATACTCTTGCAATCAGAGTCGCAGGCCCTTATGATATATTACGAGCTCTAATGATACAGTGAGTTCTCCAATATTTCTGGTGTGACTTATGTGATATTGTATCTGTGGATCCATCACAAGATCTCTTGCAAACGTGGTAGGTCACCACCAGGTAGAAACTGATGCTGACAACATAGTCCATAAGGTGAAAGATCCAACTTAATTCAGCAAAACCCAAGTCTAACCCCTTGCTCTTATGTTTAGCTGGTATGGTATATACGATATAACATAATATACATGGGTTGGCAGAGTGTAGGAGACAGGGTGATCTTTGCCATGCATGACTCTGGTGATGAATGTCATGGCTAGCCTGGAGCATCTCCTGGACCTCATTAGCACACAGGTTGCCACTTAGAGCTGGGTGAAACTTTTCAGATGAAAATTTTATTTTCTTAAAAAATGCAAACTTGGGTCAACTGAAACATTTTGTGAATTTGTGTCAATTTTGGCAAATTGTTTCAATTGTCGGGAAAAAGGCAAAAAATTACCCTCAAAGTCAAAATGTTTTGATTCATTTTTGGGGAGTGAGGTATGGAGGAATTGAAACAATATTTGCTTTTATTGAAACACAATATTTTATTTGGCTGGAAATGATATTTTTGGCTGACTCTTTGTTTTGCCAAAAATGTTGGTTTTGTTTGACCCCCCCAAACCAATCTTTTCCCCCTAGAACTTTCAACCAACTGAAACATCAATTATTCACCCAGTCCTGCTGCAGTGCGCTTTAACTAGATGCTGTCTGGGGGATGGGCCCCAGAGGAGATGAGGAATGGGGAGACACAAACCTGGGTTTGAATTGTGGTCTTCAGAGGTATAAGGTTACTGGGACAGGCAACCTATCACACTTCTACCACCCCATGTGCTCGTCAGAGTCTTTTGTAATAACCAGCCTCTGCTCGATGACTGGGTGACTTCAGAATAGAGTCACAACCTTAACTCAGGGGGCTGGATCCTGGTAGGACCCCCCATGTTTAAAGCTTCCAATTAAGGCTTAAGAGCTTAAAGGCTCAAACCCCTCTTATCTTTCTCAGCCTACACCAACCAGAGGAGCCTTTGCTGGCAATGAGCTCTGTTGTAGCAGGACGCTTAGTCGCTGGAGCAAGCGACTGTTGAGTGGAAGCAAAGTTGGACCATGCTGTCTGTGACCACTGTTCATAAGACTCAAAATAATGAACTGCATTTTTCACTCTTGTCTTTGACTGACAGCATCCAGGCAGCTTGTGATTTGGGCAGGGCGTGACATACCATCTTCTGACTTCTTCACACTTGGGGCCTGATTTTCAGAATTAAATTGTGCATCCAGAGTGGGTATGCAGAAATGGCCGTTTACAGGACTAGGTGTTCATCTGTGCATGCAGTTAGGGCTCTGCATGCTGGATCAGGTAACTTTGAACATTTGGCCCTTAACCACTCGCTGCCTTGGTTTCCCGATTTGTAAAATCAGTGAAATCACATACTTCATAGAGGGTTCTGCTAGTTAAATGATTCGTGTCAGTGAAGTGCTTTGAGATCCTTGAATGAAAGACACTACAGAAGTGCCGACATTATTCACTATCATTCATTACTGTTGCTTTCTTCTTAGCTGCTTTTCAGGGTATCAGTAAAATGATACTCTTAACCTCTTTTTGCAAAGCTGGCTTCCCTTTGCTTCCTTTCATCCAGTTAGATGGAGGTAGAGGAGATTGCCAGATACCAAATGCCCTCCCTGAAGCTGCACACCTTGGATTTTTTTATTTGCCATTATGTCCTTCTGGCCTTTCTCCTAGCTCAGAGAATCCTCTGGTTCCACTGTACTGTTCCTAACGCACATGCGATGGCCACTTTCTTTCTCACCTTCTGGTGCAGGAGGGCTGGACTCAGCCTTGTCTGGAACCCACTGACTGTATTAGGCCTCAGTCCCATTGTGGAGGCGTTGTACATGGCAAGATGCTCATTGCTGCAAAGAACTAACAATCTCCATTGGGAGACAGATAAAGGGTGGGAGAAGTGAAGTGACTTGCCCAAGGTCACTCAGCAGATTAGTGACAGTGTTGAGAATAGAATCCCGGTCTCCTGACGCCTGGTCCAGGGCCCTAGTCGCTAGATCACACTGCTTTTGACTGTTCCTAACTCAGGAGAGGCAGAATAATGTATAGATCAAGCATGCAGCTTCTGTGACACTCCCTGCCCTTGATGATCTGGCATCAAAGAACGAGGCCTGAGCCTTGAACTCTAACTCTTTTCATGGCATCACGCTGTTCTAGCCTCAGACTCTCACCGTCAGCCCATGCAAACTGTCTTATTTCCTGCTTTTGCGGTTTTCGATCCTGTCTGTTGAAACAGGTGTTCATTTAAATAAGTTCCTTGTTCTTTGGGCTTTGTTTGCTTCTGCAATAATTACGTTGGCTGGAGATAGATCTGTGGCTGGTGTGCACTTGCTCTGTCTGAACTATGCATTCGTTTCTGTGAGGCTACCACTCCCTAAACACAAATGTTGCGTATACACAGCCAGCGAGAGGAAGTGACCTTTTCAGAATGTGGTGCATCCCCACGTCACTATGGGAGAAGATAGATGAGCTCCGATACTTAGCGGGATCCCAGAGCTTCATTTGCTCTCGATTCTTCTTCGGGGACTGACCATATTAGGACTAGAATTGTGCAAAACCTGCATCCTCAGTTCACAGGGCTGTCCCTAACTGGTTTCCCCTTTCATTTCATGTAAGTTCACATCTTGGGCGTTGCCATTGAGTTTTGGGTAGAGATACCTGGACCTAAATTGCAAAAGATGGATTTGGATCTGAATGCAAACTCTCCAAAGGCAAGGAGGCATTCAGATCCGGGCCTTTAGTTCAGCCCATCGCTGAGGATCTGAGTACAAAATGTGGTTCTGGTTTCAGGTCTGGATTCTGAACCCTGTCAATGCTTGCAAGTGTTTCCGTAAATAAACCGGAACCGGGGTCACTCTGTCCTTTAGTTCCCCTGTGTTTTCATGAAAAGATGGCAAGAAAACCATTAGGTACAGAGTGGTAGGGCTAGATTCTGTCCTGAACTTCCTGAGAGATGCAGCGCAGAAGAAACCCCCTGGGGAAAAGAGATGGGGGCAAAAGTCACTTTAAACAACCTTTGTGGATTCTGGGCTGCTGTAGGGAGTCTAAATTAGCACAGCCCTGGGGGCTCCCCAGCCCTACCTGTCCTGGCACACTCTCTATGCTGACTGAATGTGGAGGGGGGATTTAAACTGGCCCCATGTTGCTCCTGCACTGTGGGAATACCTCTCTGCCCCCTTGCTTCTCCTGTGTGGCCCCTGTATGTATGACCCACTCAGTGTGGTGTGCTCTCCCCCTCCAGTAGTGTCTGGACTATAGAGAGCAGCTGGTGAGCTAGCTACAGCCTGGGCCAAGGTAGGAAGACTTTTTAGCTGTCAGAAAATCATGCTTTAAGATCTAGAGGTTCCAGGTTCAAGTCCTGCTGCTGACTGCCTCCCTCCCCACTTCCCGCAAGGGCATGATATAACCTAATATTTGCTGCTGCAGACCAGACCCGCATTTTTAAAAAAATATTCAGAGCATGAAGCAGATACTTAAACATTTTTAAAGCTGTACTGCTTTGTTCACCTACTATTGTCCCCCGTTCAGTTTTTGAATCGCAAGGCAAGGATCCTGGGGCTTGTTGGGTTCACATCTGGTACTGACAAGCAAAGGTGTTCAGTCAGGAACGTTTTTAATCTAAAACACAATAGTGGCAATTTCTCTACTGCTTGCGGAGAATGCTCAGTATTTGTGAAATAGAGCAGTGAATTGACTGGTGTCCCATTTCCCAGTAGGTGCACGTATTTCCCTTTAGAAAAAGTGGCCAAAGCCTGCCTTGGCTTTAAAAAACAAAGATTATTTTCTCATTCTAACAGGATGGTGTGTGTCTGTGTTGGGCGGAGGGTGGAGAGGATGGCTGAGGGTCTATGGGCTTGGGAAACATTTTGCAGAGGTTCTTCTGAGAGCCTTGTGATGCAGAGTGGCTTCAAGAGCCACAGCCTTGCATCATTTCCAGGAGAGATCACCAGGGCTTGAAGGTTGAGTTTTACTGAAAGGAATTGGTTTTACACTACTGGGAATTGGGACCACGGCACAACTACGTTGGGGACATCTCTGATCAGGCAGGGGTTTTACACTTCCTGTGCATTGGGATGATCCCGCATGCAACAAAGTATTTAAGAACTTAATTAATTTGCTTAACTGTAAAAATAGGCCCTCTTTGTGAAATTAGAATCTGATTCTATTCTATTAAACCGATACCACTTGTGCTCTTGCATAGCTCCTGCCAAGTGACCCAAGCAGGAACAAAACTGCATTTTGATTTTATTATTTATGTACTAATTTATTTTGCCAGCCAGGTCTAACATTTCTAAATCCTCCTGGGACTTGTGGTACTGCATGGCTCCTTTTTATAAATTCTCATTCCTTTTGGCTTTGCCGTGTTCTCAGGGGAAAAACAAACCAAACCTCCCCACATTCAGCAACAACTTCCTAGCAGGCTGAATGATGCAGTGACACTTAATTATCTGACAGGGGTATTAAGAGAATCGATTACTTAATGTTTGGAGAAGGCTTTGAAAGTGTTAAGTTCTATATATGATGTATGTGCTAAATCCTGTTCTTCTCATCTGAGGAACAGGCCATTTACCTCCTACAAGAAATTATTGTTTGCACTGAAAACCTGAGACACAGAGCAGAAAAGAATTAAGCCTCTGGGTTTTATTTCCAGCTATGCCCTGTTCGGTTCCATAGTCTTGGGCCAGTCACGTTACCTTTCTGTGCATCTGTAAAATGCTACCTCCCTTTATAAAGTGCATTGAGATCCTCAGTTGAAAAGTACTACAAAAGTACTCCTGGTGGTGGTTAATTGTGTTAACCTAGATGCATCTGTTTTACAGCTTGCATGTTAGCAACTTGCTCTTGTTGATCAACCAATCTAATGACTGGAGAGAGTCTGAAGCACAGGCTCTGAACCCTTCACGCTTTAGCTTGGATCTGATCTGACCTTTGCAGCTTGATCCAGAATTCTTGGCTCAGGCTTATCAAACTGACGAGGAAACATTGAATGACAGCTTCCTCACCACCTCCAAATATCACAGAGAATTTTCAGCTTCTTTTGAAGTCACCCGGGGCTGCATTTTTCACAGATCTTGGTTGCATACTAGACCCTGGCTCACATCCATATGAAGTGGAGAGGGAGGCAAATGGAAAGTACTGGGGTGCTGGGAGGCAAAGGCACTGCTTCTTGGTTCAGGAGTGGAGCTGTGGGCCTGTAAAACTATTCCCAGTGAAATGACTCATTCTAGTGCCACAAAGGGCAGCCAAAGCTTACCTGGGAATCTGAGCCAATTGCATCTCTCTGCTTTTTCTCCTCTCTTCCATGCAGATTGAAGAAGGGGGGAAAGCAGACTCGCTGGCCTCCAAGCTGCAGGCTGGTGATGAGGTGGTGAACATCAACGAGGTGGAGCTGAGCAGTTCCAGACGGGAGGCCGTCTCACTAGTGAAGGGCTCCTACAAGACACTGAAGCTGGTCATCCGCAGGTAGGCACTGTACCGTGCTTTCCTATTTGCTTCCTTCTCCCCCTCCCTCTTCCCCTCCACTCCCCCATCACCATGTGCAACGTCCAACTGTGTGTGATATCTGAAATAATTATTTCAGCTGCTCCCCATCAACAGTTCAAGTCAGGGAATCTGCTCAGCGACTTCAAAGCAGAGTCCCATTGCTCATGTAAAGTATCTTGGGCTACCTAGGAGAAGATGCCACTGAATTCTCGCTATCATTTCAGTGTTTTTTCTTTGTGGATGGGTATTCAGGGCCTGATTCTCAAAGCTCATTGAAATCAACAGCAAGAATCCAGTTGAATTCAGTGGGCTTTGGATCAGACTTCTACTGTGCAATTGAGGGAAATAATGACTGTTTCAGTTTTAAATAGCATTGTGGATTATATAGTTAGGGTGTGATCTAGTGGATAGAGCAGTGACCCCTGAATCAAGACTCCTGGATTCTAGTCACAGCTCTGGCATTGATTGTGTGATCTGAGGCGAGTCACTCAACCCTGCCTCAGTTTCCCCATCTGTCAAATGGGTTTGTAATGTATAATATTTATCCGCTGTGCCTCCTGGTGTGTTATGAGGCTACTTCATGTACATAAATCACTGTGATATCTGCAGATAAAATGCATTATATAGATGGAAGTGTTTGTATTAGAATCAAGCCACAGTATTGGATTCAGATACAGATTTTGAATCTACCAGAGGATGCAGAATTTGAAGCTGAGGTTTTGGTTCTACCACATGGGAGAGGTAGAGGCCAACGCTGACATTTGGTTTTTGATCTGGGTTTCAATCCTCAGTCCTACCCCCACAACTAAGGGAAAGGTATCAGTGTAATATTCTGGTGCTGTTGCAGTTGGCCTTTCTAGTGTTGTTTATGGACGGGAGTAACCAGTAAACACCCTTCTTACCCATGGCTATTGTCATCTGTGGTGTGATTCCTCTTAGAAGCTAAGCTGAATGAAGCTCCATCTATACCAAGATAGTGACTTTCATTGCACTTGACCCCAGTAACCCTCCTAAACAAAGCCGGAGCCCATTTGAAAGAAACAAAAGGGGCGCAGACCCGGTGCCTTACTTTCCTTTCGGTGGTAGGTAATTCCAGACATTTTTCTGTGCATGTTCAATAATTGGTGTCCAGAGACTCTAATTCACCTTGTAGTGTGCACTGTCATGAACTTCCTCACTGAACCCAAGCCAGAATCTGAGCCAATTTCGGTGCAGCTGCAGAGCCATTGTTAGCCATGCAAAGGAAATGGGCTTGATTCTCTAGGCAGGAACAATCTGCTAACAGTCCACGAGTGTTACTTGAATTGTGTGGCCAGCGACAGTACAGGCAGTTTTCTGGCTTCTCTAGTATATTTCTTACTCTTGCTAGCTGAGGTTGATTTGTTTTCCTAAAGTACCTTGTTTTACCCCAGTACTCCTCATGTTTACACTCCTGTGAGGATGTAAGCATTGCCTATAAAATCTTCTGTCCCTGGGCCATTTATACGCCCTGCCCCACCAGCCCCACTGAAAACTATCACGTGGCTGGTTGTGGTTACACATAGATGGCACCGACAGCCAGAACATGCACTCACAGGAGGACCTTTGCCAAAGATGGATTTATACCTTTTCAAAGCATTGCCAGAAAACTGGTTACTCACATTTAAGCCCTATTTCAGTTACAGTTTATATATGTTAGCTGAAACTTTATTATATTTTTCAGTTGCAGCTACTGGAAAATATCCAAGACCAGGACCCCCTTGTGCTAAGTGAAAGCCTTGTTATCTCCCACGTTACTGAAGAACTGATGCCCAGAGGCTTGCCCGAGCTCTCACAAGGAGTCTATGGCAGAGCTGGGAGTTGAACTTGGATCTCTGGAGTCCTTGTCCAGTGTCTTGTCCATAAGATCACCCTTCTTACCCATGCTGTTTAAATATTTTTGTTAGCAGCATTTTCCTGGAGAGGGCTGACCCTGTCTCCATTTGCTGTGGAAACTATCTCAGCACCTCGTTAACCAGAACCAGTTCCTCTGGAAAATCAGGCTCTGCGTGTCTCAAGCTGGGCACCCAAAAGTTAGTGGCCTCTAAAATATTTAGGCAGCAGCAACTCGGCCAGGGCTACAGTGGGTTCCAGAGTGAGAGCCAGGATTAGAACTCAGGAGCTCCTAACTCATCCCAGTCAACTGTCTGACTCACTGGACCCCAACTCCCAGTGCGCTAGAGGCCATAACATCCAAACTGGGAATCTGTCCTTTTTCTTCCAGTGGCAGCACAAATGAGCCTTTTCCTTGTTTTTTCTGACTAGCTTTCGCATACTGTAGCAGTCAGCTGAGGCAGAACAGCTTACCGCCCATTCAGTATTCAAAGCTGAACCTCCAGCACAGGGTTCTAATTAAAGTTGCTGAGTTATTGAAAGAGGACGACCCAGCATCTTTAAAAATTAACAAACAGCCTGCTGTGTCCTTCATTCCACAAGGATTCTTCTAAAACAGAACAATGTCGCATTTCTGCTGCCATTATATTCCCGGACAGGGTCCCGTCTCTCTTTTCCTCCCCTCTTATAAATGTCTACATCAGGGGAATCCCAAATATTCTTTCCCCTGCTTTACAGGGGTAATACTATGTGAGCTCTGCTTTGGCTTGGAGCATTGCAGTGTTTCATGCCATTTCATCACATGATGTGTTCCATGTGCAAAATCGTTCTTGGTGCTAAATGGATCGTGACTTCTGCTGTATTTTTTCCTTAAAACATGCAGTTGTAAAATGGGATTTTCGGAAGTGCTGGGCACTGGCCTAATTCTACTCCCACTGAAATAGAGGATAAAACTGAAGTCCAGTTTTTAAATGGCTTTTGATAAGGTGCAACGGTACTTACTGGTCCTCAGTGAACATAGGGTTAACATCAGCTCTGCTTACCCTCTCCCTTTTGCTCTAGTGCTCAGGGGAAGTGCTGTAAAAATGGCTTCTCAAGAGACAGATGGAGGCAAGCCCTTTGGGGAAGTTGGACATTGCATGTAGGGAACAGGATTGGTTGAGCCCTGGGTTTAGCTCACCGAGTTGACACATTGTTCACACGTGCTGGAAACACCTACAGGCAGGATAATATTTACCTCTTTGTTGCAGCCTAAACTAATTCTGATAATTTTTAGATCGGAGAGTTGCTTTGACTATGGGCTACTCCTACTTTCTTTACTCGCATGAGAAGTCGCATTTATTTCAGTCAGATTACTTAGGGGAGCCAGGTTTTGTGTCATGTCCTGCATTCAGTGTGAGTGAACTTCCTTGATCTGAAGGCAGCAATAGACAGGAAAATGAATAAGCACAGGGTTGTTGTTTTTTTTCTTTACATTTTTGGTGTAAAACAATGACTAGACGAGAAGTAGTATTGATATTGGCAGTTTAGCCACAGTAGAAAACTGGCATAGTCAAATGGGGATTCTTGCCCTAGAGGCTCCTCCTCCTCCTCTTGAAATGGTGCTCAATTTGAAGAGAGTAAGTTTGGGATTTTCAAAAAGGTTTGACCTAACTTTGCTCTCAACTCCCATTAACTTCCATGGGAGTAGAGTTAGGACAACAGTGAGCACGTCTGAAAACACCATCCTCAATGCAGAAAAACACCCAGTTTGAGCATCAAAGCCATTTAAAATGGTGCTTGTGTGTGTGTGTAGATAGAACAGTATCTCTAGAGCTCACAAATCAATGAAAGGTGGTTCCCACAGAATGGTTAAGTGATTCTGACGTGCTGGCTGCAGTTCTGACCCCTTGTAGACTCTACTTTTTCCGGGTTAGTTTGTAAAGTATTCTGCTTTTCACCCCAGGCTCTCAGATGAAGGAGGGTCTTGCAGACTTTGTTAGTGTAATCTCTTAGCGTATCCCACATTCAGACTCTCTCCACTGAGAATACCTTCTCTGTTTTTTACGTTCTTCATCCTGCATTGTGTTAACTCCATTGCCCTAGAGAAGCATAACTATCTAGCAAGAACAACAAGAGTCCTGTAGCACTTTAAAGACTAACAAATTTAATTTCTGCAGGTATAAGCTTTTGTGGGCTGTAACCCACTTTGTCAGAGGTAAGGAATAGAAATCAGAGAGGTGGTATATATATACATCTAAGGGTAAGGAACAGCAATGGGAAGTTAGATATGAGCAAAGTCCATTCAGTTAGTGTAGTTGAGGCCTATTCACAACCATTGATTAGGAGGTGAGAATGTGTGAACAGTGACAATTACTTCTTGTAATGAGATAACCATTCCAAATCCCTATTTAGACCCAGTTTAATTGTGTCGAGTTTGCATATGAGTTCCAGTTCTGCAGTTTCTCTTTGAAATCTGTTTTTGAAGTTTTTTTGTAGAAGTATAGCAACTTTCAAGTCAGCTACAGAGTGGCCTGGGAGATTGAAGTGCTCTCCGACTGGTTTATGGATGTTACCATTTTTTATGTCTGATTTGCGTCCATTTATTCTTTTGCGTAGTGACAGTCCGGTCTGGCCAATGTACATGGCAGAGGGGCATTGCTGGCACGTGATGGCATATATTACATTAGTAGATGTGCAGGTGAATGAGCTCCTTATGGTGTGGCTGATGTGGTTAGGACCTGTGATGGTATCACTTGAATCAATGTGTGGGCAGAACTGGCAACGGGGTTTGTTGCAGGGTATATTCCTGGGTTAGTGTTCTTCTTGTATTGTGTACGGTTGCTGGTGAGTATTTGCTTCAGGTTGGTGGGCTGTCTGTAAGCAAGGATAGGTCTGCCTCCCACAGCTTGAGCGAGTGAGGGGTCATCTGCTAGGGTAGGTTGTAGATCCTTAATGATGTGCTGGAGAGATTTTAGCTGGGGGCTGTAGGTGATGGCCAGTGGTGTTCTGTTGTTTTCTTTGTTGGGTCTGTCCTGTAGTAGGTGACTTCAGGGTACCCGTCTGGCTCTGTCAATTTGTTTCTTCACCTCTCCAGGTGGGTATTGTAGTTTTAAGAATGTTTTATGGAGATCCTGTAGATGTTTGTCTCTGTCTGAGAGATTGGAGCAAATCCGGTTGTATCTTAAGGCTTGGCTGTAGACAATGGATCGTGTAATGTGTCCAGGGTGGAAGCTGGAGGTATGAAGATATGTATTGCGGTCAGCTGGTTTTCGGTATAGGGTGGTGTTAATGTGACCATCCTTTATTTGTATTGTAGTGTCCAGGAAGTGGATTTCTTGTGTGGACTGGTCCAAGCTTAGGTTGATGGTGGGGTGGAAATTATTGAAATCCCAGTGGAATTCTTTGAGGGACTCTTTCCCGTGGGTCCAGATGATGAAAATGTTATCAATGTAGCATAGGTAAAGGAGAGGTGCTTGGAGACGAGTGTTGAGGAAGCGTTGTTCTAGGTCAGCCATAAAAATGTTGGCATACTGTGGGGCCATGCGGGTGCCCATAGCTGTGCCACTGACTTGGAGGTATAGATTGCCTCCAAATCTGAAGTAGTTGTGGGTCAGGACAAAGTCACAAAGTTCAGCTACCAGGTGTGACATATTATCATCAGGGAAAATGTTCCTAATGGCTTGTAGTCCATCTTTGTGTGGAATGTTGGTGTGGAGAGCTTCTACATCCATAGTGGCTAGGATGGTGTTTTCTGGGAGATCACCAATGGATTGTAGTTTTCTCAGGAAGTCAGTGGTATCACGAAGATAGCTAGGAGTGCTGGTGGCATAGGCCCTGAGGAGAGAGTCCATATAGCCTGACAGTCCTGCTGTGAGAGTGCCAATACCTGAAATAATGGGGCGTCCAGGATTCCCAGGTTTGTGGATCTTGGATAGCAGATAGAGTATCTGGTCGGGGCTCAGGGGGTGTGTCTGTGTAGATTTGTTCCTGTGTTTCTTTAAGGAGTTTCTTAAGTAGATGTTGTAGTTTCTTTTGGTATTCCTCAGTGGGATCGGTCAGTAGTGGCTTGTAGAATGTGGTGTTGGAGTTGTCTGGTAGCCTCCTGTTCGTAATCAGATCTATTCATGATGACAACGGCACCTCCTTTGTCTGCCTCTGATTATAATGTCAGAGTTGTTATTGAGGCTGTGGGTGGCGTTGCGTTCTGCATGGCTGAGGTTATGGGGCAAGCGGTGTTGCTTGTCAACAATCTCAGCTTGTGCACATCGGTGGAAACACTCTATGTAAAAGTTTAGTCTGTTGTTTCGACCGTCAGAAGGAATCCATGCAGAATTATCTATCTAGACAGATGGAGATGTTCTCACATGTGCAGCTGGGTCCTAAACCATGGATGGCCTTGAAAATCAGGACCAAGGCCTTGAATTGTAACATTAGATGTCACAGTGATGGCAACTTAAGATGATAGATGCCACTATACCAACAGAGAAAAACGAGATCAAGTATAGTAATATTAGTAATCATTTTATTCATGCAATACCACTACCAAGGTGCTCCAACCTCCACTAAACAATTACAGAAGAAAGGCCATACTGGGTCAGACCAATGGTCCGTCTAGCCCAATATCCTGCCTGCCAACAGTGGCTGGTGCCAGATGCTTCAGAGGGAATGAACAGAACGGGGCAATTATCGAGTGATCCATCCCCTGTGGTCCATGCCCTAAACAGCTTACAATCAAAGTAGAACGACAAGAGCCAGCAGATGGATACATACAGACCAATGGAGTACCAGGAAACAATGAGATAACACTGGTCATCTTGGTAGTCTGTGGTATATGACCTGTTGCTTAAAGAGCAATTGCCCCAAGTTCACCTTGACAGCAAGGAAAGGAGTCCTTACAATAAAGTCTTGTCTATATTCACGATTGAGTAAATCTGTAATAGACCCATAGAAGTCATTGGAGTTACACCAGTGCCAGTGAGATCAAAATTAAGCCCTGAAATTCAAAATGGGCACAGCCACAGCAGGTGTGAATTGTTGAAAGCTGTGGTCAGCTGACACTTTCCAGGGTGAATGTGATGCATAGAACAGTAAAACAAATGCATGAAGCATTAAATAAGACTGTCCCCACTCAAATATAGACTTATTGTCTGTAATCCCATTTTCAGGACTTAATTCTCCTTCTTGTGGTTTATGCTAGCAACAGATTCCAAGCTCTACATGGACCCTGTCTACACTTACCTGTGAGTGGCAGTCGACGGGAGTTACGCAAAGTACACAAAAAACTTGCATAACTCCCATCGACTGCTGAGCTTCTCTTCTGCGCTCTGTCTGCACTGTGCTGCACCGACGGGAACAGACACAGTGCTATGCTACTTGTGTAGCTGGTCTTAGTATGTCGATTTCTGGATCGACTGAGAAAGTCTGCACTGACAGCTCAGTCGATCCAGATAAATTGATCTGACGGCAGCAAATTTGCTGCCATCAGTGTAGCCGTAGCCATGGATACTGTTCATAGAAATAAAAGATGGGAAAACCCTGTTAGGTCATCTAGCCCTTCCTTCCACCAATACATCGAAATGAGGGTAGAATCAGCCCCTTTGTGTCTAAAATGAAAGCATACACACCTAGCTGTAGAGGATTCCGCTTTCCAGGAGTATAAAACCATACCCCATAAAGTTTCTGTTCAAGGTACGTACATGGCCCACAATACTATGGGGGAATCGCTCCAGACCCCTTTGAGGTAGGGCAGTCCTATTCTCCCCATTGCGCAGATGGGGAACTGAGGTACAGAGACTTGCTCAAGGTCACACAGGAAGTGTGTGACAGAGCAGGGATTTGAACCTTGGTCTCAAATGCTAGGCAGTGCACTAACCACTGGATCATCAGGCCTGACATTTGGCTTCTACCCTATATTATATAATCATTGACTGGCTTATCTGCCAGACCTGGGCTGCTGCTTTTAATTTTGGAGCTTGATCCGATTACTTAGCTTTCACTGGTACTATAAGTATAACTTCTAGTGTCATGCACTATGAATAACAAAAGTTGCTTTTACTAGTGATAGATAGATGATTTAAGAATGTTGATGACTTGTATTAAAGTACATTGAAGCTGTTGAATGCATGGATTAACAGAGACAAATTTGTAAAGACACTCACATTTCAGATGTGCTGAATACCCAGCAGTTCCCATTGACTTCTGAAAGTCAGGCCAAATCCTTAATTTCCTATAGTTTCCTAAGCCTCCCCATTACAAATGTAATTATTGAATTTAAGCAATGTAATACAGATGCTGAAATGTGTGCACACCACCACCTGTTACTGGATGGAATTAGAACTGCTCGCCTCTGTGTCAAAGGTCCTGCACTGCGAAGCTGTTAACAGCCAGTGACAACACATCATTTTCTCTAACACAGGGGGCTGTGTTTCTGTAACAGGAGAATCTGAGGCCTGTCCCCACTGTTACCCTGAGTTCCAGTTGTATTTGCAGTAGCACCTAGAGGCTCCGCCCAAGATTGGGGATGGGTCTCATTGTGTCAGGCACTTTGCAGACACACCATGAAAGACAGTCCCTGCCCTGGCACGTTTACAATCCAAACGGACAAAATAGGCACTAGTAGTCCTGCTTTACAACCCACTGACCTGCACAAAGTCACTCAGGGAGTCTGAGGCAGCATTAGGCATTGAACCCGGGTGTCCAAGTCCAGTGCCTTAACCACGGGCTGTCCCTCCTCAACAGCCTCTTCTTACCATGTGGCTCTCAAGTGATGCCCCCCACCTTTCATTTATGGTTGTATAGTCTCCAGATCTAGAGCTCTATCATGGATCAATCATTCAGGGTTTTATTGACAGAGCCCTGCAGCTCGCCACGCCTCCCAGCGCTCACCTGTGTTTATTGTGGTGGCAACAATAATCTAAAGACCTGTTGCTAATGTCCATTGGTTCCTTCCACAACACTCTTCCACCCCAATTATTTTTCTAAGATATTAGGTTCTGTATTTTTTTTTTTTTTACATAGCTTGGGCCTGCAATTTGAATGCCAAAGGGAATTTGCTTATCCTTCATGCTCAGTCAGCTGGGAGACACAGAAGGAATTGCTTTGCATGTCAGGGAATCAGGGAGCCTTATCAAATACACCTTAGGTGCACATTCCACTCCCCACTAAATTGCATAATAATTTCCTGCCTTACACTCCCTGCTAATATCTTTTGTACATTTGCCCATGGCAAGCTGGAGTCAAACCTGTGAGCCATTTGAGTACATTTTGTGCCATTTGGTTCTAAACACATTGAGAAATACCAAAAGGAAAATACTTCCCTTGTATTGTTAATGCAGTGCTTCTTTGAGGCACATTTCAGAATGGTTTTCTCCTCTGGCACAGGAGAAAATAGATTAAAAATACATTGGAGCAGGAAATTAAACTGCAGCAATAAAACACACAGCATACTGGAGGCTTAAGAACTAGTCCCTTCTAGCCAGATAAAGCGCCACGTGTAAACAGTGCAAAGGGAAGAGCCTGTAAAATAATTGCTGGGCCAGGTGACAGGGCAGCAGGATGTGTTGCATATGGAGGGTGGAATGAACAAGCATTGCTCAGATGGTGACAGAGAAACAAAGTGAGCAAAAAACCAAAATCACAAGGGGGGAAAGGCAACAAGTATTCGCCCCCTTGCAAAATGGGGCCACTGGAGACAAATGTTTGAAGCAGTTGTTAGCTGGGTGTTGCGACTGTTGTCAGGGCTTTCTGCAGAGCTCAGAGCGCCTGAGTTTATTACCTTGTAGCGGGAACCACCCTGTCAATCTCTTGAACTTGAGCACAGCATAGGCACAAAGATCCCATATATGGCAGCTCCATGGCTTCTTCTCCCATTCTATGAGCTTGGTCAAGAGCGTGTGTGCCAATGGTCCATGGCCTGGGTAAATCTCCCTATGATTTCTCTTTGCAGAGCTGCTGTGGTGACAAAGGCCTCACTCTGTCGTCTCTCCTGTGTCCCACAGGATGGAGGGCCCCTTGGAGGGCAGTGCACCCGTTCACATTTGAGAAGTTTTGTTGGCAAACATGGGTTCTAGAAGCAGATTTGTTTTAAAAAGAAAGCTTAAATCCTACAGAAACCCATGCTGACCACATCTTAGATCCCACTCAGTTCCATCTTAAAACCAAACCCCGTTTGGAATAGTCCAGTCCCGTGCATGCTCCAAATTTACACGTGCATCTAGCATGACAGAGTGTGCAACTGCAGCAGAGATGAGAGACGTGTAAAAGGTCACATGCAAATGACATTACAGTGATTGCATGCCCAATCATGGAAAATGTCTTCAGATTGTCTGCAGTTGTGAAAATCTGGGCCCCACTGTTTAGCTGCTGTAAAGTATCCACCTAAGAGAAATGAAGGTCATGTTTCTGTATCTCTTGTTAAGGTGGGCTCATTTGAACAACATATGTTTTAATACAACAAATGCAAGGGCATACATCATACAAAGAATATAGGTTACACTTACAAGATATGTGGCTGTATCCTGGAATGTTGTGACAAGGAAAAGGACACAGGAAATGGTAGATAACCAGCTGAACAAGTCCAATGTTGTAGCCAAGCAGGCTAATGACATCCTTGGATGTATAAGCAGATAAATATCAAGTAGGAGTAGGTATATGGCATTAGTGAACCTGTTACTGGAATACTGTGGTCAGTTCTGGTATCCACACTTCAAAAAGGAAGTTGGAAAAATTGGAAAGTGTTCAGATACAAGAATGATTCAAGGTCTGGAAAACCTGCCTTATAGTGAAAAACTATAGAAGTTCAATCTGTTTAACTTATCCAAGAGAAAATAAAGACAAGACTTAATCGCAGTCTATAAATACCTGTATGGGAAAGAGATTTCTGATAGTAGATAGCTTTTTCTGATAGATCAAATAGTTGGAAGCTAATGCTGAAACAAATTGACAAGAAATAAAGCAAAAATTGTTAACAGTGAAGGTAATAATCATGGGAGCAAGTTACCTTGGGATGTGGTGCATTCGCCATCAATTGAAGTCTTTAAAGCAAGACTGGATATATTTCTAGAAGATATGCTATAGCTTAAACAGAAGTTATGGGCTTGGTGCGCAAATTACCGGCTGAGGCTGCACGGTCTGTATCATGCAGGAGGTCACACTAGGTGATCAGAACGGTCTCCTTTGGCCTTAAATTCTGTGACTCTGTGCATCCGTAATGATCAGACTTTAGAAGCAAAAGAGTTGACATTAATAGAACACAGCAAGTCAGTGGCACTAAGATGATGCTAAGACAATCAAGGTCTCCCACTTCTACTACCTGACAGATCTGGGATGTCTCTTAACAGTGTCAGACCCACCAACACCCAAATGTGGGCTACAATGTTGGATAAAGAACCAAAATGAGAAACATGCAAATTTTATTCATGCAGGTAACTTAAAACGCTGGCGGATTTCCTCCCTTTATTGTAAATAGCCCTTTCTGTAGTGTCAGTTCCCTGATTTGTGAGTAAAGTGAGGTGACACCAAACTTGTGTGGAACATGGGGAATTTGGGGATTCAAATGAGAGAACCTGAGAGGTCAAGGTAGACCAAATAGGAGCCTGCAAACAAAGATCTTGCTAAAGAGCCTGACCCTGCTGTGATCATTTGCATATATCTGAGGGAGGAACTTAGCCCTGTCAGAACAGTGTTTTTTTTAATAATGTGCATGCTATTAAATGCTCTGATTTCTTTAAGATGCAGCTCAATGATTGGGTGCCTGGATGTTTCTGATCAACCCTTTTGGGATTCTGCTGCTGGTCAAAGCTGACACCACATTCCTAAAGACAATGGGCCACATCCTCAGGTGCTGCAAACCGGGCAGCTCCATTGACTTCAACAGTGAGTTGCCAATTTCCACCCGCTGAGGTTCTTTCCCTCTTATAAGTTAGCTCTGTGAAAGAGTCAGCTTCATTCCCATTCCAGGAGCAGGTTCAAGTTGGTTTTTGCTTTTTTCCTCAGCTGAAGACAGTGGAGCTGTGCTGGCTTATTCCAGCGGAGGATCTGGCCCCAAATCTGTGCGCTGCCTGCCTGTTTTACAAGGGCCACCATGGCCTACAGCAGTTGCTAAAAACAGACTTCTTTCCACAGGTCACTAAACAAGGAGTGCTATCACTGTGCACTGTTTGCACAGTTTTACATTCGCAGCAGCAGCAGTTAGATTGCTGAGGCATGATGTCAAACACAGCTATTCTATTCTGGGAATATTGTTGTGAAAGCAAGCTGGCCTCCTGAGTCACAGGGACAACAACTCAGCAACACCCTTTCAGTGTTTGAACGAAGGACCCATTCTGGGATGCAGTCCAGACCAGTGAGGGGTTGTCACCATTTGCCCTGCAAGCTGGGGTGCCTCACAATGCTTTGCTGCTGTAACTCCCAACCTTGGCTTCCCACAACCAGCAGGCAGGTCATACCCTGACGGTCTGTATATAGCCACAGCCCTGGTCCAGCAGCCAGTCAACAAACGCCAGCCACACTCTGGCTTCCAGCAGCCGTGGTTACTACTTGCAGGATCACCCCAACACACTCCCAGTCCCGGATTTCCCCCCAGAAATGTGTATTCTGCACTGTCCAGCCCTCTCCTGGACAGTCCAGATATATTAGGTCCTCTGCCCCTCTAAGGGAGCAATCTACAACAATCTGACCACTTAAATGGAGTTACCCAAACAATTCACAACACTGGATTAGTTTTAATTAAAGGATAAAACAAATTTATTAAACTACAAAGAGAGATTTTAAGTGAGTACAGGTATAAGGCAATAAAGTCAGAAATGGTTACGAGAGAAATAAAGATAAAACACTTCCTGAACTTAACAAATTAGACTTGGTTCAAGGTGAAGTCACTTACTGCATGTTTTCAGTACATTAATGACCAAACTCTCAGGCCAGGATCTGCTCCCAAAGTACAACGACTGTTTCTTTTGTCATCTTAGGTTAAAAGAGAGTGATGATTTGGGAGAGTGAAACTGGTGTTTTTGCTCCTCACTTTTATAGTCCAGTACCTCTTCAAGGTGCATTTTCCTGAAGGTTACCCTCAAAGCAAAGTTTATTCAAATGGTAAAGAAAGTGACACGGTGTCTCACGGTGAAAGCAGTTCCATGCTGTTTTTTCTCACCTATGTTTGCTGAAATGCAGATTTTCTTTGTTTCCTGTCTTCCCCCTCTCACAGTCTGAGGAACCTGTTTACAACTTATATGTAAATTGACATAAAAACGCACATTCCTTTGTTTAAAACCTGCTTGACCAGTTCTGCCTAGTCAGGGCTATGTGGGTTTGAACATGTGCCACCAACTGCATTTGGGGGAATTCATAACTTTACATATGTGTTACCATGATATTATTGACCAGCAAGTTGTTAGTTTTCAAATGATACCTTCCAAGACATATTTTGAACAAAGATTATTACAATAATGAGTAGGATGTGAATAGAGGGGTGTATTCTGTCATACCCATACAAGCCTTCCATTTAGAATGGCCTTTGTGCTTGTTGTTACCCTGTCTCAGTGCAGAGGGGCAGAAGTGAAAATGCCAAGTCATTCTCAGTGAGATGTAAGTAAGAAGAGATCACTTTTACGAATTTAGGTGCAAATTCTCAGCTAGCATAAATCAGTGCAGCTTCCTTGATTTTCTTGGAGCTCTGGCGTATTACATCAGCACAGGATCTGGCCTGTTTGATTCTTTAGTCTCCTGGATTCTTCTTCGGTTGTCCAAACATTGCTGATTAGTGCAAGGAGATTGCTTTGGAGCAATCAGCTGATGTTTTAGGCCCTAGTCCTGCACGCTGCTCAGCACAGGGGGCCCTGTATAGTCCCTGGGGATTTTTAAGATTCTACATGGAGCACACGATAGGGGCCTTAATTATTACTTTGAGAATACACTTGCAGAGTCAGTGGGGTTGCATGAGATGTATATCTTGGAGAGCTGCCATCTAAAGCAATACATTTCAAGTTGTCTAATGTGTGTCTCTCTCAGTGCATATACAGCTCGAGTTGGACATGGGCTTCTGTAGGAAGCTCTTTAGATATTTTTTAGATAGAAACCACTGTACGCAACACTGTACAGCAGGTGAAGTGTGTTCAAATAAATACGTTAGCAGCTCACTGTCCTGAAGCGCTTAATCTAAAGGCACAAGATTTGTCCTTATAGAAGTTGGGATCCACAGGCAGACAAAATGCTGTAGCTGTGTTCTATCCCCCACAGCCTCTGAGCCAGTTGCTGTAAATTGGTATAGCTTCATTAAAGTCAATGGAACTACCCTGGCTTACATCAGTTGTGGATTTGGCCCCATGTGCATGGCACTGCTCTTCTATTGAGGTTTCTACTGCAGTGAAATGGCCAAATCCCCATCAGCTGTGAACTGTGTAGCTCCACTGAAGTCAATGGAGCCAAGCCCTGTTAAGATCTGTCTTCTAGATGCCCACTCTTCAGCCTAGCTCCTGCCGTATAATGATACACCTATTGCATAGGAAATACCTATGCTTCATTATAGGCCAGGATCATTTCCAATTCCAAGACAGTGCTTCTCTTCGGCCTTTCCTTGGCCCCAACAGTGTTCTCAAAGTGTACATTCACCCCTGTACAGAAGATACAGTTCACCGGAGCATATTTAGATTCATTGACAGCCCGGGCTTATCTTTTCTTAGACAGATACATAACTTTTTGTCGAGTCTGGTATGGGCAATTCAGGCAAGCCCTTGGACCACAATAAGGAATTGACTTCAGCTCCTGGGGCACATGGCAGTTTGAACTTTTGTTACCGATCATGCCAGGCTACATCTCTACTGCTTCGAGGGCTGGCTCAGAACAATGTGTTCTCCAGCCAGACACTTTGGACAGAGAGGTGATGGTTCCTCTGCAAGTGAGGAACTCCCTAGATTGGTGGAAAGAGCAGCTCAACACCTGTGCAGGCGTTCTTTTCTGTCAATCAGCTCCATCGGCAACTTTAACAACAGGTGCCTCACTGTTGGGATGGGGAGTCCACCTCAACATCCTCATGACCCAGGGCAAATGGACAGTTCAGGAAACCAGTCTTCACATCACTCTGTTGGAACCTCAGGGCTGCCAGGATGACTGCCTTCATTTCCTACCCTCCATCAGGAGCAAATCAATCAGGATCAAGATGGGCAACGTATCCTGCACGTTCGATATCAATAAGCAGGAAGGAACAACATCCCCCTCCCTGTGCTCTGAAGCCAGGAAACTGGGGTCTACCTCCCAGGTACTCAGAACATCACAGCCGATGTCCTCAAAAGACACTTCTCACTGGACTATGAATGAGAGCTAGATGCTCCAGTTCTCACAGTATATTCCAAAGATGGGGACTGCCACAGATGGATCTCTTTGCCACCTCCAGGAAGAAGAAGTGCCTTCTTTTCTGCTTAAGAGGAGGGTCTGGGCCTCCGCTCTTTAGGGGACACCTTTCTTCTATCTTGGCATTTACCCCACCACTGCTGATACTAAAGGTGATGAACAAAATCAGACAGGACAGGGTCAGAGTTATCCTTATAGTGCCACCTTAGCTGAGAAAAGCTTATTACCTTACCTGCTTCACCTGTATGTCCAACCATTGCTCAAGATCCTGACCAATCCTCATCTTTCACAGGATGCAGGTCAAGTGTTTCATCTCAACCTAGGGGTTCTCTGCCTCCAGGTTTGGTCCCATGATAGTTCACAGGGTTACAATCCTCCTGCTCTGAGGAAGTGCAACAGGTGTTACTGAATGGTAGAAAGAGGTCAACACGTACTACTTGTCTGAAGAAATGGAAGAGATTCTCCCATTGGTGCTGCCATTGCTGCCTCCTGTCTGAATATGAGCCACTTTCAATCATCCTGGATTATCTGCTGGATCTGCAGAAAATTGAATTAACTGATAACTCCTATAAGATCCATATGGCTGCAATATCGGCCTTTTGTTTGACCATAGAGGGGTTTTCCTTGTTTGCACATCCTGTATCATCTATGTTCATTAAGGGTTTGGGGACTCTCTAGCCTCAGACTTCAGATCCCATCCCACACTGGGATCTCAACTTTGTACTCAATTACCTTCTGAGACCTCCATTTGAACCTATGGCAACATGTTCTCTGCTCCATCTATCTATGAAGACATCCTTTTTAGTAACCATCATGTCGGCCCATATGATCGGGGAAATTGGAGCCTTGATGGCAGATTCCCCCCATTACAGTATTCTTCAGGGACAAAGTGTCTTTATGTCCCCACACTAAATTCTTACATAAGGTTTTATCGGAGTTTCTCCCTAACCAATCCGTTCATCTACCAGTGTTTTTTCTGAAACTGCATAGCTGTCTGCAGGAGTCCTGTTTTCACACCCTGGACTTTAGAAGGATGCTGGCTTTCTACTTAAATAGGAGCAAGCAATTTCAAAAGTCACCCAGGCTCTTCATCTCTTCCATGGATAGATCCAAGAGGACCATGATCTCTGCTCAGAGATGGATATCTGCATGTATTATCACTTGTTATGATTCTGCAGACATTCATCCTCCCCCCAAGGGTGATAGCATGTTCTACCAGCTCATGAGCAACATCTATGGCATTACTTAAGCAATGTGCCAGTATCAGAGACATGCAGAGCCACTATGTGGGCTTCAGTATGTACCTTTTTGAAACATCATGCTTTAATCCATGCCATCAGATCCGATATGGCACTGGGTACTGCAGTACTCTCCTCAGTTCTAGACCAATTTCTGAAGTTCCCATCTCACTCTTGGAACACTGCTTGAAAGTCACCTGAAGGGGAACACCCATAGGGATGCTACTCAAAGTAGTTACTCACTTTGTGGCGTAACTATGGTTCTTCAAGACGTGTGTACTTATGTGTATACTCACAGGTGCTCCACTACCCACCCTCTTTCCCTTCTGCTTTGGACTGTTCTCTATGGGACATTTGGATGGAGAAGGAACTGAGGGCAGTTCACCCGCATATCCCTGTATGGCCTCAGTGTCCAGCCCAAGGAGGCACAGGGTGCACATGTGGGCAGAACAGACACTGTTAATGGAAAATCTCTGATCCAGGGCTTGAGAAGCACATGAGCACCTGACGTAGCGTACCCATAGGGACGCATATCTCAAAGAACCACAGTTACTGCATGAAGTCAGTGACCTCTTCTTCCCTTTCCCTTTAACTGGGGAGAGTTTTAGAAGGAAACCCCCTTGTCTAACCATCTCTTAGATGGTATCAAATATGGTAATAACTGTCTTTTGGGTAAAAGAGTAGTTGTTAGTTGAGATAAGCTGAAGCTTTTGTTGCTGCTGCTGTTAAACTCGGATCCCATTTAATCTCAGATGGTGTTTGGGATTCCGTTGGAGCTGGTAGCAGAGGTGATGTCCTCGGGATCCTTCTTTCTAGCCTTGTTTGGTCTGGGCATCTCCTAGGATTAGGATGACGAAGGCCCAGGATCCAAAGAAATGGTGATGGCAGCCATGATGGTGACGCTTTCTCCAGTAGCCTCCACCTGTTCTTCTGTATTTCCCTTGCCTCCCAAGTCTCTGTATTTAAGAATCCAAAAAGGGAGTGATGGGTGGAATAGCCTATGCCCTTATTATTTTGTCCACAACTTAGACCTAATATTCGATATACCACTTTTGGTTAATTAATTTCCAGACCCATATTTTCTTGTTTACCAAGCATGATCTTAACACAATCCTTGAATTATATCAGATTATGTTGCACTCTTGTTATACTGCACGTATATGAAGGCAAAATTTGTCCTTTGTTACCCTAGTCCGTGGAGGTAATTGGACAGATCCTCAGCTGGTGGCCGTTTTTAGAACACCATTCTGGAACTCTGCTGGTGAGCTATGACAACTGACTGCAGTTGAGAAGCTGCCTTAAATGCTTGCTGTAAATAAAAACAGAAGGATGCACTTGTGGCTAAGGCACTGGATTGACATCCCAGGATACGGAGTCAGTTCCTGGCTTTGTTACAGATTGTCTGTGTAACCTTAGGCAATTCACTTACTCTTGTGCCTCCATTCCCCATTTCTGGCATGGAGATAATACTTTCTTCCTCCACCCATTTTTCTTTCTTATCTTCTTAGACTGTAAGTTCTTTGGGACAGGGACCGTCTCTCATTAGGTGGACCTACAGCTCCTGGCTCATTTCCAATTTCTATCGGGATCTCTAAGCACTAATATCATGCAAATAAGAATAATTATTAATAGCTTCATATCAATTTTAGATGGAAATGACATGGAATTGAATCCATATCTCCTGGTATTCTTGTCCATCTCTCTGCCAGCACAGGGCTGTTCCCTGTTGTACACTTTAATTGTAAACTTTATAGTACATTTTATGTAGCATGAAAGACGCGTGACTCTCTTATCTCTTGCTTTTTGAGGCAGTACAGCATTAAGGTCTAAAGAAGCACAAACACAAAGATAGCAAAGATCAGTATTCAAGTCACTCCTTTTTCTTCTCTAAATGTTAACAGTCTGCACCCAACTAAGCAATGACTATTATTACCCTGAGAATGGCCCCCTCAATATGTGATTAATCTAATTGAGCAAAAGCTGGGCTTAGCTGGCTGGAAGTCAATCTTCTGAAGGTCCTTGTTTGTTTACAATGTCTGCCATTAACATGGATATAGCTGATTGCTTGTTTGCAAATTACAGCAGAATCCACAGCCTTCCTTCCAATTTCCTTTAAAGGAAGAACACAGCTTACCACAAAGTGATTCAAACCTGATTCAGTGCTGAAATATAAACTAGAAGGTTGAAAGGAAAGGGAGAATATTTTTGGACCATTTGAAATCTTACACCTTTTTATCCAGTAGCAGGTACAAAATTATGATCTACAAGTTTTAAATATGAAGTACATAGGACTATAAAGACCTGGGGCTCAGATCTTCAGCTGATCTAAATTGTCAGACCTCCCTTGCATAATAGGAATACCTTGCTCTTCTACAGAACTTTTTTCATCAGTAGCTCTCAAAACGCTTTACAAAGGAGGGTCATTTTACAGATGGAGATACTGAAGCCCAGACAGGGAAGCGACTTGCCCAAGGTCACCCAACTGGCCAAGCAGGTCTCCTGAGTCCTCGTTCAGTGCTCTATCTGCACTGCCTCTCTCACTGAAGTCAATGAAGCTGTGATAGTTCACACTAGCTGAGGACCTGGCCCCTGGAAGTTAGTGGGAAGATAAGTTTGCTAGAGCAGAATGTCAAGGGGGTATAATATTCATCTGTGGAACATATCAGGGTGTGGTGTGATATTATTAGAACCAGTGCTATTATTTTATGATTGTGCTAGCAGACAGGGGCCCCATTCATGGACCAGGAGCCCACCATGATAGACACTGTACACGCAGAGAATGAAAAGATGTTCCCTGTCGAAAACAGCTTGCCAAGGCTGTATAATTATTACTCACAAGTGGTGATGGCACAGTGAGAGAAACAGGTCATCCCAAATGAGTCCTAGTAAAACCTTTTCTCCACCCCCTGCCATCAGATTAGATTACAGTGATCCCTTTTGGCCTTAGAATCATGAATCATCTGTTCCCTAGATGCCACATAGAGCTGATTTCTATTTTTAAAGCATTTAGCGACTTAAAAATTGTTCCTGGGGTTATTTTTATACCGTCCCCCTGTAAAGCCAGGGTTCTGAGTGATCTTGAGTCAACGCAACCTTATAGAACTGAGAGGGAGCCATAAACATCTCTGGAAACTACCTACAACAGCTTTTCATATACCTAAAAATAGAGCAGTGCTGAAGTCTGATCTCTCAAGAGCTTCCAGGGCTAGAAGCAAGTGCTGTGTATCCAGTGGGAAGCTTTCCAACACTATTAAGTGCCTGGTGCTTAAGAGATCAGACTTTAAACCCATCACAGGTCCAAGACTAAATAAATGACTCTGTGTGTAATTTGGGGAAAGCAGAAAACATTATTCTGGCGGGTTGATTTGTAAAAAGGCAGGCAGGTGTTTGAATCTGGGTGGATGCTTGGAATGTGGGAATAAACTGCAGGGAGGCAGATTAGTGAGCAGAGAGCAGGTGCCCCAATCAAAAGTGCATGATAAATTCATTTATTACACAGCTCTGCAATTTATCTCTGTGTGTATGGATTCAGCCTGATTACAGTGATTAATTTCGTATTGTGTTATTAAATTCTATATTGCACACTACAATTAATGATTTCCCTTTTTGACTTTGCAGCCCCTTATTATTTGTGCAGTAGCCCAAGAAGGCCTCCTCATGCTAGGAGCTGCACAGACATATAGTAAAAAACAATCCCTGCCCTCAACAGTTTACAACTGGAATAGACAAAGGGCTTGAGGGGAAACAGGCCAAGAGAGGTGAAGACCCAAAGCCATGCAGCACGTCTGGGAAAGAGTTGAGACTAGAATCCAGCTCTCCTGACTTTTTGGCTAGTGCTTAGCTTACTGGACCTCACTGCCTCTGAGACATTGACACTGTTTTGGACTGAGCTTCAGATAAGCCATGTTTTATTGTATAGTGCTTATATTAAAATAGAGTCTGTGCACTGAACATACCCTACATGCTCAGCTTCCAAAGGCGTATGGCATTTTGTAATATTTCAGGTTTGATCTTCAGTAGTTTGTGCACTGTAAGGTAAAAGGACTGTGTGTCAGGATGATGCGAGCAGCGTACATATCTCTTGCAGTATTTTGTTGCTATATATTATGAGCATGTTTTAAGACTAGATTTTAGAGCTTCAGCTTTTAATATCTCATTTTTTCCCCTCTCAGAGACTGACTACTGTGCTTTCAGTTCTGCGGAGCTGGTTCGTTATCCAAGCAATTAGCTTATGGTTTCAGTATTATTTGCTTTTATGGCTTAATGGAGGGAAATGAACTCTGTTTCTAGTAAGTTTACAGAGCAGTTTAATCTAAAGGCTGTGCTGCTGCTTGATTGCTCCTTTCGTAACAGTTTGTTGAGCATCTTCCTTTCACATATCATTAATGTGAAAGCAGATGATCTCCTCTTGGTTAATAAGTACTGAAATCTAGCTGCTTATGACCTGTAGAAAACAGGAGAGAACTGATCACATAAATGGTATGCTCAAAAGAGGAATTAAAATATGTGAAGGAAAAGCCTCATGTTCTTAATATTCAGGAAAATAAATAAACCTTAATGTCCTCTGTGCAAAGAATCAACTTACATAAGCAGGGTGTTAAATAAAAATTGAAAGGCAGCTTCCCATTTTGTTCTTCTTTCTCTATTACTAGTATTTATTATAGTAGTGACCAGAGGTCTTAGCTGGTATTGGGGGCTCCATTGTGCTAGGCACTGTCTCAGAGAGCTTACAGTCTAAATAGACAAGTCAGATAAAGGGTGGGAGAAAGGAGGTATTATTACTCTCATTTTACTGTAGCACCAAGTACTGTATGTCAAGGAAGAATGGCCCAGTGACTAGGGCTGGAGCCTCAAAATTTTGGCAACACAAGTTCAATCCCCTGCTCCAACACAGATTTTCTAACCTTGGGTAAATTGCTTAGTCTCTGTGGCCTAAATGTAGCAAAGGTATTTAAGCTCCTAACTTTCATTGATGGAAGTTAGGAGCCTAAGTACCCTTGTGGGTCTGTGCCTCAGTTCCCCATCTGTAAAATTGGGATAATCCTTCTTTACCATACAGGGGTGTTGAGAAAATAAATAGGTTAGCCTCTGAAATATTCACTGAAATGCCAGCCTTAATTTTGAGCGCTGAACAGTTGAAATCCTGACTGTAGGCTGGCGAATCTGCCCAGTAGGGGCATTGCGGCCCTTCCTCGGGCCCAGATTCCAAGGAAGGCCACTGCACCTTGCTCCAAGGGGAAAGTTAGCAGGCTGGCAAGGAGTGTCTAGCCCCCCAGCCCCCAGGCAGGGCCCCAGCCCCCAGGCAGGGCAGGGTCCTCTGTGGGGCTGGCAAGGAGCACTCCCAGGGTGGATCAGGCATCCCCCCGGCCCTCAGGCGAGGTGACTACACCTTCCACCCTGAACCCAGGTACCCGGAGCCAAGGGTCTTCCTCGGATTCTTCAAGGTGGATGGCTAGAGGGAATCCCGCTAGTCCCTCGCCATCGGCAGGTCCAGGAACTCCTCGGGGCCATCAGCAGACAGGGCCCAGGCAGCTCCGTTGGGGCCCAGGCGACGGGCAGCTCCTCTAGGTCATGGCAGGCCTCGGGGGCTCCCTCCCAGCCAGCGGTCTCCGGTAGCTCATCCCAGTCGCCAGGGCCCAGTAGCCCCAGCAGGCCTTTGGAGGTCTGGTCATTAGAGGGCTTGCGCTGCACAGCCGTGGGGCCTAGGTCGGGCTCAGATCACAGCCTTGTGGAAGGAGCGTCCTTCTGGGGCAGCAGCTCCCCCTTGACTGAGTTGCTGGGCCAGCCTTTTCTACTTCCCCTTCCTGTCTTGGCCTCTGCTCCCGGGGTCTGCTCGCAGGCTCCGAGGAAGGCCACAGTGCCTGGCTACACTGAACCTAAGTGACTGGGCCATGCCAGTCAGTGGTAAAACCAGGAATTGAACCTAGAGCTCATAAAAACCAAGTCCTGAAACCTTAACTATAAAATCATCCTTTCTTGAGAGACCCTCTTGTGATGGTTCAGGTTTAAAAAAGACAGACTGAAAAATCTTCTACACAGCCTGGCAAATGATCAGACCAGTGTTTGGGAGAAAATACATGAGTAACTCTCCTTTAGGGCCCATTGATGTCAATAGAAAAAGTCCCATTGACTTCAATGAGCTGTGGCTCAGACCCTTATTGAATGGGGTTTTTCCTCACTGGTCCTTATTCCTTTTCATTTACTAGGTGGAAATGGGTTTTTCCTGAAGAGAGGGGAGGCTGTTGGCATTTTTACAAAAAGCCAAGTGCCAGCACAATCCTTCAAAGAGCTTTGTGGCCTAATCCTTTCCTCCTACTGCACTAATGTAATTTCACGTCCTATTTGACCAAGTGCCAAAAAATTAAATCAAATAAATCCCACTTTTGTGAATGAAATTAATTAGATGATGGATTTGGCTCCTGCTCCACTACTTGATGCAGAGGCCAGCTCAGCAGTGCAGGAATTTGTATCCAGAAGATCATTGTTCAGTACAGTTACTTTTATACAATAATGATGATTTTTTTTTTTGGGGGGGGGGGGGGGGGGGGGGGGGGGGGGGGGGGGGGGGGGATGAGGGGAGTTAGAGCCCATGAAAGTTACCAGATTAATGGTTCTGGAGACCAATATTATAAGTTTATTCAACAAAATGACTAGAAAGATGGTTTTGTGACCAAGGCACTGGTTTGGGACTCAGGAGAGGTGGATTCAGTTCCAATGGGCCCTCATCTGGTTTGGGTCCTCTAAGTGCTATGGTAATACTTCAATTAATAATAATGGAACAGAGCACCAATTGCAGTCAATGGAGCTACACCCATTATACCAATTAAGGATCCAGCTCAACATCTGTAAAATATATTGGAGATATAGGGCATGTTCCTAGACTCCTGAAGAGCTTTGCCATTGATTTCATTGTGTGCTGGACCCAGCCTGTAAGGCCTAGACTATTTAAATGCTAAGTATTTTTATGAAAATTGAGATGCTTTCAAAGACATTCATCAGAATGCTCGCAATTCCTGTTCTAGTGGGGTGGACCAACAATAAACAAAGAGCAAAGAAAGCTAATTTAAACCAAAGAATTTTAATAAATACATGATAAATTAGAAATCATTGCAGACATTCTGCCCATAAAGTATTTGGCTGTCATTTAGGTTTGCCAAGGTTTTGCACTGCGGGAAAATGTTGAGAAGAAAATCAATAGGCTCATTTGTTTTTATAATTTCGGGTCATTGGTGGTGGTAGGGTGACAATGTCAAAATGCCTTTGCCTTCTAACAAGATGCCAGCCATCACAATGTGTTACACTACGTGGGGCATTAGAAACTGAGCTGTTGGCAAGAGAACAATAGTAAATTCAACCCTTGCCAAATGGACAGGATGCTGGCTCTGTGACACTCTACTAGAAATGCAGACATTGTAGGCACAGCAGCTCTGGAGAAGAAGCTCATCCCAGATCTGGCCCTACACCAAATGGCGCCCCAGGTGAGGAATGTTTTTGGTGCCCTCTCCCTCCAATTGTTACATTTTCAAATACCTTATTTTTTATTGCAGTTGTAGCCCATTTTACAACTTTGATGCACGATTTGCATGCGTGATTTATCCCTGTCATATAAGGCGATAAATTTGCATGCTAGGTTCTGTAAATCTGTATTTATTCATGACATATATAAGCAAATAAAAAATTGTTTCCTCTAAGCTTATAGAATCTTTTTAATTTTAAGAATAACTGAAATGTATGAACATCAAAAAATTGAACTGTGCACCAACATTGGGTGGGCCCTATTAAATAGTGTTACAGTAGGTGACAGTCTTAAAATGTTAACCCTAGTCCTTTAGTTCAAAAGGTCGGGGCTTGATAGATCTCTCTGGCATCTTATTAAATCTGTTCTTTATTAGTTCCTAATTACACTTTTCAAGTCTTAAAACACAAGTACAATTTCACAATTACACAATACAGTAAGGTTCACAATATCACAGTTGGGCTGTCACTTCACTTCAGTTTGTTCCTGTATCTCACTGATTGACTGGCGATGCCTCGCCCCTTATATACTCATGAGGGCCTGGCTGACAGCATTTTAGGAGGTTCGAGGGCAATGTAGTTCTCAGGCAGTCTGGAAGGTTCCATGAGATTCTATAAAGGTCTAGAACATTCTAGGAGGTTAGTGACAAATGAATCCACATACAGAATACCTGAACCATTTTACTTCAAGCTTTCTCTTTTCCCTTTTGTCACTAATAACAAAAACAGCATCTCAAACCTGGCACCTCCCAAGACTGGCACCCCCGGCGGTTGCCTGGTTCGTCTGCCCCTATCTGGCCCTGCTCATTCTTGTGATGTCCAGCAAGTAATCAAAATGGATTTTGATTTGTCAGGAAAATCCTGCCAATGCAGTGCCAGATGGTATTTTAGGGCCAAACCCTGCTTCTTTTGAAACTCCCATTGGCTTAAAATAGAGCAGGATCAAACCATTATAGAACGTAAAGCTAATAAATAAAGCTGGGTTCTGCTTCTGATCTATGCCTCACTTTGGTGTCTGTGGTGTGGTTTAGACTGACCTTTAGACTGTGGGGCAAATAATAGGACATGAGTCAGGTTCTTCCCCATACAAATGCAAAAGAATGGAGATTGATGTTGTCAAATGACAACACACGTAAAGAAAATCTGGACAGAGGGTTGAATTTAATAGTCCTGTCTTGTAAGAGTTTCCTATAACATTGCTTTAGATTAGAGTCCTTTTTGGTTCTATCATAAATCTGATAGTTTATTAAAAAGGGATTTATAATTTGCATTGCGGTGAAATATGTTGCACATACACCGCCAGTCTGGCTGGATAGTTTATTAATCTGACTTAGAATGATTAAGTATTTATTTTGCTACTGGCCCAGATTTGATCCCAGTTAAATCCAACATAACTCCATTGATGTAAATTTGGAGTTTGTCTCGATTTACATTAGCGTAACAGACATCGGGGACCTAGTTCTCATCTCCCTTACACTGGAGTATTTCCACAGGATTAAATGGAGTTGCTCCTGATTAACACTGGCATAAATGAGATCAGAATCAGGCCCTAGAATCTAGCCCATAGAATTTAGATACGGACCAAAGATTAAATCTATAACAGCCATGAACATGATACATCATCAATGAATGTTTATTGAAGATTTATTATTACTAGAAATGATAGAATTATGTGTGGTGAATAAATTGACAAATTTAACCCTTTCGTTTGTTTGCAAATTGTTCATGACCTTACAACTAATGTAGTCTTTTCTTAAGCTATTTGCCAAATAGGTTGTATGAATACATTTCAGCCTGTGATACATTTGCAAACTGGTCACTGTGACTATTTGCCATTCCTTATTTGTGTGGGGTGATTGATCACATAAGTCACATGGCATTGTTTTTGCTTCTTGATAGAATGAATGAAACTTTTTAAACAGGAGAACAATCAACAACAAAGGAGGAACAGAAAATAATGCACAACGCTAGTGAACAGTCTTGTTCATGCACAGACACGCTTGTTGGCTTATGGGTATTTGTACAAAAGAGCAACCGTTCCCCAAATATTCATCAAACAATAACCTTCTTGCACAAATATTTGTGAATAATCATTTGTGTGACCATGGACTGAACAGCTATTTGGAATTCAAACAAATTCTTGAGAATCCTCTTTCTGCAATATCCTACCAGTATCATTTGGCGTCAGTTGTAGATGCATGCATGTAGATGGTTTTTAGATGAGTAACAGCTTTTAAAATGGATCTTAATCCTTAGAGTTACTTTCTGCTGCTATTAAAACAAAACAAGCTCATTAAAAAACCACAACTATGTCAAAAGGCATTCAGATCCATCAGAACAGTGGTCCCCAAACTTTTTAGGTCATGACCCCTTTATTCGTGCCTGTGCCCCCTGCCCCGCCCAGCTGGGACGGGGAACGGGGCCACAGTCGGGCCAGGGGCTGTGGCTGGGAGCGGGGGCCACAGCAGCTGGGAGTGGGGGGCCAAGGTCGGGAGTTAAGGCTGCAGTCCCAGCCAGGCGAGGGGCCAAAGTGGGGAGCGGGGCTGCAGCAGCTGAGGACCGAGACTGGGAGTGGCCGAGCAGAGAACTGCAACTGGGCACTGAGGCTGCAGCCAGGAGCCGAGCCGGGAATCGCAGTTGGCAGCTGCGGGGGTTGGCCAGGAACCGAGGCCGGAGCCACAGCAGGGGGGAAAAGCCAGAGCAGAGCTTGTTGGGACAGAGCAGTGCTCCCTCTCTGTTTCCATGGGGGCTGGCCCCTGCCCCTCCAATGTTCCTCCCACACCTCACACTTTGGGGACCTCTGCATCAAAAGCTGCAAAGCGCCAGACAAATCAGATTTCAGCTACTGCTTCATCCTCCTATTTACCATCTCTTTGCAGAATTGTTGTGAACAGGGAAGTTTCCAGTGTTAAATTGCAATAGGAGAACTCAGCAGCCCCAGATCAGCAGTGATCTGAGAGACATGGGAGAGTGGCCCAGTGGTTAGAGTGCTAGACCAGGATGTAGGGGACCTGGTTATTTAATTCTCTGCTCTGCCAGACTTGTGTGTGATAATTTGCCTCAGTCACCTTGTTTGTAAAATAGGAATAGTGCTTCCCTACTTTACAGATTGAGAGGTGTTCAGGCCCTATGGTGAGGAGGCCATGTAAATATCTAAGAGAAATAGAGATGGCAGGACAGGTAAGAAGAGACTGTCAGCCACAGATCTCTGCTGGTGACTTCCTCAAGTGCTGCTGTGGCAGGGATAGGTGAGGATCACATTCACCAGAAATCATGACAGAAGCTGCCCGGCATCTTCACTCTGTGTATTTCCCCTTATATCAGGGTCTCCACTCCTCCATCAGGCCTGCTGACGATTGGTTAGTAGGAGGGCAGTAATTTGAGCTGCCTTTAGTAGTTCACTGATCGAGCTGTCGGCTTCGCTGCTGGGTTAGTCCTGAGGTGCCTCAGCACAAACCACCTGTATCCGAGGTGTGTTATCTTAATCGCTGCTCTGCCGTTTCTTCCTTTTCCGAGATAGTGTCCCGTCAGCACTGAGCCTGCCATATGGCAGGTCACCTGGACGCTGCCTTCTCTCCTCGTAGCTGCGCACAAGCAAGGATGGGGCTCCCTGAGGCTTGGTCTGGTTTTTCATAAGGTAAGCAGCCTTTAGGCATTGCTTGCAGAACAAGCTGGTCTTGGCTTTACACCTGCTCGAGTAATTGCATGTATGGCAGGGTTTTTGAGGAGGGAGGCAGGGGGGGAATTTAGGTTTTTCCTAAACTCTGTAGGATTCCAAGTGAACAAACAAGCGTCCAGGTGATGAAATGAGAGATTACTCAGCCCCGCTGTGTGTTAGACTCGCAGCAAACAGGAAAGGGGCACCGCATTGCTCAGGCTAAGTTAAAAGCCTGGCCAGGGGAAGAAAATCTAACTGAGCTTTAAGTTAAAAGGATCTTCAGAGACCCTGGTGACAGATGATCTTATATGCACCTCGAGGGAGAGAGAAAAAATATTTAAGGCCAGACCTTTAGCTGGTGTACATTGGGATAGCTCCATAGACTTCAGAAGCTCTGCTGATGTACACCAGCCGACATGCTTAACATGATGGCTGCAATGAATCTTTTACTCCAGGCCCTCTCTAATAGACAATGTGCCTGTCCTAAGGAACCTCCTTAAGGTATATCTTAAGATTTCCAGTGTCATGTTTTTGTGAAAGCTTATATTAGGTAACAGATTTGTACTAGTTCTGCGAGCGCTGCGAAAGGCAAGGTTCAATCCATGTGACACTTTACATCAATGTTTTTAATAAGGACTGAGCAGCCATACAGATGTATTTGTCTGTGCTTAGTGTGGTGGGATTGTAGACAGCAGAAGAATGTAAAACGACCAGCTACTCCGTTGTCAATCGGTGTAACTCTGTTGTGGAGCTACACTGATTTACACCAGCTGAGGATCTGGCCCAGAATGTATACAGCTTAGCAGATTGCTTATCAAATACCACAGCTAAGGACTTTGAACTTGGATTTAGATTACTAGCTATGGTTTTATTTCCCTTAATATAACGATGAACAAATATGTGGACAAGTTACCCATTTTACTGGGATCACTATAAATTTGCCTATAATTCCATTCTTTACTAAGATGGGCTAGATCCTCAGCTCATGTAAATCAGTATAACTCCAGTAAAATCGATGTAAGTTTCTACCTCCTGAGATCTGGCCCACAACATGAAGGTTGGGGGAAAATAATGGTTGACTGGCACTGGTGGGGTTTGTTTTCATAATGATATGAAAGGGAATGTTTCCTTCTGGGGACTTCTATTTATGAAAATGGTCATAAAATATAGTATGGTCTCTTACCTCCATTGAAGCTGCAATGGATTGTGGGTGATGCACTCTACCTTGATTAGTCTTAGGAGTGACAGCTTTACGAAGAGAGGAAGTTCTGGCAATGATAGTGGGATTGATGGAGCAAATGCCCATCGTTGTAGGTAAAAGACCATGCACTCCAAAAGACTCTACTTTTATCTTGCCTGTGTGCTGTTCTTTAACTGAACTCACAGAAATGGATGGTAAGGAGAGAACAATTGTCGTATAGCAACTTTAATCCTTGAAATGCTGCCACTTCCCAGGTTGTCAGCCCTGTAAGTTGCTTACGAAAGTGTGTGTGTGTGTGCTGTGTTCTCCTGAAGTCCTTTGGGGCAAATCCAACCCCCACCACCTCAGCAGGCATGGAGGTTCCCAGGGCAATGGATTCAGGGGTCTGTTGCCTATGGAGGGATCTGGATTTGAGAGAGGTTCCAGCACAGCACAAATTCCAGTTCCCTAAGGGCTGCCTGCAGATTGGCGCAGTTCCTAGTTGGACTGTAGGATGGGTGAGGCCAGAGGATCTAGTATGCAGAGTCTTCAGCCCTCTTCTCCCCATGATAGATCTGTATTAGGAGTGCACTTTAATCATGTGGCTGAATTCACTTCTGTAAAGGGGCTGCATTGGCTTGGAGGGAGTGGATGCCTTCCCCACTATACATCTCTCACAGGTTCAGACCATCTATCTAAGCTTGGATGGGCTATGGCAGCATGCTGAACAAGGTATTCAGTGATATATTAGAGTGGGTAAGCTTGCATTGGCAAGGGGATGGGCTAGGGTCCTGATCCAATGCCCAGTGAAGTCAATGGAAAGTCTGCCATTGACCTCAGTGGATTTCACATCATGCTTTAGGTGAGCATCTCTCATTCGAATTTCCATCTCTAATTCTGTAACTCATTTATGATGACTTGCACCTGAGTGATTCTACATGTGTGCAGATAATATATATCATGGCTGAAATTTCCAAAGCTGTGTAAGGGATTTAGATCCCCATTTTCTACTAATTTTAATGGAAATCGGGCACCCAAGTCCCTTAGGTAGCTTTAAAAATTTCAGGCCTGGTCTATACCAGAGGGATTTTAAATCAGTATAGTTATCTGTCTCAGGGGTGTGAAGAATCCACATCGAGAGATGTAGTATACAGACCTAACCCCCAGTGTAAACAACGCTGGGTCGATGGAAGAGTTCTTCTGTCCACCTAACTATTGCCTGTCAGGGAGGTGGATTACCTATGCTGATGGGAGAATCCCTCGCATCGGTGTAGGTGATGTCTATACTGAAGCACTACAGCTGTCCCACTGAAGTGTTCTCAGTGTAGACACAGACTGAGGGTATCAGTAATCTCTCTTTCACTCTCTTTGGTTTATTTGATAGTCTCCAAAAGGTAACCCTTTCTGAAGTCGCTGAAGGATTGAAAACAGTCCTTCATAACCACACAGCTGGCTGAACAAATACCAGGTATTAGCATTGACTTCAGTTGCCAAAGCTCAGTCACTTCCTTTTGATTTTTAGAAATTGCAACCTGCAGAGACCATTTAACAATGAATCGTAGCGGCTTGGCTGTGATAGGACAGTCCATGTGTGCAGACACTTAAAAGCCATGCCAACTCTCCTTTGCTCAATAGAGGTAACAGCGGGAATTTGATTAAAGACTGATAAAAAAAAATAGAGAAGATGAAAGGATGAAAGAGCCACCTGGAAACTTCATTCCTTCTTTATTTGTAACTTAAGCTCATAAACCAAATTTAAATTAGTGTGTGTGAGAGAAAGAGAGAGAATTTCTTGTGTGCCTACTCCAAACCACTAAGGACTGTGCAACCCCACAAACCATCTCCTAATAACAGAGTAATAAATAAGTAACACTGCAATGACAACATCTTAATATGTTCAGAACAATTGCTAAAATGAAAGAGACCTGCTCAGTAATTTTAGTCAAACCTACTTGTGAGTATGTCGGTTACCACATTCTCCCGGCAGTCTTGAAGCAGTTCTTCTGCACAGCACAATGAGGCAAGCTCATATACTGCAGCTAGGCTTTGCCTGAGAGGGTCAGCTATGCAAATAGCCAGCTGCACACATCAAACGCCACTCACTGCGTTTAGCCTATGGCATCTGCCTCTTTGTCTCTTTGGTTGTTATATATAAATCAAAAAGTAAGTCACTCCAGCAGCCAAAGGCAAATCAGCCCCCACAGATCCCACTTGTATGTGGTCAACATTACAGTCATAGGCAAAACAAATTCAAATGCTTTGCTGCAAAGCAAGCATTTCTGTTTGGGTCTAGGAGACCAGCACAGCTTGAACTGTGTGCATGCAGTGGAGGTCATGTTCAGAGTTTGCCTCGGAAGAGCTGTGAAGATCTTGACTTCCCATGTAGATGCAGGCTTCAGATCCTCATGCAGGACTTTGCAGGGGTAGCACAAGCAGGTATTAAAACAAGAGAAACCTTAGATTGTGAAATCTTCAGGGAAGGAACTGTGTCTTCCTATAGTATATATCTGTACAGCACCTAGCACACATTGGGCGCTACTATATAGTATAAATAGTAATATGTCACTGAGCTAAACTAGATTGCCCCATACAGAATACTGTGTATATCGTTTATCTCATTGATCCCTCTGGAGCAGCTCCTCTCTTTCTGAACATCCAGCAACCTTCCCTCCTCACCACATGCTTTTCCCTGCTTGTTTTCCTTCACTAATCTCTGCTCTGCTACATTCAGTGCTTAATTTGTGCCAGGGCTGAGCCCTGGCTCCATTAGGCTCGGCAGTTCATAGCCTCACCACCTCTGGGCTTGCAGTATCTGTTATGAATGTAAAAAAAATTGCTTGAGCCCCAGCACCTCTTTCATTACAAATTAAGCACTGGCTTTATTCCCTTCCCCTTGGTTGCTTCTGTTCTCCTCCCAGCCTCTTCTCTACCCTTCTGCCTGTTCTCAGTCTCTTTAGGGCAGCATCCTTGTCTCTGTGGAGTGCTGTGTGCCCCGAAGGTGGTGGAAAGATAATGATCCTCAGAATTAGGGGACTAGCTCTTTGCCTCATCCCTCAACATCAAGCAGAAATAATCCAAAAGAGCCCTTGTACAACCAGCCTAGGGGCTGATCCTGGCCAGCGCTGAGTGCCTGCAACTCCGACCAAAGTCAGTGGGAGTTGAAAATGCTCAGCTGCTCTCTACTTACCCAAAGAGAGGAGGGCTCGAGTTTGGATTTCAGAAATAAGAGTGTTTTCCCCGTTGTTGCATCTGGTGGCTAAAGCTGAGGGGGGCGACAGCCTCCTTCCTAAAGCCAGCCCCAAGTGCATCCGAGTGCTGTCAGAGCACCTTGAGTAGACACGCCACCCGAGGAGCTGCTTGCCCTGATTGAGCTCGTCTAGGGGCCTGGAGGCCCCACATTGCAGCCACCAGGGCCGGAGGTATTTGAGGAATGTTAATGGTATGCTTGAGTGGAGAGCTTCAGAGCCAGGCCCTGAGAACAGCTCTCACTACCATCTGTTGTGAACCATGGAGTGCCATAGCAACAGCGTCTCAAGAATGAATTTTTTTATTAAGAATCCCCCCTCCACACCCCCAGACTCATGAATAAGGAGGATAGGGGCTTAGATTCCTTCTGCAGAGTGGCAAGCCTTAAAGGAGAAAATGCCTTTCCATACTCAGCGTGTATTTGGTTTGGGGGGGTTGAGGAGGCATTTTCCTTTTAAATTAAGACTTTCCAAAAGCACATTAGGGTATTAACTGGAGTGCAATATTCTTTTAATCACCCAAAAGCCATCAGTTCAAATCTACTCTCAGTCAGTAGTGACCCAGCGTAGTTACCCTCTGAAAGTTCATTAGTGTCCTGTGTGAGATAAGTTGATGTTCGCAGTGTATTCTCCTGTGGATGAATCTCCATGTCACTGTCCCACTCGGTAAAACGCTAGCATATCGTTCCCTTAATTTTACAGAATATTACCTAAGGATAATTTGTACAGCGAGAGCTGCTTTTGCACAGGAATGTTGATTTATGGTACCTATTATCTTCTATGAAGCTTACTAGGTTTATAGTCTGCATAGCTGGACACAGAGAAGTTGGGTGCTTCTTTAGTCTGATGATTAGGAGCCAGGTTCTCAGACAATTTAAATCAATGTAGCCTCAATGACTTCAGTAGAAGCTATGCCAGTTTACACCAGCTGAAGATCTGGCCCTCTAACTTGAACTGTGTCAGAGTACAAGGGCATTATGTCTCTCTCTCCATCCATCCCAGCCTGAGTGTTATAGATGCCAGCCTGGCCGGGCACATGCTTTGAGAGCCTATATACAGAGTGCAGAGGTAGGAGAAGGCTGGCTGCATGAATGAATGAATGCGTTTTCAGGGATCAGCTTCTAAAAGGCAGAGCTCCTTCTCTCCCCATCCCCCTGTCCTTTTCTTACCAACTGGCCTCTAGAGATGGGCTCCTTTTAAGTACATGAGCAGTATCATTGACTCCAATGAGATTACATGCATGCTTAAAATTAAGCATATGTGTAAGTGCTTTGCTGGATCAGGGCCAAAGTGCTTAGTACCTTCCCAGATCAAGCCCATAGGGCACAGGGCTTTCTGGGCTGCTGATGTCATGCCAAACCTGAATCCCCAAAAGTTTGTGTTCAGTTTGGCAGACTAGAATAGGGCTGCTTCAAATTCGGCTTGGATTTCTGCTTGACTTGTTTGCCCGGGGCCGACATCTTGTCCTTTGCACAGAGAAGTAGCGCTGCTGTGCAATGGCACATAGGAAGGGGTTAAATTAGAGACTGTTTTGCTGAGTTTGTGTATGAGCATAGATAAATGCTACTTTTTGCCTAGCGCGTATAAAGAGAAAATCGACTTGTGCATTTTCAAAGCACCCCCTTTTCTTTTCCCTACAGATACATGCTAGGTTCAAGGAGGAAACCCTTCCAGATAATGTCAGGCTGAAGCAGATCAAGAACCACTTCAAAGATCAGTCTTTCAAATCAATACTAGCATGTTTCAATGAACTTGTGTGACCTGCTTGCAGCTGCACTTGTACAGTCTGCACTAGGTGATGATGTAATTTCAGTTATAGGTGGATCGAGCACAGGGAGATTTTGCTTAGAGTAGACTAGAAATTCTCTCTAGGAGCTGATTGTGGAGACCAAATGTGTTGTGAATCCATCTGCATTGCTATTTTTAAATCATGCTGCTCTAAGTTCAAAATTCACAGCAGCCTAGAACTTTAAAGCCATGCTGCCACAGAGTTACAGAACTGGGTCTGAACCTTGCTGGTGTGTGTGCGTAATTTGGTCATTTTTCTCACTCCTGTGGTTTAGAGAGCACTTCCACTCTGCAAACAGTTGGCTACACAGGCATGTTCAGTTGCATGAGCTATTGCATGTGCTAATACGTAGTTAGCTGTCACTGCAATTGCTTCTTTGTAGATGCAATCACAGCAACAACATGAGCAAATGTAGGTAAAGAGCTGCAGCACACTTTCTGGTATGTGCAAGAAGAGCTCCATTTTAACACAATGTGGGCTGATCTTTTCCAAGGGCCTATGGAAGTCAGGTGCCCAACTCCTATTGAAAATCTACTGGAGCAGGAGGCTTAACTCCCTTAAACCTATTTGAAAATCCCAGTGGGCCTTAAAGTTAGGCTGTAAAAAAGCACTCAAACAGGTTCTGTAGGGAACACACCTGGAACTGGTGATGAACTAGATGACCTGGGAGGTTCTCATTGGTGTGTTCTCTTTTGTAACTTCTCTTATTTTTTGACTCAGTTCTCTGGGACTTTACTAGCATGACAGGCCATGCAATATTTCTAAAGTGATCATGTGCAGAGATGGTGAATTCCATGAGGTCATTTCGTATTGAAAGCCAGTGATTGGCTAACCTCCTCCATAGGCTTCGAGAAGCACACACTTTGTAAGAGGTTAATGCTGCTTACTTTCCAAATAGCATATTGACTTTCTTATTGATTGATCCATTTGTATTTTCATACCTCTAACATATTAATGAGCTGTAATAAATACATGAATGTGGAGGGAAAGCCTTGGGAAGTTAATGGGGTCAGAGGACAGTCAGGGAGAAGAATCTCTCTCTCCATTCATACCACTCCGAAAGATCTGTCCTGCACTGGGTGAGAAAACCATCCCCATCATTGCTCCAGGCTGTCGGGAGAGTTTGAAATTAGGCACCCCCTATGATGGCAAGCTTGATCATAAGGAAGAGAGTGAAAGCTGATAGCTTCATAAGGGCTGCCGGGGAGATGGGACTCTCCCCCTAATCAACAGGTAGTCATTAGCATCCGTTGGCTGTCAGTTCCAGCAGGCTATTTGTGCTACTATTAGCTTTCTGAGAACTAGATTTATTTGCCTAAGGCCATGGATGGGGGGAGAGGGTCCTGCTGGCTCTTTCATGCTGCAGGTATCATTTAACAGTGATAAGAAGAAAGGCAAAGCATTTCTTCATTGGAGGCGGGGAAGAATACTTTAGAGGAGTCTCTCTGCTCTTATGAAGATGGGGAAAAACAAGTCACTAAAATCCAAAAATTTCCCGGAGCAAAGGAAGTTTAAAGAAATTATCTCAACCAGAGGATGCCCCATCACAATAGAATCACATCTTCCTGGTGCCATTAGACTTTCAGACACTTTTATACTTCTCTCTTTCTCTTGATCTTTCTCATGGGAAGCTTTTATGTTTCCGGGACAGAAGATTTAGGCTTTTGTTCTAATTGGGAATTATTAATATCAAGATAAACCCTGTAATCCTCCTTCCCCAAGCAAATCACCGACTGAAGCAAATGGGTGACTTACATGAGTAAGGACTGCATGATTTGGCTAACATGGATCAGAGGCAACAAAGGGTCTGATCCAAAGCCCACACTAAAGTCAGTGGATAAGTTCCCATTGACTTCAATGAGCTACACATCAGGTTAGTATAAAACCAGCTACAACTGGTAATGGAAAGCCTTGTAGTGAGGGGGACTGGGTTAGACCAATACGAACTGCTCACAGTCCCCTGAATCTGGCCATTTTGAGAAATGAACCAAAATGGAATTTTTTTCTAGGTTCTGAAATGTTCATTAAATCTCCTCTCACTGTCCCCCTCCCTCTTTTCTGACCATTATTTTCAGGGTGTTGGGACTTCTGGTTTTTAGCTTGGTCCAGAAGCAAAGCTGTTGAAATACCACCAGGCTAGTCCCAGGGCATTTCTGGTCGAACCCGAGAAGAGGGGGTGTGATATGAATGGAGATTATTGGCCAAATTTTGTAGACACTCTGCCAAGGATAAAGATCCAAGCATAATGGAAGATTAATTCCAAACTCTGTGGGTCTCTTATCACTGGCCCCCTTGGTTTACTATATTCAGTGCTCCAGTGAATGAGGATGTTTTAATGTAGGGCTCAATTCTGCATTTATTGCACAGTTCCCACCGTAGGTAAGCGGGATGGGGTTTTTTGGTGCACAAGGAAAGCTAGACCACTCTAGATGACTGAAGTCTGTACAGATTCAATCTCATTCCATCTCTGTGAAGAACAGGGTTTTCTCCAGAGTTGTGTGCTTAGCTCCCATATTTGGAACACTTTAAAAACAAACAGGAAGTGTAGGCTTATTCTTCCAGTGAGCTGTAGCAGTGTTGGCAACTTTTAGATATTTGATGTTTATCTTAAAGCCCTAGCTCTGGGAGTCATGTGAGTCATGAGAATTTCAGCTTTCATTTAAAACAGTTTCTAGCCCTCATGGTTCAAAACCCAGAAAGGAATAATAAATGTGGCCTTCTTTTTTATTTATTTCTTAACAAATCTCATCATTTTAAAGCCAATCTCACGACTTCGGGGGACTGACTCATGGATTTAGAATGGCTGGAGTTGGCAATGCTGCCATGTGAGACAAGCAGATATGTTCTGCAATATGTAGGCCCTGTTTCCTCACGGTGAAGAGCATACACGGCTTCCACTGAGTTCAGCTGGCACCTCCACAGAAATCAGGCACATCATATAAAATGAAATCCATTTATCTCACTGTGCCACATGAGGCTGATCCAGCTGAGATCTATCTCTTGGCAATAACACAGTCTCAATTATCATGAAACTAGATTACATTATTTTGTGGAAGAAGGAGGTAGGGAAGTGAATCTTTGCCTGGGCATTGTTTCATTACACTGATCCCTCCCCAAAAACATCAAAGCTTTGGTAATGATGAGGATAAATGTTTGCACTAGAATAATTGTCTAATGAAGCCCCCTGTTGAAGTGGTGATCCTCCCTCACTGTCACTCTGTACTCACCCATGCAGCAAGGACCTGGACTACAACTAGTTCAGTCTTGAGGAAAATGAAAGCATCCTACTGACTTATTCTTAGAAAGGAGCAAATGAACATGGATTGCTTCACTTGGAAGCCTCCACTTGGGTAGCGCTCCTGTTCCTTGCATCTGACTTATCCTACTTGCTGGAAATACTTGTGGGCGATAGGACAATCATGTCGGAATATACCCATGGTCCATCCAGTCCGGGAACTTCTCTCAGCCAATGGTTAAATACAGTATGTTTTGTAAAACACCCCCAGAACGTGCCTATTTGTGCAGAACTAATCATGGAGGAAAATTTCTTTCTGACAGTAACTGGTGATCAACTTATGCCCTGTAGTGTGAGGATTGGTAGCCTAATTCTTTGCTAGCTGGTGGAACTGTGGATGTTGTTTTAATAGGAAAAAATATGACAATCCTCACTATTATGTTGTTGATCAGTTCTCGGAATCCTGCCTGGTGGTATGGTATGCTTAATAACTTTTTCTTGGTTTTACTTCATCGTGGCATCCTACCTAATCTTTCTGTAATGGCCACCATCACACTTGGGGGCACCAGCTGGGGGTTCAAGAAGTGTCTACCTACCATCTGTAGCTAAACCCAACTATTGTCTACAGTGCATATAGCCTGAGAGATAAGACCAGCTGTCTAATCTCCTGTCTCTACACTGGCCTATTGTCTACTTTGCTGCGTAGCATTCAGAGGCCTTTTTGCTACTACTGCACCAGAACAGCCCCCCAAATCTCTGATAGCTTTTGAATAGTTCCCACTCTGTCCACACATGCAGCAGTAATGAGCGCTGATGATTAGTTGCTTTTCCTGCATATGGTTAATTCAAAACCAGTTTTTATTGTCATCTTAATTCCAACCCAGTCTTATTTTAAAAGTTCATCCTTGAGAAGCTCATAGACCTCAGTGGGGAAGACACTTTTCATAAGTTGGGAGGGGTGGAGAGGATGAGAAATAAAGAAAATTGTATATGACAAAATATTGTGCAGTTTGTTTATTTCAAGTTGCCATTGCTCAATATTTCTGTTTTTTAAAAACTAAGAAAATTAAAATTAAAATGACATTATTGTAAAATCTTATTTGAGATTTTACAAAATAGTAAATTCAAAGCAATCCACAACAACAGCTGTATTGTGCATATACATTCAAGCACAATAATGAACACCATATACAATGATCTGTCACACCCCTTATCTACATGATGGCCAAATTACAGTCACTGCGGGAACCATAATTTGAATTTCCTAACTTTTTTGTGCATGCAAAACCCTGGCCCATAAAGTTGCAGTAATATGTAGGACTTTGCATCTAATTTAAGCAATACTATGTCCTTTGTTTATCTGACAAAGTCTGAAGTAAAGACAAAAGACATAGTTGAGCCTGGATCTTCTGAGACATTCTAAGAACATGCACTCACACACATTCTCTCCCCCTCTGAGGAATTTATGGCCATTATGATGTTCTCTAATGAGCACAAAATGAGACTGTTACATCTTCACTTAATTAGTTTGACAGATTTTCATTTAAATATAAAAAGACTTCTAGCCCTTAGAGAGCAAAAGGGGGCCTTGTCTCCATTTTGGTTTTTGACTCTGATTTGCTGGAGTGGGGGAAGGGAAACAACTAAGCATGAATAATTCCTATCCTTTTATTCCAGGCCTTCATTTTCCCTTGCAACTTTCCACATTCCCCTACACGCCTTTGGGCACGCTGCACATCACAGCTCTTTCGCCTACAGCCAGGAGGGCTGTGGGAGGGCATATGCCAGATGTTCTGAGATTTGAGAGTTGGTGCTTGAGAAAGTCTTCTCTAGTTACCAGATCAGTTAGCTCTCTGTAGGCCTTTCCCCCTCTCCCTCCCCTCAGTCTGGGGCTCAGCCCAGTTCCCACTAATGTCAGTGGGAAGTCTCCCACTTTAATAAGAGATGGGAGTTATCTATTTACTTGCTCTTATAGTATTCGGCAACTAGATGTCTCCGTGTGCTGTGTAGAGTTCCAGAATGCAGTGTGGTCTTGGTAAACAAGTGAGACAAAACTAGAACACAAACTGCAGGGAAGACTGTCTATTTCTGTCTATGGTTTGTAGTTTTCCCTAATGCCTCCTGTTTGAGGTGGACTGTGATTCCATATATCATAATAGGGACCTTGGAAAGCAGGGTCCTCTGGTTCCTCTTGTTCCCCCAAATGACAAGATAGAATACTGTCATCAAATCACGGAGCTGGTAAATTCTCTTCAACACTTTGTGGCACATCCCTTGGGAATGTAAAGAACAGAAAGTTGGGTGTGCTTGAATGGCTTTGTATTTGGACACCACAGTCGTCAGCCATACCACATGCCAGCCTTGTCCACACTGAGCCTTTCCCACAACTCTCTCACCGTTGCTGTTACAGTGGTGAAGCCTCCCTGTGGCTACAATGGGGGCAAGTGGCAATGTAGTCCGGCCTCTGGTGTTGTCACCACTGTCATCTAGGCCTGCTCTGCAAAGTCAGACAACATGTTGGCAAAACAATACCCTGGCTGGTATACATGGATGCTACCAGCATCGCTAACACCATTGGAGCTGCAGTAGTTGGACAGAAATACAGATTGACAATTCAGGAAAACTGTAGAAACAACCACTGCAATCCCACATGCATCACTATCAGCAGAGATGAGGAAAGCACTCCTTGTCTTCTGCTCCCAAAGCATGCTGAGAATCCCCATTAGCTGAAGCAGCATTAGGCCTTGTAGATAGGGACAATATTTTGAGAGCTTGCAGTGGATTTTTGAATTTGGATTTTAAAGTTGAATGAATTGATTCAATAGCAATTGGTGGGCTTTGTTGTAGATAGAAAATCTTCTCTTCAGTTTTAGAATTAAAATCTGGTGGGAGGTTTGGGTTTCATGTAAAAGTTGATGGATTTTAGGTGGAAGCTGATAATTGCTCCAAAGAACTTAAACAAAATACATAGCTAACTCAAGAAGAAGAGCTGAACTGAAGAAGAGCTCTGTGCAGCTCGAAAGCTTGTCTCTTTGACCAACAGAAATTGGCCCAGTAAAAGATATTACCTCACCCCCTTCTCGAGAAAGTCCTTTTGCATCATTGGTCATGTCCTCCATGAGGTCATATCACGTTGCAATGTTCAGGTTCTATACTGAATTTTGGATAACAATCTTATTTTAATGAGGGAAGAGGCATTTAGTGGCTTCTCACTCCTCACACAGTAAAGACAGGAGCTCAGAGAACTCGTTGGTGGGAATGGTGGGTGATGCTAAATGACAAATTAAAGGCCTTTATTTGCAATATAACTGGCAGTCAACATCCAAAATCTGAGGGGTTGGCCATTAGATTGTCCAATAGACCAATAGCAGCAGCAGTCCTGGTCAGATGACCACTAGCCATGTGGGGAAATTTTGAAGTATCAGTTTTAACTTTAATTGTTACATTTGAATTGGAGAGAGAGAAATATTTTCTCCCAGGTTTCACACTAAATCAGTTGCCTGCTAACTAGCAGAAAGCCATATATTAATCAGCTCTGCCATTCCATCCTGGGGGCAGTGGTACACACTCGCCAATACATTACAGTTCCCCGTAGGGACAGTACCACTGCAAAGACCTCCATTCTACCTCCTCTGCCCCAGGAAACCCCTCCTGTGCTACTAAAGAAGAAATCTAACCCTTGCCTTGTGGACAAGCAGCTTTCCAACCCTGCGTTCCTAACTGCGTGCACACAACGTCTGACAGATAAAGAAGACAGAGAGCCCTTCAGACACACCCAGCTTTCTGCTTCTCATGTTTCCCTCCTGAGTGAACAGCTCCAGCAGGCCACTGTTTTCCAGCTGTGACTCTGCAGATTTTGTCTGGCTTTGGCGGTAGCAATGGTTGGCAGCAGCTTCCTTATGGAATTTCAGAGAGGATGGGAACATTATATTTTTAGCACTCTGTCCCTTTTGCAGGAGTCAGTGTTTTGTTTGAAACACTGGGAGGTGGAGGACATGGGAGGGTGTAGAACTGGTGTAGGAAGCATACAGTAGGCATAGCACCCCCTATGCCCCCTTTCTCGCAGCCCCTAACATCGGAGGCATGTTGGGAGCAGGGAAAAGCCCTGGTGACTACTGGCAGCTAAGAACTGCTCACTGCCCTCTGCGCTGAGGTCTAGCAGAAAAAGAGGGATCCATAAACTGGCCCGTTCTGTGGAGGTTCTATTCTAGGAATGTCTCATTTGCAAACATCCTAACACCTTGCTTGAATTTCGGATCCCTTCCTGTGTTTTCACAGTGTAGATGTATGGGGCCAAATGCATCTTGGGTGTCACTTCACTGAAGGCAACAGTTACACCAGGGGTGAGCGTGGCCCCTGGGGGTTATGCTGTAGTTCATGGTATAAATGCTGGCTACTGAAGACACATCGGCTGTTTAGCAAAACACAAACAAACAAGATTATTTTAGATATCGTCCTTTCATTTTCAGGAAGGGAGCTGACTGTTTCCTGGCACCCCATGCCATTAATGTGGGTATAGGTAACAAAGTGGATTGTAATTGGTGGTAACGTTGTTTGTTGGAGATTGTCTTGTTGCATTTGGACCTGCTTCTAAGAATGTCTTCTGTGCATGTACATAACTGCCACAGAGTAAGATACAAAATACCCTGGAGCGGGTAAGTAGTACACAAATGACCCTACCTGAAGAGACCAGTGTTCATTTAGTCTGGTATTTTGTCACTGGCAGTAGTTTACAATGGAGGCTTCAGAATATGCAGAATTTCCTTTTCCTTCTAATGCAGCTGGTTTCAGTATACCATGGGAATTAATTTCTGGTGATTTACTTTGGTCTATGCACCTTTTTATGATCTGTACTATTTCTTATTTTATTTGCCTCCACCACCTCTCCTCTGGTTCTGGATATTTGCTCATATGCTCAAGTTTCTGTTCCATTCTATTGGCATCCGTTGGGCAGAATTTCCATGTTGTCATTTCTGTGACTCTTAATTTGGAGTGGGAATATTTCAGGGATCCTCCATGTTTTCCCTCTTTTGAGGACCCTCAGAGGATCCAAATTGGGTTAATCTGTTTTTCTACATGAGAAGAGCAGAACATGGCACCCATCAATGCAGTTCCTGGCTTGATTGGAGGGAATAGTTGAAGGCCAACATGAAGTCTCCCCCAAAGGGCTGTGTGTATCACCTCAGCAGCACTCCCAGCCAAAGGGCCCTAGATTAATTTAGAAATCCAACTCAGACCTTTCATGCAGCTCAACAGTGTGCTGCCACTAGGAAAACCCTGTGGCCTATTAGCAGTTTTTAATGTAGTCGCTTCTTGGTTTATAACATACTCATGAGGGGACACAAAACATATCCACCTATGTAACTGGCAAGTCCCCTTATCAATGTTGGCAGAAGGTAGTGCTGCACATGGGTGGCAGTAGCAAAAATAAATAAATAAAATGGTGGGAACTAAAAGTAAGTTCTGAGCTATGTCTCTAAATCCTTTGGTAGCACTAAGTTCTGGGTTGGTTGAGGTTTCCTGTGATGTATTAAACAGCAGGATTTTCATCCTAGAAAATCCTACCACAGCACCTGCTGGCTCGGTAAGTGGGAGGCTTCCCTTTATCCACTTAAAACTAGTTGCCTAGTGTGTTGCCCTTTGGTAAAGCTGCTAACCATGAGAGTCTCAGTTTGAGGCTGGAGCAAGAATATATGCTTCACACATATCATGAACTGGGTGTAGAAGTTGGGGGAAAATTCATCTATTGGACTAAGTTTGCATCCATATTAGGAAAAAAGCTGTTTTCTCACCATGAGGTAACTAGCACATATTAAAATCTTAGTGAACACAAGACAGTTGTTTTCACATGCATTAGCAGGTCAAAGTAAACACTATGGTGTAGTCTAGGGTTTACCTCAGCCTGCTAACTAATGTGAAAACTACAAACTGCCTTGTCATCACTAGGATGTTAACACACATTAGCTAACACGAGGTAAATACCCATCTTTTCCCCTAGTGAAGACAAAAGCAAGGCACAGACACAATGCTTTATTTCTCTCCGTAGCCCAGCTCTTGAATTCCACGCTGCTTAGCCTGATCTCCCTGGCTCGGCAAATGCTCTTTCCATGATTTAACTGGAAGGAGTTTTGACTCAGTGATGAATTAGCCCAACTGGAATTCAAACCTTATTGTTTGCTTAAGTTATTCTTATCAGATGGGCTGCATTTCTGGAAGGGGAAAAGAGGCTCTTCCTTTTAGTAAAGCTGATGAGGCAGGACATATTCAGCAGCCCCAGACAAAATCATGTCTGAACATTTACTTTGTTTTTCTATGGGAGTGCCTTGAAAAGACCCAGACTTGCATTTCAACCCATTAAACCTTCAGCCATACTTTATTGGAACCTCTAAACATTTTTATTTTCTCTTACTGATAAGAGCTCTCTTAGGGCACAGTCTTCTTGCTCCTATTAACGGCAAGGGTGAGTGAGAACCCTTCAGCCCTGGAGCAGAGGGAGTCAATGACCTTCACCCTAAAGAGACAAACACTCATGAGTTCAGGTCTTAGTGTTTATCAGCCATCAACGTAAACTGGAGAGAATTAACAATTGATCTGGAAGGGTGAATGGTAGCGTCTCCTTAGAGGAGTTAAAATGTGTGGAATGAGCTTGGACGTAAATGTTGAGTAAATCTTGTCCATAATCTCTTAGTGCTGGGCAGCCTATTCAGAGTGAACAATTTATCCAATAGATTTAGCCACCTTTCTCTTGTTATCTGTGAACAGATGTTGATATTTCAAGAGTTTATTTGTTCTTTGGGATGGTTCGGACAAACCTATGACAGGCTGCGGCTGTTGGCTGTGACCGGCTGTTGGTGGAGGTATATGTTGGGTGGAGGTATATATATATATATAAGTTGGGCTATGCCCTTGTCTTAATTGACTAAGGAAGGGTGAATAAAGTCCTCCCAGTTAAGTTCCCACCCTCCTGCTCAGACTACCTGGATTTCATGCCTGGATCTGGTGTAGAGCACAGCCTCTGCTCTCTGGATACAATGCCTTCTGAGCAAGTGGGCAGGGTGGAAGTGGAGAGGAGAGGGGTGGGGACTTGGCTCTGTCTCCCCCTGATTGCTGGCCAGAGGAGCAAGCCAGGTGTGTGGGTGGGAAGAAGGAGGATGAATCACCCTTTCCGGGACTTCAGAAAATTACTCCCCCTCCTACCATCTGGGACCAAGAGAGGATCAGGGAATGAACTAGGACTCTCCGAGACACAATTCTTCAGGGAGCAGAGGGGTCCCATTGCTGCATCTAAAGGCTCAGTCTACCCGACAATATTTCTGTTCCTGGCTTGAAATTGTATGAAGAAATGTTGGGTTTTTGTACAAATAAAGCCTGATTCTGCTCCATTGAAGCCAATGGGTGTTTTGCCTTTGATTTCACTGGGTGTGAGATGGAGCCCTTTGCAAACACCTATATTCATGCACAAGCAACTTTGTATACGTGCCGAGCTGGGTATTTGCATTAAGAGAATCCATTTGCATGAACATTCAAGAATAAACAAACAGACAGGACAAACACCATTCCAATCTGGGGATTCACTACCCATTTTCCCCACCTTTCACTCTGTGCTGATTTCCTGGCCGTCTTAGTGAAACTGTTTAGCAAACGTTTACCATTAAACAACAAAACCCCCTAAGCCTTTTCCCCAAACAACAACATTCAAATAAAAGTTCATAATTACAATCCGAGTAGTCTACTTGTCATGCCCAATATTTCAGGATCTTAAACCACCCTGTAGGTGTCCTTTAATAATGAGCTATTGTTCACTAAGTGTTTGTTGTTACAGTGCTGTAATTATTTAACATTAGGTGTTTCTGCTTAATATGTATATAGGCTAGAAGCAAAGAGAGAACACGTAGGTGGCTGTACAAAATAAGAATACACAATAAGCCAGTTCTTCACCTGATGTGAATGGTTGCAGCAGGTTCTGACTGTAGTGGATATGTGTGTTTACCCCTGCTGAGGATCCGCTCTGTGTACTGATCTGCAGATGGAGATTTACAAATATTGCTTAGACAAAATTTCCAGTGGCTTCATTTTCTCTCAGAAAATGCTGACTGCTCCGAATCGAAACGTTCCGCGGGAATGTGTCAATTCCAGCCTCGCTCTTCATGGAAAGAGTTCACCCATCTCCCTGGGTCCTTGGCAGCATGCTTAGTGCACTGCCAGGAAACCAAGACTCCCCATCAGGTGGACTGCCAAGGAGTCAGTGTTTCCAGGCTCTTGGCTGCCTCACTTCCTGGTCTCTCAGGCTCCTTGAGCTCCTAGCACTCCAGCTTCCCATGAGACGGGAAGCTGAGCAGCTCAGGAAGCTGGACTGTTGGGCAGCCGTCGCCCCCGCTGGCTGCCCAAGAGCCTGTCAGTAACTTTTTAAGTGCCCGAATTTGAAAATACTGGTATATGCTCTTCCTTTGTAATTAAAAACAAACAAAAAAGTATTGGGTGAATTTGGAGCTCATAAAAAGTGTGAGCCTATTTGGTGGGGGATGGAGACCCCAAGATAAAAACAAATAGCCACCTCCCCTCCTCCAAGAATCAATTTTATTGCAGGGGACAAAGAGAGCAGAAAGAGGAACAAGGGGTTGGTCAGCACAAGGGATCCAGAGGAGGACACTGAGCAGAGAACCTCAGATTGAGCCCACTGCTCTGAGAAGGAATCCGAGGAGCCAATGGACTCCGCCCAGAGGAACTAGGCCCCACAGTCACAAGTAGACCCCGCTTCCATCCAGCTTCCCATAAAAGGAACCAAATTAGCAACCCTGCAGACGGAAGCCCTCTCTGTATTGGCTGCATCAGGGCAAGCTTCCTCACCCTGCATTATCGATGCAACTCAACCCTTTCCAAGAGCTGTTAGGGTTGTTAAGGCCCCATGCCCATTCAGCCCTGGGCCTCTCTACTGCCACAGTGGGGCTGACTCTGGCCTGTTGCGGTGCTGGATTCTACAATGTGGGCAGATTGGGAACAGGGCTAAGAACCTCTGGACAGGAAGTGGTTTTCCCATCCTTATCTTTCATTTGTTACCAACATGAAACATTTGCAGTGGAAAGTGTATTCCTAAGGGTTAGCATAGGGGTTGGGGAATCACGGCTGCTTGGTTTTATTTCTGGCTCTGCTACTTAGTCACTGTGATGTTGGGCAAGGTGTTTACCTTTGTGCATCTCAGTTTCCCCATCTCTGAAATGGGGGTAATCACACCTCCCGCATGGGGCCATTGGGAGGTATAATTATAGTTTGCAAATCATTTTGAAATTCCTGGGTGAAAGATGCTGGTACGAAGTGGCAATTTTAAAAATGATGGCTCTTTAATTTTCTGAGGAACGCCTTTGTACTTTGAGCATGGTCCTGCAACACCAGCCCAAACGATTGCCATATAAAATGGGTGGGGAGAGACAAACTGCTGCTGGCAAAAGTACAGCCGGAGATCTGACCTCAGTGCAGATCTCAAACCAAAAAAAGGAACTCCTTCCTGGCTAACAACAGCACGGCCTATCCCCCATTCCATCCCTATGTAGAGTTAGCTCAAGGTTTAGGGCATCTCTGTGTTTTAAGATTTTCAGGGGCCTGAGGCAGACTTCAGGAACCCATGGGGCATATTTGGGGTGGGGGCAGACTATGGCTTGTCACTGGGATCTGGAGGAGGGGGATGGTAGATCATGTGGATGGGGTTATTGTTTCTGACAAGGGTCAGGCCCCCAATTTCAAGCAAGGAGGGTGGATTCATGGTAAAACCACAGCGTGGTTCAGTTAGCAGGGCTCTGGAGTGGGACCCAGGAAACCTCGTGCTATTCCCAGCACTGCCGTGGATCTTGGGAAAGTCACTTCACCTCCCTTTGTCTCTGTTTCGCTTCCCACCCTTTGTCTGTCTTACCTCTTCAGGGCAACTAGTTACTTACCATGTGCTTGTACAGTGCCTTGAACAATGAGGGCCTTGGTCTTGGTTTGAGCACTTGTAGGTGCTACTGTCGTACAGTGAGTTGTAGGTTTTTTGAAAGTACCAGCTCCCCCAAAGCGTGGGCCCTACAGTCGTGCACACCCAGGAATGACATTGTTCCTGCCTCCAGTAGGGCTTTCCGTCTGCTGAAACGCTAAACTCCAGTTCAGGGGCTCTGAAAGTCAGAATCTCTGCTAAGCTGGCTCCTGCCTTCAGCTGCCATGAATCCTGGTGCTTCCATGGGTCTGAGGAATAACAAGTACATGCTAAGATGCCTCTGATCTAGTGGAGTCCGTGGGATTTGAATAAAACAGCAGAGTAGAACTCCACAGAGAGCACACCAGGAGAGATCCCTCTTGTAAATGAGTGGTTGCCCCCTTGTGGTAGCCCTGCTTGTGGCCCCTTGCCCCAGTTTCCCTATTGGGTTGCCAGTAAGTCCGTACAAGCGTATTCTTTCTTCCATCAACAGTTTATTTACAAGGGACCCAACACAAAATTCCCACAACATACTCCACATCAAGTCCATGTACGTAATCTTTAAACACCCAGCTCTGCTCCCACCATCCTGGTGTCTTCTACCAGCACTCTTTAACAGTCCTCATCCGTCCCTCTGCCTGGGCAGCCTCCCCAGCCCTTCCTTCTGGGACATCACCCTGCTCTTCCCAGCTGGATCTCACACAGGCTCACCACTGGGAATCTCTCATGGTTCCTCTGGGACCCAGTTCTCCAGCATGGAGATGCTAACCCCTCTGCTTCCCTTCCTCCAGGCCTCTGCTTTAGCTCTCCAGCTTAGAGCCAGCAGGCATCTCTCCTTGTTCTGCTGTCCCTGCCACTGCCCCTGCCCCCTCCCAGGAACCATCCTCTCTTTGTGACAGCTCTAATCCCCTGCTCTTCCTGACTGAAACCATCCACTCTGACTCCCCTAGCAGCCCCTTCTCAGCAGGCCTCTTCTGGCCCATAGATGCTGCCCCGCCCTCGTAATTAGCCCAGTGGGGCGCTCCTGGACTGGAGCAGAGGCGCTCAGCCCTGTTTCACTAAATGGGCCAGCTAGTGTGTTACACCTCCCTAGGGGATTTTGCTCTTGAAGGAGGGAATAGTTTAAGGGACAAGGAAAGGGAGGGAGGCGTAAGGGTATTTGCTGGGAGTCAGAAAGAAAAGACAGTGACAGGGGGATGGAAATATGAGGCTGGTGAAGGTTCTGCTAGTGTCTGAGAGAAAAGGTGAAGGATGTAGGAGCCAAATCTTGCTCTCCTGACTCCCTTTAACTATTCACATGAGTAAGGCATGTAGGATTTGTCACAAGCTTTCTATAATCCGAACTGAGCTGCCAAACCTTCTGAGGTTCTCCCATGCCTAACTATTACTTTGCCTGTATGCAAATACTGACTGCATGCATTAAAAAGGGTTATGGGCAAAACAATGTGATCAAGTCAAGTGCAGACCAGGTGTAAAAATCCATTGTTTCTGTCAGGGTTGCCTGTCTGTGTGTGTAGTTTTTAATAAGATCATAAAGGCAAGATGCGTGATGATAATCTAAAGTTCATTCAGTCCTGACTTGGGAAGAATGATTCTTGTCGTCTGCGGTTGTGCATAATGTGTTTCAGCTGAAGAGCAGATGCCGCTGGAATTCAGCTTTGTACATTCTTTTTCATATATCATTGTGTTTACCTGTCCACTTTGAAGCTGAAAGTAAATCATAATCCAAGTGACAGGAGACTATTTTACAGCGGTGGGCGGATGGGTGCGTGGGCACGTTGCTACAAAGTAAAAAATTGTGTGCCTTTTGCATGCAAGCTGGAGAAGACTGTTTATGGTAAAGAAAGAAACAGGGAGGCGCAACAGGGGATTTATTTTTGCTTTAAGGAATTGCCTTTATTTTTGCATATTTAATATTTATAGGAACACAGAAGATTACTAAATGTGGAGGGAGAGTTAGACACAAGCTTTGACAGGAAAGATCAAACAACACTCTGCTCTGTCTTGTCCATGTGCTTCACGGAGACACTGCTGAGTGCTCTAGTGTCAATGAGTGAACCTTACAATGTTCCCAACACTGAACAGGATTTCAGATACTCTTCTGAACTGATGGATCTGCACTGTTGGGCTACAAGTCTCATGAGAACAGGCTTGTGAGATTTCCATTTCTTCCTGTCTCTCTCGATTATTGTGGTATTTCTGCAAGTTTGCATCCCTTGAGAAATGTAAATCTCATTTCTGCTCTTGGCATCCAACCTCCTCATTAAAGTGAATGGGGCTATTTGTCTTGGTATTTTAATCAAGGGAATAAAGATTTTTTTCAGGCCTTTGTATGTTTAACACAGGTTTACTCTGAAGCGTTGTTTGAGTGCTCTTTGGCATTATTTGCCCAGCTCAGGTTTCCAAGTGTATAGGTCTTGATCCGACAGCTAGACCCATAGGCAGACGATGGAGAGCGCCGGTGCAGTAATTAGGATTCTGTGCGGGTGCAGAGAATTGCCTGCGTAGCTCCCGTTTCAGGGTCAGAGCTCTGGGCTACAACCTCCATGCCATATGGCTATAATTTCTCATGATGTGCGCACAGCGTGTGCATCCTTTATGTACAGCGTTCAGGAGCAGGTGAGACTCTGTGTTCCCAACGTACCTGGAGGTGGGGAAGGCGATACTGTAGTTATGGGTGCAGAGCTAGAATGGGGAGGGACACCAGTGTGGGGTGGAGGCAGCAGTCCGCCTTTTCTTACCAGCTATATGCAAAGGGGAAGGTACTGAGTGAGCACCTCTGACCTCATTACACAGCATATGGAGACCACCATGAGAGAGCCCACAGTGGGGAGCAGGGCCAGAAAGGCAGCCAGTCAAGGGCTGTTCTCATCAGTGAGGGGGTGCTGCTGCCTGCTGGCTTCCTCACCTGACTTCCTGCAAAGGAAGAACACCAGAGGAAGGAGAAGGAAGAACCCTGGGTTGGGCTTGGGAGACCAGGAGAAACGCTGGGGGTTGGAAAACACCAAGGTGTCTGTTGGGGACATCTTTGTTGATGAGGCCTCTTCTTGTCATCCTTATGCAGGTTTAACGGCCACCCCTCCCCTCTTGACTTCAATGGGACTAGTCATACAATAAGTAGAGTAGAGACTGGCAGGGCTGAGCCTTTAAGTCCTGACCACATTCGTGTTCGTTCGTTCTTTTGAACCTCTAACCTTGAGCCCTCCCGAGGGGCTGGGGAGGGAGCGGGACGTACCTCCAGGGTGCTGTGAATTCTAGCTGCAGTCCCAAGGCTGATTTATTGAGCTGTCCTGCCGATGACAGTTTGTTAGACCTTCCCCGACCTGTTACATGCTCTGGGGTGAAAGGGGTTTCATTGTTCCTCCCAGTTTAGTCTTGAGACTCCACAGCACAGAAGGGCTGAGTGACTAACCGGGGGTGGCTTGTAGCTATCGCGTAGACAATGAAGAACAGAACAACAAAACAAATTCTACTTGGTGTTACAGGCTGGCTTTGAAGGAGCTTATCAGCAGAGAGCAAATGGGAGCAGCTCCCTTGCAGAGCTGCCTGCGTCTCTGTTTTTACAACCCTTAAACATTAAATTCATGGCGAGTTTACCAATCAATGAGTGGGTGGCATGAGGCTGATCTGCACCTGCAGTGATTTGTTTAATGATCATTAACTTACCTTCCTGCGAAAGCTGCAATAAAGAGAGTAAGGTGACACGACTGGAGAAAAACCAGTTTTGAATAACTGGACAGTCATGTAAAAGTGTCTAGTGCACAAGGCACTGGCCTGGAGTCAGGCAACCTGGGTTCCATCCCTGGCTCTGCCATTGACTTTGGGCAAGTCACTTCTGTTTCCCACCCACACAGTCAGTCTTGTCTGTTGAGATTGTGCTCTCCTCAGGGCAGGAACCGTCTCTGCCTATATATTTGTAGAGCACCTCACACAATGGGGCCCCCATCTCAGTTAGGCCTCTAGATGCTACTTCAGTACAAACAATAGCTTCAGCCATTTTAGGAAATGCTGTTGGCCTGCCTCTGTTTTGGACAGTGGAACAGACCAGGCCTCCTGCTATGGAGTGACAGGGAGACGGCAGTTTCTCCTGGGGACTGTTCCCAGCAAAGGGATCGTGCAATGATGACAGCTGTTCCCGAGAGCCATTCTGAAAATTGATGTTAGTGGCAAAAATATTTAACCACGCTGCTCTAACTTCCCAAGATGATGTTACTAATCACTGCGGCTTGCCTTTGCTAGAAACCATTCATCACCCAGCCGGCGCTGGGGAGCACCATTTAAAGTGCGTGGAGGGGGGGAGGGCGCTTAGATTCCCCACCCTTCGTCAAATCCTCATATGCCCACCCCCTCCAAATGTGAATGAGTGACGTTGCCACCTAGCATGTGGGGTTGCAGTGTCACTCAGGTTTGGCCCAGACAAAAATTGGTCCAGTCATGGCCCTCTGGGACAGAGACTTGAGACCTATTTTCTACTCCCAGCTGTGTTGGGGCAGGGGCAGGTCATTTTGTGACCTGGGCAGGGGCAGGTTGTGACCTGGAGCAGGTCATTTTGCTTCTGTCCTTCAGTTTCCTCATCTGTAAAATTGGGTTGATGATACTTACCTTCTTTGTAAAGGGCTTTGAGATCTACTGATGCAAAGTGCTAGAGAAGAAGTATTATTTTTTAACTGCATTCAAGTACAGATGAAAGGAACTCGCTTTAATTTGCAAAGTTATCATTTCTTCTCTAAGGACCCTCAGAGGCACACACCTTTCATCTGAATTGCCCTCTGCACGTGTGGTTATTAAAGTTAACAAATGGCCTATTTTTTAAAAGCAGGACTGAGAGGGCATTGGCTGCTGTATGCCACCTAAGAACCCTGCGTGATCCTATCTTATTAATGACAATGACTCCCCTCCAAGCCCTTCTCTGGCCCTTCCAAGTAGCTGATTTGCTGCTTTTCCATTTCCTTGCTGGCATTCACTCTGAGCAGTTAGCTTTTGGGGGTGGCGTCACAGCATCATTTTATTGTCCAGTGGCCCTGCTGCATGAGCTTTTCTCAGGGAAGAGCGTGGGAAGGTGTTATCTGAGATCAGTGACAGACCTCTTGACCAGTTGCTGTTTGAATGTCCTAGAGACAGCTGGAGAGAGGTGGAGCAGTCAAGCAGCAGTGGATAAAGGCATCCTGCTTCTGCAGGAGAGGAAGAAGTGTAGATCTTCAGGAGTTCGGCAGGAAGCACAGTCACTGGTTGCCTTTCCTTACCCTTTAGGAAAGGTCTGATGTGCTTCCCTGGCGCTGGCTGGCATAACAGTGCGGTGGGATTCCGGCCATGCCCTTACCCTGCGTGGACTATCCACTCTGTATCTCCTGGTATTTCAGCAGTACCAAGCTGTCGGGGAATGTCTGGTCCCTGAACAGCAGGCACAGGACTAACTCCTGAGGGCAGAGGTGGTCTTGTCTCTTTGCCAAATTGGAAACACAACCTTTCTAAGCCGGTTTGTCAGCTCCATTATTTGGCAGCCTGGTTTGGGGATCCTGGGAAACTTGGTTCCTGCCTAGAGCCCAGATTGCTAGAGGGCCCAAGAACAGCAGGGTGAGCTGCTTTAGATGCTATGCATATGTGATATGTTGCATGAAACGATAGGGATCTCTGCAGTCTCCTTTGCTGATGTAAAGTCGCTCTTTGCTCTCAGTCACATTCATGGAGTGCCACTGAAACAAGTGCAGTTGTGTGGACAGAAGTGAGGGCTGAATCTGACTCGTGTAGTTTGTTTGGAACAACTATATTTCCTGGAGAGAGGCCGACTAGCACAAAGCATTTGTCTGTACCACTGAGAACTACAATAATATTGCCCAGCAAGGAGTACTTTAACTTGCTACTGCAGCTCTTTCACCTGATGGTCTTTAAACATCTTTAGCCTCTGGCATCATCTATCCAGATTTCCAATTAGGCACAGTAGGCACGTGCCTAGAGTGCGTAAACAGTGGCGGATTACTGCACGGGCCAACGGACCCAGGGGCCCTGGCCAATTTGGGGGCCCCACACGAGTGCCAGAACTCTGGTCCCACCCCCTGCTCCTCCTCCTCTTTTCTGGGCCCCCGCTGCCCTGCTCTTCCTCGTCCCTCTGAGGCGATGCCCCCTGGCTAGGCTGGAAGCTGGAGCCCAGGGGTGAGCATATGCCCCCTGCCTGGAGCAGGCCGAGCTGGTCGCCCCAGTCCTCCCCCACCTCCCTGTGTGGAGCTGGGCCGGCCAGTCCCTCTCTCCACTGTCGCCCCCGACCCTCCTGTGGAAAGCAGGGAGGTCAGCTGTGTGTGTGGGATGGGCTGAAGATGCTCTGCTTAGGGCCACGTAAGGTGTAAATTCAGAATTATTTTATACTTTATGAACTGAAAAAGGGGGTTGGGGAGTGGGATTTTCTTTGGGAGCTGGGCTAAGGTGTCTTGAAGAACTAGAGATGACTGTATTCATTGTGGGTTGTACCCTGCAAGGTGGGACTTGGCATTGCAAGTCTCACCAGTGTCAGTGTGAGCTGTGAAGACTCAGAAGCCTCTATCACTCTCAGGCCTGAACTAGTCTTGACGTTTTTTTTACCCACACGTCCTTAGAAACAGGCTTGAGATGCACAGTTTGGATCTAGGTCTGGATCTGACCTTCCCCACTGGTTTTTGGTTCAAGCGAGTGTTTCATTCGTTGTATTTGCTGATTGCAGAGAGCGTGCTTGGTGCTGCACAAACAGAGACGTGTTCCCTGCACCAAGGAGTTCATAATGTAGTGCAAACACAAGACCAATCATTTCAGACATGCTTAGTGTATGGGGCACTGCTGTGAACCCGTATAGAAGAAGCATGTGTTGAGGGGTGATTTGGGGCTTGATTCTGTAAAGTGCTGGGAGCAATCTGGCTCTATCCAGTAAAGTGCTTAAGGACGTGACTGACTTTAAATATGTGAGTAGCTGCACTGAAATTCACAGGACTACTTGGGTGTCTAAGGGCTTTGCTGAACTGGGGCCTGTGCTCAGCACTTTCAGGCTGGAGCTCTTGGAGAGGAGAAGGAGGTAATTTTCTGAAGAGATGGCAGAGACTATTCCAAGTGTGCAGGGGTCATGTTACTCCTTCTATAACCCAGAAGAATGTTGAAATGGATGAGGTAAATTTCACTACTTAGTTCAGTTCTAGCCCTTCTGAAATCCTCAAACTATGTAATATAAGAATATCAAAAGGGGTTAAAATTGGAGCTGGGGGAAAATTTTCAGCCAAACCCTTTTTTCAGTGAAAAATGCGGAATCTGCAGCTATGAAATGTTTTGTGAATTTGTGTGGGTTTTGTCAAAAATTGTCCCTGCCGAGAAACCCGAACAAAAATGAAAAATTCTGAGAACATTGAAATGTTTCATCATTTTCAAAATGAAACTTATGGATTGTTTGGATTTTCAAAATGACAGTTTTGAAAGTACCTTCAATGTTATGGAAAAAAACAATGAAAAAACATTTTAAAAAGCTCAAACTTGAAAGAAATAAATTTTGTTTCAGGCTGCACTAAACATTTTATTCAGCCCTGAAACAATTTTTTTTTTCAACTTTTGGGTTTGTCAAAAATTCTGAAAAATAAGTCTTTTTCGTTCAACATGAAACAATTTGTTTCTCAGTTATTTACAATTGCCAGTGAACCAAAAAATCCATCACCCGCCTAGCTCTAGTTAAAACCACTAACACCAGTGTATTCACTCTCTCATTTGCTGAGAACAGCAGCAGCATAAAACCAAATTATTCTAAAGTTGCAAGTAATTTAGATATAGCAGAATGCCCTAGAAAGAGACAATCTAGTATTTCTGTTCCATCGGTATGAGTAATCATTAAAGCTTTCATGTTTCTGCTGAGGAGGAAAAAAAGAAAACCCTCTTAATTCCTTAAATTCTTTATGCCAGCTTGAAAGCAAAATATTCCAGGCATGTCTGTTTCTTGCTGCTTGTTCTCTCTCTGTATCTCTTTCTTTAGCATTCCACCACCTATTTGTAACCAGTGTTCTGTAGGTTTTTATAGAGGCTTTCTTCTCGGCTCTGTGTATGCCCTTGGTCTTGTTGCTTTGACACTGAGGCCTTGTTGTCTGTGAGAGACAGTGCGTTAGAGCTCCCTGGCTTACTTACCCAGCTGCCTGCTTTACTCCCATAATTTAATTCTCAGAAAGTTTCTGAGTTTCCCAGGTGATAAAACACGAGCAACATTTGCTCTAGGCCTGATTCATTTCTGAAGGCATTCAGCATTGTTTTGTTATGAAGGTTACCAAGGGTGGGGGGAGGCATGAGAATTCCCAGTGATGGCAATCCCTGAAAAGTGTCAAAAAGTCACCTTCTGCACCTTTCGCACTGTGGGGTTGTGTTGATTGGGTTTTGAAGGGTACATGGAAAATATAGTGAGGAGGGTAAGACACCAGCCGAACAAAATGGTATGTTACAAGCTTGTTTCGCCCCCTCTCCAAGAAAACAGCTATGTATTTATAACTGCCATCAAACTGTCAGAGATCGGGGTTATCACCACTCAGGTTAGACTAATATAATAGTGGAGTGTTTGCCATTCTTGTAAAAGACTCTGATTATTCACTGGAGACTAAACCAATGCATCAAACGACACAGTGTTTTGAACTGTTAAAAAACCCATAAATTGATTTGAGAAAATACAGTTAATAGCAGGGAACTGACTGCATGGTTTTTTTTCCCCTCTTCATGCTGGTTTATTTACTTTTTTAAAACAAATGTCTTGTGCACAATTGGTGGTTCAGGACTTTACAGAGATCAACAGAGAGGGTTTGCTAACTGCTCCTGACCAATCATTTTGGAGCCTGATTCTGCTCTCATTTACACAGGTGAAGTGAGTTGATTTTAGTTAATTTAGTTAGTTAATTTATACTATCATTAAACTGGAGTGAGTGGGAAGAGAATTAGGCCCTGGGTATCCAGCATTTAATAAGGACTTAAATTTGGATTTCAAAGCTCCACTTTGCCCCAAGCATTTTCATATGGATTTTTCTCATTCCTCAGTTGGTGTAAAGTGGCATAGGGCTATTGACTTAACTGGAGCTATGCTGATTTATACCATCTGAGGATTCCCCCCTCCCCTGGCCCCTGCCCTGTTCCTAAGAGTATCACTGGGTATAAACATCACCCTTGATCTTGGGAACACATTTGGTCCCAGATCCAAATTTTGCAGCAGCCCCATTTCTTTAACAAACAAAATGCAGGCTCTGAACCCCAGCCCCAGGTTTGAACAACCATAAATGCTGGCGTGGGTGATTCTCCTTATTACGGCACTCATGCCCAGCTTCTCTAAGATATTTAAGCTCCTAACTCCCACTGATTTTCAGTGGAAGTCTGAGGATCTAGGCAGGAGAGCTTATATTTAACACTCCCATTATTATTCTGTTAAACATTCTATGCCTCTAGCACAACTGCAACCCGAGAGAAAGGCAGTGCATCAGGAGCGATGTAGTCTGGCTGAGGAGTCAGCTCATAGAAGGGAATGAGGAGATAAGGTATCAGAACAACAGGGTATTGTACCTCCCATAGGGTATTATGGCAGCATTTCTAAATTGGAATATAATGGGGTTTGGGAATTCATTTTTTTGATGAAAAATCAAAATTGTCTGCAGAAAACAAACTTGTTTGGCAAAACAAATGCAGTCACTTAAGCACCAATGTAAGTAAGTGCTTTGCTGAATCAGGGCCATAGAAGTTGTTTTCTGGATACCTGACAAGTTGACTGATGTTTTCAGCTTACTTGGAAAATAAAAAACATTTTATGGCAATGGGAGGTAACTTGGAATATCCTCCCTGCATTAGAATATTTTAAAATGTTAATAGGGCTTGGGAGACACAGGAAAGCTACCAGAACAGGACATGTCCATTATTAAGAGCAATTATATGTCCTTTTTGAATTGACAGGTGATGGAGTTCTGGTTCCTGAATGCCACTGTTTAGATATCAGTGTAATATTGGGTAGTTCTTGTTCCCTCTTGTCATTTACGCAAACTCTGACTTCAACTGCTAAATCAATATTTGCTGTTTCTTTTTAGTATACTCCTCTCTTTTGTGTTTGAGTATTTGAAAGCCTGGAGAGCATTTGTCAGGATCCCAGCTTGACTGGGAGGAGGAGAATGTGAATGCTTCTAAGCTAGAAAGAGCACAATGTGTCTGGAGAAGAATGAAAAGCCAGGGAGCTGGAGCTTTGTTGGTTCGCCGGGAAATATTTCTCTATATACGATGGCTGACTGAGTCATTTCTCTGTATTCTTGGTCCCAGTCCTCCCTACCTGCATGGATGGCACGTGATCTCTGGCGTCTGCTCTGGCTTCCTCCATAAGGAGACCCCAGCAATTTGTCCAGAATTTGCATTAACTAATGTGTGGGTGGAAGTGCTAAGTTGTGGCATTGTGAGACTTCGATGTCTATTACAACAAAACTTCAGAGAGAGGATGAATTCAGAGAGACCTGCACTGTTGCTGGTTAAACAAGATACATTTATCTTTGTCTCTACATGTGCGACTGGCCCAGCCCTGCTATGCAGAGAGGTGCTGGGGAGAAGTTTCACATGAGGATATAGTAGCTACAAACGTAGGTAGCTATCATTACTTATAATGAAGTATGGAATGGCTTGCCACTAGGACGCTCTTCTTTCAGAGATTACTTCACTTTCTTTGTTCTTCAGGGAAGCCTTTTAAAAAAGAAAACAACATATCTGGCTACCGCCTGTATCATACCCCACATGTGGGCAGGAAGCTGGCGTGCCAGCTGAACAGGTGAGTGTAGGCATGCTGTAGAACCAGCATGTACCTGCGACCTGAGCACTGGGCATCGTTTCCACTCAAGAATGCTGAATAAACTGTCCATATGATGCTGCCATGCCTAAGATTAAATTCAATACACAGTCTAGCACACGGAGCAGTTGGTTCTGGAAGGAGAAAATACAATTGTTTTCTCAACTGCTGAAGAACAAATTCTTGGTTCAGGATTAGGGCTCTGCAGCTAGAAGAAAGTCTCTCTCCCGCCCGGGCACCCCAGAGCAAACATTTGATTTTCCTGTAGACTGGTAGATTTGGTTTTCCAGCTTGTTATGGTTTGTGGAGCTACTAAACAATGTACTCACTCCTTGGGAAGGCCCTGATTGAGGGGGAAACTCATCCCTACTCAGGAAAGCACATAAGCACTTACTTAACTGTAACCCTCCCATTAAAATGGACTTCAGGCCATACTTAAAGCTAAGCATGTGCACAGGACTTAAGGACATGCTTAAAGTTAAGCACATGCTTAAGTATTTTCCTGAACTGGGATATCGGAGGGTGGATTAACCTGATTCTTGAGTCCTGACTGCAAACATTCCTCACACACTTCTGCATAGGTTCAATACCATGTGCTTTATTTACAATATGCTATACAGGTGCTTGTCTTCTACAGCATAAGGGTTTTTACCTTCTCCTCAGACACAAGAATCTGGGCTTCTCTGCCCCATCCTTCCAACCACCCCTACTCTTCTCTTCTGATCTGGTTTTTAACTGGCCCCAGCTGAGGTGCAGCATCACCTTGCCAACTTTATCCAGCTTTTAGCCAATTATCTCCTCACACTGGCCCCTGTGGGGACCCTTGCAAAGTGTGCAGAGTGCTGAGTCAGCCGTAAGCACCTCTCCCTGTCACATGGAATCACACAGCAGAAGCTGGTGAGTTCATTCCTCATTCAGGGGTCTAGGGCACTGGAGGAAGCAAGAACTATTCATATGAGTCAGGGTCTGAAGGATCAGGCTCTTACTCTCTAACTCTGGCACAAGAGAAGGTTATGAAATTAATTCTCACCATAATAAATGGGAGTTCCCTGCATGATGACTGGGGGTGGGAGAAGAAGCTCTTTTATGTGCAGCATCCAAGAAAACTGCATGAGGGATTCAGTTAGTAGGAACACGTGGTAATTCGAAGTGTTACTAAAATAGTCCTTTGCTTCCTGAAATTCCCTTTCTCCGAAGACTGAAGTTTCTCTAGAATCAAAAGCTGCATACTTTGCGTTTCCTCCCCAGCTTTGATTCTGAGCCTTTGGTGAAACCCTCAAAGATAATCAGTTTTCACGGTGACGCCCTCCAGATCCTCAAGTCCAATGATCAAGGTGAAAGGCATTTTGTGAGGGATTAATGACCTGCTGAGAGTAGCTGATGGCCCCAAATCTGTTAAATCTGGCTGGTTGCTAATCCCCAGGCAATGCTCTGTCCTGCACTGAAGATGGTCTTGTTTTAATATAAGTGGAATAAAAAACATAAGTGTATGGAATATTTTCAGGATAATTCAACTTCTTTTGATAGCCATATGGTATTGATAGAGAATTACTGGCCTGTGTTTTAGCTACTCAGACAGCTTGGTTGCTCTCCCAGCTTCCCCATCGATTTAGAATGTATAATAGTCTGTGGCAGAGGTTTTCAACCAGGGGTACACGTACCCCTGGGGCTACTTCAGAGTATCATAGGGGATACACAAGAGGATTGGGGTGACTTCCCTGGGCCCTGTGCTTTGGGGAGCCCCGCTCCAGACACAGGGGGAGGCGGGCGGCTGCAGCCTGCCTCTTGGCTGTGCGCTGGACCGGGCGGGAGGCAGACAGTCGGGTACTGAGGGTGCCCCTGGGCACTGGCCTGCTGGGGTCTCTGGGCTGGCACTTCACGACGCACAGCTGGGAGCCTCCTGCACCACTTGTCCCTGCTGCACGTCATGAAGGGCCAGCTGGGCGCTCCCCTCCCCAGACTGGGGGTGAGGCCACCCCATCCGAGCCAGCACCGGGCTGCAGGTAAGTGCCGGGGGGGGGGGGGGAGCCGGGCGCCGACACCTCACGCAGGAGGAGGTAAGCAGCATGTTCTCCTCCTCCCCTGCAGGTACAGAGCCCCCTCTCCCACAGATACAGACCCCCCCTCTCCCCAAGGCAGTGGGGGGGTGGCTCCATCTTGTGGGACCCTGGGACCCCTCCTGTGCTGCGAGGGGGGGGGGCATGTGAGGCCTGGGGGGGGGGGGGGTCCAAATGCAGGCTTGGCCCTCGGGCACCAGAGATCCAGAGTTTGCCACTGGAGCCAGGTGGGAAAACCATGAAGGGGTACTTCAGGTGAAACCTTGAGACCGTAGGGGTAAAGTTTCTAAAAAAGGTTGAAAATCCTGGTCTCTGATCTTACTGTATGCACATTGGAAGGCTATAAAACAGTTTCAAATATGATGTGACATATTGAACAAGATGTTAATCACCATGTCCTGCCAGTCTGGTGCTTACAGGCTAGAACATGGATAAGCTGTGGTGCACAAACTCAACTATATTGTTTCAAAAGCAGTCTACATTATTATTATTTTATTATTTATTTGTCCTGTGGTTTCACCCAAAGACAAGATCAAGACTCCCTGTGTTAGGTGCTGTACAAATACACACTAGTCCTTTATCAGATAATGCAGTGAAGGCATCATACGCTAAGAAAATTCCACAGCATTTAAAGGGATCATAGTCTCATTTTATTACCATGTAAAATTCTTTGAATTGGGACCAACCAATGTTCTCAATGTACAAGATAATTGGTAGGTCAAAATGTTGTGGGCCCTGCTCAGCAGTTTTATATGGTAATAAAAGGAGGTTATATTGCCTTTAAATACTCTGCTGACTTTCCTCTCTCATTAGAGCACACTTCTGCGGTTGCTTCGTTTGCTGATAGTCGAGTTTTTATTTGGTTCCTTGGAGTCCACATGTCTTTCATCGTGTCATATGATTCAAGAGCCTATCTGCATTTGTAACAGCATAATTAGGTTTAACATAGCCACTTATTTGACGATTGTGTTTTTCTGCTATATTTGAAATTATGGTTTCATGAACTTAATTAACAACATAGGGCCCCATTTTCAGAAAATGCTCAGCATTGGCTGACCTCTACTTCCAATGAAATCAAGGAGAGTTTTACCATTAACTTCATCTGGGATCAATGTTAAATCAATGCTGAGCACTTTTCAAAATACTCCCCATTATTCTTTTAAAAATCATCTTATCTACTTGTTTTAATAGCAGCCCATCACTCTGGAGCTATATCATGTGTCTCAGCCTACCAAGAACCAAACTTTAAAGGCACTCAACAATTGTAGTATCATTCACGCTCTAGGGCCCAATCAGTATGTTAAATTTCCAATGTCAGTGTCTTGTCAACAAGGTCTCTGCAGGATGTGCAAGGTATGAATTAATACCCATCATTTCTGCCTTGTCATGTCCCTTTGTTCAATCAGAATTTAACAAAGTGTTGCTCAGTGGAATAGACTGTCTTTCAAGTACATGAATGGATGATGCTAACCCGACTGAAGCAAATACTAAGGAGAAGTCTTTAAGGCTATCACTATTCAACGAGAGCAAAGCCAGCAAGCCATCTTGTTGTGAAATATGTTTAATAATTGGTTGGCATCCCCAATTATATTTAATCCAGGGTACAACTGTGCTTTCAATAGTGGCAGCAACACAGATGCCCATTATGTGCAGGGAGGGGTAATTGACAGAGTGGCACCAGCAATGTAATTAAAAACATTTTCTTCTCCAGCATGAGACTTGTGATTCGGTCCCAGCTCTGCTTATAGCTATAGTGTGGGCAGATATTACTTTTGGATTGGATTAGCAGGACCTCACTTGCTGCTGATGCCTCCTGTTGTACGGTGGTACATTTTTAATGATGTCTGGAGAATTTAGGTATCAAAAACAAGCTCTGAAGGCAGCACAGTGGGAAGTTGCCTGAGTAACGTGGAGATCAAAGGAAGGCAACACAGCATTGGTCTGTGTGCTTGAGAGAAAGTGTTTTGATTTAAGAAGGTTTAGGCACCTCATTAATTAAACTGTGTGTGGGATGTTCTCCTGTTGCTGGTGTGGTGGAAAGATATATCCCCTTGCATCAAGAGCCTGTTAAATTCAGTAAATGGACGGTGCAAGTGAAACAAGAATGGGCAGGGAGTGTTGTCTAGGGAAGGCAATTGGGAGTAAAAAAACTAAGTTTTCTTTCCCGTTCTGCTGCTGATTTGGTGTGTGACTTCAGATTTTTCAAAAATAGGAACCTAAAGTTCAGGCTCCTAAATCAGTGGGTGGATTTTCAAAACTCCTCGCCACCCAGCAGCTCCCACTGAGGTCAATGAGATCTGTTGGATATGCGGCACTTCTGATAATCGAGCCATTTAGTTAAGCACCTAAAATAGGGATTTTGAAAATCTTGATCTTAATTTCTCTGTGCCCATCTGTAAAAGCTGATACATAAGCAAGTGATCCAGAGAGGTGGTGTATTAGTCAAACCAATGAGAATCCTGTAGCACCTTAAAGACTAACAAATTTCTGCAGGCATAAGCAAGAGAGGTGGCTGAAACGGGGAGGGGAAAATACAGTGGACTTCTAAGTAACAAAGGCACCATCTGAAAAAGGTAAAAACGAATGAGGGCATCATTTATAAATGCCTTGTATTTCCCCCACCCCTTTAGTCACTCTGTCCTCTTTTGCTCAAGTGTCATCATCACTTCAATGCCTGCAGCAATGGCTATTACTGCAGAGCAGGTATGGAGCAAGAAAGCAGCTGTAGGTTGTTAGGAAGAGGAGCTTTGTCCGTGTTAGTGTCTGTTGGTTCAAGGTGTGAGCAAGACTGACTCTACGGCTCCCTCCCTCTGGGATTTCCTTCTTGAGTGCAGCTTCACCTCTTTGTTGGAAACTATAACATTAATGGTAAAGGTGCACGTCACTAGTGTCCGGACTCCTTATACAGCTCACTATGCACTCAAACCTGCACCCAGTTTTGAAGATCCTGGCCTGTTGGACACCAGCACCAAGGTCTGTGAGTTAACTGTGCGTGTGTGCAAGGTTTACAGTTGGCAGAAGGGGGCACAGAGGACAGTATTAGAGAGAGTCTCATGATCTAGGGTTAGTGAGTGAGTGTTTCTTTTAAAAGGCACACTGTAGGTTTCTATTGGAAATTCAAGCAGAAGGGTCTGTTCTGAACCTGCACACAGGTTCTCAGGCACTTCATGCCAGGACTGATAGATTAGTGTCACTGTTTACAGCAAAAGGCTTTTTCTCTCCTGGGTGTCTGAAGAAGGCAATTTTCTGCCAGAATATTGTTGGGGTGTTGTTTTCTTTTCTTTTTTAAAAAATCTCTTTTCGCCTTGTTCCTTTGTTGTGTTGGGGAAGGATTGCACTGAAATGTTTACTTGCACTGTAGACAATATGTTGTGCTGAGAGTCCAGGGGTTCCATCCAGACCTTTTGCAATTTCCTGCTCTTACTGTTGTTCTTGTGGCTGTTGGGGTTTTGGTGGTTCTTCCAAGCATGAGCTTGTGTAAATCACTGAAACCTAGGGTGAAATGGTGGGATAACTGGCAGTAGTTAGAGAGGGATCTTTCAGCCAGACAGTCCATCAAGTCACAGCCCCACTAGGCAACAAGATGGAACATACATTCTTCTGGAAATGATGCCATAGTCGCCCAATGTTAGCTGGATTGGTTTGTTCCAACAAAAGTATGGGGGGGTGGGGGAATGATTGAAATATGCTTCTGTTATTAGGTTTATTATTAAATCTGATGAGGATTTCATAACATAAAATCATGTTGGGTGTTTAAGTATCAGGCTCCACTTATGGGCATCAAATCACACTTTTATCTCCAAATCTAGACCTAAATTCTTCTCTACCATATGCAGATCCAACTAGTTCATTTTTTACATTTACTTTACATGTCAAGTGAAAAATTGTTCCCCTTGTGTTTTTCTCCCCCATTCCACTGCAAACTAATGTAATTTGTTTCACATGTATTAGTGGATGAAATTAACAAGCCCTTCACTGTGTGCTAACATGGCACAACTAACTTCACCCTAGCTAGTGGCATCCAGGGTTTCGATGCGGCACGTGTAATTGAGAGATGAGATAAGGCAAGGCTCTCCCTCTGCTGGGTCGGTTCCCCTGTGACAGCTGGAATAAGGGAGATACGAACTAAGTGAGATTTTAAAGGGCTTGTTGAAAGACACTTGGCAAAACCTTTCATCACAAGGTGATGAGACTTCTAAAAGTCCCTTGAGGTTAATTCTGAAGGAAGGAATCTCCTGTCACGTGAGCTAGACTTGGCAGCTCTGCGCACCCACCTAGCCCCTGGCAATTCTGAACTCAACCCTCCCGGTACCACACACAGACAAACAAACTCAGGAAGGAGAGTTTCACAACAGAAACTATATAATGATACACACCTGCGTGGTGCTCACGGGGAGGGGCTAGGTGGTTTCCATTGGTGTCCAGGGAGAGCCAAGGAAAATCATTTTCGGTTACACCCTAAACAGTTCCTGTAGAAAGCAGCTGCAGGAAGAAGGGGCCCAATCCTTGTGTACTGAAGTCCTGTTGACTTTACTAGGATCAGCCCCCAAGTGCATGCACCGCAAAGTACAGTCAGTGCAGCAGGGGAGCCTTTGGTATAGAGAGTTAGCTGCCCAGTTTCTGCTCTCAAAGACTTCAGTGCCTGTGAAGTCAGTGGAGATGGGGTGGTACAACTGAGAGCAGACTCACGTGTGTGGCAGCGATAAGAAGAGCAGTGTGTGACAATGATTTATTTTTATGCCTCTCACACAAGGAATGATTAGATTGGATAAGAAGCAAAACTTTTGTCCAAAACATAAAAGGAACCTATTTTGTGATTTGGAAAAGGGAGGCTAACTTCTGTGTGGCTCTGCCCTTCTAGCGGGGACTGCTAACATCAAAAAGTAATTGACATGCTGTCTCATAGAGGGGTCATGTTAGAGTAAGGCAGGTAGAGGTGTTGTGCTGTGTATTAGCTTTGTCTCCTTGGTGGCTAAAGAGAGCCAACAGTAAGTGACTGTGGCTGTACATGGTGACTTAATGTGTAGCACAAAGCTTACCAAAGGATTGGTTCTTGCTTATTGCAAATGGGGTAACAAGCAGGATTCTTAGGTTAAAGAGGCTCAGCCTATTCTGAGTGGAGACAAGAAGATTTTCACGGGAATCTAATAAGAGTACAGGAGAATCAGTTTCATCAGCATCCTGATAAATGCCACAGGTATGGATCATTGCCAGGGGACAGATTGAATTACTCTAAACAATGGGTCACTGGCACATCAAGTCCATTTAAAGCACATGCCTGGCATTGCCTACAAACCTGTTCACAGTTGTTCACAAGTATGAATCCGTGAATCAAGGTTTGCTAGCCTAGATTTTCCACTTCGCAGCTAGCTCCTTTCAAGCTTTTTCTCTGCTTCACTGTGGTTGCTAAATGATTCATTCTTCTCTTAAAAGGGTCTTAGTGGCTTGTATATTCATTATTTGTCATGGCTCCACTGAACATTTGCCTCTGTCTCAGTTTGTCCAGCTGTAAAATTGGGACAATTATAAAATTTACCAATCTCTGTAAAAAGCGTTAAGATCCTTGGATGGAAAGTGCTATATCAGTGCAAAGTGTTGTTGTGAGCTCACTTCCGCAATGGGGAAGCTACACTTAACTGCAAGTTGCAACATAAGAACTGGCTTTTCCTTTGTTGTTCTTGAATCAGACACCAGTGAGATTGTTTGTTTGTAGTACAGGCTGAGAGGCTGGCAGAAAGGGACTGAAAAGAAAATCATGCTCATTAAACATACCTTGTAAACAGGACAAACCAAGAGTACATCTTGCATGTGGAACTTATTAATCTGTATTCTGGTTTTAGTATTTATTTGCATTAGAGTACTGTCTGGAGGCCCTAACAAGATAGGAGACCTATCGTGCTCGGTGCTGTACAGACGTAGAGTAAAAGACAGTGTCTGCCTCAAAGATCAAATTGATTTGCAAATGAAAACATCACTAAGCTCACTTCATTGTCCCCGTGCTGAGAGGAGACAAAATGAAGGTATACAAAATAAGGAATAGTTTTGAGAAGTGGAGCTGGGCACTCCTATTTACCCTTCCTTATAGCGCTCCAATAAGGGGACAGTCAGTGAAATGGAAGGGTAGCACATTACAAACTGGTAAAAGGAAATGCTGTTTTTCGTGATGTGTAATTAGTCTGTGGAACCCACTGCCACAAGATATCAATGCTATGAACTTAGCAGGATTTTTAGAAGGCCTGGATATTTGTAAAGATAATGAGAATATCCACTGCTACTTTAGATAGGCTAAAAAAATTAGAAGTCTTTGTTCTTCAGGACACAAGCCAAACACTGACGGGTGAGGAAGAAATGTTCCTAGTGGACAGGTTATTTCATAATTACCCAATATGAGGTTTGAAGCAGCCTTTGAAACCTTTCCTTTGAAGCAGCCAGTACTGGCTACTGTTGGAGAAAGGTTACTGGACAAGATGGACCCCCTGCTCCGACCAAGTCTAGCAATTCCTGTGTTCCTGTTTGTCTTCTGTCATTGACTTTCACTTGACTTCATGGTCATCCTATGTGTGCATGAAGTGACACTCTCTCGATTAGTTAAGAGATGCCAGTGCTCCAACACTGGCATGGGTAGATACATCCACACACACAGAGTGAAATCTTCATACTTGGGACATGTTGATACAGTTCATGGCCTATTACCTATTTGAATGGTTGTCCCAAACCAAAGGCAGATTGGGCCTGCCCATTGGGCAGGTACCATTATTGGGGGGAGGGTAAAGGCACAGCTGAAGTCTTTGCACTCTTGTGAATTTGTCTTGAGAAGTGATTTGAAGGAGGAGACTGTGGCAACCTTATGTATAAGAAGGGTGTGGCACATTTTTTCTTGTCCTGTGTCCTGGTAACTGTTTTTTTCCATCAGTTTCACAAACAGTTGTCTGTGATTCAGTGCAAACCACTCATTGAATCAGTGGGAAACAACTGAAAACCTTTTATATCGAGAAAAATGTTCATATTGGCTTAAAGTCCTCTGTTTTATGGGAATGAGCGTGAACACTCCCTTTGTTTTGTACATCCCTACAAAGCCATTCGAATCGAAATGGCAGCTGACCCAGAAATATAGCAGCTGCGTTACTGGCTACCACTAAAATAGCCTCTCAGTGACCTAGTTTCTTTTCACACTTTTCAGAGAGTGCATTTAGTTGGTCCTCTTTAATAATACAGCAGCAACAAATTAATCAGTGGATCACTGAGATCCTAGATAGAGTGAACATAGAACCGGTGAATCAGGTGGCGTGAACAGGAACCACACTAATGCTTATAACAGTTTGGAAAAGTCTAGAAAAAGTGGAACTTCGGAGAAGAGAACTATTCAATTGTGGGTGAAAGTTTTCAAAAGCATCTAAATTACTTAGGAGCCTAGATCCCATTTTCGAAAGTGTTTGTCACGTAAGAGTCATTGAAAATCAATGAGACTTAGGCTGCTGTGATTTGGGCTCCTAAATCACTTAGAGACTAATTTGAAAATGTTCTCCTGTGTCAGTGTTTTCCCCCTAGAACACTAGATTGTACGGGCTTACAGCCTGGTAAACATTAAGGAAGGTGTGTATATATTAGAGATGTGAAACCAAAATAAAAACGTGTATTGGGTGGCCTGAATTTCAACCTTTTGGGGGTATCTGAATGTTTCCTAATGTTAACTGGGAAAATACTGCAGTCTGGAACATGTGGTAAGGTGAGGAATAGGGTAGAATTTCACACAATGAATATCAAGCCTTCTCAGAGGGGATGGCTTGGAGGTCTTCCTTGAACTTACCCTGACATTAATTACAGCCTCCACCCCCTGGCTCTCACAGCCATGGCTATAGGTCTTGCCTTCTTTTTTTTTGTGCATAGCTCTTAGCCTTACCTTATCTCTCTTGCTAATAAATGTGTATCAGTCACATTTCTACAAGCGAAGCTCTTGTAAAAAGGGCTTTCTATGTAAATACAATTCACACCCAGTTTTGCTTAAAGGTGGTACCAAACGTAAACCGTCAAGAGCAATCTTGTTAGCACTTATGGTTTAACTGTCTAATTGCATTTAATTCCGTTCTAGTGCTGTTTATGTGGAGCAACAGTGACATCCGTTGGCCTGTTAAACTAGTCAGAAGTACCATACAACTAAATATACACCCAGGATGTATGGTACTTCAAGGAGAGTATCTCAGAGCCTTCCTTCACTAGTTAGAGTACACTTTTTCATATAAGTATCTGTCACATGCTTTCCAAAACAGGCAGACAATAACACTAGGGCCCAGCTCCTCAAAGCTATTTAGGTGCCTAATTCCCATTGAAATCAGGGAGTTAGGTGCCTGAATAAATTTTGAGGATCTGGGCGTTAGCTCTTATCTAGCTTGTGGTTTACAGCCTCATAGCACTTTCCAGACATTAACTCATCATCCTCACAATACCTCTGCAAGCCATAAGTAAGAACTAGTCATCCCATTTTCTACTGAAAATGTTTGGATGGAAAATTTTTGTCCAGGTCTCCTCACATTGCCATTTTTATAGCATCAGAGTCAAACACGTATTAAGTAACGTGCCCACACCGCAAAAAGGAGTCTGTGTTAGAACTGGGACTAGAACTCAGAAGTCTATAGTCCCATGTTTGGAGCACTGTACCAGGCTGAATCTCTTCCATCTCATATATCCATTCTTGGCACAGCCCTGCCCTTAAGAAGAAAGGCAATTAGAACTTTACACAACCAACATCAAAGCCGAGATCCATAACATCTCGATTCCAATAGGGTAGGAATAGAGTTGAGTGTAATTCAGCAGTGTCAGTTCACAGGGGTTCAAGCGCTCTGTTTTTATCTTTCTGGTTTCACCTCATGTAGATTTACACCCTCTGAGTTTTTAGATTTGGGTTTGAACCCCAAAATTCAAACCACAACTACCAAATTTCACACTCTCTGCACTGGAAAGGTACAAATTCAGCCAAAAGTTACTTCAAATTTGGTTCAGACCCAGGAAAATTGGTCTAGTTTTGGTGTTGTTAAGATGGAGCAACAGTGACATCCAGATTTGCTAAAAGGCTCACAAATCTTGGAGAATCTGGTTGAAATTTTGATTTTGCAACTGTGCCAGGGGGGTTTGGTCTGGCTTCAGAATTCATTACAAATCATTTGTGGTTATAGCTCAGAATTCTCATCAACATTACTGGGCAGGGAGATGTGGGCATATGTGCAGCTAAACCCTCCTGATCTGTGTTGAAACGTACATATTTCTCATCATTTCAGAGGAACTAACAAAATAAGAGTCAAAGTGAAGCAAAGTGTTAGCCTGGGGGACTCTTCTTTTTAAAGAAAAATAACAATAAAAAGCACTCCAAAATGGAATGTTACTTATATCAATTTCGTATTAAATCACTGTATTCAAAGATTCAGAGACACGTAAGTTATTGTGTACACAGTGATGAACATCTTTGATGAAGCAGAAAGCCGTTAAAAATTATCAGCAAGATTAAACTCAAGCTATGACTCACCGAAAATAATACTCTGATCCCTTGTTTGCAAAACTAGCTGGTTGGCCAAGTCAAAGTACTGGTAGTGTCGATTGGTGTTTAGACTATTTCAGACTTCTGTTATCTCAGACTTCTGTTAATCTCAGACTTCTGTTAATTAGAAAGGGGTTTTAGGTCCAAATATCCTTCCGACCTGCTGGCCACCCACAATTTCCGTTACGGTCAATGTGAGTTGTCTGTGATCAGCAGAAGGCCTCTCATTGACTTCAGTGGGGGTTTGGATCAGGCCCCAGGTCCACAGCATTTTTCAAGATCTGGCCCATTTTCATTTAGGCTGAAGAAAGCAACCCCACAGGCTGTAGGTCAGTGCTTCCTGGCCCTTATTTTGAAGTCACTCTTTCAGATTTTGTTGCGCATTTGCATATAGCACATGGGGGGAGAGAGAGATCAGATAGAACAGAACTAGATAGATAAGAGTACCGTCTCATTATGGACAGAGCTGCCCTACCGCATACATTTTGCAGACAAGAAAATATTTTAATATCCCCAAAGCATAGTGAAATCATTGTCTCAATCAAGAGAAGCCAGGAGACTGTTTCACTGCAGGGTGTAGTTAGATGGCTGGGCCTGTAGAACTTGGGCTGCTCTTTACGGGTGAGTGCTCAGTGGACATCTATTGATGGTGCTTTGCCAGAATTGCTTCGCCTCCATTTCCCTGGGTGCTTCCAAACCTCATTCTGTCATTTCCCTACAGTGTTTTCTCCCAGCACATTTGATGTCAGCCCTTTGATAGTCTGTCCCCCACCTGCATACTTCTTCCATCAGCTAATTTCATTAGCCTCTCTCGATGCTTGCCTCTTTCTCAGACTTGCTCAAATTCCTTGCTAAAGCTTTTCAATAAGCCCTGTCTCATAGTTCATTACAATCCCCTTATGCTCCCTTTGAGATTCTGTCTTCTCTCTTTACTACCTCCCTGATTGCAGTGCTTTCTCCATCAGCATCCCTCCAGACTCTGTGATGTTCTCTCAACTTTCCCCCACCAGTTGATATCCTCCGGCATGCCTCTCCACACTGCAGCTGTCTCCAGTTGGTGCAAGTATACTTTTAATATCTGTTCATGCACCAAAAGGGCATATTTAGTCTTTCTCAGACTCCAGTTTATCACTCTCTAATGTGCATAGTACGCTGCTTTCCAGATCAGCTGTCCACAGTTTTGCTGGTTTGCAGGAGTTGATTTTTAATCAGCCCTTCCTAACCACTGGAATTTCCCATGATGTTTACTCTTTGATGTCCCTTGAGTTCTTTCTCTCATTCCTGTAGTATTTGGTTTCACTGGGAGTGGCTGTCTGTTGGCGGTAGCTTCCTTGTCTATACTTTGTACATATTTCCCATGACCAGGATTCAGGACAGAGCACTGGATAAAATCCATCTGGTTATGCTTTAGAGGGTATTACATTGTTTTAAAAAGATAATTTTGTAGAAGAGGTATAAAAATAATTCCCCTCTGACCATTTCTATTAACAGTGCTGGGTAACCAATACTGCCGTAGAACTCCAGGTGGCCTGGTGCTGGGGGCACACATGGCAGTGATCACCGCTGCATCTTTGAATGGGTTGTGGTGTGCACCAGCCCTGCCTGCACTGGTTCAGCCTGGGATGAAGGCAGTGTCTTTGTGGGTCATACCACTGCTGCTAAGCTCTCTGTCATTGTACTCAAAGCACATAAGGACTGGGATTATGGATAAAGGAATTGGAGTGGAAGGGTCCGTGTGCCCTTGTTTTCCACTTGTATGTCAATGTGTGTGTGTGGGCTGGGGGGGGGGGAGAGTAGCCACAGTCTAGCCCTGGGATCAGGGTTGGTCAAATTTTGATTGAAACTATTTTCCAACCAACAATTGTTTTTCAGTAAATACAATGTATGGTAAAAAGTGTCTGCTCTCCACAGGAAATGTCAATATTTCATCCAAAACCCGAATATCCAAAAACTAAAAAGTCCAAAATGGTGTCTCCTGGGAGTTTTAACTTGGTTACTTCATGCTCCCATTGTCCTCTGTGGTCCAGGCTCTCTGGCTAGATGACATCTCCAATGATTCCCCCCAGCCAGGTACTCCTGTGACATACCCCCTCCACTCATCGAGAGGGAAGAAAGTCTGACCAGAAAACCTGGCCCCCAGAAGAGAATGGGAACATGCCATACCTGAGCTACAAATCCCCTGAGGCACCACTATGCCATTCTGAATTGAAATATTTGGTTTTCAGCTGAAACATTCTGGGTTTTGGTATTTGGCCAAACATTGAAATTTTCCATTGGAAAAAACCTCTATTTTCTACCAATGACATCACATGATGTAATTTATTCTTACAGTCTGTGGTCCTGATCCTGGCAAGATTTACACAGAGACTTAACCTACTGCCCACTGAATAATCCCATGGATATTGTTGTGCTGAGAATGCTATGATTCACACACACAGGACTCACCTGGGTGCCCAAGAAGAGCAGAAGAGGAGTTCTGTGTGTGAAAGTCCTGTAATTTATGCACTCAGAGGCTAGTGTGAGCTAAGCCGCATGCATTCATAGCCCTTTGAGAATCTGGCCCTTAAATTACAATTGCAGCAAAATGGTTTGAAACACAAGAGAGACACAATTTTATCTGAAAAAGATACATGCTTCCTTTGCAAAGGAAGTTCCTAAGTATTCTAGGTTAGTTTGTATCATCTACCTAGGACTTGCATTTATTCCCATGAACGCCTAGATTACACTGGTATATAGTGATGATTGCCAGTGACAATCTCTGTTGACCATTTTATGCCCACGATGCCTGATGTACTCAGCTGTTCCTTCAACCCTGAACGTCAACATCAGTGTGCTGAGGAATTCTCTCAAGGATGATGTAGCAAGGAACTAATGGGAAGTTTTCTTTCATGATGCTGGAAGTAGAACCAGACTTAGCGCTTTTCTGTCCTATCTGGACATTGTTCTGCCTGTTTGTCCATGAATCAGTTACATCTGCACTGATGGCTGTTATCATATATTAGCTGAAAACTTCCAATATGATGCACCAAAAATACTTCCTTTGGTTCACATGATTACAACACAATAGACTCCACTGCCTGTGCTCCCTTTGCTACAGTGCGTCTCGAGAAACCTTAACATCAGTGGTAAAGTTGTTTTAAGATATCACAGCATGACCCCAATCTTAGTCTCCTCTGGCCATACACACCCTGAATTGATTCATTCATAACCTTTTTGTCATCCTCCAAATAGGGACTGAACCTGGCAGGTACAGGAGCCTTTGCCAATCAGGGCTGTGGAATTCTTTATCAGACCATTTTCACATAGCACATGAGATCCATTGGTTTGAAAGCACTGTAGGAATTCACTGGCCAGGAGCCCTGCTGTCATTTGGCCTGGCTGCTCCCACCTGGAGCTGACTTGGGGGTTACATCCGGTGCTGATGGGGTTCAGGAGCATTGCTATGGCTCCACTACTGGTTGAAAATAAACAGAAAGCATTTCAGGTTTATGGCCAGTTGTGGTTTCAAGTTTGGCTTGTTTCACTGAGCACCTTGGCAACCCACTTTAACCCATAACTGGAACTCTGTGACGCTTCCTGATCTTTGCATAATCCCCTAAATGCTCAAGGGGTGATTAGGGATTTCAGCCATACAACTCCCACCCTAGTCAGAGGCGCAGCTTTGTGATCTAAGCATCCTGTTTGGAATACGTAGAGCCGGAGTGTTCTCTGCTCCACAGGACAGGTCATAGGATCGGCTCCACCGTCTTCCATCCTTCTGCCATTACCAGGAGCAAAAGCTGTTCAGCAGCACAGGTATGAGCTTTATGGCCTCAGGCCTGTCACCAGAACTGTCCGCTCCTGTGTTGGCAGAGACATGGCCATTACTTGACTGAGCCATGGGGATTAAACCAGGCCTCAAGGGTGGTTTCTGCAGGTCCCAGTTGAAGAACATTGCAGTGAAGGAGGAGTTCAGTTCCTTCTCCACCACTGTTAATTCCACGTCTCTCCCCAGCTCTGAATGAAATGAACGTGTATTTAACTTCAATTTCCCCCTCTACAGCAGTTACAAGGAAACAGAAGTTGCTCCACTGCTGGGAGCAGACAACCTTATGTGCCCCTTTCACAGCTGGGAATGCTCAGGGGAGTGCAGAGCCTGACCGCTTGGCCAGTTGGAAGGGCTAAAACAAGAGTGAAATTTGCCAGACGGGCAATGCGGACGGCTGGGCTACATTCTGGTTCCAGTTACACCGGTGTGAATAGGGTATAACTCCATTGAAACCTGAGTAACTCCAGAGGCCAAGGGAGAAGAAGGATGGTGGGGTCAGTTCTTGGCTCTGCCAAAGATTGTGTGTGACACTGGGCAAGTCATTTCATTTCATCAATCCTCCGTTCCCCCTCAGGGAAAAGGAGAGAATCGTATTTCTTTTGTCTGCCTTTGTCTATTTCTATTTTAAGGACCGTGGGGCAGTGGCTGTCTCTTAGTATGTCTATATATGGCACCTGGTACCATACCAGGTGTATGGCATATGGCCATCTCGACTTTGAACACTACTGTGGTACAAATAATGACAACGTCTGACCTGAATGTCGCTAGATCTGCACTCTACAGCACTGCACTAGCAAAAATGCTCTATTTAAAACAGAGATGATGCTTTAATTCAGAAAGATTATTAACATCCAGCTCAGTCATGATATCCAGCTCAGTCATCAGCTGCCATAGGCACCCATGCAGAGGAGTAATGGGATATAATGCCTCTCCTTATTGCTTTGCATGGGCTACCCATATCCCAGGTGGGGGGGATGAGAAATGCAGCTACCCTGGGGCTACCGCCCCCCCCCCCCCCAATATGATGGGTGTGAAGGGGTTTGGAATGAGGCTGCCCCAGGAGCTCAGAGCTCATGGTGACCCCACACTCTGGCCCCCCGTGATCTGTTTGTATGTTTTCGGCAAACAATGCTTTATTACCGACCCAGTGAAAAGAAGGAACGTAAAATTCAAAAAAAGAACATCTTGTGAAGCTGCTGTTCTCAGATCTCCGCCGATAAGGACAGTTCCAAGTGTGGGAGAAGTTTCCTGCTCTGAGATTTATTTACTTGTTAGAGAAAAGCCACCTTCAACTCATTATTTTTTGTTTCTAGCACAGGTTTTAATTTGGTGAGAAAATATCTTTCCCATAAGGAAGCAATTCTGCCTCATTAACTTCTATAAAAAGCATCCCCCCCAAGCTCAAAATGCTAAAAGAAGCATAAATTAAGGCAAAGTTGGTTGTTTGCTGCTTTAATCAACAAACAACCTTTAAAAAGGACCCACAAAAGATTCTCTAAATTAAATTTATTAGTGAGTGCAAAAGACTCGGCCTCCCAACTACAAACCCCCTGCCCAGGGTGTTTGGAGGGGGTCAGGTTTCCAGAGTGGCTGGTTTTGTTTACAGTGTCTTACTGTCTAGGCAAGTTGTTGTGGTTCCATGCATCTCTGTCAAACTTTTGTGTTGCAGCTGAACTGCAGTGACTTGGGACAGAGTCTGTTAATTAGGACTTCAAAAGCCCCCTCCCTTTTCTTTGGTGTATAAATGTACTTTTTTTTTAAATTTGTTTGTCAGTGGTTCAGGAGGAGAGAGCAGCTTTTCAAAGCAGGAGAAATCTGCCATTCTGTGCTTCCTTCTTTCTACCTCTCCTGGCTGCCAGGAAACAATTAAATGCAGGTCTTGCTTTTTTCTTCTCCATTATATGTTTACAAATCACCCTCCTCTGTCTCCTCTCAACAATATCACAATTATTATTATCCGTATTCCAGTGGCAACAAGGATTGGAGCCATTGTGCTGGGTGCTGTACAAACATAGAATACAAGACAGTTTCTGCTCCAGTTTATAGTCTTGAAGACAAGACAGGCAAACAACAAGAAAGTAACTTTCCAGAAGCACAATATTTGTAAGTTACAGAACGTTTTCTTCCCAGTTTCACTTTCACACAATCACCTTCCCCGCCAACCTGCTGTGTGTTCAGCTGCCAAACTTCAGACTATTGAATTTGTTGTTTTAACTATAAGGGGAAGAATCCACCAGTAAAACTGAACAGGGCTGGATCATATCCTGCTAGGTTGTGAGGGTTTTTGTTGTCTTTGTTTTAATGGTAAACCTCCTACCTCAGTATGGTGACTCTGAAACTTGCAGTGCAAGGGGAACTCCAAAAAAATCACTTCTGTGTATTGGAAAAATTGCCTTTCCCCAGAAGAGTGTCGCCTTACATTTATGTGGGCATCTCTTTTCCTACCTCACAGGAATTAATTTGTAGTAGAGATGAGTCCAGGGCAGGAGCATTTGTCTGAACATCCCCAAACTTCGGAGGGTGGTTCTGAATCACTCCTGGTTCAGGTTTGGCTTTTGCAAAACCAAAAGCTTACTGGGGAAGTCTTGCAAAACCTAAACCTCCCACTGTTCTTGCCCATCTCTGATTGATATCCCTGGCTTTGACACCCTCCCCGCCTCCTCCTCCTCCCCCCCCCCCCCCAACTGCATTGCTCTCATTCCCCATGGTCGGTGGATGAGTCATAGTTGCAAACAACCCCTCAGAGGAAATCATTCTTCTTAAATGCAGCTTATGTCTTATTTCAAAAACTAATTTCCTCCCTTCCATCCCCCTCCTGCCCTTCCTGCACCCACAAACGTGACACAGGCCTCACACTCACATCAGCTGCCAGAGTCCCTGCATGGACTGGTTCAGATTTACTGTAGTAGCCTGGCATCTACATTGCCCAGGAAGCCAGTAACATAAATTACAGACTCAAGACAGTTTCCTTTTGGGACATTTGACATTGTCTTTTCTACTTCAGATCAAATCCTTTTTTCATTTATGTGAACCAAGAATAACTCCTCTCTCTGTGCAGCAGCTTACGTGGTGATAAACAGCAGGGAACAAGGCACAGAGACTTACTAGGCTGCAATACTTACCGCCCTGCTCTCCCACTCTCTTGGCTGCTTAGCACTGGTTCCAGCTGATGATTTGTTCTTCCTGTGTCTCAGTCCATGCCTAAGTCTCAGCCTTATTTAAACAGGAAGCAGGAAATTTTCTTAGTTAGTGTATGGGTCTAGTTCAGGCTGTTTGAACTCAGAGGGGTTTCTGCCCAGTGCTAGGATTGTCCAGCATTGCGGTAATGTAGCTGGGTATCAGGGTGACGGGACAAAGCATAGCTTTATAAAAAACTCCCTCGGATGTTCATGTCAAAGTGCTTGTCACTACTGCAACTTTTCTATCATGTCAAATTGTCTGTCTGCCTATTTAATGTTTGCGAGTTTGAGCCAACCCATAATGTTCGGTTAACATAATCTTTAAATTTATTTCCCTTTTTTAATAGTGATTGGAAAAAACGCAGGTTTTTACACAGGAGTGTAAGGAGTTTGTATTATGCACTCATTTGTTGAAATAGACAGGGAAGTGTGTGTTTGTACAAACACACATATGTCTGTCTCTCGGGGCGTTGGTTGTTAATGAAGAGGGTGCCACTCAGACCTGTCTGTTAGTGGTCACATGTTAAAATCCAAAGAGTGCTGTCTATTTTGACGCTACTCGCTTTCCTCCTTACAGAGACTGAACCAGATCATCATCTGGGACCTGATCCAAAGAAAAAGGGTTTCTATTCACATCAGTTGGCTTTGGAACAGGCCCTGGCTATACTGCAGCTGAGGATCCACCCACTGTTCTTTTTGCTTGTTAGTCAAACTCCAGAGAAAGCCATTAATGATTAGATTTTACTTAGCAAAATATAGCAACCACACATCATGTACGAGAAACCGCACATCATGTACGAGTCACACATCCTGTTGCCACCACATTGGATGTACTGGAGAACCCAATCCTGCTCCCCCTAAAGTCAGTACTACAGGAAGAGGATTGGGCCCAGACCTATCTAAGCGTTCAGGATGTATTAGCATTTTTAGCAGCTTTATTTAGGAGAGTGGGAGGCAAGTTATTTTAGAGTGCCTGAAACACATCCCTCCAGTACGGCTGATTCCCTCTGCCTGCGATCTCCGAGGGCAGCATCAGCTGCAGGTGACCCAGTGGGCTCACACTGGTTTACATGCTGTAGTAGAGAACCTTTCATCATCATCCGGTGTTGCAAACACCATCCTAGAAGAATTTGTATTTGGCCACGATGTATTCAGACATCCCGCAGACTTGCTCTGAATGCTGAAAGACGAGGAAAATAGCAAATCTGTCCCAATCAGTCTCAGTACACTGACTTCCTGAAGACCGAGGGGGTTTTTCTTTTGCTGTCTGACGATCACAATTGAAACTTGGCAAGTTGTCCTGGTTAGGGGAAAGAGGACCAGGCTTTAGACACTTGGTCAGATATGGAAATTGCCTGCTCCAGCAAAGCACTTAACTCTAAACATGTAAGCAGTCCCACAGAAGCCTATTCATGAGTTTAACGTGAAGAATGTATTTAAGTGTTTTGCTGCGTTGCGGCTATAATTTCCATTTATCTGGTAAATGCATCAATCCTGCTAATGTACAGTGCTCTGATGTTGATTCAATGCGTTATTTTCAATTCCATCACCCGGCGGCACCAGGTGATGGAACTGAAAACAATGCATTTAATCAACATCAAATTCCATCCATGAACTGAAGGAGATAATGGCCCCACCACCTTAGGAAAGGTCTAGCATGACATTTTGGACATAGTTTGTGTGGTTTATTGTATGTGGTCCAATGACTGGAGGAGTAGATTTCATTTAAGAGGGCCATTGGCTGTAAGCAAGATTTACAGCCTGCAAAGGCCTTTTTGCCATTGTAAACTGGTAATATAACATGGTCCCAAAGTGGTTGCAGATTTTATCACCTCTTGGCCTAAGCTTGCAGACTTCAAGTTTGGGTGGCTTCGCAAACTAAAACCAGCTGCCAACGTGTTTGCTAGAATAGTGCAAACACAGCCTATGTACATCTTCGGCTTGTCCCAAATGAAAGTTCAGCAAAGGCCCATCACGGCTGTGTGTACGTTAATTTTTGGGGGATAGCTCCCACTGTCCCAGCTCCAGCAGTGCAGCTCCAGTGATGATGATAAGAGTGTGAGCCCTAGTATAGTCACTAGCAGATGTAAGCGACCCAATGGTAAACGCGCCAGTGCTCTGTCTACTCTGCGGCTCTCACCATTCCTAGGTGGTGAGTTGTAACATAAAAACGACCATGCTGGGTCAGACCAATGGTCCATCTAGGCCAGTATCCTGTCTTCCGTCAGGGTCCAATGCCAGGTGCTTCAGAGGGAATGAACAGAATGGGTAATCATCAAGTGATCCATCCCGTTGGCCATTCCCAGCTTCTGGCAAACAGCAATCCCTGCCTATCCTAGCTAATAGCTACTACCACTTACCATGCAAAACTCACTCATTTCACTGTTCTCTCATAACCCCACTACCCAAATTACGTATGTAGCAAATTGATCAGTTATGTACATGGGTAGGAAATGTATTCCCGGTCCCTGGGCTCGAGAAGAGCCTTGGACTTGTGGTTTCTTATCTGATCAGACCCTCCAAACTATTTGAAGTTTGCTCTTCTCCAACTGATCACTTTCTCTGTTCTTTCCTGGGACAGCCTGTTGTGCCCCATGTATATGGCAATGGAGTTATCTGCCATTTGAAGCTCCCCGTTATGTTAGCCATTGCTGTCGATTCTTTTATTCACTGACGACATTCTGTGCACGAGCCTGATTTCACACACAGTCACTGAAGCCAGGGCTGTGACATCAACATAGAATCAGCCTGAGCTGAGAGAAGAAACAGGCCCCTTTACCCTGCTTCTTATTCCAGCATCAGGATTCTCCGACATTTGATAAGCTTGCTTGAGTATGTTCAACATCACTGAACACCAAGAGTAAGATCCCTGTGTCTATTCTCAGTGCTGTGCACTGGCCCTAGGGGACCTCAACGGTGTCGTGGGAAAGGCCCTGGGATTAATCAAAATGCTCCTGAGAGGGGGTTATATCTAGGGACATATTCCTGGTTTAGGCAATAATCATTTGCCAGTTTTTATTTTGCAGAGGGGGCAGCATAAACTGGATCTGGAGTAACAGAGGCCAGGTTTCCTTCTCCTGGTTTTTCAGTCACGTTTGTGCTCATCCGGAGTGGCAGTGTTGGATTGTGCCTTGCAGTCGCTCCACAGCATACATGGAGGAGGAGGAGAGGAACGCCTTCCCTCTTGTGACCCTGTGCAGCAGACAGATACAGCCGGACTCTGTGTGCCGTGTCGGAGCGCAAGGCAACCCAAAGGCAGTGAGTCCTTTGCTCTGTATAGGTATAGAAGAATCTCAAAGTCACTGGTACAGCATTTTGGCGTCTTCTAATTTTCATGTATGGTTTAGAAAGGGAAGAGGGCAATGTGAATTCTTGGAGGCTGATTTCACTCTCACGCCAGCTTTAAACTCCTGTTAACTGCATTGACTCTGGTAGAGTCACTCCTTGTTTACTGCAGTATATGGAAGAGCAGGCCTCTAAAATGTGCGGTTGTACATTGTGCACAGCCGAGCTCTGCAAGACAGTTAATGGGAAGTGAAAGTTGCTTTGTAAACTGAACTGCTCTGTTTATCTCCAGGTCAGTTTGTAGTGCAGGAATCCAAACTACTGATCCTGCCAGCTGCCCTGCCAAAGAGTTTGACCCTAATTTGAAGGGATTTTTCTTTCTTTCTAGTGAAAGGTGTGATTTAGTCTCCATGCTAGCACCATAGGACCATGAACTGTTCCGCAGCGCAAAATTAAGTCTGGTGACTTCTTTTCTAGACAGGGTGTAATTCTAGGACTGAGCAAACTCAAAAAACGTCTTTCATGATTTAGCGCTGACAGGAAATTGGATTAAAAAAATAGACTTAAAAGGCAGTTTTTATGTACATTGGGCCTGATCCAGCCGCTCTTACTCATGTGAATAACTCTTATCTAGGAGAATAGTCCAACTGATAGCAAGGCCATGTTACTAGTCGCATTGTTTAATGTGAATGCAGCTACTCAGCCGAGTGAGCATTACTCACGTGAGGGAGGCTTGCAGTATTGTGCCTTCAATAAGGATGCTTTGCCCTTCTCTAGTAGACCTAATTATGCCTCGTGTGTTTCTGCTGCAGTGACAGCCCATTGAAATGCTTACACTAACAGTCCCCTGGTTGACATCGGAGCAGGCTGGAATTGGGGCGATTTCTGGGAGGCGTTCTGATTTCTGGACCCCACTCCTCTCCACTTGATATGACAACGCTCAAAATCCTTGACTTGCAGAGCACACCTTATGCTTTTCCTACCTACGGACCCTGCCATACGGACCCTGCTATCGCGCACTAAAAGTTCCATAGTACGCTGCTTCAAGCAGTACACAGCAGGCTCATGTTCTGTACGTTACACTCTGGCTTGCTGAGTGCCAACAGAGACTGTGTGGACAAACCTTTAGAGACTACTCTGGCAACCAGGGAGCCCCAGCCATATCCCTTTCTCCAACCATGTCTCCAGCACTGGTGGCTGGGGAAAGAGGTTCTGTAGAGGGTTGAATTCTTCAGTAGTTGTTTTAGGGGACGTTTTACACTTCTGGAGCGTTGCTAATCTGCCCCTATTCCAGGAGATAATCTGTCATCATTGCAGAATTTTGTGTGATCATTATAGGATATGGTATTTTTTTATAAGGGCATCCCAGGATCCATGCATAGTTTTGCATTGACAATGCAACCAGAACATTTATGAAGGAGACTGGTCCTACCAAAAAATACCTGACTCCTACTAAATATAAAAAATAGGAATGAAAACAAAGGAAGATCCTTGGTATTTCCAGGTTATAAATTTAACTACGCCAAACTTCCTTGGTACGCCTGTTGGAATATGACACATTCCTGTAGCTAACCCCCAGTTTGGGGAGAGCTGTGCTGGCCTGCAAACGAGACACAAATGAGCTGCCAGGAGAAGGCTTCTGCTCTTGAATAAACACATCTATGAAACTGTAAATAAACCATGTTGCTTTAGATGAATGTGAGAGTGTGGCATGTTTGTTGTAAATGTGAATTTAGATCATGCTTGAGGTTCAGGAGTGCAAGATGCTGACAGGGAGTTGCTCCATTAATAATGAGTTTTTTCAAAGGGTAGGTAAGCCCTTCTCTGTAATATTTCACTCAGACAGCTGGTAATTTGACTTGGAACACTTCTGAGAAACATACCAGAAAGCCATCGGGGCACTGAAGAGTCCATCTCCAGTTTCCCCATTTTCTCTTTTGATGTTAGGTCAAGGCACATTTTCAAAGGCAATGAAAACACCCCCAGCACTGGGGAAAATTCATTGAAAAGTACTAATTATTGAGGTTTGTTAAGGGAGATCATATGACTTCTTCTGTTGTGCTAAATAGGATTAAAGCATCCTCAGAATCAAACAGCAAACATAAAACACTACCAAAAAAGCAAACTAACTGAATCTGCCTCCTGATTCTTCACGGAATATATAATTTGAGACCGGTATCATCAAAGTCACCTTTCATAATGTCACTTGTGGAAAACTATTGATCATAACACCATGCTCTTTCCTTTCTTTGAAGGTAGGTCTTGTTTTCAAATGTGCTGAGCTTCTGTTTAGGGTTCAGAATAAGAGCCAGATTTTTCAAGAGCTCGGCACCCATGTGTTCCTAATGAGAGACATTACCTTTACTGAGGGGCGTAAATGGGAGCTGAACTCTTTTTTTGGAAAATGTGGCCCCTTGTGTAACACTGAGCACTTGGCAATCTGGCCCTGCAGACAGGAGCTGCTCCACCCCATCATCTCTGGTGTGAACCATAGCAGCTGTTCAACAGTGCAGAGTGAAGCAGTTCATGGCAGAAAGTGAAGACTGTCGTATTCAGTTGAAATTAGAGGGGAATTTCAGCTACTGCAATGTGGTTTCCTAAATGGGAATTTGGCCTAGATACCATGCACAAGCCAAGGGTCTCAAAGGACTGCAGACATTAACAAAATACATTTCATGATAGGAGGTAGGGGAGACTGGTCCTCTTGTAACGAAGGGCAAATCTACATTACAAAATTAAGTCAACCTAAGTTACGTCGACATACAGCCATTGCAGTAATGAAGTTGCTTTTGCATGTCCATGCTACGCTCCTTGTGTCGGCGGTGCCTGTCCTTGCCAGGAACGCTTGCACTGATTTAAATGTCAGTGAGGGGCATTGTGGGGCGGCTTTTGAAAGGCAGCAGCAGTCCATGTAAGCAACACAGTGTCTACCGTGACGCCGCTTTGCCCTAATGACATTGACCTAAGCGCTCTGCCCTTTGCAGAGGTGGAGTTAAGCCAATGTAGTGGGTGAGTTACATCAGTGGGAGCTACATTTGAGTGCAGACGCTTACAGAGTTAGCTTGACGGAAGCTGCCTTACGTCGACCTAACTCTGCAATGTAGCCCAGGGCCTAGTAACTGCTATTACCAAACTGGAGCACTGGTTAATGCTGACACAGAGAGCCAGATGTTAACACCCTTGCTCATGCTGAGTAGCACATTACTCCCACTGACTTCAAAAGGACTAACATACTATTCAATGTGAGTAAAGGTAGCACAATCTGACCCAGAGGGATTAGTGCCATCTATTTAGGAACTCCTATGGAGAGGTTCAGTGAGTCATGGATCCATTAGGTCTTTAATCACCAACAGCTGTTCCTGTGTCACCTAGCCCTTTAGTGGTGGTCTCCTATCCAAGTACTGATCTGATCCAGTCTTGCTTATCCTGTAACTATTGACATGATCATTGCTCCAAGGCAATCGGGCTGCAAGCTCTAAGGCTGACTTCCTCTATCAGAATGTGTGCTTGTTATAACCATTGCTAATTAATTCCCAGTTGGAAAGGCTATGGCAAGCTGCCTGAAGGTTTGTACCTGTGCTCTCAGAAATGCATAATACTTAAACAAACCATCACCAGTTACAGCGAGTCTGAGGTTTTACAGTGCCAGTTGTGTTTGTTAGATTTTTATCACACAAGAACAATTGTCGGTTGCTTAGAAGCTTTTATGATTATACCCCAGGAAGGAACTTTGTTTGTTTCATTGCCTGAGAAAAGTTCTGGAAAACTGTTTGCACATTTCGGTTGAATATTTTATATGGTAGAATTACACTGGACTCGTGTCTCATAATGTAATGATTAGGAACAGGCAATATTCACTTTAGATTTTACAGTGGAACAGGACCTATAAAATACAGCACTCGACTGCTGCAAAATATAGGGAAATAATGTTAATTTGATTGGCTAGCAAAAGTCATGTCAGGCGTTAGCAGAATGAATGTAACATTCAAAGCTCTGTTGAGCAGAAATTCTACCTGTGGTCCCAAGGAAATCAGGATTAAGCAGTCAGCTAGCGGGATGGGGGGGAGTTGGGAAAGATTATACTGAAATCTCTATCCTTCAAATAGCAATCTGTGAAAGAATCCCACCCAGATGACAGCCAAACTGAGTTTGTGTCTGCTTGACTACTTTATACAGTAGCTGAGCTAGGTGTGTCATATGCGGGATTCTTCCGCAGAGAGGCACTTGAAAGGTGGAGATTTCAGTATAATCTTTCCCCACTATCCCCACCCCGGCACGCTGCTTAATCCTCATTCCCTTACACCTGAAAACTCACCTTGCATAACTGAGGAAGCTACTTCTGGATATCAGAATTAATTCCTCTCTGCTCTAGAAAGGTGATAACATGACCCCTTAAATGTAGGTATTGAAGCTATTTTGATTTTCCTGGGTGGTAATCTGTCCTTTATTAATCAAACTCGATGGACATGCTAATTCTGTAATATGCCTAAAGTCGTGACCACTTAATAAGCTGGAGTCGTGCCAAGTCATGTGGTAACATACCAGTGTTTCCTGGGGACAGGTGTTCACTGTGACGAAGCATCATCTGCAGAACATGGAAAGTGACATTTCTCCTGCAAGATCACCAGAGTGGCAGACAGTGCCAGATTCAGGTCACAGGCTTCATTATTAAAGGTCCTAGCTAACACTTACAGCAATTATGCCATCACCCACAGCCTTTCTCCTCTATCCCATTTTCCAGTCCATCCCAGGGCTGGGAAGGTGACACATAGATGTGCTTGGTATGTAAGTCTTGCTAACCACTAGACATCTCAGGCTGGTAGCATGGTCTGGTAGTTAGAGTAGAAGCTGGCAACCTTGTGAAAGTAGCACTGGTTTAACTTAAGGTGTGAATTCAAGCTGATTCTAAGTAACTCAGTGCAGAAGGCTGTGTAAACACTGATTTCAGTTTGGGAATGGTTAATTTTAGTTCTGTTTAAATTGATTAGGAACACATTTAAGCTAAGCCAAAACAAGACACACTTAAATCAAAATAAGACTGTTCACACAGCCTTTTGCACTGGCTTAACTAGATGAGTTTAAAAGCCAATTTAAATTAAACCAGGGCTACTCTCTTGTGAAGACAAAGCCCTGAGAGTCCGGTGGCCCAGGTTCTAGCCCCAACTCTTTCACGGGCTTACTGTGTGAACTTTGGACCAATCCCTTATCCTCTTGGGGCATAAATTTCCCCATCTATAAAATAGTGATAAGTAATACCCACATTTGTAAAGCTCTTAAAGTTCCTTGAATAAAAGACACTTAGGGACAAGTTCATCCGCTGCTGGAGACTGACCTACATCTCTATGGAGTTGCTCGTCTCTTGAGGGGAACACCTGCATTTCTAGTCTCCATCTACTCTTCTGCTTGGAGTCAGAAATTATTTTTTTTCCTTCAGCCGTGGATGTACGTCACACTTCCCTACTGGTTTGCAATCCTCCTGTTTGCTCAGCCACTGTGATGCTGTTCACAGCTTGCAAAGGCATAGGAGTTAAGTGGTGTTAAAGGTCTTAGCATAAGAGCTAGACTTGGTATTCATCTCCTGGTGCAAAACAGGAAGAACAGCAGAGATAGGGTGACCGTAGGTCCCATTTTGGCTGGGATGGTCCCTTTTTTAAGCCCTGTCCCAGCCATCCCAATTTTTTTTGGCAAAAGTGGGCCTTTGTCCCGTTTTCTCTAGCCAACTTGATCAGGTCATGAGAGCAAATGGAACAAATGCCCACTTTTGTCCAAAAAAGAGGGGTGCAGAGGAATGTGGGGGGGGATGAGTGGTGTTGGGGGAAGGCTTTGGTGGGGAAACAGGCAGGACTTGGTTGAACAGCGACTCCAGTCCCAGCCTCACAAGGAGGGAAGCAGGGCTTGAGGGAGCAATGATGCCAGCCCCGCGCAGGGAGGTGGTGGGGGGGCTCAGGCTAGGTCCACACGGTGTCCCGTTTTCCCTTTGGGAAGTATGGTCACCCTAAATAGAGAACACTGAAAAGGCCTTTCAGCATGGATCAGCTGCTAGGGCAGAAGGAGCCCTAAAGGAGGACAGAGGGCAAAAAGGGGGGAAATGGGTCACTAAGAGATAAGCATTGGGTATCAAAAGGATGGTAGTTCACCATTTGAAGTGACTGATTTTCTATTGTGTACCCACTCGGGCCTGATTTTCCCTCTCCCTGCTGCTGGTTTTATACTGTTTTGGGCCTCCTCGCTTTCCGTGGTGGCAATCAATATCTCTGTGGAAGTCAGTGGAGTGGCAGTGGTGAGAGAGTGGAGAACCAGGCCCTAGATTGCCATGGGCATTGGGCAGCAGAGTTAGGCCTGGTGTGTCTGGCTGCGTTGTTATAATAATACTGGAGAGAATGTGCAGAGGAGGAAAATGGTTATTCCCCTTGCTGTAACGTGAGCTTTATAAAAAGCAGTGAACTTTTTACCTCCTATTATCAATGCTCCATTTGATCTGCTAGGGACTGTAGAGTGGCTACAAACTAGGCAGAGACTTTTGTTTTTAATCTAAATCCAGAATGAAGCTGCCCTCAACAATTAAGGAAGGAATCAGTGCATCTCCATCCGCTGGTAAGTCGGTGACAGGAGAAGCAGGGAGCAGAGACTGACCTGGGAACACTAGATCCGGAGCTCTCAGAGCCATTGAAATGCAAATACAGTCCTGAGCGCCTTGAGCCAATCCAAGCAGGCTTCTTGTGGGATTACCTGAGACTGGGAGGGAACAAGGAGGAGAGAGTTGGAAGGATGATCACTTAGTAGCTGTGAAAAGTATTGTGCTTTCCTGACCAGCTCTGAATGTGCTGCAGCAAACATGTGTGAGTTATGCTCCCTGTCAGGGCTGTTTGTCAAAAGCCATGCTGGCTTGCATTAAATCCACTTTGGATGCCGGATCACACAGCGAATGCAGCTGCACTGAGGCACTGCTGCTTGACAAACCTTGGAGAGAAGGGCTGCAGAGAGGGGGCTATTGTTGCAGAGTCTCCTGCATTACCCTCCTGGAGAAGCAAAGCCTCCCTCGCTCATTGGAGCAGTGTCAGGGCTACAGCGTCCTCAGGGAGTGAGACGCCAAAAGAGTTGAACTTGGAGTTTTTTGACAGGATTCCGGGGGTTCAGGTGCCCTGGCTTGGGGCTGGAACTGAAGATTTATTTTAGGAATGGTAAGTGCTGGCTTGGGAATGGGGTGTTGGGAGAGATCCATACAAATTCTGAGAACCAGGAGGGATATTTTTCTGTTCCCTAATGCCTGAAAGCAGCAGAAACTCCCTGTATTTGCAATGGAAGCTATAAGGCAGCCAGAACTGGGGTATTAAGCTTTGTGTGTAGAAGGATTCTCTGTTATGTTAGTGGCTTATTTTGAGAGGTTTGGTCAGGAGAAGCCTGTGATTTTTAACTATGGTTAATTATTTGCCAAGAAGACAATGATTTCACCTACAGCTAGTGAGAGAGAGACAGTGTGATGCTGAGAAACTCATTGTAATCAAAAGTCTGATTTTCCTCTCATGTGTACTGGTGGAAATCAAGAGTAACTCCACTCAAGTCAACAGAGTAACAGTTACACTAGTGCAAAACAGGCGTGAGATCAGAGAGAGGCCCGTTGTTATTACTGCCTCATTCTGGAGGTAGAAAGCACCTACTTTTTTTTTAAAGCAAAACAAAGAAAATTAGTTCATCTTGATTATAAGGAAACTGTTAAATATCAGGGGCCAAACTCATCCAATGAAGTCAGTGTGGTCTCATCACCAGGCATAAATGTGGTCTGAGGAATGTGGTGTTTAGTTTAATTTTTTAAAAATGCTTTGACATTTTGCTTCTTAGGATGTTTTAAAACAACAACAAAAAATGGATCAAGTTGGAAAATGTTTCTTGTTTCACTGTTGTCATCTGTATGTTTCAGAGAAGGAGGAAATCAAGATACATTTTAGGGCCTTTTTTCCTTAGCAGAGCAGACATAATACAAGTTTAAAATTCCAGCCAAGTTCAGCAGAGACGAAATGATACAAATGTATCAGAGTAATTCAGTTATCTAGATTGTTAGTCTTTGATGGCCACTAGAGGGACAATACAGTTATCCTCCTGATAGGAGTTATACTCATAAAACAGTACATGAGAAAATGAATTAAGGTGTCCTATGTGCATTAAACATATTGTCATATTACTGCTTATTTTATATCATAGCTTGTTAATATCACCTAAACAAAACAGCTTAAAACCTTAACCAGAGGAGCTGTTCACCTCTCTTTTGTCTCTTTGATTACAACATAGTTTTAGCAGAGTATGTGTGTTTGTTTGCTAGGTCAGATATATACTACCTTTGTGAGTAAGAGTTTTATTTGTACACTTTGAAATGTGGAGACTTAGACTTTAAAAAGAGTCAATGAATGAGCAGTTCTTGTCAAGAATATAAGATCAGATCTATCCGAATGATAGTAAAGTATTTAATTTTCAGATCCAATTTTTCCTTTCATTTAATAATTTTAGTCCTCTGTGCTCCATTATCTGTGCATCCAAAACTCCTAGTGATCTCAGGGGGAGGAAAAGGAATGCAGGATCAGGCCCTTAATTAACATACTTTCCTGGGAGCCTCAATATGAAAGGTTACTCCTAAGATGCAAATTACCCAGATGTGATTCAATACACTTCTTTCTGTTTGGATGACATTCGTACCTTCAGAGCCACATAAACCCTCTTTTGTGTCCTGATTGTAAACTTTCATATCCTATATCAGCAGGTCAGTGAGGAGTCTGATGTAGTGGTGATAAGGACGGTATAATTCTAACATTTGTAGGCATTTCAGTGTGTGAGGTGCAACACACAAGTCTGAGAGCAGAATTTATTGAGACAAAAATGAATGACCGTTTTTTGTTCACTAAGACATATAATTGGGCACTTTTAATCAGTCAGCAATTTTCTTCTGAGTAAGCCTCCACATATCTCATTGGCAAATGACCTCCGTTTGTATGTGCTTTCCATACAGATCCCAATGGCAGTAGCAAAAGCTGCCATAGCATATCTTACCTTAGTGTCTGTGGTTAGGTCCACAGGGCCTGATGATTCCTTGGGTTCTGTTGGCATGGGGAGAGATGCAGTGGTGCAAGCTACCTATTCCTCCCATCCCACCCCGTTCCCACAGGGGGGGAGGGTGCCCAGAAAACCAGTCTTGCTCTGCTCACAAAGTCACGGCTTGTGATTTAAAGGGATACAATGATATTTAATTGCTGCTCTGCTCCCAGCTTGCTTCCTGCCCTCAGAGGACTGTCAGCAACTCTAGCTGCTCTGCTCCCTGTGTCCCAACTGGACCATTCCTCAGCTCCAAATTCCTACTTGCTCCATGCAAGCAGGAGAGTCAGGCTTTCAGGGCCTGTGCCTTTCCTCAGCTGTATGGACTTAATCTCCTGATCCTATTGAAGACATGGGGGCATTTTCTTCATTGACTCCAGTGGGAACAGGATCAGGGTATAAAGTTTGGGGGCGGGGGGTGCAAACCCTTTGAATGAGATCTGAGGCCCAGTCCAGCAAGCCCCTGGGAGAAGTCATTGTGCCCCTACAGGGCCAGAAAGGCTACTCACATGAGTAGAGTTGCCACTAGTCCAAGTTTTCCCAGGACAGTCCCTTTTCTGAGGTAGCTCTCTTGGAAAATCTGTCAGCTGTTCAGTTTTCTGCACTCAGGACTGTCCCAGATGTCCCATTTGTTTTGCATCCCAGAGTTGGCTATCCTATACATGAGTAAACTTTAGAGGACCATGTCATCTCTGGCGCTTGCCTAGTGGCAGTTAGTGCCCTCTGGTAAGCTCATGGGAAAGAAGCAAACTCAGTCTGCTTAAAATAAGGCTTGTTATTCCTGGTATGGAACAATCCAGGCTGTCGTGTTAGTGATTGCAGAACCCATCAGTAGCTGAGATTTGAGGCCTTTTCAAGATGTCAGGGGTTGAATGTGCAGTAAACTCTGCACCAGTATCCATTCCATTCTTCTGCCCACAAGGCTGCCAATGAGGAAAATGAGAGATCCCGCATACAGCCTGGGAAGCAAGGTGTGATCCCATGCCAGCAGTGAAGTGCAGCTACAAATCCCGGTAGTCATTAGGTTTTTTAAAATATCCTATATTCTCGGTCAAAGAGAAAACAAAAGGTTACTGGCCTTGCTTCTGCTCCCAGTGCAGTTGGGAGGAGATGAGGCACTGAAAGCATAAGAGCATGGTCTGACCCAGTGCAATAAGATGCTCAAAGACGCTAAGCGCTTTACTTTCGATTGAAACTCTTTGGAGCTGGGACCGTCTTTTTGTTCTATGTTTGTACAGCATCTAGCACAAGGAGGTCCTGGTCTATGACTGGGGCTCCTAGGTGCTATGGCAATACACATAATAATAATATAACAATTGATATATTTGAAAAGATCAATATTCAGCTGTAATTCATGCTTCTGGCAGGTTTTGTTGATTGCCAGTTAATGTTTGTTGACTCAAACTGGGAAGTACAAAGAGTATGTCTTGACTGCGGTGGGGTGCTGCGAGACTATCTGTTAGTGTCTGACCTATGAGCACCCCAGAGGTACTGCTTGTGGAAAGGATTGGCTGGAAAGTTAAATGACACATTTTCAGGAGGCCCTAATTCAGAAGAGCACTTAAGCATATGCTTAAATGTCAGCACATGATTAATCCCAACCCTACTCAGCAACGTCCCATTGACGTCAATGGAATTTGAGCAGGAGCTTAAAGGTAAGAAGGTGTCTAAGTGCTTTGCTGGGGAGGGCCGTGATTCAGCAAGGTACTTAAACATCAGCCTAACTTTAATCACAGTGAGACTACTCCTGGTCTTAAAGTTAGGTGTGTCTTTAAAGACTGTGCTGAATCAAGGCCTAGGTATCAAGGCCTAAAGTTAAGTGCATGCTTAAATATTTTGCTGACTTGGGGGCTAGGAAATACTTGAATAAGTCCAGTTATATCAGACCTGATCCTGCAAATCTCTGAGTACATGTGAGTAGTCTTCCATACTCACAACAGTAAAACCATTGACTTTAATGGGATTACTGGAGCAAGGAAAGGCAACTCCTGTGACTGACGGTTTGCAGATCAGTCACATTAAATTCACACTATATATAATATCATAACGGGGGAAATGCAAATATATTCTGTAAGCTAAAAGAAGGAACCCTGTTATATGCAATGAAGCGATGCCAGTTTGCACCAGCCTATGGTCTATGATACAACAGATGTTTGAAATTAGACATAGATTTACATTAAAAAAATGTTTAATCGCTCATTTCTCCAAATAAACGCTTATTTAAGTGAAGCTAATCGGTGTTCTTGTGCATGCCTGCAGCAGCATAGCTTGAGGGCCTGAGTCGCACTTTCACGAAGGCATCTTTGCACTTCTCTGGCAGTGTGAACGGGTGTTAAAGTGGTGTAAATGTAATACAGCAAATTATTGATAATAATAATAAATAATAATAATCCCTAGCTGTAAATTAAATGCATATAAACCAGGGTGAACTGATTTATGTGGGTTCATGGGATTTGCACCAGTGTAACTAAATTGATTTTTAAAACTATTTGAGTTAAACCAGTTCAATCTTTGCTTCTGGACAAGGCCCAAATCTAAGGGCCTTTGGAGGCAGCTCTTCAAAAGTTGGGATTTCACAGACCACTGCTTTCTCAGCCATGATGTTTGACAGCATCCTGTAAATCTACCCATTGTGTGACCTCAGATACTATGGCACTTCCCCCCATTTTGACAGTGGCAATTAAACAAAAGATGAATCGCCCTCCTACCTCCACTCCCACTGCCCTGGGAGAGCAATGGTGGTGAGCGCCAAGTAGCGTCTAGCCTGACAAGAAGATTGAAAAGGTTGCAAATGTCAGATTTTTATACAAGTCCTGGCCAGTGTTTCCTTTCTCTCAGCGAGTACTGTACTGATAGGAGACAGGCTGTCATTCCAAGTGCCACTGTGGATTCATAATAGTCACTGAGACTGACATTTAATAAGAGTGCATGGGTTGTTAGGAGCATTCTAAAGGAAATCTGCAGAGCTACTGGTGGTTTTATCCACTGCCTAAACGAACAGAATACTATAAATAACCACATTGTGATTAAAAACAAAAAGCAAACCTCTCCTCTTCTCCCTCCAGTGTTACCTTTATAAGATGTCCAAGGATATCACTGGAATTTAACTTGCTGTTCCTGTGAAAAAGTCTTGTTTAGTGGTGATGATGTAAAATATGCTTAATGCTACGCATGTGACAAGCACCTTTCTGTTTCCTTGCCATTTGCCACCACTGCTTAAATAGTAGTCATGTAGGGCTGGAAGGGAACTCGAGAGGTCATCTAGTCCAGCCCTTCTATCCTACTCCCCCAGGCCCGACTAAGTATATCTAGACCACCCCTGACAGATGTTTGTCTAAGGCCTGGTTTACACTTAAAAGTTGGGTCAACATGGCTATGGGGCATTCCAGGGCATGACAAATTCACACCCCTGCACGCCATTGCTCCTCTGACCTAACCCTCCAGTATAGAGGCAGCTACATTGGCAGAAGAATACTTCCATCGACCCAGCTACTGCTACTCGGAGAGGTGGATTCCCTGCAGCAACAGAACCTGCCCTTTTGTCATTGTAGGATGCATCTACGCCACAGCACTGCAGCCACGTAGCTGTGTCGCTGTAAGTGTCCACAGTGTAGGCAGGGCCCCACCTCTTCTTCAATTACCACTACTTTGTTTTGAAGGAGGACTCTGCTGCCAGTAGATTCAGGTGGATAAAGATTATTATGTATTTATGTGAGAGGTGGTGCTGGCGGACTGGGGCTCTGTTTCCTTTTTTTTAAAGTGGATTTTAAGGAAAATTAAACCAGGTGAAATGGACTGGTTTTGATTTAATCATATTGACATGAAATAAAAAATGCCTTTCTGGTAATGGAGGGGGAGACTTTCAAAAAGGCCAAAAGGATTAGGAGCACAATTCCCATTGACTGTCAATAGCGCATGTGTGCCTAAATCCCCTAGGTTCTTTAGATAACCTTCCTCGAAAGCCTCCAGCTCGTTAAGCTACCTTAAGGCAGCATTAAGTATTCAGTCAGACAATCAAAATAGCCGTGTCAGTTGTTCCTAAGTAGAGACCTGACGTGCATAAGGGGCTGGGGAAGTCTTCAGATTCCATTAGGGCTATAGACAGACTCATTCCTGAATCAGACTCAGATTCATAGGCTTCAGGCTAATTTAAGCAAAGCCCATGGTGAACATTGCTACTAACAGATGGCCCACAGTACAGTGATAGCCAAGATAGGATATGCACTTCCAGTATGATGTGCCTCAACTGTGCTGTGACAGTTTGCGTTTAGATGGGTAGATGAGGCAACGCTGCATTATAATTAGGTTCCAAAAACCATGCTACAACCCTAAACAAAGATCTGGGCTGAAGCATAGTTCTCTTAACATTTTTATAATGAAGTTTTTGTCTCATCCGTGCTGCTCAGACTAAACTATGTTACAATATATCTGGGTCACCGTGTTGTACCTATATTTTTGGGCCCCTTGGGCCTTAGGCTATTGCAAAATAATAGATAGGGCCGTGGCTATTTCAGACACTAACCTGTTAAAACGCTGCTGTCTAGGGCAGAGGTTGTGGTGGCCTGCATTAAGTCCAGAAAGGAAACAATTGCATAAAAGAAAACCTATCAGCTGACTTCAATGGGGTTGCACTGGTGTAACTGAAAGCAGAGTTTGGCCCCCACGGATTCGGCATAAAAGATGGGCCAGATCCTCAGCCAGTGTAAATCCATGTATTTTTGTTGATTTTGAAGGAGGACCACTGGATGTACACCAGTTGAAGATCTGCCTCAGACATTCTATTTCACAGACCAGGGACTACCATTCATACAGCTACAGAGTGTGCGTATATAAACGCAAATAAATAGACCTGCTTTGATTCACCTCAGAAAGGGGCCAAGAAGTCATAATAGTCTTTACTGCGCTTGTGGAGGGGTTGAAGTTTTCAGTGACCCTGGAGAAAGCAAAGAGGAATGCTTTTGTGCTGCACGTGGGCTCAGGAGATTGTGGTTCATTGCCTGGCTTGCCTTCCTTGGTTAAGTCACTTAATCTCTCTGGGGCCCAAATCCCCTTCTGCAGAATTGTGATGAAAACCCATCCCTTCCTCTGAGGAGTGAGGGGAGGGTAAATCCGCTGTCTGCACGCTGCTCAAACACTGTGGTGACAGGAGCCAGAGAGATGAAATGTGAGTGCTCTTGAAAAGTGCTATATTTCAGGGCTAGAGAAGTATCCCATCTGCAGAAGAAATCATTGCACCCTCTACTTGATCTATGACAAATGTTGTGGGGTCATTTTTGAGTAATATAAATTAGAAAAGTAGTTAGTTAGAGGGCGTAATTAAGGCAAACAAATTCCGAGATGCTACTTTGTCTTCCATTGAGAGATTCCCCATGTTTACAGAAGACAAACCTTGTGAGAGAAAGGATGGTCTTATGATTAAGATACTGGACTGGGACTCAGTGAAGTTGGGTTCAGTTCTTAGTCCTGCCCCTGCCACAGACTGTGTGATCATAGGTAAGTTGATTCCTCTCTCTCTGTACCAATTCCCCATCTGTAAAACAGGGCTAATGGCAGTTCCTCCCAACCACCTCATTTGTCTATATAGACTGTAAGTTTTGTATGGCAGGGGCTCTTGCCATATGTTTATACAAAACCCAAACAAATAAGCGATCACGTGAGTCAACAAAGAATCTCTGTGGCTGTGGCAAAAGGAAAAGTTTGTTGTAACCACCTAGGTGTTGTGTTGGTATTAATACATTTGGAATTGAAAGAGAAAAGCCTGGGGTTCTCTAGTGGTCCTACCTTAAAAGATGACAAACTTTCAAGCAAGGAAATGGGTAGCCTAGGCAAGATGTAGCTGCCATTTGAAATGCACAAGGATTTTGTTGCTTAAGTGGTTAATGAGTTTACTACCTTGTTCCTGTCAGGGTTTTGTAGGGTAGGTGCTGATTAATGTGTCATGCCCTTTCCCTCAAGCCTGTCTTGCTGCACTTCCATCTCCCAGGCTCTATCTGACACCTCTTATTAGGAAACTTGTCCCTGAATTGTTAGGAATAAATATTGACAGTGATGGCTGCCTAATAGGATTTAGCTTGCAGTTCACTGGGTATAAGCATTTGGCACTTCTGGCTCTTGGTGTGTTGGCTTGAATGAGAAACTATGTTTGGGACAGACCCAACCAAGATTTAATCCAGGGGGGATTTCTTAATAGAATGTTCTCTGGACCTGGGGAAGGGTGGGCCAGGAACACACACTGTTACCCTTTGTCTGTTGGTATGGAATGCAAAATTCTGATTTCTGTACATTTAGCCACTGAATTCCGTTCTGTGTATAGTGTGGATTCAAATCCCAGAGAATCCTGAGCAAGGGGCCAGTTAAAGACAGTGTTTAGAGACAAATGGTCACTTGATAGAACCTTTTTTGCGAGAGTGCTGATTTTTCGTACCTCTGATCGTGGAGCAACTACTTTGATGAGAGTTTTCTTCTCTCAAGTAAAGCTTGTAAAGTATATCAGCCTATTTAAATTGTGGGCTGGTGGTTCAGCTTGACAGCCCTCAGCACAGGAGCGGCATAGGCTGTAGCACCACACACTTCCCCTACGATGCCTTGCCAATGTGCATCAGTGCTGCCCTTAAGGAAAAGGTTGATAAAGTTTAATGCTAAGTGATGTTGGGTGGGATTTTCAAAGGTGCCTAAAGTGTCTTAGGAACAAAGTCCTATTGGGACCCAATAGAACTTGTATTCCTAAATCACTGAAGTGCTTTTCAAAATCCCAGCCAATGACCTAACTGTAGATCTTTTAATCCAACCTACAGTATAAAATCCTATAGTAGGGATCTCTTGTCCTATTAAATTCCATAGGTTTAGAGAGTAATTTCTGTGGAAACCTATATAAATTTGGTAGGACTTAACCTGAAGGGTGACCTCTGAGGATCATCTCTAGATGAGGAAGTAGCTCAATCTTCAGATCCATTCAATCCTTGGATGCTCCAAAGTGCTCCATTCAGCAAGACAGCCACAGCTGCGCAGTGAGGAGGGGCTCAGAAGCAGTGAGACACAGGAGAAAGTAAGGCAAGTTGTGTTATTCCACTTCAGTACTGACCTAGGCTTGCCACAGCGTTGTGAGCAGTGAGATTGTGTTAGTGCCCCCCGGAGACACCTATTTCTTTTAAAGCCGCACACCAATGACCCTCCAGGTGGTATCTTTTGAATAAGACTTCCTGTTTTATGTGTTTATGTAAAGCTACATTTTAGTCTCCTTTGGGAATATAGCTAAAGACTATTTCCTTGTTTAAAAAATACGGTAGTATTTGTTAATAAATGTTCCCTGTCTCCAGTATTATTCCATATATTACAGATCTTATTCTGCACACATTGAAGCAGTGGCAAAATTCTTGTTGAATATGGCAGGATCAAGATTGGGCCCACAGGAGTGTCTCTGATTTAGCTACCGAAACACTGCACTGCTTAAGGTTTTTTCTACATCATGGAATAATTTTCAGACTGTTACCAAAGGTTTACACTGGGCTATAATGTAATTTTTCCCAGCCACCTCCCACAGCAATTTGCTCTATTGATGTATGCGAGCAACCTCCACAGCATGAATGTTGGTCTTTGTCCCCCTCTAGTGGCTGGTCCATGCAAGGTTGGTGAGCCTGCTACAGCAGAGACTGATGGGACTGAGCCCTGTTAGCTCACCAGTGGAGGTTCATGCTTTTAGCCTGGGCCAGAAGATCCTGAGTTCAGCCCAAGCAGAGATGGGTTCCACAAGCAAAGCCAATCAGCTTGCCAGCCAAACCCAAAAGGAAAGAAACACAACCCTGGTGGAAAGCTTTACCATTCATATTACTGGAGGTTTTGCAGGCAGTGAACAGCAAAGGGATCTCACGTTTAGAAATGATACCAGCAATGACACTGACTTGCCAGTACAGGAAGTCATAGAGAAGGGGGAACTTCCAGAGGGTCTGTCCCTTCTGGTCCCTGAGAGTTGGACCTTGGAAGCTGTGAAAAACTGGTGTATGGGGCTTCCATGTAAGTTTTGCATCTGTCACAGCTCAGTGCTAATCACAAGACTCGAGCCCATTTATCTTTTCCACACTTAACAATACTGCCCACACGAAGCCCCTTTGAAATTAGAATAATTGCTTTCTTGTCTCTTACAGTACTCCTTCTCCCTTGCCTCCCTGCTGCTTCCCCTTTAAAATTAGCTCCTTTGTGTCAGTTCCCATAGTTTACCCCACACGAGCAGCAGCAGGAATGTGAGATGGGGTCGTAGGCTCCTACAAAGCCAGAGCTGGTCTGTGGAAGCCATTCACCCACAGCTGGATTCACAGGGTGGTGTCAGCTTCTAGTTCCTTCCTTCTCTTTGTGTGGGTTTTTTTTACCTGCCTGGGAACTGAGAGGAAGTGTAATGCAGCTTCTGTGGTCTCTTTCGGAGTGCTGTTTGTGTGGTAGGGGGTTGTGAGGAGTCAAGACACACTGGGCTAGGTCAGAGATACCAACAGCCTCTCTCCTGGAATCAGAAATGTCAGATGACTTCAGATTTTCTCCCTCCCTAAACTGTTCTCAAATATCTAATCTGAATGGAAGGACAGATAAGTGCTAAAAATAGAGTGAGAAACCGAGACTGAATGAGTCATGGGAGCCTATTGGAAGCTAAACAGTCAGCTCCACGGCTGACGTCAGACACTGGTGACGGAAGCTGAGATCAAGAACCCAAGTGAGCTTCAATAAGAAATACTCACAGGCCTGATCCTCAGCTGGCGTCAATCAATGTAACTCCACTGACTTCAGTGAAGCTATGCTGATTTACACCAGCGGAGGATCGATAGGCACAAACCCTGCAGTAACTCTAAGTAGCAGGGGTTTGGGCCATGACTGCAGGAAACCTGTCGGATTCTGTCTTAAAAAAGAAAAATCAAGCAGACCAAAGGCTCTTCAGTAATCAGCAGCTCGGCAAGGCAAATGTCCTGCCTGGGCTCAATCATTCAAGATGCTGAACACCGCCAACTCCCATGGGAGTGAAAGGGCGAACCTTGTATCAGTAGATCCACTGTTTTCTCCTTCATGCTGTTGCCTCTCTCCTGTTTGATCTGGCATATCAAGAAGCAAAGGAGAAAAGTAAATGATTACAGGGATTATACATTCTCAACCGTCCCTTAAGGATACTGGGTGGTTTGTACACAGCAAAATGGGCACTCATTCTGCATTAGATCATCCCCCTTCCTCTCAGTAATAACCCTATTGTTGGAGTAGAACTCTTCATCTAGAACAGTGTTTCTAGATGGTTGTAACCCCTAGGGAGTCATGAAGGGCAACTGAAGGATGGGGGTGGAGGGGATCACAAGGCATTGAAAATTGTATTGCCATCTAAGTAAAGAAAATCTCACTTCCCCAGTCCCCGCACATCCTACCCTTGAAAGTCAAGTATTCTCTGTCAACCTCTTGAAATGAAACAGACACGCACACAAATACATTATTGTTTGTATTGCGGTAGCACCTAGGAGCCACAATCATGGAGCAGGATCCTGTTGTTCATACAAGCTCAGAACAAAAGACAGCCCCCACCAACTTGAAATAGTTGGGAAACACTCACCTGGAGGGCTCCCCAGACCTCTGACTTACAGTGGATTCCCCGCTGCATCCCTTTCTCCAGCTTCATGCAAACTCCCACTCTTACTAGTAGCTGCCAGGGGCGCAGGATCCGATTGTTAAAAAGAACAGATGAGTGCAAACTGCTGGCTGGTTAGGCACAGCACACTTCCAGGTGTGACCATGGTCACAACCCTCCAGATCCTCAGCTGGTGTAAATTGACTTTAACAGAGCAATGAGGGTTTACGTTAGCTCAGCATCTGACGCTGAATTCTTCATGGACATGAAGGAGATGTGTACACTGCAGCTGGGAGTGTGCCTGCCAGCCCAGGCTGACAAACATGTGCTAGTTCTGCTCGAGCTAGCATGCTGAAAACAGCAGTGTGGATGTTGCTAGTTGACCGAGCATGTACCTAAGCGGCGGGGTGTGCTTGTGTTTGGGTGCCTAGCCTGTGCCACTATCGGTGCTGCAATATCCACAGCAGTGATGTATCGAGGGTCTCTGGCGCCCGGGGGCCAAGCCTATATTTGCGCCCTCCCCCCCAGGCCTCAACCTTCCCCCCCCCGTGCAGGGCAGGAGGGGGCCCGGCACCACCCCCCAGCTGCCCGGGGGAGGGCTGGTTTGTACTTGCGGGGGGGGGGGGGGTGAGGCCTGGAGGGGCACAAATGCAGGCTTGGCTCCGCTGCCCCCCACCCTGCACTTACCCGCCACGCGGCCCCTGCCTCTCCCGCTGCAGCCCCGCAGCCTGGCATCGGCTTGGACGGGGCAGCCACACACCCCCAGACTGGGGAGGGGGGCTGGGCTGGCCCTTCACGTCACGCTGGACGGGGAGGCGATGACTCCTCCTGTGTCCCCTGCCTCCTGTGCGTTGTGAAGGGCTGGCCTGGCGCCCCCCTCAGGCCGGCGCCCAGGGGCCTACCTTCCCCCGCCCCCTCTCGGTACGCCACTTCCACAGTGCTGTTTTAGCGCTCGAGCTTGAGCAGAGCTAGCGCTTGTCTGTCTACCCAGGATGGGAGGCACCTTTCCAACTGCAGCCTAGACGTACCCTAACGGTCCCCTGGCACTTTTCATGGCCCCGATTGTCACACCTGTCTGTGAGTATTTAATTTCACTGACTTCAACTGGCCTGTTCACGTGAGGAACATTAAATGTGTGTAACTGTTTGCAGGATCAGGGCCAATAGCAATATGGGTTTGCTTGGATGTTTATGGTCAAAATTCTCCTCTTAGTTAGTTGTTGCCCTCCCTCCATGAGTGCTGCATTTCATTGGCGAGATACACATAGATGTTAAACGCTTTGGGATCCTTCAGATCGAAAAGTGGTGCATGAACATAACATATGAATACCCATTAATAATAACTATGGAGAAACTCACTTCTTTTAAAAGACAACAGGAGAGGCTAGCTGGCTACGTGGCTGCATTTCCTGACTAGGCAGGCCACCTGCAAGGGAATTTATACATGCGCTAAATCTGGAACCATTCTTCTGCCCTCATGCAGCTGCAGAAGTTGGTGGGAGCTGCAGATGCTCATTATCTGTGGGCTTGTGTACTCAGAGACTTAATGTGTGGGAAGGCGGGGTGTAACTGTACAGCTCACTTGCCTGCTGCATGCTAAGTCACCAGGCAGTGCCCACTACCGTGCACTAAAAATCCCTTAGCGCACTTTGACGTACTGCTGATTGAACGCTCCACGCGCTCTGTAGAACTTTTAGTGCACGGCAGCAGGGTCCACACAACAATGGAGTGTGCAGCAGGCTAGCGCGCTGTACGTTCACACACTAAGGGCATGCCCTATGCTGCCCCACTGCTGGCCTCTGGGGGTGTGAATAGAAAAGCGCACTGGAGTGACGTGCTATAACTCCCCTGTGTAGACACTGTGGGCATGAACTCAAAAGTTCCTAGTTCGCATTCCTCTTCAAACAGGACTACAGTGATGTGAACTAGCAGCCTCTTCATTCATGCCCATAGTGTCTACCCAGGGGAGTTCCAGAACTTTGGTGTGCACTGAATTCCAGGGCATTATAGACAAAGCCTGAGTTTTGGCGTAGACAAGCCCTCTGCAAGTCATCCACCTTCCCTGCTGATCACACCTCCAAACCCTTGACAAAAGCTGTTTTCCCACCACACATACACCGCTCCCCCCCACAATCAACACAGTGCAGATGGGCCATAGATCTTTGAACGTTGCACAAATGATGCCATTGAGAACAAGATGCCACTGTCACATTACATAATGTTACTGTAACTAGAATTTAAGCATTTGGGAAAACACTTGAGGGAAAAATGCAGAGACAGCTGGATTAGATAGCAGAGTTGGGTTATAGCTGCAAAATTCAAACTCAGATCCTAATTCCAAACCCCCACCAAACTTTGGGCATGTTTAGATCTGAAGTTTTAGTCAGTCTACTGTAAACATGTAGCCAGATTTTCGGGTGCTCGGCATCCACAACTGGGGCCAGATTTTCAAAAGAGGCGAGTACCGAGAACTCTGGTTATGACACTTATGGCCAAATTCTCAAAAAAGCTCAGCACCCCAACTTCTGAGCACTTTTGAAAATCTGGTTGTGGGTGCTGTGCCCATAAGGGCAAAATCTTGCCCATAAGGGCAACTGTAAATTTCAGATCTGGAATCTGAACCCTACACCCAAAGTTCAGGTGTGTTTGGATTGGGTGTTTTGGATCAAATTAATCTCTAATGAATCTGCTAATGAAGCATGTTTGGTTGGCTGGAAAATGCCAGTGTTCTAAGAGTTAAGTATAAAAAAATAATATGGAAGGATATTAATTGTTTACAGAATCTTTGCCTGAATACAATTTAGAATGTCTTCAGCTTCTAGACCCAGTTCTTGTAAACTTTTCTTATAGAGACAATTTTATTATTATAATTCACCCTAAAATGGGGACAACTTGTTTCACATAAGCACCCAACCTGTTTTCCTTATGTTGCTTCCTCCCTTGGCATGTGCTGGGAAATTTTCTGTTCATTTGAACTTTACTCCCATTAAAGTATTATGTATGAGGAAACAAACGGTTTAATTGGAACGAAATGAGTTTTGCATAGGCTGACTCTCATTGTGATTGTGTGCCAGAGTGTGCACGAAAAATTTTATTAGTTTCACCTGTTTACAGTAATCACTGTACCAAATGGCTATATGAGTTAATTATTGTTCTGTTATGAGGTAGTTCATCTGTACATCAACGTGGCAGACTTCTCAGTTTTCAACACTCCTACACTTGGGGGGAAGTTTGGATCCAGATTCATGCTATATGACTGGCTCCTACTTCTATAAAAGAAAAAAACAAATTCCCCAGTCTGAATACCTCTGAAATTTGGAAGAGTTCAGATCCCATTCCAAACTTTGTGGTTTCTACAATGGAGAGCTGGACTTATGGCACTACTGTCCATGGTGGACCTTAAAGGGTTTCGAGGTTCAGATTTGGTTTGAATTGGCATCCAAATTTTTTCAGGCATCTGCCTGTCTGTCCATATTTATCATCAATTGTATGTCTAGAGTGTCTGTTGCCAGGGTAACTCATTTGAAATTTATCTGAACATACTTTGGCCTCCCCAATCGGGAAATTGTGTGGGAAATTTGTCAAGAGCAAGTTCGTGAAATCTCATATAAGATTTACAGCGCTTCCTGGTCTGGGATAGAGTGGACATTGACTTTCCTGGTTTTTCTGGGTCTGTTTAAAACTGTTCTAAGTGAAACCCTTTTCCCAACAGATCAAGTTCTCCACTAGTGCAGACTGGGCTAAAATGTTTAGCTCTCAAGGCGAGTTTTAGAAAGAGGGTGCACTGCACTTAAAATTCTGCAGCTTCCATTGTGATGCTGTTTGAAAACCCAAGACAGCTGTGACTTTATTGATCTCATGTACTTCATTCACACCATGCAATATGGGTGAGCTCCTCAGCTGATGTAAACTGGCATGGCTCCATTGAAGTCAACAGAACTATACTGATGGGGTGCTAAAGGTTATGGGGTCATTCTCCGTACAAAATGTATCCCAAATCACTTTATAGAGTTGCACACAAGCTTAACTTTAAATACGTGAGCAGTCCCATTGATGTCCGGGGGTCTGCTCATGTGCTGACTGCTAAGAATCTGTGTCAGCATTTGCAGGATTGGGTAGGTGGTTAATATGTGGCAGGAACTGGATGGTTCCGTGGAATTTTCCTTTGGGTCAACACTTCACTGGATTCCACTTTACCAGCAGCTGATGGCCTCCATGAAAGATTCAGATATTTTAGAATTTTGAATGCTCATAAATTCAAATGTTAGAAACACAGAAATGGTCATTGAGAAATGATGTTTTTAGATTAACATTTACGTTATTGTAACTGTAAGCTCTTTGGGGCAGGGACCAGCTGTTTGTTGTATGTATGTGAGCACAACAGGGCCCTGATGCTGGATTGGAGCCTCTAAGGTTTACTGCAATAGAAAATGTAAACTGTAATCAAATAGTTTGGTGGGGTCCCAGTCCAGTGACAGGAATCATAAAAGCCAGCACTTAACAAAGATGCCAGGTGTTGACTGGGCATGAAAACTTTGAACCATATTTCAGGTGGCTAGAACGGGACACAACACCACTCAGATTTAGCCCATTTGCCCCTCTGTAGATTGAGACAAAGGGGCAGATGGGCAGATTTGACAGGAGCTGCGATTTGGTGCACGGGGTGGCAGTGCCACTCAAATTTGGCCTGACTGCCTCTTCGTAGACAGAGACTAAGGGGTATCTGGGCCAAACATGAATGGCACTGTGACCAGGTTGCACCAGGTTGCGATGCCACTTGGTTTGGGAGCCCTCTCAAACAGGGTCCCAGGGCAAACTGCCTCTTTTGTCCCCAGGGGCGACTTCGGGGATCAAAGTGGCATCATCCTGCAAACACTGGGATTGTTGGGAAGTCAGCTGTAAGCTGTCTCCTCAGCCCTACAGGTGATTCCTTCCAATCAATGTTAAGTCACATTGGCAGGCCGGGTGGGCACCTTTGTGCTTCCCTGGCATGTTTTGTGGATAAATAAGGGACTTCAGTATCCAGGACTGTGAGCCTGACGGCTTTCATGAGCACTAAATTCACACACACAGAAAGAAAAACTAATAATGCAAGACCGTGTCAGGCCTACATTTCAGAAAGTAGCAATTTAGGATATTTTTAAAGGGTGAAAATCTCTAGGTTCAAGGTCTGGATGCATTTAAATGCTGTGGAATGCGTATTATCTAGCCTAAAGAGCAGAATGAAGTCTGGATATTGTGGACACAAATGCTGTTGGCACAAGCTAAAAATGTGCATGTGAGCGCCTTTCTAAGTACCCGATAATCCTCCAGGGCAAAGTGAAGATTAGGTCTCTCCCACAAACAAAGAATGAGTTCATTTTCTCAAAGATCCCACCGCCAAAGCCAAATTTAGCGAGGAACTCATTTTCCCCAAATTAATGGAAACCCCCCCATTCAGTTCTCTGCTTGCAAACAGTTATGGAGGTGACACATCTTATTTCTGTGTGAGATTGTGGGATTGGGATCAGATCACGTGAAACAGATCCAATCTAACACTAACATACAAAAATGCTAGAAACCTTTGGGATTAAATAATATTGCATGATCAAAATCCAGTCTCTTCTCTCCACAGCCTTCCCCCTGGAGAGCAGAAGATCAGTGTGCATTCTCTGCCTTTGCTCTGACGGGTGACAGCGGTGGTTCTTATTCACAGAAGTCTAGTTTCTGGTTGTTTTAAAAAAAAAAAATCACCTTGCTGGGAGAGCTGAGATATTTCATTCATTTCAGCTGGCTTGTCCTTCTCTATTGTTTCTTCTTGCATTGCAATGCCATGTGCACTGCATTACTAGCAAGGAGCCATTAGGATAAATGCAACAGATTCTTCAATCTGAGATTTTATTACATAGGAATTCCCATATCAAGATAGCCCAGTGACCTCTAATCTTTTAGTCTGCCTCTAATGGTGGCCTACACGTTGAGAGAGGCATAATCTCTGTCCCTACCACCCATAATTCACCTAATTATGCTCTACAGTTCCCTAGAAATTTCGATTCCTGATTCTAGCCAGTGATCATGTTATGCTCCACCTAGATTATGGATCATTCACCCTCCTAATTCTGTCCTAGCAAATGGAACTGGAGGTGATATTGTGATTTATACAAATCTCTATTTTAAAAAAAGATTCCTGTTTTTGAGGGGGATGGATCTTAAGAGGAATATTTTCTTCAGCTCCTCCCATCTTCCCAGAGTCCCCTACCTCCAGCTGGCCACAGCATGCTTTGCTCAGCGGTTTTCTAAATTTAAATATCACCATCAGAACAACACACAAGTGTATCGTTGCGATTTCTAGTTTGGCCACTGGGGTACCTGCAGAGTGACATGAGCGATTCAGCCCCAGGAGATGATGTGCAGGGATCTCGGGCACTGTTAGCACAGTGCTCACAGATCCTGTCAGCACAGAGAATTGAATCCATGGCCGCGTCACCGTTATCAGCTACAACTCACACACGCACCATCCTGGATAGGACTCAGGTTCCTGTGCTCTCCAACCACAGGACGCGGCCACTTCAGTGAAAGAAGATTCTCTGTTGCCTCTGCCAAGAGTATGGATTATGTGCTATTTTTGGACTAGCCACAGCAGGAACGAAATGACAGATATTCGAGCAATACTGTCTTTTCACCCAGTGGAGCGCAGTGATAGCTACAATTCGGTATGCACGCCAGGGAGCAAGCAGAGATCGGTCTCTGCGATTAATAGTGTGTGTCCAACATGGCAATGTGCAGTTCAAAACACAGGACTATAGGGTTAGCCCTTTATTTAAATATCGTCAACCCTGAAGACAGTCAGGAATAATATAGATGAGGAAGAAATCAATTCAGCTTTCCAGGAGATATAGGATTCTCATCTAGGGGACATTTTCATTCACAGGGGGAAATAAATGTTTCACCAGCTGAACTGTCCTTCTGAGTGCTTGCCTTAAACCTGCAATATGAGGATATCAGAATTCATGCCAAAGGACTGTCTTTATCTCACTGTGCTGAGCTCAGGGCTGATGCGGCTGGGATTTCAGGGCAATGTGTGACATTATGTAACAGGAATGCCAGCACCAGAGGACATGATAAAGATAGAAAGGGAGCCTTAACCCCTTCACTTCCTTCCTCTTGTGAGTATCTCAGGTGTGAGTGTCACTTTCATGTTTGTGGTCAGATCATTGAATGTTTCAGTGTTTGGGGTTTTTCAGTTAGAATATATGAAAAAAGGAGGTCAGACTAGATGATCATATTGGTCCCTTCTGACCTTTGAGTCTATGAGAAAGCAATGGAGGGAGAGCACAGAAGGCCAACAGAAAGTGTTCAGAGAGAAATAAATGTGTGCCCAAGAGCTATGTATAATGTCTGGCAATAAAATACACAGAGACACAAAAAGTACATTAAGGAAAGTGATAGAGAGAGACACACAAAAGGACTGGAGAGAATGCAGGATGGAATGCAGAGATTGTAAATAATGATAAAGAAAGCAAAAAAGATGGGAATGAAGGGCAAAGTGCACAAGAGGTCAAGATAAATAATAAGAAATGTTTCAAGTATGTAGGTAACAAGAGGTCAGTGCAGGACACACACATGCCGTTAGGAGAAGGTCAGAGTAATTTATGGACAGAAGAGGTGGATGTTACTAAAACATTCAATGAATTCTCTAGAAAAGAAGATCTGATGGTGGAGGTAAAGGGAGGATGAAAGATATCAAATGCTAGAAACAGACTCTGTGTTCTCGGGGAGTTGATTACGGGCTACTATGAGTTTGAGACCACACAAGATCCATCTCAGAAATCTGAAGGAGGTGATAAAAGATGGGGAAACCTTTAAGCAGATATATTGTTTAGTAATGAGGCAATGAGTGATGGACTGTAGAGATAGTGCAATACTTACAAAGAGAAATCTGCCTTAACAGAGGTGGTCTGCTAATAAAGTTGGATCCTTGGTCCTCAATGGACCAAGATCTTTAGTTAGGATGGCACAGCTCCATTGACTTTACTGGAGCTATACTGATTTACACCACCTGAAGATCTGGCCCAGTGCCTGTGGCTACTTAGTGGCAGTCTCTTAACACTGAAGATTGCCTAATAAAATTGATTTCTTATACAGATTTTAGCATATTTTATGAAGGCTCTAAAGAATAACCCAAAACGGTAGACTTGTCAGCTTTAACTTTAAAAAAGCAAAAGAACTTTGAAAATACTGTATCTCAAGGAAGAGTATGCAGTTACAGATCCTGACATCGTTAGTTGTGATAATTGCTTATCCCACAAATAGCTCACTGGGTGATATTCTGGACCCATTGAAGTCAGTGGCAAAACTCCCGTTGACTTCAATGGGGTCAGGATTTTACCGAGTAAGACAATTTGTGGAGTGAGGATGTTAGGATCCCTTTATCATTCAAAAACCCTATAGCTATTTGAAAAAAGAAAAAGAAATGGATGAGGTAAATCAGTGCTCCAAAGAGCTTACAACAAAGAATAGTTACTCAAAATGGCTCCAAAACCTAGGTCTATATTCTATAGTAAAAGGAGAAAAAGAGGGATTTTCCCTCTTCAATACATTCCCATTAGCTCTCCTTGAAGTATACAATATTCTTGATGGATTAATATCACCTTCTATATACACACTTCAGTATTCTACAGAATTCTGTACTTCAGTATTCCACAGAAATGACCCAAACTACTTCAGTATCACTAATGCAAAGGGTAATGTTTTGGACTATTAGGACAAAATTAGGCTCCTAAACCCTTATTTTAGCTCCTAAATAAGTGACCCAATTTGATAAGTGCTGAGAACCCTGCAGCTTCCACTGAAGTCAGTTGGAGCTGGTAGGTGCTCCGAACTTTTGAAGATTGAGTTACTTACCTATGTGCTTAATAATGAATTTCGGAGACTAACTTCAGACTCCTAATTTTTAAAATCTTGGCTTTAATGTATAATATTGCAGTATTCTTTTGCTAATGGCTGAGCTATTGTTAAGTAAAGAGCAAAAAGGCCATAAACCTAAGCTAAGGAAAGGCTGGACAGAATGTCTTTGTACAACGAGTAGTTAACCCATGTGGCATTAAATACCAAAGGCACAATGGGAGCAGCCAGTATAAATAACATTTAACAGTTAGACAAGAACTTTGCAGAAAAGAAAATATTTTGGGTGCAGCTGCCAACTTCAAGTGGGGGGTGGAGGGATGTTACATAGACCACGCTAGCCTTTCGAACCAGCGTTATATATGGGTGACAGAAAAAGAACAACTGTGGGATTGTGCTTTTCTCAGATGATCACTGTGTTTTGCTTTGTTTTTTAAACTTTGTAACTGTGAGGCTGTTTTCTGGGTACTGCAATATAAGTGGAATGGGTCTGCTAGTCTGTCTTCCAGGGCGCTCCCAGGGAGGTAAGTGTTATTAGAGAGAGCTGTGTGGACCCTGCTCCCTTGTGGAGGTTTCATATTGTCCAGAAAAGGTTGCTGTAAAGAAGATGAGTAAGTGGACTTGTGGCACAAGGCACAAGGTATTTCTCTGACTTATTCCCTGCAGTGAGGTGGCTTCCCATTATAAAGTGGAAAATGGAAGAAAACCCAGCTATTATATTGGTAAAGAGTCTTCCTAGAGAGTGTGTGTTCTACTGAGTAATTGGCCAGGTTGCTGGATTCAGTCCAGTGTGGAGAGTTGTTTATCGGAGTGCTGTGCTGAGGGAAGTTTCCATCTTTCGGGGGACATGTCAAACCAAGACATCTTTTATAATAGTAGGTAGGTGTGTTAACCCTACTGTCCATTTAGCTAGAAATATTCTGCCTACCTAATTCCCTCTGCATTTTCACCTGGACAGGATATTCTTCATTTCCTGTCCTAAAAGGTCATGTGATATTACTGTACACTGCTAAACAGCTGCTGTGTTCCATCTCAGAGGCGTCTGCATTTTAGTGACAGAATGATCCTTATCTCTTAGGTACTTCACAGCAGTTGTGAGGTTTAATTCGTTGTGTTATTTATTAACTGCTTGATTATCACATAGGAAAACGATGAAAGACAAAAACACCATATCACCTGGGGTTGAACGCTTTTCATTGAGTGATCACTTTTACATATGACCGTTCAGTCCTCCTCCTAAAAGGAAACCCGCACAACACCTTCAAAAGACAAGCTTGGGAGCTTAAATTCATAACTTTGCTAGACACTAAAAATCATGGTCTTAATAAAGACACCTGGATTTTTGGCTTATTACAACCATCTGTCATCCATTAATCCCCTTTTTTGTCCTCTGACTGTGGGAGGTGTTAATGAGCCACTTCACCTTGAATGCTCTCTTAGAATACGTGTTAACTACTTATGCTAAATAATCCGTACGTACCACCTTGTATTTAGCTTTGACACACCTTCTGATGTTGAGTACCTTTTCCAAACCTGAAGAAGAGCTCTGTGTAGCTGGAAAGGTTGTCTCTCTCACCAGCAGAAGTTGGTCCAATAAAAGATATCACCTCCCCCACCCCGTGTTGCTTGATTATCTTTCAGTATTTCAGTGAGTCTGTAATAGCAAATGGAGCCCAGCACTTTATACGTTCGAAGTGCGCAAGACCAGATAAATCTCCTTTGTCTTTCCTTTTTATCTGAAACAGCAAGAACCCCAGATCCTGTGCAGGAAGGAAATAACTTTTTCTTGTCTCTGTGAGGTAAATACAACAACTGTGCATTTTGGCAAGTATGGGTTTTTACTACATTAAGAGGAACACTCCAGATGCATACCACGCTGCTGATCTGTACTTTTCCTGCATTTAGCCATATATGGATACATATGGGAATGCATTAGAAAAGTGACAAGAAAAGAACTATGAGCAGAGCAGAGGTGGGAATCTGTAGTGTCTTTTGCTTTCCTAACATGTTTTTAGAACTATCAAAAAAAATCTCACAGTGCTTCTATTACAGTGATGAGGAGAGCATATATGCTCCTCCGACCTTTACAACTGCTTTTTAGGCTGCTACCTACTCTCCTTGCCCGCTGCAGATACATGCCCAATAGTCACTGTAATAGTTTCTCAGTCCCACATATTTCAGTTTTCCCTGACTGCTGAGAAAGTGGATGGAAGGGAGAGGAGGGGAAGGAAAGGACTCAGCTTAGAGCTGAATCTGAGCTGTATTAGTGCAGATATGGTGTAGACTGGGAGAACTGATGTCTAACGTTTAGGAGAAGAGTGGGGAAGTTACATTACCCAGGAGCACCTGTCGGCATTTTGGGAAAGTTCGGTGCTGACCCTTCCATTTCTGGGCCTCGGGCTGGACACTAGGAATACATTTACTCCCAACTCACAGAACAGATTGATGCTGAGAAAATGTTTTTGTTAATCTACAAATGTTTCCGTCCCACTATTATGGCTACAGCACCCTAACTGTTCATGACATTTCAGAAAACCCTTATATGACTGGGCACCCACATCGCCACGTGAAGTTAATGGGAGCTGTGGGTGCTAAACACCTCTCAAAACCAGGCCCAGAGGGCCACATTCAGAGGTATTTACTAGTTAGTTTTCACTCAGTTCTTACTCAAACCAGCTCCTGCTGTAGTCAGTGAGTGAAAGGGAATAGTTCTCATTTACACTAAGGCGTACATCTAACCTGCACAAAGCTGTTCACAGACTAGCCTACCCGAGCTACTTTGAGTCCAGCTAGTGTGGGTAACAAAGACAGTGGAGACAACCAGAGTGGACTAGTGAGCAGAATACGTCCCGCAGGCCCACGCTGGGCTTGTACTACCCATGCTGAAACATGCTCTGGCTTTACTGCTACTGTTTACTTCGCTAGCTGGATTCAAGCCCGCTGGGGTAGGTTAGCCTGGGCAGTGAACAGCTATTGCTAAGCTCTCTCTCCACCTATCTGGTGTTGCAGGGTGGGGGGGAATGGACTTCAAGTGGGCATGAATTAGTTACACTCACTTTAAGGCCCCTTACGCTACCAGAAGGGCACAAAGAGGCCTTAGTGGAACTGAGAATCAAGCCCTGAGTGGTGATGTCAGAATTTGCCCCAGAGCTAAGACAAGTGCATGTCCTGAGAACCTTAACGTTTCGATTGGATCCTGCCATCTCCCCAAAATGAGGCAGCTCACTTGGCCAGGTCTGAAATCTGGTTACTGTTTCCACGTGTAGACGAATGGAGGCTTAGAAATAAAATTGCCACTTCTCTGAATCCACTCCCCACAGTTGTCAGGCCAAAACTGCAGCTGATGGGCCAAATCCTGACCCTGCTGCTGCTGGGGGAGGAGTCTGGCCACAACTCCACCGCCTAGGCAGTATCAGCACCCGTGGGATGGTAAACAGCTCCCAGGGTAACAGCCTTCCTGGGCAGCAGTTGAAAAGCTACTCTGCAGCCAGGCAGCCCCACCAGCTCCTGCGTCCGGTGCGCTGAGTGCTGTTGGGGAGAAGCAGTGCTCCCTTCTCCAGGGTTTCCAATGACCACATCTCACAGCTAGATCACCAGCCTTGTGATATTTGGTGTTTTTTCTTCAATCCCCAGCTCCTCGAGGCACGTGATTATAGGAGACTCTCAGTTTTTGTTAATAACCAGAGTAAGTTTCTGTTCTCTGTGATTGCAGAGAAAGGCTTGAAACTATGGCCCGACTGCCTCCCAAAGGCTCCAACACCATCAAATGGATTGTTCTTAGATTCCGTGAGTTTTAAACCTGTCCATTGGGGGAAGGGATGGCTGACTCATGGTTTTTGTCTGGCCATACTGCTTCTCTGACAGTGCAAGCCTCTCCTCTGCAGAATTACAGGACCTTAGGATTTGGCCTAGTATCAGTGCAATAGCATAGCTGTGTATCCTGTTTTGTACTAGTGATAGCAAACCGACAAAAGGGACCAAATCCCTGCAATTTTTGTGTGACCATAGCTACTGAGATCAGTGGGAATTTTGAGTACACAAGGAATGCAGGATCAGCCTCTTTATTTGGAGACAAGTTAGCAGTCAGCACCCATCACCTGAGGGCTTTTCTGAACTTCTAAGGTCTGCCAAAGGGTGCTGGGAAATCTTGCAAGAATTTCTCAGATGCTTCCGTTTGCATCGTGGGTCTGCTTGGAACAGAGATCCCCAAGAGCAGCTCAACCTAGAAACAGGAAGAGCCAATGTGCAAGCTCTCCAGGGTAGGGGCCATTTCTTTGTTGTATGTGTGCAAAGAGCCTGCACAATGGGGCTCTGTCATCACGGATCCACAGGTCCAGTGCTCGTCTGGCTCTGGAACGGTCCCCTAGGAGAACTCCTTGTCTCCTTGCAGTGAGTCCACATGGATTGGACCCCAGCAAGAGACTTACACATCCAAAGGGAGCAATGCACTCCCAGTTTCCTTAATCTGGAGTGAGTCTTGTAAACGCAGAAGGGTTTATTAGATGTCTGGAACACAGTGTTGAAAGTCCTTGGTTATCACAGAGAACAGAGAGATACAGCATAGTCCAGCTTCAGAACCCAGAGTTCACCTCTGACCCCTTCTTAGTCCCAGTCCAGAAGCTTCTCCTGCTTCCTGCAACCCACACTTAACAATTTCCCCCCACTCTGGCCTCTCCTTTGTCCTGGTTCCTGGCCAAACATTGTCACCTGGCCTTCCTCTTAGCCCTTTGTTCTTCCTCTGGTCAAACCTGGCTGGCTTCCTGCAGAGGGGTGGGTCACCCATGCTTGTTCATTAGTTGCTAGGTATCAAAAATCCAGGCAGTTGTGTTCTGGTACTCTTCATGGCATGGGGCCAGGTCCCAGACAGCCAGGTATCAGTCACACCTGGATCTCTGCAAAGGATAAACAACCTTTTCCCCCCACCTAGTTAACTATGAAGCACATAGAGGAAACTGAGGTACACACAGTATTCATGCAAAACATTATGAAAAAATTCCATTTCATCACATCTGTGCCTCTAGGCACTCCTTCAATAGAAGAAATACTATTTAGTTTTTCAAAAAGGGGTTAAATTTTCATCTTATCAAGGACCAGTTCTCTCATCTCTGCTCTATCCTGCAATGAAACATTCTTCTCCGACACAGGTGTGAATCAGGAGTAATAACTATATTGGTGAAACGTGTGAGAGGAGACCTGGAGCCACTGGCTTCAGTGGCATGTCACTGTAACAAGATAAATTTGGCCCCTGGTGTTCATGTGGGCTTCGTCCTGAGTGGAATCTGGCTAGCTTTATTCAGAGGGAACTCTATTTTGTTTGGCATTGGTCCATGAGATTGTATTGTTTGATATATGCATCTAGCCACTGTGATGGCCCACTGTCTCAATTGCTAAATAACACCCCCTAACTCATACCTACAAGGTTTCCCGGAGGTTTATACAGAGCACATGATCACACTAGGTGAGAGGCAAAGTAGAGTGCGGTTTAGTAAAAAAGCAGCTAAGGCAGAATTTGAGGTAAAATGCAGACACGGATAAGCAGACTGAAGAAGGAGGCCATTCTGTCTAGTTCTGTACCAATGAAATTCCCCAATCTAGGTGAAAGTGCGGCTGCTTCCCTGGTATATCTCATCTGCGGTGTGAGACTTAAAATTCTTGCCTGACACGTGGGGGCTTGTGAGGGAGCGGTGTTTGGAGGGGGAGGATTTAAATGGATACAAAGAAGGCTGGTCTCTCACTGGAATGGAATCCGAGCCATCTGAAATATCCAAAGCTTCATATGTTGGCATGTGCTCTCAGGCTGCAACCTATTAAACGTAGAACAAGGGACAGTTACACCATATCTCCGTCTGCAGCTCTCCTTGGCGCTAGGCAGGACAGAGCGAAGGAAAGACAGGGGAAGAGCATGTTTCTCCTACAGATTTTCAGACAGTGCTTTCTTCAGTTTAAATTAGCAGAGAGGTGACTGTAAACAAGACCCACAGTTGACTGTGAAAATTATAGTAATTAAGAATATCCATTGTTTCAAGAAGAGACCAAATTAGTAATCATCTGTGTGGTTTTTGATGAGCTGGGTTAGCCATTTGAGTATGAATCTGATTGTAAGAACATTGAACTGCAGATAGACCTTTCTCTCTAGCCATCATTCGGGGTAGGTAGGCCTTGTCCGTGGGTATAAGATCAATGGTTTTGCTGCTAGGAGAGTTGCAACAAGCTAACTTGAATACAATCAGAGAACAAGAGGAACTAGGACTCCCCATCCAAGCTAAGTTCCTCAGCTCTGCAGTGCAGCTCCTGCTACTCTTCTAGGAAAGAAGGATGGCCGGCAACTGGAGATCAGCAGTCAGTTCCTGACTGTCGCAGACTTCCAGGATGACGTAAGGCCAGTCACTTGGTATCTTAAGGCCTCACCTGTAAAACGTGGATATTGTTTCCTTTCTCCTAGCTTTTGTCTTGTCTGTGTAGATTGTAAGAGCCCAAAGGGCAAGGACTGCCCATTACTATGTATAAATTCAGGACCTGGCACAAGGGTAGCCCAATCTTACCATTAGCGCTTGTACTTCTCAGTAGCTTAATGAATTAACCTCTGGTTAACTCTCTGGTAACCTTCTCCACACATGAGGATGAGCTCTGTGAAGCTCAGTAGCTTGTCCCATCCACCAGAAGTTGGCCTAATAAAAGATATTACTTCACCGACCTTGTCTCTCTCTCAGTACATTCTATATTTGATCCTGCAATTGATTGTTCTTGGTCACTGACAATTGCACTGATAACTGCTCCATTGCACCATTGCTCCAGAACATTTAGGGATGAGGAGGGTTTTAATGACTCTGCTTAGACATAACCGAGAGCAGAATTTCATCCTATGATTCTGGTTTTGGTGACGTATCCTTTCATCTTTCCCATGGGGAAGAATAGGCACATCAATGGCTTTTAGCAGCTGTTTTCCATCAGACAGGACACAGACATATTCCTTTGTATGAGTATTTTGTGTATATACGCATATTTTGTGTGTATGTGTATTTTTACATATTTAATATATATTAATATATTTAATATTAATGTGATCTTAATGGCTCTCTGTGTGTGTCTCCGTCTCTCTCAGGCACTGCATGAACTTTGACACTGTCTTGGTTTCTTTTGACAGGGACACATGTGCAGCAAAGGAACACAGTGACTTGTCAGCTTCCCACTCGCTCAGTCCAAAGTCAATCCCCACTGACCTACAGCACAGCAAAACAGCCTGGTCAGGAGGAGTTAAACTACGTCTGAAGAGCAGGTGAGAGAGAAGATGGCTCTAGTCATGACGCTCTTCCCACCATCTATGTATTCCAGTTATTTATGTTCTTTGATTTTTATTCTGGGACCATCCGCAGCTGATGGTTATGGGTCCATTGTCAAACAAGACTTCCCTCTTTGGGGGAAAACTCAATCAGCAAGAGTTTGATTTTAAGTAAGTTTCAAGTTTTTGAAGTGTCAGGAAGTGAGATTATGTCAGGGCCATTACCCCACCTAACACTTAACCCTTCCCATACCTCCAACGCGATGCCAGGGAAATAACTCAATTTTGCTGTCTGTTGATAATGTTTATGTGGGGCTCTGGACAGAACAGCTGGTCACGCTAGTTTCTGATCTGCCCAAGGAGAGAGCGGTTGACTCAGGTGTGCTTTCCTTTTCTCTCCTTTATAAAACTTTGTCAGTCCTGAAAAAGACAATAAGAGAATGAGGGCCAAATTCAGCTTTTCCACTGGATTGATGTAAACCTGGAGTAACTCCATTGCTTTAGATCTTTGCCGGGAATTCTGAAAAATCGAGGAAAAAATGTGTTTCAGGTCGAACCAAAGACTAATATTTTCAAAGTTTTCAGTGAATTGCAAAGTGAAAAAAGGGTTCATTTCAGGGTGAATGAAATATTTCATTTTGACAAAATCGAAATGTTTCCTTTTGATTTTGATCACTTTTAAACGTTTTTGATTGTTTTTAGTGAGAATTAATGGAAATTTTGAAACAAAAAGTTGTTCTGAACTAAAAAAAAATCAAAACGTTTTGAGAATTCAAGATTAGTACTTCTTGCTTATAGATCTTTAATTCCTAACAGCAGTTACATGAGAGAAACGTCACAGTTTAGTGCTTCATTGTGGTGATTTTTACCTTCAGAGACATAGCCAAGGGTTTTTTATTACTCAGCATTTCAGGCTGTGTCTGCTGCCTTCTATCAATGGTTGACACTTTGGTTCCAAACAGGAAGTAGCCTTAATGTAGAAGAACTTGAAAGTGGGAGGGAATATGTTCCATAGTCCTAACTTTGGCTGTACCACTAGGGGCAGCCCCACATCTTGTTTACTTTCTGTAAACACACCAGAAATGATCAAGCGCTTTGGATTGCCAATCATCTAAAACCTTCTGTGACATTCAGGGTGGAAAATAAGTGTTTCCAGACTTCGAGGAATTCTAGAATTCTAGGACCGGATTCTCAGCTGCTGAAAATTGGGGTCCGCTGAAATCTGTGGAGCTGCACCAGTTTTCACCAGCTGAGGCTCTGTCCCAGAGTTTGCATCGCTAAGTATTATAGGTGTTCTGTAATTCTGGAGTACTGCGTGCCTGATTCTTTGCTGCCCAGCACTTTGTGGAGTGTAAAGTGGGTGTAAAATGCTTCTAGATTAGCATGGTTTTTCTTTTACAGCCACTCTGCATGGGTGTAAATGACTATACAAGGTGCAAAGCAGCAAAAAATCTGGTCTAGAGTGTCCAGATCAAGAACTCTCTTGAATAAAAGACTTAAAAGGTTTTGTATGAAAGAAGCGGTGGCTCCTTAGCCCTCTGAGCTAGATTGTGTATTTGAGTTACGTTACACATCGGGGCTGTATTTCAGGTTTGCTAGGTTCACTTGGCACTGCAAGCTGCCAGAGAAGGCTAATAGAGAGTTTCCCCTGTGCAGGGCAGCTTTCTCTTGGTGGAAGCAGCTCTGCCCTCTCTTCTCCTGCATGGAAGGAATCCTGGCAGATCCGTGCTCATCTTTGCCTGCCACTCCACTTATGTGAGGTCCCTGAGGGACCTTAGGCCAGGTAAGTTAGGTTGACCCTGGCAGCTTGAACCTGCACCAGGGCTAAATCAGGTAGCTGAAACCAGTTGCCTATAGCTGCCCTGCTCTGCCCTCTCTGTCTAGGCTGTAAGAGATTGAGGCCAGAGGGCCTGGAGATAGAGGAAAATCAGAAGAATTCAGCTGAAATCAGAGATCGGCTTATCTCTGAGCTACGCTGGCTAAGGGTCTGGATCAGAATATATGTACTGTGTCAATACATACGTACATATACTGGTGTAGAAACAATGTAGGTGTGGGAACAGCAAGGCCCTTTATGTGTGTAACTCCATTGAATTCAGCGGAGTTGCTTTTGATTTGCATCTGTGTGAATCGGAGGAGACTCAGGCACAGCAGTATTACATACAGCACAAAAAGAGTGGAACTCAGATAGCCCATCGGAAAGGCTGTTATTCAAAACAGGATCGTGTTCCTGATGTCTGCTGATTGCACTGCAAATCCCCTTTGTTATCTGCAGTTATTCACTGTCCCCGTTATGTTTGGATAATCGGGCTTATGGTGTAATGTATTTCCTGTTAGTCGCCAGCTCTGTATTGCTCATTATAGGAAATGAGGGAGATTTGAAAAGCACATTCCATCCATTGTTTAGAAGTCTCTCCTGATGCAGTTGCTGTGTGTTTTCTGTCAGAGTGCATAAGCACCTTAGTCTTTTTTGTTCTCTTGTCTTCTTATAGCTAATTATTTATTAACTGAAGAAGAACCAGAACAATTGTTTGCATTAAACTTATTGGGCAAGATCCTCAACTGGCATAAATCAGCATAGCTCTATGACTTCAACAGTTTTTTTTAAATTATTTTGTTTTAGCTTCACTTCAGGAGACTATAGTGGTAATACTTAGGAAGACAGAAATAGCTGGAGTTCTTCACCAAGATGCAAGTTGAAAAGTATACAAGCCATACAATACAACCAGGCACCCTTTTCATATCTCCTCTTTCTTCCTCTTTTCCAGTAAAGGAAAGTACCGTGAAATTGTAGCAAAAACATGAGACATGGGGAGAGGCTGCATTTCAGACCCCTGCAGCCTTTCATTCCAGCCTTCCTGTTCTCTTGGTAACACCCTGCGAAAAGAATTAATCTGCCCTGACTTCTACTTGCCTAAGCCACAGTCACGTGTGAATGGCATGAATGTTCTGGCAATAGAATGCCACCAGCAAGGCTTCCCTTCACATTTAAGATCTGATATACCTTTAATTTACTTTATACAGGGGATTTATTGTGTTAAATAAATGCCACTGATTGTGAAAAATCTGCATTCAGAAAAGATTCCAGTAGCACATAGTTGTTGAATCTAGTAATCAATGAGCATGTAGTTATTCTACATCAGCTTTCATATTAACAGCCAAATCCTGCTCACTTTGTTCAAGTGAGTTGTCCAGTTAATTTCAGCTGGAGTCAATGAGACTATTCGCTTGAGTAAAATGAGCTTTAATTCTAAGAGATTTTGTCTGTTAGCTGCACTTTTTACTGAATGACGGTTAAGTATCAGGTAATTAGTTAGAGCATAATCTTGTTACCAGTTTTGCCACTGGCCTGCTGGGTGACCTTTAGCAAGTCATTTCACCGCTCAGTGCCTCAGTTTCCCTATCTGTAAAACCTCACTGGATTTCAGTGTCGGGGCTCCAGCCTGAGCAGGAATGTTTACACTGCTATTTTTAGCCCCGTAGCAGGAGCCTGAATCAGTTGACCCTGGCTCTGAGAGTCTCTGCCATGAGGTGTTTTTTTGCTGTGTAGACATACCCTTAGTTCGCAGCAAGTTGGGGTGTAAATCTACCCCATGCTAGCCTGTTGTGCATTAATTTTCCATGTGGCCTCTGCTCCTGTGCACTAACAGCATGTGGCTGGAGTAACCCCACTTGGAAATAGGACTAGATCAGAGCTCTTTAGGGAACTTCTAGGGCATAGCAACTGGATCCACATGGGCACTTCGTGCACAGCAGGCTCATTTGAGGTAGAGTTACACTCCAGCCTGCCATGAACTAAGTGCTCGGATAGACAAACCCTAAGTAAATGTAAAGTGATTGCAGAGGTGAGTTAAAGCTACCACAACTTAATGTGACATAGCCATAAAGATGCAACGTGGCACAACTCAGGTATGCTAAATGTAGCTTGGCAAATAAGGTAAACAAATAGCATTTGAATGTATCCGCTAAAGACCAAAAGTGAAACCTGTCTTAAGTACTGGGACTGGGGCCAGCAATAGAAGTCGGACCAAACTGGTCCCTGCTAGAACTTTGTTGATCTCAGCAGATAAATTTTACCCTTGATCTTTGACTAAAGGCCAAACATGCTTGAAATCTTGGGGGCACTTTAAAGTGATTTCCTCAGGCAGGGAGTTGTCTATTGGAAACAGCCCACACTATACTTCTCAATATATTTTGAATTATTAAAAAAAAAAAAAAAACAGAATTAAAAGCCAGTTTGCAGTATATCCTTAGGTCTTACCTAGACTGTGTGAAGTATGTTTTCTTTTTCAACTGGCGTACACTGTTGTTGCTTGAGCATATGCAAAAGAATAAGTGTGTATTGTGTGTGTGCGCACACGTAGTTCTGTTCCATTTTTGCAAAGCTTGTGTGGAAATATTATTGGCCCGATGTCGATCTGGTCATTGTTGTCAGTTGTCAGTGTAGGCTGTGTGCATGTGTGACTTGTGCAGGTACTGTCTTAGCTCTGCAGATAGCCGAGACAGCGTTCATGATGGAATGAATCGACACGACCACGGATTTGCTGAGCAACAAAGGCACCCAGGCCAGGTTTATTGCAGTTGAAGCACAATGAGAAGCGACCTATAGAGTATCTACCAGTACACTTCAAATACGAGTGCTCCGTTACAATGGACTCGGACTTAACGGAGGGACTTTCCATTATCCCTGAGGCCGGATGACATTGTTCTCTCTGACACCCTCTTTTATACACTGTTACAGACAATTTCGTTCTGCCCGCTTTGACGTAGGTAGTTGTCACCCTCTTGATGTAGTCTAATACCACCCCTCCCCTTGTACTGGATGGATCAGGCAAAACAACTCTATTTGTCATCTTATCAGACGTTTCTATCCATCAAAGTGTCATTTCAGGGGATCAAATGGCCCTTGTTATCTCTTTGGTGTTAGGTTGTCTTGGTACCGTCTACACCTACTATATATTTTTAGTAATGTTTTGGTATTAGTAATATTTTGGAAATATATGTGTTTGCAGTATCAGCTTTTTCTCTGTGCCAGTTTCAGTGAGGTCGTAAGTTCACAGCCTGACTCCTGTTCGTGGCTTTTTCCACTTAGGCTTTATGTCTTAGCCTGTTCTGCTAGGTTGCAGGCCTAAGCTCTCACTTCTTACTACAGTCATATCTTGAGTAAACGCTTCACTGACTTGAGTAATCTTTCTGTTGAGTTTTCATTATTCTTCAGTAATGTCTATAAAGGAACACAGCATGCTCCCAACCCAGCACCAGAACTTCTTAGAAGAGTTCTGTGAGTCTAAAAAAACAGAATCAGTAAAGAGGAATAAAGCTGAGGCTATTAAGGTTGATTTTCTTTCTAATAAGCCAAGTCCAGTGTGCTATTTTGAGAGCCATGACTACACCTTAATTATGAATGATGTCTCTTTGAGTGGATTGTGGCTTCACTCTGTAGAAATCCTAATAGGCGTATTGAGCATTTTAGTTTTCATTCACCTTCTGCTTAAGAGCACAAGGGCTGCAATGATGAGTATGGCCCAATATAATTATGAAGCAGGAAGTGCAATGCAGTTGATTTATTTTCGGACTCTGGAGACTGATAGCCATTTTGGTGGGTGCATATAGAACATATCCTTGTTATAGTGGTGCCCCATATATTGCTACCGTGAAATCTGACAAACTCTGGGCCAGATGCTCAGCGGTGTGAATGAGTCTAGCTCCATTGATGAGAACGTTTCCATTACACAAATCCTTCTTTTCAGGTCTTTCTAACTTAGAGATTTTCCCTTGCGTATCTTAATTGCAGACATGGGCCCTGATCTAGCAGGATGATCCACCTTAGTGGATCGTTAGACCCACCCCTATGGACACAGGAGTACATCCATATGGATTAGCTTTTATTGGGAAAATCTAGACTCACCAAAGGTTCTTTATGATTCATTTGTCAGCCATGAATCTGATGAAACTCTGTACACCTGTAGTTTCAACTACATATTGTGAATGAAAAATAAATGTCACTGGATTGGAGTGTAGACAGTGATGACTTAATTGGTAATCAGTCCAAAGCAGTGATAGGCCCTTTACGTACACTGATTCGTGTTCTGAAAGACTAAATTACATCCCATTATTCTCTGCATGGTTCAAGTTAAGTTAATCAGAGGTAGACTTGGGTTTCTATGATACACCAGCTGATGAAGAGGTTTCCTTTCAAAATCCTCCTTTTTAGCTTCAGCATCTTACTGAAACTTGGACATCAGTTCGGACGTCAGTCTAAAGCTTTTTTTGTCCCCCATCATTATTACTTGCCTCCCTCCAGTAATATTTTCCTTTGAATCTTTGAGTCTTGGTATGAAGCCCTCCAGCAACAAGGGAAGCTTCATAATCCACAGAAGCAAAAGAGTTAATGTTAAATGAATCCTTCATGCTCAAAATCTCTCTTTTTTTAAAAAAGATCCATTAGGTATATTTTATAGCTTTACAATGGCTGCCTTAAGGGCTGTAACATTGTTTTAATCTAGCACTAGGTAGGAGGGAAGCTATTGACTGAAAGCTTTCCATGTGTTTTTCAAGCATATATTTGTAAGCCCCTTCTACCTCTAGATCCACAAAGTGAGTCCTGCAGTTAGGAGGAGGTTGACCTCGTTATAAATTTGGCAGCCCTTTTGGCATGCCCAGACTGGCTAAAATTCTTATTGCAACCAATTCTCATCTTCAGAAGGTTCTGATGGGGCTCTGTGTGTGATGCAGTATTTAAGTATGACTTGGAGAGATCATTTAATCCGAAGTTTCTGTGGCAGTGTACTGAATTAATGCACCAGCCTTTCATCTTTACAGAGCTACCTTGGCTCATGAGTGAAGATGGGATCTGTGGTCTCATGCTAGACATACACCTGTGTTTCAAAGCTCTGTATAATTTTGCTGAGTTATCTTTCTCTGCTCAAGAGACACTTTGGACTGGAATAGACAGAGCTATTGCAGGTCACTGAGATGCACAGGTGTGACGTTGTTGAGAAATTTGCCCAGTGCTTTCTTATCCTGTGCATGACTCTAGCTATTGCTGACAATACTTCCAGTTAATGAACAGTTAAAGTCCTGAGTCAGCAAAGTACTTACACATGTGCTTAAATTCTATCGACTTAAATGGGACCTAAGCACACTAATAAAGTTAACGATGCACTTAAGTGCATGGCTGAATCAGACACTTGGACAGGACCATGGACTGCAATGGGGTTTCCCAAGTGTAACTTAAGGCAAAATATAGCCCATATAAAAGATGGAGAAACCTGAGTGGGAGCCTAACATGTAGAGAATGCCTTTTATTTGGGCTGGTAACTGAAAATAGAGTTTGGCCCTGTAAGGCAGACCATTGGGATTTCAGGTGAGCCAGTAGACCTGACTCATTTTGTGTGGCTCTACTAAGCCATGTGCCTGTGGTGCCTTGGAAGGCAAGCATTGTATGCCCACTTTTGTAGTAGCCACTTTTCAGTGTTAAACATCTTGCCCCTTTTAAGTGGGATTCATTTTTATAACCAAGTTCTAAACCCCTGACAGTAGATTTGGGGTAATTTTACAGTGCTGGGCCTGGCATCCATTCTCTCCTCTCTTAGTGATCTCGGGAACCCCTTGATGAACTGCTGAGATGTGAGAATTGGGGATTCACAGGTGTGATATAAGGACTGCTTTGTGCAGTTGAGATCCCTTTATCCCTGGTCTTTTCATCGTATATGGTCTTCATCAGAATGCATCCTGGTACTGATACATGCTTACGGCAGCCTTTATGCAACTCAACTGCTTCATACTTGATAAGAATGGCACCAAAATGTACAGATCCCCCACAGCATGAAAATCAGCTCATTTCCCCTCCAAAGGTCTTTGCAGTGTTTTGTAATGAAGCCCTTAGTGAAGAATTGCAAAAGATTTCTCATGGGGTTTTGCAGGCAGTGTCATTTTTGTGTGTGGAGGAGGCTGCAAAGTTGCTATTGGTGAGATCACGCAAAAGGAAACTTTGGATTTAATATTGGTTTCTGCCATGAAGCATTTTTCCCAGGTGGAAGCAGACAGCAATTCCACCCCCCCACCCCCTTGTTTTTTCTTGCATCATGTTGTGATACTCAGCAGTTAGCTTTTTGTAGCATGGTGCACAGTGGGATGCCTGCTCTCTCTGGAACTCCAGTGTGGCGTTATTGGTCACTTTAGTGGAATGGTTGGTTGATGTAACTTCCCTTAAACTCAGTGCTCTGGAGTCAGACCAGCCTGTACAACTGCATCAGAAAATGGAGCTCCTGGAGAACTTTTATGTCCAAAAAGAGGCCGAAAAAGAACGGAGAACAATGGAAAGAGACCTATGACGCCGATTTAGCCAGAGGGTTACTATAAAAAATGCTGATGTTTGCTACAAGGTAATGTCACCATTTTGGAACTCTTTGTCATCATCTTACTTTGTGTTTTAGTATTCTCTGTAGATGAGCTTAGAAAATTAGGGGCCAGATTCCCATTGTTCAGCACCTTGTGTAACCCTGGTGTATGTTACGGCACAAGGTTAAAGCCAATGGAGAATCCAGCCCTGCTTAGCTAACATTCTGATGAATGGCAGGTGCAAAGAAGCACCTCCACAGCGCTGATGCCTTGTTATGTTCTGTGATTTATTTGTTGGGGGAACTCCCAAGATTACTACACACCTATTTTGTCCCACTAGGCCTCTGGGTCAGATTCCCAGCAGCTGTAAATCAGCATTGACATCAGTGGAGCTACACTTATTTACACCAGTTGAGGATCTGGCCCATACATACACATTCAAAAACTTCCATAACTTCCCCACAACACTAGGAATTTCACGAATACCTCACTGGATATTGTCAGACAATGAATACATTCCATGCTTGTTGTAGGTGAGGTCCTTATGTATGATTTACAGTATCCATATCTTTGCACTAGAAAATGAAAAGACATATACAACAGTTGAGAAGCAGGCAGAAGGGGCTCCTGGCTAACCCAGATAGCGCTGTAGTGCAAGATAAATACTGAATAAAGGTACTCATCAACACCCTGATAAAAGCAAGTGAATTTAATTTTCTCACTTTTGCCTTTTCCCATTGCTGTTTTTTTCTATTTGTTTTTAAAATGGCAAAATCAAAAAGCTTTTTCCTGGGTCTGCTTTATTTCTTTCCTCAAAATCAGCACAGTAATTAAGATTTGTTTTCCCCTTTTGATCAGGAAGTCAGTCAAAATAAAGCAAATACTTTTCAACTACTGGGCCTTATTTTCCTCTAAGCTACACTGATTCAAGTCAGGTGAATCTGCAGTGACATAAACTGAGCAACACTAGTGTTAAAAAAGTGTGAGAGGAGGCTGTGTATTTAATGGGTCAGATTCACCTGTATGCTCCAGTTGCTTTGTGCTGTTTTGCTGGTGCAAAGCGGCCATAAAACCACTTTAGGTGTATGATTAAACTGGATGTATGGTGCTTTGCATCTCCAGAGCAGCCCAAAGCAACTGGGATATACTGGTGAATCTGGTCCAGATGTCTCTGTGCATTATTCTTTATGCAGTTTTTTCTCCCTACAGAAGCCACATTGCTGAATTATGAAGGCTGCCCACAAATGGTTACACGGATCTTTAGGCTGACTTTTGAAATCTGAGGAAGATAAATCCCCGTATCACAGGGGATTATATCATTTCTTTTAGTCCATTTTTTAAATACTGTACTCCACCCTAAAATTTAGTAATGGGAAAATTTTACTGGGAAAGTATAAACATGAGAACTGCAATTTGAAGAGCTCTGTGCATCAGTTTTGATAAATGTGGACATTTTTACACAATCTTTTCAGAACACTCTATGTAGCCATTTGGATTAGTGTGTTAATTGGGATTAATTGTTTTGTAGTTAGAGATATGTTTTTAAATTTGTAAGCAGAGGAGAAAGAGTATTCAGTGTTTCAGTTAAACTGTTAAAAAGACTTAAAATACATTTCCTTTTTATTTTAGTCCATTCGAAGAGTTGGTGTTAAAACATCATTATAGAGGCACTGGTTGCAGTTGTTAAAATTGAGTTAAGCTTTGCATTCAAAACAAGAATTTCACCTCTTTGTTATATATGAAGAATACACTGTACCCTCCCTAATAAAATAAAACCCGTAAAGCTGTTAATGGTCCAAAATCTCTGTAATGCCCTTATATGCTATTCAGTCTAGATTGCCTCAAACCTTGGCCAGAAAGTGTTAAAAAGAATCTGTTAATATGATAATCCCATTTCTGTCTGAAAAAGTAACTACTGGATTACTAGTGACACCTAGACAATGCTTCGATGTTGTGACTCAAGCTGGGGGGGCTTCTGTCAGTCCCAGCAGGAAAGCTTGCTCCGAAATGCTGAGTAGACATACCCTGTTAGGTCCCTGTCCTGCATTGATGTCCACTAGTGTGGGCCTTCCTTCTGTCCAGAGTTCAGTAGATTTACAAAGATGTCTAAGTGACCTGGATGCCAAATTCTTCCAAGTCCCTTAGGTGGCTTTGAAAATCTCGTCAAGCGTCCTGTCAAACCCTGGAATTTACGAGCACTGGCAACAAAAGGGTAATTTTTCACCATGATTCTAAGCTTTCAAATGATGAGAATTTTCTATAATTGTTGTAATGAAGTATCCTAACATTTAAATATGTACGAGACAGGTGTGGTCCTTTTAAAACAAATGTACAGAGTCATCTGCTGAGTGAGTGTAAAGCAGATCAGCAGTTTTTCCTGTTGAAATATTTCTTTCTGGACTAGATCCTTGGTTTCTGTAAATTGGCTTGGCTTAAGTGAAGCCAATGGAGCTACACTGATTTACTCCCAATCTGGTTCATTGTTTGTCTTGAGTCAGAAATTAACTGCAGTACTGCGAGGTTTACAACTGTGCTTGTCTGTCTAGGATAAGAGTCAGGGTCTCTCAATATTGTAGCCTCTTCAAAGCCAGCTCTACAGTCGTTTTTAAAAAATGTTTCTTCTTGCAGGGATTTTGTATTTGTACCTGAAACCTGTACCCTGGAGTAAAGCTCATGTATGGAATGGTTTTTACCAGGACTGCAGCAATCAAGCCCTGTCTTTGGCAAACCAGTGCTTTGCTCTGATGAGTTAAATGTGGTCACCTTCCCCATAATACACAATTGGAGATAAATAGTCAGCTGCAGATCAAGTAGTTTCCATTAGTTTTTGATGCTCTAGTCTCCCTCCTCTAAGGATGGCCGTACTAGCAGTAAACTAGATTTGTGCAAATCCCTGAAAGAGTGAGCTCCTTGCTCACTCCTGTGTTAGAAGGCACATGCCAGGAACTTCTTGGCTTGCCATATGAACCTATGGTGTTGTGCCACGCCCACATACCCCAACACAGAAGACATCAGCTGGGCATTGATCTGTAGACGTTAGGGTCCAATCCTAGTGAAGTCACAGGGAGTCTTTCTATTGAATTGAGCAGGAGTTGGATCAGGCTCTCAGTCTTATTAATTTGGTTCCTGCACATGTGCACAGACATTGCAGTCCCGAATTTTCCACTGAGCTTGTGTCATGACTTTGTGCAACATGAGCAGTTGGTCACCACTATTAGCTTAAACTCTGCTAAGATTCTATTACACTTAATCCACATTTTCAGCAACAAGTAGGTGTGGACACCCTACAAGGTTACCCCACACTTGGTTGGTAGGGCATGTCTTTTGTGTTAGATTCACAGCTTCATTGTTTATTGATTGTGCTGTTACAGGGTTGTTGGCTGAATTGCTTTTAAGGTATTAATGGCTTAGAGGACTGGGCAGCATAACTCCTCTTACAGCTCTTTGCTGAAGGATTCATACTTCTGTCTGTCAAACAATGGGCTTTCCCAAGCAAGAAATGAAAATGTTGTAGGTCTCGCTTCTGCCAAACTACAAAGAAATCCTTTAAATCCCCAAGTCTCTTCGTGTTATGAAGGGACTCTTCAGGAATAAGAGAAGGCAACAGTGTGAGTTACTTAGTAAATCCAGTTCCGTCAGCCACCCACCCAACAGCATTCAGTTTCCTTGTTTTCTTGGTAAGGGATGGAACAAAAGAGCCCTGTTTAAACACACCTACGTGTAAAATTTGATTCGTTCAGCTCCTCCTTTTTAAAGTTTCAGTTCAGCTCTTATTAATGTGCTCCTGTCATAACGGGGGGAGGAGGTAAGGGGGGAACAGATCTTTTTCCTTCACTGAAGATCAAAGGTGCCCTTAAAACTGAAATAATGGTTTGGTTTTGGGGAGTCTTTAGCAAATGGCTTGCAAAAAACAAAACCAAAAACAATGAAATACTGTTATGGCCTAATTTTTCTCAGCACTTTCTCCTTAAGAGGAAATGGAGCCAGATCCTCAGCTGGTGTAAATGCCAATTTACACCAGCTGAGGATCTGGCCCACAGCAGTAGCATTTTTAGACTGTATATTATCCTTTGACCCTCTTTTTCACAACTTCATGCAGCTCTAGTGGAAGCCATCTTCAAAATCTCTGTTTTGTATCTACCTAAGATTTTCTATTTATTGATTTATGTGGAACACATTGTACAAAATGTATGAACCTCTCAGTGAGACAAAGATTTCTGGGAGAGGCCTGGCACAGAAAGGTATTATTCACCTTGAATAGCACAGTTGTGCAGGCTGAGTTATCTATGAGGTTAGAAAGTTGAGAGATGTGAGTGTTATATAGGTCTTGTGCTGGTCCTTAGCACAGGACTGAGAATCACCCAGAGAGCTTGACTACTGCAGTGATGGGAGGAGAGACGGTGGAACTGTAGCCAAATGACAGACAAAAAGGGGGAAAGGGAGTTTATACAAAGAAGGAAAGGAAGAAAATGGAAAGAATCAGGCGCAAAAGAGAGTTCATTCGGGTCCATTTAACTCCTGAGTTAGTAGCTGTTCCCTGGTTTGACTTTCTTCTCTGCCACTGTACTTTAAAATGGTGCGTTTGCCCAAAATTGTCTGAGATTGTGTGTGGCAATGACGACTGAGGCAATGAAACCCTTCCCATGCTAGGCCTGCGTGTGCGGCCTGGGACACACTCTGTGAAGAGATGTCTGTCTAAATGAAAGGCACTGTAAGATGTAAAGGACAATCATAGATGGTACTTTACTGGTCTTATGTCATACTGGATGTTTATAGGCACTGAAGAAATTAAAGAACCCTATGTAATATTGCCCAGGCTTTCCCTTTCTGTCTATTAATTCTTTAGATAACTCTGCCAGCCATTATTTTAATATAAACAATATGTTTTGAAAAATGTTAATTACCTATGGAGATTTTATCAGGCAGCAGCATCACATGGTACATTCAATAGCTACTACCAAAGAAACCCCCGAAACGGCAAGCTAATCCGTGTGAATGGACTCCTTTGTCCATATGGGTGGATTGAAGGGTCCACTAGCATGGATCATCCTGCTGGATTAGGTCCCATGTCTGCAATTAAGACACACAAGGAAAAATCTCAACAAGGAGCCGGTGGGCTTGGTAACAATCTTAGAATAGGTTTGTGTGTCAGCGCTCACTATGTTTGTATGTATCCACGTGTCAGCATGTCAGTGTGTGTGCTGATGGGCATGTGTTGGCATGACGGTGAATACGCGTTGGTGTGAATGTGTGCTGTCGTGTTTACATATGGTAGGAAGGGTCGGTAACTCGATGTCCTTTCAAATTAATTGTCTGAAAAGTAGCAGTAAACAGAAGTGTGAGGAGTGATATGTGCTGATTGAAATTTATTTGCCAATGTCCATTGACACGGATCTTGCCCCAGACAAAGGAGCCAAATGACTGGGTGTTGCTGATATTTTGGATCCCTTTCTCTTTCTACATAGGCAGGGCGAACTTGTGGGCCGACTGCACTCCTGGCATTCAACCAAATTCATAGAGAACCAACCCGATCCCAGCATGATGCAAATATCTCAGGGCACGATTGGCACTCCTTGGCGTCAGTCCTACCATTCCAGGTAAGGGCCATGTGGTCTTGGCCATGTACTGTAAGACTCAAAGAATTACAGCAGAGTTGTTTTTTGCTTAATATATCATTCCAAGAAAAGAAAATTCTCTACTCAGCCATAAAAAAATCCTTCCTCCCAAAGCAATAAAATCAGTCATCCTTGCTGAACTGTCTGTCTACTGCAACCTGCTTTGCATAATATACTTGTTGCATTACCAGTTCCTGCCGTCCTTACCCAGTCTTTACACAGGGAAAACTCCCATTGGCTTGAATGGTAATGTTATGTGTGTAAGGACATACAATTCAGAGAAGTCAGTTGAAAGATGCCGGATGATTTCACTGGGCTTTGGGTCAAGCACTAGGCAAGGACTGCAGTATTTGGCTACTATGATTATTATCTTTATTTCTTTATGTTGCTCCCATCGGCACTTTACATACACGCAGTAAGACACGGGTCCACAAGGCTTCTAAACGAAGGCCCTGCTCCTACAATGAGCTCCAGTGACCCCTAGAGCCTCATTGACGTCAATGAGGCTCTGCACTGGCTCCAGTATCTGCCTGTGAGGAGCTCATTGAAGGATCAGAGCCTAAATATAGACCCCAGAGACAAAGGAATGGGACAGAATGTGTTGGGGCAACATGACCATTTGCCCCAAATACTTCACAGGCCAGGTTTTCAAAAGTGCTCGCTGTCCACTGTTGGGGTTTGATTTTTACACACACTGGGCTGCTACATGGCATCCAAATGAAGTGGCAAGTTTCATTGTATTTAGGTGCCTGTGTGGGAACTGTAGGTGATGAACTCTCTTAAAAATCCGGCCCTGTATTCCCACCCTCTAAGAAGGGTCTGAGTCAAATCTCAGCCTCGCACTAGCAGCCAGATGCCAACTCTAAGCAGGGACCTAGCCAAGTCGTACTGTACCACTGCAATGTAACAACTCAAGATCTAGACCTAGACTTGAAAATTAGATCCTAAACAGATTAAACACTGTGCTTCCTGGTCTTCTTCAACGGGGCAATTCCTTTAAACCCCTCTTATGCAGAACACAAATGTGGAATAAAAATTAGCATGTAAAAAGAAATGAGAAAAGGACCCAGGCAGCATGGAATCATCGTCTGTCAGTGTAACAAGCTGCTTTCATGAGTAGTCACTATAACCAAAATGAAATTATGATGTCACTGATGGGGATTTCTTGATTTTGCCAAGTGCTTTCTGCAGGGGTCAGAGTTATCATAGTTATGTGTGTGTGTTTCCCCCTGAGTCAGTGACATGGTGAACAGTCCCAGAGGACTAAGCATGGGATCCTAGTTCTGTTAAAAGAATATGGTACCAGACCCCTCCAGACATTGTTTAGGCTGCAGACTGGAACGAAAGCTCTGATCCCCACCTGTGGGGCTTTCTCTTTTCAAAGTCTGTACAGACGTATCTCTGGTTGCTCTAAGAAGATCTAGAAGACACTTGTGGTCATGGGAGTCTGGGGAGAGATATACGAGATCCTACCCTCTTCATTCCCCTGGACAGGCAGGTGGGCTTTCAGAATTCAGAAGGAGGGCATTCTCTGCACAGCCTCTTTGCAAATCCTCTTTGCATCTTAAACTCTGGCACTGCAAATATGAGCCAAGAACCAGCTCAAAAGAGCCTGGGGGTGGGGCAGAAGAAGACTATCTAGGATTTAAAAAAAGAGTTACAGGAGAAATGTGTGTTCCCCTCCAGCCCTCAGCTCAAATCATCCTGTAGCCCATTCGTCTGATAGCAAGGGGCTTTGCATCACAGCTGCTGCATTTCTGGCAGAGAGCTCCAGCCTGGATCACACAATTCCAGGCGCTGTTGCCCAAGAGGCTTCTTCCTCCATGTTTTTAATGAGGAACACCAGTGGCATCTAGTGGTCAGTTTGCCAGCTCCACACATCGACTTCCCTGAAATGCCAGGGCCCTGGCGGAGACCCGTAGTCTGCTTTTCATTTAAAAAAAAAAACTAAAATAAAATGCAAAAGCAGATCAGAAACTGACATTGGACATGAACACACGAGTTGTTCTGGGATTTCATTGAAGTTATTTCCCTCTATGTCTCTCCGCACCCCTTCCTACACATATTTTATTGCTAGCTTTGCAGGCAAACTCCTGACTGCCTTTCTGCAAGCCTAGCCACTTGTTTCTCTTTCTATCTGCCCTTTGCACAGCTTAGCTCCTTCAGTCCAGCTGTGCATGGAGAGGTTACAGTCAGAACATGTTTTGAAAAGTACCATGGACTTTTTAGTAGCTACAGATTAGCTGGGGGCTGCTTTAAATTACACCAACTCTCTCAGAGGGCCTGGCCACTTGATTTTCAGAGCTACTGAGCCTCCCTAACTCCTATTAACTTCAATGGATGCTCAGCACCTCCGATCTCATTGGACGCGCACACAGGAAAGTGCATGGAGCCAAGCAAGAAGGGTGGTCATGTTGCCCCTGCCCGGGAATGGGACCTGCCATTCCACGAGATGCAGCTATTTCAAAGCTGAGGGTGTGACTACCAACCACCCCGGGTGGCTACTCTGTTTTCTGCACATCACCAAAATGCCAGCTGTTGGACCGGGCCAGCTGCTAGCGCTCCCAGCTGGGGCAGCATGCTCAGCTCCTGGTGTAGGGGAATGGGGGTATCACTTTACATTGGTCTCAAGAGCTCCTTCTGGCCACCACTCATAGTAGCATTAATGGAGTACTGTGTGAGCTGTGTCCAGGAGGAGGGCTGCATAAGACTTTTGAGGACAGAGGGAGAGGGGAAATGAGTACCTCAGACTACCCTCTTCAGCCCCAGAAACAGCTGCTGGAGTCAAATGGGCTGTGAGCATAGAACAGCCCTCCCAACCAACAATTTAAAACCTCCCCACTGAAAGTGAACAAACACGTTCTGAAACGAAGTGCGTCTGGAACAAGAGCAGCTGCCTCTCTCCCAGTAACTAGAATGACACCAGAATAGTCTTCTTGATGGACAGCCTTCCAGTGGCCACATCAGAGGTTCTTCTACCAACACACTTACCTCTGACCTAGCTCATGCCCAGCAGATCCCTTAACGGGGACACCTTTGCCTGCTAAACTACATCTATGGTGAGGCTGTAAAGACTTCCTGGGGCCTTATCAAAACACTACTGTAATTTTCTTCCCACACACACATCCACGGACACACGCCCCCATCTCCTTTCCGTCTTGTCTGTTTAGTTTTCTCACAACAAACAACATTTCTCTGGTACAGTTGAGTTTCCAGGAAGACTGCCAGGGAGTAGCCTTCAACTCCATAAAAAGAAACAAAATGGAAAAAAGAGAGAGATTCAATTCCTCCCCCCAAGAAGCCTCTCCTACTCCTTGCTCTTCCCCTCTCTGGCATCTGTATTTGTTTTTAATTTTTAAATGCTTTGGATGGGTTTGATGGGTGGGGCAAATCTTCCCTGACTCCATAGCTTGCATTGTGCTTCCGCTTTTATTTCCTCCCCCCACCCTCCTCCTGCCCCGGGTGATAAATAGGAGACGTGTTGCAATGTCAAGTAATTTCTCTTAGTAAACCAGAATGCCTGCAGACAGCGAACAGAGTCAGGCCCAAATATGGGTTTTCGTCTGTTCCTCTAAAAACTAAACATCTTGCATCTGAGCTCATTTATAAGCCAAAGTGTGCCTCCCTTGCTAACAGTAGATTTTTCCCTTCTCATTTTCTCTCTCTCTCCTCTAGTTCCTCGACGAGTGATCTCTCTGGCTATGACCATGGCTATCTGAGGAGAAGCCCTGACCAGTACAGCTCATGGGGTAGCATGGAGATCCTGGACCATGCTCCCTCTGGGTATCACCCTGGCCACCTTTCGCCAGCCAAATCCACCAACAGCATTGACCAGCTTGCGCAACTCCACAGCAAGAGGGACTCTGCCTACAGTTCCTTCTCCACCAGCTCCAGCATCCCTGAGTGCCCGGCACCTTCCTTGGGCAAGGAGCGCTCCTTCTCCATGGACAACGTGCACTCCCAAGGCAGCCCGCAGGAAGGGATGAGGCAGGCCGACATCAGGTACGTCAAGACGGTCTATGATGCCCAGCGAGGGGTCTCTGCGGAGTACGAGGTGAACTCCTCCACGCTGCGTCCGAGCGGCGAGGTGCAGGCGCCGACGGAAGGCCGGGGCTGCAGCAGGCTGCCTGGTTACAGCCGGTACAGTGGAGTCCCCTTCTGGGGCCAGCAGACTAGGAGCTCTTTGGACAGCGAGGGTCAGCACCCAAAGGGGCCCCCGATGCCCCCAACTCGTAGTGACAGCTACGCGGCAACAAGGCACCATGAGAGGCCCAGCTCCTGGTCCAGCCTGGATCAAAACAAGTCTCTCCGAGCTCATCCAAAAGGGGCATGGCCTGCACCAGCGGGCCCTGTCTCCCTGGGGCAGGGGCAGCTGCCGAAACCCATGTTTATGGAAAGGCAGCTGCACACAGTGGTGGAGAAGAGCCCGGAGAGCAGACCTACAGTGAAGCCTAAGCAGAGCGCAGGACAGCCTTTGCTTCCTACCGGCGTCTACCCCGTCCCTTCCCCCGAGCCTCACTTCGCCCGGGTGCCCCAGCCTTCCGCAAACAATAACGGGATGCTTTATCCAGCACTGGCTAAAGAGAGTGGGTACGCCCCACCTCCTCCAGCCTCGCATGAGAAGGCCACAGTCTGCAGCCATTCCAGTTTCGATGAGAATGGAAACCAGAGCGTTACAAACAAGTCTGCCGTCTTCTACTGGCCGGACCACGGGCCACCAGCTGCAGAGAAAAAGCAGGAAGCAGCAACAAAATTCGTTCAATACAAACCACACAGTACATCAGGCCCTGAAGTCCATTCGACCTCTCCACAAAAGGACAAGCCAGGCTGCCTTTATATGGCAACAGAAGGTGTCCAAGAGAGCACAAGCACCGCACAGCACTCAAACCACAATTCACAGTCACTGCCAGCCCGCTCAAGGGATGCCAATGAAAGCAAAGCTCTCTACCAGTCCAAGGAGTACTGGGCGGCTGAGTTCCAGGAGGACAAAAATGCTCGAGACCCTACCACCCAGAATCACTGGGGTGACAGTAAGGCCAAGCAGCTTGGCTTTTCATCCTTGCAGAACAGCCTAGAGAGCACAATGAGGCAAAATAGCTCGGAGCTAAAGGAGATGCAGCAATGCGAGGGCTATTCCGATGCCAAACTGTCTTTAATGAATCACAATAATAAAGCAGAGAAGGATCGAAGAGGGCAAGGGTATGAACAATGGAATGATTTGGACAGCTCAGCTTTCACAAGGCGCGAGGATGAAATCGCCAGCACGGCCCCGTTCCACAATACTGCGCCAAAATCCGAGGAGCCCTCTTCTCTGCTCTGCCCAAAGACCTCCGATTTCAGCAGGAGCCGGCTAAGCTCCAGCAGCACCCAGAGCACCCAGCCTGGGAACCTGGATTCCAGCAAGCCCCACTGTTCTGTGCTGGAGAAGGTCAGCAAGATCGAGCAACGTGAGCAAGGCAGTCAGAGGCCCCAGAGCCTGGGTGTGCCCAGCTTTGGCCATAATTATGGGCCAAATAAGCCAAGCCAATCATCCAGCACTAGGTGCTCTCTTAACAGCACCGAGGACATACGAAACAAGACGTGCTCCCCAGAGCCTGGCGAAGAGTGCAGGCCCCCCAGCATGCCTGGCTCTGAGAAGGCGCCGTGTGGGCAGCCCGTGAGCAGTAACGGGCGTGCGAAGCCTGTGGAGGCTGTCTGGCATCCTGTGGAGCAGCAGATGGCGGCAGCGGCAGCAAAGCAGGCACGACAGAGCGAGTGCTACAACCTGCCAAGGAGCAAAAGCACGTTCCAGGTGTGTGAGCCTGAGAGGGAAATCCTTTGGAGGGATAACATCCCAGATGCTCACGGATCACGGCTGGAGACCTTATTCAACAGGGACTACAGAAACAGCATTAAAGATGCCCAGTCCAAGGTTCTAAGAGCCACGTCGTTCAGGCGCAAAGACCTCGACATCAGCCCACCCTTTGGGAGCAAGCCCAAGAGGAGTGCACAGAGGCCAGCCTCGGCCCACGTTGGGATGAGGAGCGCAACAGCATCCCCTCATGTCCCAAAGGAGAGGCACAGCATCACGCCTGCACTGACTAATGTCCCCATCCTGGATTACACCGACAAGGAGAGCCACGCTGGGCCGCAGCCCGTGTCCCGCATCGGGGGCAGGAAGCGGCTGACAGCCGAGCAGAAGAAGAGGTCCTACTCTGAGCCCGAGAAGATAAACGAAGTGGGTGTCTCAGACCGGGAGCCCTCGCCCTTCTCCCCCCAGAAGAAAGGCCTCCATTTCATCTTTCCGGAGAACACGGTGGCTGGCCGGCGCAAGATTTTTGAGCGCGAGAGCAAGACTTGCTCCACCATCAATTTGTCCAAGCCAGAGCTTAGGCAGCTCCAGCAGAACGCACTGGCGGACTACATTGAGCGCAAAACTGGGACGCGGCCTGCTCAAGATGCCGGGGCGCTGAGAGAGCGCGCGCAAAGCTCGTACCTGCAAGCCAGCGGTCTGGACAGCCAGAGCCTCTCCTCTGCCTCCAGCATGAATTCTCTCCAGGACCAGAAGCTTTATCGCCGGAGAGAGTCGCTAGAGCAGGTCTCTAGAGCAGGCCGGGTCTCCTCTACCCTTCCCCCCGGGCTGATGGGCTGCTTTGATCTCAATGGGTCTGAGCAAAAGAAGGGGCACCATGATGGCAGCAGCAGTTCCTTTGTAAGCCAGTTTAAAACGGACCGACGCCGAGATTACAGAGCCAATCCGGAACTCCCAAAAGGCACTCCGGCAGGCCAGCTTGGCTCACACGGCCAAGTCCACCACATGAAGGAGGAGTGGGCCCGTGAAAAGGCGCCGTTGCCGAGGAAATCTGGGAAATCAGTGTCGGTGGAAGACTTGCTTAATAGGTCCGATAACCAGTCAGTCACGGTGCACATACGCTCCCGGTCGTCTCCCACAGCAGACAAGAAACGCCAGGTAGGTCCATTGTCCAGGTGATATTTACAGGCAAGAAATCCGCCTGGGCTGGAGGTGCTATCATCCTAGCCAGGCATTCAGTTATGTTGATTGCTTCCTAAAATGAGATTAAATGTGCGCTGCGATATGGACCATATGTTCAGATTAGCATGATGCAGTTTGAAATGCCTGCTGGCTGGATTGCACATCCCTGCTGTGTTTCTCTTCCCCTGTTTTCTTCACACTCAGGCTATTTGCTTGGGAAGAGGCTGTTTGTGTAAATGTTTTTTTAAGAGTACATCTGCTCCTGCTGCTTCCCCTTTCATCTGAAATCCGAGATCTAGAGACTTAGCAGCAGCTCAGAAGAGTGGAGTGCAGCTCTGAAAAGGGGTGTCTGTCAGTCACTATTGTGCTTCCCCAATCCTACAATGGCTCTGCAGCCGGCCACTGCCACTGCCCCGGCGTACATTAGAGCAGGCCTTGGTCACCAGCTGCCAGAGACCCCAAAAGACCATTACAACAGCGGAGGTGCAGGGAAGCCCAGCACTCTGTGCTGCCTGCAGGGAGGGGTGTGCCCCTCTTCACCTCTGGAGGATCCCCCTACAGTCCAAATGCAGAGGAGAAACTGGGCCGCGGTTCTCTACATTGTTGTGAAAATGATGATGATGTCACAAATGGCAGGGAGGGTTTGAGTGACTCTAGTGGCAGCAAATGAAGCAAGTGAACTTCTAAGAAAGCAGGATCCTGGGCCAGCTCTTCAGCTGATGTAAATCAGTATAGCTCCATTGATATCACTGCAATCAGTGGAGCTGTGCTGATTTGTCCCATCGTTTTCACATGAGGTCTCTTGGTCGGAAAGAGCGAGAGAGAGATGGAGAGAGAGATGGAGAGAAAACAAAATGTGAAAGCTCCATAGGCAGGATTCTTTCTAAAAATGTTTGCTAGCTGTCCATGGAGTCCCAGGTTTCGAAGGGTAGCTCTACTCAACAAAAACGTCATCTTCTACATTTAGAACTGCTGCCACTGTAAAACAAATTATCCAGGTGCAATATTGTAGTACTTAGTAGAATTAAATTAAATGAGAATTTAAGCTAGCAAATGGAGTGCTCTGCTGTGTGAGAACTTCTCTGAAATGCACCAAGAGGGGGAGTTTGTTCATCCTAAAACTATCATACATTTCACATTAAATATCCCACCTTGAAATACATGCATCAGTCTTCCTTTCACTACTTTTTAAATGGACAGCCTAAAAAACAGCACCTAACTATCAAATGGCTAGAACACATTACATAGCTAGTGCTCCCATTCCATCATTTTTTCCCACACCAGACAACAGACCCCACCCATCTACATAACATTATTACTACTGTTGTCAATTGTGAAACATTTCATGTTCAATAAGAGGACATTCCCTTAAGAAAGAGTATTGAAAAAGCCAAGAAGCAGAGCCCATTCTTCCTACTGGTGCATATCAGAGCAGGAACAAAAATAAACAGGGTTCCAGATGGGAAAGTACAGACAGAAGATATTTTTTCCCCACCACTAAAAGGTACTTTAGATGGCAGTCTGGAATCCAGTTGTTCCAAACTCAAGTTTACCAAGCCTGCTCTCTCCGTCAAGGGCACAAATTGGGAGCATCCTGAAACCTTTTATTATTATTTTTTCCTGTTGGCTTGTTTTTGCTTTTTTTTTTTTCATGTATGCATTGGTCAGACTGAAGGTGCCAAATGGCGTGAGCTGAGGAACTCACGCTGGGAAGAAGATAAACAACTATGCAGACGTTCTAGTAGACCCCAGTTCAGGAAATCAATTACGCATGTGCTTAAATCCATACCCATGTGGGAAGCAGTAAGGGTAACACTTTCAAAAAGTGTCCTAAATGATTTAGGAGCCTAAGTCCTACTTTTCAAAAGCGATTTAGGCTTTTGACTTTTGAAAATAGGCCTTAGGCTCCTAAGGCAATTAGGTAATTAGTAAAATTGAAAATTTTACTCTTAGACCCTGATTCAGAGAAGCATCTTTATGTTTAACTTCAAGCACATGCTTAAATCCACTAGGAGTTAAATGAAGCATCTGCTTCAAGTTAAGCACATGCTTTCATGAATAGGGATGGTGTTCTGAATTGGAGCTAGAGTCCACGGTACACAACAAAAATGTAAAAGTGTATGATGGGGGTGGGGGACACAGTTTATTTTTTTAACCAGCTCAGCTCCTCTGTGAAAAATGTTCATTCCCGTTATAAGCAGACTTCTCTGGCTCACTGTATGCTTTTCAGGGTTTTGCTTACCGTATATGCTGTTCTCTTCATGCTGAATATAAATTCCTTCACAGTGTCACTGTAGCAAGTTGTTTAAAGATGTGAGGAAATTGACAGCTGGGTGGAATTATTAGCCATCTGTCTTCAGAGCACAATCTGTCTTCCTCTCTCTCTGCTCTTTTGGCTTGTCTCAGCCCACCTATCTTTCAGCTCCCCGACTTCTAAATCAAGATCAGCACTTACCCTCCCCACTCCATGCTCAGCACTGAAAAGAGAGCAAACAAAAACAGAGAAAAAATTGAAAACCTCGTCTGAAAAGTTAGGGAGAAAAGACTGAGCTCTTGAAAAGAATGCTTGGCATTCACCCCCATGTCTGGTAATAGACCTGCATCCTATGAGGGGAGCAGATTTCCAAAAGTACTCAGGCCAGGTTTTGCAGTGTCCAGCACTGGATTTTCAAACGTGCACAGCACCCAGCAGCTCCCATGGAGACAAATGACTAGACTTTCAAAAGAGCTGAGCAGCCTAAATGCTGAGGTCCTTTGAAATCCAGCCATTTATTTTGGTGTCTAAATGGGAGTCTGTCGAAGATCTGGCTGTAAGTTGGAGACAAGAAATAGACTCCGAAAGGACGGAGAGACTCGTTCCATTGGAGCAGTGGTAGCGAGCCGGCTGTGGCACATTATGCTAGGGTTTGGCGGAGCTCTGGTGAGGCTTGGTCTCCTAGGAAAGGGGTTTTGGCTGCTACACTGTGCCACTTCCCTGGCCAGCTGAGCAGCACAGCTTTACTGACAGTTAGCTTCCACTTAGGAAGCAACAGGCCTCATCTAATTCCCATGAAAGCCACGTGGGACAAAACATCCATTGATTGTAATGGGAGCAAGATCTGTGCTGTGCTTGCACGGGCTGTCCTGCCAATCAGAGGAAATGCATGGTAGGAAAATGGCGGCCTCAGAATCACAATGTGGTTGAAGGCTCTTCAGGTCTCTGGGCAATATTCAACTCTGGCTTCCACTGAGGTAAGTCAGGCCACAGAGCCTCTGGCCACAGTCTCCCCTTCCTTGGGTGACCAACAAATGGCCAGGGCAGCAGGAAAGGGAGCGGTGTTGGCCGGGGAAGTGAAGGTAATGGCTGATTCATGGCATCTCCACAGCAGCCTTCACTGGGGGGGCACCTCTGCAGGGAAGGTAGGCCCCCACCCTTCTGTGGAACCTCTCAGGGAGGGCGGTTGTAGAAATGCTGCCTCGCGGGCCTCGCTGTGTTAGCTGGGGTGAATCCATTTGGTTTAAGTAGCATGTGGAAGCCGTGGAAGTTCCCTGGTGGCCTAATTTTACTCTAACCACTAGAGCACACTCCCTCTCTTTCCTTCCCAGCTGGAAATGACACATACAGAGTGCTCTGTTAAAAAGCTTCAGCAGTTTTCTACATGCTGCTAACTCTGCTCCTTTTTGTGTTCCAGGACTTGCTGAGAGGGGAAAGCAGTGAATTTGGCCACTTGGTGAAAGATCCTTCCTACGTGGTTGGCGCGGGAGACAGGTAGGTTTATATTTTTGTCTCTTGTTTAGCTGCTGGGCTCAGCTGGTGCTAAACCCTTTGTTGTCGGCAGCAATTGTAATTTGTCTTCAATTTAAATGAATGGGACATTAGGAACTGGACAAACCATACACTTGGGGTGCACTGGGAGACTGCATTTTGGTTGTCTTACGTGGTACACCTGGCTGAGTTAGAGGGCTAAGCTGCTGTTAGCTCTCATTTTTCAACATAGAAATTAATTAAAATAAAACCCTTCTCTCAGATTTCCGCTCCCCAGTGCACATTTCTATGGCATATTCGACCTTCGTTTAGTATGCAGAAATCCCATTAACTTAAAAATAACACTTCTGTCTGAAAATGTTTGACCTGCTATTGTTAAAAGTCACCTTTTAGGTTTCTGGGTCTCTGTAAATTTCTACAGCCACAAGTGAGAGAAACAAGAGAATAAATACTCTAATGTTGTGGTTTGTTTCCTTGGCCCTGATCCAACAAGATACATAATCTTAAACCCATGAGCATTCCCACTGGCTACAGGTGGGCAGGTGCTTCCTGTTGGGAATCACGCCTGCAGTCATCTGCCAAGCCTCCATTGAAGGGCACTGGGGCAACAAGGCACCGAGTGCTGGAAATGCAATCCAGGTGAACAAGACAGGGCAAGTCAGAACAGGAGATTGGACTAGATGGACCTTGGTTCTGATCCTGTCTCGCAATTCCTATGCTCCTTAGAGATTTGCAGTGTAAACCACGGAGGAGAATTTTGTCCTAAGTCACCATCATGTTTGAATATTTAAAAACACGTGATTTTCCTGTGGGATTTGAATAGTGTTTGCAGTGCTCAGTAGAAAATGAAACATGGCTCTTATTCTTAAACTCTGCCTGCCCTTTCCATTTTTCTGCCATCAGTGTTTCATAATTCTTCACTGTATTATAACTACCCATTGTTTCCTTCTCTTTTCCAAGCAGCTTTCTAAGTAACTGCCTTTAACACCAGGTCTGAAAGTGAGCCAGCAGGGGCAGGAAATGGGTTATTATGTAATGTGCTTTCCTGCCAAGAGCAGCATTCCTGGATTATTATTACTATCTTAACATCTTTGTGATGTTTCTACTGCATCCGCAGCTCGTGTGTTATATTAGCACATTTTCCAGTCCCCTGCCCTTATTGGTCAGGATTCTCTGGATGGATAAAACATGGATGGAGGGACCAAATACGCCCCTGCAACTCCATTGACTCCAGAGAGTTGTATGCCCACTAACCAGCGCTGTAATGGGCCTATCTCGTGCTGGGCACCTGGGTTTTGTGTGAGTGCCATTCATGTGCTTTTAAAAATATAGATAGATTACTAGTCAGCAGTGACTCTCTTTTGCTCATGTGTTGCCTGGTGACTCCACAAAGGATCCTCTATGAGTGGTTTTTCTCATCAACCCCACAGTACCTTGCTAACCCAGACACGAGCGACGTTGGTCCTGGGTGTTAATATCGGAACCCCAATGTTTTGAGTCTGACCCTGCACCACTAAAGTGAGTGGGAGCTTTGCCTTTGACTTCAATGGGAAGAGGTCTGAAAAGCCCAGTGAGATAGGCCACATTATGATCCCCTTACTCGCATCAGTAAATTCACATGAGGAGGCCCACGGAAGTCAATAAGACTACTTGTGCCAATAACTGTGCCCCAGTGTGAGTAAAGGGATCACAATCTGGCCCATATAGAACAGTTCAGGCATATAAGAATATGATATAGTCCAATACATTCTATGCTGCACCCAGATTCTACGTGCCAGAGACCAGTGTGACCCCTGGTGTAAGTTAGAGCAGCCCCAAAGGCTGCTCTACCTTATGGCAGCCTCCCTGTGGCTACCAATGGACTGCTCTGCAGCCCAGAATAGCTAAAGCTCTGAGTGCTACAGCCTCTCCCTCTTACATCCTCAATACTTCTCCCAGCTCTGCCCCAGTGCTGCCCTTATGCCAAGGGCTGCACAGGGAGCGGTATCGGGTCACGTATGCCAGACCAGTGCAGCTCCTGTGCTGGTGAAATTCTCCCCTGGTTGTTGCTCTATAAACTGTAGTGGTGTCTAGAATCCAGTCTATTTCTTTACAGAGAGCTTTGTTAGAGAAGGGTTAGTGTTTAAAAGGACAAGTTAAACGAGACCGCATTAGAGCTAATGTGGTCCCTCGACTTGTATTCCTTGCCACATGCTGTGTTGCCCTTAGCCAGCTTCCCAAATGCCTTCCAACATCTTTGTTGTTAGTGCAGTGTGTGTAACTGATGTGGCTCTACCAGTCTGAGGGTCAGCAAACGCTACTATATTATAAGAGATCTCTAAAGTAGAGAACTACCATCCAGTTCTTCTGACAAACGCTGAGCAACTCAAAGATCACACGTCGCTGCTGTCCAAGAACCTCAGCCAGCATAAGTAGCAGCCTGGCTGGGAAGTTTATCCCCCCTCCCCAGGCATAAGCTGCCAAATTCTGTTCTCAGTTACACCCGTGTAAATCCCAAGTAAGCCCAACGTTTTGATGGAGTTATTGCTGGTGTACACCAGATTAACTGAGAGCACATTTTGGCCCCAAATCTAATACAGCACATGTAGCAGATCATTTCAATGGTGCAGCCTTTAAACTATATAAAAATATAATGGCAGGATCTTTTTTCTACAGCCTAAAGCATGCTTGGAATATCTTGCATGTATTATTAATTGTTATTATTAATATTATCATTAATTTTGTTTTCCAGCTAAATAACTGCTCAGGCTCGTGAGTTTTTTGTGAGGTTCGAAGAGGGGCTTCCACTTTCACGACTAGTGCTGTCTCTCTGATTCATTTGAGAACATCCTTAAAAGTGGTGGAAACAATTTAGTCTGTTGTCCTTTCAGATTAGCAGCTCATTGGGGCAAAGTATGTGTCTTTGTATTTGTCTGCAAAGTGTATGGAACTTATTTGGCACTACGTCAAAAAATTTAAAACAAAAAACAAAAAAAAACCCCACCACCTCTGTACATTAAAAGAACATTAATGTTGCAAAATCGAGCACTCAAAAATTAGAAAATGTCAGAATTAAGTTGGCCTGTGCAACCTTTATTTGATCTCCCTTGTGTGTATGCATTATGATAAGTCTAATAACAACTACAACAACTACAACTACAATAATTACATTAGTAGTACATAATATGCTATTTTTCCAAAGGATATCACAGTTGTAAGAATTCTTTTAAGATGGGTAAAACAATGTATTTTTCCCTAATCTCATCCTTGGAAGCAGTTGAACCATTTTAGCTAAAACTTAAAAAAAAAAAAAAAAAAAAAAATTCAGCCTGAAGCAGACACCCAACATGGGAAATTTCAGCCCACACAATTTAAATTTGGCAAAATTATAAGCAACTGAAAACATGATATTTTAATAAGAAGTGTCTGGCAATCTTAACTCTAAGACTCGCTACTTGCATTGCGGATAATAAATCAATATGCTAACTGGAGCTAAATAACTAGTCTGTTGGACCTAGGTTTTCCTTGTAGATATAGCTTTATTGCTTAGTTCCTGCATGATTAGATATATTGCAACAGTTCCTGTTGTTTTCTGTAGGTCAGATCAAACTTCATGAGTCTCATACCCACAGAAATGTGTTCTCCTGCAGTCCTTCAATCAGATTATTCACCCTGCTACACATCAGCCTTTGGAAAAAATAACCTATTAATAGATTAGTTGTAATTTCGATCTCTCGAGGTCCTTATATGGTGCCCATCACCATAATATCTGTGTCTTGATGCTAAGTGGACCAGAATTTACTTCCAGTTTCTCCAGTGTGACCCCACTGATATCAGCTTTAACTGGAGGCAGAAATTGGCAGGATGCCTTTAGTATTAAGGTCCAATCTGAGTTCTTTGCTTTTTAAAGAGGTACATGGCAGCTACGTTTGCGCCCTGAATGAAAATGTTAGATTGATTGTAGTTGTATCTTGTTTTAGGTCTTTCAGCAATAAGAAAAGAAGCCACCCCGAAAAGCCAGCAATCCCAAATTATTATCCCCATCCCCACCACGGCAATGAAGTTGTCACAAGCTCATCTTCTCTGAACGAGAGCCACAAGACCTCAGAACCCACCAGGCACATCAGCTGGACTAAAGGATTTGTCCCATTGCCAGCCGACTCGAAGAATCATTATTCTGAACCTAAGCAAGGTGCCAGACCCTTGCTCCTTCACTTTATTCCTTCTGGTTCTGGTCTGTCCTCATCTAGTGCTGCTCATTCCATCCAGATTCCCTCGGATTCGCAGCCTGCTGGAGCCTGCCTGGCAGTGAGGCCGCACGCCAAGCTAGACGCTGTTCCCCTCGAAGGCAAGGATAACATTCAGGCCCAGCCTCTGCACCATGAGGACAGTTCCCCTGAGGACTCAGCCGAAGAAGCGATGTGGAGAAAGAAGGCCGTGGTGCCCCAGAGACTCCTCCCACCAAAAGTGAAATGGGCTCATTCGGTCAACGATGACAGCTTCCCAAAGGGCTTGGTGCCCTCTCAGGTGTCCGGGCAGAAGCTCTTTCAAAGATGGCAGAGCCTGCCGACGCAAAGCAGCACTTCTTCCGACTCGGAGACTCCTCCCTATGGGACGGTCTCTCTGCGGATCTCCGAGTCAGGCCTGCAGATCACCCCTCCGCCAGGCCTGCCGGAGGATGGAGATGATGAGGTGTTTCTCAAGGACTCGCAGCCCGGTGCTGCAGGGACCGCATTTAAACCCTCACCCCCTCCGCGGTCGCCGCCTCCTCTCCCTGAGCCGAGCCCCGGCGCTTTCACAAATGATGCAGAGGTATTTCCGCCTCCTCCTCCCCCGGCTGCATTTGAGGCAGGTGTGGCAACAGGAAACAAGTCCATACGGCTTATAGAGGAGGTCAAAATAAGGTAAGGGAGGGTGTAATGCCAAGGTGTCTTCCATTCCTGCCAGGGCCAGCCTTGGTCTTTGTAGGGCCATAAAGAATAATATGTGCCAGGCCCAGTCCATCTGTGATTGACACCCCCCACACACCATTGCATACCCATGAGTCCCATTCACAGCCACTAGCTGAGCCGGAAAACTTCTAGGGAGTGTACACACACAGCAAGGAAAGCAGGGAGGTTGGACAAAGTCTTTGGCACCAGGTCTTGCTAGCCTCTGGCTCTGTGGGCACACTCTGGACGGACCGGGGAGGGCGAGTGGGAGGGATCAATGACGCTAAGGAAGGAGGAGGCATCAGAGTGCTGAGACTTGGTCTGTGCTATACAAGGAGTGAGATTAAATGGTCCCTTCTGGCCTTAAAACGATGACATCTACATGGCAATAAAAACCCGTGGCACCAAGTCTTAGAACCCAGGTCTACTGATTCAGGTTCGCGAAGCCTGGGATGCAGGACTAAAAATAGCCGTTGACGCTTGGGCTCGTCTGGAGCCTGGGGTTTTGAAACCACCCCCCACATGCGGTTTCAGAGGCCAGGCTGTCCGGCTCAAATCCTGCTTTTAGCCCTGCAACCTGAGACCCGTGAGCCGAAGTCAGCTGACACAGGCCAGCCGCGGCAGTCCTGCACGTTGTTCGTTGCAGTGTTGACGTACCCAAAGTTGGCAGATCTATTACTGAAGGTGGCAGGACCAGGGGGTCCCTGGTTAAATGGGGTGCTGTGCAGCTGCATAGGTTGCATAGACCTACGGCTATCACTGGGACCTGTAACTAAGAGAATATACTGGGCTGGTGCTCCTCTCAGCTGCAGCATAGACATCATTGGTGTTGCTCCTTATTTACTGCTGCGTGAGAGGAGAATCCGCCCTGGTGTTCTCAAGTTCAGCACAGCCTGACGTGCTTAGATGGGTGCGCTCCATTCCAGCTGTCGGGGGGGGGGAGGGGTTTCGAGTGGGACGGTCCCACATGAAGCCTAGGCTTGCAGGATCAGAGTGTCCCAGAACATATTGTGGAGCCCGCGCAAAACGATCCAGTCGCAACCCGGCTATTGTGCGTCAAGGGGTGGCCACGCAAATATCACACCTTCCGAATGCAACAAGCTTATCCTGCAGGAGTAACCTGTAAAGCAGGCCCACCACTGGTGTAAATCAGAGCAGCTTCATTCACTTCAAAGGCGCTACCCTGCTACATGCCAGCTGAGGATTGGGCCCACTCAGACTTTATTACCAGGGCTGAGTTTAAGGGACCTTTGGTCTCCGTGTGAAAAGGACAGCTAGAATTTGCATTGTTTTCTCATTCCCAGCTTGGGAATGACTGACTCACTTCCTTGTGGGGCTGATGGATCTGATCTCTGAACACTTGCTAGGGTGGCAGCTGTAGTTTTAGCTCCCCCCAGCAAGGATCAGCTTGTTCCCTGTAACTGAGAGTGAAACCAATGGGCGCCCCACATTGCCCAGCACAAGAAGTTTGTAACTCATTTGTCCCTCCATTATTGGAATAAGAGAATGACCGTGTTCAGAGTCATGGGGATAAGTTCCTTTTGATGCCATTAGCTTCCTAGAGTGGGTTTTTCTGAGTACACTTAGCAAGAGAGAGTCTCTACCCCAAAGGGCTTACAGTCCACATAGACCAGAGACAGTGTAGTGGAAAGGGAAATGTGATTTACTGCATCTCTCTTGCTTGTGCTGTGCCTGCACTATTCAAAAGGATCCCCTGCAGCACCCCATATTTATCACAGAACTTTTGTATCCACAGCAACTTTGGCAGGTTTCCCAAGAGTCTGGTTGACAGGGAGATACCAGGGTTGAGCTCCATCCACAGTGAAAGCAGCAAAGCCGCTTCACTTTCTGTCAGGAACAAGGAGTCAAAACAGACTAGCTCTTCTTCTGCCTTGGATGCCCAGCCCCCATCACCTGCCGCTCAAGAGGTGCGTCCAAACTCCGATCAACAGAATCCAGCTCAACTTGGAGGCCACCTGAAAGAACCAGATGTCAAGGGGAGGGATTTGGAAAATGGTGGTCTTGACAATGGGACACAGGGCACCACTATTCAAGTGAAGGAGAAGACCCCAGAGGATATTAAATCAGAGGCACTGGCCAAGGAGATTGTCCACAAGGATAAGTCACTAGCTGAGATCTTGGATCCAGACTCCAAAATGAAGACAACCATGGACTTAATGGAAGGGATATTTCCCACTGGAACCAGCTTGCTGAAAGAGACCAACATGAAAAGGAAGATGATGCAAAAGAAAGCCAGCAGGACGGTGCCTGAGGCTGACAAGTGAGCGCCGTTCATTTGAGGTTTTGTCTAATATACAAGAAGGGCTCTTAGCCTGCTTGCTTGAATCAGTGCAGGCTGAGTTCCTCCTGCCAATGAGGCTGGAGCGCTGATGAGCGGTCAGTCTCTCAATCCCCATACCCTGGGATTAGCAAATCACTCTTTAAAAGGGTGTTCTACCGTCTTGGCTGTGCATCGCCATTGGCTTCCAGACCTTATCTCCTCCAAGCTGCAGGGCCAGTGGACAGTATGGTGCTGTGGTTGTTACAGGGGCATGGAAAGGGGAAGGTTGCTTCATCCCACCCCCTTGCTGCCTGATCTCTGCAACGGCATTTCCTGCAGTTTTGGAAACTGAGATTCTTGCTACACTCCCAAATCAGAGAGCCAGGGCCTAATTCTGATCTCACACCATTATGACAGGGAGTAACGCCACTGAAACCAATAGAATGACATCAGTGTAAAACTGGAGGGAGAGCAGAATTGGGACCAAATCATCGTGAGGGCTGATAGCTCATTAGAGGCAAGATTTTTTGGGAGACGCCTCGGGGAATCCAGTATAAAAAACACTACAGTATGTGACAAAAATTATCCCAAGCTTTGCAGAATGCCTAATGTAAGATGGAGGGCAAAGTGCAGTAGCTGGAGAAGCCTTGCTGTAATAAATTATAACTGGATTATGCCGGATAAGATATTCAATTAAATTGACTTCAGTGGAACAATACCAATTTAGACTAGCCGAGGATCTAGCCCCGGTGTTTAGACTGGTTGTCAGGCAGCAACTAAGCTAAACACCAGTGTGACTGTGCTAGAGTTTCCCAGCTTGGAGGGATTTGAAAATGGCTGATATGCACCACCTAGTGGTGGGAAGTGGCAGTCTTGTTTTGGGACAGCATTAATAAACTGTCCCAGCTGATACCTTACACTCTAGATAAGGGAATAGACAAAAGTCAAAAACCAAATTAAACCCCTCTTTGGATCCAAGTGTGTCTTTTTCTCATTGTGGTATAGGAGAAAAGAAAAGGAAGCTGCTGTAACTTTGGTTACCTGCCCTGCGTGCTGTAACGTGTCAGCACCCAAAGCAGAGCTGCTGAATAAAATCAAAGACTTACCGAAAGATGTGGACAAGGAAGAGGAGCAGCTGGACATCAATGAGAAGAAGGTAAATTCAGAGTGTGTGTTTCTGTTGGTCTGCATGTAGTCAGCAGGGGTGAAATTCAGTGCTGGTGTACAGAAGTGCAACTCTGTTCAACTTAAGCACCTAGACACTACAGTCATAGGCACTTCAGAAATGGACACCTCTACACTGGAGGTTTGCTCCCTTAGGTCATGAGTGTAGCTGTGTCAGAGCAAACCAGGAAAGCCATGATCTGTACTGACAGAGTTTGCCCCAGTTCCAACGGGTGCGAATCTTGGCTTTCCTAGTGTCAGCTTAAGGTTTGCCCCAGTTGTGTTAGGCGCCCTACGTCTATATTACAAGAGACAATCCCTGCCCCAGAGAGCTTACAGAAGGTGGGGGAGGAAACAGAAAGGTAGTGACTTGCCTAACCAAGGTCACGGCTCAGGTCAGTGGCAGAGCCAAGGACGGAACCCAGGTCCCATGACTTCTAGCCCAGTGCCCTGGGCACACTTCTGCTCCACTCTGCTGCTGAGGCTCTTGGTCTTGGTTCCTAGAATTCGACTCAGGGGCTGGTGGCAGGACTCAGGGCTTGCCAAAGGAATTCTCACCTTAGGGACCCACGGAAGACGGCCACTGCAGAGCTCACAAATCCCAGGAGGCAGGTAGTTGCTGTAGAGAACCAACACGTATTTCTACAGTCTTCTTTCTCCCATGTCAAAACCAAACAACTGCTGCAAATGGACAGCACAATGTGTCGCATTGGATAGGATAGCAAAACAGTATTTTTAGTCCTTCAGTTTAGCAATGTAGTTCGAACAGACTGAAATATACAAACAGTTGCACAAGTACCATGTGTTGTAAACACACCATGTATATAGTTCGCACACTGAGCTCACACATTGCTTGGCGTAGCATCTAGGACATGGACTGGGAATCGGGCAACATGGGTTCTAGTTCTAGCACTGCAACTGGGCGCTATGTGGGCTTGGCTGAATCTCTTTACCTCGCAATGCGTCTGCTCCTAGCCATTGTCTGTCTTGTCTATTGTGATTGTAAACTCCTTGGGGCAGGGTCTGTCTGTTATTATGTGATTGTACAATGCCTAGATAGAAGGGAAGCCCAACCTCATTTAGGTCATCTGAGTGCAACCCTCATACAAATAATGAATGATAGAATTGAGACACTCCATTTCATAGGACATTTAAAATAAATCTCAGCAATGTGCTAGAAAATGTTCTGTAGGAAGCAAACCAGCCCTGGCAGTGGAATGGACTAGCTAAGGTAACAGGCCTCTTGTTCCTATGATTCTGCACATAGATACAGGATAGTAACTGCACACTGAATAAATTATTTGACAGTGTGCAACTAATCACAAACATTTAGCTTATGCCTTCAGCCCCACTTACACCTGATTTAAATAACTACCCTAAGTCCACAGTTTGTAGAGCACCTCACTTTAAAGCTACTAGTTACAGCCAGTGCCAGGGTTGCAACATTCAATCAATTCTTCGAGAGCTGTTGAACATAGAAAATGCCCATCCACCCATATCAACTAAAAGACAGAAGTCAGAGTAAAAGGATAAGGGGTTGATCTAGTGATTCAGTCCAACAGATGCATGTAGTGAAGGGTTGACAAGCCTGCAAATAGGTGTGTGCGCCTGCCAGGGGAGGACAAGTCCCAGACATCAAAGGTTACATTTGCATGGGAAAACAGAAATGCATCTGAGTGATTAGGCCCCGAGTAGCGAGATCACTTTGGCATGTTTGCTCCTAGTCTGTGTGAAGTAACATTTGCAGAGGTATTATAAGGGGAGGCAGCTACTCCATGAGGTCATTTGGGTAAACCAAGCACATTTCCATTGTAAATATGCAAAGGAACTGTGAGAGCTGCCATTTGGAATCCCAGTAGGGTCACTGATTAATGAATACAAAGCAAGTGCTTTCAGGTCCATTTCAGACTCCTAGGCATTCTAAAACAAAGCTCTGATTAAAAGGTATGATTGCTCCCCACCTCCAGCCCTCTCCCCATACCCCCCCCAACCTGACACCCTCCTGGTACAAGGACAGGGGCTATACACAGACATTCTGAGTGGCCTGGCAAGGTTGTCATGCAAATCTTGCAGAGATAACCAGTGAGCATCACCAATGCAGTGCAGTCCAGGCCTGTTTGGAAGCCAATGGAAATGCTCCCATTGGGCTTTAGACCAGGCCCTTGAGTGGCTCTCCAGTGTTTTCCCATTTGCCATTGTAATGACTGAATTCAGGTGTCTTCTTTGCTCCTTTGGCCACTGACTCTCTTGCCCCCAGTTTTACAAGAACATGAATTTCTATCTAATGCTGATCAGTACAACTGCACCTTGCAAAGAGCTTTGGCTCTTTCCTTTGGTCACTGCTTTAGTTTCATAGAGACAAGGGACTTCAGTTCTGTTCTCCCTTCCGCTGGTATAAATATGGAGTGACTCCACTGCAGTCAGTGGAGCTACCTCTGTGAAAATGAGATGCGGGTTCAGGACAAACACTTCAGCATAGGAGGTTCTCTCACCCAGTCCAGTTTAGTAGGATGAGCCTGAATTCAGCTGATGTCCTGTTCACATTGACTTGTTTGAGCCACTGGCCACCGGAGTTGGAAGGCAAGGAGGCTGCTTATTTGTTATGGGTTGCTTTTGGGATAATACAGTCTAACCAACTCTGCTCCAACATGATAAGGTGTAGGCTCCCCTGACATCAGCATGAGAGGTAGGTTCCTTACATTTGAAAAGGTGGGCATGGACAGCAGGGGGCGGGTATGTGACTCGGAGACTCCGACCAAAAGTGGATGCCCATCAGTAGCATATGGTAGAAACATGTTCTTTCCTACCAAGAAGCCACCGGAGTCTGACTTTAGAGGTGTTAGTGCCAGGTGTTGCTGTTTGGTGTTTGTTTGGTCGTTGTATGCCCAGAAAGGGATCAGATAGCAAAGGATTCCTGATCACGAGTGGTGAGACCAGTGTGGTTCTCTTAGGTATTCAGAATTGATGGATTGGATCCTCAGCTATAGCCAAGGGGCACAAAGGGGCACTTTTCACTCCCACGGTCCTGGGTCTGCTCTGTGCCTCTTGGCTTTCTAGCACCAGACTGGAGCAGCTTGAAGGCTACTCTAAATTACACCCACTACCAATAAAACAGCAAGGCATCACTTGCCCTTCGAGCACAGGGATTCCCAAGCCACACCCCTTTTCTGTGGCCATACCTCCTGCACTGGCTGCAACAGAGATTGGTGTAGGAGTTGCGATGGTGGCTCAGATGCCCCTGAGGATCTTCCTCCACAGGAAAGGCTGATTTCACCAGCATGAGAGCCACTTTGCAAGGGAAGGGCATTGCAAAGTGGCAGAAGCACAATCCAGGATCAGAGCCATTATTAGGATGTATTTGTATTTCAGTAGCTCTGGGATCCTAGTCACAACTGGACTAGGATCTGCACAAACACATAGGAAGATACAGACCCTACCCTGTTGATTTCACAGTATAATGCTAATGAATCAGGAGCCTATCATTTCTCTTCCCCTTCCCAAAAACCATTCTGCTATGCATTCGTATCCAACCATCTTCGTCTTGGGGATTCTCAGCTATAAAATGAAATGGCTCAGCTGTGCCTCATCACCGTGAACCAGGGCAGCTGAAATCTATGGTCAAGAGTATTTGTTCACATTTCACTGACCCTTAGCACTCAGACAGAAATTTTAATGGACTCCAGCACAATCAGAAAACTAACTGCTGGTTACTGAGCTCTAGAATCCAACTGATCTGTGAATAATGCAGACATCTAGTGGTAACTGGCTAAATGATACTGTATTATTTAGAGACAGTGAAGCTTACATTGAAAACCACCTCTAATGGGCAACTCCTTGCTTTAAAAAACCATTCCAAGCATCCTCAGGGTTTCCACAACCATTTTTTGACTGTAGTTAAAGAACCATTTTATTTGAAGCACAAAATCGGCCTACATGGAATTACCAGCACTTTTGATAGAAAGAGGGTTGTTCCTTGAAGCATTTCAATACCCCAGTGATTTACTCTTTGAAAAGAGACCTCATATTGGACCCTGTAGCATATGTGTGCAATGCATATTCATCGCTATATAATAATGTGTTATTACTCCATAGGAAGCTGAAAGCAAAAGCAGAACCCAATGTGTTCCAACAGCTACTAATGCACACTCTCCTGGGACTTACTGCTAAGTGAAAGCAGAGCTGTAGCATTACCAACCTCATACCAGGAAATACATATACTTATTGCTTTCCTCCAAAGCCTTGTGGGAATCAGGCACTTCAGCACATGCACAGCACTGCTGCACTTCCAGGGCGATTGTCCCCTTGGGCTGTGGAACAGCTGCAGGTGTTTTCACAAAATGAGCTTTGACTCTCCTTACCTGGGCTGTTGGTAAGGTTAGAAGCGGCTTTTTGTTTCTCTTTGCCGAAGGCAGCTTCAGCCCAGACTGTGGATTCTGCCAAGGGAGAAATGCCAAGTCTCTGGATGAAATTGAAAGTGGCACTTGCACCTAACACTGAGGTTTCCAAGACCTTGGGCGCCCCAAGCTCTTAGCACTTAACAGTGCATTTTAAGAGGGACAGAAATAGGAGGGAAAAACATGCCAAGTTTTTCTCTTTTCCCTTGAGGCTTATTGATCTAGCGTGCACTATGCAGCTAACAAATTCCAGCCCTGGCATTTGTTATGCCATAACAACACAGGCTTGGTTAATTAGTCAAGATTGCTCCCTTTTTTAATCAAATTTTAAAATAATGTTTACTTGAACAAAGGACAATACAAAATGGAACATGTAAGCAAGAATCCTGCAGGTGCGGCGGATTTGGGAGTATGATACAGGCCCTGATCTTTAAAGGTCCGTAGCTGCCTAACTCCCATTGATTTCAATATATAAAATCTTATAAAGCACTCTTTATCCATAGATCTCAAAGCACTTTAGAAAGGAAGGTAAGTTTCAATATTCCCTTTAAGGAATATCAAATTGTGCATAAAAATGTGGCACCAAAAATCTTGCCCAATGATTACAAAACCAGGTTAAGAACCAATAGGCAAGTAAAACTGTATCCTAATATAGTTTGACCAACAGCTCAAACCTTCTCACACTGCGTTTCACTGTCTCCTCCATTTCCTCTCCTTTCTCTAGCTCACCCTGCTGTGATCATTGTCAGTATTTGTTGAATTTTCAGTCTAATAGGACAAGGGCCATGTTTTCATATAGTCACCACTAACACAGCATATCCAATAGAGAACAGTAATAATATTTCCCTCCTACCAGGCTGAGCTCATCAAGAGTTTGTCCCACAAACTGGAGATCTTGAAGGAAGCTAAGGAGAGCCTGCTGACAGACATCAAGCTGAATAATGGCCTGGGAGAGGAGGTGGAGGTGTTGATCAGCGAGCTATGCAAGCCCAACGAGTTTGACAAATACAAGATGTTCATAGGAGACCTGGATAAAGTGGTGAACCTCTTGCTTTCCCTCTCAGGACGCCTGGCCCGGGTAGAGAACATTCTGAGTAGCCTAGGTGAAGATGTGAATACTGAAGAGCGGGTATGTATCTTTGTAAACTTTAGAACATTGGCAATTTTCAGAGTTCTGAACAAATGGGTGATTAGAAGAACACACACTTTCAAACGGGCTTCGAGGAGTTAGATGCTTGACTCCCATTGAACGTCAACAGGAGGTGGGCATCCAAGTCTCTTAGGAACCTTTGAAACTCCCAGCCATAGATATGATTGTAGCCTCCAAAGAGGAAGCTAACTGTAGAGCTTGTTCAATATGTATAAACATTTCTAAACATGGTTCTGACCCCATGATTCTTGGCGGATATTCTGTACAAATGACTCTAACCCCATGCATCTTGGCAACTTCAAAAAAAAAAAAAAAAAAGCGTTTGATTTTGACTAGTCCTATCTTACCATCAGCAGTGCAAGCTGAACTGCAGACCGAGAAGCGCATAGCTGGACAAACTGCAGACCAAGCAGCAAGTAGCTGGATCTCCTGGCTCCTGCTAACTCAGATTTTAGCACTGTTTGGCCAGACAACGCATATACGGCCAAATCGTGGTAGAAACCATGACTTGCTCATGTTTTATTAACAATTTCCTACCCTACCTGCACCATGCTGACCATGTTGTATGAAGTGGTGTTGTAGCTGTGTAGGTCCCAGAATGTTAGAGAGATGAGGCGGGTGAGGTAATATCTTTTATTGGACCAACTTCTGTGGGTGAGAGAGACAAGAAGAGCTCTGTGTAAGCTCGAAAGCCTGTCTCTCTCACCAATGGCGTACTGCGGAGGGGGGCCATGCCCTCAAGCACTGGCCTGAGGGAGGGGGGGCACACCGGCCGGGCCCTGCTTGGAGGAGCCAGCCCCCGCTGACATCCCTGGTGGCCATGCCGACCCGGACCCTCTGCCTCCTGTCCTCTCCTCCCCTGTCCTGGGCGAAAGGAGGGAGCCACGGGGATCCCAGCCATGCAGGGTCCAGGCAGCTAAAGGCGGGGTTCCAGGGCAGAGCCTGTCATGCACCCCTCTCCCTCCACTGCTACCGGGCGGCCCCCTCATATTTACATTTGCACCCCCCTCCATCAGCAGCAGCAGCGCCCTGTGGGGAGGAGGATGTCTATGGGCCTGTTTCCTGCTCACCCCCACTCCGCACCCACTGCCCCCACAGCGAGGAGAGTGGGGGAGAGCGGAAAATGGGCCTGAAGACACCCCCTGCGGGGTGCTGCCACTGCTGCCACCAACAGGGGGCATCAATGTAAGTATTGGCCCCTAGCGCTGGAGACCCATGGAACGCCGCTGTCTCTCACCAGCAGAAGTTGATCCAATAAAGATATTACCTCATCTGCCATGTTGACCAAACAGTTTCAGAATATGATTGAGTAAGAGTCAGGTTTGAGCCACACTGAAATGTTATTCCCCTTTTCCCTGTGTGGGATCATTTGTGTGTGTGTGGGGGGAGGAGAGGGGGCATAGTCCCCAGGGGATCACGGTCAGGCACAGAGGAGGGAAAGGCTGAATGCTGGGAGGGGAAGGAGTTAGCACTGTGATGTTCATTCCCTGTCTCCCATGTGGCAGAACTCTCTGAATGAGAAGAGGAAGCTGCTGGCTGGCCAGCATGAGGATGCCCGGGAGCTGAAAGAGAACCTGGACCGGCGAGAACGTGTGGTCTTGGACATCTTGGGCAATTACCTCTCAGAGGAGCAGTTCCAGGACTACCAGCACTTTGTGAAGATGAAGTCTGCGCTTCTAATAGAGCAGCGGGAGCTGGACGACAAGATTAAACTGTGTCAGGAACAGCTCAAGTGCCTGATGGAAAGCCTCCCTACAGACTGCATTCCCAGGGACACAATAGCAGCAGTGGCCCCAGCCACAGCAGCCGCTACCCCCACGGGGGTCAGCAGTAGTTTACCTACACCATCAGCCTCTTCACTTTAACCTTTCCCAGACAAGCCTTGGGTTACACTTTTCTGCCTGAGTTTATTTAATCGAAGTACTTTTCAGGCAGCTCTCAACAATGACAGTGGAACGATGGGTTTAAAAAGAGATTTCAAGGAAGGAAAAAATCAGTAATAAAATCTTTATTTTCCCTCCCCTGCACCACCACCCTGAGAGCTCACTATGAAAACTTAAACCAGCCTGGATCATGCTAGAGAGATGTGAACTATTTCTCTTGCTACAAGGTATGCGGAAGAGGCACTTATTTTTGAATGGGCTGGCTCGTCATGAACAAACATGTCATCTTTGGTAACACGGCATGGTCCCCTCTGCCTTCCCCCCACTGGCTCCCCTCCATCAGAGTGAAGCACCATTGTTAAATAATGAAGGATCTGAAAGAATGAAGCCTTAAAAATAAAACCGACCAATACTCCTGAACATTATTGATATTTATATTTTTTAAAAACAAGACAGAATGTGTAAGTTTTTGTACATATACTAATCAGTTACTTGATTCTTGGCTCTGTACGTAGAAAATCATTTAATTTTGTATTTTGTGAAAACTTAACAAAAAGAGGAATCCCCAAAGATAGCCAAACCCTAGCTTGGAGCATCTTTTCAGAGGCTTTTTACATAATAAAAGGTTACCAGAAAAAGCTTCAATGTGTTTCCACATTTGCTGAATGTACCAGTAAGTGTCCTTGCGAAGGAGACTTTGCCCAGGAAGGTATAATCTATTCTCTTCTGGAACACGTGGCTTTGATACATCCAGAGTTTAAACAAGCACTTGTGTGAAAACCAACCAACTCAGGAGTCAAAGTTAGGATGAAGCAAAAAAGATTCCCTTTTTCTGGATTTACAGATGATTTAAGAAAAAAACAAAGGCAAGATCCATGCTAAATGCAACCTGAAAGTTGTTAGTGAGATTTGGGAGGGGGTCTTTAAAAGGGCATTATTTATAGTTGCTTTTTCTAAAGGGGATGATGTATACTCCGGCATTTTTTAAAAACAGTAATACCTCATTTATCTGAACCCCTTCTATCTGAAATCCCCTAATGGCTAAAAGTGGATTACATGCCACAATGTTTCCTCTGCCTACCCTAGAAGCCCATTTGTCCACATCAATGTAATGTCCCCTGTCCTAGTTAGAAAAATGGGGTTTCTGCTGTGATTGGTTTCTGTTGGATTAGTGAATCATTTCTCAGTCAATCTAACCGGGACAACCACATTGCCCAACTGAACATCACTTTGGCAACTTACCCAGAGCTCCAGGGCTGCAATTAGTTTGCATTAAGTAAAGCAGATTGGAAAGGGCCTCCTTTTTAAGACAATGGGTGTTATTTCACTTATGGAGTATTGAATTCTGGACCTGTAGTTTTCTGAGGCATTGCACATACCCCCATAACCCATCCCTTCCACCCCCCTTAAAGACGAGGGCATCCATGGACTGCATTGTAGAAATCCATGGGCTGCATTTGACTCACAAGACACCTTTTGGTCCCTCTGGTCTAACCTCGTAGAGATTTTATATTGCTGCTGCTTAAGCTGCTCCCATCTTGGCGTGTGTTTGTTCATCCCTTCATACTGCAAGAGGGCCTCAGACACCAGGTTTGTAAGACCTTCATGTATTTAATTTGTGTTTCAACTGTAAAGAGTGAAATGAGAGCGTGCAGGGCTCCACTGCTGGTTTTGAGGACTTTTTTTCTGAAGCAAGCGCTCCCCGCAGGCTTCAAACGAGTTGCTGCCTTGGGAAGCACGGCAGACCCAAAGCGTGCTATGATCTTGCTGTCATATGAAATTTCAGTCCTCAGATACCCCAAAAGTGACCTGCCCTGTGTGTTACATGGCATCTTTGGAGGAACAAAGTAGTTGCATGTCACTACGGCATACAGATTTTTTTTTAAAAAAGAAACTAGCGATAGTCTGAACAGAGTAGAAAGGACCCTGTTAGCAGCTTCTCGACTTGAACATTGGTCTGCCCCACAAAGCATTTTGTAAGGCCCCTCAAGCCAGAGAGAACCTCCCTTTAAAGGTCCCCTCACCCTAGATGGTTGTGTCACTTTACTCATCCCAGGTCAGATGCTCAGCTAGTGTAAACCAATGTCGATTTGCAGCAGCTGAGGGTCTGGCCCACTGGCTCATACTACCCTCCGTCCACATGCTCAGCTTCTGATGCCGTCAGTTGTCATTGTGTGTGCGCCGGGGTTAGTATATAAGTCGTTTAGAAGTTAACCTCCAACCACACAAGCTACTGTTGTTGAGGCAAATGATAATTTGCATTTGTACAGCGGAAAGTAAATTATCGTCCATATTGGAATTATAAGCATATATCAAGGAGAGAACGGATCCTTTTCATTGTTACTAAACTCTGAGGAATTGGTACTGTCTGTACATTCATGCAGATGCTGTATTTGGGGTACCCATTCCTGGCAACTTCCTGAAGGAAGTTCCACCGCCCGTTTGTCCTGTATTTTATTGCTCATTAGTTAAGGTTCAGGTTTAAGGAAGGAATTTTGCACAACTTTGTGTAAAGAGTGTTCTGCTAACTCTCTGGGGTTTTCTGAGTGATCAGACTGGGGAAAGAACATCTTGACGTGTACCTGGAGAAAAATTAAACATTGATCAGTCTCAGTTAGTTTGCTTCTAAGTGCCTTTAGCTGGAAAGAAACCTATTTATTGCCCCCTTTCCCATAATGCATTCCTGTTCCCATAATTAAAAGTAGCATAGAATGGAAGGCTTTTTACTGCATAGTGAAGAAAATACATGGAACGGCTATGCCTGGCGCAGAGGTTCACTATAACTGTTTGCACATTGCAATGCACTGAAACAAGTCAGAACATTAGGCTTTCGGCCATGGGTGTAGTTACGGTGATGTGGCTGCACTGGTGCAAACCCCTAATGTCGACAAACTGAACATGTTTTCATGGGGGTAGCTTATCCAGGATGCAAGTCCCTGTGTATCACAGCCTGCACATCTAGCCTAGGGGTTTGAACAGATGCAGCTGCAGCAGCACAGCTATACCAGTATACTGTATATAGCTATACCCTAAAAACTAGTGACGGTTAAGAAATTTTTATCAAAATATTTTGGTTGGGGTTTTTTTTGGCAAAATAGAATTTTTTCCTAGGAGTTTTCCATTTTAGTAAAAACCTGTGAGCAACATGCAAACCTGTGAACATCTGGCAAAAAATGGTTGTGTTTGATGCAGCTTAGAGTGTATCTTCTGGGAGCAATTGCAGTAGGACCTTCCAGGACAGGCTTGTGAAGGTCCCTTGGCATGTTCTCGCATGCTGACATATTCACAACCTACGTGTTGTGGTGGACATGTATTTGTTTTGTTTCTTGGGGCGATCTGTCACAGGAAGGAGACGGAAGGAGCCCAGGAGTGGTGCAATTTGCTTTTCTTTCTTTCCTCTGGACAGCACTGCTGAAACCAAAAGTTCAGGTAGTGACAAGCAGACTGATCTTCTCTGGGCTCGGCAGAGATTTCCCATGTTGTGTTTTACAAGGCTGGATTCCTTTCGAAGCTTAAATCAACAGCATGAAAACTTAATTGACAGCTTTGGGTAGGACTAACTAAGGTATTTGAATGTTCTGTTCTCAAGCAGCGTCTCTGTTTGGGATCCAAACGTTCCCTCTGCTCACCTCCCTTCCCTTTGCACAGCTGAACAATGACTGATTTATGAAAAAGGGACAGGGTGCTCTTCCTTCTCCCCTGTGCCTTTTCACTCTGTTCTTGGCTCACACGCATGGTTTTGGCCCTGGGGGGAGTGATCTTGCCTCTGACTCATTCTGTAACCTGAGGGAGGGGGAGTAGCTGAACCATTTAGAATGTTTTGTGCCCATCATCGAGCAGTATTTCTAGCCATGGAGACGGCAGCACAATGGCTCTTGCAAATCACCACATGCTGGCAATGGATGTGAGAGCTGCACCCCCAGAAGAGAAGCAGTAATGCTGTGCTTCTGGTGTCACTGATCTGTGCTCATTCTGGGGCAGATTGTCAGGTGCTGTTCATCCATGTAGCCTCATTGACTTCAGTGTAGCTATCTATGCCAACTACACCAGAGCCTCGTGTGCACAAGGAAAAGGTGCGTACTTGTCTCAGATTAGCTAACGCGAGGCAAAATCCTAGAGAAGACCAAGCAGTCTGGTTATCAGGTCAAGGTAAGCCCTAAGATCCCCCATTGTCTTAGTGTGAACTCATGTGTTAACTCATGTGAAAGCTACAAACTGCCTCATCTTCACTAGGATTTTACCTCCTGTTAGTCATCTCAAGTTAAGAACATCCTGCTTTTCCCTAGTGAAGAAGCACCTCAGCTGGGAACTGTACATCTCCTGCTTGCACCTCTTTCTTTTCTGCCCACAGCCCCGGGTTCAGAGTGCAAGGCTCTGCCTTTGACCATGCATGAGCTTACTTGTGTGCAAATGGGGTCATGGTCCATACTTTCCTTCCTGGATGTCTCGTTCTCAGTGAACAGTGCTCAAGGCCAGATTAACATGTAGGCAAGCTAGGCATGTACCTCAGGCCATGACAGAGGGGTGGCTGGGCCAAACCTGAAGTGTGTGCTTGTGTAGGGCCCAATGATGGGTTAATGTAGCCCATCTTGTTCTTGCGAGCAGCTGCTAGTTTACACAATCCCGCTGTTAAAACATGCCTCGAACAGAGTGCTGCTGTGTTAACTAATGAGAAATGTAAGTCGTGGAAAGGGGACCACAGTTTCTATGCACAGCGGATTGGGATCCAACTGTTCCTCTTTTAACTCTTCCAATGGTGACCCACAGGTTGTTTGCATTTCTGCTGGCTCTCTCGGTAAGGAATGCGGGCGTAAATCAGCATTACTCCATGACTTCAGTCCAGGATCTGACCCTGTGGAAGAATTAGTCTCCTACATCCCGATGGGGTGCTTTTAAAAAGTCATGAAACTGTGCAAATGTCCCGGCAGCCAGGTCCAGCGCTGTAGATTGGAAGAGGGTGGAGAGAGCCCAATCCTGCAGTGTGTTGTGTAATTACAACGGACCTTTTAAATGCAGCTCTCAGGTAAATCTTCAGATACATCCATTAACAGAGCGGTCACGTGCTGCAGGGGGCAGTTGGAGTTGCTGTCATAGCATGCTGTGTGGCTTGAAATCAATGCGGTCCAAGTCATCAAAACTCAGATTTGCTTTCTTTAAAATGATCTTTGGGAAATGGAAAATTCTAAGTCAATGGCGGGAGCCAGAGAGGTGGATTCGGCAATCACATGGATGAGATTTTCCCCAGGACTAAAACCAGAGGGGAGCATTCCCGTGCCGGGGTTGGCTGACGAAGGGGACTTCGTTTGCTTTGAAGGTTATACATGAGATCCCTCTGATAGCCACTGGCTTGTGGTTCAAGGCCTGATGCTCCATTGACTTGGCCTTGGTGTGACTTGTGTAAAGTGGCTGTAAAAAGACAGCAGATCTGCCTGGTAGCATTTTACCCTCGCTTTGCACAAGTTCTAAATGCCCACACATCGGGCAAGGCAGTGGAGAGTCTGACCCTCAGCCTTTCTTGGTTAGAAGAGGTCAAAAGCTTTTCCTAGTCGACCCCCACAGTGGTGCCCTGGTGCATGCCTAGGGCTCCGAGGTGCTACAGTAATACAAATAATAGATACTAATATTAATAAATGATTCAGGGCATATCTGTTTCTCAGACCCAGATTCCCCCGCTGCTTACACTGCCCTCTCCCAGGCTAGCATGAAAGCTAGACTCGATTAACAGACGAAAGATGCTTCTTTTATAACCAATCTAAAGTGTGTAATACAACCCCCAAGATCAATCGCTCTGTTTTCTGGCACTGTGGACTGGCCCAGACTTGCAGTCTTGGTGCTCACACTTCCTCACAGACTGCACTGACACTTGCTAGGACATGCCACCCTGGCCAGAGCACAGCACTCAGGGGTTTTTTAATGCAGTGTTAGTGCCTAAGGAAGATCACTCGTGTTATGTATTTGTGTGTATTCATGTGGCTAAAGTGGGCACCAGGATCCCCTTCTTACCTCTAACAGTTGGAAACAAATTCTGCACATGCTATTCATGAATTTTCAGGACAAGCTGCAGGCATTTCACTGAGGGTACAACTTGGCCTATGGGGTCAGAAACAAACTGCTCAGCAAGACCAGTAGCCTGTCCATATGAGGCCAATGCCCAATCCACCTGGCATTAAGGCTCTTGAACATCTATACAGGTTTTCTCTATATTCTTTAGCATCTCGTGCACCAGCACTGAAATTCTATGTAGCCTTTTATTTTATTTAAAGTGAAAAAATGCCTCCTACTCTTCCACCCCATGTTACCAAGCAAAAAAGAGTTGGAGCAGCCTGCTTCTAGTGCCAAGATTATCACGTTTTTCTCTAGATTCGTTTTTTGATAGTGTTACGTTAGTTGCTGTCACCATTTTGCATGTGTGTTGGGAGGCTGGGGAGATATGTCTCTTGGGATTCTTTGGATCCAGGGATAAGGGCACAATTATTTCCCAGTTCATCATAAAGGAAATTTGGAAGATTGAGTCGGTCAGTCTGATTGTTGCTTAAAGGCAATTTTACTTGCTTTGCACAAGTTGGTCACACGTCTTACTTTTAGCTGCTTTCAGTGATTATTAAAATGACCTTTTTTGTGTGTGTTGGGGTTGCCAGAGGTTGCCAATCAGTTTACAATTTAAAGTTATTGTTATCATATAGCATTATCTGTAATTATTACTTGAAATATGTATTGTTGACATGTAAGAACCACTTACCTGATACTGACAATAAAAGTGTGGCTATCAAATACTTCATAAGCTGATGTCTCTTAAATGAAATGAAGGGGGAAGAGAAAGTAAAGGTTCTTTTTAATTTCTAATATGTTCCAATAGAAAAATGTGTCTTAGAACTAAAATCAAGAGAATGAAATCTTTAGCTGGTGTAAACAGGAACTGGCTTAAAGTGTTTTACTAATAGTGGTCAAAATAATGGGGAAATTAGGTAATGAAAAATGTTAACATTGTTTCCATCTGGCAGGATTCAAAAAGCATCCATTTGTCAGTTTTGGCAAAACTTTCTGAGATTTGTTTTACCAAAATTTTCAAAAAGTGTTTGTGTACTGAAAATGTGGTTTGTTTGTTTTTTTCCAAAAGTTTCATTTTTTTTAATGGCCATTTTTCAATAACAACACCAGGGGTTAAGTAGACTATGCAGTTCTTCAAGATTCCTACAGGAGTTAGACTGGCTTACCTGGAGGCAGTGTTCTCTAGTGGATAGAACACTGAACTGGGGCTCAGGAGACCTGGATTCTATTCCTGGATTGGCCTACTCTGTGATTTTGGGCAGATCACATCACCTCTCTGTGCCTCAGTTTTCCCATCTGTAACATCCTCTTTTATGAAGCACTTTGAGATCTACTGATGAAAAGTGGCTATGTAAGAGCTGGATGTTGTTATCATCACCTTAAGCATCAATTTTGGAACAGCTGAATGAAAAAGTCCCTTCTTTTGTAATGCATTAGAAGGGTTAACTTCAATCACAGATAACCATGGATTGGGCAAAGAGTAAAATGCTATCAGCTAGGCCAGAGAAGAAAATGCGGAGTTGAATGTTGGCCTTTTTTAGCACTATGATTGAAGCCAGGCTGACAATGACCCTGTATGAACACAGTTATTACAAGCAGGGCTCCTGCTCCATTTCCTTGAGCAGACTGGACAGGGAAACTTTTCTGAGAAGCCAGTTGGAAAACCACCTATAGTTCACCATCTTGAGTGGGACTCCATAGCAGGGTCTCAGCCATAGTCTGAGAGGGCTTTAGGGTAAAATTTTCAAAAGCAGTGAAGCGATTTAGGAGCCTAAGGCCCATTGACTTTCTATAAGCACTAGGAGCCTGTGGGTCAAATTCTTAAAGATCTTTAGGTACCTAATTCCCATTCCAGTGGGAGTTAGGTACCTAAACATCTTTGAAATTCTGGGCCTATGGGTTTAAATCTCATTTGAAAATGGGACTTGGGCTGTTCTCAGATGTTTTTGAATTTTTTACCCAGTGTCTCTCTCTCTCTCAGTAGCAGGTGTTTTTGCTTTTTGAAGGGGATTTACCAAGGGTCTGAAATGTCACAATTCTGCATGTCGCATAACTTAAGCTGACTATAAATAAGTGCAGCACCACAAGAGTAACTGTGTGTGTGTCATGGACCTATCTACTGGAAACAAGAATACAGTGTGGATTATGGGACAGGCTTTCAAAAGGACTCAGCCAGATTTTCAGGTGTTCAGTACCCACCATAGAGCCCAGGTTTTCAGAAGAGATCCACTCCCAATTAGCCACCCAAAGAACTCCACCCACTCCCCAGCAGCTGCCTCCCATTTTAACACACATGACCAGATGTTTTAAAAAGCCAGCAACCACCATGCTGAGCATTTTTCAAAAGTTGGATCTGAGCCTCAGCTCCTTGCTCCAGCATTTGTTCATCGAATTCTTGGCACTAAGTTCTGCCCTTAGTAAAAGCCAGACTCCCCCCATCGGCTTCAATAAGGAGTAGGATATTGCTGGGGTAGAACGTGGCTTGACCCCCCCCCCCCCCAAAAAAAAAACAACTTTTCTTTTAGCCTCATAGATAGGGCCTTCAATCTTCTCCAAAGTCTTCCAACAAAGGAAAACTTAACAAAGCTCATCACCCACAGTGAAGGTTCACCCAAAGTCTCAGTCCTAGACCTCTAGAGATTCAGTCCCTCCCACTGTCTTGAGATCTCACAGTTAAACTGTATGCAGCTCCTGGGCATGGCTCTGCAAACCTTGGTCTGAGAATCACTGGCCTGCACACCGTACATGAAGCTTGCAGTTGGTATTTCTCAGGGAACCTCTGAACTTTGGGCTCATTGCTAGCCACTGGTGAAGGCTGACTAAAGATCCACCAGCACTGCGTACTTCTGTTGTGTGGAGTTAGTATGAATTGTTCTTGGACAGCCATCTCAGGGGAGGCTATGCTGGAGGAAATCTGGCTGGTTTTTGCCCCTGTTCATAGATTCATAAGATTCTAAGGCGAGATGGGATCATTGTGATCATCCAGTCTGACCCCCTGTATAACACAGGCCAGAGAACTCCCCAGGATAATTCCTGTTTGAACTAATGCATATTTTTTTATAAAAACATCCAGTCTTGATTGTGAAAAGTTCCAGAGGGGCAGCCATGTTAGTCTGTATACAGCAAAAACAACGAGAGTCCTGTAGCACTTTAAAGACTAACAAATTTAATTTCTGCAGGCATAAGCTTTCATGGGCTGCAACCCACTTCATCAGATGCAAGAAACAGAAATCAGATAGAGGGTGTATATATATATATATATATACATCCAAGGGTAAGAAACAACAATGGGGAAGTTAGATATGAGCAAAGTCCATTCAGTTAGAGTAGTTGAGGCCTATTCACAACCATTGATTAGGAGGTGAGAATGTGTGAACAGTGACAATTTCTTCTTGTAATGAGATAACCATTCCAAGTCCCTATTCAGATCCAGTTTGATTGTGTCGAGTTTGCATATGAGTTCCAGTTCTGCAGTTTCTTGCTGAAGTCTGTTTTTGAAGTTTTTTTGTAGAAGTATAGCAACTTTCAAGTCAGCTACAGAGTGTCCTGGGAGATTGATGTGCTCTCCGACTGGTTTATGGATGTTGCTATTTTTTATGTCTGATTTGCGTCCATTTATTCTTTTGCATAGTAACAGTCTGGTTTGGCCAATGTACATAGCAAAGGGGCATTGTTGGCACATGTTAACATATATTACATTAATAGATGTGCAGGTGAATTAGCTCCTTATGGTGTGATTGATGTGCTTAAGACCTGTGATGGTATCACTAGAGTCGATGTGCATGCAGAGCTGGCAATGGGGTTTGTTGCAGGGATAGGTTCCTGGGTTAATGTTCTTGTTGTATGGTGTACGGTTGCTGATGAATATTTGCTTCAGGTTGGGGGGCTGTCTGTAAGAAAGGATAGGTCTGCCTCCCACGGCTTGAGCGAGTGAGGGATCATCTGCTAGGATAGGTTGTAGAACCTTAATGATGTGTTGGAGAGATTTTAGCTGGGGGCTGTAGGTGATGGCCAGTGGTGTTCTGTTGTTTTCTTTGTTGGGTCTGTCCTGTAGTAGGTGACTTCGGGGTACCCGTCTGGCTCTGTCAATTTGTTTCTTCACCTCTCCAGGTGGGTATTGTAGTTTTAAGAATGTTTTATGGAGATCCTGTAGGTGTTTGTCTCTGTCTGAGGGATCGGAGCAAATCCGGTTGTATCTTAAGGCTTGGCTGTAGACAATGGATCGTGTAATGTGTCCAGGGTAGAAGCTGGAGGTGTGAAGATATGTATTGTGATTAGTTGGTTTTCGGTATGGGATGGCATTAATGTGACCATCCTTTATTTGTATTGTAGTGTCCAGGGAGTGGATTTCTTGTGTGGACCGGTCCAGGCTGAGGTTGATGGTGTGGTAGAAATTATTGAAATCCCAGTGGAATTCTTTGAGGGACTCTTTCCCGTGGGTCCAGATGATGAAAATGTCATCAATGTAGCGTAGGTAAAGGAGAGGTGCTTGTGGACAAGTTTTGAGGAAGCGGTGTTCTAGGTCAGCCATAAAAATGTTGGCATACTGTGGGGCCATGTGGGTGCCCATAGCTGTGCCACTGACTTGGAGGTATAGATTGCCTCCAAATCTGAAGTAGTTGTGGGTCAGGACAAAGTCACAAAGTTCAGCTACCAGGTGTTCCATATCATCATCAGGGAAAATGTTCCTAATGGCTTGTAGTCCATCTTTGTGTGGAATGTTGGTGTAGAGAGCTTCTACATCCATAGTAGCTAGGATGGTGTTTTCTGGGAGATCACCGATAGATTGTAGTTTTCTCAGGAAGTCAGTGGTATCACGAAGATAGCTAGGTCTGCTGGTGGCATAGGTCCTGAGGAGAGAGTGCACATAGCCTGACAGTCCTGCTGTGAGAGTGCCAATGCCTGAGATGATGGGGCGTCCAAGATTCTCAGATTTGTGGATCTTGGATAGCAGATAGAATAACCCTGGTCGGGGCTCAGGGGGTGTGTCTGTGTAGATTTGTTCCTGTGTCTTATGGGAGTTTCTGGAGTAGATGTTGTAGTTTCTTTTGGCATTAGTCAGTGGGATCGGACAGTAGTGGCTTGTAGAATGTGGTGTTGGAGAATTGTTTGGCAGCCTCCTGTTCATAATCTGACCTATTCATGATGACTACGGCACCTCCTTTGTCTGCCTCTTTGATTATGATGTCAGAGTTGTTATTGAGGCTGTGGATGGCATTGCGTTCTGCATTGCTGAGGTTATGGGGCAAGCGATGTTGCTTGTCTACAATCTCAGCTTGTGCATGTCGGCAGAAACACTCTATGTAAAAGTCTAGTCTGTTGTTTCGACCGTCAGGAGGAGTCCGTGCAGAATTCTTCTTCTTGTAGCATTGGTAGGGAGGTATCTGTGGCTTAGTGTGTTGTTCAGTGGTGTGGTGGAAATATTCCTTGAGTCGGAGATGGCGAAAGTAGGATTGCAGGTCACCGCAGAATTGCATCATGTGTGTGGGGGTTGTGGGGCAGAAAGAGAGTCCCCGAGACAAGACAGACTCTTCTGCTGGGTTAAGTGTATAGCTGGATAGAATTACAATATTGTGGGATGAGTCAAGGGTATCACAGTTGTGGTCACTTGTGGCATGTAGGAGTTTAGATAGTTTAGAGTCCTTTTTCCTCTGTAGAGAAGAAAAGTGAGTGTTGTAAATTGCCCATCTTGTTTTTGTAAAGATCAGCCATGTGGAAGTTTCTGTGGAAGTTTGGCCTTTCATGAGATTATCCAGCATTGAGAATTTTTTCTTGATCTTCTCCTCTTTGCTGTACAGAATGTAAAATTGATTGTAAAATTACTAGTGATGGAGAATCCACCACAACCCTTTGTAAATTGTTCCAGTGGTTAATTACCCTCATGATTAAAAATTCACACCTTTTTCCCCCATCTGAATTTGTCTAGCTTCAACTTCCAGCCATTGGTTCTTGTTATACTTTTGTCTGCTAGTCTGAAGAACCCATTCTCAAATATTTATTCCCCATATATGCAGTTACAGATTGTAATCAAGTCACCCCTTAACCTTCTCTTTAAGCTAAATAGATGGAGCACTTTTGAGTCTATCACAATAAAGCATGTTTTCCAATCCTTTAATCATTCTCGTGATTTCTTCTCTGAACCTACTCCAATTTATCAACATCCTTCGTGTGAACACCAGAAAAGGGCACAGTATTCAGTAGCAGTTGCATGGGTGCCCAATACAGAAATAATATAATTTTTTTGAGTCCTGCATTTGAGATTTGCATAGATCATATCTACTTCCCCACTACTGAACTGACATGCTTCTAGCTCATCTCACGCAGTGCAACTTGGCACGTGATTTTGTCTTCTTGAATTGGGGCTAATAGTGAGCGTCACTGTGGGTTGTACCACAGTAGCAGCTAGAGGCCCCCACCCCATGTCATGCTAGGCCCTGTAAAAAAATTAAATAAAAAGACAGTAAGAGACAGTCCCTGTCCCAAATTCCTTATGATCTAACTCTAAACTATTGCTACGCCCCCCCTGCTCCGTCAGCAGAACTGTCCTGTAAGCTTTTCTTGTTCTCATTATCCCTCTCCCTGAGGCTGTAAGGAGAGAGAGAGAGAGGCATTTCTTTCCTAGGCTGCTGGGCGGGTCCTAGATGTTCTCATATGACTAGACCCCTGGCCCAATACTCATGGGCACAGGCCTGTGCATGGAGGTTGGCTTGGCACCGACGTATTAACTCCATTGTCCCTTCTTCAGTCTCAGCACCGGGCCAAGCAAGTGAGACATTCGCTACGGCTGATGCTCAGGCTTACCTGGCTCCGCCCGTACAGTGCCAGTGCAGAGAGGGACCCTTGCTTGTGACAGTAGAGCTGGTACTTTTTTTTAAAATAGAAGAGGAAAGTCCTTGGGATTTGCTATTAGTGATCTACCGTGCTGCTTTCTTTTCTCTCTGGAGCTAGACCCCTGGCTCCTGTTGAGAACGCTGGGTAGCTGGGTCTTACAGGCATTTCTAGGGCTCTGACCAGAGTCAGTGAGAGCTAGTGTGAGTGTAAATGGTGGAGGAGCCGTGGTGGCAGTGGCATGGCTTAGCTGTGCTGAGTACAAACCTGGTTCAGCTCCATAATTGTGCACTGGGCACAGCTCAGCTGCTGCCCACGCCACCGCGGCTACATGACTGTTTATACTCCCGCTAGCTTTCACCGAGCTGGTGCAAGTCTGTGTAGCCAGGCTGGGAATCACTCCTATTGCAGACATAGCCTGCCCTGCCACTAGAGGACACTCAATGTGTCCACAACAGCTGATTTTACACTTACTCTGGCTCCCCCAGCAGCTGAGTGTCACATTTCTCTCTACCTATTTTATTCTGGTCTATTTAGCACAGGTTTTATTAAGCTGCTAGTATTAGAAGAGCCAGCCTTAGTGCCTTTTGTTAACTCAGTACAGCACTATCGGGGGGGGGGGGGGGGGGACACGACGACATAGACAGCTCGGGCTAGCAGAGCTTCAGGCATCTCATGTCCACCTCAGCACTTCCAGCAGGAAGGACTGCACAAAGCACTGTTCCCCGCCCCCGCTCCAAATCGTAGCTCTTCGCTGTTGTTGTGTCCAGAGCACTGGGAGCTGACAACACCTGGGAGCAGCTCAGTGAGCCCAACTTACCCAGACTGGAGGGAGGGAGTTGTACTAGCTGGCCCAAGATGGGTCAAGTGAACAGTTATGATCTTAAAGGGCTAGAGGCCAAGGAATCTCCCATGCATGCACCAAAGACCTACCTCCTGAGCACCTGTGAAAGGCTGATAGAGGAAACCTACAGGTGGATATAGGCGGATGCACAAGGACTCTCCCTCAGTCTCCCCTGTTCCTCAGGGGATCGCAGTTTCTATGATTTTCCATTGAGGCCTCTCTTCCTTCCTCTGCTATACCTCTTAAGACTCCTTCCTTAGCTGTGCTTTGGCTTAAAGCACAGGGGAAATGAGTGGCAGAGAGGCAGCTGGTGTTCCCCCACGACAAGAACTAAGGCCATTGCTTAGCCAGCCTGGATTATGTCCCTCCCAGCCTGCTTGGAGTTGTGCCCTGTGACCCCGGTGGCAGTCACAGCCTGGGCTGTGCAGCATCAGTCCTCCCCTATGTTCATGGCAAGCCTAGAGAAGCAGGGAGGAGAGCTGGACAACCGCAGAAGGGCCTCTCCCCTGCACCCCCAGTTTTTTGGGGAAGAATTACACCTCGGTTGCTGTCGGACACCAGCTCAGCTTGACAGAAAACCTCTGATATCCCATCCTAGGAGGGGTTAAAGTGTAAGACAGCCCCAACCTCAGGAGTGGATTGAAGGGGAAGATCCAGGTATAGCCCAGACATCTGGAATATCAGACCCTTCTGCTGGCCCTCCCCACCCAAAGGGGTGGGCTGTGAAAGGCATCACTGGTGTGTGTCACTCCCCATGGCCCAGTTGCACAGCCAGAGCTTTCCTATAACCCTCATCTTTGGTAATGACCTTCAGCTGAAGGCCTGGCCCAGGCATGATTGGGTTGCCTTTATCTGGCCAAAGGGCAAGGCAGTAGCCCTTAAACCAGCTCTGTCTCCTCCAGCTCTGGGGAAAGGATTTTTCTCTGGGCTTTGATGCAGCAGTTTTCCTTCTTGTAGCAGCAAGTTCAGCCTAGGTACCGGTGAAGCAGCTGGTTTTGTTGTAAGTATTCCTTCCTCAGACCTAAATTAGAGGACAAACAGGTGAAATGGAGAGGAGGTTTGAGTGGAAAAGCCACATATCCCAGTTTAACAGGATTGGCCCCCTCCTGACTGTTCTTCTCCCTATTTTCAGAGGCTCAGCTAGGCTGACAGACAACTAGCCAGCTGCATTCAGCTTGTTCTCTGCCTTTGCCAGTGCCTCTCCCCCCGTTTGTTGTGGAGGTGAGGTTAGCTCTCACACCCCCAGCATTGCCATGGTGCTTCTCACCACAGTATCTGCTTGTTGTGCCTACAGAGGCACCTCAGCGGTCCCCCTTTTATCTGGCAACAGGGCTGAGGCAGGCCAGGGCACTAGCTGATGGGGCATTCGCAGAGTCAAGGAGGAAGCAGCAGCTAGAGGCAAGGTAGCAACACTTCAGGCAGCAGAAGCTAGAGGCACAAGGTGGGAACAGCAGCAAGCTCTCATGATCCTTGGAGTCCCCCTCCAGAGGTAGTTCAAGAGTCCCGTTCCCCTGGGGAAGAACACCACTACTAAAGCTGTGAGGAGAAAGGCAATCCTTCAAAGCAGGAGCTGCTCTTCTCAGAGGCTCACCTCCTTCTGGTGAGGATTGCAGCCCACACTTCCCTGTAGTGCCTTCTAGTCAAACAGCACCAGGTGTAGAGGAGGTAGGACTCCCACTGTGCTGCTGACTGAGATCCAGCTGCAACAACCAACCACTTCCACGATTCGCTTGCAATGCAGCACTAGTGCCACAGCTGCATTTAAAGAGCTGAGCAACAGATACTGGAGCAGGTGGGGGCACTACTCTTTAACTAACAGGGAGAGGTTGTGGTCCTGCTAGTGTAAATGCTATCGGTTTTCTTTAAGGAGGAAATAGGTGTGTCTCAGGGCTAGGGGTTAGATAAGCATTTGCTCTTGGTGCAGTTAGTTAGCCATTCCTACAGGCAAGCTGGCTAGAGCAGAAGAAATGGCAAAAAAAAAAAAAAAAAAAGCAGACATGGCAAGCTTGAAGATCAAGTTTAGGTTTATTCCACTGAGCAGAGAGGCAGAGGGAATAGGACTAAGCAGTTAGCTAAACTTAATGGCTTTGATGGCAAAGTCCCCTTCCACAGACAGATACTCAATGTTCTCCAGGCCCAGCCGATTGGGGAATGTGATCTCCTTGTCACCAGGCAGTGTCACTGTCAGCTCCGTTGTGCCAAAAGAGATACAGATCTGCAAGGAGTAGACATGTTAGAACCAACCCATGAGACAGGCAGCCAGTCCCCAACAAACTCTTAGCGCTGCATTAACCAGGAGTGCCCCCAGACAACAACAGCCACTCTTCCCTCAACTGGCATCTGCCCTAAGGGGGAGAGAGCCTGATCTCTCCCATATCTGGCTGAGCGAGCCTCAGTGTGGCTAAGAAACAACTGTGGGAGAGCTACTGACTCCTTGGGTGACCTTGCATGAGCTGCTAGCCTTGCTTTGAGCTAGTCCGTGCTTCAGCATAAAGGTCTCCAGTTTTGTCTGGTTAAATGGAGACTTTCCAAGGACTGTTTGGAGAAGAGAAGAAGGGCAGGCTGACGCTTTAAAAGCAAAAGGTTGGGGGTTTTTTTCCTACAACCAGTTCTGCTCTCTGCTTTAGTTCCCTTCCCCCACCCCCAAATCTCAAGGGGCCTCCGTGGTGCCTTCACAGACGTGAAGGCCGGCCTATTTAATTAGTGGGATGTGCGTTGATATATGGTAGAAAGGTGCCCCAGGAATGTGGGATTAGGAAGCCCCCAGATCCAAAAGGACCCCTGGCATCACAAAAGGACCTCTGGCCCTCTTAGCACAGCTTTGGTCTCCACTCCTGGGCCCTCACCTCAACCTTGTCACCCTGCTGGAAGGGGAAGTCGGTCTCCCTCTCCTCTGTACCCCACATCCCATCTTCCATGGAGTTGCACACTAGGACATTCACATCCCCATGGCTGTCGAAGCGTGGATTGAAGTGCAGAACCAGGTTGCTGCAGTCCTTCCCCACGTTCACTGCAAACCTGTCGTGGAGGAGACAAACACAGAGCCACACTGTGCAAGCCCTACCACTGGAACCCTACCCATTTATGGTCTCTGTAATGCTGAGACCAACCCATGTAAGAACAGACAGTGCTGTAGATGTTCTGCTCTCCAGGGAAGAGTCAAGAGGCAGATTCACCTCCAGCACCTACCTGTGTCACATGCCAAGGGAAGAAATCAGTCCCCAGTGGTTACCAAAAGGTGATTTAATATTTTGATTTAACCCCTCCCAGGCTTCCCATCTCACCTCTTGGCTTCTGGCAAGATCTTCCCCTTCACTTTGATGCACTCTCCAGCCTGGATATTCAAGTGAGTAGCAACCAGCCCCTAAGGGAGTCAAGCCACAAACCTATTAGCCTACCATCCTGTGGATCAACAGACCTACTTGCTAGATTTGAAGGGGGGCGGGGAATATCAGAGGGGATGAGAAATAAGTGCTGAGCATGATCTAGAGGCAAGACAAGTTCCAAACATCCCCTGTGTCAGTCAGCAACCAGAATTGTTATGGTGCAATCACACTTCAGTGGCCTATGAAATGAGTTTTGTGGGTTTCAGTCCAGTTGCCACTGGGCAGGTCTCCAAGCTTTACCAACCAAAGGCACTAGCTGGCCTGATGGCTAGCAGTCTGTACCGAGGTCAAGGACTGAACGGGCCAAGGAGTGAACTAGAGGTGGGCCCCATTAGCTGCAGTCCATGGGGATTTGGAAATCTAGTAACACACACAGGGAAGCCTGCACTACTGCCTCCGCCACCACTTGTGCGTTACCAGCTCTGGAGTTAGGTGGGCTCAACTCTTCCTTGAGTCTGACTAGCATTTTTCCCTAGCTGCCTTTCTAAAAGAAGCCACTGCTCACTTCTCAGGCACCCTTTGGAGTGCAGAAAGCAGAGCAGTAACTTTCCAGACCAGCAGGAGTGGGAGTCTTAACTCTCCTTTAATCCCCCTCTCCTCCCCCATCCTTAAAGCCATGGCTGCTAGAGCACACCATGGCTGCTAGTGCACATCTACAGCCCCCCTCCTTACTGCACACATCTGCACGCTGCTCCAGCCCTTGGAAGTCCTGGCTATTGGAAAGTTCATGCACATCAGCCAGACAGTATAGACCCCAGCCTCCACTCCAGAGGAAGAAATGAAGTACATAAACTCACACCTGCCAACCCCATCTGGCCTGTGACCACCCCATCTCCGCCAGGGACCGCCCTCCCCTGGCCAGGGGCAGCTGCTACCCCAGAAGGGAGCCGACTTAGATAAACTGAACATCCAGATCCAGCTGGCTTTGGACAGAGGCCACATTCCACCTCCGGCATCAGAAACACAAGTGCCCCCAGGTGAGGATGTGTTGGAGTGTACCTCAAAACATAATGAGCTTAACAGAGACCTAGCACAGTCCTGGTTCTATTGCATTAGACCAATGGTAACAGTAGCACTTGCACCAGGATCACCTCCTGTTTTGGGGAGAGGGTCATTTTCCTTCATTTTGATGCAGGTTTCCCTTTTACCCCCACCTCAAGGAGGTGGGGATGAGGTAGTTCGGAGCCTGGGAACAGCTGAAACAAAGATTTGTTTCTCCTCACACCCTACCCCTAGGCAGACCTTCCCAGCTCCTCTGTTACAGGGCACATGGAGTCGATCTGCGTTGTCTAGTCTGTTTTGTCCAGCTTCTCCCATTCTCATGTTCTTGGCTCTCGCCGTAGCAGCTGGTCTGACCTCCATGTTATCTGCACATTACTATGGTGATAAGTAGTTTAGCATCTAGCACTACATGTATTGGCTCCCTACTAATCTCACTCTTATCCTGTTTCTGGAGCACCGGCAGAAACATGGTCAGATAGCAGAATCAAGGAGGCAGCTACCAGGACTGAGGCAGGTAGGCAATGTTTAACAGCAGGAGCTCTTTCTGAATTAGAAGGGTCTGAGAGACCACAGTGGGGACAATGACACACCCTGATCCTCTGGTGCCCTGTAGGGCTGGCTTGAGGGGGTTTCTTTTAAGTTAAAAGAACTAAAAATTGCTTTATAGAGGCATGAAATGTTTTACAATAGTTTATAATGTTGTTGTAAGAGTTTGCAAGAAAAACATTGTATTTTCCAGAGTGTCAATAACTATGCTGATGTTTCCAATATGTGCTGAAAACAGTCAGCATAAATAAATCACTTCAAAACACAAACTATTTGGAAATGTCTTGCAAAAAGAAGTTCACCCCTCTCTAGTGTTCCTCCCCCCCCCCCCTTATAGTCCAATCATGCATTTTTTCCACCAGCAGTGACACAAGACCTCCTACCCCAATACCCGCTGCTACTAAAGCACTGTAGTCATTTCTCCTTCCTAAGAGGAATTATTTCCCTCTTGCGTTTTGGAATAGGAGAGAGCTCTGTCGCTCCCGCAGGACTCGTCCGATGAGTGGGGGTGCATGTGTACTAGCACATGAGCCACAACGCTCCCAAACACCCTCAATGTCGGGTAACCTTTGGCTGGGATCCCCCACTTAGCTAACGATACCCTTGTTGTGCAGCTAAAACCCCAATCCCTTCCATTCCAACAGCCCCGGCTACAAGGAAACAGACGAGACTCACATGCTCCATGCTGCTGACTGACACCACAAATGTTAGGACAACAGCTTGATTTCCAGTTCAGAGATTCAGGTCTGACTCAGCACTACCCCCACAGGGCCCTTAAATAGCTGGCCAGCAAATGGCTCACATGATTAAGTGGGTGGATGGGGCTGGCCTAGTGTCCGTGCAGTTCTTCTTCCCACTTCCCAACGTGAGGGATACAAGCAGAGAACAGCAGCCAAGGGTCAATATTTGGTTTGCAAAAACTGAGCTTTTTCAGTCAACTTGTAACATTGGCACTGGCAGCAGCAGGCTTTGCTCATCTGATTGCTTTAAAGAGGCAGAGAATGTGCATGAATCTGAGGGCTGGGGGATTAGAATTGTTTGCTCTTGGAACAATTCACTGTACCCATAGTGGCTAACTGAAAGCCAGCATGTCCACACGCAGCCATCCCTCCTGCGCCTGCTCTGCCAGCGTATTGTGGCACCTATCCCACAGCTCTAAGTCCAGCCAGCTCCATGGGTGCAGTGTTGTGCTTTTGAAAACATACCAGCAAGGGGAGGGGTGGGGGAGCCTAAAGGCTATGGTGCTAATCCTGTCTCCACTTGCCCATCTGTAAAATGGGCATGATAACGCTCCTCCCTGACAGAATGTGTGCAATGAGGCCTAATGAATGAACTGATGCTTGCAAAGCATTCTGGGGGTCTTTGGAAGGGGCTATACCAGCGCCAAGTATTACTAGTTGCTATTCTATACGTGCTGTATTTAATAATGGTATTTAAAGCGTGTTTAGAAATCGAGGTGGGGCACCAGCAAACAAACTGGGAAAACAGACCCCAGCTTTTCCACAGAGTGATCTAGCCAGCTTTGATCTGAGTGCATGAGAATGGGGGGGCTGGGCGGGAGACAGGCTTTGATGTGAGCTAAGGGGAAAAAACTTGACAGAAGTGCAGCCAGCAAGGGAAGGATTGTTTGTTTGTCTGTCAGTGAGCTGCTACCACCCATGATTCCCTTGTATGGATCCCTTGGCTGAGCCATAACATCAGGGCCCCATAAGGATTCTGCAAAGAGGAGGTGGGAGAGCTGGGTTTTGTACCTGGCTCTGCCATGGACTTTCCAAGTCACTTAGGCCCGGATCCACACAGAGTGTATCCACGCTGCAGCTGGGAGCACACTGCCCAGCCGGGTAGACCAGGACTAGCTTTGCTTGAACTAGCGCACTAAAAGTAGCGGTGGGGAGATTGTGGCATAGGCAGCAGCAGGGGCTAGCCTGACCTCCAGGGACCAAACTCGAGCGGTTAGTTTTATCCATGTGTTGGTCTAGCCTACCCAGGATGGCAGGCACAGTCCCAGCGGCAGGGTAGCCATGCCCAAGGTATTTAAGAACCTAACTCCAATTGAGGAAATTAAATGCCTACATAGCTTTGAGGATCTGGGCCTTAACCCCTCTGTGCCTTGATTCCCCCCCCCCCCTCCCCATTCAGATAATGACACATACTTTCCAATGAGGGGGTAAGGGTTAGTTAGTGTTTCACAACGTGCTTTGTGAGCCCTTCAGATGGAAGCTACCATAGCAGGGCAAACTACCATGACCTGTTTGTTTGGTAATCAATGACTAATGGCTGAGATGGCTATCCACTGCTAAAGAAGGGCTGTAAACACTAGGAGGATTTGTTTAGGGTGAGTGAGGGCAGTGGATGAAATTGAGCAAAGGAATTTATGGCTGAATAGCAGTGGGGAAATGTCCTGCCAGTGGGGTCTACATCAAACTCCCTTTTACCCAAATGCCCTTTTACCCTAGACTCCAGCCCCCTGACTTCTATTAATCACTCTGACAATCGCCCCCGCCCCTACTTCCAAACCTTGGATATCAGAATGTGTATGAGTGTCCCCCTGTGACAGTGGGAGAATCAGGTCTGTGCTGCCTTTGAGTTTGGAAATGCTCCCACTCCCGTGGGAAGGGCTCCTGGAAGCCCCATCCCTTCAGACATTGAAAACTGGACAAAGCCCTAGAAAAAGTATTGAAGGAAACAACTCTGTGATGGCAGCAGATGGACTCTGGCTCCGACCCTGCAGGCATACCTCTTCACACGTACTGAAACCAAAGGGGCTCTGCATGGGCACAGGGGTGTGTGTGGGTGGGTGGGTGGCTTATTGCAGGATCAGAGCCTTAGTAACCCGGGAAGAATCTCCTGGCTGCTTAGGGCCTGATCATAAGCCTGCTGCAGTCAACCTCTAGAGCCTGATCTACACACCGAAGTTGCACTGGTTTAACTACAGGTGTGGTTGTTTCGACCTGTTCAGTTAAATTGACTCACTTTCCTGTGGAAAGACACATTGGTTAAGCCTGACTTATGTGGGGTTAACTTGTATTAACTTGTAAATTTACAGGTGTAAGCTAACCAGACAAAAATTGTTTTAAACCAGTGTAAAAGCTTCAGCCCAAGGGCTTTGCCCCAGTTTGAATTTGGTTGGCTTTCAAACCCACGTTAATTAAACAGGCGTCAAGTGCGCATGTAGCTAAAGCGGAGAGTGCGCTGATTTCCCACGGTGGTGGCTGACTGAGTGCTGGCCTGTTGGCTACCCTTCCTGGGAATCGGGAGAGTTATTCTGGAATAGCTACATTTGATTGGTAAGAATAGCTGGATGGTCAATTTTGTGTCCTGTGGGCAAGACCTTGCAACTAGCATTTTCTCCTCTCCTCTGTTCACCCCCTGTGTGATTCCTGGGGCTCTGCCATCAGTGTCTCTGCCAACCGTGCTGTTACTCCTGCCTGCCGTGTGGTGCCACAGCCCTGCTTCACCAGTGCTCTGCTTTCACTATGAAAGCACACAGGTCTCACACACAGCCTGCTGCTCTAGTCTCTACTATTCCTGCCTTTGGAGGCTGCTCCTTCAGACGAGGCAATAGCTTTACAATTGCCAAGGGAACTGAAGCAAGCATTTATTTTGTTTCTCTCCACGCTCTGCACATCAGTGACAATGGGGGGTTTGGGCTGATGTGCTGGACCAGAACTGGGTCAGCAGCAGACCCTCTACTCTATACCACTGCTCTTACGCCAGGCCGAGTGAGCAAAGCCCCCGGCAGTGCTGGAGAAGAAACCTGGCCCACTGGCTCCTTCCTCCCTAGAAAATTCTTCCACAAACCTCTTCTGTGGTGGAGGAGAAAGAAGAACTCTGCCCCCACCCCCTGATTTCGAGAGAGAGAGAGAGCGCGCGCGCGCGAACGAGAACGAACGAACACCCACCATTCCGGCTAACTTTCGTCCCCTCCATAGGGCTTTCTGGCAGAAGGACAGGCTCCCACAGGGGAACCCTCCTCTCTGCAGGAAAAAGAACTTGTTCAGAGCCTTGGATCCCACATACAGGGGAAGGAAGAGAAAATCCATCATTCCCATCCCCCAGGGAAAGGGACTGAAGCAAAGCCCTTTTCCACCCATACCCCAGACTCTTTCTGGGGTTGGCTCTGTGCTTGGGCGTGCCACGTAGACAGCCCCAACAGCAGTGAGTGGACTAAGCTTTCCATAGGATTTCCTCACCTGAAAATGTACGTCTGATCCCAGTGCCACCAGCCCTCTAATGGGTGTTGCTGCGAGGGTTGCTTGCTGCTCTCGTGTTGCTGCAGATAGCAAGGGTGAGAAATCAGGCTGGGGGGCAATAGGCACCTACATAATAGCAGGACTGTCCCTAGACAATCAGGACAGCTGGTCACCCTCTGTGCTGCTCATGGTGACCAATAGGTGTCACTGTCAGAGCAAACACTAGCTGGCAATGGGAGTGGGGCCTGGCAAAGAGAAGAAATAAAGAGCCCCGCAGAACACTGTTGTAGCAAGCAAGATGTCTCTGCAAAGATGGGTTGAGTAACCAAACTCAATTGCTGTCAGGGGAAAAAAATGCAATATTCCCCACTAGGTGTGGCACTAAATTCAGCCCCCACGTAACCACAAGTGAAGACAGCTGGGAGCCCAACATTCTGCACCTACCCCAGGCCCAGCCTGTCCCCAGGGCAGGAAGATGAAGGATTTCCCTCAGGGACTTTCCACCTGATTGTTTCCCAGGGGGAAGGGTAAGCCCCATGGACAAACAGAAGGTTCAGCTCCTGATTTCAGAGGAATCTGCTGGATGCCGGAGCCATCCAAATGGAAGCTGCCCATCTGCCTCTCCTCTCCCCACTCCCCCCCTGGGCTTCCTCTGCTGCTCACCTCCTAGGGGACTGTGCCCAAGGCTCTCACCTTAATTCTGCCCCCAAACACCTTCTCTTGTGGAGCCATTGCCTGGAGGAGTTTGTCTGGATCCACAAGGCAGCTCTCTGGGGAAATGGATCCCTGTCCACTCCTCCCCACCCCCCACACAGCTCCCTGCCTGGTGATCTGCCGATGAAAAACATTATATAAGAGCTAGGCAGTATTTATCACCATTATCCTAGATGAGCAGCAGCCCTCAGATGCTCTGTTTCCCCGACACCCACACCCTGCGTTGTGCGGTGCCCGCACGCAGCAACACTTGTTCGTTTATTTGTATTTTTTTTCTAAATTATTAATTGCCTGAGTGACTGAAGTTGAGAAAGAAACAGCTAAGGTGGAATGAGGGCCCCCACTTCTCGTAGAAATGCACTCGGTCGGCGGAAGCTGTATTCTTCTTTGCATCTGTTCATGTATGACGGGTGGCTGATGTGCTTCACGAGCAGTGCTGATTGGGGCGGCTGGCAGCTCAGCGGCTCCTGCGAAGTGGAGTACCAAAGGGAATTCTACTCCATTAGCTTATCCCGCGTGCCTTGTGCCCACTAGGAAACAATGAGCGTGCAATTCTCCCCGGCAGGTTTGTAGAAGCAGCGGAAGGCTGGTCTTGTAGCTAAATGCACTGGACTCAGGAGAGGGGAGTTCAGTTCCCAGTTCTACCAAAGACACCCTGGGCGACCTGGAGCAAATCACCCTAGCATTCATCTGCACTGGAAAGTTTTGCCACTTGAACTATACTGGATATAATTAAAGGGACAACAACACTAGTGTGGATGCAGTTATACCCCGCTAAAAGCGCTTAGACCCATGTAGCTTATTCTGGTTCAGGAAATGAAATAAGTTATACAAGAACAACTATATTTGCATTAGGGATTGTTCCCATATAATTATATCAGTACAAAAAATCACACCCCTAACCACCACATTTTTACTGAGTTATCTAGTGTACACCGGGCCTTGGGCACAGAGAGACAGATATGCAGAGGGATTTAAATATCTCTGTGCCTCAGTTCCCCATCTATAAAGTGGGGATAATAATCCTTCCTTTCTTCCACTCTTTGTCTGTCTTGTCTATTTAGACTGTGGGGCAGGGACTACCCCTTATTATGAGTATGTACAGCACCTAGCATCTGATCTCAGCTGGGGGTGAGGGGGTTGCTGTAATATAAACAATGATAGCAGCTGCAGTGCAGGCAGGGCTGAGGCGTTTTCCACCACCATGCTGTGTAATCCATGGAATTAGTAGAACGACACTGGTGGAGATGGGTCTGATTTTGGCCTGCACAGATGCTGTCAAGGGATCTTGAGAACCCATTGGCACACTCTTCCAACACTCAGCAGCTTGATTCAGTCTTCTCCAAAGTGCTGAGTGCCCTCACCTACCGCTGAGTGGAGGAAGCTCGGTGTCTCACAGCACTGTTCCCCCAACAAAGAGGAGAAGGTTATTTTCAGGATCCTGTAAGAGAGACAGATCCTGCTCTGACTTACCCATGTGAAACCTTGTTGATGTCAACAGGGCTGACAACAGCTGTGTGAGAGCAGGATTTGCAACCTGCCACCTCCCCCTGTGTTAGAAGCAGGGCACCTTTATTCCAGATGTAACCAGGCCAGCCACCTCCTCTGTGCCCCCTCATGGCTGAGGGTCATGCGTCAGGCTTTGTGCCTCAGTGTCCCCTCTTGGACAGTTCAATAAACTGAAAAGCCACTTTTGTGCATTTCTGTCCCTTTTTGGGCTCTGCTTTATTAAATTAACAAACATTCCAAATACAGTAAATAAGTCCGCCCAAAACAGAAGATTCTCTTCCTCCATCCAGGTTTTTCCTGCTTTGTCTCAGTCCTAACTCCCAGGGCTCTCTGCTAGTGCATGCTCACTCCCTATAGTCTCTAATCCCAGGGCAGTCACCCTGATCATGCCAACATACGGCTCATTCTGTAATCAGGGGTGGTTAGCTTCTGTCCTTAAAGGGTAAGCTACCCTGCTACACCGGTTGATTATAAGGCAGTTCCTGCAGTATCTCACTGATGGTGAAAAAAGTTAACTGGATGTTATTCTTCAACAGGCTACTGAAAATCTCACTTTTTTTTTTCTTTCTCCTTAATATTGACCCAGCTTGACGCTACTAAGGTTTAAATCCCACCCTCTGAGACAGAATTGCTAATCAAAACAAAGCAACCCACAGGGGCTGTGGATATCACAATTACTTTGGGTTTCTTTAATTTTAGAACCTCCCTGCACACATAATAAATTTGCAGTTGACAAACACACCCTCAACGTTTATTTTCACATGGCAAATAGGCTGTGTGCTTTTGTTTCTTAGACACCTCAGCGTGTGCAATTCTAAAGCTGTCTCCAAATCATGAGTCATATTTTCTTTCCTTAAGCAGCTCATTAAGTCCTAGGAAAATAAACCCTCGTGCATCCCTCCTTAAAGCTGTCCTTTGCCATGATGCCTGCAATAAACTCAACAATGGTTAGGCAGCTGGTGTGCTGAGACCAGAGTCTATCATGCTGACCAGTATCAGCTCACTGTTTTCTGGTATTCCTCCATCTGTCTGTCTACACCTGTTGTTTTTTGTCTTACCTTGCTTGGGTTGTAAATTCTTTGGGGCAGAAACCATCTTTTTGCTTGGTGTTTGTACAGTACCTAGCAAGGGGGCCCTGGTCCATGACATGGGCTCCAAAGTGCTGCCACAATAGAAATAATAAGTAACAAATACCTGGTAACTGACAAATCCTATAAGAACTGCATAGCTCTTTTCCCCAGGACAGCTGACCACAAATCTTGTGATTTTTATTTAGCACAATAGAATTTACAGCTATGACAATGAAATATTTCATGTGACAAACTTCTCCGACATATGCCAGATTCTGAAATTGCTTTCATTGTGATTCTAGAGGATTCACATGGTTTTTTGAATAGGAAACAGGTATTGATCCCTTCATTATAAATGTTGGGTATATTCCTTTGGACTTAACAGGCTATTTATAACCAGAATCTGGCCCCTTTGTGCCACCCCAGCCCTGGAAAAGGGGTCAGATTGAAAAGTTTCAACCAGCTCTAACTCTGATTTCAGCAAAGGCAAAGTGTCGATGACCAATCTGAGAATGTTTTGGATAAAAGCAGTGATTTAAAACATTAGCAACAAGTTTTGAAATGGAAAAAAAAAATACATGGGAGTTGAGCTGGAAACAACTTTGCAATGTTATCTTTGGCGATTCTTGCCCGCCTCCCCTCAATTTTTCAACCAACTGTAGCGTTGGATCATGAGGGGGAACCTGGCCTTGATAGCTTCATCTCTATAGAAATATAGTCTGCACTGAAATATTTAGAGAAAATCTTAGCTATGTGCACAGATGTGCATGCACACACACGCACAGAGAACAATAAATACAAGTAAACACCTGCTCCAGTTGTAGGCCACATTTCTTTGAACGATTCCATTTTACACATTCCATTTTCAGGCCCATCATGAAATCAAATGGCTGCAAATAAACATGACAAAAGGAGCTTTTTCAAAAGCCTGTTACTGACATCATAACATTCTTTACACTATATATATATAATCATATTACATAATCCAGCTTTGCCTGTCTCACACACCAACCATTTGAGGACGTGAGACAGCTCCTTTGGAACAAAGGGATGACAAGGGCTAGCGATCCAAAGGGCACTGCCACAGGAAACAAGATGTTTAATCAGATGCTGGGAAGATTCAAGGATTCTGGCTGTGGGCCATGAAACTCAAGAAGTCATAAATGTGGAGACAGGAAGTTTTAAAAAAAAAAAAAAAAAGGATGGTAGGCGGCCCGCAAGAACGGGTGGATTAAAGAAAGCCAAGTGGGGCAGCTGGAAGCATGTCTCAAACGGAGTCAAATTACAGTCTTTTGATCCCTTCCTGAAGAGAGTGAATAATGGGCAGGTTGTCATCCACACCTAGAAAAGAAAGCCAGTCACCTCTGCGATAGTGTCCTGCTGAGTTCATGGGTCCCTGTGGGTCAGGGTTTGGCAGGCTGGGGGCTGGACTGGGTAACACATACACCCCCCCCCCCCCGTGCTCAGGAGAGGTTCCCCATAAATGGGATACAGCTGTGAGGATCTTCCATTGAAGGTGTGTCCAGGAGGGAGCTAGGACTAGGAGCGTCCTTGGTAAACATGCTGCTGGGAAGCAGGAACGGAACTGCAGGGGCCAACGCTACTGTGGAGGTACAAGAGCTATGGATAGATCACTCTGTGTTCTTCCAGAGGATGCCCTGGACAGCTTGGGGTACCCAAGGCATTCATGCCAGAAAATTGCTTTTCCTGCTTGGGGCAAACCTTGTCCTCTTGGAGTTTACTGCCCCTGGGCGGCTGCCACCACAATTGGCCCAGTGGAATAGGAAACTGGGGAAGGAAAATGGAGACTACTCAGTGGAAGGATTGCACATTAACCTGTTGCGCAGGAGAAATGAAAAACAGCAGCAGCTGTGGACCCAGCCATTTAATGCACCGGCCTTCTTCTGTTCAGGAGATTTGCGCTGAGCACAGAGCAGAGGCGCATTCATTCTGAGTGTTCCCTCCCAAACTGCAGCAGCTCACTGTTGACGTGCCTTTAGAAGGGATGGGATAATGAGCAAAGGCCTTTGGTAACATAACGCTGCACAGCACAGGTGCTGACTTTTGGTTTTGCTGATGGATGCCCCTGCCCGGCTTCTGCCGGGGCCAGTGGTTGGGTCCAGCTCCCCACTCGTGCGACTTCCCCACACGGGGCTTTTCCCCCATCCGGCTTCTGCTAGGGTCAGGATTTAGTTCCCCCTGCCCGGCTTCTGCTGGGGTTAGTGGTTGAGTCCGGCTCCCCCCACACATGGCTTCCCCACGGGGCTTTTTCCCCCACCCTCCCGGCTTCTGCTGGGGGCCAGGACTTAGTTCCCCCCTCCTGGCTTCTGCCGGGTCCAGGGGGTTGGGTCCAGTTTTCCCCCCCTTGCAGCTTCCCCAGGTGGCAGTAGCCAGTGTGACTTTTTTTTCCTCCCACCTTCTTGGCTTCTCCTGGGGGCCCCAAGGGGCCAGGGCTTAGTTCCTTCCCCCCAATCCCTGCACATCTGCTGCTGGGGGTGCCAGCTGGTGCCCAAAACAAACAGCAGCTGCCTGTGTGAAAAAACTGCTGGCTGCCTGCCAACAGCTCTCATCCCCACCCAGGCAAATGGTCACCCAGTGGGTGCTGAGCACCCAGTATTTTTTTTTCTGTTGGTGTCTCAGCCCCTCAGCACCCATGGAGTTGGCACCTGTGCTGCACAGCGTTATTAGCCAGCCATGCCGTTCTGCTAACAATTCCAGGCGTTATCTGCAAGACTGGGGGGTGGGGGGAGGTCTGCAAGGAATGGGGCTGAAAGCCAGGGGTAGGACTAAAAGCCTTCCAGGTACCAGGAGTGGGCCTCACAGGTACATCTACACTGCAGCCAGGGGTGTGAACGGCAGCTCGTGGAGACATACCTGTGCTAGCTGTACTCTAGCTAGCACGCTAAAAATAGATGTGAGGATGCACATCTGACCCCTCCGACTTGTGCAGCCAGGGCTGACGCCTGCACCATGGCTTCCTCATGTAGTGAGCGAGCTAGAGCACGGCTAGTGTGGATACATACCCAACTAGCCATTCACAACCGCAGCTGTAAGGCAGACGTGCCCATAAGTCTTGTTTTCAGCAGTGGCAGCCGCTGGGGGTGTGCTCATTGAGACAAGGTACAGCCAGCCAGTAGCATTTTCAGCAACTGGCTGCTTTAAATTGCTCTGATCAGGGTTAACCAAAGTAGTGCATAAAAAGCCTGTGGAAACAGTCAGAAAAAGAAAAAAAACCTGTTGTAAACACTGATCGTTTTTTGCTTTTGCGAAGAAGCTTGGTTTTTGAAAATTTCCCGGCTCGCACACGTATTGGTGCATGCACCACTTTGTACAACAGCATCAAGCAGTCTCAGACTTTCTTAAGGAAACTATATCAAAAGTAGACTGGATCATTGGGTTGACGTCCACAATTGACGACATGTCATTTCAGAGGCCTGGAACATGAGCTCTCAGAGAGTGGGTGCATAGGAACAAGACAGCCAAAATTCCCTGTGAGAAATACAAATGGAGAACAGAACAGTGCCAGCTTCCCCAATTGCTGTACTTGAACTGGAGGGATCACCTTCTAGAGAGGACACAGTGGTTCTCTTTCCCTCAGCCAAAACCCTGGTTCAGAGCACGCCTGATGTTTCAAACTAGATCTCAACTTGGTGACACTCTTTTCTCTCAAATGGTCTAACCCAGTGGTTCCCAACCTTTTTGACTCAAGGGCCACATGTATCATTTTTACAACCGTGAAGGGCCAGCAGTCTCCGCCAGCAGCCCCCCCACTGCAGCCAGCCGGAAGGAGTTCAGCGAGGAGGCTGCCTCCCCATTGATCTCCCGTTCCCCTGGCTGCAGCAGGGAAACCCCACATGGCCTGTAGCCCCGTGCACTGCACCTGGGTCCTTAGATGCAGCTCCCTTCTGCAGCCAGTGGGAAGGGAGCCATGGGCCACTTTGAAAGCCTCCGCGGGTCACTTTTGGCCCCCGGGCCACAGGTTGGGAACCACTGGTCTAAACCAAGATCCAAGCAGCACCCAAGAGCTTTGGGGAAGTTCATATCCAGAATCAGATCCAAACTGCAGCACCTGGCCTTTCCTCTATTTTTCCATGGCCCATTCAGCCACTGGCCTCTCTGCTTAGACTGCCAGGGAGGGGACTGATTTGTGCAAGGTGTGAGGGTGGTTTGTAAAAACACTCACAGCTGAGCTGGGCTGGAACAGAACCAGCGCCCAACTATTTTCCCTCCCTGGATAGGCTCCTCATCCTGCTGAAATATCCCTGGGTAAGTGTCCCTCTACACTGTGTCGAGTTCTCCCACCAACTCGCAAATAGTAGGGAGCTGCAAGAGAGCAGCCTTGGCCTCCCTCTTACAGAACCTTGCTGCATCAGCAAAACTGATCCAGACACAAGGGCCTGCCTCACTCGAACTGCCCATGCTGGATGCTAAAATCCCCTGCCCAGTGTCACTGCCCCTGCACAGACATTCCCACTTGCCATCCGACATCAGCTAAAAGCCCTTCAGATGCTAAATTGATAAGTGAGAACGTGTGTGATGAGTGACACTGGATCGTCAAAGCAGAGCAGTGGAAGGCGGCCAAGGAATGGGAGCGAGTGGGTGGCTGATATTGCTAGGCCTGGCAGTTCGTTTTGCATTTACGTTACTCCTCCTCTGTAATAGTTGTGGGCCCTGCAGGCAGTGCTGCCCATGTCATGCTACATTCCACCCTCCATTGGGAAGCTGGCACTGCTTCTGCCCACTCAGCCAAACTTTTGATTACAGGCGATTTGCACTTACCCAGGACCCAGCCTTTTTCAAGGCATTCTGTCCCTTTTCAAAGGCTTGTTTCCTGATTTGTTCCTCCCCACGTCCCCTGGCATTGAATTCTGCTGGTTGTTTGCCACTGCAGCATAGCTCCGTCTTACACAAATACTGTTGCTTGTCTCGCTTTTCTACCCTGATGTATTATGGTTTCCTGACCTGTGCACCAGTCGCTCCTGGCAGCATGGCTCAGTGACGTAGAAACACCATCATCAATCCTGGGGCAGAAGCCGCTAGAAGGAGCTAGCCCAAGTGTCTGCTTTGCAGATGCAGCTGACCTGCCTTTGCTTTTAAAAGTAAGAGTTCGGGCCCATGCTGTGCTAGGTTATTGTGTCCCTTGTGGAGATGCGGAGAAGGAAGTAGGCTATGGGGCTCTTGACTGGGAGAGCTGAATTTCCTGTGCACTGCAGAGCCCAGATCTATGGGGCACCCTTCATGTTTATGTACAGCAGGATATGGGGGCTGGGACAAAACCAGTGGATCTGACCCACCTGGGTCCATTGGTGGATGCCAGCAACAAGCACAGAGCAGCCTATGGAGATGATTCCCTCCCACCCCACAGTCGGATAGCCCCCTGTACCAGGCCTACCTGACTTGGCCTGGCACAGATTGTGTCCCTTAAAGAACATGCCCACACTTTTGAGGGATGCTGCAGTGGTAAATCAAGCCCAATAGCCGTGCCTGAACTAGCAAATCCTGTTTCTTGGACTGCTGAGGAATAGATTAAAATAGTGTAAGTAAAACAGCCGCAGACGAGGGTAGTTTGGGAAGACACAAGGGAACCTGCCCACAGCACATACCGGCTTGTCAATACCCCATACCAACGCACACTCACCCCCTTGAGTAGTGGCGCTTCACTTTCTAATTCTTACCAGGTATGTCAATTAGTGATGGGGAACCCCAGGGTCAGCTAGGATAAGCACCCAACTTGACAATGCTTCCTCTGATCCTCTTGTGTCTGCAAAATTAGGCTGGAAAGCTCACAAGAACAGGTTTGCTCATGAGCTTTCTAGTGCTTCTTGGTTTGGGATGAGCCAGAAATAACTGGAGAGCATCCTTCCCCACAGCAGCTGCCTTGCTGGATGGAACCAAAAAGCACCACCAAAAAAAAAAATGTGAAATGGGAGCGGAGAATTTTAACCAATATTTTTCAAAGCTCAAAAAAATTGGTTAGAGTTGGCTAAAATTTGCAGGTTAATTACCGTTTATCCAGAGCAGGTCATGCTTCTTTAATGATGTTACATTATAATACAATGTAATAGAACAGAGATGATGGAAACATGGGGAAGGAGTTAGTTTGGTAAAAACCACAGTTATAGGTTCTCAGCCCCATGCCCAACAAGTGGGTCATGTATACAATGAGTTCAACAAGTAGAAAAACTATTTCTCACACACAAAAATATATCAAAATTAAAGGGGGTTTCTATTTTGCAGGGTTTTGAAACAGAAATATATATATGTGTGTGTGTGTGTGTTTTATATATATATATGTATATACTGCAAAATATTGTTGAAAGATGTTGCAATTTGGAAGGATTTGTGTGTGTGTGTGGGGTGGGGGTGGGGGGGTTCTTTTCCCAGAGAGCAGAAATGATGTGGCATCAATGACCGATCATCATAAATAACAAATAAGTGAATCATAGTGAATAGTGTTCTGGCAGATGTCACCAGGTGGCACTGTTAAACATAGTCTGCCAAGGTCTTTTTCTTAACTTGGCTCAGTCTTGGGAAGACCTGCTGTGATGTTAATACAAAAAAAAAACCAAAAAAAAAAAAACCTCAAGAGTTCTGTAGCACTTTAAAGACTAACAAATTTAATTTCAGCAGGCATAAGCTTTCGTGAGCTTCAGCTCACTTTCTCAGATGCAGTTGGTAGAAATGATACAGCAAATAGGTAACATATATAGTAGGCAATATATACATATCCAAGGGCATAGATAACAATGGATAACAATACCCCATTGTTTGTTAGTCTTTAAAGTGCTACAGAACTCTCGTTGTTTTTGCTGTATACAGACTAACACGGCCACCCCTCTGGAACTCTTCTGTGATGTTAATGTAGTGTCTGATGCAAGTTCTGAGTTCAGGGAGCTGTGGCAAGTAGCAAAAGACTTTGTTTTCTGACCTAGACTCTTGATTAGGGTCAATTGTGGAGGCAGAGTTGCTGCTTGGGAACTGGCACTGGTGCTGGATTGAGAGTCCTGGAAGTAGGGATTGGCTTGCATGCTTTTTGTGTCCATCTCTGTTCCAGGACTGGTTTATATAGTGTAAGTAAAACAAGTTAAATTTACAATCTACCCAGACTCTGTGTCACTGATTTCTCCTCCACTGGGAAAACCGACCTGCAAGGCCCCAGAAATTGGCTATTGCCAAACTGTTTGCAAACATACTTGGGCGTAGAGTTGTTCATGCAAACCGTCCATCCAATATTTACAAATAATTAATGCACTAAAAAGATCAGGATGTCTGCATATGCATGAACTGAAAAAGGACTGTGTTTCCAATTAATATTCTACAAAACAAATAATTATATCTTCCAATGGATGTATCTGTCTGTCGATATTGCACATGAGAAGTAAACAAGCTAGATAACTACTGCAAGGCTACTTCTGTTGTTGACTTCTTTCTGGAAGATATTTATTAAAGCTGTTCTATAGTTTGGGAGTTGCCCTGGAGTCTTTTTAGTGAAGAGCATTTCATTGTTTTCATACCTATCAAATCTCATCTTCTCAAGGAGCTACAGCTTCACCCAATTGCTCATTTTCCTGGAAAAGGATGTGTTCTGACCTGTGCCTAGCATATGATTTGAAACTGGAGTAGGATGTCATTTATTTCCTCCAGACTCAAATGAAACAGTATATGTAAAGATTGTGTTGTTGTCATCAGCTTCTTGTATTTGCGGTGAACTACTCTGCTTAGTGAATTTCTAGTCTTTGTTGCCTCTGTCCAGGCTTATAAACTATAGCAGCTTATCAAGCAAGACTCTGACTCTAAGACCAAATATGAGATAGCACTAGAACCGCTGGCAAGGAATATGCAAAAGCAAAACTTAGACTTCACCTTCCTTGTCACTAACACTACATGACTCATAAGCATAGCTGTGAATCCAGCTGACAAGCCATTCTACTGCAAGGAACTAGCTAACATTTAGGAAGGGAAGATTTTTATCTCCTGGATATTTGAGTTATTTTGGGATTTTATCTACAGCTGTTCAAGATGGAGCAAACCCACTCCCCTTCCAGTGCCCATGTGCCAGGGTCAGCAGTCAGACCGTATCAACGCACAGGCACAGCATAATGCTTTATGTCTTCCGCGTGTTCTACAAACACTAAGGGGAGGCTGTACTTCTAGCACAGAGCTGAGACAGGGCGCATTAGACTCCCAGTGTCTTCCCTGGTTCCCAGGTTGCACGGGATGGCAGGGTGGGTTAGTACTGGAAGTAATTAGCTACACCCGTCCAGGGTGTAACACACTCTCCCCAGACTCCCAGTCAGCTCCACTTGCCAATGTGTAGTGGGAGGGAGCTATGGTGTCACTGCCCCGTTGCTTTTCTCCCAAGGGGAAGGAATCTGAAGCACAGCCAAAAGCCAGGGCACAAATATGACTGGATCATCAGTGGCCTAGCGTGGCTGCCCACATGCTGCTTCACTACCCAGAGCGGGACCCCAGCCCTGCCTCCTTCTCACCCCTTTAAGTCCAAACTGAGGGGCATCGGAGGGGCAGCCATCCATTAGCGTTTTGGGATGAGCCTGGGGAACAGTTTATGCTACTCCCCCAGACACAGCTGATCCCTGCCCCCCACAATCACATCATTCTGCTCACAGCCAGCTTCTGGGTTTGGAAGAGGGGTAGTGAGATGAGTCGTTAGGGCTCACCTATGCTTCACAGACCCATTGTACATCAAATTGTGTGTGTGTGTCCGTGTATGCGTGTGTGTGCACACACCGCTTACCTTTTTCCATACGAGTGATTGGCTTACACTGAGCAGCATTTGGCAAGAGCTTTGGGGCAGGAACAGTGTCTTCCTCTGTGTGCACACGGCACCTCGCGCATTGTGGGCACTTCCAGAAGGCAAGAAATAAATAATCCCAATCATTACACAGAGGAAAGGTGATCTGGTGGTTAAGGGCCTGGGACTGAGCTGGGAGGGTCTGCAGCACTATCTGCAAAGGGTGCTGCTGCAGTTACTGCCTTCCCCAGTGCTCTAATGGGGAGAAAAACCTGCCCCCAGCCCTTCAGCAGGGGGTCCTATGTGCACTGAAAAAGAAGCAGTTCTACTGTGTGGGCTGGGTCTCTGGCTCGCCTGTGGTCCGGGTAGCATTGGGTTCCTAGAGCTTTCTGCAGCAATGTAGAAGGTTTCTTTGGGATGAACCAGACAGTGGTGATAGTGCAGTCAGTGGGTTCCCCCCAGCGGGTATCCTGAGGCTATGGAATTGGCTGAGGAGTAGCTCTCTGATGGTGTATGGGGGGGTGGGCGGGTCTTTCATCCCTCCCCCCCCCCCATGTGAACCGCATGAACAAACCCTGTGCAAACCCCATTCACTCAGTCCTTGCACTAAGGTTGAGACTCTGGAGAAGGCAGTGGGTCCAGGCAGTGGATTGGGTGTCAGGAACCAGGGCTGTGTTCCTGAGTCTGCCTTTGTTTCCCTCCTCATCCTTTGACTGTCTCATCTCTTCAGACTGCAACCGCTTCGAGGCAGAGACTGCCTTTCCATATGATAGATGTGCCTACCCTGGTGGGGCTCTGTTAAAGTGATGAGCCCCTTTAAGGGGAAATGGGTGACATAATTAGCTGCCTCCCAGTGGTGTCAGGCGCTAACCTGATGAACACCTGGGCCTCATAAAAATGGGGGGAAGGGGAGGGAAGGAGGAGACTACAGAAATCAAGTCAGGCATCTGTAGGAGGCCCTGAGGAAAGGTCTGTAAAAAGCAGGGAAGTCCCATGGGGAGGCTGCCAGAGCCAAGGTAGTAGGAACCTGCTAGGAAAAGGGGTCCGCAGGGAGAAAGCCCTGAGACAGTGCTCAGCTGACAGCAGGGCAAGATGTCCAAGTAGCCCAGAAGTGGCTAAGAATGGCCACTGAGAATGACGCCCAGAGGCAGACTGGAGCATAGGCCAACCAGGATGGAAAAACCATTTGTTTGGAGGTTGGTTTGGACTTCTTTTACCCGAGGAGGGGACCATGGAAGCTGCAGGCTACTGCAAAACCAGAAGAGACAAAAGGGGGTGGTAGAGTGGAAGAACCCCTGCAATGCTGTGCCCCAACTTGGGAGCAGATGCTCAGGAGGTAAGCTCCCCCATTATAAGCCCTAACCTTGGTTGGGATCATAAGTGCTACTAGTAAATAATTTTCCCCTTAAAACTCAGATCCACATAGCAGATCTCAGTGCGGATGTTCTGCTTTTCCTCCATGTGCAGAGGCATATGCAAATAGGGAGAAGAGAAAAGCAGAGCCACCATGTAGGTCTGAAAGAAGACCTTGCCCTTAAGCCAGTAAGTTAATTATTGTCGTTGCTGTGCTCTCAGGGCTGTGCTGGAGGAAAGAACAATAACAGCAGTATCTATCGGTGTCTGATGTCAGTGGGAGAGTACTCTGAAACAGTCTTCGGCCCAGTACATGACTGATTTCAGTTCTCTGGATCTAGGAAGTTTCATGTTAGAAACACACATGTAGAATTACCTTCTGTAAACAAAAAAAGAATTCATTCCATTTTAGACGCTGTCATACTCGTAGATATGGTATCCGTTCCTAGATAAACTGGGTGAAGTGCTTGTTAGTGGAGTGAATGCAGTTCTATTCATTAGATCATCTACTATGTCAAGAACATCCAGCAGTGTGTCCATACTTCCCTTTCATTCTCCCTCTTTCCGTAAATTTAAATAAGAATTAAGTAATTCTCCCAGTTCTCTATACCAGTCCATGTACTTGTGCACAGCAGCTAACTTCTGTGAGGACTTTGGTCAAGCTCTGATAACATCTCCTCTATACTGCAGAAGAAATGTATTATTATGCAAAGTAGACAGGTCACTTATTTCCTTGTCATCCATAATTTGATCCACATTGCTTATTAATCAGTCTCCTTTGCTGTGTAATGAAGATTCTGCACCCCATAAGACACTCTGTAAAGTATCTTGTTATGTATCAGATTTGCCATTCTGTTCTGCAGAGCTATGGAACAGTGCTTCTCAAACTTATTTGATCGCAGCCCCTTCTTTGTGTCTCGAGTAGTTTACGCCCCCTCCTTCGCCACACAATTACATATACCGATGATAAAGGAAAACCAACATGCAACTCTCACTAAATATGAAAAGCAGCAAGGCATTGATTGAAACAGAGCCCATGATCCATTGTAATAAGAGCAAAAGCAAAACTGCCCTGGTGATCGATGCTTGCAATTAAATGTGCACACTGCGTCGTAGCGAACGGATTAAAGTACAGATGGCAACAACTATGTGTAATACTATGAAATCTGTCCAAATGCAGAGGGCCATCTTGAGTCCAATGCACAGTACCAGCTGAGGACCTGATCTGTCTGGAGGGATCAGCTTGGCTAGTTATTCATGGTAGTGGGTAAAATGTGCACAGCAAGTTTTTTTCCCTAAAGCTTTTCATGCCCGCCTCAGAATACACTCCCTGCCCCCCAGTTTGAGAACCTCTGTATGGAGTGTAATGCCAAGAGAACTAAAGGATTAGATTGTCCACAAAACCCTAATAAACAATTCTTTTGGGGGATCTGGAGTGATTGGTAGTTACTTTGACTTTATGAGAAGTTTGGCCAGTGACTGTTGGAACGCAATCTCATTCATTTCCATGGTAGTGTCACAGATGCAAACTGCAGGCTGGTCCCACTGAATTTCGTGTTTAACTACCTGGGGCATGGGACTTTTTGTTTTTTATTTCCTTTCTAGGTAAAAACTGCAAGAGGTCATTGTAACAAGCATGTTTCTCGTTTATCTTCAACTACTGAATGCACACAATGCACCTAATATAGGAATAATGTCACATTAAAAGACAAGATGATAAAAAGAGTTTCCCAGAAAAATTGTACTCAGACCAAACCTGCCCCATGTTGTTGTCCATTGCTATTTCGGATGTTACAATCACACAAATGTGAGTAAGGCAACAACTCTGCCAAGTATGGATTTTTTTTTTTTTTTTTTGCATGAAAAGTGCGATCTATAGAATTTCTGCACCCTGAGGGAGATTAGAAATTGAAATCTTTTTATCCCATCCACTTATAACTCTATTTTAAAGCGCTATGCACATTTGATTACCCGATCCTCATTTATTTAACAGAGCACTGGCCCCCCAGGTCTGTGACATTAGGCCAGATCAGCTGGCCAATATTATCTGCATGAGGGAGCCTCTCCATTTCCTACTTCTATTATTATTAATCCATGTTTATTACAGTAGTACCTACGGACTGGCCAAGAATGGAGCCCCATTGTGCAAGGCACTGTACAAACAGAACAGTAGATGGCCCTGTAGAATTTGCAATCTAAATAGACAAGACAGACACCAAGTGGGAGAAGGGGAAGAACACATAAGCAAAGTGAACTATGTGATAGCAGCAACTGTCATACTAGTTCCACAATTTTATTTATTTTTGGGTGGATTTTGGGTTAGGAGGTGATCAGCTAAAAGGAAAGACGGGGAAGAGAGAGAGGACATTGAAGGGAAGGCGTGAGGGGGACAGGTCAGGTCTGGAGTGAACCTGAGGTGAAAAGACTGAAAGCAGGTTGGAGTCAACAGACAATCAGCACAAGGCAGAGAAAGTCCTGTCAAAACTGTAGAAAGTTCTTTGAATATGCCTGCTTTAGCTGCTTCTGCAGCTGCTGGAGTCTCCGACTGGCTCAGTCCTGCAACTTTTCTCCAAGGCCACATAGCCTCATTTCCCAGAGAGGATCCCTGAAGAAGGGTTTTCTATCCACATGATCCTCTCACATGGATATTTTCCATGAAGGTGGAGAGAGGGAAGGTATGATCAGTGCTACTGAAAATTACTTCTGTTGTATGGAATCCTGCTGATCTCATCTGTGGGCCTGATACTGCATACACGTACACGCATGTCTACCCTTATTCACATGAGCAGGTCCCCTGAATTCCATACCCCCAGTGACAGTCAGATACTAGAGGATGTATTTGCAATGTTTCATGACCAAGAACTACTTGCTAGATCCTCAGCTGGTGTAAATAATCATAGGACCGCTGACGTCAATGGAACTATGACAATTCACATCAGCCAAGAAACTACCCTTGGATGTTTTCTAATCAGGGTCGTATATTTAGGTGTAATAAATGCAAACACATGATGGCAGCAGGAAATGCTATTGCCATAGTGAGGATACCCTGGCACCAAACCACATGTCAGAAGCACTTTGTGTACTAAACTAGTCTGAGTGATGTCAACGTGTGTCTGCTAATATTGACTGATGGCCAAGGAAAACACTGAATTTTTGCATGAAATTGTATCATTTTTCAGCTGTGTTTTAGTGGCTTAAAATATTTGAATTGCACATTCATATTAGTGAAAAGGTTTCCTCATTTTCACCTTCTTTCCTGCCCTTCCTTGCAGTTTCCTCTTTTAAAATAATAATAGGACAACTTTTCTTTTCAGTTTCACAGCTGTTTTCCTGTAATGTACCTTCCTCTTTGTCCTATCACTTGCAAACTCGCATCTCCTGCATCCCCTTCCACTCATTCCCAGCTGCCCCAGCTCATATTCCAGATCTCACTTCATCCTTAGCCCAAAAGGATTATTTATAAACCTGGTTGAAATTTTTCATACCAGAAATTTCTTTGTTCCAGAATGGTCTTTTCTCAAAAATGAAACTTCTCATGAAAAATCACAGTCATTGAAATGTTCTGGGGTTTCTCCCCCTCCCCCCACCCCAAATTTTCCATAATGCTTTTAATTTTATAGAACTTCTTAAAAATAATTATTAAAAATTTTCCACTTACTAAAAACCTGATAAGAAAATGTGCATTCTGAAAACCACATAGAGAAATATGAAAAATGAAAGGTGGAGCCACTTCAAATCCAACACAACTGAAACCACTTCAAAATCTTTAAATTTCTTTGCAAAATTGCTTTCCTATTTTTCAAGCAGTTCTTGTTATTTCTCTCTCCTGGAGGTCCCACGTTGTACTGGGTCAGGACACAAATTTGCTGTCTCTTTAAAGGGTGCAGCATAAAGCCATCGGCTCCACTAGCTGGTCTGTGAGGGGTGAGCCTGCCTGCTCTCCACCCACTTTTAGACAAGCTGATCTGAGGGGGATGGGGTAGCAACTTGATAGCATCCCCTGTGTTCCCCTAGGTTCAGAGGCTGCGATTCTGGCTGGTGACGCATGGCCCATGTGAGGTTGTGGGGAAGGAGGTTTACTCACTCTCTCTACCCCTGTGTGGTCATAGAGTATGGGTTTTTTCTAATGTTCCTAGACCCCAGATCCTCAATGAACTAGGCACATAAATACCTTAGATGATCTGGACTTGAGTGATGTAGGAGCACAAATCTCACTGATTGTCAGTGATTTTCAGGCATGCTTGCAAAGACCACTCATAAGGGCTAGCCTCAATCTAGCTCTCTTGGTGATGCCTACACTGCAATAAAAGACTTGCTGCATACCCACAGCTGGCCTGGGTCAACTGGCTCGGGCTGCAGGGCTATAAAATTGCAGTGTAGTCACGGTTGCTATTGCTATTTTTAGCCCTGCACGCCTGGGTCAGCTGACCTGGACTCGGAGACTCGGTGCCCCGGGTCACTGCTCTGTTATTTGTAGAACAGAGCCTTCCTAATACTCACACTGCTAATCTGCCACCCTACTTATTTTCACAATGTTCCCCCATAATTTCAACCTATTATTCTGACAAGATCTAATAGAGAGCTGTAATGAGGCTTCCGGGGACTAAGAAAGCACCGCTCATTCAAAACGTGCAATACCTTTACTACTGCACCAGGAAGGGCCAGCATAAATAATTTAAACCAAAGACTTGTCAAAGTCAAAGAACAAAGTACATTTTGTGAGGCAGTTTACTTGATTTAGTCAGATCTTCAAATTGCATTTGTTCCCTTACTCACTGCTTCACAAAATGTGTGAAGAATCTCCTATGAGATTATTCATGAGGGGGGGGAATTGGGAAGGTTTAACTATATTTCTTTGCACAAGAACCATTTTCTAATTGCACTAAAACCTTTCAGGGTGTTTGTTGTACTGAGAGCACACCATGCCTGAGGTAGTCCCCAATACCTAGCCCGGGCCCCATGTTCAGAAAAATAGAGCTGAGACAAGACAGTATATTACCAGTTTGGATTCCTTTGATTCAGAATGGGCACTTAGCACTTATATATAGCTTACCATTTACATGGACTCTTGCAAAGTTGAAAGGCTCGGACTTGTCTAGGTTGCTTTCATATATCTCTTGATAGTGTAGTTTTAATCTGAAAGGGGATTGTATGCTGGGGTTCCATGTCCATGTGTCTCAATGGCTTCATGTGAAGTTTGTTCAGTTTCATACATAAAAAGACAGCAAGCTTAACTGATTGCCTTGTAAGCTCTCGGACTCTGGAGGATGAGCTGTGATCTTTCTGGCTTGAGCTTCATCACAGGTTCTTGCAAACGATAAAGGTTCTTGCAAACCAAATTCTGCCCTTGTAACCCATGTCTTCAGAGTCAAATCTCAGTTACATCTATGCAAGTCCTTCAAAAATCATGTCCTCTCACCTGTCATTGTCTCTAATGGAGTTACATGGGTATGCATCAGGTCAGAATTTGGTTTTGTATCTGGATCTTAAATAATAATACTGTTTATGATGCATGAGTTGGAATCCAACTCACTTTTCCTGAGCTGTGTAGGATTAACACACTTTTTGTCGCTAAAATAAGCATATATGACTGAATGCACATAGAGAGCTGATTTGATGAATAGGGAGGGTGCTATTTTTACAGAGTAGAACCACACGAATAACATTCTGCGTGGTTATAGTAACTGAATATGACATTTTATGGCAGATAGGATATACTAAACAAATAACAGACACCTTGTCATTAACAACTTACTAGCCAAAGTTAGAACAGGCTAAATAGAGATAAGGATCAGAGAACAACTAGTGGACTTTATTATTGGCAAGCTTTGCACAATAAGTATGTCTTCAAGAGGTTTCAGATAAGAGAGGCAGAGACCTCGTGTGTATCTATCCAGAGGGGATCTGCAGGAAGAGCTGGCATGAAAGCAAATGCCAAGTCCAGAGTGAGGTAAGGAGACAAAATGAGCACTCACAAGAGCAACTTGTGCAGCATGCATGGAAGACCCAGGAGCGGAGGAGGAACCCTGGGCTGAAAAGTAAGTAATAGAGTTCAGGAGTGATTTGAAATCGAGAAAGAGCACCTTGAACTGTGTGTGCACGTGTGTAACACTGCACTTGGGAGTGAATCATCAGTAGCAGTGATTGAACCTGGGACCACTATATCTAAATGCATATGCTGCTACTATTTGAGCAGACAGACCTACCTCTAGTAGCCAAGGCTGTAGCAGGTTTATGGACCTCTATGTGGCCCATCCACCACTAGCAAGGGACAGCTCCACACTGAATGGTGTGGATTACTTGTGGAAAAAGAGAGGGAAACGCCACAGAGTTTCAAGAAGTGTGGCTACCATGTAGGCTGGTGCCATGTGAAAAAAGGGACAGGCAAAACTGACATGAAAATGGCGAGAGCCCATGTAAATTGTACTGTGTCCAAGTCAAACAGGGCAGGGAAAAGGTCCTGAAGAGCCTCCACTGGGGGGAGCCTGAGCCCTGGTCTACATTACAGAATCACTTCAGTGTAACTACGTCGCTCAGGAGTGTGGATTATTCATGTCCCTGAGCTCTGGTCGACACTTACCGGGCGATTCGGTGGCATAGTACGCATAGTAGCTTGTGTAACTCCCTTGGACTGCTGTGCTTCCCTTCCCGCTGTCTTCACTGCACTGCGCCAACGGGAACCGTGTTCCCATTGATGCAGCACTACGCACTTGAGGGGGTGGTTTTACTGCGTCGACTTCTGGATCAACTGAGTGGGTCTTCACTGACCGCTCAGTCGATCCAGATGGGTCGATCTGACGGTGGCGACTTTGCCGCCGCCAGTGTAGACATAGCCCAAGTGACATAGTTAGACTGACCTATGTGCCGGTGTAGAGAACACTCTGTTGATGGCTGACATAGCTACCGCCTTTTGCGGCTGTGGATTAACTACATCCATGGGAGACACTCTCCCGTTGTTTTAGAGCATCTTCATTAAAGCGCTGCAGCTGCGCCGATGCAGCAGTTTAACGTACACCTGCCCGTAGTGAGGCAACAGGGTGGGAGATGATGTTGAACGGACTGAAGGGGAGGTTCTTCAGTACTTTGCTTTTCAAACTGTGCTGACAGCAGCATCAAGATGCAGCTGTCATATCTGTTGCTTAGGCCACTCAGCCATACGTAGACTCTAGATTTGGTGGGTGAAATCCTGGCTCCATTCAAGTCGATGGCCAATCTCCCATTGACGTCAACAGTCAGAATTTCTTCCTTTCATTGCAAAATCCATTTAATTCTTTGTGTGTGAAATGCACCCCTTAAGCCTCACCTTTCCACCCCAAGAGAGGGATGAAGATGGGGTTACCATGAAGTTCCACGCTCTGTATGTTGTGGGGGATGCTCTCGCATCTACAAATCCACTGATCCTACCACCCTGAGAGGAAAGGTGCTACAGCTGTAGAAGCTACTCCAGACTATAGGGTGGACTGCTAGCTAAAGGAGAGCAGGGCCAGGAGGGAAACTGTCCCGTGACCCAGTGCGAGAGCTAGGGGCTGAGGGATGGATTTCACACTCTTAACTTTAGTAGATTTTGCCTGCACAACGTCTGACTACTCGAGACTTTGTGGGTGAAGTGAATTTCCGTGTCTATATGAAATGATTGAATGCTTTAAAAAAAGTGTCATAAGAGCTAGATATTATTAACGCCAGCAGTCACCAGGCTCATAAGCCAGCCTGTAGTAAAATATCAATGAGAGCTATCTGCTGGCTCCATTTTAGTGAAGGCTCTGTCAACATTCCCATTATACAATCACTTTTTCAGACACTTAATGTAAGTGCGGCCACACTGGGTCAGAGCAATGGTCCATCTAAAGTATCCGGTCCTTGACAATGGCCAGTCCCAGAGCTTTAGGGGGGAGTGTACATTCCAGGGCAATTGGAGTGATCCTCCCTGTCTTCCTCTTCTGGCAGTCAGAGGTTTAGGTTCATTCCAAGCATCCCTGCCCACGTTGGCTAATAGCCATTAGCTCACCTATTCTCCACAAAATTACCTAGTTCTCTTTTGAACCCACGTATAATTTTGGCCATCACCTCACCCCATGGCAAAGAGCTGCACAGGTTAACTGTGCAGTGTGTGTGGAAAAAGTACTTTGCACAATTAAACTGTGGAACTCCTTTCCAGGGGATGTTGGGAAGGCCCAAAATAGAATTGGTTTCAAAACAGAACTAGATAAGCTAATGGAGGAGAGGTCCATCAAAACTCATCTGAAGTATTTCAAGCTCAAACAAGGTCTTGACCTAGGAGCAGAGTTACTGCAGCTCCAATCCTGCTCCTGGTGTTGGAGGGGACTCAGAGCAATGCAAATAACTGATACAATGAGTTGTTGCAAAAGGTTGAGAGAGGGAAGAAAAGGATTTCAACTTTTGCTCACATGCTATTGTTTTGCGTGTGACTGTTATAAACGGAGATTTTCAAAAACACCCATGAGTGTCTGGTGCCCAACTCCCACTGTGTTGGGTGCCTAATTCCCTCTGGCTGGTTGAAAATCTCACCCTTAGTATACAGAAATATAAACATAACCAAGCAAAGGCTGACAAGGCAGGACGATACAGCCGTTCTTCGGCAGTTGCTGGAGGATCCTTCTTGGAATTTCAGCTTGATTTGTTTATATAGTTGCTGTGGGAGACTTTTCTAAGGAAATTAATAGATGAAGTTTTATTAATATGATTGTTCTCCATTCTGCTCTGTTGATTGTTATCAGATGTAATTGATTCTTGCTGTGCCCATTCCTTTTGCCTAGACTGAACTTCTAGAAGCATTCGGGAAGTGATTATTTTAAAAGTTCCTTCCCTGTTTATTTAGTTTATTAAAAATGAAAATCTAAGTTGCTGTTCTCTATTTATGCTCTCTCGGTTTAACTTTGTGCCTTTTTCCTCAGCTTGGATAATGAAAATAGACCCAGCAGGGTTGCTTTCAGTCATAGTCAGCTTCTAGCCAATTTCACTTTCCACTACTAATGCTCTATTACAATGCTGCAGGTTTTAGGTTGCAAATACAGGGTTGATCATGCGTTGTCTTACTGAAAAACTCAGGCAATGGGTAAAGTCAAGTCAGAAGTTTTGTGCATTCCTGCTCATAGAGCTCCAGAGGTTACACCCTGACAGGGCGTAAAGCGTAGGTGATAGGACCCCATCCTGCAAACGCTTATATAAATGCTTGCTTCTACTACCAGAGTGGGATAAGTGATGGTAGTAAAGTTTCACACATTTGTAGGATCAGGGGGCACATGCAATACCTGAAGGAGAGATCCTTGAGCTTAGATGATGGAAGCCTGTGGGTTTGGTTTTTTTCTAAGATGAAGGACAAGATTTCTAGCCCTTCCTGTGCATGGGATTGAGCAATTATGGCTACTGCCTGCAACACATGAGCGTGGTTTGGCCACCAGCATGGGCAGGGAGCATGAACCTCACCATGTACAAGTATCCTAGGCTCTTCAAAACAGCTGTGTAGAAGGCGCAGGGCTTCTAGGGAGAGCCAAGCCATCACTATAGATGGCTGACCTCCCTGTTGTCCTTATCAACCTAGCCTGCCCTTGCCTCCTTGTCTGTACCTGTGCTGCATTCACCTGATTCCAAAAGGGACAGCCAGGATAAAGCAATGCCCCTGGGAGTGAATACTACAAGGACCAATTCTCCCTACACAGCCAGTGGGGGGGTCATGCATGTCATGGGGGGGAGAGCAGAGGGGAGGAAATCAGGCCCAGCCTCAGTATTGACTTCATGGGTATTTGCCAGGGAACGTAAGTGATCAGCTCCGTCTTGGCCCCACTAAACCTACATGGTAGAAAATCTGCATAAAAGGTAGGTCTGTAGCCCTACAGCAGCTAGGATGCTCATCTGCCGCCATTGTGGCCTTTTAGCTACAGGGGCCTAGTCAAGGGCTCCCTTCTATAGAATGTCGGGTAGACACAGAATGCCCTTCACACCTCCTCCACTCAGGGTGCTGTGCTCTGAGCAAGGGTTTAGAGGGCCTTATGCGGGTGAGCAAGGCAATATAGCAGCAGACTGTTAACACATCCAGCAGTGCTAAACACTGTAAAGAATGTGAGTGCAGAGTGGTTTCGAATGAACCAACTCTGGAATGAACACATCACACCCTAGAGCATCTGCTCTTACCTACACACCTCCACCCCACCCAGAGACATGCCGCCTGCCTCAGCCTTCACTGGCAAAA